>NC_091826.1:80955557-82384307 GCF_038994185.2 Dermacentor albipictus
TCCATAGAGACGAAATGATCAGGCGTTTTGTTTTTAAATATTCACTAAAAGTACTTCCAGACGTTGGGGATATCACGGGTCTGCGCATTCCACCACCGGCGAATGATACGCGAATCAAGCGACCCAGAGGATATTGCCGAAAAATTCGGGCAGAACCCGTCTCGTGATGAATGCCGACATTAGTGGGATTAGCGTTGAAACAATGTAGCAAATGTATTGCCACCCACCACCAAAACCTGTCGATAAGGCGTGTGTGCAGCCGGATGGACTCTTCGAGGTAATTTTGAAAAAAAAAGTTTAATTATGGGGTTTTACATGCCAAAACCAGTTTCTGATTATGAGCCACGCCGTAGTGGGGGACTCCTGAAATTTCGACCACCTGGAGTACTTCAACGTGCACCTAAATCTAAGTACACAGGTGTTTTCGCATTTCGCCCCCATCGAAATGCGGCCGCCGTGGCCGGGATTCGATCCCGCGACCTCGTGCTTAGCAGCCCAGCACCATTGAGGTGCTTTTGACGGTTGAGCCGAGTAGAGATAGAGATACGTAATTTATTAGAAAGGCCGGCCTGAGCTAGAGTGCTCTGGCCTGCTAATCCCAGTAGAAACTCGTATATTACTTCTGGGGCACAGCAAATAATATGTGACCATATACATTTACATCATTATTACAATACGCAGCAAAAGCACGGGCACAAAGGAGAGACAAAACACGAGTTTTTAGTGCGCGCTCGAAGTCGTAATGCAAATGTACAGCTAACTACTGTACTACATGTACAGTTAAAGCTCGATATAACGAAGTAGGTAAAATCGGCAATTTGCTTCGTTATATGAAAATGTCGTTGTATTATTTGAAATTCGACCTTTTATGCAAATAAGTATAGTCGCCGATCGATTTTTCTTACAGGGAAAGAGGCTGCAGAATTTCCCGAATTATTGGGCAATCGAAAAAAGCAAATTTGAAGGAGAGAACAGTTTATTTTGATGAATGTGGGAGTCGGCGCTGAACGATACGGCTTCATGCCACGTCGACAATAACTTCACAACAGCGGTACGAGTTAAGTGAAGCCAGCCATGCTTTCGCGTACACTCCGTCCCCGCAGCTAATAGCGTCGCCCGCACTGGGACGATGCTATCATGAAAAAGCGACGGCAGCGGGGAGCGAATGCTTTGGTGGCCTATCGCTCCAACGATTCGCCGAAACTCGAGATTACGCAACCTCCGATACTACTAAAGGCACTGAAAGACAGCTAGCACGAAGGCACGCCGTCTCGGCGCCATTACATACGCGGCAGATCTCTAAAGCAGGGTGCGCAGCTGCGTATGCGCTCAGCCGCACTTGCAGCCATGCGCAGCCACGGCCGAGACGTGCGCCAGAAATCGCGAAGCGCCAACTTGAAATTCTAAATACATGGTGTTCTGTGAACTAGAGATGAAAAGTTAAATACTTCGTTATATCGAGAATTCCGTTACACTGAAGTTCGTTATATCGAGGTTTAACTCTGTGTGATGTTAATTCCATTAACGTGTCTTCGTGCTCCCACTTCTGTTTACGGATGCAAGCAGCAGTGACCCAAGTTTGCGTCAAAGAGGTCAGTTGGAGAGAGGCACATACCTACTGGCGGCGAGGAGTTACGGAGTCGCCATCTATCGGAAGCGCCTCGCTGGCGTAGTATGAGGGATCACGCGGCATGCTCCTCATAGGTTTTGCCGTCAGCGCTTACAGAAAACACCACGCGCGAGCTCTCCCGGACATTTCTGTAAGTACTTTCGAAACGAGAGAAGTTTTTTACTGTCTAAATAATAATCTTGGGCAAACTGAAAGCACAGACTCGTTTACAGACGCAATCTCTTTACCGAATACGTACAGTGAACGCCACTGCGCGCCGTCGCCGCGGTGGAGACTTCCAAACCGGCTTTCTTGCGTGAAAGGTGGGTAAACGCCGAGATCAAACTATCTGAAATATGTTCTTACAGTGTTTGTATAACTAAATGGAGCGTAGTAGAATGAAGCCTCAATGCAGCGATCGCACAGATTCGCAGCGACCGACTGCGCGTCCGCATCCTTGTCCGCGCACAGTTTCGCTTTCTCCGCGTGCGCGCTTTCGCACCGTGCCATGAGCTTTAGGCCGCAGAATATGAGCATTTGACAGCATACAAACAACAATTGTTGCGTAGGCGCTATCAGAGCTGTTCAAAAATAATTTCATTGTAGAGACTTCGACGTCTACGGTGACTGTGATGTGCGGTCGCGACGATTCAATCTTTCTTTTTCTCGTAAATTATTGGACATTTCAATATTATTTCTCGAGTTGCGTCGCACTGTATACTTATTGGTGTTTTCAGCGTGCGATTTCCTGCTGCTTCTTTTTTGTAATCCAGTGCACAGACTTCATAACACAAACATGACCATATGCCACGCTTTTATTAATGTGCTTCTCCCTTTCCACTCCAGTGAACTTGCAAGTATCTATAGCATCGACAAGTTCATAGACCAAACCGTCATGACATTAGTCGGGCAGCGGACTCGGGCGAGCGTCTCAGTGCGCGTTTTTCGACCATCGTAGACCCGGCGCCGTAGCAGAAATCTTCCTCGCGTCTGTGCTTGCTGCATAGCTGTGTTGTAGCCGATCACTGTTTGCCGGTTTTATGTTTCGCTAGCCAAGCTTCACGCAGCTTCTTGGCCTGCGGCTATACGCGTGAATAAGGCTGACACCGGGCTCCGTTGCGTACGTCCGGCACTGTGGCACCGAGCAGTAGCCTACCATGTTGCGCGCCTTCAAAGGCAGCCACTACCTATTGTAGTGCTTTCCAGCGTTGTAAAGGAGACACTCGAAGCGGGAAAATCTCGCCACTAAATGAGGACCACAGCGTACAAGGGAATTTAAACTCTCGTTTTCAGCTCGCTTCGGCGCTCCCGCAGCAGCCGACGCGGCCGCTATGTCCACGTGATCCGTAATAGCACGTCACGCCGACGGTGGCGCCAGCTTTTCCAGTGGTGGAGCTCGAGGCCAATAGTACCCCACGTTGGCGGCAAAGAGGCTCATTGAAGAGGAGCACATACCCAGTGTTACGTATCCAGTAACCCATGTTGGTCTGATGGCTGGTTTCCAACTCGATTCCCTTGCAACAGCAGCTCGATGCTCAGCCTTTTAGAGTCTAGACCGTGGACTACCAGTGACTGAAGTTCACGGGAAAGCAGCTAAAGGGTCAAAGAAACATGCAGACATGCTGGAAACTGGGTGAAGTTGCCAGTTAAAGCTAATCACAATAACATACTAGAGGTTTTTCTGCTCACTTTAATCCAAGCAAAATCTCAAATAATTCAAGCAACACGGAAATTATTTAAGCTCCCGACTATTTAACCCAAGCTCCAACATATTTAATCTCTATGCCAACACAAACTGCACACCAGTGAGCTTAATCCAAGCGCCAGTTAGTTTAATTCAAGTGCTAGTTAACCTAAATCATGCTAGAAAACAGCAGATACTGTATCCTCGACACTCTTGCTGCCTCCATTATCCACAATGTTGGCTGTCTGATTGGCTGTCGAGAGGCTGTATTGTTTTTTCTAATTTGTGCCGGGCAGTGGAAGTTTTGCAAAACACAATTTTGCATTTTGATCAAGATTACAACACGTTAAGTGGAGCTGCAAACTTTTTCTAATACATGCGAGAAGTGCCAAGAACCACTAACAGTTATGCATATATTACGGACATGTACACACATTGAAATACACAGACAAAACCTTTTGCACAAGTTATATCAACTACACATATACTTTTACACCCTGCTTTCATTTGTGTGATGATCCGCTTGTCCCACGATCTTACGTGCGTAAATTTCTAGACGACACCGGATTTTTACATAAAATATAGATTATTAACACAGCCTTTTCCTTCCTAAACTGGATTTTAAAACACCTCGTCTTTGGCGTAGCATAGCCTTAGCCGCTTTTGCGCCATTAAACCACATTCAACAACAACAAAACTTTTTCTGATCCGTGAGCTATACCATCTTCGCGCCTAAAAAATAAAGTGAACGGTAGCTTGTCTTGTAATGCGTCTGTAATTTCCTGAATATGTGTTGGCAGTCCAAGGTAGCTGCCATGTCAGTTTGATTGGCTGAAGGAAAATCACGTGAGGAGCGCCACAGGTAGGGAGTTTTTCGTAAACGTCAAGTGCTGCGTGATGTGCTAGGCTATCATTGCAGAGATTTTCCGCCATAATTTGTGGTGCGACGATCCGCGCGAAATGTGCTAATGAGCGGCCATATGCAATGGCGACCGAGACGTATGTGTATCGCCGCATTACTTTTACAGTGGAGCTGTTGGAACCTCGCTGGGTTTCTCTTGACGTCCGCAGCTTCACTGGGCTGGGGGAGAGAGAGCTGAGAGAGTCAAAGCAGAGTATAAAAATAGCATCGCGCAGCATAGCGACGCGGCGAGGATGGGTAGAGCCTAGCGGGGGAGAAGGAGCGGCGGGGATACAGGTGGCGTGACGTCACTGCTATCCGATAGAAACCCGCATGCTCGATTCGCGGATTCTTTAATGCGAAGCTTTATTTGCCTCTTCCGTCGACTTTCACATTGCTGCTGCTGTCTTGCATACCGCGTCAGGGGTGGTTCAGAGCATGTCAGGAATGACAGGAGCGCTGCAGAGAGGAAAGGCGACGCGAGAAACTCGTTTGTACCCCACCTGTCGAATGTGCACAATGCCCTCTGGAGCTCCTTGGGCGTCGCTACGTTAGCCGCTTCTCAGCTGTAATTATCCGTAACCTCGCAAAAGCATTGTTTCAAAATCGCAGCGCTTACCTTTCTACTAAAGTAATAATAGAAAGGAGGGGGAGATGGGACAGAGAATGCGTATAACCGAAGCAGTCGCGAAACGAGTGAAATAACAGCATTGCCACTCTTGGCTCGCAGTTCCCATACCGCGGTGGGGGGGGGGGAGAGATTCCCCTTATTCATTGCAAGCATCAAAAGAAAAACATTGTCTATCCTTAGGACGGAATTCAAGAATGAAAAGAACATTTATTCAGCAAACACCCAGGGTATATATAGTCGTCGCATTCACAGGCACGTGTTGACATAATCTTCGTGCTGTCAATCAGTTCAAGCTGATACTTGCGACGTATGCGTAATCTGCCCGCCACTGGGTGTGCAGAAGGCGAGGAAACAGTTCTCAACCTTCGCAGGCGCCGGCGTACCACGCTTCTTCTCTCGGAGGTCCCGCGCGGACTTCTTGCAAGACGACGCAGCGTTTCCTAAAAGACGCGCGAGAGATCAGTCCCGTCGCCGCGCTTCTCAACGTTTGCACGCACTAGCTGGTCATGCATTTTGGAGAACGCGCCCAGGCTTCCCGGCGGCTCCGCTAGATGACGCCCAGTGCTCTTAGGGAAGCTAGCAGGAGGAGTCCCGCCGCAAAAGCATTGTTTCAAAATCGCAGCGCTTACCTTTCTACTAAAGTAATAATAGAAAGGAGGGGGAGAGGGGACAGAGAATGCGTATAACCGAAGCAGTCGCGAAACGAGTGAAATAATTAACAGCATTGCCACTCTTGGCTCGCAGTTCCCATACCGCGGGGGGGGGGGGGGGGGAGGGGAAGTGTAAAGGGAGCAGATGACGCGGGAAGGCAAGGAGACGTACTACTATGGACACGACAGCAGTTGTGGACAAACTGAAGGTGCCGTACTTTCTGCTATTTCTGAAAAAAAAAATAAAGAGCGCCATGCAAATGTGTTAACCGGATGACTGACGCGGCGTGCGGACGCAAAACCGCACTAAGGCACCGTAGGGTTTAGGCGACATTACGGAAGCGGTCGCGCGTCAAATTATGTAACCCGCCGCGGTAGCCTTGCGGCTATGAGATTGCTCGAGGTCGCGGGTTCGATTCCACCCGCAGCGGCCGCATTTTGACGGAGGCGAAATAAGAAAAAAGGGCAGCAGATCCTACGCCCTGCGGGCCTCGGTGTTATGCGAACCAGTGTGCGGGTAGCCTACCAAGTTAACACAAGGACCGTGAACTGTTTCATGACCTACATATGACACACATGTCATGATGTTCACCTCGTGACCGATCATTCATGTTCGTCATGCTATGGCAATTTTGATGCACACTAAGTTGATGAAACGACCATGAGGACAGCAAGACGTATAGCGGCTGGATTGATATAATACCGTCAAAGTGGCAAATGTTCGCCAAGAAATGCTTCGCATTTAAAACACTCGGGGACTTAGGCTTAGGGCCACGCTGAAAAACAACTAGGTGTCAGAATTAATCCGAAGTCCGCCACTATGGCGTACCTCGTAATCCGACAGTGGCGTTCGCACGTACAGCCCCATAATTCAACTAAAGTTTAATACTTCTTCCAAGATGTGATGTGCCATGTGAGGCAATGCGCATGTTAAACCCTCTCGGAGGTTATGAATTTTGGCGCACAACAACGCGACGCAAGCTAACACATCCCTCTGTGCGTTCTGTGAACCACGCAGACAAATAGCAGCGGTGCACGCAAGGTAACGTTTAACATCAACTCGCCATTCTCATGTTGTTGGACTAGAAGTTGAAGAAATGAAACATTCGCCGTCAACATCACCGCTAGTTATCGTCAACCAAAGCAAACGGCACAGAAAGGCACACACACAGAAACAACGCGCGCGTGCGTGCGTGCGCGCGCACGCACGCACGTACGCACACACCCACACACACTGTGAGAGCGTAATTTCAGCGGTGGAAGTGGCCGGCGCCTCCGCACCGCAGCGCTTGCACCCGAGGGCTGGTCAAATGAAGCTGTGCAGGGTGATATGGGCTGGAGTAGTTTTGAAGTGAGGGAAGCTCGCAGTAAAATTGATTATGAAGAACGACTGAGGACTATGGAAGAAAGTAAATGGGCTGGGAGAGTGTTGAGGTATCCGTACAGGAAAAACATTGATTCACAGTGGAGAAAAATAACTAGGAAGCTTACCAGCAAGTATGTGCGGCCTGTAGGGTGGGCAACACAGCGACAAAGAACGTCACGCGGAAAGTCGGAGAGGCTGAAATAATCTCATGGGTGGCGGCAATGAAAAAGAAACCTGCCATGAGCAACTACTTAAGAGGAAAAAACGAAATCAGGAAAGAAACAATTTATGATAACTCAAAGGGAAGCACATTACTTTTCGAAGCGAGATCGGGATGCCTTAGAACACGCACCTATAAAGCGAGATATAAGAAGGAAGAAGAAGCATGCGCTTGCTTCAGTAAAGCTAGGGAAACGATGGAGCATGTTTTATTAGAATGTGAAGACGTCTGCCCAGTACCAGCATACCAGCAGGCCCCTGCCGTTCGCTCTTTCGCCGGCTGAGAACATTTGTAAAATGATTGCTCCTTATCTTCGTACAGAGCAAAGAAGAGGTCTTCACCTTCTCTCTTCTTACAGATATATTTTTGACCTAGATGAGCACCTTCTTGAACAGACGTCCGTAGACACCCACCGCATCAACACCGGTGATGCCAGCCCCATTCATATAGCCAACCTTATTGCGTCTCCGCAGCGGAGCAGGCCATCGCGCATAAAAAGGTCGACAAGATGGTGGACGAGGACATTGTTGAGCCTTCGAGCAGCCCGTGGGCATCCCCGATTGTCTTGGTAAAGAAAAACGACAACTCTTGGTGCTTCTGCGTTGACTAGCGTCATGGGCCTTAACAACAACAACAACAACAACAACAACAACAACAACAACAACAACAACAACAACAACAACAACAACAACAACAACAACAACAACAACAACAACAACAACAACAACAACAAGATGTGTACCCACTGCCTCGCATTGATCATGCCATTGATTGTCTTCACAGACAGCAATATTTTTCAAGTGATCTCCGTTCGGGCTATTGGCAGATTGGCGAAGATGTGATTGACCGTGAGAAGACTGCCTTCATTATACCAGACGGCCTTTACCAATTCTAAGTCAGGCCCTTCGGTTTATGCAATGCCCCAGTTACCTTCGAGCGCAAGATGGACTCTCTCCTGTGCAGCTTGAAGTGGTCAACATGTCTTTCTCATCTTGACGATGTGATTGGGTTTTCACCGACCTTTGAGAGTCACCTTCAGCGCCTCATTTACTTCAGCGTACGCACCTGCGGTCAAGCCAGTGTTTCCTCCATGGTGTTTGAGCCGTCCACAAGTACATAAAATGATTCTAGGACTACAGAAGAAGTCAGACCTACCGGCCCCCGCTTTAAAGAAACTCAGCTTACTCCTCTTGCATGAAAGGTACAGGAACCACGTGCACATCCATACCGATGGATCGACTACGTCGTCCGGTACTGGTGGTGTGGCGGTTATACCAACGCGAAGAACACTGTACTTCAAGACATCACATGCGTCGACCTCAACAGCGGCAGAACTAACGGCTCTGCGTCGTGCACTGTAATTCATTGATTCTGAAAAACCTAGAAAATGGGCTGTGTTCTCCGACTCAAAACCGGCATTACAGTGCATGCAGTCCCTGATGTCATGACCCTGATGTCATGAACAACTGACATACGAAATCGTGAAACTTCACCATCACGTCCACGAAAAAGGTCACAAGGTTGTCTTTCAATGGGCACCTACCATTGTGGAATCAGTGGCAATGATTCCGCCGATAACGCTGCTCGCACATCGCATCAAGATGAGCACAGCGTTCCAATCCCGCTTTCGAGAACAGACGCTGCAAGGCAGCTTCGACACCTAGCACGCAGTCTCTCACTGACCGAGAGGAACTCGCCAAACTTAAGACTTACATGTCTGCATCATCCCGTCAACCCATCACTGCAACTCTGACCTCCACTCGGACTTCCTCGACGTGAAGCTGCGCTTCTCTGTCGCCTTTGGTTAGGAGTTGCCTTCACAAAGGCATACTCTACATTAATTGGAGTGACCGACAGTGCAGCATGCGAGGTCTGCGGCACCGAAGAAAATATCGACCACCTGCTGTGCCACTGTACACGATATGCCCCAGAAAGACAAGAACTTGCTAACGCTCTCCAAAAACTGGACAGTCAGCCGCTTTCCTTGCAGGTGCTGCTGGAACATCACTCGTCGGCCCTTAAAGCGGTGAAGGCACTTTTGCACTTTTTGAGGGCGACGGGCTTATGCGAACGTCTGGGACTATTAGTGCGATTATTATTAGACCACACGCGTCAGCGAACTCACCGCTAATTTCCTTCTTTTCTTCCCTCCTCTCTCTTCCTGTCATTTTCGTTTTCCCCTTTCCCATTCCCCCTGTGTAGGGTAGCCAACCGGACGTTGTTCTGATTAACCTCCCTGCCTTCTGCTTTTCTCTTTCCTTCCTTCCTTGAGCACCTCGATACTGTCCTCTTTGTCTTTCGTGGTGCTGGCCTTCAGCTAAACTCCTCGAAGTGCCGTTTTGGCAGCCGCGAAATTACTGTGCGCTCGGACCTCTCGTAAACGCTGTGGGAATACGACCTGACCCGGAAAAAGTTCGTTATGTGCGCAGTTTTCATATTCCATGTTCAGGAAAAGATGTCCGAAGTTTTGTGGGATTATGTTAGTATTTCCACCACTTTGTTAAAAGATTTGCCGATGTCACTCGTTCGCTCAACAACCTTCTCAAGAAAGATGCGCCTTTTTCATGGGGACCGCAGGAAGCCCAAGCCTTTGCTACCCTCATTGAGCGGCCAGCAACTTTTCAGATTCTGTCTCATTTTGACCCCTCAGCTCCCATTGAAGTCCGCACAGACGCGAGCTGTCATGGCATCGGCGCCGTGCTCGGCCAGCGTCAACGGGGTCAAGACTGCGTCATCGCTTACGCCAGCCGCCTATATTTTGATGCTTTTGCGCAAAAAAGTGCATGAAAATTCCAAGCTGAACACTAATTTATTTGAAAGCAGAGTAAAATTATTATTATTATTATTATTGTTGTTGTTATTATTGTTATTGTTATTATTATTATCGAAATATGAAAAATTTTATGAGCAGCTAAAAAAAGCAACTAAAAAACAAAGGAAAAGTTACCCCTGGTTTATGGCCGACATAAGGAGAGCGATTTCCTATGGAGACTGGTTGCGGGAAAGGAGCAAGCGAGCGCTGAAAAAATCCAGACTTGAAAACAGAACATAAGATTACGAGGAATAGGGTCGTTGCTCTATTGACATCAACAAAGCGGCGGTATTTTTTAGATAGATTTAATAAGCATACAAAAAATCTGGAAAAACTTGGGCTTTAAAATGTAAGCTCCGAGGCAAAAGTACGGGACCTACAAATTTCTTAGAATCTTTTTTAGAGAAGCCAGATATAGTGGTAGATAAGTTCAATAAAGTTTTCACACGATTTTCTAACACTGCGCAGTCGCAGAGACACTGTTCTGCTTTCTTGCCCACGTTGTCGAAGGAAAACCCGAGGAGAATAATTTTCTGTTTCCGACCTAATAAACAACCAGGTATAAGTGAGCTGGCTGTTGCCACACTAGGCAGAAATTATGACACATTAGCAGAGATACTGCTTTTTATGATTAATGGTTTTATAAGCACCGCATCAATTCCGGAGACATTAAAAACAGCGATTGTTGAGCCGCTGTATAAAGCAGGAAAAAAGGATGATGTTGAAAATTATAGGCCTATCTCTGTGTTGCCTATACTCTCCCAAATACTGGAAAAGTTTCTGTTCGATTGTATGACTTCCTTCTTAAAGAAATTTTCAGTCCTAACACCAATACAGCTTGGATTTGTTGCTGAGCGAGGTACTATTGCATTGATAGAAGCGTTCACCGATGAATTATATTCTGCTCTAGATAAGAACCTCTATAGTTGTGCTTTGCTTTTGGATTTAGCGAAGCGTTTGAAACTGTAAATAACGACATTTTATTAGAAAAGTTGTTTCGTTTGGGTTTCAGGAAACCTTTCTTTTGTTCGAATTTTGCAATTATTTACATGACAGGTCACAGGTAGTCATGGGCAGTAAAGAAATTGTTAGCGCTAGGAAATACATTACAGCTAGGGTTCCACAAGGATCCGTACGTGTTGTCGCCTCTGTTATTCAATTCATTTATGAACGACTTTCCCACGATAATTACAAAAGCTACGGTATATCGATATGCAAATGATACGGTCCTACTCACACGCCATGTGCCTTACCAGAAAGCTATTAACACTCCACAGAATGCTGTTCATAACGCCATGCAATGGTTTGAAGAAAATAGTGTATATATAAATGGTAAGAAAAGCAAAATCATGTGCTTTCGAAGTCCATTAAAAACTCAAAAAATAAACTTGCAAATTTTTTACATGACGAACATCGTATTTCATGTAAACGTACTGCTATAGAATATGTGGAGACATTCAAATGACTGGGTATAACGTTTCACAGCAGCGGCATGTCTCGGCAGCATCACATGGCCTCCTTATGTGGCAAATTACGGAGTGTTCCATATCTACTTTTAAACATAAAAAGTTTAGTACCTCTATCGGTCGAGAAAATGGTAGTTCATGCACTAGCGTAAAGTGTGCTGAGGCATGGCATTACGATCTCCGCCTTTTGTGCAGAGCGCTGGAAAAATCGGATTGACAAATTACCAAAGAATACATTAAAAATGTTGCTTATGGTACTACACTATATTACAACAATATCTTTTGTAAATTAGGATTTCGCACATTCGAGTACTTATTTACCAGGGCGGTTATTATGCGGCACAATTGGAGCGATGAATTTAAAGAGGCGTATGTTGCACCTCGATTGTTAAGAAAGAAAGAACGTTTCAGAGTACCCTATTCCACTACTAAGTATGGAGAAGTGAGAAGAAATGTATATATGTCAAAAATATTTAATGATTCGGCTTATGAATTCTTTTTGGCAACATAAAAAAAGGAACAGTAGAAGAAATTAACGATGAAATGTGGAATTTTAGTTCTGATACCTTGCTTTAGTTAGTTATGCTTTTGTCTTTGCTTGCTATGTCATTGTCTGTTAACAGGTAATACTAACAATTATTCTTCTGGAAGTTGGTAAAAATGTGTTATTATGTAAATGTCTACGTTTTCACCTATTATGTAAACATGTAACCACATCGCTGTACCGACTCTGCCGGGCCTACTCGCTCAAGTCCTCATGGACTTAATAGGCCCGTTTCCTTGTATTGCCTTTGGAGATGGGTAAGTAAATAAATAAATAAATAAATAAATAATAATAATAATAATAATAATAATAATAATAATAATAATAATAATAATAATAATAATAATAATAATAATAATAAGTACTGCTCAGCTTCGTCAATATGCCGGCGTTATACATCACGTGACAGGAAGCATGGTGTGATAATTTTGGGGTGCTGTCTCCACCCGTCTGTTGCGTTGGCCACGCTTCCGCCGTTCCATGCAACAGCTGATGGTATAAAAGTGTCGGTTAGTGTCTGTGGTATTTTATAAATGTGATCTATCAGTCTCGGTGGAGATTATATTTTCCTACAGTGGGCGATTATAGGAATATGTTGAAGCCTGCTGCAAATTGCATGATTGCGTATTGCTAAAGCAGCAGCAGCGGCAGCAGCAGCAACAACAAAGGACTCGGCGTTTTCTATGCAGTTAAGGAAAATTTCTTATTGCCGCTGCTCTCTGCTGCGTCATTGAAGAATAGGCGGACGCTCGACGATAACTTTGGATCGCATCAATGGAAGCTTCCAGAAAGTTATGCTGTTTTCGTACGGGCCCTGCGACCATTGTGTGCGAGCGATGAAATGTTTGCTGTCAGTTAAATCTACATTTCTATCGCGCAGCGTTCTGAACCCTCGTATTCGTCTCGGCGGGGCTTCTCGGTGCCACTACATTGTTTTAGTGCCTCATATATATATATATATATATATATATATATATATATATATATATATATATATATATATATATATATATATATATATATATATATATAAGAAAAATTATTAGGTGGTCTCAGACAACCAAGAAGCCAGTAGAGGCAGCCTATACGTCAGCTACAGCAGCCGTATTTCAACGGCTCTGTGCCTTATTTATGCTCACGATTTTCGACGGGCGAGCTGGACCGCCTGCGTCGGCCCGCTTCGCAGATGGGCGAAAAATGCTGACCGGAGCTGCGTTAGTTGATAGGAACCGGGCCTGTGAAACGGTTGGCGATGGTCCACCTTTAGGCTTAGTTAGCGACGGTCGTCGGGAACTCTGAGACGACGCTTTCCTTCCGTTCGTGCCTTCGTGGTGAGTCCTTGTTCGGCACTTTTATTTGCGTACTGCAAAGTAACCGTGAAACCTGCGCATCTTATTACAGGACCCTTGGCGACAACTGTTTACGGGTCCCTTAATCTCGACCTCCGCGACGAAACGAAGTTGCAAAGAAATTAGCCAACTTCTTGTTCGTGCGCGCGGTAACTGCAGACTTTTTGGAATGATATGTACGGGTGCATTCGATCCGCCTGTATTTGATTCTGAAGTAATTTAACAAGCACTCCACTTCGCTATCGCCTTTTCACCATATTCAACATGGCGGTATACCTGCGCATTGCCACTAGTTTCACATGGCACACGCTTCGTGCAGGGCGAGTTCTCAGCATTCCATGCGCTCGTCAAAAAGGTAGTGCACAGCTCGTGCAGGTATAGTGTCGTTTCGGTGCTGCCTGAATATATACTGGCACTGAAGGAAGGGCAACGCGAGTTGAATGGTCCGCATATGGGCCGCTTGGTTCATAGGCAGAAACAAAACTCCGACGGGCACAACGATAACCAAGCAGAAGTGGTAAAGAAAGCAAAGATAAAGCAGCGTGTTTTTATCGGGTGTTGTTGATCCACATGTGCTTCGTCTGTGCTCTGTTTACCGATCTCGCGCGTAGCCAATGCAAGCGTTTATGCGGTGTTATTAATTAAATCAGACCTGTTAGAGCATAGACTATCTGGCGTCTATTTAGGTGCAAAAGGTATGTGAAATGATTATGCATTGCGTCAGTTCGATTTCGACAAAGCACTCGCTGAGTCTTGTATAGGGTTTCGCCGACCACTGTCTATCAGGGATAGGCAGTTAGTGAATTAAAGTTGTTAACCAACTGAACCGACCAGTGGAACCCTCGGCTTCTAATTTCCGAGATCGGTGTATGGTATTGTTTCGTGGCGGGATGGCTCCGGCAGTCGTTCGGAAGAGCCAGCGTTGCTTGCACATCGCAGCGCAGATCAAGGAATGAAGAAGATGCCCAACGAAGACGTGGAACTCTGCGAGGCGTGAGTTGACTTATTATTGTTTACAGTATTGCGGTTTGGTAGATGGTAATTACTCTGAAAAGGTCTGCACCATTTGTCACGTATCTTGTCGCTTTTTCTTTCCCCAACGCTGCGCGCCCGGGGCTGTCAGGTCACGAACGACATGCGCGTTATCAGCGTGACAGAGCATTCTTAACTGACTGGAAAGTAGCGAGCGCAGATATTTCCATAAAGGAATCTCAAACAAGACAGATTACTATTACTGTTCTGAGGTGCCCCCAAAGGGCGTAAATTTTTTGTGTGTGCATGATGGTTATAATGGTGAAAAAAAAAGACAAAGCAAACGGGATCTGTCGGGGTCAAACAAAAAGGTAATGATGACGGCCGAGTTCCTCACTTTGTTGTTGCAGTAACTTCGAGTAATGCAGTTCTATGTGATGTTAACCAACACTTTTTGGACGAAAAGTGTCACAAGCAAATGAGGCTTCTCGGAAACCTGGTCTTTCCGTACGTTAACAATAGTTTTCTTCAGTGTTCCTTTTTTAAGAACGAGTTGAAGCCGGGTGCTAACTCTAGCTTTTTACAGTTATAGAGCATTACTTTGTATAGTTTCCTATTGTGTCCGTGGCAACGGGTGGCATCACTGATTATTAGGGGGCAGCTTTGCAACAACTTTAGCGCGCATCAATAAAAGGTTCCAGAAAGTTCCGTCATTATACTGGGCCGCCTTTTTACTGGCTCCAATGTCATGGTTTGAGCGCTGTGAATTGCTGCCAGTTGACTGCGAATCTCTTTTACTCACATTTTCTTATGTGAGTAACGGGTTGAGTTACCCTCACCGGTCTTCACCTTCGACGTCACAATGCCACCTCTCATAGAAGTATACTTACTGCTTCATATGAATCAGTGTGCTTCGTATGGGCACAGTCTGGGAAGAATCCGGAGGGGCAATCTATATGTCAGGTGAAAGACTATATTTAAAGTGAGCTGCGTACTATTCAACCGAGCGATCTTCTATAGAAGCCGGTAGGCTTGCGATGGCCGTTGCGGAGACCAAGGAATGTGTTGTCTGCAGTCGTCCAACTTTCAGGAAACCGCGTCTGCGATGCACCTGTTGGTTAAGTGCGCTTTTAGGCTTAGCTCGCAAGTTTCGTGGCGAGCTCTGAGACCACGCTTTTTGCAGCTACAAGGAAGCTGAGGTAAGTCGTCGTCGGACGTTTCCTTTCTCTAAGATTGAAATATGCTGAAATGCGAAAATACCCGTGTGCTTAGATTTAGGTGCACGTTAAAGAACCCCAGGTGGTCGAAATTTCCGGAGTCCTCCACTACGGCGTGCCTCATAATCAGAAAGTGGTTTTGGCACGTAAAACCCCATAATTAATAATAATTAATAAGATTGAAATATCAAAGCTAAAGTGTTTATTTAGTCTATGCCCACGACATTCATTGCGAACGTTAACAGTAATGTGCTGCATAGAATACAGAAAACGGCCGTACGTTGTATACTAGATGTCCCTTACTTAACGCGTAATAGTACTCTATTTGAAAAGCTAAATTTGCAGTCAATACCTAACATTTA
The DNA here is from genome assembly GCF_038994185.2 of Dermacentor albipictus. NCBI lineage: Eukaryota > Metazoa > Arthropoda > Arachnida > Ixodida > Ixodidae > Dermacentor > Dermacentor albipictus. Next base: position 80,971,341 of record NC_091826.1, read on the forward strand.
TGAAAACATGTTACTATGAAACTATATGACCAGTAACTAAACAATGACACTCTAAGACGTATTTCCAACTTAATAGCAAAACATAAGCTAGTCAATATAAGAAGTTCTTAAATTAAATAAATTCTACTTATCAAATGCTACGTTTTCGACTACCCGACCCTTTAAACAAGGCAAACATAAAGTAACGCTCATTTCCGTGCTAGCATAAACATATATCTAGATGCAAATATGTATATAGCCACTTGAATGTTCTTTGGAAAAGTTCAATTCTTGTATAATGATAATATTGTGCGCATCAAATTTTTCTGTATATGTTACTGTATGAAATATTTTCATATATTGCGTCTGATAATGGAGATGTACATAGTGCTAAATTTTTTATGATTTCTTTTGTATTTTGTGATGTATTCATAACCAGCTGTATTTATGAAAAATACTCATCATGTATGCTTTGCGTTTTTCTAATATTTGCTCATAATTATCATGATTATTGTTTTCGCAGGTATTAGTGTGGAACTGCTATTTTTCCAATTGCTCTTGTATTTAACTGTGCTCATCCTTTGTTGTGTTTGTTGCTGCCTGTATAACGGGGCCATGGACCACGTCAAGCCTTGCTGGCTTTTTGTCCACGGTCCTCAGCATCAGTTGTATGTTGAAATAGATTTGATTTGATTTGAACTGCGAGGCCACGCTTTTCTATAGCTGTACAAGCAGCTCTCTTTCAGTGTTCTTATTATCGTGCATTGCTATAATTCAAAGACACCTCGAAACTACACTGTTATAACGGGGCACCCGACCACCGCATACGAGGCACGTATAGGTGTCCCGTGCCGAAATAATTTGCCATGAAAATCCGGTCACTTATTGCCTCCACGATAAGGATCACGGTGATCACATGCATCCTAAAATGATATGTGTATAGTGGGATTGGTTGATGCACGGATGCTTAAGAACAAACAGCACTCATGCAGTCAGAAGTATGCACACGCACCTTGCGCTTCACCCTTCTGGGGTTTTATGTGCCAAAGCCATGATCATCCTTTTTAATTAACAAATTATAAAAATTACGGTGTGATCGTAACCGCCCACTCGTTTCTTAAATCTTATCTTTCCAACAGGTCACAGTTTGTAGATACTAGTAACGCGATATCTTCAAGGAAGCCAGTTATCACTAGCGTGTCGCGAGGAAGAATTTTGGAGCCACTCTTATTTTTGATTTACAAAAATGACATTAGACACTGCACAGATAACGCTACATTTGGTTCGTATGCTGCTGACACAACCGTTTTTATTACAGGCAACTTGCAATCAAATATGGAAATGAAGGCTAACAAGACGCTGTCTGGCCTGGACCGTTGGACCGCGATGAACTGTTTAACGATCAACGCTAAGAAAATGTAAGTAAATTTGTACATGCCTAGTGGTAAAATGTTGATCACTAATATGAATTTGTGTCTGGGCTATCACCAGTTAGAGATTAACAACATTCTGTCAATATCCCAGGAGCAAATTTTTCAGAGCGCTTTACTTGGAATGAGCATGTTGATTACCTCCAATCCAAATTGTCATCTGCCATTGGTGTCATTGCACGTATGCGACGCATTCAGTTTCAGTTTATTATTCTTTAAATACATTGAATTGGTAAAAGACAATATACAGACGTGGGTCCCAAAGCCAAATACTGCAACGAGACACTCGGTTAATAATAGCAATGTAGAGATGTATTAAAGAAGAGCAAGCTAACCAAAAGAAACAAACACAATCGCGCAAATACAACATAGAAAAATGAGATCAATGAAAACAAATTGAATGCATGCAAGCCTATAGTGCATAAAAAACTGTCAATACATACAAATGACAAATGTGTAATGAATGACGTAAACTTAGTTACACATGTAGAACAGCTTAAGGGCATGACTAAATATATGAAAGGATGAAGGTTTAATGCTGACGCGTAAAACATTCTACAGTTTTATAGCAGCGAATGATGATGTCATTTTTCCATAGTTCGAATAGTAGAAAACTGTACTTACGCGCAAACCTGGTATTATTATTATTGATGAGGTTCCTGGAATCAATGAATTGGTATGAGAGTTGTTTTGTAAGTAATTTATGAAACATAATTATTAGGTGATAGTTGAAAAGTTGGTTTCAACAATGATGTTATTCTCACGAAGTAGTAGAGTAGCACTCGCGAAAAACCGACTGTTAGTGATAATGTGTATTGCTTGGTTTTGTAAGAGCTGAATACACGAGATATGACAGTTATATGTGTTTCCCCAGGAAACAATGGCATAATTAATGTAACTGTGAATAAAAGGCGAAGTACAATGCTAATAATGTGTCTTTAGATAAATATGCTCTTGACTTCATTAATGCTCTAATACCGAAGGTACACTTTTGCTTAATGAAGGCAATGTGTTGAGAAAACTTAAGGTTAGAATGTAATTTGATGCCCAAAAATGACACACAGTCAGAGACGGGAATGTGATGACCATCTAGAGTTATCTCAGGCAAGCCAGGTAGTATTCTTTGGCTGGAACAGGAAACCACAAATTGAGTTTTTGAAGGATTCATAATTAAATGATTGGTCGAACACCAAGCAACAATATAGTACAAAATAGTCAATCTCATTGTTTAGCTTAAGAATAAAGGTTGTTAATAAATTGTTACGCATTGAGACACTAGTATCGTCTGCGTGTAGTACACAATGTGTGGACTTAAGACACGTAGGTAAATCATTAATATAGATAGAGAATAGTGAGGGAGCTAATATGTAGCCTTGTGGTACACCTTGGTTAGTAACTTTAGTATTAGAATAAGCGCCTCCAAAAAAACTGTTTGTTGTCTATCATATCATATTCCTACTAAGGTGAAGGAAATGCTATGTAATGCTCTGTTGGTATCTATCATGCAGTACTGTATCCTGGTGTGGGGCACGGTACCACAAATTTGCACAAGCTACATTTGGTGCAGAAAAGAGCCGTGCGTTACATAGCTGATGTACGTTATGCTTACTCAGCAGAGCCTCTTATTCTAAATATGAAAGTTTTTCTGTTTTCCGTTTTTACTATATAGGTTGATGTTGTGTTATAAAGGTTTCGTTAAATTTGGTATTGATGATGATTTACCTGGCAAGACTACGCGTAAATACAAGTGTTCGTCAGACCAGACATAAAGAGATATGGTTCGTACCTACCCATAACCCTTCCTGTGACGAACAATGTTTGTCTTACACACTACCTTCACTGCTAAATTTATGAAACCGACAAGATTTTGATCCTTCCTGCAACCGAAACTGTCGGATCAAACGCTTTTGCCAGCTTATTTATTAGCACGGCTAGCATATGCCTTCCACTCTTTTCCTGTACCTGTTGGCCGCTATTCATGATCTTAGCTAATTGTGCTGCCAATTTTGGTTGCGTGATTACCGTTTCGTTGCTTTCATTCTCTATTACGCGTCGCTTTCTAATGCTTATCCACGTTGCAATTCTAATGTATGACTAACCGTCATCTTGCTATTCTGCTATCTTGTAAGGGGTCGGAACTTCGTCAAGCTGTTCGAGCTTTTAGTCCCGTACTCCCCCTTTTCAAACGAAATAAAAAATGCGGTTGATTGAATTATTGGTACAAACATGAGGCGTACGCCGTAGTGGGGGGACTCCATGTTAATTATGACCACATTTAACGTGCACCAAATGCACGGCACTCAGGCGTTTTTGCATTTCGTCGCCCTCTGGCAAACATCTCGGCCTTTAATTTATCTTATTCCTCTCTCTCTCCCATCAGAATGTGGCCGCCACGGCAGGGATTTGATCCCCTGTCTTCAGGCTTATCGCCGCAGCGCCAAAGCCACTACACCACCACTGTGCGAAAGCACCTAGCTGCGAAGCTTTCCACAGTTGACAGAAGCGCCAGAACGCACACGACACACAGCCTATACCGAGCGGCCGAAGCAAACTGGGAGGGATGCGATGCACGTTCACGGTGACATGTCGAATCGCACATAACGAAACCAAGTGTGTCCGAGACATGGAAACATGTATGCACCGCATGACTCGACATGCTTGCGTTCGGGATTCCCGTGCTTCAGCTTGGCAAAAGGCGGGTGCGTAACACAGAGGCCAAGGACGAAGGTCGTGTCATTGTCGTCTGCATGGGTGGCTTCGCGGCGCCGGTAGAGTGTTTTAGTTCGTAAAATAAAAAAAATTAGGTGGTCGCAGACAATGAAGAAGCCAGTAGAGTGAACCTATACGTCAGAGACAGCTGTATTTTAGCTGCTCTGTGCCTTATTTATGCTCACGATTATCGACGGGCGAGCTGGACCGCCTGCGACGGCCCGCTTCGCATTGGGGAATAATGCTCACCGGAGCTGCTCTACTTGATAGGAATCGGGCCTGTGAAACGGTCGGTGATAGTCCACATTTAGGCTTATGGCGTTTTTCACTGGTCGATTCGGAGCAGGATTTTTCGCTTCGCGGCAACGAATCCGAATTTCACTGGTCGATCTGGAGTGGGTTCGCGCGTTCCACTGGTCATTTCGGATCAACTCGCTCCGCGCCGGATCGCTCTCACTTGCTCCGCCGCCGAGACGCGGATTCGGGCGGAAATAGAACGCGTCACATGGCGTCACTTCCGTCTTCAAGCGAAATCGGTACCCGGTCGGTACGCACAACATTGTGTTGGGCATACTCTGCGGAACCGGTTTGTGTCACGTGCACGCAGACTTCCTGTGTGATCTCCCGCGGAGCGTTCGTGCGCTCCACTGGCAGACTCGGATTGGTGAAAGCCGAGCGCTCGCTCGAGGATTCAGGCGGCTGCTCCAGATCGACCAGTGAAAAACGCCATTAGTTTGCGACTGGCGCCGGGAACTCTGAGACAATGCTTTCCTTCCGTTCATGCATTCGTGGTAAGTCCTTGTTCAGTACTTTTATTTGCGTATACTGCAAGGTCACCGTGAAACGTGCACATCTTATTACAGGACCCTTGACGACAACTGTTTACGGGTTCCCTAATTACTCGACCGGCGCGACGAAACGAAGTTGCAAAGGAATGAGCCAACTTCTTGTTCGTGCGCGCGGTAACTGCAGACTTTTTGGAATGATATGTACGGGTCCATTTGATCCACCTGTGTTTTATTCTGAGCTAATTTAGCAAGCGCGCCATTTCGGTATCCGTGTCTTCAGGCTTATCGCCGCAGCGCCAAAGCCACTACACCACCACTGTGCGAAAGCACCTAGCTGCGAAGCTTTCCACAGTTGACAGAAACGCCAGAACGCACACAGCTAACAGCCTATACCGAGTGGCGGAAGCAAACTGGGAGGGATGCGATGCACATTCACGGTGACATGTCGTATCGCATATAACGAAACCAAGTATGTCCGAGACAAGTAAACATGTATGCTCCGCATGACTCGACATGCGGAGCATACATACGGAAAAAGTTGAGACTGAAGTTTTTATACCTCATATTTAATAATAAGACTGGAATTAGCAGTAAAAGCTACTTGAAAGAACCGCATTATATTTCTAGGCGTAGTGACCATTCACTTAAAATTCGCGAATACCGTGCCAGGACGCACTTGTTTGCGGATTCCTTTTTTGTGAAAACTATTGTGGAGTGGAATCGGCTGTGTGAAGAGCAAGTGTGCTGTACGAATGAAGATTTGTTTTTTTCCCTCCTGTAACCCCCCTGCTATAACGCCTTCGGGCAATGCGGGGTAATTCTTGAATAAAGAATAAAGAATAAAGAATGCCTGCGTTCGGGTCCCCCGTGCTTCAGCTTGGCAAAAGGTTGGTGCGTGGCACGGAGACCAGCGATGAAGCTCGAGTCATTGTCGTCTTCTAACGTCGTGTCATTTTCTTCGCACCCCCCGCGGTCCGTGTCGGCGGCGCTGCGGTGATGAACGAGGGCGTCGTAGCACCCTCTTTCTGGCCGGTGCAAGGTGCTTACTGCGAGGCCCCAAGCGCTTTCATGTAAGTACATACATTGCCCCATTCATCTTTTTGTGCCCCGTGTGAATACCATTTCCATGATACTCTACAAGGATGTACTACGAATGATCGTGATTCGCACGGCTGACCTGTTTGCGCGCGACACAGCTGCGGGTATTGTTTGTTGCGCTGCGATTAGTTTCAACATAGTGCTTCGAATGTGCTCTGTTGTTTGTGATGACTTTGTTTTCATCAAAGCGTCGCGGATTATGTTGCAATTAGGTTCATTGACTTCTTCAAGCTACCAAATAAAGTAGCTTTCTTTTAGTGGCTACTCATTTTAATGGGAAATGAAATAAATTCAAATTGCCTTTACTTACTGACAAGAGACGTGAATAGCACCTGTGCAGTATATTGTTTTTACGAAAGACCCGATGCAAGGCCCGTTGCTGAGCAGTCGTTATATATTAAATTTTCCTAACTTATATTGAGTGGAAGGTTACACGTCTTAAATTGCAAATACGACTAGCTTAATTGACCTGAATTGAGTTATACAAATAAGGATGTACAAATAAGAAGCAAATGGAGAGGCCATATTGAAGTACTCACTGCAGTTTCCAAGGACCTTAGAAATTTCCACCGATTGTGGCTCACGTTAGTTGTAATTATTTGCTGCATAATGCGGCCTTATCCTTAGGAAAGCAAAGGTAAATAAAAAGTAAAAGTAAATAAAGAAGAATGAATATTCAAAGGCGCTTGCCTGCTTAGAGTTGGGTGCACGTTAAGTCACCACAGATTGTATAAATTAACCAGGAGCCCTCCACTATGGCATCCCTTATAACCAACTGTGCAATTTCGGAACGTTAAAGCCAACTATTTCATTAAATTAGTGTAGCTTGGGACACTCAGTGAACATGCATGGACAGGTTGTGAATAATTCGAAATAACGCACAACAGTCCATTTATTCGAAGTATTTGTTTTTTTTTCGTTAATCAGCATTACCGGCTTGCACTTGCTAGTTGGCGACTTGTGATCGCCAATAAGTGTCTTTTCGTGCTTTATCGTTAGTGCATCAACACAGATAAACATGTCCACTTATCGCCGCCCCAAATTTAACTGCAACAGAAAATACCGGCTTAAGAATCCCAGGCCGTACGTCTCATGCTTCGGTAAACATACATTACTATTTTCGTTTTCTATCGAGGTGTTGTACGCGTCACCGCAGGAAGTTGTTGCAGCGCATCGTGTATGCACCTTTGTTGCTAAAGTGAAATTGGGTTACCGCCTTCCCCCCCATAGCAGGAGGGGTCACATGCATTGATTTATACGTTGGATGTGTGTCAGGATATTGAATTCCGCGTCTTTAAAGTGTGACGTGCGCGCGACGTCATCCTTTTGTCGGAAGACGTGTCCAACGGCTGCAACACGAGCAACAAGACGCAGAGACAATCAGCTGGGCTAACGAAAGAAATAAAAAAAAATGAAAAGGAGAGGAAGAAAGTACGAGGAACCCACGGCACACTTGCGGAGGGGAACGAGGGGTGCGGGGCTCGCAAGGTTGGCTGCGGCGGGGCGGTGCCGGTTGAGGGGAACGTGAGGAGACAGTTCAGGTAGCCTTTGAAGCATGGTAAAGGGCCCACTGTGTCAATGCGAAGCATTGCGCGACAGTCGTCGGGCAATAGAAACCGCTGGGGCGCAGGGACGGAATAGCTGTGTACCTTGGCTTGTTGGCAAGGAGCACAGGTGCGGACCCAGTCGTGGGTACGAGCACTCACGCGCGGTCGCACGAAGCGAGACGCAATGAGACCCTGCGTGGCGCGAACACTCGGATGCACGAGGTTACACGAAAGGCGTCCAACAGTTGTCGACGCGGAGCTCCGGGAATGAAGGGTCACCGAACGGCAGTAAAAAATGTCAGGCAAAGGGCGACGTCACCAAGTTGCGCGTGTCGGAGCTGAAACGATTTTTCGGAACTGAAGAAGTGACGAAGCCCGGTGTCCGAGCCTTGTTGGCGGTTTACGATAACCGCGGGGTTGTTGGTCGCGTCACTGATGTGTTGAATATCAGTGGTAAATTCTGACACGAGGGATAGGTGACGCACTTCGCGTATATTTTACGTAGACCGAGGGCGTGCTGTGGCATGCGTGATGGGCTTGGGGTATGTATACATGCAGGGCGTCCCAACTATCATGCACCAAGATTTATAAACATGCAAATGCCACGTAGCTCGACAGAACCAAGGTAATGTTCTTTGTCGTCGCTTGGAGATATGCTCCGATTATTCTTTTTATTCCACCTAATTACATAACTAGTCTTAGTTAATTACTCAACCGCTCAAGTATTATAGTTTGATAAAAAGTGTAATTGAGAAAATTGTAGAGCAGCACGAAAGACTCCCGATATAGCTTTCCGGTGCTCAATACGTGCTACATAAAAGTGTTTTTCCGAGCGTGAGAGAAGCCCGCGAATGCGCGCAATGTGCCTCGAGTGGCTCGTAGGGCGGCAATTTTTTTACACTGCACGTAACGCGCACTGAGCGCGGCATCCCAAGTCATTACAAGAGGCGGCGTGCGTGGTAGTATGTACGTGGCGAGCCGTGATGGCCTGCCACTGGTGCGTCGAGAAGCTGCGCCAGGACAGCGGAACGGAGGTGGGCTGCAATAACAACCAACAAGTCAGGAGCGTCAGGGAGTAAGCTGCGATGATATAAGGTGCCATTGGGAGTACGGAAAGGTAAAATTGAGGATCAGGGGCGTGGGATTACATATTTTCGATGATTTTCAGTAGAGAAGCGTCAAGGCGCTGTTCGTCAGCGATGCTGAGAGATGAAAATAATACAAGGGAGGCTGGAGTCGCTCATGGCAGTGTCCGGTGTATCTACGGGGTACTTGGAGATGCAGTTGGCATCCTGGTGAAAGCGGTTGGACTTCTTAATGATGGTATATCGCTATTCTTGAAGTCGCAGTGGCCATGGCGACATGTGGGATCTTTGAGGGAAGACAGCCAGGAGAGAGCACGAACACACCACGGAACTTCGCAGCCGATATCTTTTAAGCGATTCGGCTATTTCGACTGAAAGGCCAGCTTGCTTCGGCTTCGGCTACCGCAAAACCAGTTGCCCTGACCCAGCTCCGAGACCTCGTCACCTTCTCCGGCAGTGACACTAAGGACGTCCAAAACTGACTAATCGAATACGAGCGAATCAGGAAGAACGATCCAGTGGGACCCCACTGTCATGCTGTCTAACATCATTTAATACATCAAGGGAACGACCCGTGTTCGGTTCCAAACACGCGAGAAGGAGTTGACCAGTTGGGACACCTAGAACTGCAGGAAATCTTAGGGAAGCAAGTCGGGCACCAGCGAGGCGCCAAGTAGGAGCTTTCGTTCCTGGCCCTAACATATCATTACGCGAACGAGGGAATAAACACTGAAGACTATTTGCAATGTATATTTATAAAAAGAACTGCAGCGCTGCCCAGTTTAGCCGACAGCTCGAGACCCAGGAGCAGTTCGTAATCTTCGTCAGGACGCCCGCGCGCATCGTCCAAAAGAAACATGCAGTATGCATGTAGATTATTCTCGGTGGCAGAAGCACCCTCCCGGTGCGCCTAAATATCGGTGTTAACTGGCGCGTAATAAGGTTTGAGGCGTCCGACATGCACAACGTCAGTGGAATGCAGGGCACATGAGGCACTGTCAATGACTGGGGCGATCTCATATGTAACTGGAGTCACGGCACGCAGCAATCGGTATGGGCCTGTATACCGAGACAGGAGTTTTTCTGACAGCCCAACGTGACGGGTCGGGGACCACAGAGGTACCACAGATCCAGGCGTAATGCGTGCGCCTCTGTGTCGTCGATCGTACAAATGTCGTTGGGCGATTTCGAGTGCTTGGGCTGCCCTGGTGATGGCGTCAAGTGCATATTCGCTGGCCTCTGCTGTGGCGGATGGAAGTGATGAGTCCAGGGGAAATGTCCGTTCTCGACCTAACAACAGAAAGAACAGGGAATAGCAGGCAGTGTCGTGGCGCGAAGATTCATATGCAAATCTGACATAGGGTAGAGAAAGGTCCCAATGAGTATGGTCGGACGAGACATACTTTGCAGGCATCTCTGTCAGGGTTCGAGTGAGGCGCTCCGTAAGACCACCAGTTTGTGGATGGTAAGACGTAGTCAGCTTGTGCTTGGTGGAGCAGTACTGCAGGATGTCGGCTATGACTTGAGAAAGAAATGTCCGACCACGGTTTGTGAGCAGTTGGTGTGGAGCACCATGCTTCAGAATCACGTCGCGTAAAAGAAAAGCTGCAACATCTGTGGCGCAGCTTGTCGGAAGCGCTCTGGTGACGGCGTAGCGCGGGGCGTAATCTATCGCCACAGTGACTCGCTTGTTGGCAGAGGTTATTAGAGAGAAAGGGCCAAGTAAGTCCAAGTCGACGCGAAAGAACGGCTCCAACGAGACGTCGAGCTGTTGACGGCACCCGGCAGAGAGCGTCGATGGTGTTTGTCGGCCCTGGCATTTCTCAGGCGTCACAACATATTTCCGGAAGGAGCAGGCACGGCCTGGCCAAAAGAAGCATTAGCGAATCTGGTCGTAAGTGCGGGAGACGCCGAGGTCAGCGGTGGTTGGTAAGTCGTGAAGTTCATGAAGAACAGTTGACCGGAGGTTCTTAGGAATGACGAGGAGTAGGGCAGGACTGTCAGGGCGAACGTTATGGCAGCATAATACGTCATCCAGGGGTACAAACAAGTGAAGTGATGAATGGAAAGGCGAAAATTACAAGCGATCAATGATGGCGCGGAAGGTGGTATCTCGGCGTTGCCCGTCGGCGGCGTGGAGCAATTGAGAAACGGAGAAAGCGCAAGAGAGAGAAAGAGAGAAAGAGAGAGAGGGGGAGATAACAACTTTATTTGCCAAAGGCAAAATTGGCCATTTGACTGATCAAGTGGCAGGCCGGCGGAAACGGCCCGCAGTAGGATAACTGCGGCCTGGATGCGGCTGTTGGTTGATATTGAGAGGGTGTTGGTTAATCGCAGGAGGCGGTCCCACTCTGAAGGTGATTTCAAGAGCTGAGAGGCAGGAGAGAAGGCCCTTCATTTCCATAGCGCGTGGCTGAAAGTGGCGGGTACACTGCACGAGGGGCAGTGAGGTTCATAATCACCCGGACTCATGCGGGATAGTATAAAGATTAGAGAAAGCCTGTTTGTAGTTGACGCCAGACAGCAGCCGGCTCGCGGGTGAGACGAGGGTGAGGAGGGGGCTAATGTCGCCTACTCATGCGATAGTATGCCGTGATGTCGTGGTACGTGGCGAGGCTCTCGCTGGGCATCCAGAGGGGCCTGTCGCTCGGTTGACGAAACTTCTATCAGTAAGGTGGGCTGCCTCGTTTGCCGGATTGCCTGCGTGAGCCGGAACCCACACCAGTTAGATGGAATCGCGGTCCTGGAAGAAAGAGCGGAGGAAGGAGGAGGGTGGATGAAGCCAATCTGCCGCGAAGGAAGCTGGTGATGGCCTGTTTAGAGTCGCTGACCGGATGTCCGGATTCAGCATGGCGAGAGTGATGGTTGCTTCTTCTGCAGCTTCTGATTTGGGTGTCGAGATTGCCACTGAGGTAGCGATTCGCCCCGAGCCGGTCACCGCGCAGACCGCAAAGTGAGAGTGGCCAGGAAAGAAAGGATAACGCGCCGCGTCTGTGTAAAGCAGATCTGGGCGGCCGTTGTAGGAATCGTGCAGAGCCCGCGCGAGCCCTACGCCTGGCGTCGTGGATCCCTGGGAGCATATTCTTAGGGAGCGGCTTGGGCAAGGATCTCGGCCCTGGCCAGAGGTGGAAGGGACGCGCTTCTCGTGTTAGTGGGACTAAGCTGGATGCTCAGTTTGGTAAGAGCAAGTCTGTTTGTCGTTTTAAGCGCTAAGCGGTGTTGCTGCACTGTTCGATAGGCGTACGTTAGCTCATCTACAGTATTATGAACGTCCAGGTGCAGGAGCTGCTGGGTGCTGGCATAGCGAGGGATGCCAAGTGCCTTCTTGTAGGCCTGGCGGCAGATGGAATCCACGTTGGCTTCATCTGCCTAACGAAACTGCAGATAAGGAAGCGGGTATGTGTTCCGACTGAGAATAAACTCCTGGATGAGCTTACAGTGGCATATTTTCTAACACCGTATTTACGATTGGCAATTATACGAATGGAGCGTGCCATCTAGTTCGCCGTTGTTTTCAGCTTGATGATGGATGCCCCATTGTGCGCGTTGTTTTACGGCAGCATTCTTAATATGCACATGGTCTGCAGCTCAGGAATGATGACGCTGTTGATGTGAATGTCAAGGGTGAGAGGCGGTGGGAAGACAGCAGAGTATTTGGCTTTGTTGCGAATGACGAGGAACTCGGATTTTGCTGGTGAGCAAGTGAGTCCCACGGCCTCAACATGTGACTGTACAGTGTTCACAGTCTCTTGAAGGGCAATCTGAATGTTCCCACCAGAGCCTTTGCAGGCCTAAATGGTAAGATCGTCTCCGCAGAGGGAGTGGGAGATATCGAAGATGGATGCCAGCTTCGCAGGAAGCTGAAACACAGGTTAAAGAGGAACGGGGGAAATCAGCACCTTGAGGAGTGCCCCGCGTTCCGAGAGTTATACAGTCAGTGGTAAGCTCGCCGAGGGTTAGCTCTACCATATGGTTGGTCAAAAACGCCCGGACAAAGTTGCATGCCCGGGAACCCGTGTTGATGGAATGTAGATTGGACATGACGGCGGCATGCGACACACAGCCGAAAGTTTTGCTGTCGTCAAGCCTCAGGACGACCCTGGTGGCCCACACAGAGCGGGGGTGCAGGATATAGTTCTGCAATTGTAGCATTATGTCTTTCATCAACAGGTGGCGCCTGAAGCCGAACGTGGTGTTGCGGAACAGGTTATCATCTTATGCGTTGGTCATAAGCCGATTAAGGACTACATGTTCCATGGCCTTTTCAGTGCAAGAGGTCAAACAAATTAGGCGAAAATTCTCGAGGATGAGAGTATTAATCAAAATTTCTGCGCTTTGTGTGTGCGCCTGTCTGTTCAAGTCCTGTGTTCATCGCGCAGTTTAAAATTTTGCGGAATCTATGAACCGACTTGCCCAACAACAGAACACGCCTTACTGAGAGTCTTGCCTGGCTTCGGATGAAAGTCAAACGAGCGTGCTCCCATTCATTAGGCAGGGTGACTGGTGATCAATACTGATTCATCAGGTTAGTAAAGGCTGCAACAGATGGCGCGTCGAGGTTGCGCAGCATGTTGTTAGTAATGCCGTCAGCTCCTCGGACAGAAGTGATGTGAACTTGCCGACAACGGCGAGGATTTCGGATTCTGTTATGTCGACATCGGGCAAGGCATTAGGTGCTCCCGAATATGGGCGAGGAGGGTCGTTATCTGCATGGAGGTCTAGATACCGTTGCTGCAATTCTTGAAGAAGGTCCGAGTTGGGTGTCAAGGAAATGATGTACGAGTTGATGAAGGCTGAAATGATTATTTGGATGCGGCTTTGGTCTGCGCGAGATAGAGAGGGTGGCGGAGCAGGTGCCGGGAATTCTGCTGGCTCAACTTTCCGTCTAGACTATCACACAGTTGATACTATTCTGTGCAATCTAGGTAAGCTCCATGCTTCTCAATTTCACGCTCTACCGCCGTGATCTCGAACCGGAAGGTTCGATTGTGTTTCTGCCGAAGCCACCGGCGCTGGAGCTCGGCGTGGACAGTCCACAAATGGGCGAAGCGGGAATCCAGCTCAGAGTGATGAGAGGCTGCGGGAGAGGTCAGCTGTGGGGGTCTTTGAGACCGCAAGAATGGAGGCGGTCCACTCAGAAAGGTCGGCAATTTCTCTAGCGGTGTTACAATTCCGAAAGCGGGTTCCAATTAGCGTAAGAGGCAATGAAGGCACGAAACTTATGCCTGGCTGTGGGAATGATGGACAGGACATAGTGGCCACGGCCCACATTCTGGAGGGTGTTGGTATGGTTCGCGCGACGCGGGCTTTACCAAGGTCAGGTCCGGTGGTGTTTTACGAGAATCGCTATTCCCAATTCGCGTGTGATGTGAAGGGTCATTAAAGATAGTGTGGTCAAGATCTTTGGATGGACTGCCAGAGCTTTGTGCTCTTACGCCCACATTTGGTATAGCCCGACGCAGTGTAGGGGCATTGAAATCACCAGAGATTATGAGCCGGGAATCAGCAGCCAGGCGCACGACTCCGCGGAGTAGAAACGAAAGGCTAGAGCGCTTGTCCCGAGGGGGACTACAGACACTGAGCACAAACGGACTGCGGTCTGTACGCCGTTTAGGAAGAATTTCGACCAGGGAATGATTGCCTACTGCGCTGGCAGCAGTATTGCGCTGAATCGCAGTGAGGTTGCGCTGCACTAAGATGACGATGACTGGCTGGGAGCATTGATTAGTGAGTTGGATGAAGGTGGTGTATCCCGCCAATTTGGCCAGTGTGCAGCTCTCGTGTAGGTCCGAAACATCGGGTGGACGGTCGCAGTGCCGAATGAATTGCTGCAGGTGGCGCCGCTTGTAGCGGAAGCTCCTGCAGTTCCATTGCTATACGAATCGCGGCTCACCATGCTTAATGATAATTGGTAGCCATGCTGGACAGCTGTATGGGTGGTATAGAGGAGGGCCCAAGGGGGGTGGCAGCAAACTACTTAAGTATGGAGACAGATGGCTGAGAAGAGGAGGTGGCATCTTGGGTTTGCGAGGCAGCCTGCACCGGGGTAGAACAGTGTAAGTGATCAGTTGCGTCACCTAGTAGAGAAACGCGACACGCGAGATTCATGAATTGAACAGAGACCTGCTCCTGAAATTGGGTGAGGGAAGCTTGAAGGAGCTGCAACTTATCTACCCGTGTGGCGAGATCAGACTCCTGGCGTATAGCCTCGGGGGAGGCGGCGGCTTGTGCGACGGCCTGTGCGATGGCCCGACGCTTCGGCCTATAGGGGGAGTATCCGCGTCCATATCGGCGGGCGCGCTCGCGCCAGGTTTCGAGAGGGCGGGTTAGGCCACTGACTGGAGCTCCAGCTGTTTGATCTTCATGTTAGCAGCCGCTAGCTGAGAGTGCAGCTGCCTAATGTACTCTGCCACGTCCCTCACCTGATTCTCCAGGGCAGATGGAGATGGCGAGGTGGGAAGCGTTTGCGGTGAAGAGTCCCTGGGAGGTCGTGGTCTATCCGGCGGTGGTGTGCGACTCCACGACAGAGAGCGGGAGGGGGCTGAATTTTAACTAGCACTCGCGCTGGCAATAGCACTGGCACTGTCACGGCCCGATAGCGGCGGGAACGAGTCTGAGCGGTCCTTACACACACTGCCCGCACGTGCGCATGACCGGGAAGCACGGCGTCCTGAAGAGGGCTGTTACGTAGGTGGGAGTATCGGCGATGGTTGGCGCTGCAGGAAGCGGTACTTGCAACTGCGGCTGCCCGGGTTCCCCATGGCACACAATACACAATACACAGCGGTTGACACGTGAGGGGAGTCTCGTCGGCGGGTGCTGGGTGAGCGTCCACGTATCGGCGGCAGAGTGCACGGCAAGGCTTCGGGCACACATTCGTGTGGTGGCCTACTTGTCGGCCATTGAAACAGGCTTCCACCTTGTCGTGGAAGGGGAATAGCCGTAAGGTGAAGATCAAGTACCTGAGTGTTCGGGGAAGGCGGGTGTCTGTCACAGCTTCGAAGAGGTGTCCGTGTTGCCCAGTTTACGGGTGCCAACCAGGTCGATGCCGGGATTTATAGTTGCACTTATGAGAGGATTTGGGAATCGGTCTCATAACAATACGCATTGAATAATACGCCTCAGATGGAATTGTCAGGAGATGATGCGTACGCAGCCATCTTGAAAGTGACGTTGTCGATGCGGAGCTCGCGAATGTTGAGATACGCGAGGGCTCACTGCTAGCTCGACCTGCTGAGCGTGCAGGTGTTGTTATTCGGGTAGACCCGTACTTGGTCGGCAAATACGTTGTTGGTGAAGAGCAGTTGCGCTGCGGAAATCGGGACTTCTACCAGGCCAGCTGGGCTTAATCGCTGAAGATTCACCGCGTGCTGGGGCCTGAGGACCACTTTGAAATTTTCCGCTGGCAGGCGGGGCAAAGGCCGGCGTTTCAGGGTCGGTCGCGGTCGGAGCTTGCGGGTCGTTGATCTCGTTCGCGACGCCGCGTCCGTGGTTTGGGAGGCCGCCCGGCTTTCGGTGGTTGGGGCCGAGTGGGCCGGCTTGGCGATGGCTTGCCTACGGTACCGCTTTTGCATCGCATAGGCGGCCATAGTCCATGTTACGTTGTTGAGCTTGGCGTCCGTGACGACATACCTTCAACTGCTCACTCCATTGCGCAACGTGGTGGGCGCTACTGCGCTGCCTGCTCGCCACCTCCGCGTAGACATGAGTAGGCCCTGTGAGGCTGCGCGTCGTTAAAGATGAAAAACGACCGGGAAAAGGGGTAAAGACACTTGCCCAACAAAAATGGGGTGTCTTCAGATAGCTCTCAACTTCTCGCTTCAGATGGTGATACGCTTGGGCAGATGTCAAGCACTGGGGCGCTGGAAATCGACATCGAATCTGGAGCCCAAACAGATGCGGCCCCTCGCTTCGGTTACCCGCCCTAGTGCCAGGAGAAAACGTGAGCGTCCGCATTAGTGTCAGGGATGGCGGGTGGTTCATCCACTGAATAACGTGATAAACAGTCTCAATCTTGAGTAGGCGGCCCGACTTGTACCCTAATATATAGGAATATTGTCGTAGCAACAGAGCCCAGCGACCAAGGATCCTTGGGTGATGAAGGCCAGCAGAGAGCGTGATGGTTCGTGATTACAAAGACGTGCGTGCCAAATACATATATAGGGGCCGAATTTGGGAACCGCCCAGACCAGAGCCAGGCATTCACGCTCTGTAATCAAATAGTTGCGCTCCGCTGCGGTGAGAAGCCGGCCAGCGTAGGCGATAACACGATCTCGTCCACGTTGGCGTTGGGCTAAGAATGCTCCGATCCCGTGACCACTGGCATCGATATGAACTGCTGTAGACGAGGACGAGTTAAAGTTGGCCAGTATAGGTGGCGTGGTGGGAATGGTGGTGAGAAGGGCAAAAGCGGAAGCTTGAACGGGGACGCCACGTAAATGGCACATACTTCTTGAGAAGGTCAGTAAGGGGTCGGGCAGTCACTGCGACACCTTTCACGAACCGTCGGAAGTAGGAGCATAACACTAGAACAGTTTGGATGGCTTTGACAGACTGCGGTGCAGGAAAATACGTGACAACACGAATTTTCTCCGGGTCCGCGGTCGAATACCGGAAGCGTCGACGAGCTGGCCCAGCACTGTGATCTGCCGGCGACCAAAGTGACCATTCGATGACTTCAATTGTAGCCCAGCCTTGCGGAAGACTTGAAGAATAGCTGATAAGCGCTTAAGGTGTGTCTCAAATGTAGGGGAAAATATGAGAACATCGTCTAGGTAGCAACGACATGTTGACACTTTGAACACTTGAAGCGAAGAGTCCATCACACGTTAGAACGTTCCGGGGGCGTTGCATAGACCAAATGGCGTAACGTTGAATTGATTTAGGCCATCAGGGGTGACGAACTCGGACTTATCTTGGTCCTTTGCATCCGCAGAAATCTACCGGCGACCAGACCGAAGGACTATTGATGAAATGTGATTGGCACCATGGAAAAAATCGAGGGCGTCGTCGATGCGAGGCAAAGAGTAGAGGTACATTTTGGTAATTCGGTTTAGATGGCGATAATCTACGCAAGAGGCCACGTGCCATCTTTCTTTTTAACAAGCACAACGGGTGACACCCCTGTACTTGATGAAGGTTCAACAATGCCTTTGGAAAGCATCTTGTTCACTTCAGCTTGAATAACCGCAGGCTTCATACGAACGGCGATGCCGGCGGAGCTTCATCAGGATTTATGTGATGCTTAAAAAGTGAGATATGACACAATTGCCGATTCCCGAGGTATTGCAGTAGAAAACCAAAAGGTGCATGAAGCTGCTCCTTATTCAGGCAATAGTTCCGCAGCAATAATGGGACTAACTGTTGCGTCGAGGCAAATTGCATCCTGTTGACATGCTGATGAATCGGGGCAGACGTCAACTGAAAATGTTGTGACGTGGTCATCTGCTATACTTTAGAAGAGTTATAGCACGCATAGCACGCAGCACGCAGCGTATAGGACGCAACGTGGTCACCAATATGCATTGGAGTAGAACTTGCTTTGTCAGGACGAAATTGGCGACGGGGAGGTATGTCCATTTATCAGCAACGGTTACGACGGAGTGGGGCACAGTTATATTGCGAATCAAAAAGATGCCCGGAATAAGTATGACGACGTAATCATAATCGAACCCAAGGAACGATGACAGCAAATCGACGAAAGACAAGGCTTTAGGCGGCAGGAGGACGAAGGCGATCGTACTAAAGCTGTTTAGGAGTTTGGCACCTATATGCGGGAGAATAGGAAGATCGAGGGAAAGGCAGAACAGTCGATCACAGCGGAATGCGTCGTAAGAAAGTCTAGTCTGAGGATAACGTCACTGGGACACTTGATCGGCACTAAGAAGAACTTGAGCGTGGCAGCCTGCGGTGCTTGTATACGGGCCGTAAGCAATCCAGTGATGCAACAGCGCTGCTATCGGCGATGCATACGGCTCGTGCAAAAGCAGGTGTGAGAAACTTCTTCAGTCGATGATGGAGGTTAGCACTAATTATGGACATCAGGTCTCCAGTGTGAATTAGCGCCGTTAAAGGGACATCATCGATGTGAACATAAAGTAACCGCTGGTCCTTTGGGAGCGTCAATAGATGATTTCGGCACGATGAAAATAATCTAGCAGTACCCCCAGGAGCTGCATGATCTATTTTTGCGTTCGGCAGAGTCTGTAATTAGTCCGCGACGAATAGCGGCGTGGCTGGGGCGACGGAGACCGACGGCGCCGAGGTGACGGGGAGTGAGCGAGACGAGTCTCATCTACACGAGCGTCAGAGGTAGGAGGCATACGGCGAGGCGAGTAGCAGTGGCATATTGGCGAGGAGAAAGGGGAAAGACCCCACAATACGTCCAGCACGTATTGCGACGTCCAGGAGGTGCGGCAGTGGCGATCTACGTGGCTAATTCTGCGGTTATGGAAGCAGATTTGCTTGTCGTCCAGAGTTCTCAGCTCATTAGGGTTGCGGAATCTGATAGGAGAATGCAGGTCGCTGCAAGACAGAGCTGTCGGCACCGGTTTGGCGTAAGGTCCGGAAACAGAATAGGCAGCAGGAAAACTGAAGTTGGCAAATTGTTGCCGCACAGTTGACTGAGTGAGGGAGATCACTCGTGGTGATTGGTCAGTGGTGTGGCCAAGTGGGCGTGGCTATTTGTGACGTATATTTATAAAAGCAATTGCAGCGCTGGCCAGTTCAGCCGACAGCCCGAGACACAGGAGCAGTTCGTGTTCTTCGTCGGTGGCGCCCGGCGCGACGTCCAACAGAAACACGCATTATTCATATATATAGCAGTGCAGTGAGCCGCGCGTTGTATACATTCTAGGAGTTTTAGCTCCGTATCGTCGGGTCGACTGCAAGATACCAAGATCTGAAAACTGCAGCCACATTCCTAGAGGCATCACCGACCATCGGCCTCGCCGAATACATAGCGTTGAATAGAGACGCGCGCCCCGTATCTTGAAAGCGATCTGCAAAAGGGCCAGAGTGCCGCGTTTGCTGACAATTCCGTGAACGCTGTGTTCTCGCATTGGTGTTGAAGCGAGAAGCACGAAGGGGAATTCGCTCCTTTCTGCGGGCACTATCTGGAAAGCGATCCTCTTACGGAACGGTCGGACGGATGGACGGTTCTTCCTTTTGGGTAAGCATAGAAACGCTGGCGCATTTATATAATGAAAGATAATAAATGCTGGTGTTTCAATTTTCAGGTACACGACGCTCGCCTTCCTCACTCTGAAATTCTCATTTCGAGTTACGGAAGTTTGGCTCAACCTCAACCAAAGCAGCCTTTGCAGGATGCGTTTTGCTCGACGGTGAATTTCCCTATGGTTCAATAGGCGTTGTGCAAATGGTGGTAAGTGTTCTTCCTATAAATTGTCGAGTGGAGTGACGCTTAGTGACCATTGATATTTCTCACTAAGCAATGTATCGTTTCGCTGATTAAGCTCATTTCTTTGGAGCTAATTATGCGGCAGACATAATGGAAGAAGTTTTCGCTTCCCTTGCAAAGATATCTGCAGGCGAGACCATATGGAACCATAACGTGATGACATCATAATTTGCTGTTAAACGTCTTTTGGAACAGCCAGTGTTGCACGTAGCTGATAATCTTTCATTTCTCACTTCTCAGTCTAATGTTTGCTTCTATACTTTGTATAATCAGAGATTTCGCCGAACTAATCATTTACCATCAACAACGTTGTTATGGTACAACAACTATTCCTTGCAGTGTTTCTTTAGTTAGGTAAAGTAGCTTTAGACGGTAAAAGCAACTTCTGCTTTGCTGCGCCAGACATGGGGTGTTAGAAAGTCAATAGTTCAAACAATAAAGCCTGCATTATTTAAAGTGTGTTCGGAAAGCGAACACTTCATCTAAAAAATTTGCTACATCTGTAACAGGCAAAAGTGAATCGTCTCCTAGATGAGAGGGGTGTAGTGATATGAGCAGTACGTATAGATCGCGGAAGTATTTGACTATGATATGACCAACATGTCTAACGAGGCTTGTAATGACCACAATTGCTTGCAAATGACTAAAAGTGCTTGGTTGTAGGCAGTAATGACTAATAATGACTGAAATGACTTGTAATGACTAGTAATGACTACGAAATGTCCAGTATGTCGAAGAACAAGTTGCAACGGCTACAATTCATTAGAAATTGCTAAAAACACTTAGTAGTAAGCAGTGATGACTAATATGACTAAAATGACTTGTAATGACTACTAATGACTATGATGACCAACATGTCTAATGATGGCTTGTTATTACCACAATTGATTAGAAATGACTAAAATCACTTACTAGTTGCAGTAATGGCTAATAGTGACTGAAATTACTTGTAGTGACTACTAATGACAATGTTATGATCAACATGTCTAACGACAACTTGTAATGACCGCAATTGATTACAAATGACTAAAAGTGCTTAGTCGTGACCAGTAATGACTAATAATGCCTGAAATGACTTGTAATGGCTAATAATGACTACGAAATGAGTAATATATCTAACGACAACCTGCAACGAGAAATAATTAGAAATGACTAAAAGCACTTAGTAGTTGTAGTAATAACTAATAATGACTGAAATGACTTGTAATGACTATGAAATGACCAAGATGTCTAATGACAACTTGTAACGACTACAATTCATTAGAAATTACCAAATATGCTTAGTAGTGAGCAGTAAATACTAATAGTGATTGAAATGACTTGTAATGACTACTAATGACTAGGATATGACAAATATGTCTAACGACAAATTGTAACAACTACAATTCATTACAAATGACTAAAACGCTTAGTACTGATCTGTGATGACTAATAATGAATAAAATAAGTTATAATGCCTACTAATGGCCGTGTTGTGACCAACATGTCTAACGACAGCTTGTAATGACCACAATTGATTACGAATGACTAAAAGTGCCTTGTATTGAGCAGTAATGACTGATAATGGCAGGAATGTCTTGTAATAACTAGTAATGACTACGAAATGATCAGTATGTCTAACAACTTGTAACGACTACAATTCATTAGAAAGGACTGAATTGCCTAGTAGTGAGCAGTAATGACTAATAATGACTGAAATGACCTGTAACGACTACTAATGACTATGATATGACCAACATGTATAGCGACGGCTTGTAATGACCACAATGGTTACAACTGACTAAAAGTGCTTAGTAGTGAGTAGTAGTGACAAATAATGACAGAAATGACTCGTAATGATTAGTAACGACTACAAAATGACCTGTACGTCTAATGATTTGTAACGACTACAAATAATTAGAAATAATGAAAATGCTTAGTAAAAAGCAGTGATGACTAATGATGACTGGAATGGCTTGTAATGACTACTAATGACTAGGATATGACCAATATGTCTAACAACAACTTGTAGTGACCACACTTGATTACAAATAACTAAAATTGCTTAGTAGTGAGGTGTAATGACTAGTGATTACTACAAAATGACATATATGTCTAACGACAAATTGTAACAACTACGATTCATTACAAATGACTAAAGACGCTCAGTACTGAGCAGTGATGGCTAATAATGAATGAAATGACTTGTAATGACTACTAATGGCTATAATAAGACCAACATGTCTAACGACAGCTCCTAATGACCACAACTGATTACGAATGACTAAAAGTGTTTTGTATTGAGCAGTAATGACTGATAATGGCAGGAATGACTTGTAATGACTAACTATGACTACGAAATGACCAATATGTGTAATGACAACTTGTAACGACTACAATTAATTAGAAATGATGAAAAAGCTTAGTAATGAGGAGTGATAAATAATAATGACTGAAATTACTTGTAATGGCTTGTAATGACTACGAAATGACCAATATGTCTAACGACAACTTGTAAGGACTACAATTCATTAGAAATGGCTTAAAACGCTTAGTAGTGAGCAGTGATGACTAATAATGGCTTGAATGCCTTGTAATGACTACTAATGACTAGGATATGACCAACGTGCCTAACGACAGCTTGTAATGACCACAATTGATTATATATTACTAAAAGTGCTTAGTAGTTAGCAGTAATGACTAACAATGACCGGAATGACTTGTAATGACTAGTAATGACTATGATTTGACCAACATGTATAACGATGGCTTGTAATGACCACAATTTATTACAAATGACTAAAAGGGGTTAGTAGTGAGCAGTAGTGACTAATAATGACAGAAATGACTTGTAACGAATAGTAATGACTACTAAATTATGCGGATGTCTAACGAGAACTTGTAACAACTACATTTCATTAGAAATGACTAAAACGCTTAGTAGTGAGCAGTAATGACAATATAGATTGAAATGACTTGTAATAACTACAAATGACTATGACCAACATGCCTAAAGATGGCTTGTGATGACCACAGTTTATTAGAAGTGACTAAAGATGCTTAGTAGTGAACAGTAATGACCAAAACAATGTAGAAACTTGTGTTACTTTTAACTGGTAGGACACATTGGTTCCTCTTCAGCACAGGGTCTGGATATAAGCACGTTTTAGAAAAGACTACAGCGACAGTTTTTTTCAGTTTTGAAACGATAGCTTTTTCGGTTGTCCACTGTGTTAGTTTATTTAACGTGAGTTGAATTCGTCTTTCGCCGGTTTGTAACGGTAGGTATCCACACCTACAACGAAATGACCGTTTATTACCGCGAATCCAGGCGAATATATCCATCCCCGCACGAGACACTGACAAGAATACAGGCCACTAACCTCAGGAGAGTACAGACTAGATCTGTACTTAGTCCAAAAAGGCTAGCTGCAATGACCGGTGGTGAATATCCACCAAACTGCAAACATTGTAGCTGTCCCCTTGCGGACCAAGATCACATCTTGTGGGGATGCCAAAAGAACCCTCCCCCGAGAGAACTCTTTAGGCGAGCTCCCTCACATGACGAGTGGGAGAAAAAAACGAAAACTTCCAACCCGCAAGACCAGATACGGTTGGCGGAATGGGCTGATAGCGTCGCGGCAAAGCAGACGCCACGCTAGCCCACACCGCTGGGAAAGAAAGCTCCACTAATACTTTACAATAAAAGTTTTCTCTCTCTCTTCGCCGGTTACTATGTTCAATCCTCTGCAGGAATTTGGTGATCATCAACTTATGGTGAATTCGTGAGAGAATACGAAATTATTCTACTTACAGAATTCATTTTCACCTCCAACAGGGTATGCATCCCTGCGCCACACCATTTTCCTGGACTGATATGCATAAAAACGCTGTTCCCATGCGGACTTGAAATGTTCGATCAGGTAGGAAGTCGGGTAGAGATATGGGAATTTTCCACGGATCCCTAGATCCACCAGATCTCTGAATATGCCAAATCTCCGAGTAGTGTCGCAGGCGTTTTCCATGCAAAAAAGAAAAAGAAAGAACGAAAGCAGTGTTGTTTATGTGGAAAAGCATTCTGTATTTCATTGTCTAGTCGGGCAAGCTGATCAATAGTTGAGCAGTTCTCTTTATAACCGCTTTGGTAAATGTCTAGTATATTTTGTGTTTGAAGAGTGGATGTCAGCCTTGTATTTACGATTCTTTCGTTGTATATTGCTGACCAGCTTGTGAGGGCAATGTACCCGTAGCTGCTGGGGGATGTTGGTAGCTTTCCGGCTTTCAGGAAAGGTATTACAACTGCGTTTTCCCATGATTTTTGTATTATCCCTGTATCCCATATCTTGTTGAAAAAGTCTAGTAGAGCTTTAACCGATGCAAGTTTAAGGTGGGAAAGCACTGAATAATGAATGCGCTCATGGCCAACTGCCGTTTTTTGCTAGCAGAATGTACCCTGTTTAATTCTTGAAGAGTTAGTGGAGCATTGCAGGGTCCATTTTATGTAGTGTGATAGGCAGTCTGTTTCTCTACAGAGTGTTTGTATTTTAGAAATGTATCAGAGTAGTTCGCTGAGCTGTAAACATAAAAGTGTTCACCTTGTATGTCAACTTGTTCTTCTAGTGTTGTCTGTATGTCTGGAACTGTGAGTAAAGGTACTATATATGATGAGTAGTGTGTGTGTGTTTGTGTGACTTCATTTATTGTCCTGTAAATTGATGGTTTCGGTCTACTCTCCTTTAAACTTCCTGAGCTGATCCGACAACTTTTTGGGTGTGACTGCACTATTGAGGACACATATTCTCAGCATGCTGACTTTGACGAACGCCTCCGAGCATATCGCGCTTTCGCTTAGCCTGTTTGAAGTTTATGAGGTTCCTACAGGTCGGGTACCTGCTCAGGATATGCAAAGGCTTATTTCCTGTTTTATTGCTTGTGTACACTCCGGTGTCCGCCATGGGTTTAGCTTCTTTCGCACAATGTTAGATAATTGGGGTATTCTCTTTTCTGCCACTACTATTGGGACTGCTGTGAGTTTTTCATTCATTTCATCGATGTTGAGTTCTGGTGAAAAGACATCTTCGAGTTTAGCATTCTCCATAAGTAAAGGCCAGTCCGCATGCTGTAACTTCCAATGACGTGGCTTAGAGTTTATGATAGGTAAGTTATGATGATAGGTAATGTGGATGATAGTTTCATGATTTTCAGCTAATGATCACTTCCATATGAAGTGTCCAGCATTTCTCGCTTAATATCGACATAAAGAGAGTGTGACCAGAATGCTGAATCAAGACAGCAAAATTTAGGTGATGTAGATAAAGTAAATAAGTAGGTGCTCCTGAGTTTAAAAGACCGATTTTACAATAAAATATTCTATGAATTATCATCATTGCTCAGTTTTATCACTTCCCCAACGAGTACGTTTGGTGTTCAAACCTTCTGCAAGTGTGAAAGAGCCCTGTAGCTACTCAATCAGACATTCAAGTTCCTTCACATTTAACGTTCGTGGGGTGGTATGTGCAAGCAACAGACTTTTACAGTTTTAAAACGAAGAATAGTGACGGCATCCGCTTCGGGAGGAGCATTAAGTTTAACTTCTCGAGTGGGAGTGCTGCTTTTCACGACAACGGAAACTCCCCCAGACAGTCGGCTGGTGTTTTCCCGGTCTTTTCGAAAGACGGAAAAACCTTTTAAAATATTTTGGTTTTTAGGGCTTAGGTGTGTTTCTTGTAAACAAAAGGCAAATGGGGAGAAGCTGTTTAGGATGTCTTTTATCTCACCTAGTTAAGCAGTAGGCCTCTGTAGTTCCGCTGTACAATAAAGGCCATGACAGAACAGAACTGAGAATATTTAAACAGAAATTGGTCCTTAAGTGCAAGTTATAGGGGACAAATGTTTAACAAAGTCGACTGTAGATAAGTACGGTAACAGGTTACCTGTCCTTTTTTGGAGCGGTTAGTGGGAGTTCGTTGTCTGTCTGCCTTTCTATAGTGGGAGTTTATCCCTCTTTGTGTGCTCAAAAGAGTGCTAAAACTTCGGTGTGAATGACAACGACGTTTTGGTGTCGTCCTCCATCTCTCTCTCAGAAGCGCTTGAGGAGAAGCGATTGATAGTGGCGCACGTGCCTCATAGCTTGATGTCCGAGTTGTCTTAAGGTCTTGCGGGACCGTGGTCTCCGGAGCCTTTGAAAGTTATCGCATAGGCTGCCACCACCACGGGGGCGGGAGGAGCCACCACTGGGCTACTGCTAGTAGACCCCGTAGTCTCGCGAGGCCTACGTTGCGCTTCCCACCGATGCGCCACATCGACATAGCTGAGTTTAGATAGGGGTGATAAAACGTTTCCTAGTTTCATGGAAGGATATTTTTTACTGTAATTACAATGACTTCCTTTTCATTTTTCCATATGGGACATGTCTTTGAGCAGACAGCGTGATCATTTAGGTAGTTTACGCAATGTAGAGAAGAATTACAGTTGTCTGATTCATGATCATTGGTACTGCATTTTGCACAAGTTGCTTTGCCTCTGCAAGGAGAAGCATGGCGAAAGCTTTGGAACTTATAGCATCGTGTCGGGTGGAGACCATACGGCCTAACATTGACCCTGACGAAGCCACTCTCAAGGGAACTGGGTTATGCACTGGTGCAAATGTATAAATGACATGATTCGTGGGAACTTCCTGATCGTTTCGTCGACGGACGATTCGCTGGACGTTTGTGACACCTTGCTTCTAGAAAGCCTCAAGGAGTTTCTCGTCACGCCCCAGCTCGTGTTTAATGAGCGGTGAGTTGAAATCGTGACTGATAGATTACCGAAACTGGTGAGATCTGAAAGCTTTTCTTCTTGCTCGTTCTCATTCAGTTCTTGAAGTAGATCTCCACTAGACATCTTTGAAGCCTTGTAGGCGAGTCAGAGTTTGTGTGTGAGGCTGTTTGCCACCAAAAATGGGCAAAGCATCCTCGCAGAAGTGTTTCCTACGTTACATGCACCATGGTACTTCACATTCGTGGGGCGTTGCTTCGAAAAGTAAACTGAAATGTTGCATCGGTGCGCCCTCTTTTCTGAGGGTAATCTGGTGAAGGGGAAAGCTTCTTCAATAGAGTTCTCTTGAATATTCGGCAGCGGTGGTAGCCACCCACCATCGAGTCCAACATGGGGACGCTGCTGGATTCGATAAACCCGCAGCCGCCATCTATGCACAGGCACTTAAGCTAATATCTTTACACAAGGCTGGATATAACATGCAGGGTTTTTTTCTTGGCACTATCAAAGTATTGTCGCGAATTGAGAGGTTGCAGTGGAGTGCCAGAACCAGAGAGACCAGCGTAGCAGGCTCTTGGAACGGACTAGTGCGTGTCGTGCTTGTGCCCCATGCACGTGTCGCCCAACTTCATTTTCATCTCTTGCAGCGCCGACTGAGAATGCCGACCTTTAGCATGCGCGCGTAGTGGCGTCGGTGGGCCATATAGGGCCCCTCGCCCAGACGCAGCGGCAAAATGTACTTGTCGACGAAGTGGAGACAGTGCTGTTTTGCTACGTGCTGGTCCGCGAATACCCCGGCAACATTCTCGGGGAGCTCCGTGGGAGGCGTCTCTGGGTAGGCCGGTTCGAGGCGGTCCAATGACACTACCTCTGCGCGACCAATCAATAGGATGGTGGCGAACTTTGACATCTTGTGGAGGGCAAGGGAAGGCCCGTCCTAGGAGGGTGTAAGAGATGCCTTTACAGCGTCTCGTCTGAGAAAAATGTGGGTAGAAGGCGCAACTTGCGGATGCGCAAAGATCCTATGGTCCTACGAGGCGGGAGGGGGAGGGGCAGTTGCTGAATGCAGTCCTGTAGGCATTGAATGTACTGCAGCGGCTGGGGTGAGGTGTGGGAGGGAACGAACTCTCCAGGAAGCCGAAGGGGTGCACCATAGACGAGTTCGACCGGAGAACAGCCAAGGTCGCGGCGAAGCACAGCGTGTACGCCGAGAACCACCATAGGAAGGTGCTCGACCCAGTGCTCCTGATCCAGACGCGCAGTGATGGCAGCCTTGAGCTGGTGGTGAAGCCGCTCAGCCATGCCATTGACACAGGGATGATATGTTGTATGGTACGACAGTGTTTTGCGCCAAGCAGGCGGTTGAGGTAAGTGAAGAGGGTACAGCCAAATGGCCGGCTGCGATCAGGGGTCACGATGCTGAGGCAGCTGAATCGGGAAAACTTGCTGAAACGAAGGCCTTGGCCACCATTTCCGCAGTGATGTTCGGAATGGGCAATGGCTTCGGGCCAGCCGGAGAAGTGGTCAATCATTGTTTGATTGTACCGGTAGTCGTGAGAGGGAGGAAGTGGTCCAACCAAATCAAAGTGGATGTGGTCAAAGTGACAGCGGCGAGGGGGCAAGAAAGACTGTGTGGGACTCTTCGTGTGGGAGGTTAGTTTCGTGGTCTGGCAGGTGAAACATGAGCGTGCGCACTGGCGAACATCGGTGTTAATGCTTGGACATTCCTAGCGCTGTGTAGCGAGGTGATGCGTGGCTCGGTTGCTAGGATGGCAGATGTCGTGACGGGATTAAAACACCGCACGATAGAAGGCAGCCTGAACGAAGGGGTGAGTTTCAGCCGCTGACATGTTACACGAGAATGAGCCAGACACAAAGAGGTGAGGAACGGCTTGTAGACGGAGGGAACAGGAATGGTCACGTGGCGCTAGCAGTTCAGGGTCATCTACCTTCGCCCGAGCTAGACGTTCCGAGTCCACAGTTGATGTAGAAGTGCTGAGGGATGTAAAGTGGCAGACAGCATCAGCTGCCTCGTTTTCGGTGCCTTTGATGTGCCGGTTATCCGTAGGGAACTCCGATATATAGGCCAGTTGGCGCAGTTCACGTGCGACGCGCTTGGAAGGGTTTGTACAGAAGACATAAACCAGAGGCTTACGATCCGTTAGAACATAAAATGGCTGGCCCTTCAAGAATTGCCGGAAGTGCTGGATGGTGGGGTAGGTAGCAAGCAGCTCGCGGCCAAAAAAACTATAGCGAGTCTCAGCAGGTTGAAGTTTCCGAGAAAAAAAGGCCAGTGGACGCCACTCCGAGTGGATTTGATGCTGGCGAACAGCGTTGATGGCCACATTGGAAACAGCCACCTTGATGCGATTAGGCACGTTTGTTCTCGGGTGGATGAAAAGCACCGAATAGCGGACGGCTTGTTTAGCAGACCTGGAAGCAGCTTGAGCTTTGGGAGAACAGGAAATTACGGATGTGGAACCCTTCGTCATGCGAAGGTCAGTCAATGGGTGCAGAAGCTCAGCGTAGTGCGGAATAAAGCGTCGGGAGTAATTCACTAGGCCAAAGAAGTCACGCAGCTGGTGTAAGGTAGTGGGTACTGGGACGTCTTGCACGGCGTTGACGTGGGAGGGTAATGTACGAATTTCCAGCGCCGAGATGTGGTGACCCTGCAACTCGTGCTTGGAAGAGCCAAAGACGGATTTCCGGGGGTTGAAAACCAGGCCAAATGATTCAAGGCGTTGAAAGAGTTTCTGGATGTGACGCTCATGATCTTGTGGATTAGAACTCGCGACGGGGATGTCGCTGATGTAGGTAAATACTGCCGGGAGTCCGCGCGTTACGTCTGAAATCAATGTTTGGAACGTTTGAGCTGAATAGCGTAGCCGAAAGGGCATGCGCACATACTCAAATAGGTCGAAGGGTGTAGTAATGGGCGTCTTGGGGATATCGGCAAGCTCAATGAGGATTTGATGATGGGCCTTGACAAGGTCCATTTTACTAAAAAGTTTGCATCTTCGAAGTGGTTTGTGAGATCTTGAATGCGTGGAAGGGGATAGCTTTCGTGGGTCGGGTTAGCGCTGAGTCAGCCGGTTCTTTCTTGTCCTCCAGATGAAGTGGGGAGGTGGAACTGCTGAACGACGGGCGAATAACACCCAGCTGGAGCATGTGGTCAAATTTCCGTTCAGAAATGGCCAGATAGTCACCGTAGGGGCGGTGAGGACGAGCAGCGACGGGTGGGCCGCGCGTGACAATGTGGTGGGTTGCGCTTCGCTTGGGTGACTGATTTAAATTGCGAGCTTCGTCACCTCAGGATAGTCTTCAAGTATTTAGATTTGTGAGCATGGTGGAATTAGCGTCCGGATGCCAGTTGGAGCGACAGTCGGCCGAACTCCAGGAATGGAGAGTCGGATTTTGCGGTCAGTCAGGTGACGATGGCGCATGCTGACGTCGAGGTCAGAGCCAGGAAGTCAGGAAGTCAGAGCCGAGGATAGGCTGATTGATGGGGACAACGATGAAGACCCACTGGAACGTGCGCCGCCGGCGAAGGACGAATGTGAAGGACCGCAGATAATATGTGACGGTGGAGGTAGAGTGCGCCGTGTGGAGCGTAGAGCCAGGCGACTTAGAAGCCCAGTAATGCTTGGAGGACGGCAGTACGCTGACCACGGCACCAGTGTCTACGAGGAAGTGCAGGCCGGAAGCGCGATCCATGACAATGAAAAGGTAGCCGAGTTGTAAGGCGAGGTCACATGCCGCCGTCTGTGATCTTGCAGTGCATTTCCCGACCATTGGCATGGGGACTTGCACTAGCGGGCGCGGTGCTGGAAAGTGCGATGGTACCAGCAAATAGGCTACCGTCGAGGACTGCGCGAGTAGGCACTGCTTGGGGTAGAGAGACGGTGGCTGGGGCCTGAGGAGGAGTCGTGCTGGTCATGAGAGGACGTCCAAAGGGCGTTGACAGAGATGACAAGCTGTTCGATCGGGGACTCTAGTGTTGAAAAGAGAGCGGTGACAGAAGGAGAATTCGCGTCGTGGTCTCGATCAACGAGCTGGCCTAGGCGGTCGAGGGTCAAATCTTCTGCAGCCCCAAGACAAGTAGGGTGGACTGTGGCAAAAGCTGCAGGAAGAACTCCTTCAACAGCGCACTGTTCCTGTCGACACTGCTTGAGCGCAGCAGCCGTCGCATGCTGTTGTGCAGCTGGGAAGGGCGGCGATCTCCAAGCTCCTCGGATGTGAGCTTGGAGGTGCTAGAGGCCGCACTATCAGACGCCTTGGTGAGGTCCAAAATACTTTGCTTCAGTTGCTGGTACGGGGCATCCCCCAAAGGGGCAACGATGACGTCTGCCACCTCGTGAGCAACCTCAGTAGAAAGGTTGCCAAGTAAGTGGTGATACCGAGAAGCGTCCGAGGTGATGTGGCGTAGATAGAAAGAGGCTTCTACCTGAGTGAACCGAACCTATGGGTCCTTGCGCCTTGATGTGGGCCAACGCCGAGACAACGCCTCGTTGTCTCGATTGTAGGATTGGTTGGGTACGTTATGATAGTTGTGTGCTCTTCTCAGCTGCTATGTGCAGTTATTGGGTATTAATTGGCGTCGTTAGGTTTGCTTATGTTGTTTGCCGTATTTTTTGTATTAGTGCTTCGAGACATCGGCTATATTGTGCGTTTTCGCCGGCGGCTGACTACCACAATGGCGTGAGCTGCGCTCACCGCCTGCGTTGTGGTCGATGCCACCTTGTACGTCACGCGTTTGCCTAACACTCTTTACGGTAAGTGAAAACTTGAACTTGATATTTCGCTATTATTGTCTGATTTTTTTAGCTGTATCATAACTTAAGCGTTTTCTTAGAATATTTTTTTTTCTACGCGAATTCTGCTTGTTTATGGTTAACGTAACACGAAACGACCAGGAGTGAATTCGAGGGTCGCGCGCTGGCCGTAAACATGAACCAGACTGAACTCGCCAGAATTTGGGTCATTTTGTTCTTGTATGGCTAACAGCTTTGCGTGCATGCATGTTCTAGCGTTCGCGCTTCATAGCAATAGAAAAAAAATGACTCGAATGATTACCTGTGTCGTACCAGGTCAAATGAATTGGTCGTTGACGTTAGAATTGCGCCGGTGCTTTGGTCCGAATAAGCTGTATGCAAACTTGCAGTAGGGTGCCTCATCTGTGATTGAACCCAAGAACTGTTTGCCATCTACTAATTAACGACTGTGGTTTACTTCAACTGTAATTGCGAATCTGTCTTTCAGCTGACTCGATGCTCTCTTATTTAGTCCTTTTCACTGCATAAAGTGCGCGTGCTACATATTTTGTCTTTTGGTACTACCTGGATGATGGAACGTCATTTTTATGATCAGCGTAGTCTATGTACTTCCTCTGGTCCTCGCTGTGCTTTGTATATGGGTTAAGACCAGGAATCACTTTATGGTAACATTGCTAGTTGGACTTTTACAAACAGGCACTTTTTTGCACTGAGCCCTAATAAGCTGCCCTTATTTTCTCCGTTCTTAAGCACAGTTCTGTAGAGATAGTTTACTTCTGCTGCTGTACCTAATTTCCAAGCCATAAAAACTTATAAGCTATAAGTAGTCAATACTGCATAAGAATTCACAAATTAACCCTATTGTGTCGCCATTTGCAAGTATTCCAGATTTGAGCAAAATGTCGCTAGAACACTGTACGTTGTACGTGGCTTCCCTGTGGCGCAAATGTATTTCAGTCAGCATGAAAAAGTTCTCTATTCTAAAATGTTCTGCGTGATCTACTACATTACAGTAAATTACTGTCGAGAGTCAGCAAGAAGCCCGACCTCAGTGGCTTGCGTGCGCTGCAGCGTGTATGCCGCCTTGTTGCTACGAGTGATGGAACATGGGTCAGGGCTTCCATGCAAGAACGAGCTTTGATTTGGATTTACCTCCATCGCCACTGTGCTGACGCCTGCCGAATAAATCCCCTCAGGTAGGTTGTGCAGACCGTTTTCCGGTCTCATTGCAGCTTCGTTCGATTTGCTTGCACCACTGTTACCCAGTTTATGGCGGCGTACAAGAAGTGCAGTAATTGCGCAGCTAAATTTCGCCTTCTGAAGCATAAATGCATCCCTGCGATTGCGTAGACACAGCAGACATTCGTATGTGGCGTTTCAGTGGTGCTTCTTTTGCCCGTTAGCTGTGTCGTCTCTTGTGCTGCTGCTTTGCATCTGTAAGTCGGCACCAAGTTGGCACCGACAATAAAGACGGTGCAGCGAAATCGTGAACCAGCCATGCACTTTTCCTACACCTTTTTAAACGACCGACATGGTTTAGAGGGGGCCATTGCTGCACTACTGAGACAAATGGCGAGTACCTTGTGAAATGGTTGAGATGGTGCTGATGAATCGAACAGACCTTGTGAGGGTGCTGTGCAAAGATACATGTGCGCAGGTGCACACATCTAAGATATGGATTCTGTTGTGGAACATTTACATGTAGAAGAGGCATGATGTTGTGGGTTCCATCAAAATGCGGTAGGGTTTAGAAACATTTTTTATAGTTCTAAATCTCCCGGTAATGTTTTTCGTCATCTATATCAATGATATAAATTAGAGATGTTACCAAAATTTAGTGGCATATTTGCCCTAGTCTCCTGATTAGGCTGCCACGTTTGACCTTTTGCTCGGTGCGCTATCCTTCAGCACAGGCCATCACTTGAATACAGTTTTTGGTGTACAGCGTCTTCTCAATAGCTATATAAATAATGTAGGTTGTAAGAATTACCTGAGGCTATAGATGCACTGATGAGTTTGCTACTTCTGCAAATTTGCACTTTCTAACGGAAGCAAAAAGTAGTCGCTGCCAAGACAGGGGGCAAATTTTTCGTTTTATCACGTCATGAAGTACGTTCAATTTTGTATAACGTATCATGTAGTGTGACACTATAATGGTTATGGGCTTAAGCTAATTAGTGTCAGCTTGAAATTACATCAAAGGAAATTAATGACCCAGAATGCAGCCCTAAAGTATTGCTTTGATATACTTTATCGCTAGTACTTTGTATGGTACCTGCTTGCTCTATATTATGGCACGTTTAAGTTTGAATTAAAGGTAAGAGCTTGAGCGCGCAAAATGTCGAAATAATAAAGTGCTATTCATAAAACTTTTATAAAGGATTTACAGTGCTAGAAGCCCATTGTGTACCAAAAATCAACAAAATCTGGCTCGAAGATTTTTCTTAGGCCTTGATGGAGGGGGGGGGGGGAGGTTAAGGAAAAGGGGTGCTTAAATTTGTTTTTAATGCAAGACAAACGTCTTGCTTGGCATATATTACTAGTTGAAGTTCCAATTTGCGAATTTTTATTTCCTCTCGCGTTTTTTTTTGCCTGCCTGCGGATTTTGTTTGCCTATGTCTACAAGAACCTTCACAAGAGGCCTACGAGAGAACTATTTTGTGTGCAACCAGGGCTCTCCTACTGAGGGGAATTTTCCAGGCATGCTGACCTGCTACGGCTGCGATAGCAATCATCTTCAAGGTGCGTGCGTAGTCACGCTTGCTTTTATTTGTCACTCTTGTCAATTGCAATTTCTGGATCTTTTCGAATTTATTACGCAATAATGCTTGACTGTGTCGCATCGTGTGAGGTGTCTGGCTGCATTTCAGCATACGTTAATGCTTTGTTCAATACACTGCGCGAGGAGGCAATCTGTACAGTTGTGTCTAAAGAAATTGTAACAACACATTCTGATTTATATTTCGGTCCCGGTGACGTGCCGTATGCTATAGAATTCTCGAATATTGTCAAAGGGCCTTTCTGATGTTATAGGCCCTCCTGTTACACTTATGTATTAAGGCCCATATGTATCTTTATGATGTGCCAATAGGCTTAAGCGCGTACCGGTCTGTTCTGAAAAATCTAAACTTTGACAGCAACCCATTCTGTCGGGGAACGCGAGAAGTACCAACCATGTAATAGAATATTTCAGAACCCTTCGACTGTTTGTTTTGGTCTTGGATTTCCGCCCGGGATAGCGTCACAATTAAATAAATATAAGCATGTAGGCCCGTTTCGTGAAGCTACTGCAAAATAATCTTTTGAGATGTGTTGTCCATGAGCTGCTGTTTGTAGTCTTAAGGTTGGTCACTTTTCAACGTCACACTTAAAGCACACTTTCTCTCAGAAAGAATGCCTTTTTCGTACATAAAAGATATAAAGCTATAAGATTACTCGGCGTTCAGAGCGAATTCGGTGAACCGGCGATGTTCGAGGGGAGCTCACGCTTCCGCTGATCAGTGCGCCGACAGGATTGGTTCACAGCGCGTTCATTCCATTTAGAATGCGGTGACACAGTAATTACGATGCGTATCGACGAGCCGGTCACTGAATTTTTTACCATGTGTTTCATCCTTCTTATTCTTCTTATCGGCAATGTTGCTTGTACGAACAAAGAATCCGTTCTGTGGCTGTCACTCACAGCGTTCCAACGCTTAAAACGAGACTGCGAAGTCCTGAGCGATGCGTTGACTAAGTGGCTTGTGTAATTGCTTCCCCGCACGTACTCTAAGCTACGAAACATGCTCGCTTCAATCCAATTGTCAAGTGGTGTAGGGCACCGTCGAAATTTTACTTTCAGTGTGACCGATGTTTTTGCGTTGCTTTCTGGGTTTTGTTGGGGCACCGGTGTCATGGTTGATGGGGGGGCGCGAAGCGCACCGACATTCACGTGGAATTTGTTCCCTGCGTCAGCCAAGATCGTGGATCGCTGTTCTATGTCGTCATTACAGAGGTGAGTAAAAACGCTTTCCTCTCTCATTATTAATATTCGTGCGCACGATTGTTCAGGAAATATATAATCAGTATTACACCATAGCAGGCACTGCTATACCTAGGGTACAGCTAGTTAGGTTATCTCACCGTTCGCATTCGCGGCAAAAATAATGCGTCAAAGATGGTTCGCCAGAAAGCGGAAGCACAAAAGTTCACAAATGATAAGCAGTTCCACGTACCTTTACGTCAAGAAGTCGCAGTTGCAATACATGAAGTAGTCTTTACTTAGAAAGCGTCGCATATAAAAAATAACCGATTGTACTGTAAGATTTCCATGTCTGCACTACTTGCTAACTTCCGCAGCGTCGTATATTTTGTGTGAAACGGGGTGTGAACAGCTAACATAATTCCACGTTTGATCCGCTAACGAAAGGCTGTAATTGTGGGACGGCTGAGAGACCGTCGTACCTGTAACTTTTATTGAGTGGCTTTCGCGCCTAGCATTTATAGCCGTAAAATGAGAGCGTCATTGTTATTACGAAAGCTCGCATAATATGCGGATACATACACAGCGGAAGAAAGCTTGGAGGAGTAAGTATGCAGGAAAATTGGCTAATTACAGCAGACGAATTTTTTTTGTGTGTGAAGATTTGTTGACTTGTGCTAATACTGCTAGTGCGTGCGTATTCCGCCATGTGGCCCATACGGCCCGCTGAGTGCTATGTTGTGACGCTTCGATAATGTTGTTTGTTGCCGAGGGTACTGTTACGTTTGCACTTTGATAGCCCCGGACATTAGAATACTTCATACCATAAGTTTTCCTCTGCAGCTCTACAAACAGTGAAGCTTCCTTTCAAAGATCCGTGTCTGTAACAACCACTATTGCCTGCTGATTTGCTATTTCGGCTCCTGTGATTTATCAGCCTCCTATAGCAACAGGACCCTCAGCTGCCAGGCGGATTCCAAATACTATTTATGCACATGTTTGGACAGGCTTCAGAAATAGGATTTCTTAAACTTCCGTTTCGAATGTTAATTGTGCACTTGGATGCTATAACGTTTCGGAAACAGGAGGCAACTGTTGTTTAGTAATAGCCTGTTGTTTAGTAATAACGGTTGTTTAGTAATAATAGTAATAGCCTGCAAGCTCATTGATACGCACTGGTTTCAGCGCGGAAGCGCTAGGGACAGGCAGAATATAAACCATTGTACCCTGTCCATGGTGCTCTTGCGATGAAACCACGGTGCACTCTCAAACAACGCAGCAACTAGAGGGCTTGTATTTCTTCTCATTGATAGTGCGAGTTCAATAAAATATGCAAAAGTTTTGTTTAATTTACCATGCTGATATCCAGATATGCAGCTATTCAAGTGAAATTTATAACTTTTTTTTGTTGAATATAGCGTTCGTAACTTAGGATGCCTAATCTTTTTGCGGGTTCTTGCAGCTTTCATCTGCTCTTTGAGTGTTGTGTAATCTGCCCGTTAAGTTACCAAGTTTGTAACACTGCAAAATATATCGGTAATGCCATTGCAAGCCGAGTGCTAGTCCGGTCCTCATGTATCTAAATAACTTCTATTCCGGCATCCTGGATCCATATACAGAATGGTTGCAGCTCATGTGTTGTGAAGTATCTGAGAGTCAGAAGCGGAACCTCCATTACTGTTATTGCCATTTCGACGCCCTTAGTCGCATCGATCGCTGTTTAAAACGAGCAGGCGCTTAAATATTTAGAATCTTTATAGTTCTTTTGTATATGTAGATTTTAGAGATAAGGTGCCTGTCGTGCGGAAACTCGGAGCGTGCTTGAGTCCCTGGATATCATGCATATCGCGTGCCAAGCATGCTTGAAGTTCATGACGCTACATTCATCCACAATTGTTACTTTTGTCGCGTTCGAACGTTAGATGCACATCGATCTGAGTGGGGACTTGAACTGCTCATACACAATGTGTGTGAAAAATATAGAAAATTTATTACTTGTGGAAGCCCTCAGTGCACCCTGGGTATGCTTTTGCGGACGTATTGCATTCTCTGAGAGCACCTCTGTTCAACTAACGAAGGCGGCATTGCTCGCAGCTTGCTACTAAAGGAGCAAATGTTTTGAAGACGACGCAGTTTGCACAGAAAATATTTTGATGCCTGATAAAGCTGTGCTAAATAAAAAAAAAACATGTCTAAACGTGCTATTCAGAAGTCTGTTCTCAGCGTTCTATTTTTGTGACTGATCTTGTTTTACCTATGCTAAGCGAAAGTACAAGGAATTATGAAATGGCTGAATTCGTCCGCCATATACAAGATAATGTTTGTCTGCTCAAGCAGGCAAGTTCACCTAAGTTTGTCGTAAAGGACCGATTCGTGCTTTCCTTTACTACATACGCAAGTATTACTATATAGCGACAATTAACACAAATGTATAGAAACCATTTGGAAGAACTTTCTTTATCATTTTATTTAGACCCAATGATTTAGGAACTTCAGAGTTATCAGGCTAGCGTGGCGTGTCAAATTTAGTTACGCTTATGAAGAACATCCATACGTGCAGGATATCTGAATTGTGCCATTGTATGCGTTTTTTTTTTCGATTTCATTCTGTTTATGCTTCCATGTGTGTTTCAGTGCTTGTAGGTTCCTGCCTCCAACTTTTTGTGCTATCTCATTATTGAACTTTATTTATAGCACAGCTTAGAAAATTATTTATATTGCTACGGCCTTGCTATGGCCTTGTCCCTCGTAACGGGTGTTCGACGTAAGTGCTATGATATGTATAGACTACACTAATATATAAAGACTGGCTATCGACGGTATAACCGAGCGACCGTTATCGTGACTTGTTGCTATCAAAGGCAGCCCTGAATTTCGGATGTAAATGTTTCTATATCTGCAGCTGCTTTAAGTTTCACATGAAAAGTCATTAGCCATTCCACTATGTGGAGTTGGTTGACAGGCGAAACTGTTTAGCACACGACATGGAGGTGACACATAATTTTGAACAAAGATACGATCTCATTTATTGTTTGGATCGGTGGTTATTTTTTCACTCGCAATTGCAGTCGCATTTTTTGATAATGTCAAATTGATGCACGTACGCCGCTGGGTGCTCGGTTTGGCCGGATTGGTGTGGCATCGCAAGTGATATGTCTGCAACACGGAACGCGTAAACCGCTTCCTGTTCGGTGCCGACACATCCACATTGAAATCAGCGAAAACGACAACAGGGGCAGTGTCATCCAGCGATAACAACGTGAGTAGCCATGAACCTTATGGGACTATGAGTAATTCTATTTTTTGCTTGCTTGCGGGGGTATGAGCTATTGCTTACGGGGCTATGAGCCATTGATGATGACAGTTTTCAACATGCGCTTTTTTATGTTGTATGCATGAGTAGTAAGAACTTGAGCACCATAGAGTTTAAGCAGTGTTCGCTTAACTTTGCTGAGTGCTTGTAGCCTCTGCTTTACAGGTCTATGAGCCATTCCATTTTTTTGCTTGCTTAGGGGGGTATGAGCTATTGATTATGACAGTTTTCGACATGCTGTTTTTATGTAGTATGCATGATTGGAAAGAAAAACACTAAAAAAGTGAAGCACTGTTCGCTTAACTTTGCTGAGTGCTTGTGGCCTCTGCTTTACGGGTCTACGAGCCACTGCATTTTTTTTCTTGCTTACGGGGGTATGAGCCATTGATGATGAGAGCTTTCGACATGCTGTTCTTATGTTGCATGTTTGATTAGAAAGAATTTAAGCCCCAAAGTATTTAAGCACTGTTCGTTTAACTTTGCTGAGTGCTTGTAGCCTCTGCTTTACGGGTCTATGAGCCATTCCATTTTTTGCTTGCTTACGGGGGTATGAGCCATTGATGATGATAGTTTTTAGCATGCTGTTTTTATGTTGTATGCGTGATTAAAAGAATATATGTACCAAAGAATTTAAGCACTGTTCGCATAACTTTGCTGAGTACTTGTAGCCTCTGCTTTACGGGCCTATGAACCATTCCATTATTTGCTTGCTTACGGGGGTATGAGCCATTGATGACGGCAGTTTTTGACATGCTGTTTTTTATGTAGTTTGCACGATCAGAAAGAACTTAAGCACCAACGAATTTAAGCACTGTTCGCTTAACTTTGCTGAGTACTTGCGGCCTTTGCTTTACGGGTCTATGAGCCATTGCAATATGTTCTTGCTTACGGGGGTATGAGCCATTGATAATGACATTTTTCAACATGCTGTTTTTTATGTTGCATGCGTGATTAGAAAGAATTTAAGCACCAAAGAAGATAAGCACTGTTCGTTTAACTATGTTGAGTGCTTGTAGCCTCTGCTTTACGGGTCTATGAGTCATTTCATTTTTGTTTGCATACGGGGTTATAAGCCCCTGATGATAACAGTTCTCGACATGCTGTTTTTATGTTGCATGCATGATTAGAAAGAATTTGAGCCCCCAGAAATATAAACACGGTTCGTTCAACTTTGCTGAGTGCTTGTAGCCTCTGCTTTACGGGTCTATGAGCCATTGTATTTTTTGCTTGCTTACGGGGGTATGAGCCATTGATGGTGACAGTTTTCGGCATACAGCTTTTTATGTTGTATGCGTGATTAGAAAGAATTTAAGCACCAAAGAATATAAGCACTGTTCGTTTAACTTTGTTGAGTGCTTGTAGCCTCTGCTTTACGGGTCTATGAGTCATTTCATTTTTGTTTGCATACGGGGTTATAAGCCCCTGATGATAACAGTTCTTGACATGCTGTTTTTATGTTGCATGCATGATTAGAAAGAATTTAAGCCCCCAGAAATATAAGCACGGTTCGTTCAACTTTGCTGAGTGCTTGTAGCCTCTGCTTTACGGGTCTATGAGCCATTGTATTTTTTGCTTGCTTACGGGGGTATGAGCCATTGATGGTGACAGTTTTCGACATACAGCTTTTTATGTTGTATGCGTGATTAGAAAGAATTTAAGCACCAAAGAATTTAGGCGCTGTTCTCTTAACTTTTCTGAGTGCTTGTAGCCTCTGCTGTACAGGTCTATGAGCCATTCCATTTTTCGCTTGCTTACGGGACCATGAATGCTTACGGGGGTACGAGCCATTTATGATGATAGTTTTTGTTCACGGAGAAAAAGAAGGCACGGAAACCCTAGCAATAGACAGCTTCGCTGTAATATTATCTCTCGAGCAGGTGAGAAATGAAGTATTCTTATTTATGATGGCTATGTTTTCAGATACACTACTCCGGCCTTCTCGATGGAGGAATCCGTTGCGTTTCTCGCAGTACCAACATTTGGTTCAAGCAAGTGGAAGACTGAAGATGCGCGGGGAGAGGCATTTGCAGGGAGCCTCTTACTCGCAAGTGAACATTACTATTAAAAATTGTGTTCAAGTTATGGTAAGTTATGCAACGGCCGTGCTTAAACTTATGAGGAAATGGTTGTCTGCTAGCAAAATGTGACGGAATTAGGCCCATATATTTTTGTTGCGTATCGAAAATGTCCGGGGGGGGGGGCGGAGTAAAGGGCCGCACTGCAGCGACCGTGGGCGCACACCTTGATGCATTACTAATTTTATCTTAATTGAAACATCAACAGCTGCACGTTGCTGGTGAATATTGTTCTATCTTACCTCATGTTTAAAAACCTTAGAGGTCGGTTTCCGTATTTCATGTCATGTATCATGTACGGCATCTGCGATTGAACTTAAATGGCTAGTGGAACCTCATCGATGATGTTAGGGTTCGTTTAGTGCTCCAGTTTTGTTCCGTATGCATGCAGCCTTCCTTTCTTGGCTCAGTGGAAGCGTTCTCGCAACGCCCGTACGGTAGCCTCAGACAGCGGGCTTAGCAGACTTGTCTGTTATATTCAGGAGCCCACACCCACACTAGTTAAACTTGCAAGCTTGTGAAAAGTAACCTTTTGTAGCTTAATGAAGAAGATACGAGTTTAAATATCAGGGTATTATGACACCTCCATGTCGTGCTCATG
This sequence comes from Dermacentor albipictus, assembly GCF_038994185.2. Classification (NCBI taxonomy): domain Eukaryota; kingdom Metazoa; phylum Arthropoda; class Arachnida; order Ixodida; family Ixodidae; genus Dermacentor; species Dermacentor albipictus. Next base: position 81,012,856 of record NC_091826.1, read on the forward strand.
ATCTTGTGGCCTTTGTGTGTGATTGGAGCGCGTGTTGATGCTAAACTTTATAAATAAATTTTATTTTTTTTTCACAGAAAGCTCTAACATTATATATCAGAGCCGTTTACTTAAATTTACACTTGCTATTACGTTGCATTGTTTTTGTATTTCGCAATATTTACATCCCTGCTACCTTCCCTAGTAATATCTATTTTATACATTATTTCATTATTATTTCTTCTGAATGCCACAAAACCGTAAGTTCAGCGTGGTACATCGCTTCAATGTTTACTGATTTATTTGACCATATTAGCTGTGGGTGAAGAAAAACCAGGACACTAGTGCCTGGTGTCCACAAATTATACTTTTGGCCGAACCCGCTCAATCAGGCGGAAGCCTGATTCGGCCAATTCCACTGCTCGCGCACCGAATTCGGTGAACCGCGCACCGAATTCGGTGAACCGGCGATGTTCGAGGGGAGCTCACGCTTCCGCTGATCAGTGCGCCGACAGGATTGGTTCACAGCGCGTTCATTCCATTTAGAATGCGGTGACACAGTAATTACGATGCGTATCGACGAGCCGGTCACTGAATTTTTTACCATGTGTTTCATCCTTCTTATTCTTCTTATCGGCAATGTTGCTTGTACGAACAAAGAATCCGTTCTGTGGCTGTCACTCACAGCGTTCCAACGCTTAAAACGAGACTGCGAAGTCCTGAGCGATGCGTTGACTAAGTGGCTTGTGTAATTGCTTCCCCGCACGTACTCTAAGCTACGAAACATGCTCGCTTCAATCCAATTGTCAAGTGGTGTAGGGCACCGTCGAAATTTTACTTTCAGTGTGACCGATGTTTTTGCGTTGCTTTCTGGGTTTTGTTGGGGCACCGGTGTCATGGTTGATGGGGGGGCGCGAAGCGCACCGACATTCACGTGGAATTTGTTCCCTGCGTCAGCCAAGATCGTGGATCGCTGTTCTATGTCGTCATTACAGAGGTGAGTAAAAACGCTTTCCTCTCTCATTATTAATATTCGTGCGCACGATTGTTCAGGAAATATATAATCAGTATTACACCATAGCAGGCACTGCTATACCTAGGGTACAGCTAGTTAGGTTATCTCACCGTTCGCATTCGCGGCAAAAATAATGCGTCAAAGATGGTTCGCCAGAAAGCGGAAGCACAAAAGTTCACAAATGATAAGCAGTTCCACGTACCTTTACGTCAAGAAGTCGCAGTTGCAATACATGAAGTAGTCTTTACTTAGAAAGCGTCGCATATAAAAAATAACCGATTGTACTGTAAGATTTCCATGTCTGCACTACTTGCTAACTTCCGCAGCGTCGTATATTTTGTGTGAAACGGGGTGTGAACAGCTAACATAATTCCACGTTTGATCCGCTAACGAAAGGCTGTAATTGTGGGACGGCTGAGAGACCGTCGTACCTGTAACTTTTATTGAGTGGCTTTCGCGCCTAGCATTTATAGCCGTAAAATGAGAGCGTCATTGTTATTACGAAAGCTCGCATAATATGCGGATACATACACAGCGGAAGAAAGCTTGGAGGAGTAAGTATGCAGGAAAATTGGCTAATTACAGCAGACGAATTTTTTTTGTGTGTGAAGATTTGTTGACTTGTGCTAATACTGCTAGTGCGTGCGTATTCCGCCATGTGGCCCATACGGCCCGCTGAGTGCTATGTTGTGACGCTTCGATAATGTTGTTTGTTGCCGAGGGTACTGTTACGTTTGCACTTTGATAGCCCCGGACATTAGAATACTTCATACCATAAGTTTTCCTCTGCAGCTCTACAAACAGTGAAGCTTCCTTTCAAAGATCCGTGTCTGTAACAACCACTATTGCCTGCTGATTTGCTATTTCGGCTCCTGTGATTTATCAGCCTCCTATAGCAACAGGACCCTCAGCTGCCAGGCGGATTCCAAATACTATTTATGCACATGTTTGGACAGGCTTCAGAAATAGGATTTCTTAAACTTCCGTTTCGAATGTTAATTGTGCACTTGGATGCTATAACGTTTCGGAAACAGGAGGCAACTGTTGTTTAGTAATAGCCTGTTGTTTAGTAATAACGGTTGTTTAGTAATAATAGTAATAGCCTGCAAGCTCATTGATACGCACTGGTTTCAGCGCGGAAGCGCTAGGGACAGGCAGAATATAAACCATTGTACCCTGTCCATGGTGCTCTTGCGATGAAACCACGGTGCACTCTCAAACAACGCAGCAACTAGAGGGCTTGTATTTCTTCTCATTGATAGTGCGAGTTCAATAAAATATGCAAAAGTTTTGTTTAATTTACCATGCTGATATCCAGATATGCAGCTATTCAAGTGAAATTTATAACTTTTTTTTGTTGAATATAGCGTTCGTAACTTAGGATGCCTAATCTTTTTGCGGGTTCTTGCAGCTTTCATCTGCTCTTTGAGTGTTGTGTAATCTGCCCGTTAAGTTACCAAGTTTGTAACACTGCAAAATATATCGGTAATGCCATTGCAAGCCGAGTGCTAGTCCGGTCCTCATGTATCTAAATAACTTCTATTCCGGCATCCTGGATCCATATACAGAATGGTTGCAGCTCATGTGTTGTGAAGTATCTGAGAGTCAGAAGCGGAACCTCCATTACTGTTATTGCCATTTCGACGCCCTTAGTCGCATCGATCGCTGTTTAAAACGAGCAGGCGCTTAAATATTTAGAATCTTTATAGTTCTTTTGTATATGTAGATTTTAGAGATAAGGTGCCTGTCGTGCGGAAACTCGGAGCGTGCTTGAGTCCCTGGATATCATGCATATCGCGTGCCAAGCATGCTTGAAGTTCATGACGCTACATTCATCCACAATTGTTACTTTTGTCGCGTTCGAACGTTAGATGCACATCGATCTGAGTGGGGACTTGAACTGCTCATACACAATGTGTGTGAAAAATATAGAAAATTTATTACTTGTGGAAGCCCTCAGTGCACCCTGGGTATGCTTTTGCGGACGTATTGCATTCTCTGAGAGCACCTCTGTTCAACTAACGAAGGCGGCATTGCTCGCAGCTTGCTACTAAAGGAGCAAATGTTTTGAAGACGACGCAGTTTGCACAGAAAATATTTTGATGCCTGATAAAGCTGTGCTAAATAAAAAAAAAACATGTCTAAACGTGCTATTCAGAAGTCTGTTCTCAGCGTTCTATTTTTGTGACTGATCTTGTTTTACCTATGCTAAGCGAAAGTACAAGGAATTATGAAATGGCTGAATTCGTCCGCCATATACAAGATAATGTTTGTCTGCTCAAGCAGGCAAGTTCACCTAAGTTTGTCGTAAAGGACCGATTCGTGCTTTCCTTTACTACATACGCAAGTATTACTATATAGCGACAATTAACACAAATGTATAGAAACCATTTGGAAGAACTTTCTTTATCATTTTATTTAGACCCAATGATTTAGGAACTTCAGAGTTATCAGGCTAGCGTGGCGTGTCAAATTTAGTTACGCTTATGAAGAACATCCATACGTGCAGGATATCTGAATTGTGCCATTGTATGCGTTTTTTTTTTCGATTTCATTCTGTTTATGCTTCCATGTGTGTTTCAGTGCTTGTAGGTTCCTGCCTCCAACTTTTTGTGCTATCTCATTATTGAACTTTATTTATAGCACAGCTTAGAAAATTATTTATATTGCTACGGCCTTGCTATGGCCTTGTCCCTCGTAACGGGTGTTCGACGTAAGTGCTATGATATGTATAGACTACACTAATATATAAAGACTGGCTATCGACGGTATAACCGAGCGACCGTTATCGTGACTTGTTGCTATCAAAGGCAGCCCTGAATTTCGGATGTAAATGTTTCTATATCTGCAGCTGCTTTAAGTTTCACATGAAAAGTCATTAGCCATTCCACTATGTGGAGTTGGTTGACAGGCGAAACTGTTTAGCACACGACATGGAGGTGACACATAATTTTGAACAAAGATACGATCTCATTTATTGTTTGGATCGGTGGTTATTTTTTCACTCGCAATTGCAGTCGCATTTTTTGATAATGTCAAATTGATGCACGTACGCCGCTGGGTGCTCGGTTTGGCCGGATTGGTGTGGCATCGCAAGTGATATGTCTGCAACACGGAACGCGTAAACCGCTTCCTGTTCGGTGCCGACACATCCACATTGAAATCAGCGAAAACGACAACAGGGGCAGTGTCATCCAGCGATAACAACGTGAGTAGCCATGAACCTTATGGGACTATGAGTAATTCTATTTTTTGCTTGCTTGCGGGGGTATGAGCTATTGCTTACGGGGCTATGAGCCATTGATGATGACAGTTTTCAACATGCGCTTTTTTATGTTGTATGCATGAGTAGTAAGAACTTGAGCACCATAGAGTTTAAGCAGTGTTCGCTTAACTTTGCTGAGTGCTTGTAGCCTCTGCTTTACAGGTCTATGAGCCATTCCATTTTTTTGCTTGCTTAGGGGGGTATGAGCTATTGATTATGACAGTTTTCGACATGCTGTTTTTATGTAGTATGCATGATTGGAAAGAAAAACACTAAAAAAGTGAAGCACTGTTCGCTTAACTTTGCTGAGTGCTTGTGGCCTCTGCTTTACGGGTCTACGAGCCACTGCATTTTTTTTCTTGCTTACGGGGGTATGAGCCATTGATGATGAGAGCTTTCGACATGCTGTTCTTATGTTGCATGTTTGATTAGAAAGAATTTAAGCCCCAAAGTATTTAAGCACTGTTCGTTTAACTTTGCTGAGTGCTTGTAGCCTCTGCTTTACGGGTCTATGAGCCATTCCATTTTTTGCTTGCTTACGGGGGTATGAGCCATTGATGATGATAGTTTTTAGCATGCTGTTTTTATGTTGTATGCGTGATTAAAAGAATATATGTACCAAAGAATTTAAGCACTGTTCGCATAACTTTGCTGAGTACTTGTAGCCTCTGCTTTACGGGCCTATGAACCATTCCATTATTTGCTTGCTTACGGGGGTATGAGCCATTGATGACGGCAGTTTTTGACATGCTGTTTTTTATGTAGTTTGCACGATCAGAAAGAACTTAAGCACCAACGAATTTAAGCACTGTTCGCTTAACTTTGCTGAGTACTTGCGGCCTTTGCTTTACGGGTCTATGAGCCATTGCAATATGTTCTTGCTTACGGGGGTATGAGCCATTGATAATGACATTTTTCAACATGCTGTTTTTTATGTTGCATGCGTGATTAGAAAGAATTTAAGCACCAAAGAAGATAAGCACTGTTCGTTTAACTATGTTGAGTGCTTGTAGCCTCTGCTTTACGGGTCTATGAGTCATTTCATTTTTGTTTGCATACGGGGTTATAAGCCCCTGATGATAACAGTTCTCGACATGCTGTTTTTATGTTGCATGCATGATTAGAAAGAATTTGAGCCCCCAGAAATATAAACACGGTTCGTTCAACTTTGCTGAGTGCTTGTAGCCTCTGCTTTACGGGTCTATGAGCCATTGTATTTTTTGCTTGCTTACGGGGGTATGAGCCATTGATGGTGACAGTTTTCGGCATACAGCTTTTTATGTTGTATGCGTGATTAGAAAGAATTTAAGCACCAAAGAATATAAGCACTGTTCGTTTAACTTTGTTGAGTGCTTGTAGCCTCTGCTTTACGGGTCTATGAGTCATTTCATTTTTGTTTGCATACGGGGTTATAAGCCCCTGATGATAACAGTTCTTGACATGCTGTTTTTATGTTGCATGCATGATTAGAAAGAATTTAAGCCCCCAGAAATATAAGCACGGTTCGTTCAACTTTGCTGAGTGCTTGTAGCCTCTGCTTTACGGGTCTATGAGCCATTGTATTTTTTGCTTGCTTACGGGGGTATGAGCCATTGATGGTGACAGTTTTCGACATACAGCTTTTTATGTTGTATGCGTGATTAGAAAGAATTTAAGCACCAAAGAATTTAGGCGCTGTTCTCTTAACTTTTCTGAGTGCTTGTAGCCTCTGCTGTACAGGTCTATGAGCCATTCCATTTTTCGCTTGCTTACGGGACCATGAATGCTTACGGGGGTACGAGCCATTTATGATGATAGTTTTTGTTCACGGAGAAAAAGAAGGCACGGAAACCCTAGCAATAGACAGCTTCGCTGTAATATTATCTCTCGAGCAGGTGAGAAATGAAGTATTCTTATTTATGATGGCTATGTTTTCAGATACACTACTCCGGCCTTCTCGATGGAGGAATCCGTTGCGTTTCTCGCAGTACCAACATTTGGTTCAAGCAAGTGGAAGACTGAAGATGCGCGGGGAGAGGCATTTGCAGGGAGCCTCTTACTCGCAAGTGAACATTACTATTAAAAATTGTGTTCAAGTTATGGTAAGTTATGCAACGGCCGTGCTTAAACTTATGAGGAAATGGTTGTCTGCTAGCAAAATGTGACGGAATTAGGCCCATATATTTTTGTTGCGTATCGAAAATGTCCGGGGGGGGGGGGGCGGAGTAAAGGGCCGCACTGCAGCGACCGTGGGCGCACACCTTGATGCATTACTAATTTTATCTTAATTGAAACATCAACAGCTGCACGTTGCTGGTGAATATTGTTCTATCTTACCTCATGTTTAAAAACCTTAGAGGTCGGTTTCCGTATTTCATGTCATGTATCATGTACGGCATCTGCGATTGAACTTAAATGGCTAGTGGAACCTCATCGATGATGTTAGGGTTCGTTTAGTGCTCCAGTTTTGTTCCGTATGCATGCAGCCTTCCTTTCTTGGCTCAGTGGAAGCGTTCTCGCAACGCCCGTACGGTAGCCTCAGACAGCGGGCTTAGCAGACTTGTCTGTTATATTCAGGAGCCCACACCCACACTAGTTAAACTTGCAAGCTTGTGAAAAGTAACCTTTTGTAGCTTAATGAAGAAGATACGAGTTTAAATATCAGGGTATTATGACACCTCCATGTCGTGCTCATGATCTTGTGGCCTTTGTGTGTGATTGGAGCGCGTGTTGATGCTAAACTTTATAAATAAATTTTATTTTTTTTTCACAGAAAGCTCTAACATTATATATCAGAGCCGTTTACTTAAATTTACACTTGCTATTACGTTGCATTGTTTTTGTATTTCGCAATATTTACATCCCTGCTACCTTCCCTAGTAATATCTATTTTATACATTATTTCATTATTATTTCTTCTGAATGCCACAAAACCGTAAGTTCAGCGTGGTACATCGCTTCAATGTTTACTGATTTATTTGACCATATTAGCTGTGGGTGAAGAAAAACCAGGACACTAGTGCCTGGTGTCCACAAATTATACTTTTGGCCGAACCCGCTCAATCAGGCGGAAGCCTGATTCGGCCAATTCCACTGCTCGCGCACCGTCAGCGTGCTGGGCGTGTCCTCGTCGTCTTTAGTGACCGGACCATTGTGCCACGTAGTAGTGCGCTAAGGGGCCCCCACTTCTAGCGAGGAAGACGTGAGCTGGACGAATGGCGACTCACGAATGGCGGCGGTGTGAAACGCACGTGGCGAGTAGGACTGGCCCGGTCGGGAGGGACTGTGACAGCAGGAGTGGCTAAATCGTCAGAGTCCGAGTAGGCAGGCTTGAGACGGTCGACGGAGACCTTATCTTCCCTGCCGTTGACGAGGAATAGAAAGTTTCTAGGTGCACGCTTCAGTGCTTTGAACGGACCATCGTGCGGGGGCCGTAAGGAAGGGCAGCGTCGTGGCGCACAAAGACGTGCGTGCAGTTGTCAAGGCCAGGGTTGACGTATACAAGCCGGGAAGAACGTCGTTATCGGGAGGGGGGGGGGTGGGGAGGTGAGCGACGACAGTATGCATAGCGCTGCGTAGATGGTAGACGTAGTCAGGAACGTCAGCAGGTCCGGTGGTTGAGTCGTCGAAGAATTCGCCAGGGACTCGTAGAGCGGTGCCAAACGGGAGCTCAACGGCGCTGGTGGAAGAGTCACTGCGAAGAGCTGTGCGGGATGCCAAGTGTAACAAAAGGAAGGTGCTCTATCCGTGATGAAGGAAAAGTCGATGCCATGAGTGAAGCCTTCAGTCGACGGTGAAAACATTCGATGATCCCACTGGACATCGGGTGATAAGAAATAGTCTTGCTGTTATTGGGGGGGGGGGGCACGCCGAGTAGCCGAGATGGTTGGCGAACAATGTTGAGTCGAAGTCGTAACGGTGAACGTTTCCATCGTAGCAGCTAATCCAGAGTTTGATGAGTGCTCGAGCTATTGATCCTGTCGTTATGTCTAGGAGGGGCGTCGCTTCAGGCCATCAGGTGAACCTGTCGATGCAGGTTAACAGTTAGCCGTGGTTCCCGCAGGGAGGAACAATATCGATGAGCAGATGGATGAAGGTGGCGTTCGGAAACGGGAATGTGCCAAGAGGAGTCGCACTGTGGCAATGCACTTTAGACTATTGGAGTTGAGACACGCGCTTGACGAGCGACGAACGTCTACGTTGACGCTGGGCAACCCATAACGAGAAGTGACGAGTCGCTGCGTTGCGCGAATGCCAGGATGAGTCAAAGAATGAAGGGCATCAAAAGACGGCCTGGCGGTATGGGCGAGACACGAAAGGAGGAGGGGCACTTCGTGGTGAGGAAGCAAGATATCTTCAAACACCAGAGAGGTACCACTGGTACGTAGCAGCTGGAGCTCGGCGTTGACATTCTGGGCGGTAGCCATGGCCGGGAAGTCGATGACCGGTCGGCCGTGGTCCGTTGCGTGGATGGCGGTGCAAGAAAGTGCATCGCCAGCGGCGTTGGATTTTCGGTGACGTGACGAATGTCACTGGTGCATTCAGAAATGTAGCCGAGCTGTCCGAATTCGCGGGGCGCGTAGGAGGTGCTGCTGGACGGGCTGGGCGGAAATCAGTGGTTTATGGTCGGTAGGAATATGGAAGGAGCGTCCCTTGAGAAAATGTCAAAAGAGCTGCACAGCCAAATAGATGGCGAACAGTGGTTGCAAGCTTCTTGGAAAAGAAGGCCATGGGCTGCCAAGCACCAGCAACGAGCTACTCCAAGGCTGTGCCGACAGCGGTGTCCGACGCGTCAACCATGACAGATGTCGGGGGGTCGCATTTGGGGTGGACGAAGAGCGTCTTGCTGGCAATGGCTTCTTTGATGCCTCTATACGCGCAGTCAGCGGTGTTGTTCAAGGCCACGGGACTATTCGGTGTCTCGAGGCTCGAGAGAAAGTCGTGGAGAGGCTGCAGTATATTGGCGCAGCGAGGAATGAAGTGGCAGTAATAGTTGGCGAGGACTAAAAATTTGCGCAGTTGCATGGTGGTGGATGGCTGAGGAAACTCACGGGTGGCTGTGACGCGGGTCGGAAGTGGACGAATGCCGTGTGCGTTGACGCGATGGCCGAGGAAATCCAATTCCATAACGCCAGACTCGTTCTTCTGACCGTTGACGACAAGACCAAACTTGCTGAGTCTTGCGAGCACTTGACGTAAATGGAGCTTGTGAGCTTCGGCGTCAAGATAGGCAAAGCAGCACGTCAAACCACGTAATACCTGGTCCACAAAAAGCTGAAAGGTCTGGGCTGTATTACGAAGACCGAAACGCATGCACAGATATTCAATCTGGCCGAAGGGTGTTATAATGGTGGTCTTCGGAATATCTTAGGGTTCCCCAGGAATCTAGTGGTAGGCTTTCACCGGGTCGAACTTGCAAAATATGGTGCAGTCGTGCAGTGCCTATTTAAAATACTGAAAGTAAGGTATTGGGCACCGGTCAGGGACAGTGGCCTTGTTGAGACCACGATAATTGCCGCAGGGGTGCCAGTCACCGGTCTTCGCGGGTGCCATATGGAGTGGCGGGGCCCAATGACAGTAGGAGGGACGAATGAAGCCAAGGTCAAGCATGTGTTCAAACTTCCTTTTCACGACAGCTTGACAATACGGGGCAAGGCGGTGAGCCCGAGCAAACATGGGAGGGCCAGTCGTGAGGATATGATGTGCCAAACTGTGAGAAACCGAGGACTGAAAGGAGGGGGGAGGGAAGACGTCCGGAAACTCGGCAAGGACGGGTTATTAAGGTTTGGGAATGGCCATATGTGCCTGGAGAAGCCGATGTTGTGGAGCGCGACAGGAAACGCCTTGGACGGCCAAGCTCGGCTCGGAGTCCAAGATGCGGCTGTGCCGCACGCCGACAACGAACTTGTAGTGCCAAAGAAAGTCGGCTCCGATGATGGGCTGGCGCACGGCCGCGATGACAAAGATCCAGCGAAAGGTGCGTCAGAGGCCGATGTCAAAAGTCACCGACTTTTGGCCGTAGGTCCGGGTGGCCGATCCGTTGACCGCGGTCAGAGGAGGCGAGTCTGGAGGTTGGCGGCGCTCAGACAACGTAGGATGAGGGACGCAAATCTTAGCAACAGTGTCGACGAGATAGCGTACTTTGGTGACACACTCGATGACGCGGAAAAGGCGACTGGATCTGGGGCCGGGAACAGCGGTTGCCGTCAGTGTTCGCGTAGGAGCAGTGCTGGCGGCACTGGTTTGCGTGAGAGTCATAGTGACGATGGTACCAGCAAAGCGTAACGCGAGGAGGAGAACGGCGTACAGAGTGACCGGAGCTGTGGTGGTGAGGTCGTGACGAAGAAGGCGGCTGGCGTATTCGGATGGCAGCAACCTCAGCTGTCCATTGCGCTACTTGCCCTCTAAGCTCCTCATTAGCTTCGAGGAGACGCGCATGCTGTCACAAGCAGCTGCGTCGTGGTACGGACGGTCAGGAGGGCGATAAACTGTGGCCATGGAGGGAAAACCGGCATCCATTATCTTGTCGGTCAGCATAGCCAGAGATTCCAGTGTCGAGGAAGAACACGCGGTCCGGATCATACGCCCCTGCGGCGGAAGGCGCTGCAGGAAAAGTGCCAGGAGAAGTGCGCAGTCGGTTGAAGAAGCCAGGTCTCCAGTGAAGGCTTGCATGCGACGCAATAAGTGGGCAGGTTTGCGGTCGCGGAGCTCCTCCGATGTGAGAAGTTGCTGTAATCGATGCCGCTTCGTTTCAGTGGTGCGCTGGGTGAGCGTCGCCTTAGGGTGATCATAGGGGCGGTCGACGGGCGAAGAGCGTAGAACATCGCGTACAATCGCAGAAGTAGTAGGTGAAAGCGCTCCAACGTACGTGACCGAATATGGTCAACTGCAAACTGAGGCGGTCGCGACAGAACAAGGATTCCATGTCCGACGACCAGAACTCCGAGTTTGAGAGCGGAGGCTTCGGGATCGCGGGGTAGGTAGTGTTGACGGCACTACTTGATCGGGGGAATCCGAGGCCATGACTGCCTGGATGGGAGGCGGACTGCGAAGACAGCGGGCCTCGAGCTCCTTGCTGCGGTAGGCCCAGCGAAGCTGCTGGGGCGCCCGTAGCTGAGAGCGACGTCGCGAATCCGCAGTCGTGTATTCGTGAATGAAGAAAAACCAGACAGACGCTTGTGCTTGGCATCCACAAATTATATTTTAATTCATTCATCAGGCGGAACCCTGATTCCGCAGACTCTACTGCTGTCGCACGGTCTTGTCTCCCAATCACTGGCGCATACCCACTATGGGGGATTGGCCAAGAAGCAGGCGGTTTTCCGTACGTTTCAGCGTGTTGGGCGTGTCCTCGTCGCCTTGTGTGACCGGATCATTGTGGCACGTAGTACTCCGCTACATAGCTAAACCTTCCGATATCTTCAGCATTTTTGTTGTTGTTTTTAGAGGAAGCCAGTACGATGTGTTCTAATCGCCACTACTTCCTGCCGGCACCAGTGTCCTTTACTTTTTTTTTATGTGCGAATTTCGACGCTCATTCGAACAGTTTCCGCTGTCACTATACTTTGCTCGTCTACCATGTAATGCTATTCCCCACTAGGATATGGTAATTGAGCTAGTTTGTATGCCACAAGTTTTATTCCATTCATCGGTGGGTACGATGACTGACCAGTCGGGAATTGGCGCCTGTCATAATGCTGTAGTTTCTCAATGCTTGTTTGTCTCCAGGAAGTGAAGAAGCATCAGTGATCGGGCGGGTTGTCATTTACATTTAGAAATCCCTGATATATTGGAAAGTAAAGAAAATAAATGTAAAGACGTCGAAGGCTTTAAATTTCTCATATTTTATGCGAACTGTAAACGTCGGAGAGATATGTTAATGCGAATATTTCTTTTGTATGTAGATCTGCAAGCAGCCTGAAAGAAGACAAAGGAAAAAGAGCTTTGAAGGAGAAGGAGAAAGAACAATTTCCAGCGAAAAGGGCAGAGTGCTTGTAACCTAATAAGCGCGACATTAAAATTGGCACTATAGGTCAGTTTTACACTTCATCTCTTAATACCGGATATAATTGATGGACGCGGTAGGCCTGCCTGTCCAGCCAATCAGCATTTGTGGCATTTGGAGTGTTCAGATTAAACGACAACACTGTAGCGCAAACACAAAGAAGCATTTATTGTTCTTTTTGCAGCACGAACCAGCTAGCTGGAATGCATACATGGATTAGAAGATTTCGTCGCGAAATAAGAGCATTCTGCATGCTAAAGTAAAAATGAATGCTTATTACGTTTTATTTCAATCGTATCTCCACTACTGCAGGCTAGTTTGCGCAACCACAGCAAATAGTAACATTCAAACGATTTCAATTCTACAAAACAAAATGATAAAAGCCATTGAAAATGTTCAACACAATTATATAGGTTTGCATGCCCGTATAAAAACACTACTGACGGAAATGACCCCTTTTTGTACCGTAATGTTTTGCCGTGCTATGCGTCATACGAAATGAGGACACAGAAAACTTTTATGATAGCTCATTGTAGAACAAACTGCGGATTGCAAATCTTAAAATATATACGTCCAGACAGCTTGGACAAGGAGTTCTCATTAGCCCATACATTCTGTACCATTTCCTTCCATTAGAAAGTTTCGTGTATGTTAAAAATCGTTTCCTTGTTTTTCTTTAGCTTTCTTTCTTTTATGTGTATTCTTTTTCTTGGTGTTGTTGTTTTGAGACTGTATTATGTCTGTAACGCCAGACGTACTCATATATTATGCTACTTGCTTCTGTTTTTGCTATAGTTACTGATTACATTGTATTATTGTCCCGACTGTCGAGTTGCAAGGTTGGCGAGGCCTGTCAAATGGTCCTGAAGACTTTTTCGCTCGTCAACCCCAGTTGTCGTGCATACTCTGTACAAGGAGTTGAAATAAAGCATTCATTCATTCATTCATTCATTCATTCATTCATTCATTCATTCATTCATTCATTCATTCATTCATTCATTCATTCATTCATTCAACATGCTAAGGAGTCGAGGAAGTTAGACTCGACACGCGGATGCCCAACGAATGAGATTCAGCCATATTTGACGCCGAGGTATCACTGTTCGCGTTTGAGGTCCCGCACACGGAAGCGCGTCGGAGCGACCGCGTTCGCTCAATCCCGTATAGCTCTCCGAAGCCGGACGGGAAGCTACATCGTGGCTTAGTCCCGCGAGGTGCACCCACGAGCGCACCATCATTCCGTGCGTGACGTAGTCTCGAAGCGGTAACAGACGTGTTCCTCTTACGCGTGAATGCATATGGCTTGTATTTCAGAAGAAAGAATGTTACTTGTTTCTAGTGTTTTCTTTTCGATTTTGTTGTGTACGCAATGTGTGAGCGGGAACCGAAATTATGCTGTTTGTATATTGGCTCTTTTCTGGCTGTATGCAAACTGGTCGCATTCACCGCGCGACACCCCGTCTATCACTTATTTTGCTTTTGTGATCGGCTGACAAACTTTCTGTCCTCCGATCCATTGGCACCCTATATCGATCATTCGCGTATGACATTTTTATTAGCACAATTATGTGCGTGCGCTTTACGTGGCTGAAGCGATCTTCCGATTCGTTTTCGGATTTTGTGAAGACTGTTGCGCGTGGTCAAAGCCGGCCTACATTATAAATGGCTTCGACACGTTAATGAGTACGAAGCTTTCTTTTGTGGTCCAGGTTTTTCAGTGAGCAGGGGGTTTACACTGAACATTCTCACCTGAATTTTTTTACGTCTACGGTACATTGTTTTCGTGTTTCTGATACAATGAATCGCGGTGACCAATACAGCCAACTTTCTTATTTCACTGACACCCTGCCACAACTAGCTCCTTACAATTTTCCTACTAGCTCTTGTTCGTGCGCGAAATTTTTTTTATTGATGTCCCTCTTGTCTCATTGCTTGTATACTGTTTCGCGTATGGCGGTGCCTTGCAAAGCTTTACGAAAGTTTGATAATGTCGATCCTGTTTATGTTATCGTTTTACGTTGCATAAGCACCGGACTGCAAAGACATGATACACGCGTAAGGGTTTGTACAGTGTCCGTATCTAGTTCAACTGAACTTGCATTTATGAGACGCATAAAGGAATTTTGTAACTTGAGACTTGGATCTACAAAATATATTTTTGTTTTACGTACACCGACTGGTGCTTTTGCTAAGTGCCCTATACTGCCGAAGAACTGTTTTATTTCCTATAAATGTACCATTTCTTTGTGTGATGCTCTGAAGATAGCTTTTCGGGTACAGAAAGCCATGTGGATGTAACTTGTCGTGAAATACTTTTTGTTACAAGTTTGTAACTATAATGTTGCATGGATTTCGGAAAACTTATATGCGTCGTTTTTTTTAAGTGCTTTCATTTGTTTTCACTAATGTTTCCTCAAAAGAATGCGTAATCGAAATGCTTAAGCCGTGAGATATGGCAACAATAATATGAACCTTAGTCAGGTTAATAGCTATACTTAATCACATGTTTTGACTCTATTCTTCGCTAACATTTAGTGCGATGAATGCGTGACCATTCGTTGCCTCATCAAGTTTCAGGCAAAAAAGGAATTACCATTATTTTTTAAATTTTCTTTGTACATGTTCTACTGACTGCTTGCGTTCCGGTCATGGCATGTGACCCCCTTTTTTCAGCACTGCTATATGTATTGTCCTGGTGCACACGCATCATTTCCTCAATGTAAAAGCGCCATGAATGCAAAAACAAAACGAGAAAAAAATAAAGTTGTCATCGGCTATCAAAGATGCACCATAAATCCATACGGTTTTCTGAAGGCAATCGTGGAAAGTGTTCATTTATTGAAGGCCAGCTTCAGCCTAGAATATAATCTCACTTCATGTCGCGAAGCGATTTCTTCCGCACTAATGGCGGCACTCTTCTCGTACTGTTGATAACGTATCTTTTGTTTGTTTTGGCTGTTACAAGATATACTTAGGCGGGTGTGTACAATGTGTCTAACAGCTGAAATGACAACCTTTTTCTTTAGGTAGTGCTCGAAAACACTTCTTATCACCTGATATAAATTCAAACGAATGCTTTTCGCGGTGACTAAGACCTTCCCAGACTACTAATGATTATTCTTTTTCTGGGCTGAACAGATATTGTATCCTTTTGGGAAATAAATACTCGAACGAATTCGCAAATAATACATTGATACACTGGCATACTCAATTAGTTTTTTTTTCGTTTTCATTCAAAAGTATGCTGGCAGTCCTTCGTATGACAGGTTCCTGCTTTCAGCCAGCCTCTAGAAGTCCAGAATGTGTAATGTACATGCCAAAAGCCAACGGTGTAATAGATCTAGTGTTTCTGAAACTGCAGTTTACGTATTAAGCGTGCCTGCTTCGCAGGAACGGTTGCCGGACTGGATGCACTTGTTGGGCACATATGTAAGTTTAGCGAGAATTTCGATCGAGTGAGTGTGTAGCTTTATATCTTTTCTGCAGTGCCATATTCATGATTTACTACTCTCTGTTTATTGAAAAAAGAAAAGCGTTCCGTGGCTTAATCAGAAGCAACAACTGCATGATTTCAGTGCTGCACATATGGATATGAGAATGCCGGGAGTACGTTTTTCCCGGTTTATTAGGTTGCCATACACAAGATGGCCGACCTGCTAATAAGGATACCACTAATACGAAGTAGGCTTGCATATAGCGAGGATGTAAGCAAGAAAGAGATGGGGGCAAGCCTGGAGGAATGAAAGAACTAGGAGGGAGCCTTGCGCGGCACGACTCAAACCAGACGAGTTAGCTCAACACGTGATCGTCACGTCAGTGCGTGTGGTAGGTTTGGTTTTGCATTTGCAGATTTGCATGCAGAGCTACGACAAGGGTGCCGAACCAGTGCCTTACTTCATCGAATATAAAACTATCGCCGAGTCCCTGAGGTCAAGTGATGAACCAATATCGAGAGGGAAAATGCGAAGGGAGTAGCTTCATGGCGAGTTGGCTTGCAAAGGCTGGCTGCGTGACTTACAGCTGTCTCCTAGCTGGTTGTCATGGTGGCAAGCATAGCGGGACCTGGTCGTGCCCGCTCCTGCTTTATTTTTACTCTAGTTCACTATAGTGGAATGCCACTATAACGAAATGACGTGTATCATGAAGTTATAGTTCTGTCCGGGTTCTGTTGGGAGTGGTGCAGTGCGCGACATTTGCGACGAAGTGATCTGTGTAAGGAATGATCTCGGACGCCCGAAGTACCCATTATAAGGGTTTTTGACTGTAATTTTTACTTCTGGGATGTCGTCCGACACCATGTTTGGGTGAAACAGGACGTGGGTAGGGATGAGAAGTTGGAAAATATCGCATATCCTCTATGCGAACTCGACTTGAGGTGAGTCAGTGTTGCCAATTTAGCAATTTTGAAAGTAGCTTTCGTGACCCGCGATATCTTTTAGCGTATGTGGCAGAGCAGTTTGAGACATTTTAGTGATTTCGAAGTTAGGAAAGTTGCTCCGAAAATAGCATTCACGAATGCGCTCCATTATTCAAAAGCTGCACGCCAGTGGCCGAAATTGGCTCTATGTCTCGCAGGCTCTGTGACCATGATGAAGCAATGGTTCCCTTCAGAGGATTCAGAGTGCTCACAAAATGCCGTATTTTCATCTTCATTACTAAACCGATTTAAATTGGTCTTAGTGCTCCGGCTTATGCACTTTCATGTACACTTTCGATTGGTGGACATTTCCAAATTTATGGGAAAATTCAGCCTACACCACGTGAACAGTAACATAGAGCGACTGTAAAAAAAACATACATATAGGAATGGTTACGCTCGTTCAGGTCAACCTTAACCCACTGCTTCCTTATCGCATGGGTTTTGGACAAATCAGGGCTGTTGTCCTGAAAGTTGACTAATTCCGCCATGTTGCCAAATTCTCCATCCAATCGGATCTGGTTTACTTGGCGTCTTCAAACGCGCTGCTATAGCATCTCTGATTTCCGCAAGATGTCGCCATTACAAAGTTTTACAATGTACTCCAGTACTGCGAAGAGCCTTCAAGTAGACAAATGGACAGAATCGTAGTATTTTACCTGAAAGCATTTATGTAATGGTTATCACTGCATTGCATATGTGACCTTGCGCATCTTGCAAAATTTTGCTGTACTTTCAGGATCGTCGAGGACCAGAACCTTCTCAGGGATTATGTAGACCAAGTTCGTTCATGTGGTAGAACAGTCAGATTGCATGTCTTTTTTGGAACTGTGCTACATTTGAAACGTCTCAATTTGAAAGTAAACGCGCAGTTATAGCCGTGATCCTCACCTTTGTGTTAGTATAATAGAAAACTAAGAGCACAGTACACAGCTGGTAAGTTCACTTTTTATTCCTCAATCATAAAGGATCCAAGACAAATGGCGTATATTATTGTTACAACATGCCTATGCTAGGCAAAATTTGCACTCAACAGCATTAGCGAGAATTTTAACGACTTTGCAGCCAAATGTAGAGGCAGTTTAGCGACTTTCTGGACACTCTTTAGCGACACGATTCAAACAACCATGACTAGACTGCTTGAGGTGAACACTTCTTTTTTGAATGCACCAGGTGACTCGTCTTGCTTAATACCGCGTGCGATTGCGTTTCAGGCAATAAGCAATGACCAGCCGCACTCACAGAAGCCGGAAAGACCCTGTAGCACTTTTCGAATATTGCAGAAGGCAGAACTATAATATGTGCCAATAAAAACAACCTCATATTGCTACGTATAAAGATGCACGACAACGACTATATAAAGGTATACTTCCGTACCATATAACCTGGCATGGGATGTCCGGAACGAACAGCCCGTGCCAGAATATAACGTCGTCATCCTCATCATCTCTTCAACCATGATAGGCCTGCTCTTGTTAAACGGAAACATATTCTGCAGCATTACCCCCGGTTTAGAAGCACCGTCCCCAGTCTCTAAAGAGATTCATAGGAAGCAAAGTGGTAGATATTGAGCATTGGTACGTGAACGGTGCCCCTCGACGGAGAGAGTGATGGTGAGGTGAAACTGACAAGGGCAATCTCGTAGACAACATGTGTCAGTTGGCGCAGCGCATGGTATGGTTCCACGTACCGGAAAGAGGCTTTTTGGAGAGGCCCACACGGCTAGAAGGGGACCAGAGAAGCCCAAGCGCACCGAGAGAAAGTCGCGTCATAGCAACGTCGTTTGTTGCATGGGACGCCGCAAGCCGAACGCCCGCAAGCTGACGGGCGGAGTCAGTCCGCGCGATGGCATCACATGCGTAGTGGAGGCGCCAAGTGACGGGAGCATAATGTCCAGAGGTAAAGTCGGGTCTCCTACGTACAAGTGGCAGAAAGGCGAAAATCCGGCTGTAACATGGCGAGAGGAATTATACGCAAGAGTAACGTAGGGAAGAGCGAGGTCCCAATCAGGGTGGTGCAGCAACAATTACATAGCAAGTATGTGAGAGCGCTGTTCAAGCATTTCGTGACGCAGCTGGTATGGGGATTGTAAGAAATTGTCCGTTCGTTTTGAGTAAAGCAAGAAGGTAGCATGTCGGCAATGATTTGAGAGAAAAAGTAACGGCCATGGTGACTGAGCATTTTTCTCGGAGTGCCGCAAAGCAATATACCGACACCTAAGAAGAATTACGCGACATCAATTGCACAATTGATCAGCAGAGCTCAGGCAACTGCTAGCGCGTTATATAAGCAGTAGCCACGGCTATCCATTTGTGTCCCAAAGGGAATGTGGAAAAAGAGCCAGGAAGATCTCTCGATCCCAACGCGAGAGAATGGTTCTTTGGGTATGTCGTTTGACTGAAGGTGACCACCAGGTAGCAGGGGGTGTGTTTTGCGACTTGGACATGATTCGAAAATGACCACGTAATGGCGGACGGAGCATGCAAGGCCTGGCCAAAAGAAACGACGCCGGACGCACTCGTGGGTGCGAGATACGCCTAGGTGTCCGGAAGTGGGTGCATCCTGAAGCTCGGTGAGAACACTCCGTGTTAAGAGTCTAGGCACGGCATTAAGGAGGTCAGGATAATCAGGTTGAAAATTGCGGCGGTATACAACATCCTTCTGACTCACGATATTGCGGAGGGATGCGCCCTGAGGCATCGTTATCCTATGCGACCGATTGTTTCTCGCAACGTAATGTCATGGTCTTGTTCTCCACCGAAGTAAATCAGATCCGACGCGAAAAAAAAACAGAGTTGTTGGTGTGATCAGCGTTCTCAGGGTTGCCAACCCAATACCGGGACATGAAATCTGCACCCCGGTGCAGGCGGCAGAATTTGAAAACGACCAAATATGAACATGCTTGTACGTGCAGGGCCCATCCACCAGCCCATCCTGGTGCACGCGGTGGGATATGAAACGATGGAACATGAACAAGCTTGTAGGCGCAGGGCCCATGGACGAGCCCAACCTGGTGCACGCGGTGGGATGTGAAAATTACCGAATATGAACATGCTTGTAGGCGCAGGGCCCATCGACCCACCCACCGTGGTGCAGGCGGTGGGATTTTAAAACGATCGAATATGAACATGCTTGTAGGCGCAGGGCCCATGGACCAGCCAATCCTGGTGCAGGCTTTAGCATTTTAAAACGACCGAATATCAACATGCATGTAGGCGCAGGGCCATCGACCAGCCCATCCTGGTGCACGCGGTGGGATATGAAACGACCGAATAGGAACATGCTTGTAGGCGCAGGGCCCATGTACTAGCCCATCGTGGTGCAGGCGGTGGGATTTGAAAACGATCGAATATGAACATGCTTGTATTAGCAGTGCCCATGGACGAGCCCATCGTGGTGCAGGCGGTGGGATTTTAAAACGATCGAATATCAACATGCATGTAGGCGCAGGGCCATCGATCAGCCCATCCTGGTGCACGCGGTGGGATATGAAACGACCGAATATTAACATGCTTGTAGGTGCAAGGCCCATGTACTAGCCCATCGTGGTGCAGGCGGTGGGATTTGAAAACGATCGAATATGAACATGCGTGTAGGCGCAGTGCGCATAGACCAGCCCATCGTGGCGCAGGCGGTGGGGTTTTAAAATGACTGAATATCAACATGCATGTAGGCGCAGGGCCCATCTACCTGTTCATCCTGGTGCACGCGGTGGGATTTGAAACAACCGAATATGAACATGCTTGTAGGGACAGGGCCCATCGACCAGACCATCCTGGTGCAGGCGGTAGGATTTGAAACGACCGAATTTCAACATGCTTGTAGGCGCAGGGCCCATCGACCAGCCCATCCTGGTGCAGCCGGTGAGATTTGGAACGACTGAATATGAAGATGTTTGTAGGAGCAGGGCCCATCAACCAGGCCATCCTGGTTCACGCGGTGGGATTCGAATCGACCGAATATGAACAGGCTTGTAGGCATAGGGCACATCGACCAGCTCATCCTGGTGCACGCGGCGGGATTTAAAAATGACCGAATATGAACATGTTTGTAGGCGCAGAGCCCATCGCCCAGGCCATACTGGTGCACGCGGTGGGATTTGAAACGACCGAATATGAACATGCTTGTAGGCTCAGGGCCCATCGACCAACCCATCCTGGTGCACGCGGCGGGATTTGAAACGAGCGAATACAAACATGCTTGTAGGCGCAGGGCCCATCGACCAGCCCATCCCGGTGCACGCGGTGGGAATTGAAAACGACCGAATATGAACATGCTTGTAGGCTCAGGGCCCATCGACCAACCCATCCTGGTGCACGCGTTGGGATTTGAAAACGACCGAATATGAACATGCTTGTAGGCGCAGGGCCCATCGACCAGCCCATCCTGGTGCACGCGGTGGGATTTGAAAACGACCGAATATGAACATGCTTGTAGGCTCAGGGCCCATCGACCAGCCCATCCTGGTGCACGCGGTGGGATTTGAAACGAGCGAGTATGAACATGCTTGTAGGCGCAGGGCCCATCGACCAGCCCATCCTGGTGCACGCGGTGGGATTTGAAAACGACCGAATATGAACATGCTTGTAGGCGCAGGGCCCATCGACCAGCCCATCCTGGTGCACGCGGTGGGATTTGAAAATGACCGAATATGAACATGCTTGTAGGCTCAGGGCCCATCGACGAACCCATCCTGGTGCACGCGGTGGGATTTGAAAACGACCGAATATGAACATGCTTGTAGGCGCAGGGCCCATCGACCAGCCCATCCTGGTGCACGCGGTGGGATTTGAAAACGACCGAACATGAACATGCTTGTAGGCTCAGGGCCCATCGACCAACCCATCCTGGTGCACGCGGTGGGATTTGAAAACGACCGAATATGAATAGGCTTGTAGGCGCAGGGCCCATCGACCAACCCATCCTGGTGCACGCGGTGGGATTTGAAAACGACCGAATATGAACATGCTTGAAGGCGCAGGGCCCATCGACCAGCCCATCCTGGTGCACGCGGTGGGATTTGAAAACGACCGAATATGAACATGCTTGTAGGCTCAGGGCCCATCGACCAACCCATCCTGGTGCACGCGGTGGGATTTGAAAATGACCGAATATGAACATGCTTGTAGGCTCAGGGCCCATCGACCAACCCATCCTGGTGCACGCGGTGGGACTTGAAAACGACCGAATATGAACATGCTTGTAGGCGCAGGGCCCATCGACCAGCCCATCCTGGTGCACGCGGTGGGATTTGAAAACGACCGAATATGAACATGCTTGTAGGCTCAGGGCCCATCGACCAACCCATCCTGGTGCACGCGGTGGGATTTGAAAACGACCGAATATGAATAGGCTTGTAGGCGTAGGGCCCATCGACCAGCCCATCCCGGTGCACACGGTGGGATTTGAAACGACTGAATATGAACATGCTTGTAGGCGCAGGGCCCATCGACCAGCCCATCCTGTGCACGCGGTGGGATTTGAAAACGACCGAATATGAACATGTTTGTAGGCGCGTGGCCCATCAATTAGCCCCTCTTGAAGTATATTTGAGAGAGGAGAACGAGAACAGCGCGTGTTGGTTGGTAACTACCGAGGAGGGTTGTCCGTATAAGTAGTGTCTAAATTTCCCAACCACACAGATGAGGGCATAACAGTCGCGCTGTGCAGTGGAATATTTTTGCTCAGAGGCTGATAGGATGCGGCTAGAGTAGGCGATGGCACGGTCATGGACCGTTGGCGTTGGGATTGTACTGCATCGAGTCTATGGCCATTTGCATCGGTACGACCCTGTAGGCGCAACGGGGTCAAAGTAGGCAAGTATCTTAGTAGTTGTGTGCAGGCTGATGAGGCTCGAGAGCACAGAAGCCTCTTCCGGGCCCTATGAAAAATGAGCGCCTTGCCTAAAAAGCTCCGCAAGTGGCCTCGCCATGTCCGCAAAATTCTTCTCGAAGCGGCGGAAGTATGAACATAGCCCTACAAAGCTGTGGACATGCTTTACAAATCGAGGAAAAAGGATTTCTTGACAGTGCAGAATTTCACCGGGTCTTGTACACTTTTTGTGTCTACGAAATGGCCAAGAACGGTGATTTGGCAGCGCTCAATGTGACATTTGGACGCGTTCAGGTGCGGTACGGCCTGTAGAAAGACGTCGAGGACGGCTGAGAGGTGTTCTATATGAATTTTGAAAGTTGGTGAAGAAGCGACGACATAGTCCAAGTAACGTAAACGGGGACCATTGAAAGCCTCTGAGCAGACAGTCCTCTAAGAGCTTAAAGGTGGGCGGAGCGTTCTGTAAGCCAAAGGGCATGAGCTTGATTTGGTAAATGCCACCAGGTGTTAAAAATTCTGTCTTTTCATGTTCCCCGTCTAAAGCAGTCTGCCAGTACCCGTTGTGTAAATCGATGAAGGAGAAAGAGCGGGCACCATGCAGGCAATCAAAGAGCGTCATCAATGCGTTGCGGAGGGTACACGTCCTTTTTCGTAGTTGGTTAAGATGCCGATAATCCACACAGAATCGCCACGTGCCGTCTTTCTTACTAACACGACAGGGGATGCCAGGGGACTAAAAGATGGCTCGATTAAGTTCTTGGCAAGCATCGATCTTGTCAACTTCAGTTCGAATAATTTGACGCTCAGCGGTGCACACCCGATATGGGCTCCATGAATAGGAAGCGCATCGCCGGTATTTATGCCATGAGTCACGCCAGTGGCTTGGCCCAAGGGACGGTTCTTGATGTTGAAATTGTCAAGGAAGGAAAGCACAGCGTGTTGGAGATCTTCAATTTGCTGGGGTGTCAAGTCAGAAGCCATCTTTGACTTAATGTCGCTGTTTGTACATGAATAGGACTGTTAACGAGCCGGGGAACCAGGTGAAGCGACCACCGCGAAAGCTGTCACTTTGTGTTCATCGAAGGCACAAAGCAGGGCGTGTGAAATGCCTTGCAGCAGCACTTGCGGTGTCACGATGAAATTGGTAACAGGAAGGCAGGTGGAGTTCACCACTATAGATAGAACGCTATGCCGTACTGTGATACCGTGCATGAGGAAGATTCCAGTAATGGGCGTGAAAGCATAGTCACCATCGTAAACTGGAGGCGACTGCACCAAGTAGGCCTAAGTCAACGTCTGTGGTGGCAAGCGGGGGTACTCGCCGCCACAGATCCAGCTCGGAGCTGGGTCAGCAGTGTCCAGAAGCGGAAGATCAGGACGGAGGTGCTGGGCGAGCGGTCGATAAGGGAGGAGTGCGCGCCCACGAAGCCGAGGCCCAGGATCAAGTCATGCGGGCATTTGGAAATGACGGCGAACAGAAGAAATGTATGGCGATCATCAGCGATAGCAAAGAGGAGTGGTGCACGTTGCGACAACGGCAGCTGTTGCGCTAGCGGCGACAGGCACGACTTCAGTCGTCGCAGGTGTCTGAATTTTCTTGAGGTTGGTGCGAAAATGTGCACTCATGATAGAAAGGTGTGCCCCAGTATCGATGAGTGAGTACACCGGCGATCTGTACATCCAGAAGGCTCTGTTTGGTAGGAATCGTCAATGCAGGACTTTCGTTTCGTTGAAGCAATGGAGCACCACCTCTTGGAGCTGCAGTGCTTAGTTTTCCATCTGGGAGCGTCGTAGGAAGGTCCGGGATGATGGTCGGTGGGGCTTGGGAGAGCGAAACTGGCTACGTTGAGGTGATGGCGATCTGTAGTATCGGGGCTTAGCCACATGTTCTTGTGGGGCAACTTGGGGGTTGTTGAGGAGAGATAGCGGCCAGGTGCACTAAAGTAACCGGGAAAATTCGTCAGTGCTGTAAAACTCCAGCGACTTCGGCAGTGGCAGCTGGAGATGTGGCCGACGCGGTGACAATGAAAGCATATATATATAGGCTTTTCCTCGGATGTTCGCGATGTGAGTGGATTCTTGAACTGTAGAGTAAAATATGGTGTGGGTCAAGGTAAAGTTGCAACATCTGGCTGGACGTCGGAGCGAGGAGCCGAGGAAGTAGAGCAGATACACTTGTTAGCAATCTCATGTCGGATGATGGCTTTGATAAGGGGGATAGAGACCCTAAGGTGGCCGAATAATTTAGGACCTAAGTTAGTTGTAGCGGTCACCTCGTGTTCACGTTGAATGATACGCGTAATATTATCGCAAATTCATGCTGGGCAAAAGCGATCATCACACGATGATATCACTGTGGTATTCGGCAGGCGCTGGAACTTCTGCTGGATGCGTTGGCTTTTCTTTTTGGCTTTTAACGCCAACAATCGCAACTTTTGTAAACATAAGCAAGTTGAAGGATATCGTCGGAAATACCTATGAGGACGTGCGTAACTTCGTCCGCCTCGATCATGTTTTCGTCGCCTTCACGGCAGAGAGCTAAGACGTTTTGTGCATTAGCGACATATGATTCCGTTGGCATCTGCACGGGAATGGACAATTCCTTCTTGGCAGCGAACTGTCGACCCAGGGAGTTCTCAAATAAATCACAAATCTTGTGCTTGAAGCTGTCCCAGCTTGTGAGTTCGTGGTATGGGTTTGAAAGAATACGCGAGGCGTTCCGGCGAGGTAAAAGATAACGTTCGGAAGCATGATAGCACAGTCCCACCTGTTAGTCAGGATGCGTTCGCAGAGGCTCAACGAGACATTGACGTCGGTACCATCAGGTACCGACGTCAATGTCTGGTTGAGCCTCTGTCTGGTACCTTCAGACGTGTGGATTGCGAATCCGTCCCGCAGAGAGCACCAAGATGTGTGTTGGCAACATTCTGGTGTATAGACCGCGTATGGGCGACGATAAGGAGCGATAAGGAACTGTTAGGATGGTCAGTCATGGATGACTGCTGCAGAAAATTAGCGCTAAAATGACGCACACACAAGACACGGGGACGAAATGTAGCGCCTGTGTTCGGGCCTTTGTGTGTGTGCGTCTCCTTTAGCGTTAATCTTTTTCGACGATAAGAATTCGTGAGGAGGGAAATTTAAGCTTTGTAGAAGAAGGAAAATGTCGTTGTGACGGCCCGCGAGTGGTGCGATTGTACCTGAAATTGCTCTCGCGAATATGCATTGAGGGTTCAATGTTGTGATGGCTGCATGAAATGCACGAGGACAGGACTACACGAGCGCCAACTACCAGCTGGCCAGTGGGAGTTGGCGCTCGTGTTGTCCGTGCCCGTGTATTCTCGTGTCGGTATGTGTTTCACTCAGTCTGGCAAAATGAATCAATACAAACTCTCCCATCTTTCAGTTCTTGTGCAAATATTTCAGATAGTGGATGACTAACTAGTTTACAACGAAGGGTCAAACAGAGCAGTGCTCTAAAATGCCAGTGGTCCTTGCGCCGAGTCGAAGGTCAGGGCTGACGTGGTCTGTCGCGTTTTTGGGGAGTGTTGCGTATCCGCTTATCAACATATATGTGCATAGATTCTCGTTAGCGTCTTGCCATAGAGGAAAAGATGCAGATAGATGCAGGTGCAGATGAAAAAGATGCAGATAGAGACACATATGCGGATACACATTTTATACAAACAATGGTACAGTGATGCAAATAATGATACGGAAAGACAAAGAGAATGAAATATACAAGGCCTAAAATAACACAGATCTGCTAAAAACAAAGTTCTTTTTTCTTTAACTACCACCTGCCATAGAGGGCGCTATGCGATGACGGCTGGTAATCACGGCGTCGTTAGATTGGTTCTGGCAACCACACGTTTCAAGCTCGTACCTTGGGCCTTGTAAGATTTGTACGACGATCTCGCCACTGCCACCAGTTGAAGGAGTTGTAGGTCGTAGAGAGGAACTTGGGAGGAACTAGGCTAGCATGGTTTATTTACAGTACTTACATTTTCAACAAGAGATACATTCGCACACTCTAGCGTAACTCCCAAATGGAGCACGCAAGACGAAGCATGCAGCATGCGAGCACGAAGCTCCAAACAGACTGACGAGCACATTACGAGCACCTTCAAATAGCACGAGCACACCCAAGCCGCGACAAACAGCTGCTTATAAACACTCCGTGTTCCCTAGATTCCTAGGTGAGGAAAACGCTCAACCAGTCAGCGTAGAAAGTTCTCGTGGCCTTTGAGGGAAGGGGGTAGGGTTTACACACACACATTCCGCACAGGTTTCCCGGCCCCCTCCGAGGTGAGACGGGCTTCGCAGAACTCGGGGCTTACGTCTTGAAAGGCGCGTTGGTTCCCCGAGCTGAACCTCGCAGCGTGGCCGCCAGTTGTCAATTTTCTTGCGTCCTGTAGTCGCCACGAGTGTCAGCAGACTGTGACGAATCCTGGGGCCCACGTACCGCAAAGCACCCTTTTGTTAGGGAAGCTCTTCTTGCTACAGAGAGACCATATCAGCGGTGGCGGGTTGAGTAACAATAGTTGGTCCGGTGATCGCGTTTAGTCACAACGGCGCCGAGGGGGTGTTGAAGCGGCACCTCGAGGTCCCTACGAAATGAGTCAGCGCAGCAATTGTGATAGGCTTCCATGGTTCTCTTTAGGGAAGCTCGCAACGCTCGCAGCTGCAGCTGGCTGAGAAAACTTGCATGTTGCCACCTCGGCAG
This sequence comes from Dermacentor albipictus, assembly GCF_038994185.2. Taxonomy (NCBI): domain Eukaryota; kingdom Metazoa; phylum Arthropoda; class Arachnida; order Ixodida; family Ixodidae; genus Dermacentor; species Dermacentor albipictus. Next base: position 81,040,074 of record NC_091826.1, read on the forward strand.
GCCATTCCTAACAGCCTCCGGACGTTCCAAGCGTTGTTAACGTCCAGGGTGTGTCTCAGCGTGGATGTAATGACGTTTGCTTTTCTCTTGGCGTCAATCTGGACGTGGCCGGTTTTCGAAACCTTTTTACGTGTTGTTGCATTCTTCATTTGCGGCACACCTATAGGTATTAGTGTCACTTCATTTTGCTTGGCATTTTTCATACATTGTTACGTCCGGCGATGCAACGAATTCTAACGGTTCATACTTTGACCATGCAGCCAGTAAAAAGTTTTCAATGAAAGCTGGACTATATAGCCTATAGACCGCAGAAATAATTACTGTGAAACATGATTTGCCGGGGCCAAATTTGCTTCGTAAGAAGCAAGCACACAAACGGCAAGCGACATTATTTAGCTTCAGTTATTCATCAATAGTTCACTCTAACGCAGCCTCTGTCAGAAGCAATTCTGGATTTCTACTAACGTTGGGCAGCTTCGTTCGAAGGCAAAGCATTGAAACCGATAGCAAGGTTTAGCGTTGCGCTCCATATGTCTCCTCGGACGGTGTTCTAAGACACGCGGAGGTGCCATGCCGGCGCGACGCGGAACGGAGGCAACTGATACTGCACGGGAGAAACAGCGCCCCGGTATCTGCCAGGCGTCACGGAACGCAGGCAGTACGAGGCACGTGGACAGCGGCTTTACACACACAGCATAGAGAAAGAAAATCAACGAGAGGGGACACTTGGCAAAAACTGGCAACAGGAAACACGTCACGCCTAGTGTCAACTCCATCCGTTAGTTGACGCGAGCATCAGAAAAAAAAAAGAATGTGAAATGAACTTAGATACCAGTTTTATGTTTTTTATACTTTACCACTAAAACTAAAAAAAGTTTTGTGTGTAAATGAGCCTATACTTTGCGACTTATTTTTCTTGCGCTGCCTAGCAACAAGCTAGCGGCACGCCAGACGCGCGTGCATACGTCATGCGCCAGACAAGCCGCAGGAGTGAGCGAGGCCGGCTGCGCATGTGAAGCTCGCGTGCTCGGCGACCCGTCTGTTCTGTATGTAGCCCGTTTTTTGCACTCCCGGCGCTTTCTTGTGTACTGTCAGCATTTCGACACGACGCCACTGCACTACTGGACTACAGCAAGGTGAGGAATCTTGTTTGACAGTCTGCGACGCACTTCAAGCACATTTAGGCTTACTGCACAAAACTGAACCAATATAGTGACGCAGTTATCGACAAACAGCTCCGCCCTCCAAGCCTAGTTAATTTGAGTTAATTACTCGTACTGGGAGATGTTTGCGACGCTTTCTACGAGCGCAAGCATTACTATAACTTATTTCGGTAGCTTTTGGGCATGGGTCGCTGCACCTGCCTTTGTGTCGAAAAGCGCCTCGGCCGTGTGACGCAGTTTCGCGCGTACTGAATCTTACCGGGACAACTTTTCGCGCTTTCTCTGACCCCAAACATTATCGTAACCAATTTTGCTACTTTTTGGGGTATTTTTCAATCGCAGCGGCTGCGCTCGGCCTAATGGCGCAGTTAGCGAGAAGCAGCTCTGCTGTGTGCCGCAGTTAGTTTCGCGTGTACTGAATCTTACTGGGACAACTTCGTGACGCATTCTCTGAACCCAAAAATTATATGGGATACTTTTGAAGCATGCTTGCCGCGCCTGCGGTTGTGAAGCTGTTAGCAAAAAAAAAAAAAAAAAAGCCGGCCGTGGTGAACTGGTTCTGCGTGTACTGAAATTTAGTGGGACAAGTTTGTGACGCTTTTTATGGCCGTGCAACAACAAATACCATATTTCGGTACTCACGCTTGTCGAAAACGCGACCAGCGATAGCCAAGAACGATAACACGGGAGTGTGTCTTGCGCCGGCAGGACGCGTAAAAGATAACACCGAGGAGCTTAAGAACTTGACGTTTCTGTCTTCTGAGTGACTGAAAACATTTTTTGCACCCAGGAATCTGTCTTGAGTGCGACTAGAAGGCATTCTGCGAGCGTGTAACATGGTCTGGCTGAGAGCCTGTGTTGTGGCCACCTCTGTGTACTTGGCGTGCCATCGCGTCTACTGAGGCCAAGTTGTTTTGGAAACGCGCAGTCACCCGTGTATTTATGGTCTTAAAATGCAGGAAATGATGCCCGGGAAGGGAGGGATGCTTGAAAATCGGATGTTTTCTTAAGATTTTATGGCATTGTTTGGGAGGAGTCTATTTTCTATGCAATGTATGCAAAATGTAATTTATCTGTAATGCCGCTCATTCACCACTTGCGCATGTTTCGCCTCTGCACGCAATATTCCTGTTAGATCAATATACCCAAATGATACAGGCTTGTAATTTACGTATTTTTTTCAGCTCATGGCATCCGGTGGAGCTTCGTACGGCAACGACTGCTGCTTACCTGGTTACAAAACTTTGGATGAACGCACGAGAAGCCCGCAACGAGCGTTTACATAGAGCAATATAAGCATTTCATCATTTCATAAGACGTTTTCTTTATGAAATTGCACGTGACACAAATTCGGTGGTGGCTTCTAAATATCATTCCCAATCATATTTCTAAATAATAAAACGATTCCGTGCCAAGGCCACGCGTGGTTCAGCAGTAGATCTGAAAAAAAAAAAGCTAAATGCCGCGCTGATCAGCGGAGCCGGCGTGGCGTGTACCAACTGGCGTTCAAAACGCGCGCGCCCAAAACCGAAACCGGGAGGTGTTAATCCCATCCGCTTGGTGCGCTACAGTCAATTCGGCCGCTGGGCTCTATGGGAGCGTCCTCTCTTGTTGAAATTTCTTCCTCTACGCGCACAGCTGCTTAGGAGGACCGCTAGCGTCGGCGCACCACGCTCGTGCCAGCAGCGGAAGCCACAACGCTGCCCTGGCTTGCAGGCCGAGTGAGCGGAGTGAGATGGTGCGTCTATTCGGCTTCGTGCTGCCAATCACACTGGGGCTCTCTTGAGACCTTCTAGCCTTCCATGCGTGGGCTACGCAGTTGCCGTCGATACCGTGACGGCACGGCGACGACGACGCCACTGCTGACTGCACCAACGCGCTGGGAAGCCCGTGTATTTGCTATCGCAGTAAAACAAATCGGTCGCTGTGGGCGGAACACGCAAAAGCTGTCGTCTATGTACGCCGCTGTCGTCCAATGCGATCGCAGTCTCCGCATATGCAAACCGAGGGGCTGTTTCGACAGAGCTCTTCTTCTTTCGACGGGTCTAGGTTTAATAGTTGACGCACAATCACGTTAGGGCTTTTTTACAGCGAATATATTAAGAGCTACTTTGCCCACCATCGTGTACGCGTATGGAAAAACAAAAAACGAAGATGGCACAACGCCGGGCCTGCCTATGGGGGCGGTGGACCAGGCGTTAAGCACTCCCCATGAGTGGGCCGATCCCGAAGTTAGTGCAATACCGGGCCGACGCGTGGCGGAGGTGCAGTTCGCCATTAAGTGGCCATATACACAGCTTCACTCGTCATCCTTCTTCACAGAGTAGAAGTGCACTGAGCTTCTTTTTTTTAGGCTTTTTAAGCTAGTTGTAAGCGTCATTGTCTAGCTGAAACAAACATGCGAAATTTGGCGTTTGCCTTGCGCGTACCTTGTCTTGTCCCGACTAAACGTGGCTCCGATAAACCATGTGTCACAGTACTTGTAAGTAACGGGGCAGAGTTATTTTATTTGCTTACGGAGTACTGAGCTTTGACTGATGTAGTAAAGAACATCCTTATTTTTTGGCACAGGCTCTAAGTGGCGCAGAGCGAAGTATTTCAACCCAATCGCAGATCGCTGCTGGACGCTCAGGCCTACGTAACACAATTGAGTAATGCAATAAAGTGTGACGTACCGGAAATTTGCGAATTTTGCGAAATTCTTACTTCCAGTCGTAAGTATAGTTTCTGGCAACTTATACCACTGATCATGGTTTACTCAAGAGAAAAACTTGAGTAAAACTACCTCACTTTTATAAACAGTGTCAATATATATATATGCACCCACACACACGCGCGCGCACACACATAAATCATTCTTTAGCCATTGGCAGAAATAGCTTTGTTTACAAAGCGGAAGCAGGGGATTTACTAAGTAGGCTGGCTTGCCGAGCACGAGTGTAACCTAGCATCCTCGTCGCCGGACAGGCACACCACAAGGACAGTTATCCCTGTTCACGCGTGGAATTCTGTGACCTTTCGACTTGTTGCGTTAGCGTTTCTGGCAGCAACGATGTGCGAGGCTGCGAGTAGGCCCTCACCCGTCATCTGCCAGTTTCCACGTTTTATTCCACTTTTAAAATATTTCCGTTCATAACGTGAGCCACATGGGGGTGATAGCGATCAGCATTTCTGCGCGTGTAGTGACAACGCACTCTTGGACGCTCGGCAAGCTTGGACGATAATCCGCTCTTAAGGAGTGGTTCTGCGCTCTTGGTCGACATCGGCACTGCAGGCGAGAAAAGTGGTTCGCTTAAATTTGTTGGCGGCGCAGTTGCCCGAACGACTGTGTTGCGCTGATTTGTTTTTCTAATTTTTTTTGCGCATGTCCCCGTGTCGCATCCTTACCGTCGCTTTCCTTCGCTCTTCAATACTCCGGTTTCATTCTCTTTTTTCTCTATGCCTCCCCTCCCCTCCCACACACCTGTCCTATCGCGGCGAAGTGGCTGCGAGCTCAGCGTCCAAGTTTCGGACTTCTGTCCAGTTGCGGGGCACAAACCCGAGTACACGAAAATCTGTGTAACGTCAGGTCTGACTCGCACAGCCGTCACCTGTTCCCGTCCCGTCACCGTCACAGCCCCGGTTGGCGTCAGGAGGGTAGGAAAGGAGGGGGGCTTTAATAATAATAATATTTGGGGTTTTACGTGCCAAAACCACTTTCTGATTATGAGGCACGCCGTAGTAGAGGACTCCGGAAATTTTGACCACCTGGGGTTCTTTAACGTGCATCTAAATCTAAGCACACGGGTGTTTTCGCATTTCGCCCCCATCGAAATGCGGCCACCGTGGCCGGGATTCGATCCCGCGACCTCGTGCTCAGCAGCCCAACACCATAGCCACTGAGCAACCACGGCGGGTGAGGGGGGCTTTCCTCGACTACCTCTCCTCAATAACAGGGTCGCAGGGACATTGGCCGATGTCCCTAACGTCGCCGGCGTCTCTTTTTCTTGGGGAGAGATAGGCGAAGAAACGCTCTCCTCTGACGAATGCCCCCTGTCGTGACGGTGGCAGGAATGGCCGGATGACGGCTGTGCGGAGTGAGGCCTCGCAATTTTCGGATTTTGAAGAAACAAAATAAAGAAATCCCGCAAGGGCGCCTTGAGCACTCAAGGCGATGGTGGGTGGCGTCACCACGGTCCCCGAGCCGCTGGCCCGCTGACCCTAATGACACGTGACATGCGCTTTTGAACAGCGAGTGTGTCTTCGCAGTGAAGCCATGTCACAACGACCACGATGGTCAGAGAGCAAAATGGCTTAAGGCATACGGGTCCGGAGGGTAGTTGTTACGAGGCTGATTGATAAATAATTGTGGTACCTTGTGACCACCGAGCGCTATTAGCAATAAGCGTGCGTGTTCCTCGCGATAGCCACGTTTCTTAACATTGTCACAAAGAAGGAGCTGAACGCTGGGAGACAAATATGACCGGTGTTTTTTTAATGTAATGTGTATGCTTAATGAGAGCCTGTAGGCTTCTATGCACCGCTTGGAGACACTACTCAAGACGCGCAGCTGTGATCTTTAGTATGTAGCCGTTAAAAAGTAAAAAAAATCGCGATACTGCGTAGTGGTATCAGATGAATTTAGGTACCGGGAACGGGATTAATTTATCTCTCGTTTATTATCGCTTTCCTGGTTCATCCATAAATAGCACCTCGTCAAGGTGAGTGTTCTTCTATTTCGAGAGCTTCGCTTGGAGCCACTAATCAAGGAACAGAGCAAGGATCGTTAATGAATTTTCCTGTCTTATGCGAAATTATACCTAAATGCGTTAGAGCTGCATGCCTGCATGCCAGTGGCTAGTAGAGCATTAAGCATTTCGTCGTATTAAGAACGCCTGAAGACATTCATAAAGCTATAGACAAGCGTCTTATCAAAGACAGCTCTATTTTAGTATCTTACGACACGTCCAGAACTAATACCATGCTTACCTGCCTAGGATGATGATCAGGAAAAATTTGACCCATCTATAGCAAAACATTAGGAGCTTAAATCTAAAAGGCATGCGTTACTCTGCATTGCCGTTGTAAAAGCACGTTAACTCCTGGTAGGACAGCGTCATATTGTAGCATACCGCAAATGATTACAAGGCTATTGTGCTTACGTGATTATGTGCGTTTTGTTTATTGTACACACATTTCATTTTGCTTTCTCTCGCTTTCTTCTTGCTTTGCAGACGCTCGTCACTTTGTAAACGATATTTCGTGAAATTCACCTTCATCGCAAACGCTTCCCGGCGGAGTCAGATTCTTCTAAAGGGATCCGAATATACGATATGTTTTTCTTGCTGTGCACCTAACCTAACTGTCTGCTGCTTTCTGCTTTGCCGAATTTAGTGCTTTTTTTATACCGCACGGATGACAATTCGTGACAGAAAAGAGGGTTCATAGGATCTAACAAAAAATATGCAAATGCAGCGCAGATTGTTGGAACCCATGAGAACCGAAGCTTTCGGGAATGGATAATTACCTGCTATAAGTTTTCCGATTTTATTCCTGCGTCCTGGGAGTCAAGGAAGCTGGTGCCTGCTCACGTTCTCTCGCTCACCTGTGCGAGGCAATGTGGCAACTCTTATTGGCTTGTAGTTCTTTATTTCTTTTCAGTTAAACGCCGCTAGAATGAACTTACCTCTATAACGAAGGATTGATTATGTCCCTGTAGAACTCCTCTCTTTCATGCCTATTTTGAACGCTTCTACGAGGAACGTTACTACAACGAATTAATTCGCTTTGTACAACCTAGAAATTTACGCCACTGCAACGGCTGATTTCTCGCTTCACAACGAACGTCACGTAGCGGAGCCGCTACCAACATTCGCAGCAGCCAACGAGCTACGCTCAGCGCTATGTTGCCAACGGCAGCGCTAGCGACGAACTTTACGAGCACACCGACGTGTCTGAGTGTTGCTGTCCTGCTGCACTGTTCCACAGATTCATCACCATCATCATCGTCATCATCGTTAGCCCGGTCATGTACTAATTGTGGCCATGCCGTCCCTGCAAATGTCTTAACCTCATCCGCCGACCCAACTTTCTGCCGCCCCCTGCTACGCTTCCCTTCCCTTCCCTTCCACAGATTCAGCTATCGCCAAACTCGTGCCTTTCTTGCTGCAAGATAGCAGCGGGGTGCGACGGCTGACGGATACGTCACATTTGATGACGGCGTGACGATGGGATCGTGATGAATGACCAATGACGCCTTCAAAGCCATCTAGGGCAGAAAGGATGCGAATGTCAACAATAGCAACATGGATGAAGAGCCTGTGAACGGACCGACAATTTTGACGGCAAGGGAGGCGGATCGCGGTATTCGATCATCTGCAGCTTTTCCTTGCACCGACCTCACGTTTCATCGCCGAGTGCGTCGTCAACCTCGGTACAATAATATCGGCTGCAATCACACCTTGAGTTAGAGGTGTGCAAATGAGGGAAAAAGAATGACATATTGCCCCTAATCTCTCTTCAATTTATGCAAAACAAATGTTTGGTTTTGTTGAACCTGCTTGGCTTGCTCTATTGCGAGTGGTAAGGTGCGAGGTCTTTGCAACAAAGTGATGTGTATAAGGAATAATTGTTACATCCCAGTAACTTCGTTATAAAGGCGTTCGATTGCATTTTTCAATGTACTGGCCGCTTCTTGGTTGATCCTCCGTGGTGAGTATGTGCCGTAGTACGGAAATCATCATCGTAATCAACGCGGGATGATTATCTTAAAGAGCCAGCCGGCAAGATGGCAGCACACGTGTGATTCTGGACGGGCTGTTGTGCTGGGTGGCTAAAGTTCAAGTCTCACCAGCGGCCGCGCTGCCTTCCTTTTCTTTTTTTTAGGAGTGAGGAGAGAACTCGGAGAGAACCTTCCCAGCGACCTACTGACCGGCCGACGGACCTATGCGATACCAAGGGATAGCAGTTGAAGGAAACTTCGCTTTAATATACAGTATAATTATATAACAAAGCATGTAATGCGCGGCGCAATGCGAGAGCGCAATTGACACTTTATTTTGCGTGTCCTATCATGCACCAAGATTTTTAAAAAATATGCAAAGGCCACGTAGCAAGACAGAACCGAAGTAATATTGTTTGCCGTTCCTTGGAGATACTTCGAGTATTTTTTTTTTTGCATTCAGCCTGATTACATCATTAGCCATAATTAATTATTCAACTTCTCAAATATTATAGTTAGAATAAAAGAGTCAATGAGAAAATTGCAGAGCGACATAAACTCCCGATACAGCTTTCTGTTGCTCAATACGTGCTACATAATTCTTTTTTTTAGCGTGAAAGAAGCCGGCGAATACACGCAAAGTTCCTCGAGTGACCAACCAGATTAAATATGTGATCCCTATTGCGTTCTCTACAGGCCCACTAGAAAGGGCCGCAAGCCACAGAACTGGAAACCCCCCACTGAAATCGACATTAATGTCTACACCAAGTGCGGAGATCCCATTCCCAAAGTCGCGTTCATTCGAATCTCAAAGATTCGAATGAAGAACACATCTGACTCGATGACTGCGGAAACTCGCTGTCAGAACGCTGGCGTGAGGAAACGAGGCAGCAGCAGCGAGCGAAGTGGCATTCGTGCTGTCTACATCGCTTCAACGAACTTTGAGCGCCGACGCTCCTAGACTCAGCTTCCAACGTAGATCGCTCTCTAGATACGGTCGGGCGACCGCACGCTGCCGCCACATGCGCATTTGCAGCCAGAGTACAACGCCGCCCCCCCTCTCTCCCCTCTCCCCCCGTGCCTCGCAACGTTGGTTCCCTCGCTCACGACGGGTGGCGGCGCGTGTCCTGCCCGCTTTCGTCTCTCGCACGGGCGAGTTTGAGCCGCGATCGTCGGCTCCCTTCGTACGCCTTCACTCGCACATACATAGAGCGTAGTGCGCGCGCCGACGGTGTTCTCGCCATTGAATTTATACGGAAGCTCATTGCGACGGCGACGCCGGAATTGCGGTTGGATAGTCCATATAATCACTATCGCATTAATAAACGCAACGACAGCTGCGTATTGTGTGACAGCTCATTCGCACGAATACAACCTTGGTAGTATACTTGGACGACGATTTCATTGCAATTTCCATTAGACCGCTGACGCATTATGCACAAATCAGACTAATTGTAATATGGAAAATTCTGACCAACAGGTAGAACAAGTGTGACGACTATCAGTCGCTCCATCGCCGTTCGCGGTGACCAGAGTGTTCCGCAGACGTGTTCTGCGGCAGCACCAATTGCTTTACGCTCGGGCGGCTGCGACGTCACTTGAGAGGCTATCTTAGGAACATGCGGTAGACTAGGAACAAACCGAGGATCACCACCATGCAGACAACGCAAGGGTCTGCATTGCACTGTGTTGGGTGGTCGACTTCCCGCTGGTCAGCTAGGCGCATGGCGACGGCAGCGGCTGCTGCAGCTGCCGTGCAGGCAGTCCCAGCTTTACTCATGTCTTCCGCTAACATGGCGCTCACGTAGTCCGTCGCCGGAGGACGCGTGGCGGTGTGCCCGGCTGCCCTCCCGTCGTGTGCTGTAACGGCGTCCGTATCGAATCTCGCTTGGCGACGCGCATTGGTCTTCCCGTCCTCTACGTTAGCGTCGTCCGAATCGCTGTGCGATCGCCGACGCGCAGCTGTCTTCACGTCGTCGGCCACAGCTCCGTCCTCGTCGCTCGTACTTGGACTGGCTGCGTTTGCGTCCTGTGCCGTGACGGCGTCCGTATCGCTTCCGGCTTGGTGACGCGCAGCTGTCTTGTTGTCGTCTACCGTATCGTAGCTCGAATCGCTTGATGATTGCCGATGCCTCTGTGCGTTCACGTGGTCTGCCGCAGCGTTGTCCGAATCGTTGGCTCCTCGAGGATGCCTAACGCCGTCCTGATGGCTTGTAGGCGGAGGACTCGTGGTAAAGCCATCGTCTGTCATCACGTTGCGTGTTTGAACGTCGTCCTTGTCTAAGTCGCCAGAGGGGGGAGGGGGAGGCTTGGAGTGCTTCAGATAGTTGATGTCCTTGTTGGGCCCTTGATGATCGGGCCAGATGCACTAGATCTCGTCCCTTGCGGCTGAATTTTGTTGCTTCTGTTCTTCGTCCTCTTTCTTCTTTACCTTGTCGCGTTTTCTATGAGGTGCCGAATGTAGCATTTCAGAACGAGAATGCGCTAAAAAAAAAAAACGGAGCTTCACGTTTTAAAGCGAAGGCTTCTTTTTTGGCCGCATGATAAGAATATACGAGTATTACAATTAGGATGCAATTAGGCGCATAAATATTTCTATTGCGATAGCCATTATACGGACACCCGAGGCGCTCTCTCACCGTTGGCGCCCCCAACGTCGCACCTAAGGTCCCTAGATGTTCAAGAGGACATTGTCAGCTTTCCTAGTCATTTTTTTTGCTTTTTCTTTAAAGTATCGAAAAGCTTTGAAGTGCCGCCGATGAATCTCATTGGACGGCGCTCATTTCCGGTACAGAAAGATGCTTCCGGCAGCCATGTTCTTCCGAACGCTCTTCCTTATGCATACCGCACCGTGGTGCGTACACTGGTTCGAGTAAAACGAATAGCGTGCAAACGTAAAGCTAAATTTAGCCACATTTAAAAGCGCGGCTCTCGCGTTCCAGAGCAACCGCATCCACACCTATTTCCTCTATCGGACGCCGACGAAATGCGAACGGTATTCGGTTGGTCTCATCCCGTGCAGCACCGAAGTGAGAGATGAGACGATGCTGCTGCTAGCCCGCCTCACTCAGCGACGCCCTGACCGAGTTATCGCTGGTACCCAGCGGGTTGTGAATGGCGGACGATGAGTGGCATGGAATCGATCGGACGGCATCGCTACAAAGTCGCGGCTCAGGTATGTGCGTACAACACACACGAACACATACACACACAGTGTGTATGTGTGGATAGCTTTAACGTTCCAGCGCGAGCATCAGTTGGCCTTTGGTTTTTTTTTTTTTAGAACACCGTCCGAGGAATTCAAGCACAACCGGGGTGAAGAAGAAGAAGCAGCTGTATTAAAGAGTGGTCCGGCAGTTTGGAATAATTCATCCATATCTTGGCCAATCCCCCATCGTGGGTAGGAGTCACACGTGTGACAGGCTACAACAACAACAACAGTTTTTGTTGTGGTGGCGTCAGGTGGCGGCTCGAAGTCCTTGGACTCGGACGGCATCTTCGGCTTGCCAGATGGCCCAGAGCTGGTCTGCCAACTCTGAACGCTTGGAGGTGCCAAATTTTCTTTTCGCACGTTCTACAAACCCATGCAACTGACAGTTTTTCGCATTAGAGATCGTCAATGTTTAGGATGTGTCACCCTGACGCATCCGCGCTTTCGTACATACCTTGACGCCCCCGCACGGCCCGCCTCGGTTAGCACTTTATTGGGTGCGAGTTTGCCCGGTGGAGACCAATCGTGCAATACAGCAGCCCGCACCCACTGGGTGGTGAGACAAGGCAAAAGAAAGTTTCGCTTTTAAAACGCTCCAGACATACGCACGCCGCCCTGCGTGATTCAAGTATAGTGTTTAGAAAAAAGTTCATTTTCACTGTGTGTACCAGAAATAACGAAAGTGAACACATATGGAAGACTGTATGTGCCCAGATAATACGAACTATTAAACATGCACTGTGCAGGTAGGTACGAATATCAAGAACATGACATATAATACAGCAACAGGACATTGAAAAACAAACCAGAAAGATTACCCTAAATTAGCGTTTGTCGCTGCTCTTGGCGAAAGGATAGATGAACTTGCCCGTTTCGCACCCAAAGAAAAGGGCACCACCTGGACCAGGGAAACTCATGCTCTCCTCGCAAAAGAGCACGTCCGAGAGGAAGGTGAGCATCTCTCGCCTCAGGCGGCCCAGCACAGGCCACATCGCACGACGGCGACAGTTGCCTGCCACAGCCATGCAACGGTTGTTCCAAAGTCTAAACGGGGCCGCCACCACCAGTAAGCCCGCAAAACGCCCACGCGGAGACTTTCCGCTAGATACAAAGTCCCGTGCACCCTGGCCCCGAAACCGCGCACGGAGGGCGCGCAAAATACACGTGCGACGACACACTCGATTGTCGCGTTTGCGTTTGTCTCCACCGACATGCAGTTGGGACATGTGAGGACAGGCATCACGCCCCAGTGTTCTAGCCTGTCGCGAGTTGGCAGCAGTTTTCCAGCCGAGCCTCCAAATAAAATCACGGAGGTGGCCAGGTATAGCCGTGGGGATTCCGTTTCCGTTGAAATCGGTGTGGTACGAGACGCCGGTCAAGGCTCACCAAGGGTAACCGGAGAGCACCCCCCATTATTTCGACGACGTTATCAGAGGTCGACGTCAGGGCACGTAGCTGAGAGATGACTATGAAATGCTACGCTCGCCCTGTGTACACTGCAGGCACATCCGTCGGGTGAGGTCCCCAATTCGCGGGGCTCATATCGGAATCAAGACCCGTAAGGACGTGCTCGGTAAATGCATGGCAAGGTTTTAACAGACACTGATGTGCTAGTTGGTAAGCCATGTTATGTGAAGAGGCACACTTAAAACTGACACATGAAAACTGACACACGCAGGCGTTGTGTATGGCTCAGCAGCGCCTGTGTATGTCCTTTTTCATGTGTGGGACTCCCAGAAAAAAATGAGTTGGCGCTGCTTTGCACACGCCTCAAGACACAACTGGGGTGGCTTAGCTGCATGGCACAAGTAGAAAAATAGACTGAGTTAAATAAGGTCGTTCAAGAAGAGGAAATCCAGAATCACGGGATGGCTGAACGTCGCTCGTTAATGAAACTCTAATAATTCAAACGACAAATACCACAATCAATAGATCGTCTGGCACTTTAAACCGCATGCACTCCCGGACTTGGCGTCACGTGCTGAACGCTATTTAAGAACCTCGTGCTTAGGCTGGCATTCCATTGTGAACAAGGGACCCGTACGGATCCGGAAACGTGATATTATTTATATTTCGACCTTGGTCTGTCACCTGCTTCATTTTCTAACAATTATTTTACCTGACCAGACGGTATTCCATCGAACTCTTGACTATAAGTAAGACCTACAGTAGACGCTGATGGGCTCCGTAATAGAAAGAGAAGCTGGGAAATCGGTCAGGTTTCATAGTACGGAATCAACGGATGAATTACACAAACAAAGAAAAAAAGATAGGGGAAGTGTCCTGTCTTCTTCGTCTGTGATCTTCCAAAAGTAGGCGCAGCTGGGCAAGTCGGTGTGGTGACATGATGAAGCAGCACCAAAGACGAACACGTAGAAAAGAAACAAGACGGTGCACTCACTTGCAACTGAAGTTTGTCAGAAAAGAAAAACACATATACAAAACCTTTCATACAAATCACCTTGCAGCGTGACAGAAGAAAACTAAAACTCTAAGCAAAACATATGCAAAGCCAAAGAAAAGTGTTTGTATAGTAACATGCCTTGAAGATGGGAGGCCGAATAAATGCAAAAGGCAGTCTACATCTTAATTTGTTAGTGCAATGGATGGTTGGCTTACACAGTAATCTTTAGGCGATAAATGTGAAATGCTTCAATAATCTCCCGGTTATTCAATAATTTTACGACACGGCTGAGTGGATTATAATTAAGGGTCCGACAATGTTGGAGTGCTAGAAAAGAGGAGCACGAGAGCACATTTCACAATGCTCCGCTAAGCGGAAGTATGGTGAGTTGGACCTTATGTTCTCTTATGTTCTGTTAATGTCACATTAACACATCCACCACTCCGACCGACATAGATTTTGCCACAAGATAACGGCAGCTGGTACACAACATGGAACTTTGCGTGGGATAAATAAGTGTGCATGCTTTACACCACGACCGCCAACGCCACAATTATCAGCTTTTAGATTACATATATCAAGATTTCAAACTCTAGACGGCTTAATCGGTACAAAACGCTGTGTCATCATTCTATCTGTTTGCCAATATTCTTTAAGTTGTGTGACAACTTGTGCATGAACGGAATCTACAGAACTACAATCGGCTCACTGTCATTGCACTTTTATTGCGTTAGCATTCTTAGGGTACCTCACGCACTTTCCGGGAGCTTAGTAGGCTTGTGCCTTACCGTTTTCCTGCCTTGCTTGGTCGCGTGGTAGTCCGTGGTCGAATGGGTAGCTCATCGGGCTGCTGCGCTGAGGGAACATGGTTCGGAACTAACCGTCGGTCCAACTAGGGTGGCTGAGTATGAGGCAATGTGCACATATGTACCTATTTCCCGCCCATGTGCACTTGGGTCACTGTAGGTAGCCGGACTGCGCATGCACCGCTCTTCAGTGAAACTCTTTGACACCGACTTGGAGCAGTGGGTATGCGCGCCATCCGGTCTGTGCTGGTCTTTAATGAATGAATCTTTTCGATGCCAACTCGCATCACTGGGTATACGTGCTAGTGGGTGTGTGCCACTCTACAATGGCAACAAAAATGTCATTTTCTGCCGTTGTAGACTTAAAATGCAAATGCACCGCCTATGTACCGTTTTTCAATGAACCCCTCGTCAACGCATGTCACTGAGTATGTGTCACAGGGTGTGCGGAAAGCGAGGGAACAATTCTCAGCGCTCGCACGCAGCGGCGCACCACGCTTCTCGTCTCGGGGACCACGCGCGGACTTCTCGGCCGCGCCACTAGGTGACGCAGCGTGTTCAGAATGTAGCGCAAGAGCGGAGCCCGGCTGCCGCATGACGCGTTTCTCAGCGTTCGCACGCACCAGCGCGAAATGCATTTTGGACGCATGCGCAGACTACAGGGTGGCCCCGCTAGATGGCGCCTAGTGTTCTTAAGGATTAAGCAAATATCAAAGGTGAAAGTGAATGTTGGTTGCAAGAAATACATGGGAAGAAGGCCGCACCTGGAATATTATGGAACCACGTTAACTTATTAGGTAGGAAGTCGGGAACCATACAAGAAAATATCCTAGACAAAGATGGAAACCAACTGGGAGGGGCGCGGCTTTAAATTACATTCCAAAACTAACAGCCGAATCATTTCAAGGCAATGACGAGGTGGTTTCTGAGTAACAAAAAAGCATGAACAAGAACCAGACGGGAAAGGAACTGGTGCTGAGAAATTTCAAATGGAAGAAAGCTGAAAAGAAAATTTATAAACGCACAGCCACAGGTGTACATGAGGTTCCCGTTAGGTTGATGAATGAGCTACGACCAAAAGGTAAGGAAGTTCTTTTGAAAGCAGTAGAAAAAACCTTTCAAGATGGGCGAATACCAGACAGTTGGCGACGAAGTAGAATGAATTTAATTTGTGAAGGAAAGGGGAAAAGATAGATTTCATTCATATTTACCATTGACCATTACGTGGGTAATATAAAGGTTAGCAATGAAGAAATTAAATTAAAGCTGCAGGCATAGGCAGAACAAAATGGCTTACTGGGATAACTTCAGAACAGCTTCAGAATAGGTAGGCGTCTGGTTGATAACTTATTTGTTCTCACTCAGGGTATAGAAATATACAGAAATAAAAGGAGACCATTACATGTGGCTTTTTTAGACATTACTGGAGCGTATGACAACGTAGACCGCAACATTTTGCGGGACATTCTGCTACACGAAAGTGTAGGCAACGACGGTGTACAGTTTTTGAAGAAGATTTACGGGGAAAATACTGTTGGCGTTAAGTGGGAAGGGATAAGGAGCGAGGAAAAAGTTGATATTACCACAAAACCGAGACAGGGGTGCCCTCTATCTCCGCTGCTATTTATGATCTACATGGTGAGGATGGAAAGGGCGCTAGAGGAAAGTAATATCTGGTTTAATCTCTCATACAAACAGGCGGGTACAGTAGTAGAACAGCAGCTTCCAGGTTTGTTTTATGCGGATGACATTGTGTTGCTTGCTATCATGCAAAGTGATATGCAATGTCTGGCTGATATCTTTGGGCAAGAAGCTGAGAATATAGGATTGAAATTTAGTGTTAGAAAGTCAGGTTTTATGGTATTCAGTGAAAACAGTGGACAGTGTTAATAAAGGGCCAGCGAATACCTCGAGTAAAAGAATACCAATACCCTGGTATTGGCCTCGAGCTCCACCACTGGAAAAGCTGGCGCCACCGTCGGCGTGACGTGCTAGGAGGGATCACGTGGATATAGCGGCCGCGTCGGCTGCTTCGGGCGCGCCGAAGGGAGCTGAAAACGAGTTTAAATTCCCTCGAACGCTGCGGTCCCCATTTAGTGGCGAAATTTTCCCGCTTCGAGTGTCTCCTTTACAACGCTTGCAAGCACTACAATAGGTAGTGGGTGCCTTTGAAGGCGCGCAACATGGTAGACTACTGCTCGGTGCCGCAGGGCCGGACGCACGTAACGGAGGCCGGTGTCAGCCTTATTCACACTTAGCCGCAGGACAAGAAGATTCGTGAAGCTTGGCTCGCGAAACATAAAACCGGCAAACAGTCATCGGCTGCAACTCGGGTATGCAGCAAGCACAGACGCGAGGAAGATTTCTGCTGCGGCGCCCGGTGTGCGATGTTCTGAAAACGCGCACTGAGACGCTCGCCCGAATCCGCTGCCCGACTAATGTCATGACGGTTTGGTGTATGAACTTGTCGATGCTATAGATACTGGCAAGTTCAGTGGAGTGGGAAGGCAGCGGTAAGAAGCACATTTAAAAAAAGCATGGCATATGGTCATGTTTGTGCTATGAATTAATGCACTGGATTACAAAAAAGGAGCAGAGGGAAATTGCACGCTGAGTGCACCGATAAACATGCAGTGCGACGCAACTCGACAAATAGTATTGAAAGGTCAAAGAATTTAGAAGAAAAAAAAAAGATTGAATCGTTGCGACGGCACATCACAGTCCCCGTACGCGTCGAAGTCTCTACAATGAAATTATTTTTTAACAGCTCTGATAGCGCCCACGCAACAATGGTTGCTTGTATACTGTCAAATGCTCATATTCTGCGGCCTAAAGCTCATGGCACGGTGCGAAAACGTGCGCGCGGAGAAAGCAAAACAGGGCGCGGACAAGCAAGCAGACGCGCAGTCGGTCGCTGCGAATCTGCGCGATCGCTGCATTGAGGCTTCGTTCTATTACGCTCCATTTAGTTATACAAACACTATAAGAACATATTTCACATAGTTTGCTCTCAGTGTTTACCTACCTTACACGCAAGAACCCGGTTCGGGAGACTCCATCGCGGCGACCATGCGCAGTGGCGTTGACTGTACGTATTCGGCAAAGAGATAGCGTCTGCAAACGATTGTGTGCTTTCAGTTTTTCCAAGATTATTATTTAGACAGTAAGAAACGTCTCTCGTTTCGAAATTACTTACAGAAATGTCCGGGAGAGCTCGCGCGTGGTGTTTTCAGTGAGCTGTGAGAGCAAAACCTATGAGGAGCGCGCCACGTGATCCCTCATACTACGCCAGCGAGGCGCTTCCGATAGATGGCGACTTCCTAACTCCTCGCCGCCAATATGGATAAACGAAGGCGACAGACATCTGAAGACACAGTAAAAAAACAATAATAGCAAAATGGAGAAGGTATGCGACCGTAATGAAACACAGGGCGCTATGGGGATGCAATAGATACAAGGTGCTAAGAAGTATGTGGAAAGGTGCAATGCTTCCAGAACTTACATTTGAAAATGCGGTTGTTTGCTTGAAGTCAAGGGTACAATCAGGACTCGATGGCAAGCAAAGGTCAGTGGGACGCCTCGCATTGGGCGCTCACGGGGAGACTACAAATGAAGCTGTGCAAAGTTTAAAGTGAGGGAACCTCAGAGAAACATTGATTTTGAAGAACATCTGAGGAATATGAAAGAAAGTAAATGGGTTGCGATAGTGTTCAGATATTTGTACAGGAAAAACATTCAATCACAGCTGGGGAAAAGGACTAGGAAGCTTACCAGCAAGTATGCGTCTGGTAAGGTCAGCAACTTGGCAACAGTGAACGTAAAACGCAAAGTGAGAGAGGCTGAGACAAATATATGGGTGGCGGCGATGGAAAACAAAACTGCTATGAGTGACTACCTCAAAGGGAAAAAAAGGAAATCGTGAAAGACAATTTACGAGAAACTTGTTCTATAAAAGTTGGAGGAGCTGCGCGAGCTCCAAGTGCTCCAATATAGCCTGATGGCTCCGATCCGAGAACTTCACTGCTGCTGGGAAGGAGGCGCAAGGGTAGTGGCGCACCGAGCAAGAGTCATACCATCGGGGTCGCAGTCGTCTTCATGGTATCGCTGCCATCGTTGCCGTCGTTATCGTGCTGTCGTTTTTGTCTCTATCTTGACAACCTATTGTTTCAATTGCGCGCACGATTGCTTGCACAGTTGCTCGCGTGACGCAGACACGTTGTGTCATCTGACAACGTGTCGGACATATTGAGCAAATTGAGTGACATCGCCTCACGAACCTAGGGGCCGCATTCCCAGTGATTTTTTATTCGTAAGCGCTCTTTGCCAACCACCGGCCGCTTTCACTAATACTATGTCCAGTGATTGGGTGACTGACATTTGCTCTTACGAACACTTCTAGCGTCAAAGGATTTTGTAAACACGGATCGAAATCGTCTTCCTTCCTTGAATGGACGCGGGAGTGAAGAAGGAGGTGTCTTGATTCGATAAAATAAAACCAGTCCTAATATTCCCTCACAGCTTCAATTCGAACGCTCTTTTTTTTTTAAGTAAACATTTGTTTGTCATCGTCCCTGATTTTGGGCTTTAAAGTGTGTTCAGGCACGCGCAATACCGCTGGCCTCTTATTTGGACGATTGCCCGCAATTGTGCATTTGCATTTGGCACGAGGATTCTGAGAAGTGAAGAAGAAAAGAATTGGTAATGACGCCTGCTGTTCAGTTGCCGTATTTGGTCCCTTATAATGTGGTGAGTCTCAAGCAACAGATTTATCCTTCAATATATGTGCCGCAGATACCATTCATGCTTGCATAGGAATAGAGGGAGAGAACGAAAAGCGAAAGTCACTGTCGTCAATATCCAAAAGCAGGACGTTTGAGTTGCGAGATACTGGTGCATGGTATCTGACCGCTTGCCTCCGCTGTCACAATGCCAATTCATTTGCTGCGACTGTCATGTGGTTGAAGGGCAGTTGAAAACTTGTTCTCGGCCTAGTTGCTGATCACGAAGAGGCATGTTTACCGCTGAAAGGCGACACTTAGACCGGGGCGAAAACACTCATGTAGACATTTTCTCTCCGGTGTTTTGGCCTCGTACGTGTTGGTTTATCCATTGTACGTGTTGCTTTTCACTATTAGCTGAGACACCTTCTTTGTTGTTCGTGTGCTGCGTCGAAAGTTAAGTAATCTTTGTCAAAGTGAGTATGGGCAAGCTTTAAATAGAATTCCTTGCTACTTCCCTCCCCCTTCCTTCCCTATATGAGTTGTGAGTGGGATATCACGATCTTTAAAGCCCGCAGGTTGGCGGATATGCTTTACACCATATGTTCGCAGGGTAGCCGACGTATGGCTAAAAATGCAGTCCGTTTCTTTCGTAATCGAACTTGTATATAAGCTGCACAGCATTCTGAACAAAATATGCTTTAGAAAGTAAAAGTTAGAATTTACATGTATTTTGTTAGACTGTTTTTGGCACATCTAAACGCTTTTCTCTTGCCCGCAAAGTAGCAGAGAATCGCGGCTAGGATGGGGTTACGAAGTTCAGCCACTCAAACCCCCCACGATGAGTTACGTCATTTACGTATCTTAATCTACAGCGGCTTGCACCAAATGTTGTAAATTAGTAGAAATATTTGTTGAATGAGTCGTTAGCTTTGCTTACTTAAAAGAGAAGCGATACTGATACACATATTATTTACGTGCATTGCACACGTCGTTGATAAAAGATTCCTGAAGGAGTCACTAAAGCCTGCAGGTTTTTTTCTTTCAGGGTCAAAAAAGCACGCAAAACAAAACCTTTTGAAGTGAAGTGAACATACAGCAACATATTCATTCTCTAGGCATAATCTATCCGTACCTTTAGAAATAATGGTTAATTGGCTACCTCCTCCTCTTTAAAAATATAATAGCCTTTCTCCTGTGTGTATATCTTAATATATTGCGTATGTGCATGGTGTTTACAGTGGAAATTTCAAGCGATGTTGAAATGAGAAAATACGGATGAGACAGCCGCCACTGGTACTTCTAATGCACTCGTTCTGCTGTTGTAAATATTTGCAGAAATAAAGTATGAATGAGAATCCGCATACGTCTGCGCCGACAATGATGCATGAAGCTATTAGCCACAATAAAATTTTAAGTGAAAGGGTCTAGGCAAGTCAAAAGAAACTTCAAATTATGTGTGTGATAAAACTGAAAATGACATGTTAGGTGAGATGTGGGGGGGGGGCTGAGCCCCCCCCCTCCCCGAAAGCACCGGATGGGGCTCGGGCCCCGCAACATCCCTCCCCGCCCCCTCCACCCCCCCCCTCCCGCAGTCGGTGTCTGTGCACGCCAGCATCTGGCGTCACTGAGCTTCACAGAGTTGCGTCATGGCCTCTCCTTAGTTTTTCGTCCTCCATACATGTTTGCCATGCCCAAACACAAGGTTGAAAATTTCGAACAACAACTTACTAAATTTAACTGTTAGAGATTAGACAAAATAATTTATGGAAGTTTCCTACAATACTAATTTTAATAACGTGTACTTTGTTATTTGTTGCACAGTACTTTGTTTAGAGTGACAAGTTCACGAAGTCATTTGAAGCCATAAGGACGAAGTTTAAGCAAATCCATGTGCTACCCATGATTCCCATGCTGGCTGAACCACCCAGATTGCAGTTCCGTAGACAGCTAGCGCCAGAATTATACCTAGTAATCACTGCATGAAACTCTATGGCTCAATCGGGCCTATCAGCGAAGATGTGGCGCCCTCTTCGTGCCAGCTACTGACTTAAAACAGGCAGCGCGCAGCACCCGACAGAGCATTGCCCTTATTTTCACACCTGCGTTGACAGCGAGAAGGAATTCTTCGTTGCCGGAGATTTGATATATCGCATAAATTTGGGGCCGCGACTTTCGCTTCAGCAAGCTTTATTTTAGTTCGCACAGGAAACAGGGCTGAGGAGGTTCTGAAGTGTGCAGTGTAGCGATCTCGTTGGCCCTAACTTTCCGTCCTAATCGAGTGACGTCGCACGGCGAACAGTCGCAGGGTCAGTTGCTCCTGGAACCCACTCACATGGGAGCCGAAGACACCGCGTCTAGCCACAGATTGCGCGAGTTGGGCAACACCGAAACATATTCCACTGGGCTGGTCATGTTCTGCTTGCTCGGAATGGTGCCACTGCTCCTCACCATCGCCATATTGGGTTTCTTCTTGTTCACCCAAGAACCGGCGGTAAGTGGCATCGGTGTTAGAAGCAAACAGCCCTGATCTCAGTGTACGGCTGTCCGGTGAAAGTTATAAAACTCCGTCTCTTCTTTTGCAAGTGTATTGTGGGAAAGTATCTGGGTGCAGAAGAGAGATGAAAAGTAGCATGAAGGAAAAGGAATGAGATAGATTGAGAGAGATGAACATTTTATTTTTAAAAATCAGTGAAGCTGGTGGATGCCCCGAGTCCAAGGCTTCGCTGGTGATCCTGCGACGCGATCCTCGGACATGAGAGAAAGGATTGGGATATTGTTAAAGAAAGTGTGTGAAAAGGACGCGAGTTTGGTTGCAATAATGCATAATGCAAAGGGGAGAGGCTAATTCGTCTACCGCCAAAGCTTCCTGGGAGGCTACCAGTCACCCAGCGTTTATTTTCCCTTTCGGTAATCGGCCTATGGTCCTTTATTGGAAACTAAATCTAGCTTCGACGGCAGAGGGTTTGGAGAACAGATTGCTCTATGTAGTGGTCATTCTGAAATTCCGGCTCATGTGTAATGCTATGTGGAATTGCCACAGATAAATGTCATTCGACCCAGTGGGCAAGCAATTTGCCGTACAAAGCATTCGGTATAGTATATCCGTGTGAAGCCGGTTTCTCCACACTAATATCAGTGCACTGCGTACCGATGCCGAACTAGTATAGAAGCACTGCCGAAGGAAAGATGTAAGGAACCGAACTTGTTATATACTTGACAAAACGTGTGCCTAGAAAGGAAAGCAACACTTCAGTGACAATGATATCGGCGACCGCAGTCGGCAGTCGCGTCGAATCTAATCTAACGGTTCGGCACTGATTACCCGTTGCTGTTCATTCCGGAGATGACGCTCACGTAGATTCGACGAAGTACAACACTGTTCCCGTCACGTCAGTAATCTGATTAGGCATTGCTGTCCCGCTGTCGACGTGGTGCGACGTTGCGAAATTTTGAATGCACCAAGCGTGTATTGCGCGAGAGCGACAACCTAACAACAGTGTCACGCTGATTCAAAGCTATCAACGGTAACAAGTGAAACAATGCTAAGAATGGCCGCTACACGTTGAAAAGTTTCGTTGTCGTTGCTACTCTGCAGTTCTCACGTTTTCAATTGTTTCATGGGGCGCCCAGGCAGTCGTCTGCACTTCAAATCAAATCGATGTTTATGTTGCAGCGAAACTGTATCTAGCTAGGATCCCGGAATTTTTTCGCGTCCATCGACAGAAAACTATCATCGTCAATGGCTCATACCCCCGTAAGCAAGCAAAAAATGCAATGGCTCATAGCCACGTTAGGCCAAGTACTCAGCTAAGTGAAGCCAACAGCACTTACATTCTTTGGAATCACGCGCAGAACCTACAGAACAGCATACATTTCACTAAAGACCAAACTCAAAACAAGCATCCAAATCAGATAATTGATGATAAGGCGCGCGCGATGGCAAAAGAAGCACGTAACGCTCCCCGCATACGTTTCCCGGTAAACATTACTGTAGCGCAAGCTGCCGCGGCGACGCCAGCTTGCGATGTGAGGTGTGACGTCCCTAGCTTGTCGTATATAAAATAACCAGCCTAACAACCGATTTCAATGTTGTTGCAACAATGCTATGGGTAGCGGCGTGCTGTCAAAATTACAGTTACTCCCATTCCTTCCATTATAGTAACATAGCACTACTACCATTACTCTAAATCTATAAAGCATTGCATACCTCCCTCAGCAGTTGTAGTGGTGGTTTTCAACAGCGTCGCTGGACATCCACATGGCGAGTTTGCCAGGATGGCCAGGATGGCGAGTTTTCTTTCGAGTAAGAAGAAACTGGATTTTTATTTAGAGCTGCTCTTGAGCTTCATCGATGAGGTTTCGAAGTTCTTTCCAAGTCACTCCATCGTGCCCGCGAGCTGACTCTGTTTTGCCTTGTGCAAGGGCCGCTACAAGTTCACTAAGCGTATAAGGGCGCGTCTGGCTCCTCTTTCGCGTTGTCTATCGTGGCAGAAGGCAGCGGTTCCGGAGGCGCCTCGGCAAACGTGGGAAGAAAGTGTGAATGATGTGGTCCTCAAGAACGGCAGGCTCTTCTCGCAAAAGGAGCTCCGTGAGAGGACGCGCGCCTTTCTTGCTCCCAAGCAGGCTCCTTAAAATCTGCCATAGCCTTTTTAGACCGGGTTCCCCGCCAAGCTTCGCGCATGTATTGTGCCACGTGTCTGCTTCCAGTTGTTGGTATTTCTTGATGAGTCGGCATTGATGTTTTAGGCGCATTAGATCTTTGTGACGCTTTCCTTTATACCAGCATTGCTGTGTGAGGCGGTTAACCTTCCGCCATGCAAGGTACATGTCCATGTGAGTTGTAGTGTCATCGCATGGAATAGCTTCTCTGGCCTCCGGCCGTGCCTCCGCTGTCATAGCGCTGAATTGTTCAAAGTCCACAAAAGAGTCCCTGGTGGGCATTCGAAATTTTTTCCAGTCAAAAAACACCGTTTTTCTCCTCTCTCTGATCTTTTTGCGATTGAGCTTGATAATTGTCGGTAAGTGGTCGCTTCCCCATGTCGTTGATTCTACGTTCCATTGCCTTATGAGCCCCGGAGTGGCTAGTGTCAGATCGGGCGTTGTGTCCTGTTGTCACGCGTGTAGCCCTATGTGGGTTGGTGTTTCTAGTGTGTTGCATATTTCCAGAGTTGACATTTCCAATGCATCGTGCAGTATGCGTCCTCTCGGGTCAGCTTTGGCGTAGCCCCATGTTTCATGATTGGCGTTAAAATCTCCCCCCACTAGAATGGGAAGGCCTCCGGCTTGAGTATACACCTTGGCGAGCCATTGGTAGAAGTCATTCCGGTGCTTGCTCGTTAGGGGTCTTTAGTACGTGGAGACTGCAACCATTGGCTGGTGGCCGCGCGAACATAGCTTTACTGTCACCCTTTCTCTGAAATCATTATACAAATCTTATATTTACAGTTCGGTTGCGGTGCAATCATGTCTAACTAAAAGAGCAGCTTGGCCTTGCGCTTGTTGGTTTCCTTTGCCCTGGTGTAATATCGTAGCCTGCTGAAAGGTTCGGTAACCTAGAATAGTGCATGGTCACCTTGTCTCCTATAGAAGCACGACAAGGGGTTTGAATTTTCTTTAATTTGCTGTCTTAGTGTGGATCCATGCTGCGCAAACCTTCGACAGTTCCATTGGATGCATATGGGCCATGCTGTCATCTTTCATCTGCTGGCTTACGCCTTTTAGGTTCATCATGTTGCTTCTAAATATTTCTCTGAATTTTGTCTGAATATTTTCTTTATATATTTTCTTTCTGAATATATTTTTTTCTGAATATTTCTCTGAATCCTCCGTGAATATCGCCTGCATCTGAGTTTGTATTGTATTCGTTACTGTCTGAAATTCCACCCGTAGGTTCTTTTCGAGTGGCTGGGTCTCAGTGTGTCTTTCCTGCCTTTCTAGTCTCTCCATTCGGGCTCCTCCACATCCAGTTTCGGCTATCCCGCTTGCGGAAGAATGTACTCATTATCCGCATATTATTCTGTTCTGCAAACTCTACTAATAACTCTCCCATACTATTCCTAGAGCCTATGCCATATTCCCCCACTGACTTGTCTCCAGCGTGCTTCTTGCCTACCCTGGCATTGAAGTCGCCCATCAGTATAGTGTATTTTGTTTTGACTTTACCCATCGCCGATTCCACGTCTTCATAGAAACTTTCAACTTCCTCATCATCATGACTGGATGTAGGGGCGTATACCTGTACGGCTTTCAATCTGTACCTCTTATTAAGTTTCACAAAACCTGCCACCCTCTCGTTAATGCTATAGAATGCCTGTATGTTACCAGCTATATCCTTATTAATCAGGAATCCGACTCCTAGTTCTCGTCTCTCCGCTAAGCCCCGATAGCACAGGACGTGACCGCTTTTTAGCACTGTATATAGGTGCGTCTTTTGTCCTCCTAACTTCACTGAACCCTGTTATATCCCATTTACTGCCCCCTGATTCCTCCAATAGCACTGCTAGACTCACCTCACTAGAAAACGTTCTAGTGTTAAACGTTACCAGATCCAGATTCCAATAGCGGCCTGTCCATATATATATATATATATATATATATATATATGAGAAGAAAGGGGGTTTTCACTTATTTATCGTTTCTTTAATTCAATTAGTCACTGCACGTAATTTCCCCTATGTTTTGCTTGGTGTCATTGTTTGTTGGCTTCTTATGATATGATTTTATATATATATATATATATATATATATATATATATATATATATATATATATATATATATATATATATATATATATATATATATATATTGCTACGGCACAATATGTGCGATCACGAAAGGCCAGCAGTGTGAAGACGACGACGACGATTTAGCAGCTAGCGCGGGCTGTTGCCTCTTGGCCAAGCGCAGCGTATTTTCCTTGTAAATATATTTGTACATAGCTTGTCGTCTGCGTCTTTCTACGTAACATATTTGGTGGAGGTGGACGTTCCCTGTACCTCGTCACGGAGCTTCGCAGTGGACGGTACGTCGAGCCTACCTTCATGGCTCCCGGCGACGCCAACCCGACTCCACCGGCTCCGACACCTGCTGCCACTTCGACGACCTACATCACTCTCTCCGCTCCCCGTGATCCTGGCGTATTCTCGGCAAAAGATGGGGAAGACGTCGAGGACTGGATCAGCCTTTACGAACACGTCAGCCGCAATACCCGGTGGGACCCAACTATCATGCTCGCCAACGTCGTCTTTTACCTCGGTGGCACACCTCGAGTTTGGTATCGGACGCACAAAGATGAGCTGACCAGTTGGGATTCGCTTAAGCAAAAGCTTCGAGACTTGTTCGGCAACCCCTACGGTCACCAACTTGCCGCGCAGAAGGCGCTTTCCAGTCGTGTGCAGACGTCAACGGAGCCCTACGTCACGTACATTCAGGACGTCTTGGCTCTGTGCCGCAAAGTTGACACCCACATGACTGAGTCAGACAAGGTTTCCCACATCCTCAAAGGCATTGCCGATGACGCCTTCAACTTGCTCGTTTGCAACAACGTAGCCACGGTGGATGCTGTTATAAAAGAGTGCCGCCGCCTGGAACTCGCCAAAAGCCGACGTATTGACCAGCAGTTTGCCCGTCTGCCCAACGCCCCAGCGACATCTTCCTGTGCCGACGCTCCTCGTCCCAACAACACTGCCGATGTTACCAGGATCGTCCGGCGTGAGATCGAGGCCGCCTATCCGGCTGCCTTCGACTCCAGTCCCACCACCGCATCTGCAGTCACGGTCTCACTGATCCAGGCTGTTGTCCGCCAGGAGTTTGAAAACATGGGTCTTCACACCATCTGCTCGGCCCATCGCCCTGATACCCGCCCAGCTTCTTCGATTTCGCCCCGTCCCGCATCTTCTTACCCACCACGTTTCCGCAACCCATCTGAATGGCGCACTGCTGACGACAGGCCTATTTGTTTCCACTGCCATCGCATCGGACACATTTCTCGGCACTGTCGTAGTCGCTGGAGTTCCCCGATCCGGTCTCCCTATACTGCCTACTCTCGCCCCTCAGGTGGCCCTTCTCGTCCCTATGCCGCACGCTCCGATAATGCCGCCACTGATTCTCCTGCAACGAACCGCCCCTATTCTCGTTCGCCTTCGCCCCAACGACGACAATCTCGCTCTCCCCAGCCCCGTCGCTCCTATTCGCCGACTCCCTTCGGACGCCGCTCCCAGCCGGAAAACTAGACGATGCAGCGCCTCGAGGTGACGCTGCATTGCCCCCTACGCCGCCAAATCCTCTACTGACTTTGTCCACTCATCTGAACCTTCTTGACGTGCAAGTCGACGGTGTTTCTGTGTCTGCTCTCATAGACACTGGGGCGCATTTGTCCGTCATGAGCGCTGACCTTCGTAACCGGCTCAGGAAAATTATCACGCCCGCCACGACGCCTGTTGTCCGTGTCGCCGATGGCGGAACAGCCCCCGTCATTGGTATGTGTACCGCCCGCGTCTCCTTCGCCGATCGCTCAACAATCGTGCTATTCACAGTCATCTCCCACTGTCCCCACGACATCATCCTCGGCTTAGACTTCCTCTCCTCACATTCTGCTCTCATCGATTGTTCCGCCAGTACTCTCCGCCTTGCCCTGCCTGTTCTGGATCCTGCTGAACCACACCCCAGTCGCCTCAGTTCCGCCGACTTCGTTCGCTTGCCACCTTCGGCACTGACCTACGTTGACCTAGTGTCATCCCCACCAGTCCCCGACGGTCACTACATCGCGGCTCCTATGCCAGACGTCCTCCTTACACACGGGATCACAGTACCCCATACAGTTTTATCTATTACGGCGAATTGCGTCTGCCTGCCAGTGGTCAACTTTGGCTTGACGACACAAGTGCTGCCACGTGGGATGTCTTTGGCCCAGCTTTGTTCATTCGAGGATCACTCAGTAGCATCCATGGCAGTAGACGACACTTCATCCGATCCTCCTCTCCCATCGCAGTCGACAAATTGTACCATCGCTGACTTACGGAAAATGATTGCCCCCGACTTGCCCTCCGAGCACGCTCGTGACCTCTACCGCGTTCTGTTTTCCTACCACGATATTTTTGACTTTAACGATCGTCCTTTAGCCCAAACTACAGCTGTCAAACATCGCATTAATACCGGCGATGCCCCTCCCATTCATCGCCACCCGTATCGCGTGTCACCAGCTGAGCGTCAAGTTATTCACGCAGAAGTTCGCCAAATGCTTGCCAAGAACATTATTGAACCGTCATGTAGTCCTTGGGCGTCACCGGTTGTGCTGGTAAAAAAGAAGGATGGCTCATGGCGCTTTTGCGTGGATTATCGGCACCTTAACAGGGTTACCAAAAAGGACGTGTATCCCCTACCTCGGATTGATGACGCCCTTGACTGCCTCCACGGTGCTCGCTATTTCTCCTCTATTGACCTTCGCTCCGGCTATTGGCAGATTGCCGTAGACGATCTCGACCGCGAGAAGACTGCCTTTGTAACACCCGACGGTCTTTATCAATTCAAGGTGATGCCGTTCGGCCTATGTAACGCTCCTGCCACTTTTGAACGCATGATGGACTCCCTTCTTCACGGTTTCAAATGGTCCACGTGCTTGTGCTACTTGGACGACGTTATCGTATTCTCCCCAACGTTCGCTACGCACCTCGAGCGCCTCTCAGCAGTCCTGGACGTTTTTCGGCGAGCCGGTCTGCGACTCAACGCATCGAAGTGCCAATTCGGCCGTCGCCAGATTACCGTCCTTGGACATCTCGTTGACGCGAACGGAGTGCAACCGGACCCAGGCAAGATCCATGCTGTTACGCACTTCCCTGTTCCGAAGTGTGTCAAGGATGTGCGCAGCTTCATCGGCCTTTGTTCGTACTTCCGCCGTTTCGTGAGGAATTTCGCCGCCATAGCACGACCACTAACCGACCTTTTGAAAAAAGACGCTCCTTTCCAGTGGGGCGATAACGAGGCCTCTGCATTCTCTCATCTAATCGACATTCTCACAACGCCTCCCGTTCTGGCCCATTTCGATCCTTCTACGCCTACCGAAGTCCGTACTGATGCCAGCGGTCACGGAATTGGAGCAGTACTGGCACAACGCCAGCGTGGCCACGACCGTGTTATCGCTTACGCCAGCAGGCTCCTCTCACCTGCGGAGCGCAACTATTCCATCACTGAGCGTGAGTGTCTGGCCCTAGTTTGGGCGGTTGCGAAATTCCGCCCATACTTATATGGCCGATCCTTTTCCGTTGTCACAGACCATCACGCGCTTTGCTGGTTATGCTCATTGAAAGACCCTTCAGGAAGACTTGGTCGCTGGGCCTTACGCCTCCAAGAATATTCGTTCTCTGTCACCTAGAAATCTGGCCGACTCCACAAGGACGCTGACTGCCTGTCTCGCTACCCGGTAGACGAGCCTGACGACGCCGACAGTAGTACCGCCGACGGCATTTTCTCTGTGTCTGCCTTCGCTAACATCGCCGATGAGCAGTACCGAGACCTATCGCTGCGAGTACTCATCGAGCGTCTGCGCTCTACACCTACCGACGCATCCGTTCGCCGATATGTCCTCCAGGGCGGCATTCTGTACCGAAGGAGCTTCCTCCCTGATGGCCCTGATCTTCTTCTTGTCGTGCCACAACATCTACGACAGACTGTGCTCTTTGAGATGCATGACGCACCCACTGCAGGACATCTTGGGGTAACCCGCACGTACGACCGCGTCCGCCGCCGCTTCTATTGGCCTGGTCTCGCTCGCTCCGTTCGACGCTATGTTGCTGCCTGTGATCCCTGCCAGCGTCGGAAGACACCTCAGGTGCTACCTGCCGGTCATCTGCAGCCGATCACCGTCCCTGTGGAACCGTTCTTTCGTGTTGGATTAGACCTGCTCGGTCCCTTTCCCACGTCATCCTCTGGGAACAAATGGGTAGCCGTCGCGACTGATTACGCCACCCGATACGCTATCACTCGGGCTCTCCCTACCAGCTGCGCCACTGACGTCGCGGACTTTCTCTTGCGTGACATTATCTTGCTTCATGGCGCCCCGCGACAGCTGCTTACTGACCGTGGTCGAAACTTCCTCTCGAAAGTTATCGCTGACATTGTGCGTTCCTGCTCCATTCAACACAAGCTGACTACTTCATACCATCCTCAAACCAATGGCCTGACAGAGCGGTTAAACCGTACTCTTAACGATATGCTGGCCAAGTACGTCTCCAAGGACCACCTCGACTGGGACTTTGCCCTTCCTTACGTAACATTTGCGTACAATTCTTCCCGGCACGACACCGCCGGATTTTCTCCCTTTTATCTACTGTACGGTCGCGAACCTACCTTGCCCCTAGACACGGCACTTCCTCCTGCTGCGGTCTCACCAAGCGAGTATGCGCGCGACGCCATCGCCCTCGCCGACCATGCACGCCAGCTTGCCCGTGCTCGACTTACGGCCTCACAGACCACTCAGCAGTGTCAGTACAACGCCCGCCATCGTGACGTACAGTTTTCACCTGGTGCGCTCGTGCTCCTGTGGTCGCCCTCTCGTCACGTCGGACTTTCAGAGAAGCTTCTTTCGCGATACACAGGGCCCTACCGCGTGCTGCGCCAGGTGACGCCTGTGACTTACGAAATTGCTCCTGTGGGCTCAAGCTCGTCCTCTCCTGTGGCATCTAGTGATGTCGTACACGTCAGTAGGCTCAAGGCCTACTACACTGCTTCCGAGTCCGATCTTTAGTCGCTCCGGGAAGGCGCTTTTGCAGCCGGGGGTAGTGCTACGGCACAATATGTGCGATCACGAAAGGCCAGCAGTGTGAAGACGACGACGACGATTTAGCAGCTAGCGCGGGCTGTTGCCTCTTGGCCAAGCGCAGCGTATTTTCCTTGTAAATATATTTGTACATAGCTTGTCGTCTGCGTCTTTCTACGTAACAATATATATATATAGGAGTTTTCTTCAAAGTTCAGCACGCAGGACCCGACGTAACATACGCAGGAAAGAGACGACGAACTTTTTGGAAGACTTCTTTTACTTAACGTTTACGGCTGGTGGACCAGCCTTCGTCAGAGTACAGTAACGCATGTACAACACATACACAGCTTTAAAGGCACCGTATCACGAGCAGAGGGCGCGCTATCTACACTGACTAGACCGTACACTGCGCATCATAAATCATTATCATTGCACATTATAAATGATTATCGATGACACGCATTTTGGAATGTACAAAAAATGAAATGCAGATGTGTTCACGATACAATACATACAAACATGACTCTCAAATAAGTGCCAGTGGTTACAATGGTTATGTGTTCTGAAAACAAAATGACTTACACATGCAGATACAAAAGCGTGATGTTTAGCACATGACATCTCTAAGTGCAACCTCGAATTATCTAAAAATTGATATGTTAACGTACAACTTCGAGCCACAGCGACATACGTCAAAAAGCCACATGCAAAATAGGAGACAGAAAAAAGCGCTGAAATCATGTGTGTACACTGAGTGGGAAGTGTATATTTGTGCTCAATCTAAAGTTAGACAGGTTAGTTTTCCTTTGTTTTCATTTATTCCAGACGAGACAGTGTTAAATTTGTGAATCAGGTAAGATTCGCGAAGCTCGCGGTCATGGTTGGTGCGGAATCCAGATTCGAGTATTGTTACTTTGAGATTATTAAATGAGTGGCCCGGCATGTTAACATGTTTCGAGAGTGGTAGATTTGGTTGGGATTTGGCATGTGACCTGTGGTTGTTAAAACGGATCCTGAAAGGTGTTTCAGTCTGGCCTACGTATTGCATGTGGCAAGTGCCGCACTCGAGCAAGTAAACTACGTTATATGAATCACAGTTGAAACTGCCTTTAATAGTGAACATGAATTGGCTGGCTGTATTGGTGGCAGTCAATGTAGGCGTTATATGAGCGCAGACTTTGCAACGTGGTTTATTGCAGCGGCTGCAACCGGTCGGGTGTTGTACATGCGTTACTGTACTCTGACGAAGGCTGGTCCACCAGCCGAAAACGTTAAGTAAAAGAAGTCTTCCAAAAAGTTCGTCGTCTCTTTCCTGCGTATATATATATATATATATATATATATATATATATATATATATATATATATATATATATATATAGAGAGAGAGAGAGAGAGAGAGAGAGGGTAGAGAGAGAAAGCTGTCACTTAAAACGGTAGAAGTCGTCTCCATCTTGCTCTGGCTTCTCACTTAAGTTGCGCTGTTCAGTCTATCCTTCTTTGAACTTTCTTCGTTGTTCCCGACAGCCCAACGTACCACAGCCCGCCACTGAGTCGAAGGAGCCGTCGATCACCGTCGGACCCTTCCTGTGGGAGCAATCGGCGACAAACGAGTTCCCGTGCGGCACGAACGAGTGCCGTTCGCTGAGCGAGCGGCTGAGACTGCAGGTGAAATTCACCGCCGACCCGTGCGACGACTTCTACGACTACGTGTGCGGCAGATACTGGGGCGACGTGAACGGCGCCCTCTCGGAGGTGAGCGTTGTCAGAGGTCTAAGGGCACATTCACACCGCGGCGACTTGAGGAGGTCGCGCGACCATTTGCGACTCGCAATCAAAAAGCGACCGAAGGCGAGTGATGTTCACACCGGCAAGCCCGGCTGAGCACGACCCGCAAGTCGCAATCCCGGAGATTATCGTTCTCAGCGAGAACTCTCGGAATCTACGCGGAATTTGAATGCGACGCCGTAGGAGGCCGGATGTAGACACACGAAAGATCACTTCCGGTGCGCCGCTGATTGGTTTATCAGTTTGGCGACCACGGTCGCGCGACTGAAAAATCGCGCAGAGAGCGACTCGCCCAAAATGGTCGCTTTTCGAGAAAGGCGACCGTTTGCGACCATTTGCGACTGGTCGCAAAGCGACCAACTTGGTCGCGCGACCTCCTCAAGTCGCCGGTGTGAATGTGCCTTAACTGAGCTCCGCGTCACAAAAGAGGGGCTCCTCCAGAAGTTTGAGCATCGCAAACAAGCAGGGCCATCGCGCGGTGACCATCCTGTCGGCAAAATATCGCGTCCGTGCAAACAACGGAATACTTTGCATCGGAAGGTTTCTCTCTCTCTTTCTTTCTTTCTTTCTTTTTTTACTCAATCAATCATTCAATCAACTTTATTTCCTTTGGATAGGAGGAGTACGGGACTAAAAGCTTGAGCAGCTTGACGAGGTCCCGACCCCGGTACAGTTGGCGAAACAGCAGGATGATGGTCAGTCATGCACAAAGAGTTCAAATAAATTGACGAATATTACATAACATCGAGTAACGCAGAATTTTGTAACAAGGCGCGAAATAATAGAAGCCATTTGCATAGGCTTGAAGTGGCATTACTATGAAAAGCAGCGATTGACAAGAAGAGGGACAAAAAAAATCCGAAAGGATGTACCATTCCTGAAAATAAATGGACTGGGCGAAGCGTTTCACCAGACAATTTTGATTACACGAAGCATCAAAATCTTCATGGTTTAATAAGTTTAGAAAGGAAGGTAGCTTGTAGGACAAAGATTGTTCATCATGAGTAGTTCTAGGGGTGAGTACAGTCCTCATTTCTTTGTGCCTGGTTGGACGAGCATTTGTGTTTGCTTTTAACTTAGCAAGAATAATTATGGTATTGGTACCAGACTTAACAAAAGCTTTATAACACAACATCAGCTTGTAATTATATACAGAACACTGGAAGAATTTCGTACTTTGCAAAAAGAAGTTTTGTAGAAGAAGCATAATGTTCATCAGCAATATGTCGTATGGCTCTTTTCTGCAGCAAATACAGCTTGTGCAAATTTGTTACGCCAGTAGTACACCACACTATGCTGCAGTACTGCATCATAGAGGACACTAACGCATTGTAGATCATAATCTTCACCTTTGTAGGAAGAATAGATCTCATACATGCAAGGACACCAATGGCAGATGACATCTTAGAATGGAGGTTTTCAACATGTACATTCCATGCAAGGTGCTTGGAAAAATATACTCTGAGGTTTTTAACAGAATCCACCAAGTCTAACTGCTCAGAGCCCAGAAATAAATTCAACTTCTTTGTCAGAGTTTTTCCTTTATGCGTGTACAAAATAACTTGTGTTTTTGAAGGGTTTATATATAAAGAATTCACCGAGGCCCAGGCATCTAGGTCAGGCAGCGTTTTGTTAGCCATCACTTCTATCACTGTTCCCAAATTCCCTGTAATAAAAAATATCGTGTGATCAGTGTACGAGACAAATGTTGCGTTGTCTGTGCAGTGTACAATGTCATTTATATAAATAAAAAATAAGAGTGGCCCTAGAATGCTTCCCTGTGGCACACCAACAACGACCGGCTTCTTTGCAGATGTTTCACTGTTTGTATCAACAAACTGTGTCCTGTTTGAAAGACAGGATTCTAAGAGCGCATGCGCTGTTCCACGCACGTCATAGTTTTCTAATTTACTAAGAAGGATGGTATGATCAATTAAGTCAAATGCCTTGGAAAATTCGACGCATATGCCTAATGCCATTTGATTACGACTGAATGCACATATAATTGTTTCTTTTTGAGTGATAGTTATGCATGGCAAACAAAGCAGTCGTTAACAGAGCATGCCATTTGATTATGACTGAGTGCACCTATATTTGTTTCTTTATGAGTTATAGTTATGCATGGCAAACAAAGCAGTCGTTAATAGAGCATGCATTTTGATTATGACTGAATGCACCTATAATTGTTTCTTTTTGAGTTATAGCTATAGTTATGCATGGCAAACAAAGCAGTCGTTAATAGAGCTGACGCTTTCTCTGAAAGACAATTTGCTCAAGTATGCTTCACGAGATGCCTCAATGTGAGCATACTCAGTGATTAAGCGGATCAGTTCACATTTCTTGTTTCTAGTGACTTGTGTACCTTTGAATGCGAGTAACACAACCACACTCGCGCCATGAAGGGCAAGGAAGTCATCTGGCGAGGATTTGTTTCAACTACTAGCGTGCTCTCTCATCCGCTCATTCGCTCAACTGCCGGTTTTGGCCTATTTAGGTACTCCCGGAAAATAACGGTATTCGATATATGGCACATATGCTACAATCAGCATACTTATTCCGACGGCGTTACTTAAAAAAAAAAAACATTGTCGGTATTTACCGGAAGTAAACTCCTTGTTGGAAGTTAGCGCTGTCTTTGCTGTTCCTTCTCGGCGTCCCTGTATCGCTTGCGTAACACTTAAAAAATACGTTTAAGGTGACTTGCCAGCAGGCCCAAATTTCAACAATGTTGATTTTTGCCAGAGCCCATTCGCCCTTACTTTAGGACCAGCTTGGGTCACGGGTATACTGCCAACCATGTCACGTAACCCATTTGTAGCGCGCGAGTAGCCTCCAGCAACTGATCGAGGTGCAGGGAAAAAAAAATTTGTGCTACGCGGTGTCATAATAATCCAAGTGCCGTTAACAAAGTCTAGCTTACCTCGTCGCATTATGGTATCGGAACATTTATTTTGCTTCTATACGTCAGCTAATTCCGTGACCTTTCTGAAAATTTGTTACCCTAAAACACTCCCTTAAAGTCGATTTGCAGTGCTTGCTAAGCTTATAAAAAAAATTCCGGTGTGCCCTAAGGTGTCGTTCAGATAAATAGACAGATCAAAAGGAAACTACTAATCAGTTCATCTATACTGGTCAATATAACTCACCTGAAAGTTGGTTCAGCGGACGTAACAAATGTAAAAATAATCAGGGTAGCGACGCCCATTTTGAAGTTCTTGCCCTAGGTTACCGATGTGCTAGAGGATTGTGACAGAGTCAGGGTGTGGTTAGTTAAGGGATATTATACATCGCTTAATCTTACATCGCATGATTTCAGCCGATTGAATCAAGGATTTATATATCTAGCATTCGTGTGTATGTTACTCAGTTGTCAGAGAAAAAAAAACACTAGAGAAATACTCGAAGCAGCTAAAAATCTATGGCGCGAAGTATTGCATCGTATTGTTGGCCTGTCTGGATAAGCAATTAGAAATGGATTTTGTTAACTTGACATGTGACTGTTCGGGACCTGTAGCCAGGGGCTCCACGCCTATGTTTACACTGCGAGTTGCACCGATACCCAAGAATATGGACCGGAACCTGCCCAAGGCGCGTAGAGAAGCAAGAGCGGAGTACGTGCAGAGAACCTTGGCGAACAAGGACAACACAAGGTATGCGGACGTGGCAACGTTCGTCAAAGACTGAAGACACAACAGCAGAGCAGTGGAGTCGGTGGTTGATTCGGACCTCAAGGAGATCACCAGCGCATCACTACAGGACTGCACGGTAGTCGAGGCCGAAGAGGCAGCTGTGGCTCTGGCAGCACTGGAGGGCTATCGATCTGGCAGGTCCCTAACAATAATAACAGACTCTCAAGCAGCATGCCGTAATTATACAAACGGCAGAATTGGGCGCAGAGCATGCCACATACTCTGCTCATGTGACCCGGGAAACAAAGTTCAGCATACCATAATCTGGGTACCAGGGCACACTGGCATAACAGGGAACCAAGAGGCGGATAGGATAGCTCGAGGGCATACCAACCGGGCGTCCGACACATCCAGCCTTGAGGAACCCGAGTCAGTACCCATGGGCTACTCAGACATTCTAAATTATTATAAAGGCGTCAGATTGAAGTACCCACCCCCGGATAAGGATCTAAGCAGAGAGGATGCTGTTGCATGGCGACAACTGCAGACGGGTACTTTCCCGAATCTAAACCTTCTGAATAAAATTTTCCCGACAAAATATGAGGCTAAGTGCCCATGGTGCGGAGAGAAACCAGATCTGTACCACATATCATGGGCCTGTCAAAATATTGAGTCCCCAACTATCTATAAAATTAAAAACCCGAGTGCGGAACAGTGGGAGAGTATGCTTTCCAGCGTAAGCTTGAACGGCCAAAAGCGCCTTGTAGAGCGAGCTCGCGGGTTGGCCATACTCAGTGGAGCCTTGGACTAGGGCACCAACCCTGTGATTGCAGACTGAAGAATTCATCAGAAGATAGAAGAGGCCGTCTGAAGCCGCGAAGATCTCTTTTCTAGAGCCCAATAAATGTTTTCCGATCCGTATCTGCAGTTCAACGACCGACGCGAATTTGAAAGCGTTGTCATTTGACATGCTTGATGTGGAAGTAGCCTTTTTCGCTGACACAGTAGCGCTTGCCACAAGCATTGTGTCAACTCTGCCGACGCAACTCGTCCGAAATGCGACAAAACAAAATGCAGCTCTTGAAAGCTGAGATGAACAAAACAAAAAAAAAACAATTGCGGTATGGTTTATCACCGCCTTCGTCGGCAAGCTTCTCCCGTTTGAATTGTAGACTCCAGCATCATTTAACCCTGTTTATTCCAAATATGAGAATGGCTAATTATGTTGCCCGTTAGTCACTACTGACTCAGCCACCTGTCAAGTGAACGTGTGCAGATATTGAAACCGAATGAATTCATAACTGGCTTAATAAAGCAACTAGAATTATGATTCCACTGTTTAATTGTCACATATAATGTTCAAATGCTGCAGGTCATTGCTTAAACACATGAATAGGAAGGGAGCATGTGTAACACTAAGAACATTGCACCAATGATGCTGCTTCCTCTTGTTACGTTTCGCCTACGATGCGCGGTATAGCCGGCGCGGATGCAACGGACGCCGAAGCTTCGTTCAAAGCGGCGGACATTTTGGCCCGTTCAGCGCCGCCGCAACGCCTCCCCGCCAAGCGCGTCCAGGCATGTTTCAATGCCACGTGTCCTCGTGTGTGCGTGTGTGTGTGTGTGCATGTTGGTGCCCACGCTTGTCAAAGCGCGGCAGCCGGGGAGAGGAGCTCCCCAAGTGTGAAGCGACGAGGTCTGACCGGCGCCGGCCTGGCGGATGCATCACTACACTCGTCTCAACGTGTCTCTCAGCGTGTCCGTGCCCCGCCGTCACGTGGCCTCATCCCGAGACGTTCCTTCTTGCCCTCAACCCCGAGAGTATAAAAGCAGCTGCCCCCGGACGCCAAGAGAGAGGCTCCGAATTCTTGCGTCGAGTAGCGTGCTCTCCCGTCTCTCCACGTCGGTCGACCTGACCGGCCGCTCTTTTGCGATGCTAGAATAAACAAGTTGTTCTGTTAGCAGTCGACTCATGCTTTGCCAGGACCTTCGGATGCTTCCAGTTGTGCCCCAGGCCTCCAGGCCAACGCTACCCTTGGGACTTGCGACCCAGTTGCAACAACTCGTGCCAGCGGTGCGATTGCAACACTCTTTTACCGGGCCACTTTTAAGCTCGTCGCAATATATATATATATATATAATATATACAGTGTGTTTAAAGGGGCGCCAGCAGCGTTTCTCCTGCCGCGTAAATGTGGTTCGGGGATCGCGTGCTAGAAAACATTCTTGCTGCATGCTGTTAGAGTAGTCCGCGTAGACTTGCAGGAGTTTCCCGTTCATTCGCAGGTGAATGCAGTCATGCGAAGTTACACCATTGCGTCCATTGGCGAGACCACGGTGCCGGCTACGGGGCAGAAGGCCTGGCATAAGGCTGCGGGACTCTTCAAGGCCTGCGTGGCGCTGGCCGCATCGCACCGCAGCGAGGTCAGTACGCGAGAAGACTAACAGGTTGTGAGCTCTAAGTGCGCATTTCCTTACCTAACGAAAAATATTAATCGGAGCTCGATTGGAAGATTATGCATTTGTAATATTTGCCATATTCATCATTCGGAACGAAAACAGAGCTGCCGTAAGCGAGAAACTGACAAAAATAGAAAATCGGGAGTGGCGCCATCTGGTGTGGACTGTGTGGTGCACATCACATGTGTGACGTCAGCAGTTCTGATTCGCAGGGAACGGTTTAGAAGGGGGTCGCGTGAAGGTTACGCCGACTCCTCCGTCTTGGCACGGGCAGTTCAAACTGAGAAGCAGCAGCGGGAACTCCGGAGGAAGTTTTCTACGCATCAAACTGTATTGACCCACATAAATACGATGATATACCTCTGGACAAACACTCTGTCGATCTAGCTCGGTTTAATATTGCGCTTTTAGTGTCCCTTTAAGAGGGTCCCGGAGGCACTCCGTGCCCACTAGCGGTTTTCCTCTCGCCTTCGCTACCCTCCGCATGGGCGCTCCCTCCTCCTCGTGTATTTCTTATATTTCTCTATGTGGTTCGTATACATATACGTCAGTACTAATTGTCACGTTTGTCTTTGTTTTCTTGTTTGAAAGCACCGTCACTTTCCTCTTACCAGGGATATTGTTTCGGGCATCGTCGATTTCGGCCGCATGTTGTCAAATCCTGTTATGGCGGAATTTTGAGCCAATCAAGGAGGTCGTACTTCTGTAGTCCTTTGGGCCAATCGGAGCTGCCAGGAAGTCGAATTATACAACCTAGTGGAATTCGCCGATGTCTAAGAATAGCATCTCAGGACATTCCACCTTTTCGTTACATGGAATTACTGCTGCACACGTGGTCAAAACGATGACAATCAGGTACATATGCCATGCGTCTGCCTTTTGAACGCCGCCGTTGGAAATGACAAATAAAACTTCAGCCTTCTAGATGTTACAGCTTGAGTGATACTCTGAATAAACGTTCGGAAGAACTCGAAAGCGATATTTTTCTGTAACTTGTTTGAGAAGTGACTTGCGTATGTAATGCGGTCCTGACTGGTTGCCCGTATGTTCTCGGTTGAGTGCCCGGATAACGGCTGTGGCTTCTGGCTCAAGGTCACTTGAAGGTCGCCGACAACGGGAGCTGAAAGCATTTGATGCTTAAAACACGCTATGCATGGTGTGAAATCAGTTTATTATGCACTAGAGGCAAGGGAGGCGACAAGGACTTAGAGCGGGCAGGCGATTGCATTGCAAAGGCATGCTAGCAGATCGTATACATGGAACAATAGAGAGCTTTTCTCTTTGGTAACGTCACGTGAATGACCCCATTGGTTTCTCGGAGTTCGCAGAAGAGACAGGGAAATTCTGACTGAAAGAATGCGATCGTTTTTTAAAATTGAATTGGTGGTTTTACTGCACTGCGTAGCGCTGCCATTAGTTCGGAAAGGTCACCGTAGCGGTGCCTATTCTATATGAGATATACACGTTTATCTTAAAAAGATGTATTCAAAAATGTTTCAGCTGGTTGAGGTGACTTGTAATTATGTCACAAATCGTTGAACTTACTGCATTACGAGCTTTTATATGCCCACTTATAACGTTTCCTGGTGAGAAGCTGCGACAGTTGGTGCGTTTCGGTCGAAGCAGGCAAGTAAAGGACTGAGGCTGACGGGCGAGGGCTTGCGCGAGTTTTTCCTTTTAACCGTGATGCTTGGAGGTGATACGATCGAGCACGCGTAGGACTCGATAGACTGTCTCGAACATGCGTCTGTATGGCATTAATGACACTACCGTTGGTTTAGAGGTGAAAGCCCAGGATGCATGGTTGTTCGGCTTCGGCGTGGTCTGGTAGGTAGAGGTGAGTCTGTGGTTCAGAATCTTGCATGGCGCCTCTCTTGTCTGATGACAGGTATTTTCACCTTCTCAAAAGAGGCAGTGGGGCAATGAAAGAAAAACGAAAAAATGAAAGCCCGAGCAAGTGGCTTATAAGGTCCAAATCTATACATTAGGTAAAAAAAATGGCTCCAGTTCCCGCTGTGAAAGCGGTTGGTCAGCGAAGCTGTGGTATATATGTCACCTGATTCGATAGACCAATGTGACGTAGCTTTGAATCGGCTTCTGCCGAGCTTGAGAACAACGCCGTTGCGCATACTGACGTTGCTGTTCCTTTCGTAGCTTATCGTATTCGTGCTGCTCTTACTGACGTCCTTACTGTGCATAGCTTGCTTTGGCCAGGAACCGCTGCGTCCTGCCCAGCCTGAGCACGGCGCCGTTGTGCTTACTGGCGTTGCTGTTCCCGCCGCCTCTGGTCGGGTCTTCATGCGGCTATGCGGAGTCCTAACTATGCGTGGCCTTTCCATAGCGCAATCGCAACCCAAATGAAACAAGTTCCTAGGCGGGTTCTTCTTTTACATATGAAAGTGCAGTCCCGTCACTCCCT
Organism: Dermacentor albipictus; assembly: GCF_038994185.2. Lineage (NCBI taxonomy): Eukaryota > Metazoa > Arthropoda > Arachnida > Ixodida > Ixodidae > Dermacentor > Dermacentor albipictus. Next base: position 81,081,132 of record NC_091826.1, read on the forward strand.
GCTTCGTAACTGCAGCTTATGCAACCGTAATCTTTCCGGGAAACGATTGCGGCGAACGCTATGCGCGAAGGCGAGCTTTCTAGTTCTGTTTTTTTTTGTCCCCGCATGGCCAGCGCCACGGATACGCGGATGCGATTGCCATCTTGTGGTGCTTCAAGGAACCCAGCGTCACGGCGACACAGCGACTGCGATTGGTTGAATTGTCTGATGACGGAGACGAAGAAATCCCGATATTCTAGTCATATATAGCTTCGCTGTGATATGACCTGACGCACTACTTTCTTCGTGGGAGCTTCAAGAATGCACGATGCATTTCAATAAACTGTGCGCCGAGTAACGTCCCACGCAGTACTGTTTTGGTCAGTTTTGATATATATATATATATATATATATATATATATATATATATATATATATATATATATATATATATATATATATATATATATATATATATATAGCCTGTTTTCATGGTTCAGTATCGCAGAGAAACTCTTGAATACGCCCTGACTGTTCGCAGGTGGGTGACTTGACTGCGTGGCTTGCGACGCTGGGCTTGGACCTGAACAACTTGAACCCTTCGGTCGACCCCGTGGACATGATAGTGCGCTGCTCACTCGATTTTGGCGTCGAGGCTGTCTTCGCTGTCAGGCCCTCTGAGCGCTCATTCATTGAAAGGAAACGGTCCATCGAGGTGCGCATATAGTCCGTCTTGTTTGCCCTTTCTTTTGCTAATCTTGCTGCAGCCTCTGGTTTTATATTTAATGTTGAATATAATACTAACGATTATTAATTTAACCTAAAACTTTGCAGATTACACTAGGAGCACTCAGTAGCTTGATCCGCAATGGTCCTTTTGGGAAGGCTTTTGAACAACTGAAAGTGCCTCTCTGCAAGAACTCGTGTACAGAAATACTACGGGTGTTGCAGCATACTTGCGTATAATGAGGGCCGTGCATGCTTTCAGATGGTGGTCGCTAAAGACGTTCCCTCTCAAAGTCACTCGAACCCGGTAGTTTATTTGTCAAGCTGTGTCAGCGTTATCCATTGCAAGTATCCCCAATCATATTGCTACGCAATCTGCGCTTTTACTGAGCTATCAAATTTATGTTCATGATACTTTAAGCACGCTAACAAAAGTGTTCCATGCATTTCATTAGTTTAGGCTACATTGAGCGATTAGATGTATAAAGGGGCCTTGTAAAACGCCAAGGAAAGCTTGTTGAGCGGCACCCTGCAGCATCACCTCGATTCATTGATCTTGTGTACTTCGTAGACAGGACGTGACGTCAAGGAGATACGCTATAATTATTGGTTAGAAAGGTACTGTGCAATTTACGTTCGCACGATACTGCAAGTACTGCGAAAAAAAGTATCGTCAATACGTTTTGAAACCACTTTGACTATCGCACAGCCACGGGCGAGGCCTTGCAATCTACAGGGAGCCAACGTCACCGCCGTATGTAGGCTCTCTATTTCAACCATGGGAATGTCACATGACATGCCGACCACATTGTAGCACTTTGGTGCGCCAGCGGCCCCCTGTCGGAAGCTGTTGTAACCATTAAAGTGACTCCAAGGCCTCCGATATTGGGCCGTTCGCCGCCTGATCGCGGGGGCCAATAGATCAAACAGGCTTGGCAACAGTGGCGCGCCTACTTCCGAGCTATCGGTGTCATCACGTGACGTCATGGGAAGCTTAAATGTGGCATATATAGGACAGGGAAGATTCGAGTGGGGCGTAACTCTCGTTTCGCTAGTATGTTTAATTTTCTCTGGCCAATAGCATGAGTTTGTGTGAGTCAATTCTTCATAAGGTTGCCCTGTATTCTATCATTTGCTAAGACTAGATTTAGAGCAAATATGGTCACCCGGAAAACGCGCTGCAGGGTCCCCTTAAAGCCCTTCGCGGAGGCAATGCACCACTATGGCCCCAGCTATTCATCGACAGCACTCCAGGATGATCCGATCGAAGGAATTTCCTACTCCTCATTCTACTCCATTGCAGCGAACTTATGCTTGGGAACAGAAGTTCAAGATCTCACTGGAGACGCAGAAGCTAAGCGTAAAAAAGCGACACTTGAACGCAGACGCTTAAGCGCATATGTGCACCTGTCTGAAGAAACAAACGTGTGAATGTGCTAGAAGTTGGAGACAGTGTGCACGATGATCAGGGTGCACACTGTCTCCTGTACGAGTTTACGCTTTACGAGCTTTATGAGCTCATAATCCGTGACATGGCTCATCATGATAAAGTGAATCTAGCGCGAAACAACAAAGCCAGACATGTAGAATGGAGATCACAGCTTGGAAGGAATGATGGCCCATCACTTCCTTCACGTTTGGTTCTCGGTTCGGTTCTCCCTGCGGGATTGGGGGAAAACATAGGCATAGAACTAGTGTAATGCTTTCGAGTGCCGCAATAAGCAATTTACTGCGAGGACCCTAATTAACCCCACACACTTTAAGCTTTTCACGCACATCACTGGGACGAAATGCAAAAACAACCGTGTGCCTCGCATTGGGAGCACACTAAAGATCCCCAGGTGGTCACAATATCCGGTCTCCCACTACGGCTTGCCTCATAATCACATCATGGTTTCGGCACGTAAGACCCAAGATATTATTGTTAATTTATCTTACACCACTCACACATTAACCTCTTTATTTTTCAACAAATACAGACTAGTCACCCTTCGTTTAAGAGGGCAAATAAATCTTTCTGCATGCGTCGTATCACGCCTAAAGAGAATAGTAAATCTAGTATTCTGTAATCTACAGTTCAGCATGCGTCTGTTATTTTTTAATGCAAAATTCTTATTTAACCCGAGAACTTAAAAGACAGGACATGTCACAGTTGTGCTGCCACAAACCTATAATCGTTTCCCTACCATTTACTTCAATTGCAAATAAATGAATAAACGCGAACAATCTTATCCACATAGCCTGGCTAATATTGTCTAAACACGGAGCGCCTTTGTTGCTTGACCGGCTGCTCTTTGGAATCAAAAGTCATGCGCATTTCTCTATGTCAATTTTGCATTGAAAAATAGCACAAAAAATGAAGCATTGAGAAAATTGTTATCGAGTGTATTGCATAACACGCCATTATACAATCGTAACATCAACAATGGTTTTAAAAGCATCTTAGCGTACTTATACCAATTCGAACAACACACACATGCTGTACAGCGAAGCTGTTTACCGCACTTCTCACACGCAGTTCTGCTTGGGGAGTCTTCGGGGGTCCAAGATCTTGACGCCATCTTCGTAGGTCAGCAGGGAGAGCCGGCGGGATTCAAAAGGAAATTCCAGGCTCTGATGCGGGCTTCGTTGCCGTTTCACCAATGTTAAAAATGAGGCACACTGGCTAAGCTCCAAATAAAAATAAAATGACATTTCGGGATCCACACACCTTGTTATTGAATATTATTTTGTTTTATTTTTACCTTGATAAGTGGCCTAGCTGCTTCATTTTTTACCAAGTACTTTGCCTGTCCAGACGGTGTTCCGTCGGACTCTTGACTACGTTGCATCTGCTTTGAGTTGATACAGAGAACGCCGGCGCACGCCACATTCGCACTAAAATGGTCGTGGAAGTCTTCTTAACAGTTGATCGCCAGCGTTGCCCCTTGTCTTTACCTTCTTCATGTCCCATCTTCCCGCGATGTTTTTCTGCAATGATCCAACGCCAACACATCCGGGTTTCAATACTACTATTCTCAGCAGCAGCGCTCTAAATAAAAATAAAATAAAAATAAAGTAGCGCAATGCCACAACAAAGACAAAAGCAACAAGAACCACTTACTCATAAGTAAACTTTACATCGCCATTATAAATAACATACATACATACATACATACATACATACATACATACATACATACATACATACATACATACATACATACATACATACATACATACATACATACATACATACATACATACATACATACATACATACATACATACATACATTGAATGAAACTCGTGTTCAAGCGATTTACTGGCATTTCGGCTGGAGTCCAGTCTTGATCCTGTATCTGAATACAAGCAATCCATGGCGCCACTGTGGTTAATATACATGCACATGTCAACCGGCTGCAGATATGTTTACACGAAAACGAAGAAAATCTTTCTAAGGAACAGCTGACACATTTATACATGGATGGCGCTTACAAAACGTGACCTCAAAATGCAAAGCACGAAAAAGAAACGCACAAATGAGTTAGAAAGGCAAACGCAAGTTGACCACAAAAGCCGTCACCGAAAAGGTTCCAAGCTATCACGAAGCTATTAGACAGCTATACAAAGTAAGGATAGTAGTTTTATCGGCCGTATAAACTGGCAGACATTGGTCAACTGAAGTAACAAGCACGGTATCAAAAGCGCACTGGCAAGCACGAACACATCTGACTCGATCACCAAGGACACTCGCTGACAAAACTCTGACGTCAGAAAGAGCGGCATCGAAGGAATTGCCCTTCGTGCTGCCTCTCGCTTCAACGCGAGCAGCGAAAGCAACGCACACGACGCCGTGAACCCTCGGCGCTCATATACTCTGTAGCTACTGCAGATCGCATTCGATATAAGGCCCGCGCTGCCGCGCTCAGCACACAGGCAGACGCAGCCGCCGCCGGAGTAGAACCAGTATAACGCAAGCTGTCCTCCCCCCTGTGCTGCCTTGCGGGCTCGAGATCGAACCACCAGGTTTCTCGGCTCACCCTCGCAAGCTTTCACTCTCGCCCACATCATACAGTGCGCGGCCGCGATGCTACGGCACTTGTTACGCCGACGACGGCGGCATAAATTTACCTGGAGTGTCTACATATACTTGCTACCGCAATAAAAAGAAGAAAAAAAAAACGAGGGAAGAAATGACGGGCTACACGTACGAGCAGATCAGTCTTCTCACTCTTTCATTTAGACCAGACGCGACGGCATCAATCTTATACCGTAAATAAGAAAGGATTCGCGGGCTTCTCTAAAACATAATTTGAACGGAACCCAGAATAAAGTAACATGACTTTGAGCATATCAGATGAGTGGTAAGGGAGGCGGCCGAGTTTAAGAGATCGGCAGATTTGGCAACGTGTTGGCGAGGGACTTGTGATTGTTAAAGAGCAATGGCCTTTTTTTGTCCACTGTACTTTTTTTGCACAGCGTACATTCAAGCGTACATACAGGGTGTCCCAGCTAACTTCGGCCAGAGTTTGAAAATATGCGAATACCACGTATACGCATATGGTAATGGTATACGGTAGTGGTAATGGTAATGGTATATGGTATACGCATGGTAATGTTGTTTGCCGTCACTTGGAGATACCCAGATTATTTTTCATTCTACCTAACTACATAAATTGTCTTAATTATTTAGCAACCTAATTAACCAATTACCTACATGGAGACTCACACACACCCACACCCCCAGGCACGCACGCACGCACGCACGCACGCACGCATCATTACCATTCAAACGCATTCCTTCACCACAGCTCCCGTTCAAGAAGGCACGGCTAATTTTTTTCTTTTTAATTTCGGTATTCGAAACGTTTACCGTGGCAAGCGTTTCGTCGCGCATCGTTTCGAGAATAAAATTTTGCGTGGAGGGTGGTCTATATTTACACTATCTGAAAGTAGGCCTTCTTTCGCGGTCCAAAATTTTGTTGCTTTTGGCCTTTAAGCCAGTCGATGTCTTAGCTCTCTGGTGAATTTGTTTTCACCGACCCTTTGCTTCACATGAATTTAAAAAAAAATAACGTTCAGAGGGCTTTTTTTTTCGGTTTCGCCTAAGAGACTGAAGAGCCTTGACCACCGTGGCATTTGTGTTCACTTGTTGTGCAGTTCAAGCTTAGCCACGCTGAAGAACTGTGGCACCAATACCGCCACTCGCTGCTGACGAAGTCGGCCCAACATGGCGTGGACTACTACGCAGACACGTTGGCTCCGTACGGCGTCAGTGCGGAGAACACGACGATGGTGTACAAGATAATGGTCCTGGAGAATGAGCGTAAGCTTCGCCACGTTTTTGTAATACATCCGTACACACACACACGTATATATGAACCCTGTCAGAACACTTTATGTGTGCGCCAACGTGCGAATATATTAATGCATATTACGTACTTGTCATTGTTCATTTATTTACTTTCTCCTTAAGGCCCGAAGGCATTGCGTAAGGTAAGGAGGCACTGATATGTTTGCAAAAGCTCGGAAAATTATACCTGCACAATAAAACAATAGGAAACAAGAAAATGCAATTAGTCAGCAGTTATGCATTGCTAGTCAGAAAGTCTTGTTGCATTGTGACAATACCTATACTTTCCGAGAGCCGGGGTAATCTGCAGAAACCGGTATTCGACTAACGATTTCGATATTATATTATTTTTTAGGGTGATAAACAGGATTGCTACATAGTCCGCCTACGAGATAAACGGCACTTGTTCTATAGCTCACCGGCTGCTTGAAATGCTTTATCTAAGCCGGGTGACACGGGCGTCACTTCCAGTTGATAATCTTTCGGAAAGTATGGCGTATGTGGTAAGAAATAGCTAATCTTTTTAATCCGAAGCATCGTTTTTCTTGCTGTTCGGGTTTTCTTTCTTCCGACGTTTCTAGGCCAAAGAAAACGTTGGTCCAGGCAGCCTCCGCGCCTGACCCGCAAGGTCTGTTGGAAGCGTGACGTCAAGCGTTTCTCTCTCTCTCACTCTGCGAACGTGATTTCTCAGGCTATGTGTTAGGTGTTACCTTGGGTGTTACCTCAACCGCAGCCTCTGCGTAGCGGCAGTCGAACCAGTTGTAAGCAGGCGTCTCACAGTGACATCAAGCGTTCTCCACTTGCTTCTTATGCTCACGCAGCAGATTATGCGACTTCAAGAACGCGTGTGCGTGCGTGCGTGTGCATGTGCTTGAGAGAGAAGGAAGTGTGTTTCGTTGTCAAGGCGCTTATCTGTCGTGCGTTCTACTCGAGATGATTGGACGTCTACTACACATGGCATTGGGGTGGTTTACGTGACAATTGTGGTGTATAAAAGCGGGCGCTTAGAAAGTGTGAGTCGGTCTGCTTTTGTTGGTGACTAAATGGTCCCCAATGACCGAGTCGAAGTACACGCGAACGTAAATGCCATTCAATCACGTCTCGCGGGGCAAATGCTTTCCGTTAACGCATATTCCCACAACGCGCGGGATAAGTGTAATTTTGGTCTACCGTCTTTTGTATTCTTTTATTTTCCGTTTATTGGAACCTACAAAATATTTGCTATTGATTCAATGTGTTCGCATGGAAATTTCACATATGGGGAAAATCCCCATATGTTTGTAGTATTAGCATTCGATTGAAAGATCACTATTCGAAAAACGCTGCTTTCTCGGTCGGATATATATTATCGGGCCATTTCACAAGCATTCGTGGTTTTCTGGGCTGACATATTCAATCACAGATATGTGAATGGCAGAGCACGTTTTACAATGTGTAGTCCATTAGGCCTCGTCGCGCACTTTCATTTTTCTTTTTTTTTTTGTTCAGCAGCACACTGAAAAAAGAAATTCCGATCTAGACAGACATTTCAGCCTTGAGCTGCCACGAGGGCAACGAGCACACAACCGTGAACCTCACTTGGGGCTTTGTACAATGCCGCGCACCGCAGAAAAAAATTTCCGCCGTGGCTGATTGCTTCAGGCCACAAATTTTGGAAGCTTATGCTTGCTACAGTGTGGGTCACCGGCATGCTCACTAAAAAAATCATCCTGCAAAACTCATTCACAGTCCGGTAGGCCAAGGAAGCCGCCGAGAGGCAAGAACTCTTGGCTGTAACCTCGGCGGCTGCCCCAGCCCACTAACTGACCGGACGCGAATCGTTCTGATTCGAAATAAACTTTTCTCGCTCACTCACTCCCTCGCTCGCTCGCTCGCTCACTCACTCACTCACTCACTCACTCACTCACTCACTCACTCACTCACTCACTCACTCACTCACTCACTCACTCACTCACTCACTCACTCACTCACTCACTCACTCACTCACTCACTCACTCACTCACTCACTCACTCACTCACTCACTCACTCACTCACTCACTCACTCACTCACTCACTCACTCACTCACTCACTCACTCACTCACTCACTCACTCACTCACTCACTCACTCACTCACTCACTCACTCACTCACTCACTCACTCACTCACTCACTCACTCACTCACTCACTCACTCACTCACTCACTCACTCACTCACTCACTCACTCACTCACTCACTCACTCACTCACTCACTCACTCACTCACTCACTCACTCACTCACTCACTCACTCACTCACTCACTCACTCACTCACTCACTCACTCACTCACTCACTCACTCACTCACTCACTCACTCACTCATAATGGCTATCCAAGTCGGCCAATAGCAAACCACGTCATGTATCATGCGTGCACTGCACCCGGGTTCCTCCCGCGTTTCACGGCAGCGCCTTCTGTCGGAGCAACCGTGAAGTTCGCTTAAGCCTTGTTCCATACACGCAGAGTCCCAAGTTGGCGTCAGAGAAGTTCTTTGAAGCGCGGCACATGCCCCGTGTCCCATAGAAGTGGCACATACTTACTCAAATTGTCCATATCTTCAGACTGTACAACCTTAAGGGTGGACGCACGTTTTCTTTTAGACTGCTCTTTCTCCGGAATGGGCCTCTTTATTTTTGGTGGGATATCTGTACAGCCGGAAAGAAAGCTGGTCTGAACATGCCCGGAATGCTATGCGGAAGACTATACGGGAAATGAAATAAAACGGTGGAGACAAAGTTTGCTCCCTGTGTACATAAATCCGGATCGATATGGCCAAATGACGATCCTTTACTGGTTCGGAGTCCTGGTGTCAGAAGAGAACGCTGAAATTTGATGATGTTTAGTGTTTCTTTCGGTGTGTGTGTGTGTGTTGGTAACTTCGCAACACCTGCCTTTCTTTTAAAGACAAACACAAAAATAATAATTTACATGGGCGCAGAATATTTCGCGGCGAAATTAGGCATATTCAAACCATGGCGATTGATTGATTGATTGAGTAACTTTTATTTTACAGTCCTGCAGAACGCGTATTAGCACGTCGCGGGCCGCTCCCACGTGACCTGCTTTTATTACCTATCGAATATTGGTAGCAGTAATCAGCGAAAAAAGGTATACGTGAAAACAACACTAAGTTTTCACACATTCGCGAAGATTTTCAACCTTTATTTTACAGAAATTAACGAACTGTTTCACGACCAAGTCAGTGTCTACACGCTCCCCGAATTGCCTAAATAATGGTGTTTATTTCGGTACTCATTCAGTGCCATTTCGCTGGGCATGCAGTTTTTTTTCTTTTTGCGGGCCAATAGGCTGTAATTTGAAAGCTGATAGGATGACAAACATAGATTATTTTCAGAGGGCCGCTTCCTTGGGAATCAAGGTATCGAATCGTCATGCTAACGAAGAGGGTTGAAAAGGCAGCTACACAACAAGTGACAGGAGATGGGGTTTATGACAAAAGGCGGAAAGGTTGGTCCTCAGCGCCGATATTTTGACTTTGGATTTTGGATTTTATAACCGAAATATCGTAAATACAAAAAAATACGGATCTATGCGGAGTATTCAGATTCGTAGCATCATGCTGGTATAAGTCCAATCAAAAGATAACAATATAAAATACGTGTACAGATAAAAAGCAATATAATCTTCCTTTTTAATTCGATCAGCACGACACATTTTGTGTTATAATTACACTTCAGCATAATAACATGACCTTTCAGCATATATTACAGTTATTTTAATAATGCTTAAGCGCAAGAAGCAACGGTTGACCAAGGAACGCCGCAGATTATTCGACGTTTCAACAAGAGGATGGGTCTTCGTCAAAGCCCTGATGAAGACGAACCCATTTGCCTAAATGTTGCCTCAGCTGCTCAGCGCTTCAAGCCCCTGTCTTCTTGTGAACTTCTGTCTTATTTGGATTAAGCACAACGAGAAGGACACCCGCCGTGGTTGCTCAGTGGCTCTGGTGTTGGGCTGCTGAGCACAAGGGCGCGGGATCGAATCCCGGCCACGGCGGCCGCATTCCGATGGGGGCGAAATGCGAAAACACCCGTGTACTTAGATTTAGGTGCACGTTAAAGAACCCCAGGTGGTCGAAATTTCCGCAGACCTCCACTACGGCGTGCCTCATAATCAGAAAGTGGTTTTGGCACGTAAAACCCCATAATTTAATTTTTTTTAACGAGAAGGACCTTACTTTGTTTAGCCTGAACAGGAAGGAAAGTGCAGAGAACACGAGATTGTAGCCTTTTCCTATACACATATACACTGCCGCTCAAAAACATTGCCAGCTTTAAAGCCGAACCTCTCAAAACATAAAGAAAGGGAATGGTGGGGGGGATGATTATGCAGTTATGCAGTCGTACGCCATCGCTGTTGTTTTGTAGGTTTTTAGAAATCTGGAGGCATGATTTGACATTTCTTAAATTGAGGCTGACCGAGAAGGATGGAGAGGGGTCTCGAGTGCCAGCACTTGTCGAGCGACTGGAGAGGGCCTCTCTGTCGTGAGCGTAGCTCGCCTACTCGTATTGTCAACATTGAGGCATCTGTTCGCTTCTACCTTGGCCTAACGCTGCCATGAACGGCCATTTACAACTCCTGGTGCACTACACAACATTTGGACGAGGCCAGGGGCCTTTCAAGCGCTCAGTAGTCGCACTAAAAGAGTGTGCCTAGTCAAGGGGCTAGATGGATGCTCGTCTTGCCGAGTGGCTTACTAAAAAAAAAAGTGTACAATTAGTAAGGTCACAGACAAAGTCAAAATTATTTTACCTTCCGGAATTCATACGAGTTCCTTCAGAGCAGCAGACACTGCTGGCTGTATCCGCTGCGTCTTGAACAAGGAACTCGCATGCGTTCCGAAATGCCAAATCTAAACAAGACTTCGTGAGCGACGTTACTTTTTCACTATCCTTAGCAGTATATCTGATATTGTGAATTAGGCACGTATCTATTAACAAAAAATAATAATTAAGAGGGTGTTGAAGTCGAATTCGAGCTGCTGTCAGCACTGAAAAAATAACAATGAGGTGTGCACCCCTACACAGGTTCCGTATGCACAAAGAACGCTCCTTTGTTTCTTTTCTTTTTTTGCAGTCATCATATCTCTCAACAAGCACATGAGTGTAGGGTCCTCGTTCGTTATTGGAACGATTGAAGACATGGGACTGACAACAACACCCCTTGTCACGTCAGGTGAGTGTTACGGTGTCGTTTCATTTTAACACGAGAGTAGACGTGATTACGATAAAGAAAGAAACTGCTCGTAAAAATATCAATCGCACTGCTGGTCGAGAGGGACGCCAGTGCAATATTTATCTATTATGGCCACAAATAGTCGGCCACAAATGTGGCCGACTATTTGTAGCCAAATTTTAGTCGGCCACAAATGTTAACGGAACAAGAGTTCCGCTAAAGAAAATTTCTAGGCCAACGGCAACGAAATAATAGACCGCATAAAAATCCTTGTTTCGCATAGCGTAGATACCGTGCAAAGTTCTAAATTTTAAATACAAGTGGAGGGGTCACGAAGAGCCCACTTTTGCGAGATAGATGTCTTTCATATCGAAACGGAAAAATTCACAGCCGATTTAGCGGTAAATGCGAGAAAATGTGGTAGCATTAGGTCGCACCTCTTTGAAGTCCCGGATCCATGATTCAAGCTGCGTTCACGACATTGCAAGGTGCTGTTTAATAGGTTAGGTTAGGGCAGCGGACAGTGACCGGGGCAGACCACCGTCAATTGCGCGCGCACACCGCATATACACCGCACACGCACGCACACACACATACACACAAACACGCTTTTCTATGCTCTCCGATCCCCTCTCTACCAGGTGACCGGCTTCGCACACTTAACACACTTACACTTTTCTTCTGTTTCGACACTTCTAATGTTAACGCGTTAAAAAAAACGCGTCGCATACTAGTTCCTAGCGGTGTGATTTGTTGCCGTTCTGCCATGTCACGGCTGGCTGCAGACTGAATATCATATCATATATCATGTTTCCCTTGGTGTCAGTGTTTGTCGGCTTCTTACGATATGACTAATAAACATCGGGCCCATCGGTCAACCCCCTTCTTCTCGTTTATTACATAACGAGGATCACGAGTCTGGCAATATTGATGCCTTCAGGTAGCATGTGTGGGTTTACTGACCGGTTGCCTTCCCACAAAAAGGTCATGTACTTGTGACATCTGCGGCAGAAAGGATGTTCCACATATGCGGCCAAGGTCTGTGAGTGGTGGCGCTGGTTAACACTCGCAGGGCTTTACTAGGAAACATAAATACTCAAGAAAATGGAAGGTGAAACGGCGCCGCGGTAGCTCAATTGGTAGAGCATCGCACCCGAAACGCGAAGGTCGTGGGATCGTTTCCCATCTGCGGCAACTTGTTTTTTCGTCCATTTTCATTTCCATTAATTTATTGTTTCTCTATTTCATTTATTAAGCACAAGTAATTTCCCCTAAATTGTCATTTGTGTCAGTGTTTGTTGACTACTTATGATATGACTAATAAAAAATCGGGCCCCTGGGTTAACCCCCTTCTTATCGTTTCTCACATGTTGATTGTTTTGTTTATTTCTCGTGAGCTCTTTTAGCTGTATTGTTGCCGTTAGTAGCATGTTTTTTTTTTTACGTTCGTTCTGTATCCGAAATGTCTAGACCAATACGTTGAAATCGTCAGCAGTAAAGGCGCGTCCAATCAAATTGCAGCTGCGGCGCGAGTGCTGTTGGGCTATATCGAACCAACACCAACACTGAAGCCGTATTCTCTGGAAAGTATGGCGCTATAGCACGCCTATATAAATAAGGTGGATTTGGCTTGTGAGGTCGGGCTATACGACAACCACTGGTGCACACTCACTGCTACCGTTCACACTTAAATGTCGTTTCCGCTTTAGGGACACAAGTCATTCACCCAGTAAAAAGCTCAATTGTTTATTCTATTACCTGCTTTTATTTCTGTTTCTCCACTGTCACTCGTATTCATCGCGACAACGTTATAAACAGTTTGTCCATTTCGAGCCTTACGCACCACGGCGACCGCGGTTTGCAGCCCAATGGGAGGAGATGTTCTCCAAATACACCAACGGTATCTATGGCGGCCGCGACAAGATCGCTTACCAGAAAGAGCTGCTCTTGGTTCTTGCGGAGCTGCTTGGCTCGCCGGCCACGGGTCCCGCTGGGCTGCGCTGTCTCGTCGCCTGGAGCCTGTTTCGACAGCTGCTCTCATACGCACAGCTGCCACAGGGTGCCGGCGATAAGGAAACGCTGTACGTCTGCTACCAACGAGTCAGCGACGTCATGGACCTGGCACTAAACAGCCACTACCTTCAATCAGGTGAGCTGTCGTTGACACGCACGAGCAACCACTTTCCGCCATCCGGCTGGTAGCTTTAGAAGTTCAGAAGAGGGTTGGGAGTAGGCTAGCAAAATTAGACGTGTGGTGTCGGAGGGCCTCTGGGTGGCTACGCCGTGGTGAGGCAGTGAGGTAGTCCAGGAAGTGGACAGGCCCAGTGGCCTTGCTGTGGCACGGAGGGCGTAGTGGTGACGGCGAGTGCGCTCAGCGAAGACTCCGATGGATATGAACGTTGCCGCGCACGCGATACGGTCGAACTGAAAAGGGGCGTCCGCGTCGCTCTGCTTGCGGCCGGAGTGGTGGACGACGCAGATGTCGAATTTATGAAGGCGGTCCAACGGTCGATCCGAAACGTCGGCCCCACGAAAAGAGAGGACAGCTAACACATAGCGTGAATATCAGTGATGACGTAGAATGAGTGGCTGCTGAGGGACAAATTTTGTTAGGCCATAGACTGTCGAACTGATATCACGTTCGAGTGACCGAGAAGTTGACCCCCGCCTAATAAGCATGACTTGCGTACGCAAATAAGTAGCCTTTTCAGAAACGGCAGGCTCGGCTTGGGCAAGGACAGCACCGAGGCTGGCGGTGCTTTGCATATGTGTGCACTTCGATCGAAGCAGCAGGATTGCACGGCGCAGGAAAGGCGGCGAAGTGAGGACGCAGCGCAGCCTAATGCAAGAGTCGTCACAAGCCGGTGCACCCGCGCAGAGGTTACTAGGGTCGCTCTCAAGCTTTATAAGAATTCCGACGATGGAATCAATGTCCCGTGTGAAGCAACGGAAACAGGAAGAACGTCCTAAGTGGTTTATAAGCGCTTTGACGGAATTCGACTTCGTAAACTCGGTTAAAGCACGAGGCTTTTTTTGGATCAGCGAGGACGCCGTCTTTGGAGGCAACTTGAGCGAGTGTTAATTTGTGCGCCGTCTAGCGGGCAGAATGGCACCTCTTAAGGTTTAGCTGAAGACCAGCCCTTGAGGCAGCGCAAGAACGGTTCAAGGGAGATCTTACGGCAGCCTATATCTGCTCAAGGCACTAATAGAGGTAAAAGGGAATCAGTACAAAAGACCACGACCTTGCCTATGCAGCTATGGCAAATGATTCACCTGAGGCTATGTCCACCTGTTTCACCTGAGGCATATGCTTCACCTGAGGCAAGATGTCCACTTCGTTAACATGTGCGTTCCTTTCGTCTTTCCTCCCGCGATGTGTCTTCGATATTTTGTTGCGATAGTAATCATATGAACACTCCAGACGAACTTTCAACGTCGCCGTGATGTTTCGTATTAAGTTCAAGCGAACAACACCGTGGGCTGAGCGCCGTATACTGCGGGATCGAGAGAAAACGTGACGGTGAGCTGAGAAGGGCTTGGGGATGCGCGCTGTCTTCCCGCGCACACACTTTTGAATGTCCCGTGATCAAGCACGTGCTGGAGCAGACGAACGCGCGTCTCCACCTCTAGCCTGGCCATAGCCGCGCGTGGCTGTCCGCGCGGATGAGCACAAACGCGGGCAATGCGCCGTGTCATGGACGCACACCGTACTTGAAGGTAATCTACGGGGCCAAGCCAAGATGGCTGGTGGTTTCATAGGCGCTGTTTTCCCGCACTTATGTTGGCGGTCTTGTAATCTCAAGCTTCGGAGACGCGGTGAAGCGAGAAGGAGCATGAAATGTTCGCTCTCCCGATGCTCTTTATCACGCCGGCGTTGTGACAGCGAGCGCTCGCAACCTTCAAGTTAGATCAGTTCGTGCGTTTCTGTGCGCACGTAGCATTTAATTGGTGATCGAATATTTTGCTGCAACTTATAAGGCCGGCAAAAATATGATTCAAGTAATCGTCTAATAGATTGCTAATTTTAACAGTTATTTTAATTTCGGGTGGGACTGCGACTTTCTCCGACTTCACACAGGTCTCTGCGCACGTTGCACTAGCATTATTTATCTGTTTCGCAGTGTATGTTTTACTTAAACTTATGTTCGTATTTTGCTTTATTCTTTTTCTAGGTTGATGTTCTAATTTACGTCGGTGTTCATCAACGCCATTTGTTTGCATCTGTTCGCTCTGACAGATCTTTTCTAGACTTAAATGATATTTTGCTTGATATGTTAGTCATCCTTCAGAGCTCTCCCATCTCCTCATATATGCGGTGTCCCTCGGAGACCTTCTAGCATAAAGTTGGGTACAAAAACTGCTAGAGGGAACTCTGGCGCTATAGTTTCTAGGAGTGCTACAAGCATAATGGTTCATCCAGCATGGAAATGCAAGTTAGTACTTGTATTTGCCACAAATTTGTGCGTTTATCTTCAAACAGCTGTGTGACTTTGCAGCTTGATGGTTTTCAACACAATTCTGCATTATTAATACAACTCGCAATCGTTTTTCGTGTGAAGAGAGTCTTATTGTCTCATGCATATTGAAAAAAAAAAAATCAGCAGGGACACTTAAGACTGCTTACGTGTTGGAATGCGAAAGCGTTATTTATAATCGCTTAGGCGAAATGTTTTTGATTTGTGTTTTCGAGGTGTATTAAAGTTGTTTCTGGTGAATCGGTGAGTGCGTGTTTACGTATACGTTATTCATTGGCCGGAAACAGTCGGACCGGTTTGTTGCAGAACGATGATTTTTTTGTGCGTGTGTTCTGTTGCTCCTTTCCTCTGAAGCGTGCTTCCGTGGGCGACAACGTTTCACGGCTGCCGCTGAGGTAGACACTTCGGAGAGCATCCCAGTACACACATCACCGACGCAATCCGAAGGCAGCGACGTGAAGCGTGCAATGACGCACACACTATAGGTCCACCTCGTTTTATACACTTATGATTTAGCCTCGAGAGGGCATTGTGGCAGACACAGTAGACACAGTGCCGACGAAACCCAAAAAGCAAGTGATACGTGGGAGGCAGTGACGGAAGCAGTCACGTGACGCGTATCGATGACGCACGCACTAGACAAAACTTTAGTCAACCATAAGCGTGGAGCCACGGCGGCTTCGGAGAAGGGTACTAGTCTCGCACCATGGAGGCCCGGGTTCGATTCCCATCCAGACCGAAATGTACCAACTTTTCTTTTCAATTCCATTAATTAACTTTGTTCACGGAAACCCGCCTGACAAATTTGACGCTAAATGGCCGTCGGCAATTTTCGGTACCATCTTTGCAATCGCGCCGCCGACGACAACGCCGGGCTTTCACGCAGTGGGGCATATAATGCTTTCGCATTAAAATGAGATCGCTCCGAAGTTTAGGACAATGAACGCACAGAAAAAAGCACAGTAAACAAAGTCGCAAGAACGTACGAAGCCACAAGAACGAAGGACACAGAAATCTACGTCCTAACTGTCATTCCGATGGTAGCTGAAAGATAGCAGCGTCCGAGTTCCCTTTAGTATTCAATAGGAAACACTCTATGCCTTGTAGTAAATGAATAATTAAATAAATGGTCTCCCACCACGCAGTGGTGAACTACCATGCAGTGTACAGAGCCTTGGACATGTTTGCCAGAATCCGCGAGGCCTTTGGTGCAGCGATACGGAACTCCAGCTGGCTCGTCGGCCATGAGCGGCACGTGGCCCTGCGGAAGCTGGCCAACATGAAAGCCCTTGTTGGCGGCCCTGAGCATAGGTGGGACGAGCACTACGTGGAGGAGTACTACGGTCAGTATTCTCCCGATATATACTTTGTGTTTTGCGAAACAAGTTCGCCTATGTGTAACTGATGAGGCGTCATTTCGTTGGGAAATCGCTGCGGGCTACGTTTTCAAAAAAAAGCCCCGCATATGTGTGCTACGGAAGGCGAAGATTACGACGGAAACTCACAGCGCCAACACTTTCACGCTGAAGCTATGCGAAGTGGTGCTAGTGGTATTCAGATGTTTGTCGGGCCGATATAATATATACCAACAAACGCCAACGCTCTACAAGTTTTAGGCATAGTTAAAATGTCTTTGATTTGCTTAGGGTGGTGAACTATTTGATAACTACTTTGCCTAGCAGAACGAGATCAAGGTTAGGAACAATATTAGGATCAATATATAGAAAGCGTTTGCTTGAGTTATGACCGTAAATCTACTGAACTTTGACGTCTAATCAAGACACTTGAGTGGGATAGTTCGGCTTGCCGCCCAAGGGAGCCCCAACCCGGTGCAGCGTGGTTAAAGGGCTCTAGTTATTTGTCGGAGACGGCAAATCCGTGCGGATATATTTACAAGTGGGGCAATGTTTCTTCAATAGCATTGCAATAGATATTGCTCGATTCGCAGCAGTGTGGCTTTAGAGAATGTCGGTCAAGAATTGACCGTCTCGTGCTCACCGAGGCAAATATTCGTAACGCTTTTGACCATACATTGT
This sequence comes from Dermacentor albipictus, assembly GCF_038994185.2. Lineage (NCBI taxonomy): Eukaryota > Metazoa > Arthropoda > Arachnida > Ixodida > Ixodidae > Dermacentor > Dermacentor albipictus. Next base: position 81,098,895 of record NC_091826.1, read on the forward strand.
TTTGCTTGCCCACATATGTACCACAAAAAGGGGTGCGCTCTATATATACGATGACACGCTACGCGCATCCTTGAATTTAGTACCTCTTGAAGAAGACGAAATGCAGGGATTATGCTTCTAGTAATACTTCCAGTAACTAGACATGTTTGCAACGGGCTCGTCGTTTGCAGACGCCCTCGCCAAAAACGCAGATGTACTAATGGGAAAACATGATGTGCGCTCAGTCTCTTACAAGTGGGCTAGCACGTAACTTTGCTTTCTTCCTGCTACGAAATTCTGGTAAGGAATCGGTTTCTTCCTTTTGTTTTTCCTTGCCCGGCACCCTAGTGTCGGTCACAGAACACGTAGAGGAGAGTACTAAGGCATCGGAGTGTAGCATAGAGGTTAATGCTTACGAAATTGAATAACCAGTGTAGATCTAGCATGGGAGTGAGGGGTATGTACAATCATCATCCTTCTTTATCCGTACGCACCATTTTAAGCGCATTTTCGCTAGTTCTATGCAGTGCTGCATATTTCTCGTTGGGTTGTGTCTCATGGTGCTGTATGAATGCGTCTTCGATCCAAAGCATATATTTGCTCATTATATTGGCCGTGTTAAGTTAAGCATTTATATTTCAGCCTTCGTTGTGCCGGTTAAGTCTGATGGTGGCTGTACCGTCGTTAGCAAAAGCAAAACTCCCAGCATTTCACGAACCACGGTTGGGCATCTCATGACAAAGTACTTACTATTTATTTTAGTTTCAGGCAGACTCATATGGCTGTATGACATCCTAAACAAGAAACGACGACGTCATTTTTGATAGCTTATGAAAAATCAAGGTCAAAACCGTAAGCAGTGGGGGACAGCAGCTTGTAGGCTCGAGAGTACATATATATTGGTCCGCACTTTGCTATTTTGGTTTTGAGCAACCTTCTCGTTGCTGTATATAACCTAGCTAATCTGTCGTCATAAGTTTGTCACGGAGCCGTGGTAGCCTAAATTAGCCTGAAATGTCCACTGCTCCAACCGTTCCGAAAACATTACATACAAGGAGAGCAGGTTAGGCATTAAAGAGTACTAACCCAGTTCAGGTCTAGCGATGCGTGCGCTGTAAAGTGGTGACTTCTTAAGTGAATGCACTGCAAATTATTTGGCAGAATAAATTAGTCTTGAACTTCAAACATTGAACTTTTATTAGAGAGTAGTTCTGCGGCCAACAGCCAACACAGTTGAACCACAAAGAACAACGAAAAGGGGCCGCAGCGTGCCTTCTCGACGAAGCTTTTTCAAATCGCATCCAGGTACTGCAGTCATCATTCCCAGTGCGGTTGAACAATTATAGCGTCGCGTTTAATTCCTGCAGAAATAGTAGATTGAACTGAATGTAGTGTAGGTTTAACTAGCTGACATACCAAGCATCCACGTGATATTTTTTTAGAGCGCAGCTCTTAGTGCGCTTGTTCCTGCGTTGGGCGTCGGCGTAACCGAGCGAGTGAGCACACTGAGGGACGAAAGAGCGAACGCGGAGCACGAAGCCGGTGATAGCGAAGAGAACGCGAGGAGGAAAGCGGAGGAGGGGAGTATATTAAAAGAGGGAGGAGGAAAGCAGAGTGCCGCGCGATTCTACGAGATGGCGACAAAGTAGCGTGCGCCGTAATGCGTTGGTGACGTCATTACTAGGGTACGCGGCGAGCGCTGAGCGAGTGCGTCCACCAGTACCATATATGGAGACAAAACGCTGGCGTGGGCTTCGGACCCACATTGCATGCGCTACTTCGCCCGCGCCGACGCGCCGCTAGAGAATGCGCATGAGAATGCGCTCCGTGCGAGACACGTGTGCCTTCCCGTGTTCGCGCTTTCTTTCTGAACAATGAGCGACGCAACCGGTGTAATTCAAGACACCTGAGGAGCTGCGATCAAATTTCGCATTAGGGAGCATCGTAATGGTCGGTGATTTTTTTCCCAAGCAGCGTCGACTGCGGGCGCCTTGTGCAAGACTCACGCTATGACGTCATAGACCGTGGCAAAATAGAGAGCGCTCCAACGAGCGGCAGAAGGGTGCGTGCGAACAGAGAGAGTTTTCGTAAAGCGTTGCGGGTGCCCTTTATACAGCAGCAGGTAACTGGCCAATAAACACTCGATTGTGTTCTCAGAAGAGTCGTGGTTCGGGAGAGTTGATTTTCCATTATTTTTTCTTAACACCAATGCAATTTAGAATGAGTCAGGGAAATTTTTAAAAAGAAACACGGCACAGCCCCTCCCCGTTTCTTCTCGAATTTTTTTTCTTACCTCATTTTGGGTTGAGATAACAACAAGAACACGTCGCTGGCTTGGTATATATATAGCTCCAGGCATCAGTAAAGGCTACCAGTGTCGAGGTCAACTCTGTGCAGTGAATTAATATAGAATAATCGTGGGAACTCTTGATTCCTAAACCCCTGATCGAACCCCACGGTTCTCCTCGTTCTTCCCGCCAATCCGTGCTGCGCGATTCCGCAGCTCTTTACGCAATTGCTTGACGTACAGAAACGGAAACTGCGGGCGGTGCCCCGAACGCGCGCATGCAGAGGGGCACCCCGACTCGCCGAGCGACCGTTTCTTCGAGGCGTGGCTCAAGGCTCGGTCGCTCTGCGCCCACCGCCGCTGGTCGGACCAGACGAAGCTGGTGTTCGACGTCGCCACGGTGAACGCGTACTACGAGCGCGAGACCAACGTCGTCATCGTGCCGGCTGCCCTGCTGCAGCCCATATTCTTCTTCCCCGACGGCAACGAGGCGTACAACTACGGGAACCTCGGAGATGTGAGCCGCCCTCTGATTCTGCCGAACCGGTTCCTCGGCGTTATAACGCTGCCGAAGTCTCTCCCATTGGCCAGCTCTCAGTAAAAAAAAAAAAAAAAAAACCGCCGGTGATTTAGCGGCAAATGCCAAAGTAATGCGTTAGGATTAAGTGACACCTCTTTTAGGTCACGAATATCCATGATTTCAACCGCGTTCACCACATTGCGAGGTGTTATTCAGGAGCTGTTATTCTGTGTGTGTGTCGACATCACGCCAAAACGAGTGATGTTACACACACACACACACACACCTATATATACATATATATATATATATATATATATATATATATATATATATATATATATATATATATATATATATATATATATATATCCTGCGGGTGGGACGCGCACGCCAGATAAGCACCAGCTCACTAGTATGGAACTTGTTTGAGGGCGCTGCTTTAGGACGCGGGAGGATGGTTAGCCACGTGGTATCTTCCATGTTTCGTGGGCTTTCTTTGTTCACCGGAAAAAGAATAAACGGGCGAAAAGTACCTGGCTGACAACATGCCAGCTTTAGGTTTCTTTCAATTTCCTACAAATGCTCCCTCTATATAGCCTCCTAAGACCGCTCTTGTGCGATAAATTCCACATCGCCTTCAACATTTCTTTTTTTAAAGTTTACTCGGAATCAACTACTCAAAACGTTCGCTCTGGATATCAGTCTCAGCGCATGTGGCACTGTACAGAAGTTATTTACTCGGATTGTTGTAATCCGCTTTAGATAAATTTGACTCCAAATTGATCGAGACCTCCGTGTTGTCGCAAGCGGCGGAAAGCAACCTTAAAGTGCATTTGGAGTTCTTTGACATTGAGTCAATATCGAAGATGCAGCAGCAACGTCACAATATACTATACGCATAGCTCCATCATCGTCTCTACGTTTAGGCAATGAAATGCGCAGTTTTTACCATATAACAAACGTGAAGAGATGGCTACACCTTCCACGTGCGTGAAGTTGCAGCTTTTGGCATCTAATAACCCGTGGTATTTAAATTTATAAAAATTCACGTTCGTAACATATATACGGTAGAATAAAAACCAGCTTTAAAGGGAAACATGACAAAATCACAATTTTGTACCTTGCTGAGAGCATTGCGCATGCGTCGGTGGTTTGATGTTCGAGGGGTGATCTGTTTTCTTTTTTTTTCAAATATATGCAACTTACTAGTTCAGCGTTATGTTGTCTCCTCTTGCCGTAGTGTTTCTGTCTTAATTTTTTTCGCTGGTTTTCTCAAGTTTCATTTCGAACCGACTGGCCCAGCAAGCAGCACACTTCAAAGGAAATTAAAGAGGAAAACTGTTCCTTCGGTATCAGTCAGTAACCCATCTACAATACCAAAAACACCACTATTGCCACGATAAGACGCTCGGTAAGCTCGAAAACTCGCAATAACAAAATACGGCTGGCGACGCCTCGTTCAAGTTCCCGCGTCAGCCCGCTGTGACGTCCTGGATTTTGGCAGCATCTTCTACAGGGCCCAGTTAATTGCTTAGTGGTAAAGATAGACTGCATTATGTTCTAAAGGAGCTAAAGTTTGAACGTGGCGACTTTCGGGAACTTTTGCGGAGACAGCGCGTCCTAAATACAAAAAGAAGAGATGCTTTGAAATCTGTGACGTCACAGTGAAGAACAGACGTTAGAGATTAGGTGCGAAATTTAAAAAAAGAACTGAAACTCTGACCTTAATTTTCTCTTCTAGTAGTCAACTTCTGGTATCGTAATTAATGACAACAGAGTTCGAAACGAACGCGTTATCCGTATAAAATGATTTAGTGTTCTGCTTTAATGTCCCTTTAAGAGCGATTATGCCCCACAGCTGTATTAGTCTCAGGAGGATAGCGTACCGACAGGGCAGCTGGGTAAAAAGCACCGAAATGAGGCCGATGAGTGGCCGTCGGCGTTAGTTTTCCCCTCTTTAGATATTGCGTAATGTTAACTACTCGTTTACTGCGCATGTGCTTTCCGCTCTAGCGCAACGCCGCGCTTTGCGCTGTCAATGCTTCATCTTTTTGAGCGAAACTGCCATTATATTTATGTCCTCTCCGAGCAGCGACCAAACGCGTCTTCCATTCAAAATAAACGATTGGTCATCGTAATCACGAAACGAACACTCACTATCAATGCTTAAGACAAAGGCGCGCACAGATGCACCAGAGGAGACGAGCTGTAACGGAGAAATGACATGAAATGGCGCGTTCAGAACACTACGAGCCGAACACCTTTATGACGAGGTGCTCGGGGACGGTAGAGCCATTCGTTATGCATGTCACTTCGTTGCAAAGGTCGCCCATCGCACAGGTCACAATAGAATTGGGACAGAATTGCTCCTTCGTTATACCGGTCATTTCGTTGTAAGAGGCGTTCGTCATAGAGGCGCTCGGCTATATACGTTTTTGAGGCGGACCTCGCCTTTCGAACCTTTCCTGAGTTGCCGTGGCTGCTGGATGCGGCTGCTGTCTTGTCCGATAGCTGACGCTTCGAAGAAATTGAATTAACGTTCCCCACGTTGGGATCGCGCCTCGGGGCCCCAGCCCGACGCTCACACCGTTAGGCCACAATCGCACGTACGCTTCTATCGTGCCAACGCCCATACTGTTTCTCTCTGAGATTATCTCCGCGTGTTTCACATTGAGCAGCACGAGTGCGCATGCGCGTGCGCCGGTTTCCTTTTTGTCAAAGAAGCCGGAATGAAATGGGAAAATTTATAGTATTTGATTAATCGCTTCCGGGAAGCTTCGCTTTCCATAGATTCCAAGATATATGCTTTGGATCTGCATTAAAGAAAAAAAAAGTAAACGTGGTGAATTATACCATCCCCAGGTGAGCGTTTGGAGTACCGCTACTCTGCAACGAATGTTGTCTGATGTCGAGTGAATTTTTTTTTTTTTGCAGATCATGGGTCACGAGATTATGCATGGTTACGACATACTAGGAGTGCAATACGACGACAACAACCAGTTCAAGCCGTGGGACACTCCGCTGTCGCGCGAGCGCTATGTCCAAAACGTCATGTGCCTGCGCGGATCCCACGCACAGGTTCGTCCGTTGCACTGAGTGTGCTACTGCGAGTGTGCATCTGTGACACTTCTATAGAAAAAAAATAATTTATCGCTATAGCATAGAGACGGACTATAGCGAAGGGGCGCGCACCGGAACATAATAGTTCCGTGGTAAAATTGCTGGCGGAAAATCTAGTTCAAGCATACTGCAAGCATGGATTTTCGGCAAGCATGAGAAACAATGCGGAGTACGAACATTTGCGTAACTTCCGCTCTTGTGGCTTCGAATGACCTTGTAGATTTTTATGTCAGCGTTTTTCAGCAACAACCTTCTTTAACATTTATTTTTTACCCTTCACTGGATTGCAGAAAGTACAAATATAGTTACCGAAGACACAAAATAATTACGTACGGTGTGTATTAATAGTAGCAGCAGTAGTTATATTTGTCATACATCATATAGATTCAGCGGCACGCATTTTCGAAAGCGCCACAGTTTATTCGTGTTCTGAAAATTACGCAAGAAATAAAAAAAGCGAGAACGTAAAATGCTTGACCTGTCTATAGTAAACTTCATGAAAGTGTCACGAAATGCAAGTGTACCACAAAGAAGAAAGCAGAATGCGTAATGTGGTTGGTCAAAAAAGCTAAGCCTAGTTGTGAAGAAAATTTGTTATTAAAAAACTCAGCATCAGATTAATCACGGAGAGACCGAAAAAATATTCATGTGTATATGTTGCGATGGTTGACGGGCGGAGGCAACGCCCCTCCCGTAGTGAACGAGACAATCGTTCCAGCCGAAGAACGCCGGGTTTATTCACGCTCGGAAATATAAAGAAAAGATAAGGGGAGAGGGAAGGTGTGACAGAAAGAGTGCGCACATGCGCACTGAAGGAAATAGCTTGCTTGTCATGTTCATGGGTTACCGCATTTCTTCACCCTTAGTAACCAAGACGCACGACAGGTTTCTTTAATCGTGTGGAGCGACGTAGCTCCTGAGGTTGCGCTTCTGGTATTTTCTCAGGTGTTTCAGAGGTCCTTGGTTCCTTTAATACCGGGGAACCCGTTGTAGGAAGCCTCGACAGGTCGACGGCTGCTGGGGTCTCATCTGTGGTCCGCTTACGAACTTGATCCAAGTGGCGGCGGACAAACCCGTCCGCAGTCTTAACATCCAGGAGGCGAGCGCCGGAAGTAGCTTCCACAGTGCCTGGGGCCGACTTATCGCCGACGCCATAATTTCGCACATACACATCGTCTCCCGGTGCAAAGTTCCAGCTTGAGTCATTCACAGCTTTAGCAGGGCAGGCTCTGGGAGGAAAAGACATGTCCAGTCTTGTGCGCAACCGGTAACCCAATAGCATCTCTGAAGGAGAAGGGCCTCCTTGGTGTGGCGCGTTTCGATAATTGCACAACAGCCGGGCCAACGACGTTATGATGCAACTGCCTCCTATCTTCTTTAAGCCTTCTTTGACGGTGCGCACGGCTCGCTCGGCTAGGCCATTACTCTGGGGGTGATAGGGGGGTGCCCGAATATGTACTATTCCATTTCGCTTCATAAACTGCTCGAACTCCCATGCTGTGAATGGCGTCCCGTTGTCTGACACGACCGTTCGCGGTATACCGAAACGGCTAAATATTGTCCTGAGGGCATTAACGGTGTTGTGAGCGTTAGCCTACGACATGGGAACTGCCTCAATCCACTTTGTGTGCGAGTCGACGACTACCAGAATCATTTTCCCTTTGATTGGTCCCGCATAGTCGATATGCAAGCGCGACCACCTTTCGCGCGTATAGGGCCAACTTACTGGTTCTTTAGCCTGAGGCATCGGTAACGCTTGCACACAGTTGTGGCAGGTCGCTGCAATGCGCTCGATGTCGTGGTCTAAGCCGCGCCACCAAAATAAAGACCTGGCTTTTGCCTTCATAGCGGACACGCCTTGGTGGGCTGCATGTAGTAGCTTTAGCAGTTTCCCTCGCGCATTTGTCGGCACTACAAGACGATGACCCCAATAGAGCACTTCTTCAGTAACAGACAGCTCATGCCGTTTTTTGTAGATGTCTGCCATCTCTTTCGTTTCCATGTCAAAACTGCGCGGCCAACCTTCCCGTGTGTACTTGCGTACCTGTGAGAGTACCTCATCAGCGACGGCGAGTGCTTTGAGTTCCTTTAACGGCACGGCAGGCTGATCCCACTGGTCCAGGGTCAGTACAATTTGGGCCTCATCCTCCTGGTCCGCTTCGTCCTGTGACGGTTGAGGCAGGCGGATCAGAGCATCGGCATTGCATATGAATTTTCCAGGCTTATGTTGCAATCGATATCGGTAGGCCCCGAGTATGATTGCCCATCGCTGAATGCGGGCAGCGGCCATAACCGGCGTTTGCCTGTCCGCTCTTAGGAGACCCAACAATGGCTGGTGTTCAGTTATTAGTGTGAATTGCCTGCCCAGCAGATAATCTCGGAACCTCGTGACACCGTAGACGAGAGCTAATGCCTCACGCTCGATCTGCGAGTAATTATTTTCTGCGGCAGTGAGCGTCCGAGATCGGAATCCTAGGGGCCGATACTGTCCTGCAATGCGATGGAATAAAGCCGCTCCCACGCCGTAGGGTGACGCATCAGCCTCCAAAAATAGCTCTTTTGAGGAGTCGAAGTGAGTCAGCACCGGAGCTGAACACAAAACGGCTTTAGCCTTCCGGAATGCCTCATCCTCAGGCCCTTCCCAAGACCATCTCGATTTCTTTTCTAGAAGTCGGTATAAGGGGCTGAGGAGCGTGGACAGATTAGGCAAGAATTTGTTATAAAACGTGAGCATGCCCAAAAATAACCGAAGCTCCGTAACGTTTCGAGGAGTCGGAGCCAGCTTAATTGCCTCGATGTTCTTTTCCGACGGGTGCAGCCCTGCGGCATCAATTCTATGTCCTAGATACGTAACGGACGATTCTCCTAGTCGGCACTTGTCCGCCCGGAGCTTGATGCCGTATTCCCTGAAACGCTGCAGAACTGCTTGCAGATTCTTATTTGGCTGATCCTTCGCATCTGCTATTAAGACATCATCTAAGTACGCTTGAACCCCTGGAAGACCTTGCAGAACGTACTCAATCGTTCTTTGAAAAATCGCAGGTGCAGACGCGATTCCAAATGGCAGTCGATTATAGCAGAAGAGGCCCTTGTGTGTATTTATAACAGCTAATTTACGCGAATCTTCGTCTAGAAGAATTTGGTTGTAGGCATCGCGTAAATCCAAGATGCTGAACTGCTGTCCCCCGCGAAGCGTAGCGAAAATGTCGTCTACTACGGGTAGAGGATACCTTTCCATTTCACAAACCGGGTTCAGTGTTACTTTAAAATCTCCACAGATGCGAACTGTCCCATCGCTTTTCAATACAGGAACCACCGGGGTGGCCCATTCTGCATAAGAAACAGGCGAGATAATGCCGGCGGCCACGAGTCGGTCTAACTCGGCGGAGACCTTGTCTAACAGAGCGAACGGAACATTTCTTGCCTTGCAGAACCTTGGTGTTGCTCCGTCCTTTATATGCAGCCGTGCGGGTGGCCCCTTGATGAGTCCCAAGCCCTCCGAGAAGAGGTCAGCGTACTGCTCCATCACGGGTGCTGCTCCTTGGCTCTCCAGCTTCACTTCGGTTGACTGCGACGTGATCTGAAGAAGCGGCGCCCCTTTTATTTCGAGTTTCTGCAGTAAGTCACGGCCACAAAGGCTAGGGCCTTCGCAGTTCAACACTACGAGATTGCAATCAACTGTCGCAGACTGATAGGAAGCTTGCATTTGCAGAACGCCCAGCACTGGTAGCTTTCCAAGGTAACATGACAGGGTTAGCGCAGCCTCACAAAACGGTGGCCACTTATGACGATGAGCTTCGTATATTGCTTTAGGCACCACGCAGACAGGCGAACCGGTGTCAATTATCATTTTCAGCGGAATTCCATTCCACATGACAAGTTTCTGTATCGGCGGAACCAGACTTTCATTACTTTTTACTGACCATATTTGCAATGCATTGCTGCCGCTGTCTTCCATTTCAGCTGAACATTCGGTTATCGCCAAGGTTCGTTGGGCGGGAACTATTCGCGAGCATACTCTCGCCAAGTGACCTTGTCGCCCGCATTTGTAACACCGGCGCCTTCGCAGCGAGCACGCAATAGCTTGATGCCCTTGTCTGCCACAGCATCTACATTGTTGCACTGTCATACTCGGTTCATTCCTTGATATTGCGGGTTCCCCTTTCCGCTGAAAGTTGAGCGCATCGATGGCGTCACCTTGACTGCTTATCTGTTGCGAACCTAGCTCTGCGCTTTCTGCTGCTAGAGCAAGTGCTTCGGCTTCCGCGAGAGTCAAATCCTTCTTCGCTAGTAGCTGTTTCTGCAAGTTTTTCGACCGCACTCCGCAAACGATGCGATCCCTCAGCATTCGCTGCAACATCGAAGAGAAATTGCAGTTATGGGCTATTCGACGAATTGCTACGATAAACGCCTGCATAGACTCTCCTTCTTGTTGGCTTCGATGAAAGAACTTGAAACTTTCCAATATCTCGTTAGGAGATGGATCATAGTGCTCATTCAAGGTTGAAACGACTTCTTCATAGCTTAGTGAGCTCGGCTTTCTAGGTGCTACTCTACCGCAAAGAATTTCCACGGTTCTAGATCCTAACGCCGCAACCAACAAGGCTCTCTTCTTGGCGTCGTCTGTAACCTCGTTTGCTTCAAAGTAAGCGTCCACTTTTACGAGGTATGCGTTCCACTTATCTGTGTCCTCTATGAAATCCGGAAGCTTGAGGGCCATGGTCGCGGCTGGGCTGATGGGCGTCTTCGTGTCGTGGCTGGTGCCCGGTCGCTGTTGCGTATCCGTGGGGGTTCTCGTCGCCACTGTTGCGATGGTTGACGGGCGGAGGCAACGCCCCTCCCGTAGTGAACGAGACAATCGTTCCAGCCGAAGAACGCCGGAGATGGCCTGAGGGGCCATCGTCTCTGGCCTGCTGCTCTATGCATCGGTAAAAATGGGAAGAGGAAAGAAATGGAGATAGTGCGGATGCCGATAGTGTACAGTGAAATGTGCGCGCGTTCGATGTGCATATAGGACGTTACAAAACACAGGGGCCTGTCACGCAGTAGTACACAGAGCTGGAGGTGAGACAGCGTTAGCATGAAAATTTCTGAAGACACTGTTTCAAACTTTCTGAAGACACCGACGCGAGCACGGATGGATGGATGGATGGATGGATGGATGGATGGATGAACGGACGGACGGACGGACGTTCCCTTTGAAACGGGGCGATCGGTTGCGCCACCAAGCTCCGAGTTTGTAGCACCCGCGATCGAGGCGTCATCTTGTGGCACCGCGCTCTACCAAGTGTGGTGAAAGAAGCGGAAGTACTGAAAGCTTTTCAATAGAGGTGCACCCATTCGTTTGGTGCGCGCATGATGCGGTGATAGGTGCGCAATAATTGAGGGCAGTGGGGCAACACTCCTCTGGCAGCTTCAACTTACGCGCATTGTTCGCTAATAGAGCTTTGGAATAGAGATGCCGTGCTAACAGACAGTTCGGAAATGGCGAGCTCAAAGTTATCGGGTGCTGTCTGCGCACAGGAAGGCTCGGGTCGCGCGCATGCGTAGTGATACGGATGCTTTTATGGACGTTGGCGCACATCGCCAAGGCTGGTCCTTGTTAACCACGGAGGAAGGAAATAAACTTGGAGAGAGAGAGAGAGAGAGAGAGAGAGAGAGAGAGAGAGAAAGAGAGAGCATTACGCCACGCAGCGAGCCTTGGCAAGCGAGCTCTCCGGGAAACCTTTCCCTCGAAGTGTCATGCCAACACGTGACAACCGAGACTCAGAGTATTGCCTAAGAATATTTGTCTCTCTCTACTTTTTAATCGATGCGCACTTGTTCGATTACCCTGCCGAAGATCTGCCTCCACAGTGGCACCAATGAAACCTCCCGTGCGCCCTGACGTAACGATCCTGTTTTATGCCGACTTGCTCGACATCAGTGTTGCGCAATGCTTCATCCTAGTTAGATCTTTCCTTCGGCTTCTTAACTTTTCGGTGCGTCTTGCCTTGACTCCTAGAGGACCCGACACCAGGTCTGGACATTCCATATGAACAGTAACGTTCATAAGTCCCCACTAAAGCGCGTTGCTGGACTAATTAGTTCATGACTTTGCCAGAATTGTGGCAGCGCCAAATACGAGAAACGTCATTATACCAACACGGACAAGCGCACCATGCCACTACCTATGCGCATGCCTATATAGTCCGCTTTCTTCTGAAAAAAGAAAAAAAAAATCTGGAGTGCATGTGCCTGTCCGTCTTGGTAGGGTAGTCGCTTGTCTTTTGGTGTTCCACATTTGTGGTCGAAAAAAAGGAAAAAACAAAGAACAAAAGGTGCACTAGCAATCCGGTCACGATCGCGCCTGCCAAATATGACGCCTACGCGAGCCACGAAATCAGCCGAAGGTTGTAGCAAACGCCCGCACATCGCCATGGCAGCTATAGTCGGATACAACTTTAGAAAAAAGGGGGCGTTTACTCCTCCCAGGCAGATGCACACGAGCATCCACCAATGGGCGCGCACACTGGACCGACGTCATGCGCCGTACGGCCGGTGACTTCGCCGCTTCGGTCATCTGGGCGGGGCCTCCCCTTTTTTCTAAAGTTGTATCCGACTATAGTCTACTCGTCAGCAATTGAAACGTACCGTGCATCAAGGACGAAAAAAGGAAAGAAGGCGGAAGGGGAAAAAATGAAAGCAGGCGGGGCTAGTGACGTAAATGTCACTAGGCTTCGATATGGGCGAACACTAGAAAGGAATGCGGCCTGCAGGTGCTGGTCAAGGCAACGGGAGAGGAGCCTCTGTATACGGCGAGAAAGCTGGCTCGCCTTTTCGCCGTGCAACCTTGACTGTACAAGCACTGCATTTGCAAACCCGTTTGAAAAAATGATTACCGTGGAACGCTCCCACGACGGCGCTTTACATGTTTTAGTTTACCAAAAAGTACAGTGCGTGCCACAAGATGTGTCCTTAATTTATGGTGACCAAACGCCAAATCTTCAGAAACTTATGCACACTAAAGCTCAGCACCTCGCTGCGTTAACGTCTCACACTGTGCAAGCGCCTGGTTTTGGTGTTTGCAATTTCCGCACAGCTTGTGAGCGGTGTAGTGCAACAGATATAGTAGACCGTTTCAGAATAACGGGTCCCTGACGATTAGCACATCGCCACAGTGCGTGCGCCGAAACCAGACGGTATCTTTGGGTTTGGGTATTCGCACTCCCCTAACGCTATATTTCAAAGCTAACGCGGATGCCCTAAATGCCCCAAACCTGCTTTAAAGCGTCGTCGTCGTGTCATCTTCGCCGCGAGTGTCCCAAACACGCGTCAACTCCTCCTCATTGAAAACAATAAACAGTCAGGTATACATTTCATTCTGTAAAATATCACGGATTGGGTTATTTCATTTTTTTCCTCTCTGACATTGTTTTCATTTTCCTTCCGCGTGCAATCGCGTGACGTTAACGCAAGCCGGGATGAAGTACCTTCCACGCGGGGCATAGAGACCGCGAACGCAAAGCGGTCACTTGTTGCGGTACACCTTAAGCTCTATAGACCCCTGTTCTAAACCCCCCTAATAACTACATGAGGTTAGGGCTGTGGCCTCATTTCTAGTGCGTAAACATTGCACGAGGTTGCTCGTTACGTAGTATGAAAGTAAGGGCTATCGCACGCATTGCCGTTTGTAGTACAGCTTATAGTTCCCCTTTACTTGACCCTAACAACTTAAGTAATCACTACACTAACCCCCGTATGCAGAGATGCAACTTAAGTCGAAGCACATGCTTGACTTGATCCGAGTGACGCCTATCGGGAACGCGCCGAAGGAAACGCAGTGAGCGTCTTTGGGCACGTTAACGCCAGGCGTCATCTAAATCAAGTCAAGCATGTGCTTCGACTTAAGTTGCATCGCTACATTCGGGGGTAAATCTTCGCGTCATATGTATTCCAACGTGTAATATAGATCTGCACAAACCTTGTAAGGCGAAAGCCTTAAGTGCCTCGTGGGTCGAAAAATCCGTTGTCCGCGGTGCTAACGAAAAAATTACCGTCCGGCTTTACGGCATTAAAATTGTTGGTGCCACCATTGATAGTCGTACCCACGAACTTGGGTGTTAATTGAGGCGGGCTTAAATAGGGCACAGCTAATTGAGATAGGGTCGCTTTGCCATGCACTCAAACCCACGACCATTGGTGGCACAAAACAAGTGATAGGCATAGTAAAACGCATCCGAATGAGAATATCAGGTAGTTTAATGAATGTTTCACGAGTGCGCAGGCTTTCGCCTTCATCCACCTTATAGCGTATGCTAAAGTGACTGTCAACTTTTCGTTGTCTGTTCCTTTCTTTCTTTTCGCGACGCCAATTGCCTGCAGGCGCTACGCCGCAAGCGCCACCTGGCGCTCAACGACACGGTCGACTCGGAGAACCTGGCCGACTTCGTGGGCACCGCGACCGCGTACGCCGCCTTCCGCAGCCTGCCGTCCTACCAGCGGCACTGGACGCTGTACGGACTGCACCTGACGGCCGACCAGCTCTTCTTCGTGGGCCGCTGCACCAAGACGTGCCGGCTGGCCGAGGCGACGACGACGACGCGCTACGCGACCGCGAGCTCGCGCTGCAACGTGCCCCTCATGCACATGGAGGCCTTCGCGCGGGCCTTCCGTTGCGAGGTCGGGACGCGCATGAACCCGGCGCACAAGTGCTCGTTCTGGGCCTGAGCGTTTTTCCGCGCGCGCCGCTTATACATCCGGCACGAGTCCCTGCCGGCCGATCGTGTCTCGTAACCGCTATACGATCGCGTCTCATATTTATTTTTTTCGCTGAACACGGGAGTTGGTATACATGCCCCATTGCACGTTGTTGCTTTTGCACTCCGTAATAAACTGAACTCACGGTGTAACATGTGCGGCAGAGGGTTCGATGCTTAGAAACTTACTGAAGGGAAGCGTAGGAGTGGCGAGGTGAGGGAAAACAAGGCGAAGAGGACGAAACAAAAGGGCGAAAACAAGGCGCTATGAATGAGAAATCGAAAGGCGCGTTGTTCTGTTTGGAGCGCGAAATCTTGCACAAGTTACGCGAGATGAGGAAAGTACACGTAATAGGTTCTAGTTAATTTCTCTTCCATTTTACACACCAGACACGTAGCAACCCGCCCAAGAGCACAGTTTTACTGATCTAACCATTTTAGGTTAGGTTAAACGGAAGACAGAGGAGCCAAATACATTATGCGCAGAACGAATAAACGTTGATTGAGTAGAGTGAGATTCTGGGACAAGAAAAAGAGAACGTATAGACTAGGGCGGCAGATAATGAGGTGCAACGGTAACATTAGGAAAGGTACGAGTATATGGATGCTCTTCTTTTTTTTTTTTTACGGTGCCGACTACGTATTCTAGAAATTGGGGGAGTTGCCAATGGCGCTAGAAGCCTCAGAACTACGCGCGCCGCGGTCGGCGCATGCCTTCTCACCAGTTGCAGTCCGGTTAAATATATCCAGAGGCCAATGGCCGACAACCACGTGTACACTAGGAAAGCATCTATGTTTGCACTAATAATTTGAGCAAGCCTCCGCCGCGGGTCGGCCCGGCACTGCACTATATTCGGGATGTTTTTCTACTCGCGGAATCGATAGTGGGGAATCGATAATTTAGCCCTTAACAGCTTCGCTCTAAAGACTCCGCTTTGGTAAATCTGTTCCTGGTGCTCAGGGCAAAAAACGGATATAGAGATGCTCACTGTTGTTTTTGACAGCGAGTCTAGGTGAGAATTCTGGGAGCACCACGCAGTCACCAGATTCTCACCACGAGAATGATGATCGCGATCACTGGACCACATCTCATTGAACAACGTGGACGGAGGAGCCTGAGCTGCTGCATGTAGTAGTAAAATTACACCTCTCACTTTTTGAAGGGAGAATTGGCTTCGCTTTATAACGTTGGATTTAACATAACAGCTCCATAACACAATGATGCAAAGACACACACACACACAGAAGACAAGACACTACTACAGTTGCTCAAAAGCATCGATCGTCTTTAACTTTCTCAAGGAGTGCAGCAAAATGCTCAACAAGTGTTGCATCAATGATGCGAAATATTTGTTTGCCACTATAAACAGACGGTGAAACGTGGTTGTTTGGCGCCCTCCCTGTAGAATATTTTCGTGAGGTGTGTCATCACTAATTTCAAAGCATTTTTTTATACGCTTGTGTTGATTGCACATGAATAATAATAATAAAAATATTTGTGCAATCGTTTACTTCCACGCATCGTTCATTCACTTTTTTTGATATGTTTGGACAGTTCTTGCAGAATATTGTCATTTCCTAAGCGTCTACATATACCCCATTAATTTTGCATTTCTGTACATAATAATAAAGTATAGCGTTAAGGACTCCGTGTTGCAGAAAATACAATTTCGGGGTTGCGCGTCCCGCGTCGACCATCGTTTCGCAAAAACTCATTTCGAACCCCGCATAATCTATACGGCACTAAAGTTGATCATACCTTGCCTTACGTTCTTTACAAAGTTGTGCCTCGCAATTTGGAGAATGACATCCCCCGAACAAATGTCATGAAATAAAACACCGATAGCGCATGCCTTTTATGTTAAATATTCTCAGACTGAAATATCAAAAGTCCGAAACATTAACAGGGGATTGGCCCACGGATGAGGCTGCGGTTCTACCAGAAAGCTCGCCTTCATGCATAGCTTTCACCGCCAGCGCTTCCCGATAAAGATTACGGCTATATAAGCTGCAGCTTCACGGAAGCGTGAGAAACAGTCAAGGATCTTTGAATTCCGTTGCATTCCACAATTTTAAATGCGAAGCTTAAGCGCCCTTCCATTTTTTTAATGTCAACTGTACCTACATGCATGTTACTTAAAAAACAAAGCAGCAGTCTTGTGCGACCCTGCGCTACCACATTCCTTTTTCAACGAAACTGTTTCTTTCGAACAGTTGCAATAAGCATTACAGTTGGCAGCATTTAAGCCCCATACACTGTTTATAAACGTTGCCCCAAACTCGACCATATGAAACTACACATAATGCTTTCGAACACTTGTTGAGGAATTCCTTACGAAGGCAGCTTTTTATCGACACGCATTTTATACCCCGCGAGAAGATTGGCCATAATGTTCCCCACAGTTTTGCTGAATGTGACATTGATGGCATTGACAGCTTTACCAGGGCAGCTGATTAACGTCTACAATTTTCTGGAGCACTCGCACATGTAATTTACTGCAAAGGCCACCATTTATCGTACACACTTTAAACATTACTTATGTATCACGCATAATCTACCTCTGCCGCTCATTTTTCTCAAAGTAAACAAGGGGCCTTATTTATTTCACTGAGGACAGCGGGGAAACCTACTAGGAACATCATATAGCTAACGTGGTCCGGGATTCGAACCCGGAACAGACGCTTTTCGGGGCGGTCGTTTTATCATCGAAGATAACCGGGAAGCTAGCAGATCGCAGCACAAGGCACAGTTGTCAGAACAATTGACGACTAGATGGGTAATCGAAAACTGAAAGCAGTTGTACCGTTCATAGACACTAATCAACAGGTACCATCCCTAACCCCCCCCTGAAGAACGAATGGTTGCACATATGAGACCAACTGCTCACTGCAGCGCTTTTACTTAAAAGAGTGCCTAAAAAGATTACCGGATATATTTAATATTTCACAGCACGTAGATCTTCAGCAGGCGCACATTCTTGTATTTACTTTTTCTTGTGCTTGAAAATCTGCATGCTCTGTATAAGAGAGTAAACTGAAGAAGGCTTACTGGAAAGACACCTTCGTCAACACTTCTACGCAGTGAGGCTGAGAGAGACCGGAGATACCTTTTGATGTGAGGCTTATAGGAGATATAAGTTCTAGCGCTAACGTTAGCAGAAGTTCTTTGCTGTAAAACGCGGTGATAGGCGCTGCTCTGAGATAAAAGAATGAAAATGCCACAAGTCACAATATGGCACCGGCCAACGGCAAACAGTGTTGTGCGAAGAAAAAAAAAATTGTCTGCTTTTTCCACATCTCATTTATTACCTAAGAGTGTTTAGAGTGTTTGGCGAACATGTCATTTTTGCTCGTCGCAAGGACACTACTTGAACGCGTTGTAAAGACGAGGACAAAAAAGGAGACATTTTTTTCCCACGCCTATGCTACGCTATCAGCTAATGGCGTTCAAGATGAAGTAAATAATTCATTTCGCCACGGTTGTCGAAAGTGCCAGTATGCAAAAGCGAAAATGAGGGCGTAAACGATTTTCTCAAGGATCGGTACACGCTGGAGGACATTTCACGGTTGTGCCAGCCGTTGGGTTGTGTGCAGGACGCGAAAGGACAAAAAAAAAAAGGAGAGAAAAAGAAAGTTGCATTTTACAGAATGCGCGCTCAGCTTGCCAATCACAGGTACAAAAAGGACACAGTCGTTCTAGGGAGGGTTTAGGTGGTTTCGTAGAACTGATGTCGTTATAATGGATCAGCAGGGCTTCAAGGGCGTATGCTCCATTGTTGGTCGGACAGAATGAGAGCTTGAGTGCAAAGGTAATATTGAACCGGGACCATGGTTTTGCTACACGAAAGGATACATTGCACCCTGCTACGGCTGGTAACCACACCGTTTGCCCCTGAATCTTGCACGGAACGCCGGCCAGAGGATTATACGATTCACCCACAGCATATCTGCTGCAATAAATGAGGCATCTTTTTTTCGTTAAAAAGTGCGCTACTGATTATACATTAAAAAAATTTAAATTTCTGTGGAAATTACGGCTCTACGGTGAAGCACAGATATGTTACGCCTCCTCAGGCTACTGTGACAAAAATTAATTGTAGAACACCTCATAACATCTTTGTTTTTGGAGAAGTATAAATGGCGATTGTCAAGGCCGTCATATTTTAAAGCACACTCATTTTTTTAAAGGTATAGAAAATAGCACGGGATTCATGATATTTATCATCCAATTTCCACGGTAAATCCAGGCAATATCGAAAAGAAGCGCTCCGGGAGGGCAAGAAAGAGGGCCCATGCATACTGCATGCATTTGCATGCGTATGATATACAATATGCATATGAGATGCATATTGCGCGTTGCTTTTCTTCCACATGCGCGGGCGCCCTGTGACGAAGAAGAGGCACTGCTCCGGTCTCTCGAGCTGTCCGCTCAACTTGCCCCCGATCTAGTTGTTTTTTTTTTGGTAAAAAGGTTATTTTAAATAACCTTTAGTATTCAATCCATCGTTAGGGTAACAATATGAAACTGAAAAGCCCCATGAAGATTTTTGAAACTGAACGTCTCGGCCAATCGCGGCGCCTACTGAAACTGAATGCTTTGCCTGGCAAGGATATGCCGCTGTGTGTCGGGTCGGGATTTTCCGTGGCGTGCTCTCATTCAAACTTGGTCCCGAATTTGTTTACAGGGCGTTGCCGTCTGACTCGCAGTCTCGATATTGCCTGGATTTGGTCTTCAACATCGATTACGAATATCTCGAATCACGCGCGATTGTTTGGATTTTGAAAAAATCGGCATGTCGTAAATTGTGATGCCCTACAGATTTTCCATATAAAGAACTGCCTGCTACTTAAAGATCAAAACATAATTAATAAATTTTTGTTAATTAGTCTTTTGAGAGCGACATAAACTGCTGAAATATATTTCCGCCAAGTCGTAGACCTCGTATGCCACGACTACAGGCATACGAGGTCACAACTCACTCACGGTCACAACTTTTTGTGAAAAACTGTATTGTCTAGAAAAAAACACTCTGCTTAGGCACACTCAAAACGCCTGAAGTTCGCAACGCAAGCTTCGCATTATGAAAGCGCTACCGTACCACCTCCCGGAAATGATGCACAGTCGAACACTATATGAAAAAAAATGTATGAATTGTGCACATGATGAGCAATAAAATATGAAACAGGAAATTTCCAACAGCCATGTTTCTTTGGTTCCATCAAATATATGAAGCTGTATCCATTTCAGCTAAAGTAGTTTCTCTGTTTCCCTTCTGCTTTTGTTGTAGCGCTTGAACCACATACAGAAGCATCAACGCTAATCACCTCCGAGAGCATTGCAGCTTTGAAGTTCATAGTTACGTGGGAGTTGTCACCCAGTCATCGATTGCTGCCAGGATTTGTACAGCATCCCAGAAAAGCTTCATGGCGGCCTAAGAATTCTCTGCCATTATTATTCATTAAAAGAATCTCTGGTATCGAGAATGCCAACAGTCGCCTTGTGTTCAGCCATACACACAGCCACTGATGCTTTGGATCATTATATAAAAGAAGAAACGCGAATAAATGTTCTAATCGAAAATGAGTTATGACGTTAATAGTTACAAAAAAAATGAAGAAGTATTGCAAACTCGATCAGACATCCTTCAACAAAACGGCGTTCCATGAACAAAAAAAAAATAAGCACGTTTCTGTTGTTTTCCAACGCAGACATTTCGCATGTGACACCTAATGGCCCAGTCATCTCTCAGTGAAATATCGTCTCAGTATGGCGCACTACTGCTTGCTCCTTTGTCTTTTACCCACACCTGCCGCGGTCGCTTAGCGCCCGTGTCCCGTGCTCAGGGGTCACGTTAACGATACATCCTGGCGGTCAGAATTAATCCGAAGACCCCCACTATGCCGTACTTGACAATAAAATCGTGGTCTTGGCCCGCAATACGCCCAAACTCATTTATTATTTCTTTGTCCCAGGTCACTTCGTATATGCCAGAACCTTTGTGAAAATAGAAGTGCTCAGCTCAAACAATACAAAATTTTCTTACGGAAAATATACAGCAATGGGGAAACATTCCACAACGTCAAGAAATGAGCGACGTTTTGACAAAAGGACAATAATTGCAATACTCGAGGTCCCTCTGCAAAAACCACTATCAAAACAATGGTCCCATGTCGTAGTAGGGGGCTCGACAATAATTTTAACTCGGGATTTTTTCACGTACCCATGATGCACGGTACACGAAATGTCAATGTGGCTGTGAACTCGCGACTTCCTGCATAGCTGCTATAGACACCATAAGCCACTGAGCTATCACAAAGGGCCCTTCTTGTCCACTGCCGACGACACACTTTGTTGCCAAAAGGAAGCATCAGTGCCCCTTGTTCACAAATGTTTTATAGTACCAGACAAGCACCTTCTGCTTTGTCTCTCAGCCTGAACAACAAATAAGTTAAATTGAGATGACGAGCACTAATGGAACAAGTAATGACACTGGAGCCAAAGTTTCGTCCACGCGACAAGTCTTCGTCAGGGCAGCACCTGTTAGCTTTAGCAGCGTTTTTGTGTGCGCGTATCCCAGTCACGCCCACCCTCCAAGGGGGACAAAGTAGATAATAAGCCTGGACGTGTTGTATAGCAACTAGCGTAGGGAAGAGAATCCGCACCAGAAACCAAATCGGCAGGGTCCAAGGGAAAGTTGGACTTCTGACAGAAAGGGCGAAACATGGGAGTTCTGGCTGCTAAGGCTGCCACCAACCTTCACGAGCTGGTACATCCAGTGGCCATGCGGGCGGGGTTTCTGCGACTTTCAACAGCGCTTGCTTAGAGCCGGAACAAGATTGACCACCGGAGAGAGTACGGCAGGGAAGACGAGATGATGTAAAACAATCCCATATGTATAATACATCATTGAGGGTGAGTGATGTGCTCCAAGACAAAAAGTACGGAAATGTTCTACCTCCGTGCTCATGCACGAAAGGGCAGAGAAGATCTGTGTGTGGTGTCTCGCAGGCCTTCTGATGTCCTACATGATCAGGGCAACCTCTTTCTTGCTTCCTGGTAGAGGGCCTTGCCAGCACACTGGTCAGCTTACACAAAAGAATAAAGAGTACAATTATGTGAATTCCACGCACTGTGGGAATCGATGTGAACATCGATTCCTACTGTGTTTGGGAATCTTTCTGTGTTGTTTAATTTGAATACCGATACTCAGCGGTAATGGTGACAGCGAATCATTCTATTTCTTCAGCGTTTACTGCAAGACGGGGGCACTGATTTGGTGGCAAATGTAACCTTGCGTGCATCACTGCTGTTTGTCTGCGTAGTGCAATGAACATACACCGAGACGTGTTTGCTTAAGGCTTGGTTCTGCGTCATTGTTTATAAGCAATGAGATGGTTGAGCACTGTCATTGCTTCACATGGAACATCACATGGCAGCAGAAGTGCCATGTGATGTTCCAAGCCAACTCCACAATCGGATTATTAGGCACGCCGTGGAGGCGGACTCCGGATTAATTTTGGTACCGAGCTGTTTTTTAACGTGCACCTAAATGTAAGTGCCCGAAAGCTATTGTATTTCGCTGCTTTTGAAATCGGCTTCCATGGTGGGGATCGAAGCCGCGACGTCGAGCAAGGCTGTAGCCGCATAGCACGGAAATCTTGATTTGACGTGTGACCGCTCGCGTAGTGTTGCATAGAACCTTCGGGTATTTAATGTGATTTTGCATCTGAAAACCGTCGGTCATTTGTCCAGTAGACAAATTTTCATGGTTTTTTTGTTAGTATTTGCAGAAACGTACAATTCCTTGAGTTCTTCTGCAACTGTTGTCATGTCTGTGTCTATTGCAGTAGTGTTTCCTCACGTTTATCTCATTAAGGTGGCGTTTTCTTTCTCCCAACCATCCGCCCCTAGGGTAACTGCGGGCGAAGAGTGCTGAGGCTGTTGTGCACTGATTTCGCGATTACGGCGCTTCTACCGATTCTCTACCTCATCTCCTTGCCCCATCTTTGCAACTCTATTTACCACTCCTTGAGGCTTGCACGTTATTAGAACGGTAAGGGCTGCGGGGGCTCACGGATAATTAAAGCTGCCAAAAGGCTAATGTGACGACACCCACAGATCTCCAAAGAGTACTGTGCACGTGGGACGCGACAAAAATCTCCAAACGAGTTTCCCACACCGTCTCTCCTATCTTCCACGTTATTTTCATATATATATTCACGCTCTGAACCCCCCCCCCCCCCCCACCCCCCCACCCCGCTTCGTGCAAGA
Organism: Dermacentor albipictus; assembly: GCF_038994185.2. NCBI lineage: Eukaryota > Metazoa > Arthropoda > Arachnida > Ixodida > Ixodidae > Dermacentor > Dermacentor albipictus. The sequence goes on from NC_091826.1 coordinate 81,121,814, forward strand.
ATGCAGGACCATGCAATAGAAAAGTTGGAGGGAGAGGGAAAGAAATCTTCGCGTTAAAACCACACCATTGCGAAGCTGGGGTGAACGTAGGAAAAAAGAAAGTCGCATTTGCACTGGCGCCTAATCCCGTCGCACAAACCCGGCGGACAAGCGTAACGAATAGGCACGTCGCCTCTCAGTCACTTGGCATCCGTTTCCTTCATCGCCACACACAGTGAACCGTGACATGGTGTTTCTTTTTTTTAGCAGGTATAAGTAGTTTGCGCCCATCCAGTGTGCTTGGTTTGCAGGGAAAGTAGGAACTATTCAGAAAATCTCTCTTGAATTCTGTAGATTGGCAGGGAGAAACGGCCACAGAAGGGGCAATGCAGACGAATTTCAAGTGCCTTGCAGGTTTGAATTCCACTGTTAACTCGGCATTGTGAGCCAGCCGTCAATTTCTGCGTAAATGAGAGCCACATTGTAAGGGACAGCAACCTGGGCAAGGAAACTGAATTCCAGCAATCGGCGTTCCGTGAAAAGTACAGCTCAGAACTGGTTGAAAAGAGAATGCATCCACATATCTGCACGAAAGGGAAGGAACATACCATATACCAAGAATTTACAGAATTTTTGTTAAAGATTAAATAAAGGAAGGGTAAACTGGGTATGACGGTAAATGAGAAGTCTAGGCTTGTGACAAAATACAAAGAAATATACATTTACACAAAAGAAAAGATTCAGTGTCGCGGTTTGCAGCAGCCTTGGTCCAAGCAGTTGTAGAATAGAAGAAATATGTCAGGTAAAAGTAAAAACGACATATTAACAGTACCAAAAACAGGCGCTATGAGCCGGTACCACTAGACGTAGCAATACTGAAATTTCTGTTATTAGTAAACCGGGGAACTCATTCGCTATGTCAACCACACAGCTGTAGCTGTAGAATGCAAATTTTACATTCAGCAATGAAGTAAAAATATTCACATTATGCATTCAAACTTTAGGTCTCACGGAGGTAGAAAATATGGCCACATAAGTGCATAAAGCAAGCATATACAGCCGTATCTCATCCAAAAGTACAATACACTCGAACAAACAGGTACAAATATTTAGATGGGAGCTCTTGAATGTGTTTTTAATAATAACCACACTGTTATAACCAGTATCCCTAGTTACTATATCTCTTAGACCTATTGTTGCGCTTACAAAAATTGCCTTGAGAGAAGTTGACAACTCAAAAAACTGATGCTGCAGGTCTATCACTAGGAAGGATAAGTCGCATCTTGGTGTTGTCGTTTCCAACGACGTACGCTCTAGGCACGTTTTTTGTTCATGCACCCAGGGTCTTCTACAATGCGTCCACGATACATTTGGCAAGCTGAACAAGGCATTTTGTTTAAAATTTCAGACAAACAGGAAAAACGTTGCCTAAGATTCCCATACGTAGATCAAAGTTCCAGCGTCAACTACAGCCTTCGCAGTAACTTACTGATCCAACTGTTCCCGACGGTCATCAGAATAACCAGGCGTGTATAAATAACCGATCTGTAATAAATAAATAAATTTGTAATTCGACTTGTCAAACGAAATATATCTCGCCAACATTTCAAGCGTTCGTATTAATTGCAGGCAATGAAATACTTGATGAAAGCGTTCGAAATGAACGGATTGGCTGGAATTAGGTGTCATTCTGTGCAAGGCCACGTAATTGTGATCTCTTTCATAAACGGCCAAACGGAATGCAAAAAGAACGCAATATAGAGGAAAAGCATTTTTCCGTAATAGAAATGAATAATTAAAAGTGATTGAAAAGTCACTGCAGCAGCTGGGAGATATAAATTCAGTCTTTGATCATTCCTGCGACGATCAAAGATGTCATGCGTGCTTGAAAACTTTAATTGAAGAGAAGACTTAGTGTGTGATCTTAAATTGCTCTGCGGTTTCGCGATAAACACCCGAATTCCATTTTGTTACTATTGAAGTGTGGAATCACCCAAATCTGCAGTCATTATGCCATTGACGCATCATTGTGCCGGCAGAAGGTCAGGTATTACATGGCAAACGCACTTTAATTTCCAAACCTCGTCTATCGATTGCGATGACCGTGTGGAATACTTTTCTAAGTAGACATTTTGTCAGCGCAAGCGAAGTGCAAGCAACATGTGGTCATACTGAACCAAGCCTTTGCTGATTTTTTTTAGTGACACCATGATAGCCTAATGTTTACTTCCATTTTTTTTCTTTTTTTTCAGATGTGTCAGCTGCTTGGAACATTTTCGTCTGGTTAATTGTGATTGCTGATTTGGTATTGTCTTAGTGAAACCGAATATGGTGCAATGAGACAGAGTGATTAAGCAGCAGTTGGAAACCTATAGGGAGGTCAACAACAACTCCACAGAAAAGAGACGCTTTATTAAGTGTTAGACATAAGTTTGCGTGCTAATTATGGCAGTAAGATTATACTTCATGAACGTAGAATAAGTAAAGGAAAGCAGGGGCACTAGTACCAACTTGTGTAAATGCAAACCAAGCTCATTGTAGCTTCTACCAGCAAAAATACCACGTGTTGGTGACACGCCACCATTCGCCCCTTTTTTGTCATATATTTGCATTGATGAAATTGTTTTCCCAAGGAGAGAAAGTGAAATACAGCTCGCGAACTTACTGCCTAAACATAATTACCTAAAGCCAATGACTTAAAGACTGAACGGGTCAGGAAACTCGCGCACACACGCTCGCCATTTTATTTCCCGTAAAATGTTTCCGGAAACAGCGTGAGCTTTGTGGTTTCAGGGTGGTAGCCCGGTGTTTACACTTTTGCTAAATTAAGGCTGAAGCGCACGCCATAAGATGATAGTTTAGCCACCCGAGATTACGGCGCTGTGTAGGCCTCCGGGAGCCCATGACCCACCGCAGCAAATATTGCGCGAGTTATGACGCCTTTTCCGTTTGGCCAAAAAAAGAGAAAAAAACTGGATATATTTTTTTATTCTGAGAACAGATAAGAGCGTTAAGAAAAAAAAAACTGAAAATAGAAGGGTATATGGAATGTAACACACGTGCTTTTCTTTCTTGCACACATTCACGGATTTCCCGAGTGTTTTTTTTCACCCTCTCCCCTCTCGCTTTCGCCATTTCTGGTACTCGCGCACACAAACGCAAAACGACGTGACCACTTTAAGACCACCCTTCGCACGTTGTGAAAGCTAATCAACGACAACCCATAGCCGCCTCCTCCCCTTTCCTCCTCATTCCACTCCCGCTTCCTCGTCCTCCTCCTCATTCCACTCTCCGCCTCCACTTCTCAGAAAGTGGAGGCGAAGAGCACCTTGGAGGCTTTAAAAGACAGCGTAGCCATCTGAGAGCCAGTTCAAGCACGCAGTGGTTTCAAAGCCAGTTCAGCTGCACTGTTTGCGCTATAATTTCATCGGTGCACGCTTCGAAGCCCGGAATCGCAACGCATCTCTTCGAATCCACGACGGTGACAGCCAGCAGCTTCTGATCAGTTGAGACGAGCGACTGAAGCCCATCGCCGCCACGTCGACGTTGAAGCACATACCCAGTCATGATGCGGTCAAGGCGCAAACACCACAAGATCGTCGTCGCAAGTGAGTGCGCGCGCCCGACTTCTCAAGGTCCGGCTCGTGATGCATGGGTGGATCGCTCTTCGCATTCCTCGGGGAAAGACGCAGCTGTCAAAGATGCCGGCAATCAGCGCAGAAGGAAGCTTCGAAGGCCTTTTTCGAAGACTTCTGACACATCCCACAACCACGTCCAGACGACATGCGACGACGTCGTGCTCGAGGGTAAAGGCCTCCAGACGACTCCAGAATTGGCGATCGAAGCAGCATCGGCGAACATTTCTGCGCGATGCCCGGAAAAGAAAACTGCTGTTGACGATAACGACACCCATCGTGGAAGCGAACCTTCGCCGACATTCAAGATTCCCTACCCGTGCAAAAAGCAACCCTCCCCGATTACATACGTTCTGCAAGGATTTACCGAGTGCCCCTTCTTGGACATGCGACGCATCTCATTTTTGGAGCCTTTGCCCGCATCTTGCTTTTGCGCCATCTGCGGCGCTCTTCCTCCCAGGGCCAGGCAGCTTCCCTGTGGCCACGCCGTGTGCTTGGTGTGCTGGTATACCACCTACGAACGCGCCGGCAGACCGCACCAGGACAACGGTGAGCTAATAATGTTCCTGTGCGGCCTCTGTCCCAAGGATGGTGTCCGGTTCTCCGATCCTGCTCTGGGTGAGGCGACCTGCTCACCGAGTATCTCAACCAAATTGGTGTACTGTGTCTATGGAGTGCATGGCTGCCGCTGTAAAATCGAGCTCTGAGATCTGGAGGCCCACTGCCTATACGAATGCCGTTTCAAGCCCACGAGCTGTACTCGCTGCGGAAGAGACGACATCGCGGTGTCCAAGGCCGTTCAGCACTTTGTACTCTGCGCAGGATTGACGACTGGTTGATCCGACACATGGCAGATGAGAACGGCTGCTGCAGCTGCAAGTTGGTTCGGCTACGATCAACGCCTCTGAAGCAACCTTAAAGTTCCTGCGGAAGTCCGACAATAAAGAAAGTGTTCTTTTGAATTTTTTCGGCTTGAGTGATGATTGCACGTATGTTCAGGTCGCCGGCGGCGGCTTGCACTTGTGCATAACGCGCGTTAGCTGTAGGACATGGTACACGTTATGCCACGTTATTAGAGGCAATACGCTATTGTGACGACACGCATATTAGTTGATTTAGATTACATTCTTTGTCTTCGATAAAATGTACTTCTCTATTATGAAGTACGCAATTAACCTAAACGAAAATTACAATGATCGTAAAAAAATATCTAGTTTCGCCGTATAGCGAAGGGCAGAAATTGTTTGCAACACTCATCTTTGGTCTCGCATTCGATATACGCCGAAATGTGGCTGACGCGGTATGTACCGCAACCTGAAGCGACACCATAGTCACGCAGCTAGCGCGGCAGGTACAAAAGTGTTTGACGCTGCGCCGCCTTCGAGGTGTCGAGCAGTGTGGATCCTGGTAGCGGTGCCACTGCGGCGGTTTGCATTTTCGTCAGTGTTTACGGTTGCACTGCGCTTTCCGCGCTTATTAGACAGATACGAATTATATTTCATTAGAAAGGTTGCTGTCTGTGCCTTCCAATGGCACAGTATTATAACCTAAGCTGAAGCGTTACCTGACGGCACTCGAAAGAGTGCGAGCAAAAAACGGTGTGTCTGCTGCACTAGTCACCGTCGTACTGCGTTTCCTGCAAAAGTACTCAGTGTAACAAAGAAAAGTTTGCTCTGCCTTCAAATGAAAGGTGATACACGCTTTCCTTAAAATATATTGTGTGTGAAGGAAATAAAATTTGTATGTCCACTATTATATAATGGCAAAAAAATTAACGTTTATGAATGAATATAATTTTCCCTTTTCAACGCAGAACAACAAACGTTTGTGTTTTTCTACGTTACAGATGCACTTATCATTTACGCGAGGTTGTTTTGTGTTCTGATGAATCGTTCATGAATTATTGGCATTTATGCCTCTACTTCGTCAGGCCTCACTGAAGAAGAGGTAAAGCTATTGAACCTGCAACTCTGCAATTTGATCAAGCAGCAAGCCCTTCTCGGCAATTCTATAGAGAGAAAATTGTGTTATGTTGATTGAGTAATCTACAAGGGTGCTGCGAATATAACCAACTTTTCTGCCGGTCATCTTCGTGAAAATTGAGTCTTGTTCGTGGACACGCTCATTCACACAGGTGTTGCACATAAGTAGAGCCCCATTCGATGTCTTGTATTTACTAGCACTTACTAGTTTTACAAAGTAGTGCTTGAAGCAAAGGATTTCCAATAAGTAATAAATGTCGCTGGCGTTTTTGTCTCCTGGCACAATCTGTGGAAAAAAATATCGAGCTTTTTCACAGAAGTTCCAACAATTGTCAAATGTAGTGCCCCTGAGCATTAGGAATCCTTCAAAACGCGGATGGATTCTTTGTCTAGATTTCAGTGTTTGACTTAGTCTAGTCGCCGAGCCTACCCACATCCCTTACCTACCTACGTTACCACTTACCGCCTACCCACACCTGTTTGCAACCTCACCATCGACGCAGTCCAAAGAGGGCTAACTCAGTTGTGGCTGCTGGTAGAAAAGAAAAATGAAACAAAAAAAGGGTAGCGCACGGTACATTATGAGTACATGAGAGCAAGCCAGCAGTTTTGCCTATTGTGCAATTGTACCATGGAGAATTGCAGATAACGTGAGATTTCGGACATTTTCCTGGGTGCCCAGTTTTGTTGACAGGCGACTGTGGAAGCGTTTTGAAGTGCACACAAAACTTGCGCTCGAGTCTTTCTATTTTCGGGGCTCGCACGGCGATATCTTCAAACTTGCTTTACACACGCGGTGAGGTGCGACGGGTTTGGCATAGTACTGTGCTTGCGCTATTCTACGAGACTCCTGTTGAACGATAGGATGACCAGGAAACAATGAGCGAGCCCCCTTTCCCCCACTTCACGCAGTGAGAAGAGCGATGGCGTCTTGACCGGTAGCATTCCAAGCTACGCCCGAAAAACCAAATGTCACGGGTTCCGACGTCGAATGAAGTTTTGGAACACGTGAATCCCAGTGGGCGGTCTTCTCATTGAAATGTATATCGTATTTACCCGGGTAATCACCGCAAGTTTCGTGGCCTCTCGTTAATATTTTAGATATACATGTATCCCCATCACTTTTGGTTGGTATGATGTGAAAATGTGCGGACGCACATTTCAAGCTGTCAGGGTTCCCAACTTTTTCTCTTTTAATATTGCATTTAATTGCGCGGCGGAAACAACGATTTGATTCACCATTGTAATGTTTTCCCGCTTACCTGATGCATTTCCTAAGCGATTACATATTACCTGTTATATAGAACGTTTATGAAATGATATGTATGTTCCCGCATCATTTATTAGAAATTCTTCTCCCCCTGCTCTCATCCTTATTAGTTCACCTTGTCATATAATTTTTACATTTTATTTACACTTCGTATATATAAGAAAAGCAGCCTGTCCGCAGACACAACGTATACCACTTGTGCAAAGACCTCAATGGAACGCAGTTCGTTCAACTCGGAGGTCAATGCAGGTCACTGTGCAGTTGTCCGAAACAACCAGGTGGCCCAGTTGAAAAACACAACAGGAAATTTTACCAGTCTGTCGTATTCTGGGACGTTGTTTCTGTAGTTCTGTTGCCTGTAGTTCTGTTGCCTGTAGTTCTGTTGCCTGTAGTTCTGTTGTCTGTGGTGTGACGTCCTGTAGTAGAAAGTTCTGTAGTTCTTGATCAATATTTAATTAAAAATTGACAGAGACGTCCGTAAGGTTATGTAAATTTGTTAGTACAAAAAAGAAAAACATAAAAGTAAAAAAAAAATAAAAAAAACGTCTCCGCCTAGGATTTCAACATGCGACCTCACGATTCCCAGCCCGGCATCTTACCACTGCACCACCGCTGCCATGCTTTTCGAGTGTACGTTTTGGCCATGTGAATAGTACGACGTGCTGATGCGCTGATGTTTACATTTGCATTTTGAGAGCCAAGATCCGCTATCACTCCACGGCGTCAAGTGCCGCATTTCTAGAAGAGCAAGAGTGTTCGTACCATCGACAGGTACATCGTGCAGTGCTAGAACATCGATTTTGATGTACGATATCCATATTAAATAAGGAATTCAGAAATAGGCAACTTTGACTTTTAGGGTTATTACTGCTAGTTTCGACAGTAGTCTCTCGTTCTTTACACTTTTGAGCGCGCATATAATTCGTGTGTTCAATGCAAAATAGCTACATAAACATTCGTGGATGAGAGTTCTTTCTGACAGCATACTGGCTTCTCACGGCAGCACTGTACCAAATTAATGAGACCCGAGCGAGACAGCTTTTCACGCAACTTTGTGGAACAACCCAAATCTTCTTTTCTGCTTCGCATAAAGCTTGTGAAATATTCCTGGGAAATTAACTAATGTGTCAGTGTAACAGCACATGTAAGTCCACAGGCCTGTGTGACACATCTTACCAAAAAAAAAAACGGATACGCAGCCATTCCCGCAGATGGTATGATTTTGATCAGCGGCCGATTTTAAGGAGGCCGGTAGGGCGTTGCTGGTGCCGCGTCGTCACGGCACAATTATAACTATTCGCCACGTCGACTTTATTACCGGTGTCGGTGCCATCAGCATTGCCGGCTTCATAGAAGCGCGATTGAATACCGCGCAAGAGAAAAGTACAGTGTACACCACCGATGCGAAAACATACAATTTTAAAGGACCGCGACGGAAAGCGCTTCTGTTGCGACTTCGGAACTCTTGGCCGTCGCGACCGAATGTTTCTGCTGCGACGTCAGAATTGGTGTCGTAACGTCGGAGTCGCTGTCAGGATATAAAGCTGTTGTTCCGACTTCGGAACTCTTGTTGTCGCGACAGAATGCTTCTGTTGCGAAATCAGAATTTCTGTCGTAATGTCAGAAATGTCTCCCAATTAAGAAATGTCAACAATTTCTGTCGTACAACGGAATTTCTGTAGTTGCGATAGGAATTCCTTTTGTCTTTTTCAACAAGGCACTACAGAAGCTTGTCGCATCACACAATTTCAGTGCACTTCTGTTGTCATCATTGGGTACATGTTGCGGCGATAGGTTTCCGTTGTGGAACAGTTCTCTGTAGTACAACAGAAGTTTGTCCATTACTTCAGGAACACTTCTGTTATGACAACTGGGGGCCTGTTGCAATGATAGGCTTCTGTCGTACAACAACATTTTTCTGTAGTACAACAGAAGTTGGTCGCATTACTTCAGGAACACTTCTGTTGTGACAATTGGGGGCCTGTTGCCACAATAGGTTTCTGTAGTATTTCAACAGCTCTCTGTAGCACTACAGAAGTTTTTCGGGTTACTTCAGGAACATTTCTGTTGGGACAACAGGGTGCCTGTAGTGATGACAATTTTTTCTGTAGTTCTACAAAAATCTGTTGTAGAGCTTCAGCTTTCTGTTGTAACAACAGACATACGACAGACTGTACTTCTGTAGTAGCAACAACAAATGTCTGTTGTACATCAGAAAAGTCTGTCGCTCCATCAGGAATCTGTAGTTACTACAGAAAAATCCTGTTGTACAACAGAAATTTCTGTAGTACTACAAATATCTGTTGTAGAGCTTCAGCTTTCTGTTGTAACAACAGACATACGACAGACTGTACTTCTGTAGTAGCAACAACAAATGTCTGTTGTACATCAGAAAAGTCTGTCGCTCAATCAGGAATCTGTAGTTACTACAGAAAAATCCTGTTGTACAACAGAAATTTCTGTAGTACTGAACACAACCTCTGTTGTCATTTTCAACTGGGGGGGGGGGGGTGTATTGGCCGTCTTCAAGGTCGCACAAAAGTTGCAGTGAAGTACAAAAGGACAATTTTCCTGGCAACTGTGACCCCTCACCTGTCGCCCCTGCCTACATTCCATTGGCTATGGCTTTGGTCACAGTACAGGTGGCTTTCGACTTTTACATTTGACCATAGGCAATGGTCACAGTACAGGTGCACATTCAGTCGTGGACACGACTATGTGCGCCTGCTGACGTGTAGGCTATTCACAAACTGCCTACCTGATTTGCTTTCCTTCGTTTTTTTTCATAATACCAGTGTATGTACTCGCGAATTTTCAGTCCTGCTATAGCACCAACGTATGTTCGAGCAATTTGTCCTTGACGGTTGTCTTCGTTGACTTCGACGCGAGCCAACGCACGTGTTGGTATTCATGACGCCACTAAATTTACGCGTGCTTGTGGTCGTAAACTATTTTTTATGCCACTGTCGGTACACTCGCAGGCTTGTATTCTCATTTTCGTTTGCACTATCTCGCTGTTTTTTTTTCAGATAAAAGTATATAAACTGAACCGTTGGGACTTGTGTGTAATGTTGTTTGCCGTCGCTTAGAGATACTCAAATTTTGTAATTCCCCCTAATGACCTAATTGGTCTTCATTATTCATTCAATTTTTCAAATATCATTATTTGAGGAACACGAAGTAATTCTGACGTAGCTTTTGGTTGCTCACTACAGAATGCGTATAAGTATTTTTCCGAGCGTGAAAAAAGCCGGTAAATACACACGAAATTGCGGCGCGACTGGCCCATCGAGGCGCTTTGCGTGTAAGCGCAGTCTCCTTTCACGCTGGGAAAAACACTTTTATGTGGCACGTATTGAGTAACAGAAAGCTGTACCGGGAGTTTTTTCTTGTTGCTCCACAGTTTTCTCATTGACACTTTTGATCTGATTGTAATATTTTAGGAGTTAAATTAGGACGAATTATGTAGTTAGGAGGAGCGAAAGAATAATCTGAGTACATCCATGGGATGGTAAACAAGATTACTTTCGTTCGGTCCAGCTACGTGGCATTTGAATATATGTTTTGCTAAGGTTACGCGGGGCACCCTTTGATTATATATATATATATATATTGTAATGAAGCAGACGCGCCCCTGTGTATGTGCCGTCTGAAGAGGAAGACGAAGGGCCGTGCCGTGATCTCGAGCGACCCCGTGCTTCGGACAGCCCTTGCAGTGCCTTGTTTTGCCTAGCGTTCCACAACGTCGTGAACGAGAATAAACCTCATCGCATTTGGTGGAGGTTGCTGAGATCCTTCGCCTCGTCCTGGAGCTCCGCACTCGAACCCTGCCAACAAGATCGCCTTGCACTATGCCTGATCCCGCCACCTCGTTGCCCGCCCCACCGGCTGCCACTGTCATATGCGCCGGCGTCCCTCGGCAGCGCGACCCACCCATTTTCAGTGGGACCGCCGAACACGACGTGGAAGACTGGCTCTCATCGTACGAACGTGTAAGTGCCCATAACCAATGGGATGACCAGTCTAAGCTGACCAACGTGCCGTTCTACCTCGCCGATGTAGCCAAACTTTGGTTCTTCAACCACGAATCAGACTTTACAAGCTGGTCCGCCTTTAAGACTCTGTTTGCAGAAGTGTTTGATCGCCCAGCTGTGCTACGCTACGCGCTGAACAGCGTCTACGCCAGCGCGCACAGCAGCCTGGAGAAACATTCCCCAGCTACATCGAGGATGTTCTCGATTTGTGCAAGCGGGTCAATCCCAGCATGTCAGAGGATGACAAGATCAAACACATCCTCAAGGGCATCGAGGACAGCGCATTCCAGATGTTGCTGGCCAAAGGCCCAACTAGCGTATCCGTCCTCATTAACCTCTGCCAGAGCTTTGACGAGCTGCGCCGCCAACGTTCCATCGCCCGCCAGAACATCCAGCACGCCGATTCCGTCTCCAGCATCGCGGTTTCTACCGAATTCACCAACTCGGCCCTCTCGCAGCATATCAAAGATTTTATCCGTGAAGAGGTGGCCAGGCAGCTCTCGCTGCTGCCTCACAGTGACGCACCTACGGCAGCTTTGCCTCCAACGCTGCAGGAAGCCATCCGAAATCACATATCTGAAGCGCTTCCTGCAGCTCCTACAACCCCCCCACCCAACCCTATGAGTGTGCCGCTGGCCCATACCAACTTTGCCAACCACCCTACGTCGCTGCCGCTCAGTTATGCAGCCGTGGTTGCACGGCCACCTGCGCAGACCGCTTCTTTTCCATCGCCCATGAATCCGGCTTCATTTCAAGTTGCCCGACCGTCACCACACTTTTTTCGTCCCACCGAGACGTGGCGCACTCAAGACAACCGGCCTATCTGCTTCGCCTGCGGCATTGCTGGCCATGTGGCACGCTTCTGTCGCCGCCGCGCCTCAACTGCGTGTACCAGCTTTGACAGGCCCCGCTACGCACCACAATACGCCGCCACGCCTCCATTATCACCGCGACGTCTCGACACTGATCGCCGGTTGGAAACTCGGCGTTCCCCTTCCCCTCGTCGGCGTTCGATTTCGCCCCTGCGTCGTCGAGTTCCCACTGAAGAGGGAAACTGACTGCTGCAGTTCCTGAGGCAAGAACTGCAAATACGTCGATTTTCTCAAGACCTCAATCTTCGCCGCAAAATGTAATTACCGTTTTTGTAGAGGGAGTACCAGCAGTGGCACTAGTCGATACCGGAGCAGCCGTTTCCGTCATTCACGAGGGCCTTTGCCGCAAGCTACGAAAAGTGACTACAGCTCGCTCTGGCCTGGTGCTCGCCACTGCCAGCGCGCAGCGAATCCACCCTTCAGCTGTATGCACGGCCCGTGTCGTCATCAACGACGTTCTGTACATAATCGAGTGTTTCGTGCTACCATCGTGCTCTCACGACCTCATCATTGGTTGGGATTTCCTGTCACGTCATCATGCTGTCATTGACTGTTCACGTGCAGAAGTGTCGCTTTTACCACTATGTGAATCACTGCCGACCAGCTCTCCTCACTTTGCCGACAAACTCACTGTTGATGCCGACACAACCGTACCTCCTGAGTCGTCGATGGCTGTTGTCTTGTCGTCTGATTCCGCATCTGACGCCACCGTAGTGTTCACGCCGTCCGATGTGTTTGCTCAACGCAAGGGCATTGTTCTTCCGTTTGCCGTGCTTACTGTAACCTCTGGCTCAACTGTGATGCTGGTCACCAACTACTACCAGTACCCGATCAGCCTACTGCGTGGAGAGACGGTAGGATACTTTCAAGCGGTCGACTACGTCGACGACTTCGATGTTCCTGCCGCCTCCCTCCGTCACCTTGACGCCATCGCTTCGGTCTCCGGCTCATCACCTTCAGTGGGTTTTGACAAGGCCATCGACCCTGCACTTTCCCCATCTCATCGCCGCCAACTTCTCGCTCTCCTTCACAAGTTTGTCTCTTCTTTCGACTGTCATCAGACGTCACTGGGCCGTGCCACCGGTGTTTCTCACATCATCGACACTGGTTCCCACTCCCCCTTGCGACAGCGCCCGTATCGTGTCTCTGCCGAAGAGCGCCGAATCATCACGGAGCACGTGGACGACATGCTCCAACGTAAAGTCATCCGTCCCTCTCAAAGTTCTTGGTCTTCACCTGTCGTATTGGTGAGGAAAAAAGATGGCTCCATTCGCTTTTGTGTCGACTACAGACGCCTAAACAAGATAACGAGGAAAGACGTTTATCCTCTGCCTCGAATCGATGACGCTCTCGACTGTTTACAAGGCGCAGAATACTTCAGTTCCTTGGATCTGCGCTCCGGGTACTGGCAAGTTCCCATGGCCAAGCCTGACCGTCCGAAAACCGCATTCGTTACACCCGATGGCCTCTACGAATTTAACGTCATGCCCTTCGGGTTGTGCAACGCGCCTGCTACTTTTGAGCGTATGATCGACACCATCCTTCGTGGCCACAAATGGAAGACCTGTTTATGTTACCTCGACGACATCGTCGTCTTCTCAACCGATTTTCCGACGCACCTCGCTCGCCTGCATGACATTCTGACCTGTCTCGCCTCTGCCGGTCTACAGCTTAACCTCAAAAAGTGCCGCTTTGCTGCAAGCAAGCTAACCATATTGGGTCACGTTATCTCAAAAGACGGCGTCCTCCCGGATCCAGACAAGCTCCGCGCTGTTGCAGAGTTCCCAAGGCCCACGTCTATCAAAACCCTCCGAAGTTTTATTGGCTTATGTTCTTATTTTCGTCGCTTCGTACGCAATTTCGCATCCATCATGGCGCCTTTGACAAGTTTACTTTCCGCCAGTAACGGCATAGCAGCATGGTCACCTGAATGTGATGCAGCATTTCAGCAATTGCGCCACTTGTTGACCTCACCACCGATTCTTCGCCACTACGACCCTGATGCTCCCACGGAAGTCCATACTGACGCCAGCGGAGTTGGCCTTGGCGCGGTCTTAGCGCAACGGAAAGCTGGCTATGATGAATACGTCGTCGCTTATGCGAGCCGTACTCTAAAGAAAGCAGAATTAAATTACTCCGTCACAGAAAAGGAGTGTCTAGCGATCATCTGGGCATTAAGCAAGTTTCGCCCATACCTTTACGGCCGTTCTTTCGCCGTTGTTACTGACCACCATGCCCTTTGTTGGCTTTCTTCCTTGAAAGACCCGTCTGGACGCTTGGGACGTTGGGCGCTTCGCTTGCAAGAGTACGACATCCGCGTCATGTACCGCTCTGGTCGCAAGCACTCCGACGCTGATGCGCTCTCTCGCTCCCCACTGACGCCTGATTTGGCGTCGTTGTCAGCTTCCTCGTCCACCCTGTCACCGTTCACCATCCCTGACATGCTCACAGAGCAGCGCAAGGACCCATCCCTTGCAATGTTACTCGACTACCTTGCTGCTCCGTCTGATGTCCCTTCGACACGAGCACTGCGTCGCCAAGCAACCCACTTCTCAGTGCGGGACAACATTCTATATCGCCGAAACTACATGCCCGACGGCCGCAAATGGCTCCTCGCTATACCTCGTCATATGCGCTCTGACGTCTGCGCGTCTTTTCACGCTGACCCCCTAAGCGCTCATGCCGGCGTCCTCAAAACTTACACAAGGTTGCGTCAGCGCTATTATTGGAGAGGCATGTACAACTTTGTGCAAAAGTACATTCAGTCTTGCACTACATGCCAACAAAGCAAAACACCTACACAGCGTTTCACAGGACCGTTGCAGCCACTGCCATGCCCGTCTCGTCCGTTCGACCGCGTCGGCATCGACCTCTACGGCCCGTTTCCATGCAGCGGGCGTGGAAATCGGTGGATTATTGTCGGCGTAGATCACCTTACTCGCTACGCTGAGACTGCAGCACTGCCAGCAGCGACCGCCCGTGACGTTGGTTTTTTCATCCTTCGCAATTTTGTCCTTCGCCACGGTGCTCCCCGAGAATTACTGAGTGATAGGGGCCGTGTCTTCCTGTCGGAGGGCATCCAAGCCCTCCTCGCTGAGTGCAGGATAATTCATCGCAAATCGACCGCGTACCATCCCCAAGCCAACGGTCTTACCGAGCGCTTCAATCGCACACTTGGCGACATGTTGCGGATGTATATTTCATCCGACCACTCCAACTGGGACACCGTACTCCCCTTTGTTACGTTCGCGTACAACACCGCGACGCAAGCGACCACCGACTTTTCCCCCTTTTTCCTTGTGTATGGCCGTGAGCCATCATGCCCTTTGGACACCATACTGCCGTACCAACCTGACGCTACAGAGTATACTCCGCTTTCCGAAGTCGCCAAATATGCTGAAGATTGCCGTCAGCTGGCACGTGCCCTGGCTAGTGAGACTCAAGAACGTCAAAAGACAAGACATGACCGTGCTCATCAACCACCGCCCAACTTTGTTCCTGGTTCACTTGTGTGGCTTTGGATACCAGCCAACATTCCTGGCCTTTCTTCAAACTCCTGGCGCGTTATCACGGTCCATACCGTATAATCGAGGCCACTTCACCGGTCAACTACATCGTCGAGCCGCTCACCGTGTCACCAGACCTGCGTCGTCGTGGGCGAGAGACAGTACATGTCAACCGCCTGAAACCGTACTACGACCCGCTCATCTTCTCCGTGCCCTGAGTCGCCAGGATGGCTACGCTTAGCTCCCGGGGCATTGTAATGAAGCAGACGCGCCCCTGTGTATGTGCCGTCTGAAGAGGAAGACGAAGGGCCGTGCCGTGATCTCGAGCGACCCCGTGCTTCGGACAGCCCTTGCAGTGCCTTGTTTTGCCTAGCGTTCCACAACGTCGTGAACGAGAATAAACCTCATCGCAATATATATATATATATATACACACACATAGGCTAAGAAAAAATAGGTGTCTGCACCGTAGCTAAGATATATTGTAACGCTGAGCACTGCTATCTTGAAAGGTGCGGAGAGAGAGCACTCCTTGGAGGCCGGCGCTCTTCACGTCCTCTCAGCTTGCGGAGGAACTGGCAGTTTCCATAAAACAGCGAGAATGGCACCCGACCGAACAAGGGTGCCGTCGGTCGCGAATGCAGAATCGACGCGTTCTCCCTTGTGGCCGAGATGGCGAGGGATCATTAGAGAGCAAAAGGGGTGGGGATGGGGAAGCGGGTGGATGGGCAGGTGGTGACATTCCAGACAGTGTGTTACAGCGCGAAGCGGGACGGGGAACACAGGAAAAGCGAGGACAAGCGCTTCGCGCCTGTCCCACTTCGCGCTGTACCACAGAGACTAACATGGAACACCAACTAACCCAAACCATCACATTTCTAAGGTGGTGACAGTTGGGACAGGATCATGCAGCCATTGTGTCCTACGCCCCAGGTGGCACGCTTACGTTCCGATTTCATTATTCTCCTTGTACAAGGTGCTGTCTCGTTTTTTTTTCGAGGAATTACTGACAAAAGGGATTGTAGGTACCAAGGATTTCAGACGCCTGGCAAAGGGAGTGCCTAAAAAGGAAGGTTTTCTTAAGTTTTTCAAATTACATGGGGAAGAGCAATAAATATATGCATCTTGTTGAGGAACCAGAAACATGTGGTAACGTAACTGGAGCCTCAAATTTCAAACCAATGGTGCGTGGGTTCAAACATTTGTTCCGACTTGCATGGATCACGAAGTGACAGGCAGTTTCATACATGAGGGTACCGCATGCGCAGGCACCGACCGCCTTCTTAGATTAGACATAAATGTTCGAAATTTGCTATGTTTGGAAGCCGTGACCCTTGGGCACCGCGACAGGAAGGTTGGCGATCCATCCAGGATTTTGGAGCAGGGTAAGAAACATTTCGACTATACAATCAGAACTTAAGGTTTCCTTATGTTTCTGCAAAATTGATTAGGTTAGTTGTATTTTGTTTTCATTTATTCTTTCGTTATATTAAAATCTTAAATTAGAATCTAATAATTCTCATATAACCATCCGCAAATTTTGTTTACGCTATTCTATAATTTTTTTTCTTATTGTTATATTGAACTACCCGGTTCGTGGCCAGTCCCCCGGATTGGTTATGTGCCAGTAACGTCCGTAGGTTTTGCATCTACATCAGCGCCGTAATGGGCATGAGTCATAGTTAAAGGGCAACAATAACAACGATGGTCGGTAAGTATGGTTACTTTATGACTT
Organism: Dermacentor albipictus; assembly: GCF_038994185.2. Taxonomy (NCBI): domain Eukaryota; kingdom Metazoa; phylum Arthropoda; class Arachnida; order Ixodida; family Ixodidae; genus Dermacentor; species Dermacentor albipictus. The sequence goes on from NC_091826.1 coordinate 81,138,827, forward strand.
CTTCCACCGCCCCATTTTTTGACAGATACTTTGCTTTGTTTTGCGCCTCCTCACGGAGGACTTACCGAACACCCGCCGTGGTGGCGTAGTGGCTTGGCGTTGCGTGCAATAAGCCCAAGGGCGCGGGATCGAATCCCGGCCCCGGCGGCCGCATTTCAGTAGTGAACGAAATGCAAAAACTCCCTTGTAACGTGCATTGGGTGCACGTTAAGGAACCCCAGGTGGTCAACATTAATCCACAGTCCCCCACTATGGCGTGTCTCATAATCATATACCTGGTTATGGGGGGGGGGGGGGGACACGGGGAAGGCGGGAGATGGAAATTCAAGACGATGAGCAAAACGAGAACAAGGTAAGAGCGGGAGCCAACGTTTCGACACGTGGACTTGTCTTTTTCAAGGCGGCATATGAGTTCCTCGGCACAGTATTTATAGGTATGGTTCATCTAAAAGGGAGACGGGGTAAAGCGGGTGGGCGAGACAACGGCCGAGCGTGTGTTAGCGGCGGGGGTGTAGATTTGAAATGAAAGGTGTGCTGTTCAACGCGTCTGTGGGGGAATGTGGAAAGTGAGGAAGCACCGTGTGTGAGCCGGCCATGTGTTTTCTCACAAAAGGGGCCTGGACGACGGGGAGTGGCGGGGGGGGGGGGGGAACATCTGCTCCGCTGGAGGTCAGTGAGCTATCTTCTCTCTGAGAGAGAGGTAAAAGAAGCGGCAAAAAAATCTGTTCGTGAAAAAATAAACTAATATGGAATAAATATATAAACAAAAGAAAAAGAATGGGAGGAGTAATAACTGAGTATTGTTACCGATAGCTTGAAATTTAGCATAGCGAGATTCCAAACCTCCCTTTGAAACGCATATACCTAATGGTTGCAGTGCCTTCAGCTTATGGGTGAGGTATGATTCTCTGCATTTTCTGTCTCACGCACAACGGAAATTTCACTGTAGGATGAATACATATATAGAGTTGAAATTCATCAAAGTTATGACCTGGATGGTTTAAATTCCTGTCAACGGCATTAATTTGGAAACTTTTTAGCTGTGTCCGCGTGATGTTCATTCAACCTGTCTTTAATTGACTGTCCCGTTTCAGCAATATATCGTTTCTCACAGAAGGAACATTCAAGCATATAAATCACATCGGAACTAGCCCAAGTAAAGCTAGTTTTTACTTCGTGTGTATAAATGCTTGCGGTGCTTTTAATTTTAATGTCACTTCGAAGGTGCTTGCAGGTTTTGTACATGGGCGACAACGTGCTTTTATTACGGGGTAATGATGTTGGCTGACTTTTGCGTGCGCTAACATGTCTTTAAGGCTTCTGTTGCGGTGATAGGTCCCCCTTACGTAGCTTCCGGTGGCTCGTCGACAATCGCAGCGGTATGCAACGGAAGCTTAAGAATGACGCTAAAACGGATCCTCCGCAAAAGAAGTGTTGGCAGAACGATTCCGTAAACGTACCGAAAGTGTTCGAAAACATTACACGGCCACGCGAAAAGCTTTATTATACGCAAATAAACCCATGCTCTCCGACAGGTGCGAGTAGCCAGTGCCTGAGCGATCGCCGGCAGCCATCTTTTATTCCTTTCGGAACGGGGCAGCCTGCGGCTATAAAAAAAAATCAGTTTTGTTCTGCATATTATTGCATCTCTAACGCGTACACGTCACTTTGAGGCGGTAAGTTTTTGCAGTATATTTACGTTGCGTAACAGGCTGTGAAGTGGGAGCAGCCTGAAACCTTTTCACCAATGGTCGAGGGCTAATGGCGAAAAGGCGTCGATTCAGAAATAAATAATTTTCTTTTATTCGGACAAATCATGCATAATCATTGTGTTCACGTCATATCAGATGGGGAGCTGTCGCGGTTTCCGTGACGTTGCCTTACGGACAGGTGAAGTGGGGGATGTCTAAATAAGTTTTCGCCAATCGCGGAGGGCGGATTGCAGAATTCGAATAAAAAAGTTTGGAATAGTTTTACGTTATAGCGCCCCTTGTTGCGTTGATTGACGATAATTGGCTGTGATTTTGGCAGCGAATGCGTAATTTTTTCATCGCTTAGTCTTACACGCCACTGCTGAACTCACATCAAACGTTACCTTGCTTGCACCATTCCTGTCTGTCTGGGTAGCACAACAAACATACGGAGAGATGTTTCCTTGAGGCGTTGCTGTGCGCCATATTTCATACACTCTGAGAGGGTTGAGCCTTATCATTGCCTCACATGGCACATCACGTTGTGGCAGAAGCATTCAGCTGGAACTGAATTATGGGGCTGGAGGGGCCAAAACCACAATCGGATTTTGATGCAGCCCGTAGTGGCGCACTCCAGATTAATTTTGATATGATGGTGTTCTTTAACGTGTCCGTAAAACAAAGAGCGAGAGTCTATTTTTTTTATTTTGCCACCGTCCAAAGGCTGCTGCCCAAGTCCGGATCAAATCCGCCACCTCGAGCAATACCATAGCGGCAAAACAACCGCGGTGGGCACAGAAATGTTGATTTGTCTTGCGACCGCTTCCGTTGTGTCGCCCAGACCCTGCAGTGCGCTTTAATTACTGCGGCTCTGCTTCCGTACACCCTGTGTAGTTTGTCCGCTTGACATATCTGCATGCTGTTTATCTCCCAGAAATAGCATTACCGTACTGTACCGTACCTTGAACTTATGCTTATCCAGTTATCCCGCAATCGCTGTCGTATAGTAGTATTGTTTCCTTGCCTTCTCACATCACCTTCCCCCAACCCCAACCCTGTGTTCAGTACAACTGCGTCTACTGCTCCCTTCCCTCTACAGTTCAATCGACGTCCCGTCTGCACTCGCACGCTAGTTGAAAGCAAGCGCAGCAGTTCCTGCAATTCTTTTGAGAGTGGTCATGGTTAATTGCAACTGTGAGAGGCTAAATGGCGACGCCAGATGGAATTGTGAACATTCGAACTCGGTGGGTCAAAACGGGTTTCTCGCGTCGCCTTTCCTCTGTGACCAGCTCCTGTTATGTATACCACCCAGAAACTATTTGACTATCAACGTCACTCAAGGTTTCTGTCTTTTTTATTAGTCCGTCTTTTTTATTACAAGAGTGGTGTTTCGCCGAGGTAGTGACCACTGCAGTGTGCACACCATCTACCAAGACGATTTTTGAAGTAATGGCCCGCACTCACACGACAGCCACGTCAAAAACGACAGTGGCGAACACCCACTACGTCTAACGTCCACATCAACAACATTGAGCATTTTACATAGAGAAAGCTTCGACCAAACATTTGTTTAAAGTATCAGCAGGGGGAAGGCCGCCACGCACAGCAACAAGACAACAATGGTACCAGCCATAATTCGTCCTTATCAGAAGGGAGAAGGGGAATTTTTCTCAACAACTGCAGATCAACTGTCGCAGCGTCGCAACAGGGAAAGACCGGAGCATGCTGCGAAGGCGAAAAGCAGATTTTCCCCCTTTTGCTTTACATGACTGTGTGGTGTCGCCTCGTGGGAGCATCTGAATTACACTGAAGATAGCGACAATGATACCTTCCCGATAGTTCGCTTTGTGGCTGTAAGCCCTGCGTAAGCTGTGAGCTTGACAAATGTGCATGATGTTTATTTTTCAGAAATAGAGCAAATGTACCGTCCCGTCAATTAAAGTTAAATTTTTCCGATTTCTCTGCAAGTATACCGCCGTGCCTAGCAGTACCGTTTCCTTGCCGTATCAAGCCGGCTTTTCCCACTACCGAAGTCTCCCCATGCATGTCACGAGCAAAAATGTCAGGGATGTTGTCACTCATTTGCAACTGCGTGCTTCTTCTACACACTTATTGCGTTAATTCACCCTACCATTGTATCTGTATTCCTTCTCGAAGATAACACGTAAGCGCAAATGTACGCGATGCAGCTTCTAAGTTCACCTTGCCGGCATAATCCGGTTTCCCGTGATGGTCACTACATTAAGGGACAAACTAAAGATCTCCAATAAACTGTCGTGGTTGCGTATCAGCCTGCCAACAGAACGCCAGCTTGATAGCATAAGAACTGTGCATTTCCATCCATGACGTCATGCTACCGTGCCCGACTGCCATAGAATCTGATAGAATGCTCCCAAGTAAACCACGGGAATTTTGGCCTCGCCGGGCGTCGGCGGAGGCTTCGAGGAAACAGCACCACGCTGTTTTCTACAGCATTGCGCGAGTGGAATAGGCATGCTGACGAAGGTAAAACGGCCAAAGCGCAATAAAAAAATTAAGAGCAAGCCAAGATGGCTTCATAGAAGCAGCAGCAAACCAAAATACACCATAGCTACACCGTCGTCTTCTCACATATTCGCGTACACCAAATCAGCCGTCGAGTAGTGCTGATTTCTTGAAATATTGCCTCTCTTTTCTATTCTGAGGTATGCAATTAAACAGAACTAGAGGTGGATGAATATAAAAAATTTTTGGAACAGGAATGGCCAAACCCAGGCGCATATATTGACGACAAAAATATTTCTATTTAGCGACTGGGTAACAAGCATTTACCGACTAGGGCAAAAACGGCAGCTTTCGGCGTTGTCCCACGGATAAAATATTTTGAGTGGAAGCAGCATATTCTATCTTTGTGGCCAGGGGTTGGGTGAGGGGCGCACTACAGAAGAAAATTTTAGGAATGAATGTGTAAGGGAGCTCTGCCCCTTGGAACGAATGTTCTCGGTCCCTTGAAGTGAACACACCTGATTCTGGACTCGTCTTTCTCCGGAGCCACTTTGGTGAAGAGAGTGAAAATTGTCATAAAATATAAAGATATTGGTTCCTGGTGTGCAATCAGGGTTCCTACAAGTATAATCAGCTGCATGTCACTGCTACGTGTGAAAGCGGAACTGTATCAACGGCGTTCCTTTCTTCATATTCACTCTCCAGAAAAGAAATATAATTTTATAAGAGCAGAATAAATTTTCCTCACTGCAGTCTGCGTTAGCGAAATGATGGCACGCATAAAGGAAATCGTACTTCTGATAAACGCAACTGTGTCTGTTTAGAGCGAAAGTGGTCATAGAAATCACGGAGTTCAATTTTTCTAGGAGCAATTAGGCCCCAATTCCATGGTAAGCATAGATGTACCACTGTTACAATTATCTAAGGCACTATTGTCTTCTCATTATTGTCATGCCATGCAATTACGTCAGAAGTGTGCCGTATCATCGAGTAACGGCTAGCACTCTGGACTATATATGAATCCAGCAATCCGAGTTCTAATCTAGATGAGAGCTTTTTTCTTTTCGTTCTCCCAGGGCCTCAACAGTGCTTAGTGAACGGTAGCTGCGTTGCTTGAGCGTATTTCAAATCCGGCGTGGTCTAGTTATTCCACTTCCGGCCACTAAAACGTACGGTCGTGTATTTCATGCGCTCCAACGGGGCCGTGATAGCGGCCCAGTTTAGCCGCAGAAACAGGGATGACATGAAAAACAGCCAGGACTATCAAGTGTTTCTGCCTCATTTGCGAGAAGCTTGGGTTGATTTCAACACGCTTTTTTTTTTGCATCGTGACCTACGAGCAACGCCGTAAGTGTTGAAGACCACCAGGATTCCCGTTGTCGTTTGGAATTGCTACCTGAGGTTAATGTTTTAGGAGTATATCACATGAATCATCTCTGTGCTTTTGCATTGAAGAGCCATGCAGAAGTTGTTGACCACTGAAAACATTTCTGTGAAAGGGAGAAAATGTCTGGTAGTAGACTCTAGTAACCAAGGTGTCCGAATGAAAATCCGCTCGCTCCTTCCTAATGCGACGAATGACGACATTCGTATGGCCTTTGAGCCATACGGCGAAGTAATGGAAACGACAAAGGAGCGCTTCCGTGCCATTGGTATTTCTGAAAAACGTATGTGGTATTTATGAAAAACCAGAAGCTAAAGGCCGGAGCCTCGACTGAATATATTCCTTGTCAAGTACGTGCCGCCGGTGAGCCCTCTCTCGCAGTTATTCCAGGCAAGGCGCCACTTTGATTGCGCTGCCAAGGAAGAAGTGTATACGCGTCACCACTGCCCAGTCTCTCCATGTTCATGGTGCCGACAGTCTGGTCATGGAGAAGGGCATTCAACAAGCGCGGAAACTACCATAGAGCCCAGCGGCCGAATTGACTGTAGCGCACCAAGCGGAGGGGATTAACATCTGCCGGTTCTGGTTTTGGGCGCGCGCGTGTTGAACGCTAGCTAGCACGCGTAGCGCTGGCTGCGCTAATCGGCGCAGCGGCTTTTCTTTTCTTTTTTTTGCTTCTGCTGCTTAACAGCGTACGTTCTTAGTACGGAATCGTTTTGTTATTTTTTTTACTACAAAGCACTGCTAACGATCTTTACCAGCCTGCATCGAATCTCTGCCACGTGCGATTTCATAAAGCACATGCAAGACGCCTTGTGAATGAGGAAATCTTTGATTTGCTCGATATAAGTGCGCCTTCAGGGATTTTTTTGCGTGCATATAAGGTCGTGGTACAATGTAAGCAGCAGTAGTTCTCGTACGAAGCTCCACAGACGGCATCAGCTGAAAAAATTGCAAACAAGCGTTGATTTGGTGTGAAATCCTTGTAGCAATAGTGCGTGTAGAGGCGAAGCGTGCGAAAGTCTTAAATGGGCGACATTATATGCAAACCAAAACAATTTGCGTTTCCATACACGTGGTGTACGAAAGAGCCAACTAAACCAAATCATTACGATGAAATATGAAAGCATGTTATTTACAAGCATTCCCCATTCACTGTCATTATTCACTGCATTTTAAGAGCACAAATACACGAGCAACTGCGCGTTTCCAAAGCAACTTTGCCTCATCTTACGCTATAATAAGCCCCATACACTGAAGTAGCCACAGCACAGGCCCTCAGTCAGACCATGCTAGGCGCTGGCAGAATTCCTTTGGCTCGCACTCAAGACAAATGCATGGTTTCAAAGCCTTTTTTCAGTCGTTTGATGAATTTTGATGTTCTTGGTTTTTGAACTTCTCGGCATCATCTTTCGCGTGTTCTGCTGCCGCAGGAAACTGAGGGGCCAATTGGCAACGTAGGTGGTGCAGTGAAACGTTTAATAACCTTCACGGAATGAAACCAAAAGAAGGAAACTGGCCACCAATAACAAGAATACAATAAGCTGAGGTTATTTTCTACCCTCTGAGGCCACACGTGTGGCACTCATTGACATAGATTTACCTTTGATGATTTTCCTGTATGCAATAAATGTGTCGATGCTTTAACGGTCCATCGCTTGTCTTTTGCTTATAAAAAAGTATTTTTCCCCAGCATAGAGAAAACACAGTGCCCTCCAACCGGAAATTTTTTCGGCATTGAACCAACATTTGACAGTAAGGTGGTTTCAACGTTTTAAAAGATCCTGGCACATTGCACGTTATCACAGCGTGGTATGCGTAGTGCATTCTCTTACCAGAGAAGGCTGCCGAAATAACAATAGAGTTAAGCACGTGCCTCCCAGCTCTTATGTATTTGTGTTCATTGGTGAGGTGCGAGTGCTACTGCTATTCCCACGTTTAGTATACATCATACCTTGGTAATAAAACTTTTGTATTCATAGGATACACCACAAATCATTGCCATTATTTTATTACCCGTACATTTTTCGCACCTTAGTGCGACATATTTTAGGCCTCTCAGAGCCAAGTTCTACCCTTCACAATTGTGATGCATGACCTCGCCATTTGCCACGTTCTACCATTGATAATTCAAATCCATTTATTAGCATTTGCTTGGCGCTCTTTGGTCATATCTCGCCGTTGCAGCAATAAGATCCATAAATCACGATCATCGAGCAAACTGTATTCAATAAGGAAACTATCCCCTGTCAGGATTGGGGGCTCAATCCCATCGCCCGTGGTCCTTTGCCAAGATTGGAGTACGGCGTGAATTCGAAGGTAGCTGGCCCATGCCGTCGTCCAAATTATTTACGCTGAGGACGTTGATGAAGTGAAGAACTGCTTCTCATCGTGAACGAGGAATATGGGTTTATTTACAGAAATTAAATCAGTCTAACATGACTGCTTGAGAAAAAGAGTATCCGTCCAACATGACTGCAGGAGAGAAGTGAATCAGTCTAACATGACTGCTCAAAAGAAGTGTGTCCAGCTTTCGCACAAAAACAGTTTTTATACACTCGGTCCGCCGGCCATACGAGGCGGCGACTGTTCGTTTACTCATCGCCAACTTGCCGTCGCTCCGCAGAACAGTTCACGTACACAAGGGCACACACATTCCGATGCCCGACGCCGGCGTTGGAGGGGTGCCGTTCCGGGAAGTATCGGCGCCAATCGTGGGTAGCTCGTTGTCTTGCGTCTGGACGAGGCCTGGGAAGCAACATAAAACGGCTTTCCCGCGGCAGCTTGTTCATGCGTAGCAGATCAGGTCCACGCTGGAGACCTCCGGCACCATTGTTCGTCCACCGAACTCCTTCTGTCACAATGGCGATGGGGCTGGTGGAGGAAGACGGCTTTCAGCACAAAGCCCGCTTCTTCGAACGCCTCCTAGCTGCGGCGACGGAGAGTGGGGGATGCGCGTCTTGTCCCCTAGTCGTAAATGGGTGGCAATTTTGCCTTGCAGCTCGCCATTCTTAACACCCCTCGGCTCCTCCATTTCTGTCCTTTTAGCACTGCCTCCTCTCGTCCTTCCCTGCTGACCGCTCTTTAGGTGTCAGAAGGCAGCGCTAGGCTGTTACTGTTGTAAGCAGTAATTTCTTTCATTTCATCTTGTTTTATCTATATATCTATCTATTTACATAAATAATGAAATACAACGCATTATTACAGGCCAAAAGATATAACATTCATACCGATCCTAAGTATGAAGCACTGCCGTTCAAACAATCGTTCAACAGGCCCGTGCATTCCAAAAATCTAAAAAAAAGTAATCGGAACAAGGAAACGCACAAAACCTAGTTGACGGTGAGCATCACTCAAGATTCCTTCCCTGTCAGTGTCAATCTGTCTCATTATTCACGGTGTGTACGTTTTTCCGGCAAAGTAGTAAGCACTGCAGTCAACGGGTCATCTGAGACTGAGACGGGTTTCGAAGAACCAGTGGTGGCCCGCATTCACGCGACGGTCGAGTCAAAAGCGGCAGCGACGAGCCCGTGGCACTGAACAGTTTACATAGAAAATGGTTTGGCCGAGCCCTTGTTGAAAGTATCAGCAGAGCCAAGGCCACCGCTCCAAGCAACAAAATGACAATGGTGCTAGACAGCAGCCGTTCTGAAAAGAAGGGGAGGGGGAGTCATTTTAGACAATTACAACAGATCACCTGGCGTAAAAGGGACAGAGTACAGCACGCTGCGATGGCGAAGAGCAGATTTTTTTTCAATAATGTTTATTCGCATCTCCTTTCAAATGGGGTATTGACGAATTGTCACCTATCCGCCCTGATTTATTCATATAAGCTATACATGTTTTTCTTTTCATCATAGCATATTTGTATACGCCTACTCAATCTTTTATTTTTCTGGTTAAAACTGCTCAGTCTACCTTGTACCGTTGCCTATGGTGTTGACAGATCCGGTCGAATCAATCTCTTTCCTGCTTTTTTTTTCTACCAGTGATTTAGAAGTCTCTAACTTATCTCGTCTGCAGGCCGGTTCATGCTTCCAAGAACTTTTGAAAGTTGTACGTTGCCTACCAGTCTCACTATTCCAAACGTAGCTGAGTTACAGCGCGCGGTGCGAGAACTTGAACTACGCGCAAGATGGCGGCCGTCATGCCTTTACCTTTTTTTTATTGAAATGAAAATAAAAGAAAGAGACGTAGTCACCTTATAATGGTGACGGCTACTCTTTTTCTCATAGCGGAAAGACCGATATAAAAAAAAATTTGTTGGAAAATGAAAAAAGAAAGAAAAATCACTTCATAGGATGAGAAAGCCACAGCACAGTCCTATGCGCCTATGAATATCACAGTGTAAAAGTCAAATGCAAGTTGCACCACAATGAGCTCATGTGGACTTCGATGAGCATATAAACAGATGAGGACGTACAGTGTTGAAATAATTCCCGCACAACAACAAAAAATACATAACACGTAATGTGCATAAAGGGACCCTAACAGGCGACAGAGGAAATTATGATCATACGCTGTAAGTTGTTACGTGCCCGCTATGGAGCGTTGTAACGCAATAATTTTTTGAATTGTTTCATTAATAGCCGATATAGAAATATTTCACTGCCGTAAAACGGCGATTTCCTGAGGCGAAGGTCACAGTCAACACAGACACTCTTTATGGCAAATCAGTTCAGCGGAATCCTGTAAAGTGAAAGAAGTATCCTGAAAAGAAAAAAAATGTTGATCCACCCAAATGTAGCGTGAAGCTTCACAGGATTTCTGAAGTGAAGGCGCTAAAATGACGGTGGACAAAGAAGAAACACACACACACACAGGGCGCCACTTCCAACAATGTTTAATCAGGAAAAAACGCCACCGATTTATACTACGAGCGCAATCACAGTTTCTCAGGGCGCATTCGCGTTCAAGTAGAGCAGTTCTTTGCGTGACAAGGATATGGATGCAACACTTACGCAGTTATCAGCTGCTTCAATGATTCTTTTGGCCTCAATTATTAATCTAACCCATTTGTCACGGCTTCTGGCAACCACAGCGCAGGCGTGGAAGTCTGGCTTACATCTGCAATTTCTACAATGAATTGCCAGGTGGCCCTCCCTCCCATTGTTCACTTTGTTATTGTGTTGCCTCAGCCTGTCATTCAGGCACTGCTCTGTTTGGCCCACGTACTTTTTTCCACAATCTAAAGGAATCTCATAAACAACTCCTGCCTGACAATCTACGTATTTGTTTTCGTGCTTTGTAGCACAGGCCGGTGCCTTGCGGGAATAAGGGTTGGTCATTCGACATAGCTTCGAGAGCTTGCACGGGGCAGAAAACACGACATTTACGTTGGCTCGCTTTGCAATCTTTTTCAAATTATGTGACATGCAGTGTATGTAAGGTATGACAGCAACTTTTTCTTTTTCGCGGGGTGACTCCTGGTCCGGTTGGCGGATTCGCGACTTCTTCAGGATTGTTTCCGCTACGGACACTAAAACAGGTTGCGGGTAGCCTGCCTCTTCCAGGCGGTCAATCTGCTTAAGAAAACTCGCCTCAGCTCGATGTGGACAAGACTTCTTAAAAACATTCAGCAGGCACATGTTGGCAATGCTGCGTTTAACAAGCTTAGAATGGGAGGAATTAAAAGGCAGCAGAGGTTTAGTAGCGCGAGGTTCATACTGCCAACAGACGTGGTTACTTGCTAAAAACAATCTAAGATCTAAAAACCTGATGGAGGAATCTACCGAAAGTTCGTGGGTCACTTCAATAGGGGATAAAATCTGCCTGAAGGTTGTCAATGTTTGACTAACGACCAAGTCGACCAAGTCACAGGAAACCCATGGTGGTCAACCAGAAAGGACGCTTCGCAGGTGAGGATAAATTTGTCCTGGTCCGGGATTCGAACCTGGAACAGTCGCCTTCCGGAGCGGTCGTTTTATCATCGGAGGTAACCAGTAGGCTAGCAGATCGCAGCACAAGCCACAATTGTCAGCACAATTGAAAAATAGATGGGTAGTCGAGAACTGAAAGCAATTTTACCATTCATAGACACTAATGCACTGGCACCCCCCTCCAAAAAACAAATAGTTGCACATACAAGACGAAGTGGTGACTGCAGCGCTTTTACTTAAAAGATTGCTTTAAAAGATCACCTAAAAACAAGCGCATTTGACCGGATATATTTAATATTTCATAGCACATAAAGCTTCATCACGCGCGCAATCTTGTATTTACTTTTTCGTGTGCTTGAAAATCTGGATTCTCTGTATAAGAGGGTAAACTGAAGAAGGCTTACTGGAAAGACACCTTCGTTAACATTTCTACGCAGTCAGGCTGAGAGACAATTGAAATACCTTTAGATGTGCGGCAGATAGGAGACAGAGGTTCTAGCGCTAACGATAGCAGAAGTTCTTTGCTATAAAACGCGGTGATATAGGCTGCTGTGAAAAAAACAAAAAAGAAAAGGCCAGACGTCAGAATAGGGCACCGTCCAACGGCAGACAGTGTTGTGCGAAGAAAAAAAATTTTGTCTACTTTTTTCGCATCTCATTTATTACCTAAGAGTGTTTGGCGAACATGTCATTTTTGCTCGTTGCCAGGACACTAGATCAACGCGCTGTAAAGACGAGGACAAAAAAGGATACCTTTTTTTTCCTTGTCTAAACTACGCGCTCAACTAATGCCATTCAAGATCACCTAAATAATCCATTTCGCCACGGTTGTCGAAATTGACAGTGTGCAAAAGCGAAAACGAGGGCGTCAACGATTTTCTCAAGAATCCGTACACGCTGGAGGACGCTGCACGGTTATACCAGGTGTTGGGTAGTGTGCAGGACGCGAAAGGACAAAGAAAGAGAGAGAGAAAGAAAGTTGCAGTGAGCGGAATGCGCGCCCAGCTTTCCAATCACAAAAACAGGGAGGGTTTAGGTGGTTTCAGAGAACTGATGTCGTTATAAGGGGTCAGCAGTGCTGCAGGGGCGTTAGCTCCTTTGTTGGTCAGTCACAAACAGCCTTTGAGAGCAGAGGGAAAACTGAACCGTGACCATGTATCCTTTCTACACGAAAGGATACATTGCATCCTGCTACGGCTGTTAACACTGGCGTTGATGCTGCCACATCGTTTGCCCCTGAACCTTGCTGCGAACGCCGGCCATGAGGATTATACGATTTACCCACAGCATATCTGTTGCAATAAATGAGGCATGTTTTTTTTCGTTAAAAAGTGTGCTACTGATTATGCATTAAAAAAATAAAATTTCTGTGTAAATTACGGCTCTACGGCGAAGCACAGATACGTTACGCCTTCTTAGGCTACTGTGAAAAAAATTATTTGTAGAACACATCATAACATCTTTGTTTTTGGAGAAGTATAAATGGCGAATTTCAAGTCCGTCACATTTTAAAGCACACTCATTTTTTTAACAGTATTGAAAATAGCACCTGATTCATGATATTTATCATCGAATTTCCACGCTAAATCCAAGCAATAACGAAAACAAGCGCTCCGGGAGCGCAAGAAAGAGGGCCCATGCATACTGCATGTATTTGCATGCGTATGACATACAATATTCATATAAAATGCATATTGCGCGTTGCTTTTGTTCCACGCGCGCGGGCGCCCCGATGAAGAAGACGAACTGCTCCGGTGTCTTGAGTTGTCCGCTCAACTGGCCAGCGCTGGAGTTGTTTTTATAAATATACATCTTAAATAACCTTTAGTATTCAATCCATCGTTAGGGTAACAATATGAAACTGAAGCGCCCCGTGAAGATGTTTGAAACTGAACGTCTCGCCCAATCGCGGCGCCTGCTGATACTGAATGCTTTGCCTGGCAAGGACATGCCGCTCTGTGTCGAATGAGGATTTGCCGCGCCGTGCTGTCATTCAAACTTGGTCCCAGATTTGTTTACAGGGCGTTGCTGTTTGACTAGCAGTCTCGTTGTTGCATGGATTTGACCTTCAACTTCGAATAACACGAATTACGCGCGATTGTTTGGATTTTGAAGAAGATCGGCATGTCATACATGGTGACGCCCTCGAGATTATCCATAAAAAAGACTGCCCGCTACTTAAAGATCAAGGCATAATTAATAAACTTTTGTTAATTAGTCTTTCGAGAGCGACATAAGCTGCTGAAATGTATTTCCGCCTCGTCGTGGACCTTGTATGCCATGACTATAGGTGCCTCGCGGTCACAACTTTTTTGTAAAAAACTGTATTGTCTAAAAAAAACACTCTTCTTAGGCACACTCAAAACGTCTGAAGTTCGCAACGATTGCTTCGCATTATGAAAGCGCTGCCGTACCACTGCCCGGAAATTGTGCACAGTCGAACACTATATCGAAATTGTATCAATTGTGAACTTGATCAGCAATAAAATATAAAGCACGAAATTGCCAACAGCAATGTTTCTTTGGTTGCGTCAAATATATTAAGTTGTCGTATCCATTGCAGCCAAAGTAGTTTCTCTGTTTCTCTTCTGCTTTTGTTGTAGCGCTTGAACCACTTCCAGAAGCAGCAACGCTAACCACCTCTAAGTGCATTGCAGTTTTGAACTTCATAGTTACGTGGGAGTTGCACCCAGTCATCGATTGCTGCGCGGATTAGGACAACATCGCAGAAAAGCTTCATGGCGGCATAAGAATTCTCTGCCATTCTTATTCATTAAAAGAATCTCTGGTATCAGGAATGCCAACATTAGCCTTCTGTTCAGCCATACACACAGCCACTGATGCTTTGGATCTATATATGAAAGAAGAACCGCGAATAAATGTTCTAATCGAAAAATAGTTATGATGCTAATATTAACAAAAAAATGAAGGAGTATTTCAAACTCGATCAGACATCCTTCGACGAAACGGCGTTGCATGAAAAAAAAAGATAAGCACGTTTCCGCTGTGTTCCAACGTAGACATTACGCGTGTGACACGAAGTAGCGCAGTCATCTCTCAGTGACATGTCGTCTCAGTATGGCGCACTACTGTTTGCCCCTTTCTCTTTGACCCACACCGGCCGTGGTCGCTTAGCGCCCGTGTACCGTGCACAGGGGTAACGTTAAATATATCCTGGTGCTGAGAATTAATTAATCCGAAGACCCCCACTATGCTGTACTTCACAATAAAATCGTGGTTTTGGCTCGTAATACGCCCGAACTCATTCATTATTTCTTTGATCCAGGTGACCTCGTATATGCGTGAACCTTTGTGAAGGTCGAAGTGCTTAGCTCAAACAATAAATAATGTTGTTACGAAAAATATATAGCAATGGTGAAACATTCCGCAACGTCAAGAAATGAGCAACGTTTTGACAAAAGGAGAATAACTGCAATACTCGAGGTCCCTCTGCCGAAACCGCGATCAAAGCAACGGTACCAGGTCGTTGTGGGGTACTCGAGAATATATTTAACTCGGGATTTTTTCGCGTACCCATGATGCATGGTACACGAGGGTCAATGTGGGTATGAACCCGCGACTTCCTGCATTGCTGCTATAGACACCATAAGGCTCTGAGCTATCATAGTCTGTAACAAAGGGCCCCGTCTTGTCCACTGCCGACGACACACTTTGTTGCCGAAATGAAGCTTCGGTGCCCCTTGTTCACAAATGTTTTATAGTACCAGACAAACACCTTGTGCTTTTATGCCCGAACAAGAAATAAGTTCAATTGAGGGGACGAGCACTAATGGAACAAGTAATCACACAGGAGCCAAAATTTCGATCACGGTGCAAGTCTTCGTCGAGGCAGGACCTGTTATCTTTAGCAGCGCCTTTGTGTGCGCATATCCCACTCGCCCCCCCCCCCCCCCCTCCAAGGGGGAGAAATTAGGTAAGAAGCCTGGACGTGTTGTATAGCAACTAGCGTCAAAGCACAACAATAACGAAAGTAGGGAAGAGAATCCGCAACAGAATCCAAATCGGCAGGGTCAAAGGGAAGGTTGGAGTTCTGACAGAAACGGAGAACGATGGGAGTTCTGGTTGCTAAGGCTGCCACCAACCATTACGAGCTGGTATATCCCGTGGCTACGGGGGCGGGGTTTGTGCGACTTTCAACAGCGTTTGCTTAGAGCCCGAACAACATTGACCACCGGAGAGGGTACGACTTGGAAAACGAGATGATGTAAAACAATTCCATATGTATAATACATCATTGAGGGTGAGCGATGTGCTCCAAGACAAAAAGTGCGGAAATTTTCTACCTTCGTGCTCATGCACGAAAGGGCAGAGACGATCTGTGCGTGGTGTCTCGCAGGCCTTCTGATGTCCTACATGATCAGGGCAACCGCTTTCTTGCTTCCTAGTAGAGGGCCTTGAATGCACACTGGTCAGCTTACACAGAAGAATAAGGAGTACAATTATGTGAATTCCACGCACTGTGGGAATCGATGGGAACATCAATTCCTACTGTGTTTGGGAATCTTTCTGTGTTGTTTAATTTGAATACCGATACTCAGCGGTAATGGTGACAGCGAATCATTCTATTTCTTCATCGTTTACTGCAAGACGGGGGCACTGATTTGGTGGCAAATGTAACCTTGCGTGCATCACTGCTGTTTGTCTGCGTAGTGCAATGAACATACACCGAGACGTGTTTGCTTAAGGCGTGGTTGTGCGTAATAGTTTATAAGCTATGAGATGGTTGAGCACTGTCATTGCTTCACATGGAACATCACATGGCAGCAGAAGTGCCATGTGATGTTCCAAGCCAACTCCACAATCGGATTATTAGGCACGCCGTGGAGGCGGACTCCGGATTAATTTTGGTACCGAGCTGTTTTTTAACGTGCACCTAAATGTACGTGCCCGACCGCTATTGTATTTCGCTGCTTTCGAAATCGGCTTCCATGGTGGGGATCGAAGCCGCGACGTCGAGCAAGGCTGTAGCCGCCTAGCACGGAAATCTTGATTGGACGTGTGAGCGCTCGCGTGGTGTTGCACAGAACCTTCGGGTATTTAATGTGATTTTGCATCTGAAAACCGTCGGTCATTTCTCCAGTCGACAAATTTTCATGTTTTTTTTTGTTAGAACTTGCAAAAACGTACAATTCCTTGAGTTCTTCTGCAACTGTCGTCATGCCTGTGCCTATTGCAGTAGGGTTTCCTCACGTTAATTTCCTTAAGGTAGCGTTTTCCTTGTCCGAACCATCCGCCCTATATGGTAACTGCGAGCGAAGAGTGCTGTGGCTGTTGTGCACTGATTTCGCGATTACGCCGCTTCTACGAATTCTCTGCCTCATCTCCTTGCCCCCTCTTTACCCCTCTATTAACAACTCATTGAGGTTTGCACGTTATTAGAACTGTAAGCGCTGCAGGTTCTGATATGCCTTTGCGGGGGCTCACGGATAATTAAAGCTGTCAAAAGGCTAATGTGACGACACCCACAAATCTGCAAAGAGCACTGTGCACGTGGAACGCGATAAAAATGTCCAAACGAGCTTCCCACGTCGCCTCTCCTATCTTCCACGTTATGTTCTTATATATATTCGCGGTCTAAACCTCCCCCCCCCCCACCCCGCTTCGTGCAAGAATGCAGGACCATGCAGTAGAAAAGTTGGAGGGAGAGGGAAAGAAATCGTCGCGTTAAAACCACACCGTGGCGAAGCTGGGGTGAACGTAGGAAAAAAGAAAGTCGTATCTGCACTGGCGCATAATCCCGTCGCACAAACCCGACGGACAAGCGTGACGAATAGGCACGACGCCTCTCAGTCAATTGGCATCCGTTTCCTTCATCGGCACACACAGTGAACTGTAACATGGTGTTTCTTTTTTTTTTAGCAGGTATGGGTAGTTTGCGCCCATGCAGTGTGCTTGGTTTGCAGGGAAAGTAGGAACTATTCAGAAAATCTCTCTTGAATTCTGTAGATTGGCAATGAGAAACGGCCACAGAAGGGGCAATGCTGACGAACTTCAAGTGCCTTGCAGGTTTGAATTCCACTGTTAACTCGGCATTGTGAGCCAGCCGTCAAATTCTGCGTAAATGAGAGCCACATTGTAAGGGACCCCAACCTGGGCAAGGAAACTGAATTCCAGCAATCGGCGTTCCGTGAAAAGTACAGCTGAGAACAGGTTGGAAAGAGAATGCATCCACGTATCTGCACGAAATAAGAAGAAAGGAAAGGAACATACCATATACCAAGAATTTACAGAATTTTTGTTGAAGATTAAAGAAAGGAAGGGTAAACTGGGTATGACGGTAAATGAGAAGACTAGGCTTGTGACAAAATACAAAGAAATATACATTTACACGAAGGAAAAGATTCAGTGTCGCGGTTTGCAGCAGCCTTGGTCCAAGCAGTTGTAGAATAGAAGAAATATGTCAGGTAAAAGTAAAAACGAGTAATTTACAGTACCAAAAACAGGCGCTATGAGCCGATACCACTAGACATAGCAATACTGAAATTTCTGTTATTAGTAAACCGGGGAACTCATTCGCTATGCCAACCACACAACTGTAGCTGTAGAATGCAAACTTTACATTCAGCAATGAAGTAAAAATATTCACATTATACATTCAAACTTTAGGTCTCACGGAGGTAGATAATATGGCCACATAACTGAATAAACCAAATACATACAGCCGTATCTCATCCAAAAGTAGAATACACTGGAACAAGCAGGTACAAAAATTTAGATAGGAGCTCTTGAATGTGTTTCTAATAATAACCACACAATTATAACCAGTAGGCCTGGTTAATAAATCTCTCAGACCTATTGATGCGCTTACAAAAATTGCCTTGAGAGAAGTTGACAACTCAAAAAACTGAGGCTGCAGGTCTATCACTAGGAAGGATAAGTCGCATCTTGGTGTTGTCGTTTCCAACGACGTACGCTCTAGGCACGTTTTTTGTTCATGCACCCAGGGTCTTCTACAATGCGTCCACGATACATTTGGCAAGCTGAACAAGGCATCTTGTTTAAAATTTCAGACAAACAGGAGAAACGTTGCCTAAGATTCCCATACGTAGATCAAAGTTCCAGCGTCAACTACAGCCTTCGCAGTAACTTACTGATCCAACTGTTCCCGACGGTCGTCAGAATAACCAGGCGTGTATAAATAACCTATCTGTAATAAATAAACAAATTTGTAATTCGAGTTGTCAAACGAAATATATCTCGCCAACATTTCAAGCATTCGTATTAATTGCAGGCAATGAAATACTTGATGAAAGCGTTCGAAATAAACGGATTGGCTGGAATTAGGTGTCATTCTGTGCAAGGCCACGTAATTCTGATCTCTTTTATAAAAGGCCAAAAGGAATGCAAAAAGAACGCTATATAGAGGAAAAACATTTTTCCGTAATAGAAATGAATAATTAAAAGTGATTGAAAAGTCACTGCAGCAGCTGGGAGATATAAATTCAGTCTTTGATGATTCCTGCGACGATCAAAGATGTCATGCGTACTTGAAAACTTTAATTGAAGTTTTAATTGAAATTGCTCTGCGGTTTCGCGATAAACACCCGAATTCCATTTTGTTACTATTGAAGTGTGGAAGCACCCAAATCTGCAGTCATTATGCCTTTGACGCATCATTGTGCCGGCAAAAGGTCAGGTATTACATGGCGAACGCGTTTTAATTTCCAGTCCTCGTCTATCGATTGCGATGACCGTGTGGAATACTTTTCTAAGTAGACATTTCGTCAGCGCAAGCGAAGTGCAAGCAACATGTGGTCATACTGAACCAAGCCTTTGCTGATTTTTTTTAGTGACACCATGATAGCCTTATGTTTACTTCCATTTTTTTTTCTTTTTTTTTCAGATGTGTCAGCTGCTTGCAACATTTTCGTCTGGTTAATTGTGATTGCTGATTTGGTATTGTCTTAGTGAAACCGAATATGGTGCAATGAGACAGAGTGATTAAGCAGCAGTTGGAAACCTATAGGGAGGTCAACAACAACTCCACAGAAAAGAGACGCTTTATTAAGTGTTAGACATAAGTTTGCATGCTAATTATGGCAGTAAGATTATACTTCATGAACGTAGAATAAGTAAAGGACCGCAGGGGCACTAGTACCAACTTGTGTAAATGCAAACCAAGCTCATTGTAGCTTCTACCAGCAAAAATACCACGTGTTGGTGACACGCCACCATTCGTCCCTATTTTGTCATATATTTGCATTGATGAAATTGTTTTCCCAAGGAGAGAAAGTGAAATACAGCTCGCGAACTTACTGCGCAAACATAATTACCTAAAGCCAATGACTTAAAGACTGAACGGGTCAGGAAACTCGCGCACACATGCTCGCCATTTTATTTCCCGTAAAATGTTTCCGGAAACAGCGTGAGCTTTGTGGTTTCAGGGTGGTAGCCCGGTGTTTACACTTTTGCTAAATTAAGGCTGAAGCGCACGCCATAAGATGATAGTTTGGCCACCCGAGATTACGGCGCTGTGTAGGCCTCCGGGAGCCCACGACCCACCGCAGCAAATATTGCGCGAGTTGTGACGCCTTTTCCGTTTGGCCAAAAAAAGAGAAAAAAACTGGATATATTTTTTTATTCTGAGAACAGATAAGAGCGTTAAGAAAAAAAAACTAAAAATAGTAGGGTATATGGAATGTAACACACGTGCTTTTCTTTCTTGCACACATTCACAAATTTCCCGAGTGTTTTTTTTCACCCTCTCCCCTCTCGCTTTCGCCATTTCTGGTACTCGCGCACACAAACGCAAAACGACGTGACCACTTTAGGACCACCCTTCGCACGTTGTGAAAGCCAATCAACGACAACCCATAGCCGCCTCCTCCCCTTTCCTCCTCATTCCACTCCCGCCTCCTCCTCCTCCTCATTCCACTCTCCGCCTCCACTTCTCAGAAAGTGGAGGCGAAGAGCACCTTGGAGGCTTTAAAAGACAGCGTAGCCCTCTGAGAGCCAGTTCAAGCACGCAGTGGTTTCAAAGCCAGTTCAGCTGCACTGTTTGCGCTATAATTTCATCGGTGCACGCTTCGAAGCCCGGAATCGCAACGCATCTCTTCGAATCCACGACGGTGACAGTCAGCAGCTTCTGACCTGTTGAGACGAGCGACTGAAGCCCATCGCCGCCACGTCGACGTTGAAGCACACACCCAGTCATGATGCGGTCAAGGCGCAAACACCACAAGATCGTCGTCGCAAGTGAGTGCGCACGCCCGACTTCTGAAGGTCCGGCTCGTGATGCATGGGTGAATCGCTCTTCGCATTCCTCGGGGAAAGAAACAGCTGTCAAAGATGCCGGCAATCAGCGCAGAAGGAAGCTTCGAAGGCCTTTATCGAAGACTTCTGACACATCCCACAACCACGTCCAGACGACATGCGACGACGTCGTGCTCGAGGGTAAAGGCCTCCAGACGACTCCAGAATTGGCGATCGAAGCAGCATCGGCGAACATTTCTGCGCGATGCCCGGAAAAGAAAACTGCTGTTGACGATAACGACACCCATCGTGGAAGCGAACCTTCGCCGACATTCAAGATTCCCTACCCGTGCTAAAAGCAACCCTCCCCGATTACATACGTTCTGCAAGGATTTACCGAGTGCCCCTTCTTGGACATTCGACGCATCTAATTTTTGGAGCCTTTGCCCGCATCTTGCTTTTGCGCCATCTGCGGCGCTCTTCCTGCCAGGGCCAGGCAGCTTCCCTGCGGCCACGCCGTGTGCTTGGTGTGCTGGTATACCGCCTACGAACGGGCCGGCAGACCACACCAGGACAACGGTGAGCTAATAATATTCCTGTGCGGCCTCTGTCCCAAGGATGGTGTCCGGTTCTCCGATCCTGCTCTGGGTGAGGCGACCTGCTCACCGAGTATCTCAACCAAATTGGTGTACTGTGTCTACGGAGTGCATGGCTGCCGCTGTAAAGTCGAGCTCCGAGATCTGGAGGCCCACTGCCTATACGAATGCCGTTTCAAGCCCACGAGCTGTACTCTCTGCGGAAGAGACGACATCGCGGTGTCCAAGGCTGTTCAGCAGTTTGTACTCTGCGCTGGATTGACGACTGGTCTATCCGACTCATGGCGGATGAGAACGGCTGCTGCAGCTGCAAGATCGTTCGGCTACGATCAACGCCTCTGAAGCAACCTTAAAAGTTCCTGCGGCAGTCCGACAATAAAGAAAGTGTTCTTTTGAATTTTTTCGGCTTGAGTGATTATTGCACGTATGTTCAGGTCGCCGGCGACGGCTTGCACTTGTGCATAACGCGCGTTAGCTATAGGACATGGTACACGTTATGCCACGTTATTAGAGGCAATACGCTATTGTGACGACAGGCATATTAGTTGATTTAGATTACATTCTGTGTCTTCGATAAAATGTACTTCTCTATAATGAAGTATGCTGTTAAACTAAACGAAAATTACAATGATCGTAAAAAAATACCCAGTTTCGCCGGCGAAGGGCAGAAATTGTTTGCAACACTCATCTTTGGTCTTGCATTCGATATACGTCGAAATGTGGCTGATGCGGTCGGTACCGCAACCTGAAGAACCCCATAGTCACACAGCTAGCGCGACGGGTACAAAAGTGTTTGACGCTGCGCCGCCTTCGAGGTGTCGAACAGTGTGGATCCTGGTATTGGTGCCACTGCGGCGGTTGGCATTTTCGTCAGTGTTTACGGTTGCACTGCACATTCCGTGCTTTTTAGACAGATAAGAATTATATTTCATTAGAAAGGTTGCTTTCTGCGCTTTCCAATGACACAGTATTATAACCTAAGCTGAAGCGTTGCCTGACGGCACTCGAAAGACTGCGAGCAAAAGACGGTGTTTCTGCTGCACTAGTCACCGCAGTACTGCATTTCCTGCAAAAGCACTCAGCGTAGCAAAGAAAAGTTTGCTGTGCCTTCAAATGAAAGGTGATACACGCTTTCCTTAAAATATATTGCGTGTAATGGAAATAAAATTTGTATGTCCACTATTATATAATGGCACGAAAATTAACGTTTATGAATGATTATAATTTTCCCTTTTCAAGGCAGAACAACAAAGTTTTGTGTTTTTCTACGTTACCGATGCACATATCATTTATGCGAGGTTGTTTTGTGTGCTGATGAATAGTTCATGAATTATTAGCATTTATGCCTCTACTTCGTCACGCCTCACTGAAGAAGAGGTGAAGCTATTCAACTTGAAACTCTGCAATTTGATCAAGCAGCAAGCCCTTCTCGGCAATTCTATAAAGAGAAAATTGTGTTATGTTGATTGAGTAATCTACAAGGGTGCTGCGAATATAACGAACTTTTCTGCCGGTCATCTTCGTGAAAATTTACAGTCTTGTTCGTCTACACGCTGATTCACACGGGCGTTGCACATTAGTAGAGCCCCATTCGATGTCTTGTATTTAGTAGCACTCACTAGTTTTTCAACGTAGTGCTCGAAGCAAAGGATTTCCAATAAGTAATAAATCTCGCTGACATTTTTGACTCCTGGCACAATCTGTGCAAAGAAAAATATCGAGCTTTTTCACGTAAGTTCCAGCAATTGTCAAATGTGGTGCCCCTGAGCATTAGGAATCCTTCAAAACGCGGATGGATTCTTTCTCCAGATTTCAGTGTTTGACTTAGTCTAGTCGCTGCGCCTACCCACATTCCTTCTAACACATGTGTTTGCAACCTCGCCATCGATGCAGTCCAAGGAGAGCCAACTCAATTGTGGCCGCTGGTAGAAAAAAAATGAAACAAAAGAAGGGTAGCACATGGTACATTATGAGTGCATGACAGCTAGCCAGCAGTTTAGCCTATTGTGTAATTGTACCAAGGAGAATCGCAGATAACGTGAGATTTTAGAAATTTTCCTGGTACCCAGTTTTGTTGACAGGCGGCTGTGGAAGCGTTTTTGAAGTGACCACAAAACTTGCCCTCGTGTCTTTCTATTTTCGGAGCTCGCACGGCGATATCTTCAAACTTGCTTTACTCACGCGGTGAGGTGCGACGGGTTTGGCATAGTACTGTGCTTGCCCTATTCTACGAGACTCCTGTTGAACGATAGGATTACCAGGAATCAATGAGGGAGCCCTATTTCCCCGACTTCACGCAGTGAGAAGAGCGATGGCGTCTTGACCGGTAGCATTCCAAGCTGCGCGCGAAAAACCAAATGTCACGGTTTCCGACGCCCAATGAATTTTTGGAACACGTGAATCCTAGTGGGTGGTCTTCTCATTGACATGTATATCGTATTTACCCGGGTAATCACCGCAAGTCTCGTGGCCTCTTTTTATTATTTTAGATGTGCATGTATCCCCATCACTTTCGGTTGGTATGATGTCAAAATGTGCGGACGCACATTTCAAGCTGCCATGGTTCCCTATTTTTATCTTTTATTTTGCTTTTAATTGCGCGACCGAAACGACGATTTGATGCACCATTGAAAGGTTTTCCTGCTTACCTGATGCATTTCCTAAACGGCTATATATGGCCTGTTATATAGAACGTTTATGAAATGACATGTATGTTTCCGCATCATTTATTAGAAATTCTTCTCCCCCTGCTCTCATCCTTACTAGTTCACCTTGTCATATAATTTTTACATTTATATTTTGTTTTCCTCTTCCAACACGGATACACTACATATATAGATATATATATATAAGAAGCAGCCTGACCGCAGACACAAGGTATACCACTTGTGCAAACACGTCAATGGAACGCAGTTCGTTCAACTCGGAGGTCTATGCAGGTCACAGAGCAGTTCTCCGAAACAGCCAGGTGTGGGTGTATTGGCCATCTTCAAGGTCGCACATAAGTTGCAGTGAAGGACAAAAGAACAATTCTCCTGGCAAATGCGACCCCTCACCTGTAACCCCTGCCTACATTCTATTGGCTATGGCTTTGGTCAGTGTACAGGTGATTTTTACCTTTTACAGGTGGCCATTGGCTCTGGTCACAGTACAGGTGCACATTCAGTCGTGGACACAACTGAATGTGCTCCTGCTGACGTGTAGGCTATTCACAAACTGCCTAACTGATATGTTTCCTTCGTTTGTTTTTTCATAATGCCACTGTATGTACTTGCAAATTTTACTCCTGCTCTAGCACCAACGTATGTTCGAGCAATTTGGTCTTGACGGTTGTATTCGTTGACTTTGATGTGAGCCAACGCACGTGTTGGTATTCATGACACCACTAAATTTACGCGTGCTTGTGGTCATAAACTATTTTTCATGCCACATTCGGTACACTCGCAGGTTTGTATTCTCATTTTCGTTTGCACTCTCGCTGGTTGGTTTTTTTTTGCAGCTAAAAGTACATAATCTCAACCATTGGTACTTGTGTGTAATGTTATCTGGCGTCGCTTAGAGATACTCAAATTTTGTAAGTCCCCCTGATGACCTAATAAGTCTTCATTATTCATTCAATTTTTCAAATATCATAATTAGAGGAACATGAACTTCTGATGTAGCTTTCACTTTCTCACTACGGGATGCATAAAAGTGTTTTCCGAGCGTGAAAAAAGCCTTTAAATACACAGAAAATTGCGGTGCGACTGGCCGATCTACAGGCACTTTTCGTGTAAGTGCAGTCTCCGTACACGCTGGGAAAAACACATTTATGTAGCACGTATTGAGCTACAGAAAGCTGTACCGGGAGTTTTTTCTTGTTGCTCCAGGGTTTTTTTCTGGTATAGCCTTTGCACAGGTGCGGGTAGCATATATTGCCACGAGAATATTTTCGACCACATAATAGCAGAATGAGGCATTGTTCTCGTTCAACATAGCTGCCCCTTGACCATATCCAGACCCACACTGCCCACCCCTCTACTCTCCGAGACTTGGGTGGTGGTAAGGGCTGTTCAATAACAAGAATACATTACTTCTTTGTGTTCAGATGTGGGCTGAGGATGCGCTGTGACGAATGGAATTTCTTTTAGTAATTCTCCGAAGGCGATTACGCTCCCCTTCTGCCGTTGTTGTCAAGGGAGACCGCGTACGAAGCAGACATATATTCTGTCGACGCGACCCTTCCTTTGAAAAACAGCCTCGCGCGGTAAACAACTTATTAGTTTTAGTAAACAGATTTTCCTCGCTATGTGGCACAGTGAAAAGGGAAATGCGATGGAGAAGAAACTTTTTGAACCATCGACGAGAGAAACCACGTAGCTGCAGCAATCAAGCATTTTCAAGCCCTTTCTAACTGCGCGGTAATCCGCTACGTGCTTAGCAGAGTATTAAGTTTGGCGAGCTGATGCATGGCTAATCCGACGTAGAGTAAACAAACTTTGAGAACAAGAAAACAAAGCAGCAAAATGGGCAATAAAATGCATTGTTCGCATTATTATTACTAAATATACTGTGCTCCAAGCCATTATCCCTACACAATAGGTAAGGAGGTAAATAATGAATAAACCAAAAAGGATTCGTGTAAGACTAAGAGAAGGCAGGTGAAACACTCACACATGAAGGGAATAATTGTAAGTGCAATGGTGTTCGCACATATCGCTGTGTCATATGCTGTGTTTTAGTACTACAGCGCAATAGCTGCCCTACGGAATACTAATCTCGAAACAGTAAGTATTTAGCAGTTTCATCAGGAAACGGGCGCACTCATTATTTATGGGAGCGCAAAGCACGTGAACCACCCGACGAATGCGAAGATCTCAGTACAGAAAAAAAAAGAGAAAATGGGCACCTCGTGTAATATTCCATGTGAATGAAGAAGCGGGCTGTTGGATCGCGTTATGTGAGGAAATGCGGCCACCAATAGGCAATAGAAAATCAAGAATTGTCGGTGCACAAAACTGGTGTTAACCCATTGACAACCGCTTACTTTTTTTTTTCACTTATCCACTTTAAGTAAACATATGTCGCTCACGTGCATATCGTATTTTCTTCGAGAGTCAGCTTGCATTGCTGCCCTCCAGGCTCCAGGACGTCAGCCAAACGTGAGTGAGAACAGCGGCGTGTGTCGTCACGTGTCCGCTGCTTGCCCTATCGAAACGTCATTGCCGAATAAACGCAGGCAACGCGTTCTCGTGTTCATTTAGGCAGGAAACTGGGGGTACCTCTGGGAGGCGTCCTCAGCTGTACGTTGTTTATTGTGATGATGAACACGCTCCGTTATTCCCTACCTCCAGCTGTATTATATTACTTTTGCGTAGCGACTTACAGATAGGTCTTAAATCTTGCAGCCTTGAAGTCTGCGAGGGACAAGTTCAGCTTGGGCTGAAGAAAGTATCCGAATGGGCAGAGGAAAATGGGTTCAAGTACGATCCATGTAAAAGTACCTATAATTTTTTTTTTCAGAAAAGAGAAGACTGCTCCCTGATCTCACTATCGAACTAAAAGGACAGCACATTCCTGTGAACAAAGAACATAACTTCTTGGGCGTAATTCTTGTTTCAAAGCTAAGCATCATCCCCCACATAAGATACGTCAAGGCGAAGTGCCTGAACGGTATGAACATACTGAAAATTGCACATAAATTGGGGCAGTGACAGAAGATGCGCAATAAATCCCTATAAAAGTCTTATACGATCGAGTTTAGACTGCGGAGTGGTGGTGTATCAATCTGCTACACCGGGTGCCTCAAACATGCTTGATCCTGTTCATAATTTAGGCATACGAAAATCCACAGGAGCTTTCAGATCTAGCTCGGTGCAAAGTCTCCATGTGTATATGTATACAATCCAATCAGTGGTCGCTGCATCTGCAAAGATCGTTGTCCAGTTCCTGTATTGTCTGAAAACACATTAAACATGTCAATATCCCTGTAACCAAACAGGAAACAATATGACTTGTGCTACGCTTTTGCCTAATCTTGCAACGGTGACAGATCCCTTTTCACTGCATGCAATGAACCTCATCGAAGCAATGGATGTTCTTGAAAACCATCTCATTGCTCCAGCCAAGCAAGTACCACCGTTATTGTGGCAGCTCAGGGCGTGTGACATTTATTTTGCAGAGGTTAAAGAAAACGCCTACGAAACAGACATATAAATCGCACTTACTAGCTCTTCAGTAAGAGTACTCGTGCACTGAAGTTTACAGTGAAGTTTCAGAGTCACACGCCAGCATTTTATACGCTGCCGTCATGCCATCCTTCTTGGAATCCGGGTGTTTGCACCTGGAAACAAGGATACTTACGGCGGAAGCCTACCCACGATTTTTCGCAGTAAGTTACTTCATGGAAATAACACTACAAAAGGCAATAATATTTACAGATTCATTAGGCATCGCCAAACCGATTATTTCGCTACAAAATAAAAAAACCCTTCCTTTACTGAATTTCATACAGTCGTCTGCTCTTTGTATGCATCTCATCAACAAATAATATGCTGGGTACCTGGCCACAGAGGCATGAGGGCAATATCAACATACTTGCCGACCATATAACCGCATTAGTGACAACAACAAGTATTTCTGCCATATAATCTTACTTACGTATATATATAGATCAAGAGACAGAGAGATATTTACTATGATAGGAAAGTTGAGAGGTCGGCCTGAATCAATGTTCTGGCCTGCTACTCGGCGTTGGGGGAAGGGGAAATGGTACAGACAGGTAGAATAAAGAAGACGTTGACTATAAGGATAAATATGGTGGTGAAAATCTTGCACGTTCAAGGACTCTTCAAAGTTTTTTGTCCAGTCCGCTCTCATACAAAAATTTGTTGAGAGCCTCAAGATTATCAGGCTGATGACGAGAATCAGGAGAAGGTCCCATTAGAATCTTTTCAGTTAATGGTCCAACGGCTAATTTTGACAAGATGTGTGTCAGCGATTTTCTCTGTACATCAAATCTCAGGCACTAAGGGGCAATTGGCAACGCACGTAGGGCAGCGAAACGTTTCATAAACGGCACGTTATTCAGCAAACGTAGGAAATTTACCACCATGAAGCAAAATAAAATAATCTGAGGTTATTTTCTGCCCTCTTAGTATAGGCCACATGTATGATCGACACTCACTGACACCCATTACCCTTTGATGATCTTCCTGTATGCGATAAATATGACGATACACTACCGGTCCTTCCATTCTTTTTAGATTGCCGCGAAGTAGAAGCTCAAAGAAAAAAGTACTTTTCCGTGGCATGCAGACAACACAGTCTCCTTCAGCCGGCAACGTTTTTCAGCGTTGAACCAACCTTTGACAGTAAGCTAGTTTCAACGTTTTAAAAGACGTTGGCACATTGCACGTTATCACACCATGGTATGCGTAGTGCATTCTCTTACTAGAGAAGGCTGCCGGGATAACAACCTTGTTAAGCACGTGCCTCCCAGCCCCTATTTTCAAAGACTGATTGGTGAGGTACGAGTGCTGCTGCTATTCTCACATTTAGTATACATTATTCCTTGGTAATAGAACTTTTGTATTCATAGGATACACCACAAATCATTGTCATAATTTTATTACCTGTATATTTTTCGCACCATAAAAGGAAATATTTTTAGGCCACTCAGAGCCAAGTTCTACCATTCCCGATTGCGATGCACGACCTCGCCATTTGCCACGTTCTACCATAGATAATTGAAATCCATATATTAGCATTTG
Source organism: Dermacentor albipictus (assembly GCF_038994185.2). Taxonomy (NCBI): domain Eukaryota; kingdom Metazoa; phylum Arthropoda; class Arachnida; order Ixodida; family Ixodidae; genus Dermacentor; species Dermacentor albipictus. The sequence goes on from NC_091826.1 coordinate 81,167,825, forward strand.
CTTGGCGCTCGTTGGTAATATCTCGCGGTTGCAGCAATAAGATGCATAAATCATGATCATCGAGCAAACTGTATTCAATAAGGAAACTATCCCCTGGGATCCTCCATTTCTGCCCTTTTAGCCCTACCTCCTCTCCTCATCCCCTGCTGACCGCTCTTTAGGTGTCAGCAGACTGCGCTAGGCAGTTACATTGGTAAGGAGTGATTTCTATCATTTCCTCTTGCTTTATCTACATATCTATCAATTTAGATAAATAAATACAATCCATTATTACAGGCATAAACCCATAAAATCCATACCGATCCTAAATATGAAGCATTGCCGTTCAGTCCATCGTTCAGCTGGCCCGTACATTCCAAAAATCTAAAAAATGTGATCGAGAGAAGGAAACACAAAAAACCTAGTTGACGGTGAACATCGCTCAAGGTTCCTTCTCTCTTAGTGTCAATCTATATTATCATCCATGGACGGTGTTGTATTCCGGCAAAATAGTAAGCACTGCACTCTGCGGGCCATATGAGACCGAGACGAATTTGGAAGAACCAGTGGCCCCTAGTCACACGACGGTCGAGTGAAAAGCGGCAGAGAATAACATGCGACACTGAACAGTTTACAGAGAGAATGGTTAGGGCGAGCCCTTGTTGAAAGTATCAGCAGTGCGAAGGCCACTACGCGCAGCAGCAAAATGACAACGGTGCTAGGCACCGGTCATTCTGAAAAGAAGGGTAGGGAGGGTGGGGGGGATTTTTGTCAATTACAGTAGATCACCTGACGCTGCAGGGGAAGACTACATCGCGCTGCTATGGCGAAGAGCAGATTTTTTTCTTTCTTTGTGATAGTTTATTGGCATGTCCTTTGAAATGGCGGGGTGACGAATAGCCACCTATCGGCCCAGATTTATTCATATAACCTAAACATGTTTTCTTTTCAATTTAGCAGATTCGTATATGTCTCCGCAATATATTTTTTCTTTCTGAAAACGCCTCTGTCTATCTTGTATCGCTGCCTATAACTGGTCCGGTCGAATCAATCTCTTGCCTGCTTTCTTTCCTTCTAATGCTGTAAATGTCTCTAGCTTACCGCGTCTGCAGGCCGGTTGATGCTTCCAAGAGAGAGAGAGATAAAACTTTATTGTCTCCTTGATGGGGTTAAGGGGTGGCGGGGGTCGGGAGACTAACCCCCAATCCCCCCCTTCCTCAGACGGCGGCCAGTTCTTGCTTTCTGGCGGCGTCTTCGGCCATCCGGATGGCCCAGAGCTGCTCCTCTGGGTGTAAGCTGAGCAGCAATGTCTCCCACTGCTCGGCCGTACTAATGATGCGTGTGTTAGTGCGGGAGGTGTTGGTGGGTGAGGCTTTGGGGCATTGCCAAATAATATGATTGAGGTCGGCGCGGGCTTTGCACGCTTTGCAGAGTGGTGAGTACGCATCGGGGTACATGCGGTTGTAAAGCACGGGGTTCGGAAAAGTTCGTGTCTGAAGGAGTCGCCAAGTGGTGGATTGAGACTTAGTCAGTGTTTTGTGTGCTGGGGGGTAGCGTAACCGCTCTCTGCGGTAGTGCAGTAGAATTTCTCCGAACGTGACCATTCGGTCCCGCGCGTGACCGCGATGCAGAACAGAGGGCTGGTCGGGATCGGAAGACGCAGGAGAAGGATGATGCGCCCGGTATGCGAGAGCTCGGGCGGCATCGTGTGCGGCTTCGTTTCCAGCCAGACCCGAGTGACCAGGGGCCCAGATGATCTGCACGCGGCGTTGCCTTGAGGGAGGAGTCCCAGAGAGAATCTTTTGCGCTTGGGGTGCTATTAGTCCTCTTGCGTAGTTCCGAATGGCCGTTTTTGAGTCGCTGATGATGCAGTGTGCATTGGTAGCCGCGTAGGCCAAAGCGATGGCCGTTTCTTCTCCTACTTCGGGTTGCGTGGCGAATATTGATGCGGCCGCGGAGAGGTGGTACTGCGAACCCGCGACTGCGACGACCGCCATGGCGTTTTGGTTGGGGTAGTCTGCTGCGTCCACGTAGGTTACGTCAGCGGCTTGTTCGTAGCGCTTTTGTAGTTGTTTAGCTCTTTCTGCACGTCGCTCCGGATTGTGTTCAGGGTGCATATTGCGAGGTATGGGCGGGATAACTAGCTGATCACGAATGTTTGGAGGGATGGGTACTTTTGGTCCGAATTGGGTGGTGTAGGTTATGCCTAGGGTGCCTAGAATGTGCATGCCCGTGGTGGAATGGGCAAGTCGTTCGTATTGGCTAATACGGTGCGCTTCAATAAGCTCGTCTATGGTGTTATGAATGCCTAGGGCGTCCAGTTTCTCGTTAGAGGTGGTGATGGGAAGATGTAGGACTTGTTTATAGGCCCTCTTGATCATGGTATTGAGTTTGGACTTCTCAGTTGCATTGAGGCTAAGGTACGGGGCGACATAGGTGATCCTGCTCAAGGCGTAGGCGGTTACCGGGCGTATAAGGTTGCTTTCCTTCATGCCGTGATGTCGATTTCCGATGCGTGCAATGAGGCGAGTGGTTTGGTGTACATGATTATCTAATTGCTTGATTATGTCCGTGTTTCTGCCGTTTTGTTGGATGCGTAAGCCAAGGATACGAATGCTAGGTACTGTAGGTATGCGTTGCTGGTGCACGCGGAGTTCCATCTCGGGTGGGTGAGGGTCTGGACGTCGACCTCCCCAATTAGGCTTGTACAGAAGGAGCTCCGATTTCTGTGGGGAACACGCCAGGCCGCGCGGTTCTACGTATGCAACGACCTCGTTGATGGCTTGCTGCAGCGTGTCTTGGATGTCTCCGTCGCTGCCCCCGGTGACCCACAGGGTGATATCGTCTGCGTATAGGCTATGCTTGAGGTTGGGGATGCTAGCTAATGCAGGCGGTAGTCCGAGCAAGGCCACGTTAAACAGAAAAGGGGATAGAACCGATCCTTGCGGCGTGCCTTTACTGCCTAAGTGAATAATTGGCGACTGCAACCCTCCGATGGTAATGGTGGCTGTGCGACCTGTAAGAAAATTCTTTACGTAGTTATAGGTTCGATGTACAACCTGGAGTTGTGCCAGTTGGTTCAGTATGGCCTCATGCGTGACGTTATCGAAGGCCTTGGTTAGGTCTAGCCCCAAGATGGCTCTGGTGTCCAGCCTGGAGGTTTTGTCGCCATCGATAATTTGGTGCTTGAGCTGAATCATGATATCTTGAGCAGAATGTTTCGGGCGGAAGCCAATCATGGTATTGGGGAAGAGGTCGTTGTCGTTCATATGTCTGTGTAAGCGTGTGAGGATGACGTGCTCGAGGACTTTTCCGACACATGAAGTCAGGGAGATAGGGTGGAGGTTTTCGAGTAGGAGGCGCTTCCCGGGTTTGGGAATCATAACAATTTTGGCTTCTTTCCATTGTGAGGGGAGGTTTCCAGTTTCCCAGTATGCGTTAAAATAAGCTGTGAGGGCTAGTATAGAATCCTCATCTAGGTTGCGAAGCATTTTATTAGTAATGCCATCAGATCCCGGGGCTGAGTTAGGGCGGAGTGCGAGGATGGCTTCACGTACTTCTGCTGCTTCTATGGGCACATCCAGGTGGTCGTTATCGGTGCCTGTGTATGCTGGAGCGGGTGTGGTAGGTTGAGGTCCTATGTATCGGTCTATCAATTCTTGAAGAACTTCTGCGTCCGTGCCCGAATGGGTGTGAATAATTTTTTGCAAGTTGTGCTGTTGTGTGTTCTTGCTGTTAGCCGGATCGAGGAGGCAACGGAGGATATTCCACGTTTTGGGCAGGTTTGGTTGCCGCTCCATGCTGTCGCATGTGCTGTGCCAATTTTGACGAGTAAGTTGTTGTGCGTAGTCTTCGATTTGAAGGGTGAGAGTACTAATACGCTTCCTGAGCGTTCGGTTGAGCTTGTTGCGTTTGTATCTGCGTTGCAGACTGGCGAGGGCTTCGCACATATGCAGTAACTTGCTATCTGCCTCCTGCAGATTGGCTTCCTCAGGCACCAATTTAGTAGCTTTGCTCGCGTCTTGCAGCAAGGATGCGACCCAATCTTCGAAAGGGGGTTGGGTACCCGAGAAAGAGGTGAGGGCTCTGGCCTGCCGGAAAGCGTCCCAGTTCATTATGTGGAGTTGACGACCCTTAGGCTTTCGTGGGCCCACTCGAACTGTTGTTTGGATTAAATAGTGGTCGCTGCCCAAGTTGTCTTGTGTGTTCATCCAGTCTGCTTGTGGAATTCGTTTTGCGAACGTCAAGTCCGGAGTAGTATCTCTGCTAACACAGTTTCCCATACGAGTGGGAGAAGTTGGATCCGTGACAAGAGTAAGACCTAGATTCTGTCCGTCAAGCCATAGTTGTCTTCCCTTTCGGCGGTCCATTGAGTATCCCCATGCCACCGCAGGGGCATTAAGGTCCCCTACGATGAGCAGGGGGGCTCCCCTAGCTACTTGATCTGCTTTGGTGAAAAGTCGTAGAAACCTATGTTGTTCTCTGGGGCTGCTGTACACATTGAGGATGAAGAGGCTCTGTTGCTTGCGCCTTGCAGACGGGATGATCTCCAGAAAAATGTGGGCTGCTGTATCAATGCCTGTGTGATGCTGTATAACCGGAATGTTTCGCTTAACTAGTGTGGTTACTTGGGGCCTGCGGTTATCATTGCAAACTGCGGTGTATGCGGCATATCCCGACAGCTTAGCCGCTTCTCCGGTCTCTTGTAATGCGATAACATCGGGGGAAGTATGTGGTGCGAGAGAGGTAATGTATTGCTCTAAGTGTGCTCGCTTTCGCCGGAAGCCCCGGCAGTTCCACTGCCAAATGCAGTAGGTAACACGTTCTGGATTACTCGCAGCCATCTTTGTCGGGACGCGAGTACGGCTTCTTTAGGGGACCTGCTCTGGGACGGAGTAGGGTGTTTTCCAATTCTGTCAAACGGGTATTGTGATTTTGAGCCAAAGTTGCGACCATGTCTTGAAGCACTTTGCGCGTGTCGTCCATGTTTTCCTGTCGCTGTTGTTCTCTTGCCGCAAAGGCTTGCTCAATTCTGGGCAGTAGTAGCGTTTCTAGTTTCGCCGTAAGGAGGTTGTCCATTGCGCGTTCGAGAGCTTTTGCAATGGAGGCGTCGAGCAATGTGGCAAGCTTACAATCTAATGCTTCGTTGAGGTTGCGTTCTATCCGCTGTTGCATCTCAGTGAGGGCCTCACAGTTGACATTTCCTTCTGAAGTGTATGCTGGTGTTGCTACTTTTGAGATTGGTTCGAGAGGTTTGCGTTTGTGCGAGGTTGGTTGTTGGGTGGTTTGCGGACAATCTATTGCAGGGACAGGAAGGATGTCTGCATTTGATGGTAAATGCTTGGGTTGTGTGTCTGCAAGTTGGGATTTGAGATTAGCGTTTTCTGTCTTGAGTTCTTGTATCTCAGCACGTAAGGATCGGAGCTCCTGCATGAAGCTGTGCATGGTAGCGTCACTAACTGTGTTCACTGGGGTTGCTATAGGTTGTGTGGTGTGACCTGTGTGGGAGACAATGCTGGCCCAGCTTACCTTGGGGGGTGCGTCTTGCACTTTGACTGTGGTCGTTTTAAGGCTTGTGTTTCCTTGCTGCTGCGGCGGTGTTGAATCCGGTCCGCTCCGAGAGTGACTGCGTCCTTGTGACTGACTGCGACCTCGGGAGCGGCTGCGTCCACGAGACCGACTGCGTCCTCGTGAATTGCTGCGTTCGGGAGCCTGCGGTTGTAGTGTTGACTTCGGTGTTGGCAGAGCTGAGTCTCCATTTGCAGAAGTCGATGGCCCCATCTCCTGGTCAGCTCCTTGTTGTCCCAGTCGTAGGCGTTCCCATCGTCGTTGGAGTAGGAGGTGTGGTGTCTGGAAGCGGCGATGGCAGGACTTATCACCAGTCGGGTGGTCTTTGCCGCAGAGCGCGCAGCAAGGGTGACAGGGGTGATCATCCGGTGGATTTACTGTGTCACAGCTCTTGCAATTCTTCTGGGTTGGAGTGGGGCATACATCGGCCCTGTGGCCGACGGTCCCGCAGATGTCGCAGACCTCGATGCGCTTCTTATGTAGATAGCATTTGTATTCTGCTCCGCGGTAGTAGACATGGTACGGTACTTGCTTTCCGTCGAATACGATGAGCACTGAATTAGTCTTGCCCATGCGTCGGGCCTGCAGAATCGTAGGGTTCTTCTTGTAAATGAGACTGTTGGTAATGTCTTCTTCCGTGTCATATGAAGGGATGTTATGTATGACTCCTTTGGCTGTGTCCTCCGGCGGTGTGACGTATGCTGTGGCAGCGTAGCGGACTGCTCCGATGGGGAGATTGCGGATGCGACAGTATTTTTCGGCGTTAGACATCATTGGCGTGCTAACTACAATGACATTATTATCCGTGCATGAGCGGTAAATGTCGTCCTCTGCTTCTTTGGTTGTAATGCCCGTGATCTGTAGTATTGAGTCGCGTATCTGGGCGTCTGGTAGTTTGGACACGTTGAAACCGTCTCTTGGGCGTATGACGATCTTGATATCATTCTTCGGAAGTCGTGGTTGCCGTGGTGCGCGTCGGCGTAGTGCGGGCTGCTCGGTACTCTCGGTGCGTGCGCTTGCTGTTGCACGGAGGGATCCGTGTATGAGTTGGGATGATGCCTGCGTAGTCTGTCGTTGCTTACGGTGGCTGACAAGCCACCCTGCTTCAACGGAAACTTCTTCGGGGGCTATTTTCGTGCCTTCAACCTCTACTACCTCCATGACGAGGGGAGGGGCTGCACTTACTTGATCTCACGAGGGTGCGAGTCGTTGGGCGAAGTCCTCGGGAGCCGGGACTGCGACAGCGACGCCGCGCACCTTCGTAGCTGCGGCGCACCTGTCTCTCGGCCAGACGGAGCAGCTGAAGGTCTTGTTAGGGTTAGCAATCTTGTGGTCGTAGAAACCCTTGTCCTGGGTCCCTCTTGATGCTTCCAAGAACTTCTGGAAGTTGTACCTTGCCTCCCTCTCTCATTATTCTAAACATGGCTGAGTGACAGTGCGTGGAGGGAGGATCTGAACTGCGCGCAAGATGGCGGCCGGGATTCCTACACCTCAAAGGGCCCTTAACAAGCCACAGGAACTTGTGATTATACGCTGGTACATTTTACGTGCCCTCTATAGAGCGTTCCAATGCGATAATTTTTCAAGTTCTCGCCTTAATTTGATTTAATAGCGGATATAGAAACGTCTTATTGCTGCGAAACCATGATTTCTTGAAACGAAGGTCGTAGTCACCATAGACCGTCTTTATGGCAAATCAGTGCTGCGGAATCCCGCAAGGTGGAGGAAGTATCCTGAAACGGAAACTTTATTTGACCCGAATGTAGAGTAATATTACAAAATAAACACATGCGGGATCCACAGAAAGGACTCTTCGCAGACGAGGATAAATTCGTCCTGGTCCGGGATTGGAACCCGGAACAAACGCGATTCGGGGGGATCGCTCTATCATCTGAGGTAACCAGGAGGCTAGCAGATCGCAGCAAAAGGGGCGAATAAATTGAGAACTCGATCGACAATCGAAAACTCAAAACAATTTGCCCGATTATAGACAATAACAGGCACGCACCCCTCTTCCCAAAACAAAAAGTTTCACGTATGGGACCACGTGGTCACTGCAACGCTTTTGTCGACTAAGCCTTCTAGGGGTTAGTTTACAGAAATATTATTTAAAACAAGAGCATTTGACGTGTAAGTTTTTAACATTTCATAGCACGTAGCTCTTCACCACGTGCACATTCTTGTATTTACTTTTCCTTGTGCTTGAAAGTCTCGACGCTCTTTATAAGCGGGTAAATTGAAGAAGGCTAACTCGAAAGATCTCTTCGTCACCACGTCTACGCAGTGAAGCTCAGAGAGACTTGAGGTACCTTTTGATGTGAGGCTGTTTGTAGATATAGGTTCTAGCGCTAACAACAGCAGAAATTCATTGCTATACAACGCTGTTATATACACTGCTCCTAAAAAGAAATCTAAAATGCCAAAACTCACAATATCGCACCGGCCAACGGCAAATAGTGCTGTGCAGAAAAGAAAGCTTTGTGTACTTTTGCACATCTATGTATTACCTAGCAGGTTCGGCCTGCTTTCTTGTCCTCGTCTTTACCAACCGCTGAGCTAATGCCTTTCAAGCCCATTGCGCCCCACTTGTCGTAATTGCGAGTGCGCAAAAGCGAAAGCCAGACCGTGAACGAGTTTCCGAGCAATCTATGTACGCTGGTAACATTTCACGTTCGTCCCAGGCCTTGGGTGGTCTGCAGGACGTGCAAGGACAAAAAAAAAAAACAAGCAAACAAACAAAAAAACAGTAAAGCTGCAGTGCATTCAATGTTGTTCTCCTTCCCGTCAACAGGTACAAAAATGGCAGTCATTCCAGGGAGGGATTCAATGGTTTCGTAGAACTGAATTTGTTATGGTGGATCAGCAGGGGTGCCAGCGACGAATGCTCCTCTGTTGGTCAAACACAAAAAGCCCTTCAGAGCAGAGGGAAAATTAGACCGTGGCCATGCTTTTGCTACACGCAAGGATAAGTTGCAGCCTGCTACGCCCATTAACACTGACATTGATGCCGCCACATGGTTTGCCCCTGAACCTTGCTGCGAACGCCATTCTTGACGATTAAACGACACACCCACAACATATCTGGGGCATTAAACAAGGCATCTTGTTTTCATTTAGAAATGTGTTATGTATAATGAATAAAGAATAATCTAAATTTCTGGGTAGAAATACATTGCTGCTGCTTGAATTACAGGGAAAAACAGTTATTAAAGAACATGTAATTTCATCTTCAGTGTCTTTGGACAATACTAAATGGTGAAATTGAAGGCTGTCGCATTTATTTGCAGATTTATTTTTTGAAGGTATTAAATATAGCGCCTGATTCGTGACATTTATCATCGAATTTCCGCGGTATATCCAGGCAATGTCGAAACCAAGCTCCACGGGAATGGACGAAAGGGGGCCCATGCGTATTGCATGTATTTGCATGCATATGACATGCATAGTGCGTGTTGATATTGTTCCATGCAAGCGGGTGCCCCGACTGAGAGCAACTGCTCCGGTGTCTCGATCTGTCGGCCCAACTGGCCAGCGCTCCAGTTGTTTTTTGTGAATATACATTTTAAACACCCTTTGGTATTCAATCCATCGTTCGGGCAACAATATCAAGCTGAAACGCCCCGTGAAGAAGTTTGAAACTGAACGTGTCGGCCAATCGCAGCGCCTACTGATACGGCACGCCTTGCCTGGCAATGACATTCCGCTTTGTGCCGAGACAGGATTTGCTGCGGCGTGCTGTCATTCAAACTTGGTCCCGAATTTGCTTACAGGGCGTTGGCGTCTGACTCGCAATCTCGATATTTCCTGTATGCGGCCTTCACCTTTGATTGCGCATATCTCAATCTACCTGCGATTGTTTGGATTTTGAAAAAAAAAAGAGAAAGTCGGCGTGTCATAAACTGCGACGCCCTACACGTTTTCCACATAAAGATATGACCCAACATAATTGGGTCATATCAAGACCCAATTAGGAATTTTTTAAATTATTCTTTTGAGAGCAAATAAAGCTGTTGAAATGTATTTACGTCTCGTCGTAGACCTTGTATGCAATGACGACAAGCTTCTTATGGCCGCAACTGTTTTATAGAAAAATGCCGCCTTGTTTAGGCACACTAGCCACCTTGCCAAAAAATGCCACCTTGTTTTAGCACACCGCTTAGAACATTTACAGAAACTGCAACGCTTACCACCTTCGAGTGCCTTATACCACTTTGAAGTCCATTGTTACGTCGAAGTTGCCAGCAGTCACCGATTACTGCGCGAAGTAGCGCCTGTTCTTTTATTACGTTTACTTTGTAAAGGAGGTCCCATTGCAGTCTTTGACTCCGGGACCTCCTCCTGAATATTAACAACTTGTAATCATTCTAATGGTCTCAATAAAAACCGATTCTGATTCTGATCGATAAAAAGCTCCACGGCGGCATGAGAATTCTCGGCCATTCTTGTTCATTAAAAGAATGTCTGGTATCGAGAATGCCAACATTCGCCTTTCGTTTAGCAATAGACCCAGCCAATGATGCTTTGGATTTATAAAAAATAAGGAGCGGTAAGTGAATAGTCTAATTGAAGAATAGTTATGACGTTTACAATACAAAATAATCGAAAAAGTTGTGCAAACTCGATCAGACATCCTTCAACTAAACGGCGGTCCCATGAAAAAACATAAGCATGTTTCCGTTGCGTTCCAAGATAAACATATCGCGCATGACACCAAACGGCCCAGTCATCTCTGCGGGAAGTAATATCCTCTCAGTATGGCCTACTACTGCTTGCTGCTTCCTTTGAACCACAACCACCACCCTCACATGATCTCACAGCGACACGTTTTTTCTTGAGGCGTGGTTCTGCCCCATTGTTTATAACCTATGAGATGGTTGAGCATTGTCATGCCTACACATGGCACATCGCATGTTAGCAGAATTGGTGGAAGAATTATGGGGCTCTACGTGCCTGCACCAAAATCGGATTATTAGTCACGCCATGGTGGCGGACTCCGGATTAATTTTTGGTACCCAGCTGTTTTTTAACGTGCACCTAAATGTAAGTGCCCGACTGCTATTGTATTTCGCTGCTTTCGAAATCGGCTTCCATAGTGGGGATCGAACCCGCGACGTCGAGCAAGGCTATAGCCGCATAGCACGGAAATCTTGATTTGACGTGTGACCGCTTGCGTAGTGTTGCATAGAACCTTCGGTTATTTAATGTGATTTTGCATCTGCAATCCGTCGGTCATTTGTCCAGTCGACAAATTTTCATGGTTTTTTTATTAGAATTTGCAGAAACGTACAATACCTTGAGTTATTCTGCAACTGTTGTATTGTCTGTGTCTATTGAAGTAGCGTTTCCTCACGTTTATTTCCTTAAGGTAGCGTCTTCCTCCTCCCAACCATCCGCCCCATAGGGTAACTGCAGGCGATGAATGCACTGATTTCGCGATTTCGCCGCTTCTGCCGATTCTCTGCCTCGTCTCCTTGCCCCATATTTAGCACTCTATTCACCACTCCTTGAGGCTTGTACGTTATTAGAACGGTAAGCGCTGCGGAGGGTCACGGATAATTAAAGCTGTCAAAAGGCTAATGGGACGACGCCCACAGATCTCCAAAAAGCATTGTGCACGTGGGACGGGATAGAAATGTCCAAATGAGTTTCCCACGTCGCCGTACCTCTCTTCCACGTTCTTGAGAACGCCACCAGCGGCGGAGCAGAGCGGACGCACCTTACATCGGCTCCGAGAATTTTTCACCGAGATGGCGAATATTTCACCGTAAATGGCCTGAAACCGGTCCCCAAAGGTCAGTGCAGGTGCCCGGCACCCGTCTTCACCTTTCTTCGGAAGTTTCCGACCGGACTTTGTGCGCGAGAAGCGCTTTTCTATCTGACGCGGCGGCCTCCGCGCTATAGGCCTACTTTACGCCTAACGCAACGAGCGTCTCGCCACGACAGCCGGTTAGGTCTTGGCCTACCGGCGTCTGTTCTGACGCCGCTCAGCGCCATGGAGCCGTCCTTGGAGATGGCTTACTGTGTCGCGGGAGAAAATATCACCCCAGAGGAGTTCGCAAGTGACCCAAGGTGGCAGAGGGCCTTTGAAGCCCGGAAGGCTGCCTACCCCCAAGCTCCAACAACTGGCGTCGAGTCCGCTCCCGGCGCCATCGGCCGGTTCTACCGGCAGTTCTTCTAGTTCAGCCACACCGCCGACGGCTCCGCTGACTTCCGGCAAGCCAAAAAGGCACGCTCCTCTACCCAAGCTACCCAAAACAGACCTCAAGGTCATATTACGACCCGGCGGCGGACTGTGCGTGCGACGGTGCAACGGCGGAGTGCTTCTCCCACTCGTATGCGCGAACGCCTGCATTGACTATAACACCGCCCGGCAGGAGGACAAACTGCGCCTGAACCCATTCAACAATTCGTTCACGATGAGTACCCCTGCGGAAGACCGAGCGCAGAGGTATGTGGCTGTGGACTCTTTGATACTAGACACCGTGCAATACCCACTCCGCGCTTACGTGGCCGCCCCTGACGATGCGGTACGTGGCATCATTTACAACGCGCTGTACAATCAAAATCCAGAAGAAATCATCCAAGATTTGGTAGCTATGAATAAGAGCTCCCAGTACACGATCACTGACGCAAGACCTCTGGGCAAAACCAAGTCTATCTTAATCACCTTCATCAATGTGCAAGCGTTCCCGAAGCAGCTGAACTTCTATGGGACTCTATATGCCTGCCACCATTTCAAGGCCAAAGTGGAGGCATGCCACAACTGCTGGAGGGCACGGCACCGAGTGGACGTGTGTCCGCACCCCAAGAGCAACCCCTGCCCGCGATGCGGAGTAGAGCATCAACTCGTCGAACCACCCACCTGTAACGCCAAGTGCATCCTCTGTGGAGGGGCGCACTTCACGGGGTGCAAAAAGTGTAAGGTGCGGTTTGACCGCACCGGCAAGACCAAGTCTCCACCCGCAACCGTCAAGGTGGCTTTTATCGAGAAAAAGGCTACCCCCGACTCCACCCAACAACGCAGCTCCCGCAGTCCTACGAGGCTGCTCTCGGACCCCCAGAAGAAGTCAAACAGGGCCTCTCGCTCCAGGACGCAGTCCAGGTCCAGATCCCGTTCCACCACCGGGCGCGGCCGGACCAGGAGCCGCTCCACCTCCTACCCTCCTCTACCTGGGACGGAGATTCAGTCCACGAAACAGGTGAGCTGGGGGCCGCGGTCTCCGTCTCTCGAGCGGGAAAATAAGGAGCTCAGGGCCCAGCTTCAGAAACAAAGTGCCGAAATCGCCGAACTACGTGAACAAATTCAATCGCTGCTTAAGCGCGACATGCATACGCGCAGAACCGACTCTCCTAATCCCCCACCCGCCGCTAGGGCTCCCTCTGTCAGACCCCCCTCTGCGCCGCAGGCATCTAACCTTCCGTCACAAGCAACGTCCCCCACCAGGAATCCCCCCCAGAAGCGCCGTGCGCAGCCTGACGGTAGCGGAGAAAATTCCCAAAACGGGACCACTTCCATGACAGACTTTGCAAACGCTATTCAAAGCATGCAACAAAGCCTCATGGCCATGCAGAAAGACAATGCCGCCTGGATGGCAAATATAGCTAATAGACTCACGGCGCTCGAGAAACGGCAGGGCACCCAGGAAGCAACCGTGTCTCAGATACAAACTCAGCTAAATGGGCTGCTAGCTTCAAATTCCACAACCTCGGCCTCCATAGTCGAGTCCCTTCACAGTCATCATCATGGCAGCACGGCCTAACGGGGCCGTGGTATGGCAGTGGAACTGCCGGAGTTACAGGGCTAAGCGCAGCAGCCTCCAACTCCACCTACAGTCCCCTGCCCACAGATCAAACGCCCACAATCATAGCACTACAAGAAACACAAGGTCCCGCAAAGCTCCTTAATTACACACCTTTCGAGATAGCCAATGCGACCTCCAGCAGGGTAGCCACATTGGTACGCCGAAATTACACAGCTACGCTCCATCCACTTGATATTCCGGACATTGATGGAGTGCTCATAGAACTTCTTCCCCAACACAGACACGACACCAGTCTGTTTGTGCTCAACATCTACAGCCCCCCCAAGGGCCCTGCATCCCCGCTAGTAACGGCGATACGTAAAACCTTAGACATTTGCGGAAGGAACTCATTAGTAATAGCGGGCGACTTCAACGCAAACCACACTGCCTGGGGTTACAGAAAGAACTGCCGGAAGGGTACCACGCTATGGACGCTCATCCAAAATGAAGGGCTCTCGCTCCTCAACGATCTTAATTTTCCCACAAGGATCGGCAACAGTGTCCAACATAACACAAACCCGGACCTTACTCTCACTAAGCACATACCCAATGGTACATGGCTCAATACGCTCAACTCATTGGGCAGTGACCACTTCATCCTTAGCACCTACATCCCTACCCGTACGCTCTCCAAGACACAACGCCGCCAAGTCGCCATCACTGACTGGGACAGGTTTCGAAGGATTAGAGCAGCCGCACCTGAATCCATCGATAACCTGGACACGTGGGTGCAGCAACTAATGGCAGATACCACAATGGCCACATCCCAGGTACCAACTACGTCAGACTCAGAACTCGCACACAGTAGGCTATTACACATGTGGGAGGCACACAACAGTTTACAGAAACGCTGGCTAGCAAATAAGCACAATCGAAAACTCAAAACCCGAATCGCGGCCCTTTTCAGGGAAATAGAAGAGCACGCAACACACCTAACACGCCAACAGTGGGGGCAGCTCTGCGACCGCATGAGTGCGAATTTAGGCCTAAATGACACGTGGTCATTCCTGCGATGCCTGCTAAACCCCGAAAATAACAAGATCCAACAGCGCAAGAGTCTTTCGCGGCTGCTGCACAGCAACCCAGTGGAAGACAAAGCACTACTGGACTCTCTGCAAACCCTATATCTGGCGGATCGCACAAGGGTCCCCTTACCACCTTACACCGGCCAGGACAATCCAGAACTAGATGCAGACGTCACTGTCTGGGAAGTCCGTGCAGCCTTACATAAGCTCAGAACCACATCCGCTCCAGGGGAGGATAACATCACGAACAAAGCCCTTCGAAACCTTGATGACAGGTCGATACAGGCGATAACCCAACTCTTTAACTCGCACTGGGCCGCAGGAACCCTCCCACCACAGTGGACCCATGCAAAGATAACCTTTATTCCCAAGCCAGGCAAGCCGCTAGATCTCAAAAACCTACGTCCGATTTCACTCACTTCATGTCTAGGTAAGCTCTTCGAACATGTCATACTAGAAAGACTCCAACAGCATATGCAAACACATAATCTCTTCCGTCACACAATGATTGGCTTCCGCGGGCATCTATCCACGCAAGACGTCATGCTTCAGCTCTCTGAAGAAGTCCTGCACCCCCGGCATGCCAAACGCACAAGAGCCATACTAGCACTCGACCTGACCAAGGCCTTTGACAATGTGGAACATACCGCAGTGCTGAACGCCTTATCCGGTCTACACGTAGGCGGGAGAACTCACGCCTATGTCACAGCTTTCCTACAGGCCAGGACTGCGGTCCTTACTGTGGGAGAACTGACAACAGACAAGGTCCAACTGGGTAGCAGAGGCACACCGCAAGGGTCAGTCTCTCGCCACTCCTCTTTAACCTCACTCTCATTCCCATGGCCAGAGACCTGGCAAATATTCCCAACCTCTCGCACTCCCTGTATGCAGATGATATTACCTTGTGGACCACTACAGGCAGCATAGGCGACATGGAGGCGACCTTACAGGCAGGGGCCGATGTGGTGGTGGAGCGGGCTATGGCAATAGGCCTCGCGTGCTCCCCCACCAAGTCGGAACTTCTTGTTCTTCACCCCCCGAAAAGTCGCACAGACCCAACTCCAAACCCCAGCATCCGTATCCACATGAAGACGTATTCCATTCCAGAGGTCACACAGCTACGAGTGCTTGGCATGGTCATGCAGAACAACGGCAGACATACGGCGACCTTGAACAAACTCACCACCACAGTACACCACACTATGCGCCTGATTAAGCGGATAGCCAATAGACACAATGGGATGAGAGAGCATGACTTGAGAAAGTACAGGCTTTTGTCATAAGCAGAGTACTATACTCGCTCCCATACCTACATCTCAACCGGACGGAAACGGAAAAAGTGGATGCCCTTATACGTCAAGCTTATAAGACTGCACTTAACCTCCCCAGGCACACGCCAAACGAGCGCCTCCTTCGCATGGGGGTACATAACACATTTTCTGAGCTCACGGAAGCCCATCGCACAGCCCAAATTGAGAGGCTGTCCTCTACCACCACAGGTCGGCACATCCTGGACAAACTAGGACTACTCCCGACTTCCAAGGCCCATCAGACATGTCCTTTATCATCGGACATACAAAACCGCATCACTATTCTCCCCCTGCCTAAAAACATGCACCCCGTGCATCACGAGGCACGCAGGCAGTCCAGGGCAAAAGCCCTCTACAAACAACACCAACACGACCACCCCATTCTGTGTGTCGACGCCGCTAGTTACCCACAGAAACCAGCCTATGCCGTAAGGGCAGTGTCCCATCAACTTGGTTACATCACAGCTGCCACAATACACGCGCGCACGTCCATAGAGGCGGAGGAGGCTGCCATAGCGCTGGCCATCTCAACCACCGCTGCCGAGGTTATCCTTAGTGATTCCAAAACTGCAATCCGCAACTACTCGAAAGGCCGAGTTCATGAACCGGCACTGAAAATTCTCAATAATCAGACCCCCCTCAGACCAATTAAGCTCATCTGGGTGCCCGCGCACGCAGGCCATCCAGGCAATGAGATGGCCCATTCTATCGCTCGAGTAGCCGTCAACCGAGCCACGCCGTCCGATGACCTGGATAACGCCAGAGACCGATTGGTCGAATATCACGAGATCACCCTCCACTACCGTGAAATGCGGTTGAGATACCCTCCCCCAGATAAATCCTTAACAAAATTGCAACAAAGTACCTGGCGCCAACTTCAGGCACAAACTTTTCTTTCTCCAGCTTTTCTCGCCCTGGTTCATCCAGGCCTATATCAACAGGAATGTACGCGCTGCGGCGCACCTAGAGCTAACCTTCACCACATTATGTTCTTATGCCCTGAGCTCCAGCCACCCTCTCAGTGGCAACTCACCGACGTCGAGGGATGGGAGACCGCGGTGTCTAGCTCCAACCCAGCCGACCAAATACGGCTGGTGGACTGGGCTCTGAGGGTCGCCGAGTGCCACAAACTCCCGGACACCCTACGCGCTCCTGAGCCCCCTCACAAGTAATGTTGTAAAAAGGCTCAAGCAATAAATGTTTACCACCACCACCTTCCACGTTCTTTTCTTATATATGCACGCTCTGAACCCCCCTATCCCTCCCCCCCCCAGCTGCGTGCAAGAATGCAGGAGCATGCAGTAGAAAAGTTGGAGGGAGAGGGAAAGAAATCTTCGCGTTAAAACCACACCGTGGCGAAGATGGGGTGAACGTAGGAAAAAAGAAAGTCGTATTTGCACTGGCGCATAATCCCGTCGCACAAACCCGACGGACAAGCGTGACGAATAGGCACGTCGCTGCTCTGTCAATTGGCATCCGTTTCCTTCATCGGCACACACAGTGAACCGTAACATCGTGTTTCTGTTTTTTTAGCAGGTATGGGTAGTTTGCGCCCATGCAGTGTGCTTGGTTTGCAGGGAAAGTAGGAACTATTCAGAAAATCTCTCTTGAATTCTGTAGATTGGCAGGGAGAAACGGCCACAAAAGGGGCAATGCTGACGAACTTCAAGTGCCTTGCAGGTTTGAATTCCACTGTTAACTCGGCATTGTGAGCCAGCCGTCAAATTCTGCGTAAATGGGAGCCACATTGTAAGGGACAGCAACCTGGGCAACGAAACTGAATTCCAGCAATGGGCGTTCCGTGAAAAGTACAGCTGAGAACTGGTTGGAAAGAGAATGCATCCACGTATCTGCACGAAATAAGAAGAAAGGAAAGGAACATACCATATACCAAGAATTTACAGAATTTTTGTTAAAGATTAAAGAAAGGAAGGGTAAACTGGGTATGACGGTAAATGAGAAGACGAGGCTTGTGAAAAAATACAAAGAAATATACATTTACACGAAGGAAAAGATTCAGTGTCGCGGTTTGCAGCAGCCTTGGTCCAAGCAGTGGTAGAATAGAAGAAATATGTCAGGTAAAAGTAAAAACGACATATTAACAGTACCAAAAACAGGCGCTATGAGCCGATACCACTAGACGTAGCAATACTGAAATTTCTGTTATTAGTAAACCGGGGAACTCATTCGCTGTGTCAACCACACAGCTGTAGCTGTAGAATGCAAATTTTACATTCAGCAATGAAGTAAAAATATTCACATTATACATTCAAACTTTAGGTCTCACGGAGGTAGAAAATATGGCCACATAACTGAATAAAGCAAATATATACAGCCGTATCTCATCCAAAAGTACAATACACTGGAACAAGCAGGTACAAACATTTAGATGGGAGCTCTTGAATGTGTTTCTAATGATAACCACACAATTATAACCAGTATCCCTGCTTAATATATCTCTGAGACGTATTGATGCGCTTACAAATATCGCCTTTTGAGAAGTTGATAAAGCAAAAAACTCTGGCTGCAGGTCTAACGCTAGGAAGGATAAGTCGCATCTTGGTGCAGTCATTCCCAACGACGTACGCTCAAGCCACGTGGTTTGGTCATGCACCCAGGGTCTTCTACAATGCGTCCACGATACATTTGGCAAGCTGAACAAGGCATCTTGCTTAAAATTTCAGACAAACAGGAGAAACGTTGCCTAAGATTCCCATACGTAGATCAAAGTTCCAGCGCCAACTACCGCCTTCGCAGTAACTTACTGATCCAACTGTTCCCGACGGTCATCAGAATAACCAGGCGTGTATAAATAACCTATCTGTAATAAATAAATAAATTTGTAATTCGAGTTGTCAAACGAAATATATCTCGCCAACATTTCAAGCGTTCGTATTAATTGCAGGCAATGAAATACTTGATGAAAGCGTTCGAAATGAACGGATTGGCTGGAATTAGGTGTCATTCTGTGCAAGGCCACGTAATTGTGATCTCTTTTATAAACGGCCAAACGGAATGCAAAAAGAACGCAATATAGAGGAAAAGCATTTTTCCGTAATAGAAATGAATAATTAAAAGTGATTGAAAAGTCACTGCAGCAGCTGGGAGATATAAATTCAGTCTTTGATCATTCCTGCGACGATCAAAGATGTCATGCGTGCTTGAAAACTTTAATTGAAGAGAAGGCTTAGTGTGTGATCTTAAATTGCTCTGCGGTTTCGCGATAAACACCCGAATTCCATTTTGTTACTATTGAAGTGTGGAATCACCCAAATCTGCAGTCATTATGCCATTGACGCATCATTGTGCCGGCAGAAGGTCAGGTATTACATGGCAAACGCACTTTAATTTCCAAACCTCGTCTATCGATTGCGATGACCGTGTGGAATACTTTTCTAAGTAGACATTTTGTCAGCGCAAGCGAAGTGCAAGCAACATGTGGTCATACTGAACCAAGCCTTTGCTGATTTTTTTTAGTGACACCATGATAGCCTAATGTTTGCTTCCTTTTTTTTTCTTTTTTTCAGATGTGTCAGCTGCTTGCAACATTTTCGTCTGGTTAATTGTGATTGCTGATTTGGTATTGTCTTAGTGAAACCGAACATGGTGCAATGAGACAGAGTGATTAAGCAGCAGTTGGAAACCTATAGGGAGGTCAACAACAACTCCACAGAAAAGAGACGCTTTATTAAGTGTTAGACATAAGTTTGCGTGCTAATTATGGCAGTAAGATTATACTTCATGAACGTAGAATAAGTAAAGGACAGCAGGGGCACTAGTACCAACATGTGTAAATGCAAACCAAGCTCATTGTAGCTTCTACCAGCAAAAATACCACGTGTTGGTGAAACGCCACCATTCGCCCCTTTTTTGTCATATATTTGCCGTGATGAAATTGTTTTCCCAAGGAGAGAAAGTGAAATACAGCTCGCGAACTTACTGCGGAAACATAATTACCTAAAGCCAATGACTTAAAGACTGAACGGGTCAGGAAACATGCGCACACACACTCGCCATTTTATTTCCCGTAAAAGGTTTCCGGAAACATTTTGAGCTTTGTGGTTTCAGGGTTGTAGCCCGGTGTTTCCACTTTAGCTAAATCAAGGCTGAAGCGCACGCTACTGGACTATTGTTTACCACCCGAGATTACGGCGCCGTGTAGGCCTCCGGGAGCTCAAGACCCACCGCAGCAAATATTGCGCGAGTTGTAATGCCTTTTTCGTTCGGGTAAAAAAAATAAGAAAAAAAACTGGATATATTTTTTTTATTCTGATAACACATAAGAGCGTTAAGAAGAAAAAAACTAAAAATAGAAGGGTATACGGAATGTGAAACACGTGCTTGTATTTCTTGCACACATTCACGGATTTCCGGAGTGTTTCTTTTCACCCTCTCCTCTCTCGCTTTCGCCATTTCTGGTACTCGCACACGTAAACGCACAACCACGTGACCACTTACGGACCACCCTTCGCACGTCGTGAAAGCCAATCAACGACTATCCATAGCCGCCTCCTTCCCTTTCCTTCTCCTTCCCACTACTCCTTAGAAAGTGGAGGCGAAGAGCACCTTGGAGGCTTTAAAAGACAGCGCCACCCTTCCGAGAGCCAGTTCAAGCACGCAGTGGTTTCAAAGCCAGTTCAGCTGCACTGTTTGCGCTATAATTTCATCGGTGCACGCTTCGAAGCCCGGAATCGCAACGCATCTCCTCGAAGCCACGACGGTGACAGCCAGCAGCTTCTGACCTGTTGAGACGAGGGACTGAAGCCCATTGCCGCCACGTCGACGTTGAAGCACACACCCAGTCATGATGCGGTCAAGGCGCAAACACCACAAGATCATCGTCGCAAGTGAGTGCGCGCGCCCGACGTCTGAAGGTCCGGCTCGTGATGCATGTGTGAAGCGCTCTTCGCATTCCTCGGGGAAAGAAACAGCTGTCAAAGATGCCGGCAATCAGCGCAGAAGGAAGCTTCGAAGGCCTTTTTGGAAGCCTTCTGCCGCATCCCACAACCACGTCCAGACGACATGCGACGACGCCGTGCTCGAGGGTAAAGGCCTCCAGACGACTCCAGAATTGGCGATCGAAGCAGCATCGGCGAACATTTCTGCGCGATGGCCGGAAAAGAAAACTGCTGTGGACCATAACGACACCCATCGTGGAAGCGAACATTCGCCGACATTCAAGATTCCCTACGCGCGCTACGAGAACCCTTCACCGATTACTTATGTCCTGCAAGGATTTACCGAGTGCCCCTTCTTGGACATGCGACGCATCTCATTTTTGGAGCCTTTGCCCGCATCTTGCTTTTGCGCCATCTGCGGCGCTCTTCCTCCCAGGACCAGGCAGCTTCCCTGCGGCCACGGCGTGTGCTTGGTGTGCTGGTACACCGCCTACGACCGCGCCGGCAGGCCGCACCAAGTCAACGGTGAGCTAATAATGTTCCTGTACGGCCTCTGTCCCAAGGATGGTGTGCGGTTCTCCGATCCTGCTCTGGGTGAGGCGACCTTCTCACCGAGTATCTCCACCAAATTGGTGTACTGTGTCTACGGAGTGCATGGCTGCCGGTGTAAAATCGAACTCCGAGATCTGGAGGCCCACTGCCTATACGAATGCCGTTTCAAGCCGACGAGCTGTACTCTCTGCGGAAGAGACGACATCGCGGTGTGCAAGGCCGTTGAGCACTTTGTACTCTGCGCTGGATTGACGACTGGTCTATCCGACTCATGGCGGATGAGAACGGCTGCTACAGCTGCAAGTTCGTTCGGCTACGATCAACGCCTCTGAAGGAACCTTAAAATTCCTGTGGCAGTCCGACAATAAAGAATGTGTTCTTTTGAATTTTTTCGGCTTGAGTGATGATTGCACGTATGTTCAGGTCGCCGGCGACGGCTTGCACTTGTGCATAACGCGCGTTAGCTATAGGACATGGTACACGTTATGCCAAGTTATTAGAGGCAATACGCTATTGTGACGACACGCATATTAGTTTTTTTGGATTACATTCTGTCTCTTCGATAAAATGTACTTGTCTATTATGAAGTACGCAGTTAACCTAAACGAAAATTACAATGATCGTAAAAAAATATCCAGTTTCGCCGGCGAAGGGCAGAAATTGTTTGCAACACTCATGTTTGGTGTTGCATTCGATATACGTCGAAATGTGGCTGATGCGGTCGGTACCGCAACCTGAATCGACACCACTGTGACGCAGCTAGCGCGACGGGTACAAAAGTGTTTGACGCTGCGCCGCCTTCGAGGTGTCGAGCAGTGTGGATCCTGGTAGCGGGGCCACTGCGGCGGTTCGCATTTTCGTCAGTGTTTACGGTTGCACTGCGCATTCCGTGCTTTTTAGACAGATACGAATTATATTTCATTAGAAAGGCTGCTGTCTGTGCTTTCCAATGACACAGTATTATAACCTAAGCTGAAGCGTTACCTGACGGCACTCGAAAGACTGCGAGCAAAAGACGGTGTTTCTGCTGCACTAGTCACCGTCGTACTGCGTTTCCTGCAAAAGTACTCAGTGTAACAACGAAAAGTTTGCTGTGCCTTCAAATGAAAGGTGATACACGCTTTCCTTAAAATATATTGCGTGTAATATATTATATAATGGCACGAAAATTAACCTTTATGAATGAATATAATTTTCCCTTTTCAAAGCAGAACAACAAACGTTTGTGTTTTTCTACGTTACCGATGCACATATCATTTATACGAGGTTGTTTTGTGTGCTGAATAGTTCATGAATTGGCATTTTTGCCTCTACTTCGTCACGCCTCACTGAAGAAGAAATAAAGCTTTTCAACTTGCGACTCTGCAATTTTATCAAGCAGCAAGCCATTCTCGGCAATTCTATAAAGAGAAAATTGTGTTATGTTGATTGAGTAATCTACAAGGGTGCTGCGAATATAACCAACTTTTCTGCCGGTCATCTTCGTGAAGATTGACAGTCTTGTTCGTGGACACGCTCATTCAAACAATTGTTGCACAATAGTAGAGCCCCATTCGATGTCTTGTATTTACTAGCACTCATTAGTTTTACAAAGCAGTATTTGAAGCAAAGGATTTCCGATAATAATAAATCTCGCTGGCGTTTTTGGCTCCTTGCACAATCTGTGGAAAAAAATATCGTGCTTTTTCACGGATGTTCCAACAATTATCAAATGTGGTGCCCCTGAGCATTAGGAATCCTACAAAACGCGGATGTATTCTTTCTCCAGATTTCAGTGTTTGACTTAGTCTAGTCGCCGCACCTACCCACATTCCTTCTAACACTCGTGTTTGCAACCTCGCCATCGATGCAGTCCAACGAGAGCTAACTCAATTGTGGCCGCTGGTAGAAAAAAAAATGAAACAATAGAAGGGTAGCGCACGGTACATTATGAGTGCATGACAGCTAGCCAGCAGTTTAGCCTATTGTGCAATTGTACCAAGGAGAATTGCAGATAACATGAGATTTCAGAAATTTTTCTGGGTGTCCAGTTTTGTTGACAGGCGGCTGTGGAAGCGCTTTTGAAGTGCACACAAAACTTGCCCTCGAGTCCTTCTATTTTCGGGGCTCGCACGGCGATATCTTCAAACTTGCTTTACACACGCGGTGAGGTGCGACGGGTTTGGCATATTACTGTGCTTGCCCTATTCTACGAGACGCCTGTTGAACGATAGGGTTACCAGGAAACAATGAGCGAGCCCTATTTCCCCCACTTCACGCAGTGAGAAGAGCGATGGCGTCTTGACCGGTAGCATTCCAAGCTGCGCGCGAAAACCTAATGTCACGGGTTCCGACGCCCAATGAATTTTTGGAACACGTGAATCCCAGTGGGCGGTCTTCTCATTGAAATGTATATCGTATTTACCCGGGTAATCACCGCAAGTTTCGTGGCCTCTTACTAATATTTTAGATATACATGTATCCCCATCACTTTTGGTTGGTATGATGTCAAATTGTGCGGACGCACATTTCAAGCTGTTAGGGTTCCCAACTTTCTCTCCTTTAATTTTGCATTAAATTGCGCGGCCGAAACAATGATTTGATTCACCATTGAAGGGTTTTCCTTCTTACCTGATCATTTCCTAAGCGATTATATATGACCTGTTATATAGAACGTTTATGAAATGATATGTATGTTCCCGCATTATTTATTAGAAATTCTTCTCCCCCTGCTCTCATCCTTATTAGTTCACCTTGTCATATAATTTTTACATTTATATTTTTTTCCGTCTTCAAACGCGGATACACTTCGTATATATATATAAAAAAGCAGCCTGTCCACAGACACAAGGTATACCACTTGTGCAAAGACCTCAATGGAACGCATTTCGTTCAACTCGGAGGTCAATGCAGGTCACAGTGCAGTTGTCCGAAACAACCAGTTGGGGGTGTATTGGCCGTCTTCAAGGTCGCGCGAAAGTTGCAGTGAAGTACAAAAGAACAATTTTCCTGGCAACTGTGACCCCTCACCTGTCACCCCTGCCTACATTCCATTGGCTATGGCTTTGGTCTCAGTACGGGTGGCTTTCGACTTTTACAATTGACCATAGGCAATGGTCACAGTACAGGTGCACATTCAGTCGTGGACACGACTATGTGCGCCTGCTGACATGTAGGCTATTCACAAACTGCCTACCTGATTTGCTTTCCTTCGTTTTTTTTTCATAATGCCACTGTATGTACTCGTAAATTTTCACTCCTGCTATAGCAGCAAGGTTGAGGAAGAAGAAGAAGTCGACTAGTGCGGGCGCTTTGACATCGGCTCCAGCTTTCATCAATGTTTTCGAGTGGGTCTCCCTGCGAAACCGGGCGAGTTATGCTTTAATCGACGTGGCGCGTCAAGAGGACTCTGCCGATACCGGATTTTCGTCGGTAGGAGGACATTTTGCCGTTCTGCGAGTGTTTGAAACACGGCGAGGGTAGGCTTAGGCCTACTCCCGCGCATGTGGGACTTTGAATCCAGGATGGACGTTGTCGAAGGGAAAGAGATTACTCCAGAAGAGGCATGCGACGCGGGATGGAAGGTGGCGTACGGCCGCCGGCCCGGCAGGCGCAGGGAAGAATATTCTTCGGGTCAAGACGGTGCAAATACAAGTAGCAGACGGAAGGACGGCGGCCGCACCGCCGCACCACGCGACGCGATACGACGCGTCACCGCTGCTTCGAGGCTGCCTCGGCTGCCTAGGGACACTTTTCGCATTATTGTCAGACCACGCGACGGCCTGAATGTCAACAAGGTCAGTAAAATACGCTTTGAGCAAGCCTTGGCCATGGCAGCATCCTTGGCTCCGGCCGCAATCGAAGAGGACACGATGTGCCCCAATGGAGTTCAGAACATTTTTGTCGTGTGTACTCCTCACGAGAAATACGCGGACGCGTACGCTCGAGTGCAGCAAATCAGGCTCGGTGAAGGCACGTTTGGGGTGGCGGCCTACCTGGCTCCACCCTAGAATACGTGTAGAGGAGTCATAAGAGGAGTCGACGTGGAAGTCAGCGAGGCTCAACTCAGAGCGAGAATTGTAAATAATCGGAATCCGGGCGCTTTGGAGGCCAGGCGGATCAAGAACACTACAGCGGTGGTGGTACTTTTCGAGGGAATGAGGGTGCCCAACTACGTGGCATGCGGCGCGAGCATGTTTCGCTGCACACTCTACCGACGCCACACGGAAGTCTGCTACGATTGCGGAGGACTGGGACACCGGGCTGACGTGTGTCCCAACCCTGGAAGCAAGTGGTGTCGCACCTGCGGCAAACGATCGCCGGCGGAAGATCACGAGTGTGATCCGCAATGCACGTTGTGCGGTGGCCCGCACCCCACAGCGACCAAAGAGTGTAGGGACAAATTTCAAGTACCATATATCGTCAGAAGAAGACGGCGGCAGCGGCGTCGACGCGCCGAGCAGCTGAAGCTGGGAACCGACGTCATCACGGCGGGCGGCAGGAGCCGCTCGCGCACGCCAGCTGTGCAGGAGCGCAGCACCGAAAGAAGCCGCTCTCGCACGCCAGCTGCGCGGAAGCGCGGTGCAATCAGGCAGCGCTCCAGATCAAGAGGGCGCTCGGTGTCCAGCGTGCGGATCCAGGAGGAGCCTACCTGGGCGGATCGTGTCAAAGGGAAGAAGAAGAAGGAGCTACAGAGACCCACGGAGGTAACGCGGTCGGCTTCGCCAGAGCATGGTAGTAGGTCGCACGTGGACGCATTACTTAAGGAAGTTAAGGAGCTTAGAGAGGAGGTACGCCGACTCAAAGCCGCCAAGGCAAACCCAAAGTCCTTTGAAATAGAGGCGTGCGACCAGACGCCACAGGTAGTCGAACGTATACCCCGCGTAGGGCTCACTAAAGCAAAGCGTAAGGCCCCCCTTCCTAACGACGAGAGCGACTCGGAAACGTCTGAGGGAGAGGTCCAGCAAAGAAAGATGTTGGAGGAACTACTTAGGATAAGTAGAGAAAATCAGGAAAGCGTAAAGCTTTTGGTCCAAAGAGTGACCGTACTAGAAAAAAAGGCGGCGATTAAGGCCAAAGCCAAGGTCCGAACGCAAAGCAAGGCAGTGAATCACTCCGAGGTTGCTCCGGCTGTGGAGCAAGGTATGTTGTTGTAGCATCATGGCGGGCGATCACAAAGAGCTGGTAATATGGCAGTGGAACTGCACTAGTTTTCAAAGGCGCAAGGCTCCGCTACGGCAACTATTGGCGAATGAGGTGGAAAAACCGCAGATTTTGTTATTACAGGAAACACTATGTGACGACCCTACCCTTTCTGGCTTCAACACTGTGTCGGTCAGGAACGAGGGAGGCAGAGGACTAGCTACGATGAATAAAAAAAATCTAGCCTTTATTGAACATCCAATCCACTCTGGACGGGGTAAGATGGAGGCCCTTTTCGTGGAGGTTATACCGCACGGGCGTCTCAAGCAGAGCGTCTTTGTGCTTAATGTCTATAGCCCGCCGTCGGACCAGAGACAGACGTTTAACTCCCTGCTTAGGAAGGCGACTTCGATAGCCAAACACTCTCCTCTGATAGTTGCTGGGGACTTTAACGCCCCTCATAATGCATGGGGCTACGTCAGACGGACTGTAAAAGGAGAGAACCTGGCGAGGATCCTGGATGATCTTGCGTTTTCGGTAATCACGGACCCAGGGTTCCCCACTAGGCTGGGCACGTCAGTTGCGCGAGACACAACGCCTGATTTGGCCTGTGTAAGGAACGTAGGTAACGTAACGTGGGCCAAAAAGCAGGAGAACCTGGGCAGTGACCACTTCATAGTAGCGGTAACATTGACGGTGGAAGCCCGACCGGCCAGGGTATTTCGGGTCACGGATTGGGACGAATTCAGGAAACTTAGGAAGCAGCGAACGAGCACATTTTCCTCGTTTGACGAGGCTATCGAATCGCTAACAGAGGACGTCGAGAGGGCTACTAAGGTAGCACAAACAGAAGCGGAGGTCCCAAGAGTGGATCCGCACCTTGCGCATCTGTTGGAGGCGAAATCGTCAATTCTGATGAGGTGGAAAACACAAAGGTTAAATCGTAGGCTGAGGAAAAAGGTTGCGGAGCTTAATAGAGAGATTGAGAGATAGTGTGCGGAGCTAAATAGGCTACAATGCGACGAGGTCTGCGCGGCAGTAGACGGGTCCATGCGCTCAGGAGGGAAGTGTAACCTCCTCAAGCACCTCCTGGGTGACGCGCAGACAAAGCATAATCAAAGGCAAACACTTAGTAAAGTTATACACCGGCACAAACAGGAGGGCGGTAGTGAAGAGTCACTTTTGAATGCGATCGCGGATAGATACCTTCCTATAAGGCCGACGCAGGAAGAGGATTATCCGCAGATCGAGTGCGCGACGGTAGAGGAACTGGACGCGCCTTTCACAGAATCAGAGGTCAGGGCGGTGATCTACAATCTAAACAGCAGATCGGCTCCGGGTCCGGATAAAGTTTCTAACAGGCTATTACGAAACCTGGACGATAAAGCAGTGGAACTACTTACTAAGGAGGTCAACAGGGTATGGGAGACAGGACAGGTGCCTGACGGATGGAGGTCGGCTATAGTGACACTCATCCCTAAACCAGGAAAACGTCTTCACTTGGACAACATGAGGCCAATATCACTAACCTCGTGCATAGGCAAGGTAGCGGAGCACGCGATCTTGAACCGGGTTTCCGGGTACATAGAGCGCCAAAACCTCTTCCCACATAATATGGTTGGTTTTCGGCCCGGCCTATCGACGCAGGAGGTTATGCTAATGCTAAGGAAGCAAATCTTTGATAGCGGCACCCGGGACGTGAGAGGGATTCTCGCCCTGGATCTCACTAAGGCGTTCGACACAGTGTTTCCTAGATACATTCTGCAAGCCACGGCCGGGATAGGCCTGGGAGTCAAATTCCAGGCCTTCGTCAGGTCCTTTCTCATGAATAGAACTGCTACTATTCAGGTGGGGCAGATTCGGTCGAGCGTGTACGAATTGGGAGCTCGGGGTACCCCTCAGGGATCAGTCATCTCGCCACTGCTCTTCAATATCGTCATGAAGGGTCTATCAGATAGGCTGGGCGGCCTCCAGGGCATAGGTCACGCACTTTACGCAGATGACATCACGATCTGGTGCCCAGGGGGCTCCCTCGCTGAAATGGAGCAAGCTCTACAAGCGGCCTTGGACGAGACGGAGGCTTACCTCGCGGACACGGGTCTCAAGCTGTCTACGAGTAAATCGGAGCTGTTGCTTTACAGACCCGCAAGGCAAGGGGTTCGGGGTTTGACACCCCTCAACCAGCTACCCGTGGCATTATACGCGAATAATGGGCAGAACATTCCCAGAGTCGACTCAGTTAAGATCCTAGGCCTGCTCATAGACGCGAGGGGCTGTAATGCCAGAACAATTACCCACGTTACAGCTAAAACAGAGAATATGTTGCGGCTAATTTCTAGGGTGTCCAACCGAAAGAAGGGGTTAGGTGAAGACAACCTCCTTCGGATGTACAACGCGTTTCTCATGAGCCATATTAACTATGTGGCGTCAGCTCTAGTGTGGACAAAAACGGAAAAGACCAAATTAAATACACTCATGCGCAAGAGCATCAAGAAAGTGCTAGGCTTGCCTATTGCCACGAGCTCCGACAGGCTAGATCAACTCGGTATGCACAATAGCATAGACGAGATCATAGAGGCCCAGGTCACTGCCCAGGTGGTTAGGCTATCGTCGACCCAAGCTGGCAGGCGAATTCTCGACGAGGTTGGCATGGCTCCTAGGATAATGGAGGACCGGCGTATAACATTGACACGAGAAACGCGGGCGACATACCTGGTGAGGCCCTTCCCGCGGAACGTACATCCGCAGCATAACGAGGGTAGACGTAAAGCCCGTGCGCGAGCCATATTGAAGAAAGTTAGGGAAGACAGAGATTCCGCGGTCTTTGTCGATGCGGCGCAGTACGGGAACAGGAGAGTGTTCGCGCTGTCGGTTGTAGACGGGCGGGGGGTGCTTCGGTCCTCGGCCTCAGTCAGAGCGGCCACCGCGAGTATAGCAGAGCAAATTGCGGTTGCGCTGGCCTTGTGTGATCCAGAGCGTACCTACATTTACACCGACTCGAGAGACGCAATCAGAGCTTTCGAGTCGGGTAACCTCGCACGAGAAGCGGCCTCCATTTTAGAGAAAAGGGCTTGCTCCGGTTTTCATTATATCACGTGGTTCCCCGCACACATGGGGACGAACGTTCTCGAGGGATTCCCAAACCTCAACGAGCTTGCCCACGACCGTGCGCGAGAACTAACGCGCCGCGACGGTCTGGAGGCTCCGGAGGGGCAGGAAGGGCCTCAGCAGAACGATCCTCTCCTCACATTTAATGAAATCACTAAACATTACCAACTTGGTCGGAGAATTTATCCTCTGCCTCACCCGAAGCTCAGTAGAGGTCAGTCAGCTACACTTAGAATGCTGCAGACGGGATCTTTCCCGTCGCGGGGATTCCTCAGTAGGATGTACTCGGATGTGGACCCTAGTTGTCCTGACTGCACTGAAACCTTTTGCTCAATGGCTCACATGCTCTGGCGATGTCCCGCGTTGCCTAACGACTTCCTCTCCAGCGAAGCCGAGTGGGAGGAGGCCATCAGAAGCACGGTACTCCGAAAGCAAGCCCAGGCAATCCAGAGGGCCCAGGAAAGAGCGGAGCGTCACGGCGTTCTGTCCTTTACGTGGGCGCGGCCAGCGGCTACAATGGCCTCCCGTTAGGAGGTCCTGAAAGTAGCTCCTCAGGACTAAATAAAGTTCGTTGTCTGTCTGTCTGTCTGCTATAGCACCAACGTATGTTCGAGCAATTTGTCCTTGACGGTTGTCTTCGTTGACTTTGACGCGAGCCAACGCACGTGTTGGTATTCATGACGCCACTAAATTTACGCGTGCTTGTGGCCCGTCAGTCAAGAACTTCATTGAGGTCCTGAGAGGGTTTAAGCCGTTGGAGATCGCACGCGGGTCCTAAACTATTTGTTATGCCACTGTCGGTACACTCGCAGGCTTGTATTCTCATTTTCGTTTGCACTATCTCGCTGTTTTTTTTTTTGCAGATAAAAGTATATAAACTGAACCGTTGGCACTTGTGTGTAATGTTGTTTGCCGTCGCTTAGAGATACTCAAATTTTGTAATTCCCCCTAATGACCTAATTGGTCTTCACTATTCATTCAATTTTTCAAATATCATTATTTGAGGAACACGAAGTACTTCTGATGGAGCTTTTGGTTGCTCACTACAGAATGCATATAAGTATTTTTCCGAGCGTGAAAAAAGCCGGTAAATACACACAAAGTAGCGGCGCGACTGGCCGATCGAGGCGCTTTGCGTGTAAGCGCAGTCTGCTTTCACGCTGGGAAAAAGACTTTTACGTAGCACGTATTGAGCAACAGAAAGCTGTACCGGGATTTTTTTCTTGTTGCCCCACAGTTTTCTCATTGACACTTTTGATGTAATTGTAATATTTCAGGAGGTAAATTAGGACGAAATATGTAGTTAGGAGGAATGAAAAAATAATCTGAGTGCATTGCGATGGTAAAAAAGATCACTCTGGTTCTGTCCAGCTACGTGGCATTTGCACATTTGTTTTGGCTAAAGTTATATATATATATATATATATATATATATATATATATATATATATATATATATATATATATATATATATATATATATAGGCTTAGAAAATAAAAGTGTCTGCACCGTAGCTCAGATTTTTTGTAGTGCTGAGCACTGCTATCTGAGAGCACTCCTTGGATGCCGGCGCTCTTCGCGTCCTCTCAGCTTGCGGAGGAATTGGCAGTTTCCATAAAACAGCAAGTCTAAAATGGAAACCACAGAGTCGAAAATGGAAACCCACTAAGCCAAACCATCACCATTCTAAGGGGGTGACAGTTGGGACAGGATCATGTAGCCATTGTGTCCTTCGACTCAGGAGGCAGGCTTACGTTCCGATTTCATTATTCTCCTTGTACAAGGCACTGTCTCGTTTTTTCGGAGAATTACTTACAAAAGGGATTTCAGGTACCAAAGATTTCAGACGCCTGGCAAAGGGAGTGCCCAAAAAGCAAGGTTTTCTGAAGTTGTTCCAATTATATGCGAAAGAACAATAAATATATGCATCTTATTGGGGAACAAGAAACATGATTGAACGTACCTGGAGCCTCAAATTTCAAAACAATGGCGTGTTGGTTGAAACATTTGTCCCGACTTGCATGGGTCACGAAGTGACAGGCAGTTTCATACATGAGGGCACCTCATCCGCAGACACCGACAGAATAAAGGAACACTATAGCGCTGACAGTACCGTCATGATTTTTCGCAATCCCTATTTAATCACGTGAGTGCTGCCCTCTACGCTTCGGCCGTAGGTCGTACAGACAGAAAATTCTCCGTTTTTATCCCATTTGAAGTTTGGTGGCCGAGCACTTCACATATTGATGACTAAAGTTGGAAGGCTTTGTCCGCACGGTTCCACATGCCGACGAGTGCCCAAAACCATTCGGCCGGCTCGTGAGACGATAGGAAACGCAGGCCCTTCGAAAGGGGAGAAGGCAACGTCCCGCGCACGCGAGAATTGAAGCACACCATCGATAAAGAGTAGGGGCTCTAGCTGGCGGTGTCGTCAACTTACCCCGATCTTTGTGTGGATAGCTTCTGCTCGTGTTGGTTGAGTTTTTGGTGCTTTCTTGGTGATGAGGAATTGTTGCAATTGTGGGGCAAGGGGTCTACCCTCGATGCCGTTACCGTAACTGTATCTCTCAAAGCGGACATTCGAACTATTGTGCGGGAGCCGGAGCTATCACCCGTCAGCGTTCCTGGAGGTTGTTTCCATCTCATGTACTAGCTCAGATCAACGCTGCTTAGCTGCGATGATCGGAGGAGCCCTCACTGTGGCACTAAAACACGGCCGATGGCACCTTAATCCTCATTCATGTTCATGCAAAGAAACAAAACTGGTTTGCGATAAATGTCACTCCCATGATTCTGTCCATTTTAGTTTCAATCTCTCTGTACTATTACAGTGTTGTGTTCCTCCCGATCAGTCAGCACTGCCGTCAGAAGCCATCTACCGAGTTGGTTCATAGGCACGTGTTCCTGGGTAGCTTACAAACACACTCTGGCTTCCTGTAGCAGTCGGGCCTCGAGAACCGGCTGTTCCGCGGGACCTAACATTGACGGTGACAAAATGTCTCGACAAAATCAGTGCACTCACGGTATTTTTATTTCTTCTTTTTACTTAGTCCCTCTGTTGTATATATTCCATTTTATCTCTTTACTAATCTCTCCCCCTGCTCTTTTACCCTCACCCCTCCTCCGCTGCTGACCGCTGTTCAGGTGTCAACAGACTGCGCTAGATAGCTACTGCGGTCCTTCCCTTCCTTCTCTTTTTCTTGCTTAATTTATCTATCTGTTTATAGGCACAAAGCTACGTTTATACTTCCAAGCCTA
This sequence comes from Dermacentor albipictus, assembly GCF_038994185.2. Lineage (NCBI taxonomy): Eukaryota > Metazoa > Arthropoda > Arachnida > Ixodida > Ixodidae > Dermacentor > Dermacentor albipictus. Next base: position 81,200,447 of record NC_091826.1, read on the forward strand.
AAACCTTCTTTTAGCGGGGATGTTCTTCGAACAATGTTAAAAGAAAGTAGACGCTACGAAGAAAAAGAAACAAAACTGGTTGGCGACAAACGTCACTCCCATGATTCTGTCCATTTTAGTTTCAATCTCTCAGTATTATTACAGTGTTGTGTTCCTCCTGGTCAGTCAGCACTGCCGTCAGAAGCCATCTACCGAGAGGGGTCATAGGCGCCGACCACGGGGACGGGGGGCTCCGCCACCCCCCCCCCCCCACCTAACAGCAGTGCCGAATCATACCACCCTCTCCCCCGCACCTAAAACGTCATTGCCAGAGTTTCGTCACCCACATCAATTGAGGTTCATTTGTATTGCTTCGACCTTTTCACTTAAAAATTTACTGTGGCTGATAGCCCACTGCATCCTAATTGGTGCAGGCTTTTAATCTCTGCTTTCGCTTCATATCTGCGAATCCTACCAATAGGAGGACAAGCAAATAAGAAGCACTAACGGTGGCTGCTTCTTTCATGTTTTTTCACTTCAACATTGTTTTATATTGCCGTTTTAAACCGCATGCACATACACAATATCGCTTCCAAACCGACCCGACGCAAAAATACTCCTCTGACCTTGGCCACACATCTAAGCCTCATTAAAGTGAACGTGGACCGTGTACCTGTTACGGCTGTTATTGACACTGGCGCGCACGTATCTGTGATGAATGCTCAGCTTCTGAATCGTCTCAAGAAAGTCCTCACTCCTGCCTCTTCGCCTGTGGTCCAAGTCGGCGACGGTGGAGCACCAGCCTTTATTGGCATGTGTCCGGCTCGCGTGAGTGTCGCCGGACATCATACTCCTGTTTTATTTATGTCCTAGAGCACTGGGGCCCTCGTGACCTCATACTAGGCCTTGACTTTCTGTCTACATATTGCGCTTTAGATAGACTCTTCTTCTGGTGTTTTGCAACTCGCTCTATTTAAATATACACACATGAGCAATTTTATCATATTTTCGAAAGAGATGGAACCAATTCAAAATTTTTTCTCATCCAAACCTGGGAGGCTAAGTTCGTCTCCGAGGGCCTGGAGCCACAACGATACCTCGTTGCCAGGGCCAATGAGGCAGTGCGAGCCATAGGGCCCCTGATATGAGGATACATCCCACCTGCAGTTGAACTGGTGCTTGCCCTGGGATACTGTCGATACTCGCCTGGCGACAATCAACTTCATCGAGGGTGTCGCGTATATACGGGAAAAATATCCTGGCCAGAGTGAGCCTCCTGAGTGGGTGTCAATCATTTGATCAAGCTGAAGTGATTTTATTATTCAGTGTTAGACAAAGTATGGTTAACGTATGCGAGCATTTAAACGTGTACTTGGTTTGTGCTGCAAACACGCGGAATAAAGAAGAAAAGTCAGGCGTAGTCTAGTGGTTAGGATACCTGGCTTTCACCCAGGAGGCTCGGGTTCGATTCTCGGCGTCGGAAGTGTGTGGTCTCATGGTGTAACGTTAGTACTCTGAATCCAGCAATCCGAGTTCAAATCTCGGTGAGACCTCTTTTTTGCTTCTCCCAGTTCACCTACAGTGCTTAGTGAGCGACAGCCGTGGTGCTTGACCATGTCTCGAACCTGGCGTGTCTAGTGGCATTCTGCTTCCGGTTCCCGAGCTAAACGGATCGTAGGATCATGGGCTCCAATGGAGAGGCATATGCGGCTGTTAGCCACGGCAACAGGTTTTCGACGGAGGATGATAAGAATTGCCAGATTTAGAAGATTTCCGGGAAGCACTTCAAGCTGTTGGTATGCTCTCTGGTGTCGTCGCGCTTGGAGCGTACCAGATTAACCTTGTATGGGCGGTAACGATGAAGACACCCGCGGCTGCTCAAAAGCTGGCGGCACTATGGGAGCTGCAAATGATGGGGCGTCGCTGCCTGGTCATCGACCCCAAGGAACAACAGGTGAAGCTTCGTATATCCACTGGCTTCGGCATGGGGTGGATGACGAAGACGTAAAGACCGCGCTGGCCTCCTTTGGCAAAGTGACCGAAGTGATCCGCGAGCGCTGGCGAGTGGATGGCGTTTCCGACAAGGGCTCAACAACCCGAGCAGTGCTGCTGCAGCTCAAAACTGGGATGAAGGTTGATAACCTGCCCCACCAGATTCGCGTCGCCGGCGAGCTGGCGCTGGTGGTAGCCCCAGGCCGTTCTATTCAGTGCCTGCGCTGCCGGGGCTCTGGCCACGTTCGTCGAGAATGTAAGGTTCCCCGTTGCTCCCGGTGCAGGTTTTTTGGACACAACGACGCGGACTGTCCGCGGTCATACGCAGTAGCCACGGGTTCGGCGCAGGGCGAGTCGTCGACATTAGACCATGTGATGGACGTGACCGAGGCGGAGGAAGCCGCCAAGGGAGCTGGAAACGGCAACCTGGAGGCAGAAACTAGCAGGACGACCATGCCGACCAAAAGGGGACGGAACAACGTCCCTCCCCCCAAGGAGCCAGCAGCTACACTCGATAGCGTGAGGAAGGCCCCGCAAGATAATAAGAGCCACCAGTGAGCTACGGATGCTAAGCAGGAAGAGGAAGACTTCAACGCAACCCCTGCCAGCGCCCGCGTCGAAGGCGTCTTGGCACCGGTCAAGAGGTCCCTGCAACAGAAGAAAGTCGACGGAACGGCTGGCGGTGACTCCGAGCCACCGGCCGCTAAGACGCATTCCTGAAGGCGCTCCACTCTCAAGCTTAGGCCGAACATGGAGGCTGACCGTAGGCCCACCGTGAACCCGACCAAAGAGGAACCCGGGCGACGGCCACCGGATGGCCATTGAGGTGTCTAGCGGGTAGCTAGACGTTAAGGTGAGCACCATGCTCCGGGCCTTCTCCCCTACGGTTTACATCAGTAATGGCTACCAACCCATCGATTAGCCTCGGCACGCTAAACGTTCGACGTCTGGCCGCCAAAAGGAAACAGAGTCAGGTTTACAGACTACTAGCGGACCACGTCCTCGACGTTTCAGCCGTGCAAGAAACTGAGGTAGATGGTGAGGAGGAGACCGGGAGCATGGTTGAAAGCTTCACGAATAACTACTACACGGTAGTAAGCCACGCCTTATAGGGACTTCGGCAGGGTGTGTGCTGTTCGTGAGGAAGCTTCCTCGTCTTGTCATAGAGGATTACTTCTCGTGCACTTCTGGTCGACTTGTCGTTGCATGATTCGTGATTCGTGTCGCGTGATTTGCATTTATGGCCCTAATACTGTTCAAGCGAAGGCAAATTTGTTTTCGGGTTTAAAGCATCATTTACATGTGCACAAAATGATAGTCTGTGTAGGGGATTTCAACTGTGTATTGAACGCCGAGGTTAGGTCTATACGCGACGCATAGTTTATGATAAAAGCAGCGATATCCTGGCGCAGATAGATGCTTTCACTGTTGCGAAATTTCACGCATAGTAAGGCACGGCACGATTCGGCTTCTGCGAGGGACGTTCCGAAAGCAAGTTTCGTCATTTCTTTTTAAAGATGTTACACCAGGTGAAACAAACAATCGCCACAAGAATCCACGCCTGTTGCTGGTTGAACCGTAGAGAAAGAAATTTCAACAAGAGCGGACACTCCCATAGAGCCCAGCGGCCGAATTGACTGTAGCACACCAAGCGGATGTTGACTCCTTCCGGTTTCGGTTTATGGCGCGCGCGTTTTGAAAACCAATTGGTACACGCCGCGCCGGCTCCGCTGCTCGGCACGGCATTCATTTTTTTTTTCGCTTCTGCTGAACCTCGCGTGGCCTTCGCGTGGAATCGTTTTAAGTAGAAACGATTGCGATTGACCTTTACAAGACTGCGCCGAATCTGTCAGGTGCAATTTCATAAAGAAAACGAAAGACGTCTTCTGAAATGATGGAATGTTTATTTTGCTCTATATAAATGCTCGTTCCGGGCTTCTGCATTCATCTAAAGGTGTGGCACCAGGTAAGCAGCAGTCATTGCCGTACGATGCTCCACCGGATGCCATCAGCTGAAAGAAAGTAAATTACAGGCATGTATGATTTCCGTATATTGACCTAACAGGAGTATTGCGTGTAGTGTCGAAACGCGCGTAAGTGGTGAATGAGCGGCATTACAGATAAATTCACTTTTACGTACATTTCGCAGCAAAGACCCCTCCGAAACAATGCCATAAAATCTCAACATCCGATTTTCAAGCACCCCTCCTTTCCCGGGCATTATTTACTGCACTTTAAGTGCACAAATACACGGGTGACTGCAAAAACAACTTGGCCTCGGCCGACACGATGGTACGCCAAGTACACAAAGGTAGCTACAACACAGGCTAGGCCAGACCATGTTACACGCTCGCAGAATGCCTTCTAATCACACTCAAGTCAGACTCGTCGGTGCAATGCCTGTTTTCAGTCGCTCAGAATACAGAAATGTCATGTTCTTGAGCTCCTCCGTGTTATCTTTGAGGTGCCCTACCGGCGCATGCAACACTCCCGTGTTATCACTCTCGGCAATCGCTCGTCACGTTTTCGCGAAGCGTGAGTACCGCAATAATGTATATGTTGTTGCAGGGCTATAAAATGCGTCACAAACTTGCCCCACTAAAATTCAGTACACGCAAAACTAACTCACTGTGGCCGCGGCCGCGGCTTCCTGTTTTCGCTAACAGCTTCACAATCCCAGGCGCGGCGAGCAAGCCTCAAGGTATCCCAAAAAGTTACCAAATAATTTACAATACTTTTTTCGGGTCAGAGAATGCGTCACGAACTTCTACCAGTAAGATTCAGTACAGGCGAAACTGCGGCACACAGCCGAGCTGGTTTTCGCTAACTGCGTCAATAAGCCGGGCGCGGCAACCGTGCTTCTTAACTACCCAAAACATAACGACGTTAGTTACAATAGTGTTGGGGGCCACAGAATGCGCGAAAACTTGTCTGTCTCAGGCGCTACGACGTAGTGCACGCATGCACACGCGCAAATGCGTCATACGGCCAAGCCGGTTTTCGCTTACTGCGTCAATAAGCCGGGCGCGGCAAGCGTACCCAAATACTACCGAAATACAGTAATCTTGCGGCTCATAGAAAGCGTCGCAAACATCTCCCAGGACGAGGCATTAACTCAAATTAACTGCGCCAGGACGGCGGTGCTGTTTTTCACTAACTGCGCCACTCGAACTAAGCCTAAATGTGATTAAAATGCGCCGCACACTGTCAAACACAATTTCTCGCCTTGCCGTAGTCCAGTGGTGCCGTGTGGAAATGCAGACGACACGCAAGAGAAGCATAGAGAAGGCCGGGAGCCCCCCAAAAATGGGCTATATCCAAAACAGACGGGTCGCCGAGCACGCGAGCTTCGCACGTACGACCGTCCTCGCTCACTCCTGCGGCTTGTCTGGCGCATGACGTATGCACACGCGTCTGGCGTGCCGCTAGCTTGTTGCTAGGCAACGCAACATAAAGTTGCAAAATAAAAGTTCACTTACACGCAAACTTTTTCACTTTTAGTGGGAAGGAATAAAAAAATAAAACATTGTCTGGAAGTTTATTTCTCATTCTTTTTTTTTTGATGCTCGCGTCAACTAACGGACGTTGTTGAAACTAGGCGTGACGTGTTTCCTGCTGCCAGTTTTTGAAGAGTGTCCCCTCTTGTTGAATTTCTTTCTCTATGGTTCAACGGCGGAAAGAGCATCAGCGGAGGAGGAACGACGCATGCGCAGAGCGCCGAAGCTTTCGCGCTCTAGTACACTCTAGTTTCGGTATTGGAAATAAAGTGTCGCCACGACACTGGTAGTCAAAGAGAAATTCAATAACTTTTGAATATGTGGCTCTATCTCTTCAAACTACACACCAACAAAGTGAAGTGATGCAGTTATGTGTAGAAATGAAGTGTACTTCTGGCCATTTTCTTTACGCCTTTATTTGTTCGCTTCACTTGTTGCGCCATCAGGCGGCACTTTCGCTCTTATCGCTTCGGCTGCCATTCTGTGCGTCTGCTTCTGCCACCGTCTATGCGCGCGTGCGTTTTTTTTTCGTATGCCCTGCAGTTTAAAACGTTTTCCGTACGTGCGAATGTTGCGGTAATGTCCGAAAAACTGAGGAAAAGATACAATGCTCGTTGTGTGGTTGTGTGATGTGGCAGCTCGGGGAGCGACGTAAGGGCGAAATGTTTTCCGTTTCCCAGCTGACGAAAGGTAAGCACACTTTTTTCTGCAGGCGTTATGAAGAAACAAGCGCTGTGCTTATCAAAGCAGCTATAGGACGAAACGGCAGATCTTCCGCGCTTGTTTTCAAGTGAATATCTTTTTTTTTGGTTTGGCGCGGTGCATTGTTCTGCGGTGTTGTAAGAAACTGAAGCCATATATATACATGGCCGATTGATGATAGATGACGCGCAGACGCAAATATCTCTTCGGTATATGTTAGCGGTTGCTCTTCATAATCTCCACGACTTTAAACCTTGCAATTTATATCTGCCGAATGTATTTGAATTCTTGCTGCACAGACCGGTTGCGCTGGACAGTTCTTCCGTTGAGCAGTTCTTTTATTATTACATTACCACCTTTGAATGGTCACGAACACAGCAGAAGCAAAAAAAAAGATAATTGCGTAGCAGTCACTGTTTCCGTTATGAATTACATGAAGCTCGAGATACCTATGTGTCAACGTGGGATCGCTTCACCTTTCAAAAAGTGCCTAAACGGCAGAATTTTTTAAGTCGCTTCTGCTTATTCTCAACTTTCGTTTCGCTTCTATAAGTGTTCTTTACTCATGACCACGAGGTATTTTGACAATTCTTCAGATGTGATACATGGTGAAATGACGCTTAATTGGGTGTCCCGGCGGAGCTCAAGTGGGGGCAGATCTACAACGGCTACGGCCTCTGCTTGGGCCACTTGAGAGGAAAGGACTACGCCGACTGTTGCAGTGGAAGAGCGGTTCCTGATCGATGGAGGTAAGAAAAATTAGTTAATATTGGTTGCGATTCGGTGCTTCTGTAGTTCATTATTTTCGTACAGAAACCACTTGACAGGGGACGGCGCAATTGGGCCATGAGCGCGGAGAGCGCTGTCTTTTCCTCGTCGTCTGCTAGGGCACCGGGTGCCCTGTGACGTGACGCAGCGAAATTTGCTCCACGTGCTCCAAGAAACCGCGCGCTTGTCAGTTTCGCGTTATCGCTTGCTCGTCTGTGGGGCGCGATGTTCCCGGCCGGTTACGAGCTAAACTAAGGAGCCAAACAGTTTCCGCTGACAATGATCGAATTCGCGTTCGTATAATGTTGCGCCTCACTTGGCGCTGTACAGCATACGAGACGTCGAAGCCAGGTCTTGCTGCGCGTTGCCGTCTTCGCCCTAAGCTTCGTATACACTCTAAGAAGAATTCCGGGGAAAGCGGGAGTAACTGCGCAGTTAGCCACAAAAAGGGCGCTTTCGTCCCTCAAGGGAGTAACTGCATGGATGTGCGTGCCGTGTGCAAATTTTGGAGAGCAAGTGTTTAGTCCCTGGTCGGAAAGAGAAAAACGGGAGGACGAACGGCAAATTTACTCCCCATGCGCTCCGCTGTTTTCGCCCGTGCATGTCGTGCATGTGATGCGGCGAAAACTGTGTTGTCTATAAATCGTGAATAGTTCGAAGTTCGTGCACTGTCTACTGAACTACATGCAAAGCAGCACTATGCCTCCTCGTGATAAAATTGCGTGAAACTTAAAGTTGGTATGTGAAGAGCCATGCCCTTCGTGCGCACACCATAAGTGAGCGATAGACATTAAATGCTCAAGTCATTGATAGACTGCCAGATTTTGCTGGTCAATAGTACCTAAGTTCCTTCCGTTCCAAGGAGATTACGAACTTAACTGAAGCGATGTGTAGCTCAAACGGGACACACTAAGCGACAGAGCAATTGTCCGTCTCTGTCGTCTTAGGTGCCCCGTTTTAGCTCGCTACACGTTTACATCACCTAGTGCCTCAGTTTAAAGCACCATAAGAATACTCGGGCAGATTTCTTTTCGCACTCGCTTATGGTTGCAAGTACACTCAACGTTACACTCTCCCCGCACAGCATACACAAAATGCCCAGTCGCTTTTACATTGCCACACCTGCGTTCTGATGCTTAACCTTGTGGGAATTTGGGGAATTCGACGCGCCATTGCGCGGGCGCATTTCACCCATGTCTGTAATCCTTAGCCACCTCGTCCTTGCTGCGAACCAGTTTTAGCGGTGGCGCTCCACTCGCGCGGTGGTTCGCGGTGAGGGCGGAGCTAGTGACGTCATGGAGCGGCCCCTGGTGGCTACAGAAGCGTATCCCCGCAGGCCGGCTGTACCCGGTTTGGAGGCAAACCGGATGTGACGTGAGCCAGTGCCGTACTCCCTGCCCCCAGATAGGTACTTGTACGCCTAGGGAAAGACGCTGCTAGGTGCTGCTGCTAAATCCCTGTGGTTTCTGCTGGCTCACGTTTGTGTTCTGTGGGTTGACGTTCACGTGGTCTTCTTACCCCTCGCTGCATCGTGTTGAATCATGCATTCCTTGCGCGGTGTCATTGTCGGCGACAGTCAGGTTAAATTCCTAAATAGGTCGCGCCTGCGCCTAATTGAGTCAATTAAATCCTGCACTTTCAGTTTTGCTGGCTACAATGCAGTGCGGCTGGCGAGAGCGGTCTCCACGATGCGCTTCGAGCGTGTCGATTTCGCCGTGCTTTATGTTGGCGGAAACGACCTTGATAGCAACGTGGATCCACAAGAAATATGCGACAACATCAAGCTGAGTGTACTGAAATCACAAAATTCTAGACATTAAGCGCTGATAGTTGTGATTTCCTTTAAATTTTAGGCCTTGGTTGTTCAACTCCAACGAGACGTGGCCCCCGTCGTGCTTATTTTCAAGGTGCTCCCTCGCTGCCTAGAAGGTGCTGATGCGGAGCAGAAAATGAAAAAGCGTCGCTTGCTTAACCGCAAATTGACGGCTACGCTGAAGCGCATGCCGTGTCTGCGGATTTTGAACCCCGAGGTATGCACCCCCTTTGTTCAGTGGCATGCCGTTGCATACCGTCCGGGACATGCTTGGCTTATTTTTGACTCGGTTGAAAATGTTTTACTTTTTGTCGCTGCTCGCTGCAGTAGAAATTCAGACTGTTTGTCGTAGTTGTGTCTCCATTACAGAATCGCATTACTGCGGTGTACAAAGCAAGTGTTGAGGTACATACTGTGCGCACTTCACCCTTTGTTGGACGGTCGGAAATATTAGTCCCACTTTTCAGGGCAACTTCGCTACTCTTTAGCGGTGAAGTGTAATTCCAACAATTGAACATTCCTGTGTGGATATATGTTTCTGAACCACTTTACGCATATTTTTTTCGTCCATTTCTTTGTCAAACAACGCGATATAGCGATTTCGCAGATTTACGTCCCTTTCTACAATGTTTAGTTTATTCTATCGCCTTCATTCAAACCACCATAGCGACAAATGGACTCTTTTGATCAAAATTCCGTGTTTTCGTAATAGCTGGATTTTGGTGCGGTTAGATGCCTAAATTTCTGGTGCCCACAGCTACCAAAACAGGTGATCAAATTATTAGCATCGCGAACAAATCACATTGCTAAATATGAGAACTGCATAGCCCTCAAGGATTTTCAAGAAGCATCTTTTTTCTAAGAACCCTTGCGATAGTGGAAAGCCCTGAATGAGGATTCTCATACAAAGCATGCTGGATAAGTATAATGAAAACTTTCACAAACTTCATGTATAATGTCCTGGCTACACTGGCTGCTTGTAATCGCATTACAGGTGACCACGAGTAGGTAGAAACAGACCGTGAGGCTGTATACTGGGACGTATTTCCACTTTTTGCTATTACACAATGGTCAGCTTTGAGATTTCACGTTATGTGAAAAATACTTCACAAAAAAAGCACTTGTAATGTCTTGGACACAAAGCAATCTGTTCTCTGCTTGCGTCCATGAAAGGGTTAAGATGCACACACTATTCAAAGGTAAGACCATGTTCATAGTTTCTAAAACGAAACCCTTTTTGACTCTTCCTTGATCAGTGGGTGGTGGCTGCTGCAGTTCTGCCAATATTGGTCACTGTGTGTCTGGCACTGGATATGTGCTACTAGGCATGTGTCCAAATAGGAACTTGGATTACCGGTTAAGTGCAGCTCAACATGTACCACTGGGTAGACAAGTAGAACAAGAGGAAAGAAATTAAGTAAACAACAGAAAATTTAAAAAGTCAGCCACAGACAAGTCGGAAAGCCAGCCTCAAAGGCAGCCGAGTGTGGACAAAAATGAACTAGACACCAGGGCATGCATTGCGTGTTGAGCTATAGAAGTGAACGAGTGATTACATATTACTGAACATTACAAAGGCTTCACTTATAGCCGATTTTCACGTATGCATGGAATCTGCTAACTTTTCTATGCAAAGCTCTACCGGAAAGTATATACTGCATCCATTGGTTAATACATTTTCTAGCATATTTTCTTGTTATCAGCCAACACACACATCCCTGTTATATGAAACAGATCACTGTAGATGGATGCCACAAGCATATTACAAGAACTGTGAATTGGAAGCTGTTAGCTACCTGTGGCACAAAGTCATACTACATACAGTCTTTGTGTGCACATTGACTTCATATGTTTTACTAATTTGACTGGCTCCTATTACGCTCAGACTGGATAGCAATAACACACAGGCCACCTTACGTTTGAGCTACTTGAAAGCCTGCGAAAGCTGAAGGTACATTCATAAAAGTTCATAAGTCCATGGCATTAGTGAAAATTTTAAACCTTTTCTGTTACAGCCATGCGCTGTCAGAAGTGTCTCAATGCATTGCACTGGTTGAACAGGCACGTATTGGCTGTACCACTTGGATTTCAGCGTGCATGCGTAAGCTAGATAAAAACATTCTACCATATCTTGCATCTAAACTTTTGCTCACGAGTGGGAAATGCTGTTTCTGTTGTAATAGATGTGGCTTGCACACAAGGCATGCGCATGCTAAATTTCTGGGTAAAAAAAAAAGCAAAGCTATGTTGCATGAACAGAAGTTGCTGCAGCCACATAACCTGACCTTTGATCTTCATTGCGCTCACAGATTGAAGGGATGGAACTAAGTGAATGTCTTTTAAATGCTTGATTTCAGCCAGTTATATTTGCCAACATGGGGATTCAAACCATGGGTGTCCATCTGCTGTTAGGCTGGACTCTATTTAATAAGAACACTAACTACTGCATTCATTGGTGCTGACAGATATCAAGTCAGTTGTAGTTCAGCATACTGTATTCCGTTTGTCACCAAAATGCTTGAGAACCGCTTGAGATCCTTCGATGTCAGCATCCTCATAATCAGTGGGCACCCCATAAGAAAAACAGACAAGGTAAATCTTGAATGGTATCTTTGCAAGTGCAGAAAGATCTTGAGATATGGGATCAGGTGACACGAGCAAGTGTGAGAAGGCTAGGCCACAGAAACTCGCGTTTCTGATTTGTGCACTATTTGTTCAGCCACTTTAAAATGTGTGGAGCTTTAAGATGTGAGGAGCCTAGACATATGAAAGACTAGGTAGAAGCAAGCAACTTGAATGCGCTACCAAGCCAAAAAAATGTGCAAGTGTAAGCTGTTCATTTTGACTCTAAAGGTACGTTCACACCGAAGACGGGGCAGCTAAAGCAGGCAAACCTCCTCGCCAGGCGCAAAATGGGGCGGCGTCCAATCGCTCGTGGACCAATTTTTTTCCCGCCCGCTGGAGCCTTCCGCTTTGCCACAGCCATTCGGAACACCAGACGACGGTGGCGCAGTAATGACGCCGGTGTGCCCGTGATGAGGATGGACGACCGGTGCCACGAGATGGCGAGACGTGCGCCACAAAAACATTAGATGCTCCGCCTCCTCGGTGGTGCGGGCAGCCATGGAAGCTGTCCAGTCTGAACAGGCCCGCACGCTCACCGCGTTGAAAATCCGCCGAATGTGCCTGTAATGTCCATGTTTGTGCTCCAGACTGTACATATCGCAGTGATCTGAATACATTACAAACAGTTGTCCCAATTGCACTCCTCTTTTTTTCCCCCTCCAGCATCGATTTCTCAATGCATCTAAGGAGCCGAGGCGCCCCATGTTTGCTGACGATGGGTACCATGTGCACAGGGGCCGAGGAATCGACCAGTTGGCAAAGATCGTTGTTAATGGTCTTGCTCAGCAGTTTGGCCATTGTGTCAAGTCACCTGCACGTGCTGAACCAGGCGCTGTCTACAAGGCAGTCAAGTGCTGCTTCTGCAACACCAAGGGCCACAAATCATATGAATGCGTGACGTTTTGTAGGCCAGCTTCTCGGCACCTGTCAACACAACACTAAATGTTGCCTGCCATCAAACGGCCCTTTTCAGGGCCACCCATACGTTGTCCGGCAGGTTTGAGATGCTCCTGACCGTTGCCCTCTCAATTTTCCTGTTTAGCTAGGAATCGCTTTGCTTAGCAAGGTATGTCAGGAAGGTAAGGATGCACATCTGGCATAATGCTAGGATTCTTCCTTCCAATTGCATACTTATAGTTTCTGCAATAACATATGCAGAGCACTGCTGAGACCATGCAGTGCAAAAGGGATAAGAATTGTAGTATAACTGTTACTCATAGTGAGGGTGTTTGTACAATATACAGGGTGTTTCAGCTAACTTGTGCCGAGGCTTTAAAAGAGAAAGAACGAAAGAAACTAAGCCTGCAGTACTCAAATGCAATCAATTCAGTTGACTGCCTTTTAGAACAACTTCAATACTGACGGCTTATCGAGAAATATCTAACTGCTTTATTTTTATGAATATAGCCACTGTGGTTATTTTTTCAGCACAAAAGAAAGTGCACGAAATCGGAAAAAGTACCATGCAACTATGCACTTTTGAACAGTGACGCGAGTGCTCTCATACATGCATTAAACAAATGAACAATGTGGCATGCAGACAGGATGTAAACAATATGCAGATCCAACACACTGACAATTATTTAAGCTAAGCTTTCTTTGCTGTTTGTGTTCGTTGATGGCATTTGGCAGTGATGTATTAAATGTTACCTTGCGTGCACCGCTTGTGTTTGCAGTACGCAGGGAGACATGCGCTCCAACGCTCGAGGTGGTGTTGTGCACTATTCATATCCTGCAAGAGTAGTGGCACTGTCATTTCCTCACACGGCACATCGCATGATGTGTGAGGTAAACAAATCCTTTTATTGAATCCTTAGGAGAAATAGTTGCTTCCTGTGCCCGACGGACCAGCGCCTGCTGGCCTGTGTACACAGGCTTATGTCACACAGCATGACCTCCCAGTGTTGCAGTGTGGGGACATTGCTTGAAGTTTCGATGCTGGACTACTACTTGCGTACTGTCGTTTTGACGCCGTGGTGCTGTATTGCAGCTTTGCATCCTGTGCCAATTGTTGGCATGGACACACTTGCCATGTTTATTTTTCATAAATAGCATAAACATGCCATACCATACCTTGAATTATCATTATAATATATTTAGTTTGCCCACAACTGTCACCATGTCTAGTTGTAGTGCTTTCTTTTCCATACAAAGGGTGCTTTCTGGCGGCATCTTTACCTTCTCCCGTGATCATTCAGCGAGCACAAGGTAAGCGCGGCAGCTTCCGCAATACTTTTGTCTAGGCACACTACTCCCAATGTATCCTTAGCACTGAAATAAAACACCGCTCATTGCTCAAAGCAGCTTTATAGATTGGCATAGGGCAATATATAGGCATAGACATGTGGCAGTATACAACTTTCTATAGCCATAAAAGGCAAGCTAGCATAGGGCGGCATCTCGATGCTCGTAAAAGCATTCAACTCCGTGTATCTCCAAATAACTAAGCTCAAGCAGACACTGTCAAAATCCGCGCTTGTCACGGTGAGTTGGTGCGGGAACTTAAATGTCGCTATTCCTTCACTTTTGTGTCTTATGTTTTTGCTAAGGCTCTTACCACAGTTAAAGTTGCTCTTGTGGTATTTTAGAAGGGTAATTTACTAATCACCTAGGCGATGTCATTTCCTTCATTTGGTTGCACTGTATGCATCAGTGCAATAAATGGGTCAAACGGCTTAATACGAAATGTCGCCAGGCCATTTTGGCACGACGCTTGTGGATAACATTTTGGTGTGGCTTGGGCGAGACTGAAAGAAATTGACACATACAAGCACAAAGGCCAGGCACTGTTCCCTTGTGGCCTGCACAACCACTAGAATAGCAGCTAGTCTTATCAATTCATACTGAGTATCACAAAGTGTAACATTGCAAGAACTGTAGCTCGGTTGATGAGACAAGGCACTTACAGCTGTAGCTGAAACATGTGGTGTGATCAACATGTACAAGGTTACAATACTCTACACCCTTTTTGTACTTGTTTTAACTTTGCCCACAATCTGATTACAGCTTTCCAAAGTTCCTTAGAAATCCTCCCATGCATCTGCCATGTACATTGCCCCTCCTCCTCTATGTGGAGTGCAAGATGGCAGCAGCAGCTGTGGGAACAGTTGAAGAGGCGAAGAAAGGTCCACTTTATAATAGGTTGTATGTAAATAAAACTGATCGAACTCAACCGATTCGGCTTCCACTTTAGTCAAGACAATTGTCAGCAAAGCAATGGAGCAATTTCAGTAGGGCGATACTAATAAATAGTGCATAGAAATTCTTGGAAGCCCCGTCAGCTTTCTTGCTGTTCACACGCTGTGTTGGTGAGGTGGTTTAGGCAGGGAATGCCAATTCATGAGGGATGGTCATGGCCACCATGTTCAATGTATGTGCAGCATTAATCAGTTCTCTAGACCTAGTGCACTAATGTCACATGATACATTTTCAAACCTCGCATGCTTTCTTTGGGGCTGAGAAAATTAATGAAGCATGAAACTAAAATCGGCATGTTGCAGTTTTCAATTAACCATCACTGCATTTGTCCATTCTTGAAACAAATTTTATTGTACCAAATGCATACAGAATGAATTTGTGGAATATCCAAAGTACATTTTGCTTGTTTTGCTCAAGCAGCTGGCAGAACAAAACCACGAATTTCCAAAGCAGAAAGGTAACACTTCTTTTGAAGTACACAACTGGCGAAACAGTGTTGCTAACACACGAGTGCAAAACTTGCCGCCGATTAAAAAAAGAAGGGAGCTGCTACACACCACTTCGTTCCTTGACCATTTATTTTTTCTTTTGTGGCTGATTTTTAAAAATCCTTGCTATAGCAAATGCAAGGACATCAGAAAATCAACGCGCAACAGATATTGGTGCAATGGTGTAAAGTAATAAAGATATAATTTTGCATGCACATTATTTATTCTGATATAGAGGGATACAGCAGAAACGTTACTCTTCAATCCCAACAAAAAATATGGAACTCGTGGGCTACACGAGGGCTACGGATAAATCTTGAGGGCCTCTGATTCTGTAATGTGCAGCTATACTTAAGCACACAAGAATTTTTGGATTCTGCCTCTACCTGGGTGCAGCTTTGTGACCTGGAATGAAAAGCCACAGCCATCGAGCTGCTGCAGTGGCGACATCACAGTAAAAGGTAATAGCGAAAAATTAAAACAATAATATGGCCACGCAACTTGCACATCAGATAGGTCACCTGAAGCTTCTATTTCCAAATTTTCCGGTGTTGCATAGAAGGACAAAAGTTTTGAAAAGTGAATGTGTAATATTTGCATACATTAACAATTATGCATATCTAGCTTTTTTTAACTATGCAGATGTTTAGCAAAAAGTTTTGAGCACGGAGAGCCCGGCGTTTTTGCAAAGGAGTTTCTAGGTGAGGAGGACACACTTTGCTGCTAATGCGAGTTTCAGAAAATTAATTTTGAAAAATTCAGTCACTTTTTTATTAGTAACTTGGCGGCAGCCTTCTAAATGGCATATTTGGAGGCAGTCGCATGTGAACACATACTCTTTTTTTTTCTAAATCTTGAAAATTGCACCTATTTTGAAATATTCATTATCGCGCTCAATTGAGTACAATCAAAACTTGGTCCATCCTCCTCCACATCAGGCGGCAGTGCCCTGTCAAGAAGTGTGGGACAAAGCTTAAATGATAGCCTGACACGGCACACTGACGCACATGCTTGCCAGGCAAAGTGTGTTGTATCAGCTGCTACAATGACTGGCCAAGATGTTGTTTCAGACTTTCTGGAGCCTGTTGTCGGGGGTGTTTCCATCTGATGAGATAGCAGGAACTTCTTTTCTGCGCTCCCAGCACACTCGGTTCCAATATTGCCTCGATTTACCAGTGAAATTCAATGATGAAAATCTTGAATTAGGTGCAACTTTCAAGATTTGTAAGAAATGAGAGTGCTATAGAATGTGACTGCCTCCAAATTTGTGGAGTTCCAAAATAGGGGAATTCCTCTGCAAGAATGCCACATTTGCCGCGCTCATAACTTTAAAACAAGAAAATCTGTATGGTAATAAAAAACACCCTGTACGTTTACAGTGTGCATTGGAGCATTTCATGCAACCAATATTCAAGCATCTTCTGTCTACAAAGAATTCATAAAGCAAATTTATGCATTAAGACTTGAATCAGTTACGAGCACTGGAAATGCAAACACTGTTACGAACCCTGGTCACATGCCAGGCATTGTGTTGCTGCTCTCTGCGTAGGGCCTATGAATAAAAACCACCTTCAACATCACACAGTAAGCTACCAATTGCTATGTGTAGGAAGACTTACATTTCTTCAAATGCAATTATGACCTAGACATTCTAAAGCTTTTCTAATAATGTACTTTTAGTGAACAAGTACCCCAAACTTGAACAACTCTGAAGCTATAATGCCATTATTATCTGAAAGATGCACTACACATTTTTTTAACGCAGTAAGGAAACATTCATAATCAACGATGCCACCATAGACATGAGAGTCATATAATATTGCACTGCGTGAAGCAAGGATAGCACAATCTCGCACAAAATATTAGTCTCTCCCGCAGCCTTTGAGGCCCCCTTTATTATGCCTCGCTTATGGTGCCGTGACATGGTACGAAACCATGATGACGTAACTTATGATCATGCGTTACTCTTGAATGAAAGCTTATGCACACATGCATATTCCTGCATTGTAACTCTGGAGCGCACTTACAGTAAGCACACTGTGAAAAGAAGAAAAGGCCAACAGCAAGAACCAGGCAGCCCAGTGCTGTTTGCACCTTCTCGGCTGTTGTCGATTTAAGGCACCTTCACTGCAGCAGAGTCGTGTTATGCGGCAAAGCATAATTAGCATCATGCAGTGAAGCATATCTGAAGTTAAAGGGGACACTGTCACGGGGCCCCTGCGGGTGCTTATGGTTACCCGACACTATCAGCTTAAGTACTCGTACTGCGACCTCTTCATGCATTTGGACTACACCAATCGCCATGTGAAAACCTGTTCACTACTAATCTCGCTAAGAGCCTAAATTGTTTCCAAACTACAAATTTCACCAAGTGGCAAACTTGGAAATGCTTCTGGAACCTCTTTCTAAGTACTTTATTACTACCAGGATGCTTCAATGTCAAACTGGATTAAAAACCTGGGATGAGATTGCGCAAGCTTCTAGCTTTCTGACTGTTTGCTTCACCTTCTACATCAGTGAGTAGGCAGTGTTCAATAGGCGCTCCCGCTTCATCAAGCAGACGACCACTGACGAAAGCATGGTGAAGGCGAATAATGAGAGCGCAAGCAAACATTCAGAATGAAAGATCTCGCCCTTGGATTTAGAGAAAGGAAGGATAATTTCAACACCAAGGAACCCAAGTATGCGTTCAACAACGAACGCTTCTGAACGGGCCACTTCCACATCAGCACTGCGGAAAGACTGATGAGCTTATCAACAAGCAGAAATTTTCACTCGTGGCAGAATTTCCACTGCCACAATCGCAGGTTCAAAGATATTTGCATGATGACATTTTGGGCCAAAAAGAAGATCCGTTTGAGCGATGGTGTAACCGTGGTGCCCACTGTTGGCTCGGCTTGTGTAGAGCGACCTGCTGATACCAGACACTCTAAGCAGCTCTTTTCGATGTCTTAATCGATGGTGATATGCAGTAAGGTGTCACTGCTCTTCAAACATGTCGAACTGTTGTCCTTGCTTCATGAAACATTAAATAACTAGTTATGACATTGTCAAACAAAAGTGTTGTATTAGAGAATTTTGTTAACCACGAAGCATAATATCCCTGTACATTATTTACTATGCAGTAAACTATTTTGCACCTCTGGTTGGCAAAAAATGCATTTTTACAATACCAATAGTATTCATATTAGAAAAATATTTGCTTTGCACTTAGGTTTCATTATTCGAATTTGCTTTGAAATTGAAAAATTGATATTTCCACTCCAATAGTTTTTACTAAAGCTTCAAATATCTGGAGCATAAGTTATTTGAGGACATAACTTCAGGAATAGCAACAGTATGCCACGAAAGAGTGAATACAGTTCAAATTTTTTTACATTTACAATTGTTTCCTAATGTGCATTCATTAAAACCATCTTTAGCCTCAATAACTGACTAAACTAAGCTTCGATAACAGCTGCATGCTTGGATCGAAAGGTGCATGTTCCGGCCACTCTAGGGTAGCAGTGTAGGAGAAAAAATATCCGTTACTTAGGAATTCCTTTTGGTGACCTTGTGCACAGAAAGACCGGCTGGACTTTGCCACCTTAAGCTGCTGCACAATGGCTATCACTGACTTTTGGGTGTTCTCGATGGCATCCACTTGCTTGAAAAGCTCAACCTCAATGACGTCTGACCACTGGCAACACTTACTTCTCTTTATCACAGATGAAAATTGCCCACGAACTCTTATTTCGCCCAAAACAAGAACTTTTGCCATATTCAAGAAAGTGACACTCTCCAAGTAGGTGTGGTCAGCATGTCTGGCATGCACTTTCATCTTCTGCATCAGAGTGGAGTTACTATCCCAGATTAATGTGCTACAGAGATGACAGAGAGGTTGGTGAAGAAGTCATGTGCCGGTGCTCGTATGAATGAAGAAGTCATGAATCGGTGCTCGTACAAACGGGGGCTGGACCATTTCAAACCGCAGTTACATTGGAACTCTGTCCACTCTCGTAGGGTGCATCTTCTGTGTAGTCACTGCAACTGCAGGAATAATTTTCTTCCAAATGCACAAACAGAAAATTGCAGCACTGTGCTTTGCAGTGCTTGGTGCACAGGCAGAACAGCCATGAGCCTTCTCCCCTCCACAATTCTCAAATCTGCCAATTCGCAGATGGCTTTCAGTGGCATCCCTACAGGCAGCACACACAACCTATATGCCGCTACTTGGATTGCTACACACTGAGGGTCTCCATGCTTTTATGCAAATGCTCAAATATACTATAGCACAGGATCTTTAGGGAATAAAAGGTTCTTTCACAGTCCTGACATCTATGCTACTACAAAGCCAACTCCAATTGCACAGGTAGAAATTTCTGTGGAAAATTAAATTTTACAGTTCCATGTACCATATTTTCCATACAGTACTATAGTCTGCAGGATCTAATCTGGGTTGAAAAAACCCCTCTCACCAAGCACCATGGCAAATTTGAATTATATTGCCACTTGGTGTTTTGAGCCAGCGAACATTCAGCATTGCGTGCACAGCAAAACGGCGAAGAAGACGACGAAGTGAAAGATCCCGCGCCAGCTGGAGAACCGTCGCTTAGTGCTTGGCATTTTTCGCCTCTGGCTGCTCGTACTGTCACTTACTCTTGTGTTAGCGCATGACAATATGTACATTAGAAGTTGTAAGACGCTGTCAAGGGAGCATTTTATCAAACAAACATTTCTAATTAGTTCATTATTAAACGAAATGGAAAAAATTGAAATGTTGCATTTTCATGCTGCCAGGAGGTGAGCGCTAAAAGCAACGGCACTCAACCGCTTTGCCTCCCTCCAAGTGATCTTCCTTCTTCGTCTTCCCCCATACCAGAGCCAAGGGTTCACGTCACACTTGTATGACGAGCCTTGTCTTTTCTTTCTTCTTTTCCTTCTTTTGCTTTTTTGCTGTGGGGCACACATCCAGGGATGGCATTTAACATTGGATGACGACTTACGAAAGTCATGTGCCATGGTTGGTGATGTTGCAGGCAGCACATTTTACATTGAGACATTTGTGCATGCAACCTTGACTCTGGCTGAAGCAGGGCCTGATGGCTTTTCTTTAAAATTTCAGCTGTTTTCCCGCTGTGCATCATTTTGATAATTTGGAGACATGATTGTTAGTGTGTGATCTATGCACTGCACTTGTCGGTTTGCAAGCTCCAATGTTGGTGAGACGCCTTTTAAAATAACAAAGTGCGACTGAACTTCCCAAAGGCCTTTGCCTCCTATGTTCAAGGAAAGCAGCCCACATCCATATACCTTATTCACAGATGTCAATTCTTTTTTTGCTGCTGCTCCGTACTAAAGATGGGAACCCAGGACTGTAGAAGTAGTGCGGGTTTGGTGGTCTGGAGCTTGACCATTGGTTGTCGGGTCGCACCGTTGGCACCAATCGTTACAAATTGTGCACCCAGGTTCTGAGGATCGTGCCACTGACTGAATTTTGCAGCAGCTCATGAGTACCGAGGGGGCCAGGCAGTAGATACGATACGGCAACAGCGTAACAAGTAACAATGAATGCTTACTTCACATTGTTACGGAGTGGTCAGCTCTGCAAATTTTCTGATGGAGAGCGACAGACATTCTAGTTTACTCAAAAACTGAAGGCTGAAGTCGATTCGCGAGGATGTTCGTTATAGTGTTTGGAATACCCTCGCTCAAGAGAAAAAGAGAGAAAACACTGGTGGCTGCCGCTTGATACATGGAAGTGTTCAACGGATTTTCTAACCGCCACTGGCTCAGCAGAAGGAAAGGCACTGACGTGCACACATGCACACACAGACACCGCCGGCGTCTTCCCTGCCGAGGAGGAAGAGAAGGAGCGAATGCACACACGAAGCTTAATCGTCCCACTCACTGTGGAGACTACGCAGGCATCAGGGTGTCGTGCAAGGCGTGGGTAAGAAGGGGAAAATGCCTGCACAAAGGGTAAGGTCTCTTCGCTATTGGAGCCTCCTAGGCGTTTTCCAACAGTTGTGGGTGGTTCGGCGTATTTAAAACGTCCAGCCTTTCGGTGTTGCTTTGGCGGCGCGACACAAATTGTTGACCATACAGGCCAGTCATGACATCAGTTAAGACTAGTTCTTGTGAAGCTCAACGACACTGAGCTTGAACGACGCCGTGAACGCTCTGTCTTTTCAGTGATGTTAGAACTGTTCTTGCATTTTGTGTGTATACAAGTCTATTATAAATCTCTTGTGCATTTTGCAACATGGCCTTAGATATCCAAGCACTGAAATGCAGGCCACATAATCAGAATGAGCAGCATTCACTAGCATATCATGAGTTGCCAGAACAAATTCAAAATATTGTGCTGTGACTATCATTACTGCGTCATGAAGCAACCAGAAATGACAGTACCATGCTTCACAATACGACATTCATTTCTCTTCTGGTGCGCTTGTACTTCTCTGGTCCCCTTTCCACTGTGTGGGGCTCTCAGAAAAGCTTTTCTCAGGACAGGGGACCATATTGTGTGCTCAACCAGGTGGCACCCATCACCACAACAGTGCCCCAGTCAGTCTCACCTTGTCATCTCTCGTTCTGTCCAGTGACGCCCTTCGCATTTTAAGGCTGAAGGTTTAGCACTGCGCTTCCAATGACTCTCTTTAGAGCTCTGGGACAGTGCTTCCACTGCTAGGGGTAATGCTACAGAACAGCTATTCCACTGACCCCGGACAGGTACGCTATGTTTGAAGAGACAGAGATAAAACTTTGTGCAGGCTATCCGACATGTATATACATATTTTTCTCTGCGCCTCTTTCTATGCAACAATACTTTCACTGGTGAACAGGAAGACAGCGTTTCTTTCCTTTTTTTCATTATCTTTTCTCAGTTTTACAAGGCCATATAGTAAAATAAAGAAAACAGTATTGAGAATATTACAGACAGGTGGATAGCTATAAGTACATGACATGCTCACATACACGAGTGTAAACATGCATGTAAGGAACATACCTGGTACTCCGTAGACACAGCAGAGAGGTATATGTGTGGTTCATGTCAGTCACACTTATGCCTGCCTGGTGCGCTGCTGCTCCAGACCCACCATCTGGTCCTGTCCCTCCTGAGGCTTTGGAAAGATTGTGAACCAGCCCTGCAATTTTCCTGAATTATTGGAAACGAATATGTGCGAGCAGAGGATGCCAAAGTGAGCAAATGAAATGAACAGCCAGGTGCAACAAGTGACATCATTCAGGTGGTGCAGGTGGTTTGGTGGGCTTATAAGATGCCTTAATAATCAGATTTATTTGAGCGTTAACACGGTGACGAGGTTGCTTCTGCCTTGCAGTGGTGCCAAGACTGCTGCATGTCTGGAGGTTAAAATGCTGATCATTCTATGATACATTGAAGTATTCCGACTATTTAGTGGAGGCATGGAAAAGCTACTCAAGCCTACATTAGCAAAATCTGTGTGGTATTGATTACAGCACACACACTCCCTCCATGTTCATGCAACCGAATGTAAACATACTGAAACCTGAGGTGTACCTGACGAGTGCAGCACTGTGTTGCTTGCCAACAGCCCATAGGACAGGAAAGGCAAATACCCGTGTACGCATAGTAAGCTTGTCACTAGTGTGCACACTTATTTCGGCAAACTGGCATAACAGATGTATTGCAAGTGCAATATATGACTGTAAACCATGTGCTGCGTCTTCGTCACCATAGCTTGGGCTCGGTGAGAATCAAGTGGTTTGATAAATGTGCAACAGAGTCAGCAATGGTGGGACAGTTCTGCTTGTATGACAGTTCTTAGGAACTGCACAGCGTGCTCGTCTGCCTCTACAATCTAAAAAACAATAGGCTTTGATACACGAGCCAGATCTTTCTGACTGGGCGACATTCTTGCACCAGCTTTGTCAGTTTTTTAGTGCTCCAACTACTTGTGCTGAGGTCGCAAGAAAAGCCCGGAGAGTGTATATAATTCGAGAGTCACGTACCTCTTACATTGTGGATGTCTTTGCAGTGTGCAAACGCATGAACACCACCACGCGTATCAAAATGATCGACTGCAACATGTTATTAAAGGCACAAACACTGTTACCTTTTACGTCCTTTGAACGCAGAACCCCAGCACCTCCAACACTTCTAGGGAACCGTTTTATTGTAAGCGAGCTAGAGCTATGGCAAGGAAGAAACCACACACACTATGTACGGATGAGGAAGATGAAAGAAAGTCACGTATTGCGCTCACAATATCGCTAACGTGGTAGCTTCCCAAAGGAAGCGGTCACACCACTGCATCTAAAGTGTATGCACAGGGATTCTCATGTCTTCCCTGTCCAAGGGACTGGTACGTAGCAAGCAGCACAGCACTGGTAAGGTGCATTCAAATTACATTCTTAAAAATTGAGAAAAGGCCGATTCAACACAAAGCAACGACCTGACACCCTTCCCAACAAACCTGCTGAACTGGCATTAAGTTTCAGATGTTTGAGGTCACACATAGGCAAACCAATGGGATAGCTGACTGGTGATGTAGAAGTCGCGGGGCGCTTTTTTCGTTGCGACGATAGATCCGATTTTTTTACAAGTACTGCTCCACGAATGCGCATGTAACCGGCAAACAGAGGCCTCAGGAGAGCACCTTAGATTATAATCAAGGAAGATGCGCAAGGTCTCTAGGGTACCCAAGGGGCATCGGGGGAATCAAAACTGGAAGCAGGGCGGTCCATAGGTTAGGGTATGTTGCCCCAACCCACGGAACACCCTGCTTCCAGCTTCGTCCGCAAAAGCGGACAGCTGATCGTAAAATGCGTCAGAAAATTCGTAAAGTACGACTTACACACAGCCTACAGGTAAAATAGATATACTACTAGCACGCGCAGGCCTCGGCGAGCCCCAAACCATGGACCAGTCCGGGTTCTAGCTCAGGTGTCCCCGTTACCGATTTGGTTTCCTGGAGACGCCGCCAATAATATGAAACAGTGACACGTTGCTACTAGTAAAAAACACGATTTAAGAAATCTAATTGCGCCCAGCCGCTAACTTGCGACGCTACGTTCAGCACTGCCGCGCCCCATGACTTCTACAACGTCTGTGAGAACTTCGCCAAAGAATGTTCGTTCTTGGCAATACTTAGAAATTGTGAATTTTGAGTACCGTTCATGCTTAACTCTGTATTGCTCTGCAGCTTAGTGAAGCACTACGCTTGCGTGCAGCGTACGTACACATCTTACCTGATAGTCCGTGAACGGGGTCTTGTACAAATATCCGCTGAAGAAGAAAAGACTACAATGTCACATGTGTTAAAACACATACCAAACTTGAAAAAAACAGTTGTACAATGAACCTCCACACGTTAAAATAGCAAGATAATCACTTAAAAGGCGAAAACTATTGAAAACTTTGCAAGCGCAAATCCGGCATTGCTGCTGATATTGATGTTGATCAGGCTGTCCCCTTGCGATCGAGTCGGCAAGCGCGTGGAAGCGCAATTAGCGCAATGTAGCCAAAATAAAGAAAACTGTGCATCAATTAAGGCCAAATACATACACGCAAAAGAAAAATAATTGGGATTCTCTATAACGACGTCTCCAACCCCTTCACTGATCTTTCATACAGCTTGCTGCATTAATTAAAATATCTGAAGTACATTGTTTTCTTATCGCGCAAAAAAATTCTGCGCTTAAGAGAGAGAGAGAGAGTAAACGTTTATTGTAACAGAGACTGTGTGGTTATGGTGGGTGGAGCCCCTCCTCCAGGGCCCCACTGGTTACAGCGGCTCGCCGGGCCTGGTCAAGGGTCGCCAGTTGGTTTCCCAATTCCACTTCCGCGAGTCGCGCCTCCCACGACCAGTTATGTAGAGTGTTGTCTAGCAGCGGCGAGGTGGCAGCCGCCGGACGTGACGCGCACTGGAATGTTATGTGTTCCAATGTCGGTGTTCCTTCGCACCACGGGCATGTGTTGCTGTATTTGTCTGGGTACATTTTGTGTAGCCTGTATAAATGTGGGAAACTGTTTGTTTGCAGGCGGCGTCAGTCCCGTGCTTGCCTCCTGTCTAGGTCTGGGTGAGGAAGGGCTTTGGTTCGCCTACTTAGCCGTTGTAACTCGAGGATTTCTCTTGGCGCACTGGGTGTCGAGGTGTTCTCCCGGGCGGTGTGGCCCGCGGCTCGGCCTGTCATGCCTCGAGCCAAGCGGTCCGCCCGTTCGTTCCCCGCTATCCTTGTGTGCGCCGGGCACCAGGTCACGCAATGATCCATGGTGAGGTTCGTTCCTAGGATGCGGAAGATGCAGCCCGGTAAAGCCCCCCCAAGGAAGAGGCGGCAGGCGTCCTGCGAGTCTGTGAGCACGTAGGCCGATTGGCCCTTAGCTTCCGCGGCGCGTATAGCAAGGGCTATGGCCACAGCTTCGGCCGTTGCAACCGATTTCGTGTGCATAGATGCTGCTTCGGTTGTTCGTCCTTGGTTAGTCACGACTGCTGCAAATGTATTGAGGGTGCCTGTATTCTTGTGATACGAACTCGCGTCTGTAAAGTAAGTATCCGGGTCGCTGCGCCGCCTTAGTAAGGTGGCTGCCCGCGCGCGTCTCCGTGCCGCATGATGGACTGGGTGCATGTGACGGGGGATCGGCGCCACGTGGATCCGCTCTCGGATTTCAGATGGCAGTAGGATTGTTTCATCGCCACAATATTGGGGTGTCAGTGGATAGTGAAGTCTTTGTAAAACCGAGCGTTCCTGAGGTGTCGTGTTTAGCCGTTCACGCTGCGCCATTAGAGTGGCCGCTGCATATTCCTCGAAAGTGTTTATCATTCCTAATTCGTTCAGTCGGATCGTGCTTGTGCTTTCAGGCAGGCCGAGTGCTGCTTTACAGGCAATTCTTATGAGCTTATCCGCATGTTTGATCTCGTGACGCCGCGTGGTTTGGAAAGGCAGGGCGTACGTTAGACGACTAATGACGAAGGCGTTTACTAGTTGCATGGTGTCTGCTTCGGTCATGCCTTCTCGGCTGCGTGCAACTCTGCTAATAAGCCCAGTTACGCTCTGAACAGTGCGTCTGAGATTGGAGAGCGCTATGCTAACGCTGCCCGTTTCTTGAATGCACATTCCCAGTACGCGCAGGTGGGATGCCCTCTTCATGGGCTCTCCCTCTAAGGTGAGCTGCAGATCCGGAGCCCTGGTCGCTTGGGTATGTCTAGGTCTAATATGAATATACTCCGATTTCGCTGGAGCGCACCTCATGCCTGCTCGCCTCATATAGTTTTCAATGGTGCTGATGGCCTGTTGAAGCGTGTCTTGTCGGTTTCCGTAGGACCCTTTGCAGGCCCAGAGTGTAATGTCGTCTGCATATATGGCGCAGCCAAGGTCCCGGTTCTTCTGTAAGTCCAGGGCCATTCTACGTAAGCCGACGTTAAAAAGAAGTGGTGACAATATGGATCCTTGAGGAGTGCCCTTATCTGGTAGGCGATACAGAGCAGAACGTGCTGAACCTAGTCCTATTTTCGCGGAGCGGCTGCTCAGGAAGTCTTGAACGTAATGAAATACTCTTTCTCCACACCCGACATCTCGTAGTCCGTCTAGTATTGTAGTGTGTGAGATGTTATCAAATGCCTTATGGACGTCGAGTGCTAGCAGGATTCTGTGCATGCTGCCCGGAGGAGGATCGAGCACCTCATCTCTTAATAGAAGAAAGACGTCCTGTGCACAGATTCGCCTGCGGAAACCGAACATGGATTCAGGGAAGAGTGAGTTTCGTTCGATGTGGGCTTCGAGTCGGGTTAGAATTACTCGTTCAAAGAGCTTGCCCATGCAAGACGTGAGCGATATGGGCCTGAGATGGTTGAGCTCGCGCGGCTTGCCCGGTTTTGGTATAAGCACGATGTCTGCCTGCTTCCATTCTCGCGGTAGTCTTCCATCCGGTCGCCAGACCTGTTCATTGAAGAAGTCGACTAAGTGCTGTAGGGCTACGTCACTAAGGTTGCGCAGCACTGCATTGGTGATTTGGTCGGGTCCAGGAGCCGTGTTCTTCTTGAAGGTTTGTGCTGCTGCGTAGAGCTCCGA
Source organism: Dermacentor albipictus (assembly GCF_038994185.2). Classification (NCBI taxonomy): domain Eukaryota; kingdom Metazoa; phylum Arthropoda; class Arachnida; order Ixodida; family Ixodidae; genus Dermacentor; species Dermacentor albipictus. The sequence continues at coordinate 81,227,545 of NC_091826.1, forward strand.
GAAGGTGATGGGGGCGTCCAAGCTCGAGTTTTCCTGTCCTTGGTATTCTCTCATAACGCTTGAAGATGTCTGGGCAGCGCCGGTGTAGGTGCGTTTTAGGTGCTCGAGTAGTTCTTGTTCTGAGCCCTTCTATTCTCCTAACAGCCGCCGCATGACGTTAGACGTCTCGGTGCGCGTGCTAGTTGGGTCTAACATGCACCGAAGAATGGCCCAGGTCTTCTTGGTGCTGAGTGTGCCTCTGAGAGAGTCGCAGAAGCTGCGCCAATTTTGATTATTCAGCTCCTTCGCATAGGTGTTAGCTTCGTTTGCCAGCAGGGCTATTCGGCGCCTAAGTTTGCGATTACGCCGCTGCCGCTTCCAGCGTTTGGTGAGGCTTCTGTGGGCCTCCCAGAGGTGGGCGAGATGGCTGTCTACTGCTGGTGCTTCCGTTGTGGTCTTGATCTCTCTCGTGGTGGCAGCATAGGCCTCCTTGAGGAAAGCTGTCCAACCTGCGGCCGTGGCTGGAAATGAGGAAGCAGCCTGGTGTCGTTCTCTGTAGGTTTTCCAATCAGTGAGCCTGGCCACCCCTAGGGGCTGTCGAACTTTAGCTGTGTTAACATTGACACACAATAGATAGTGATCACTACCTAGCGTTTCGTCCAGGTTACACCAGGTGACCCCCGTCTCGTTGTTGACAAACGTATACGGTCTGGCGTGGTGTCCCGGGCAACGCTGTTTCCTATCCTTGTAGAGTGCCTGGCTGCGTAATCAGTACAAGTTCGTGGGACTGAGTTTCTTGGAGTAGATTGAAGCCCTTGGCGGTGTCGCGTTGATAACCACATGCGGAGTGCCAAGCGCTAAAGTCACCGAGAATGATTAGTCGGTCTTTGGTTGAGAGCAAGGTAGATACGTGACTTAAAATTAATGAAAAATCGGCCCTCTTCTCCCTAGGTGGGCTATATACGTTGGTTATCAGGCAATTTGGACGACCCTTCTTAACTGGCCAAATGGTGAGTATTTGGTGGTGGATTTCTACGCCAGGTGCTATGGCGACAGTGATTGTGAGGTCCTTGCAAGCCAATGCTGCCACTTCAGGGTAGTTCGAATCACTGTAAAAACGGTAGCCCCCAATAGGTATCCGCATTTTCCCCACTTCCTGAAGACAAATAATGTCAGGTGGGACGAGCGCCGCCTTGATATATTGTGTAAGTGCAGCATGTTTGTTATGTAGTGATCGGCAGTTCCACTGCCAAATTACGAGATTCTCTTGGCGTGTAGGTGTGGAGTTAGCCAGAGTATGGGCTCTCGAAATGTTCTGTGTCTGTGGTTACGGTGACCTTTGGATGTCGGTTCTCCGGGCTAAGGCTGCTGCGACGTTTTCGCGTTTTTTTGGCTCCTTTGAGCGAGTCGTCGACATACCGCTTAAGATTGTGAAGCTCTGCAAAAAATAATTGCATTTGTGCGCACATATTGTCTAGTTTCCCTTCCAGATGAGTGATGGGTGTAGGCATCTGTGCTATAGGCTGCGTTTGTGATAGTGGTTTGGTCTGTGTTGGGTTCGTCTGTGTGTTGGACAGTTGTGCGGGTGCGTTTGTCTTATGGGTTCCTCCGTGCGTCATCATGCTTGCCATTTGTCGTTTAAGTGTTTCAAGTTCATTTTTCATGTATCCAAGCTTGCCTTAAGTTGTTTGTTTTCGGCAACTATTTTCTTGTATTCCTCGTTTTGTGTGATAGGTTTGGTTGTGGAGGACGCGACCGCTGCCCAGCTTACCTGTGGATTTGTCAGAACGCAGGCCACCTTCGGTGCTTCTCTGGATGATCGTTGCGTCTGTCTTGCTTCTCCTCCCTGGACGCGCTCTCGTGCTCGAGAGCGGGATCTGCTCCGCTGAGGTGACGCTGATCTGGACCGAGCGTTCAGTCGGTGTGGAGATGGCGATCTCGTCCTTCCCTGTCGGTCGCGTTGGTCGCTCCTATGGCCGTTTGTGTAGTCCGATTCCTCATCCTCTGAGGCGAACCAGCGAGGTTTTTTCTGCCCTTCATTGCACTTGTCAGTGCTTTTTCTGACTTGAGGTTTTTTCGGTTGCTTGAGGCGTCGTTGGCAGCTGCGGTCCCCGGTGACGTGGGCACCCTCACACTAGGCACACTTTGGCTCACACGGGTGTCCGTCCACTGGGTTTCTGAGTCCACAAATTCGGCACACTCGCAGGTCGGGCTGTGGACAGACGTCTGTCCGATGCCCTTTTCCATGGCATGTTTTGCACACCTGAACAGTAGCACGGTAAGGATGACACAGGAGTTCGCCTCCGTTGTAGTACACCACCCGAGGTAGTGACGGGCCACAGAAAGTAAGGGCGGCACTCTTTGTTTCTCCGATCATTCTTGCTTGGATAAGTTCGACGCCTTGAGTCCGTATACGTATGTTTGCTATGATGGTCTCCGGTGGCGTTCGGTGTGGAAGTCCGTGTATAACTCCTCGGATAGCTTCCTCTCCGGTGGCAGCGTATACGTTAACGTCATGCGAACGTCCGTTGATAGTGAGGGAGTGGACTCGGCGTGCCTGCTCCGCGACCTCCTGACTCGATGTCGAAAGTATCGCGATATTGGAGCCGGGCTTTATACGGAGCAAAAATTGCTCACCTCTTATTTGGTAGTCGCAGGCCATGACGATCGCTTCGGCGAGGGCCGGCGTGCTGATAGTCTTCAAAGGCAGTCCCTGGTGCGGTCGGATAACTATCTTGAAGTCATCCTTAGGAAGAGGAGGAAGTTTGCGGTATGCCTCTTCGTCGTTTCCTTAGTTTCGCCGGGTTAGTGCTGCCCGTTGAGTCCGTTTGTCGCTTGCGCTCTCGAGCCTGCTGCTTCTTTTGCCGTCGTGTCAGGACTGTCTGCCAGTCGTCGTCCGTCCGCTGGCGTTCCCCGGCGTTGTGGCGAGCGGAGCCTGTTATGCCGTCTTCTGTTCAGTCAACATTTGTTACATCCATGTTCTCTGCTGGTGTTGTCTCACCTTGCATTCTCGTCGTCGTCTGAAGTTCGCTAAGCGTTCCCGTAGCCATGCCCAGGCAGAACGGTTGCTGCCGTTCGCGTTCCTCACGCGTCGGAGCAGCACCGGCTGCTGCGCTGAGCTGGCGTCGGGGTTACCGACGCTGCCCCGTAGTCCGGCTTTGTAGGAGCGCTGGGCTTCACGAGCGTCACCGAGGGCCAAGTGGGTAGCACACCCGTGATCCCTGTATCCTCACGAGTCGACTGGTATCTCGGTACCGTGGGTGGAAGCACTAGTCTACCAAAAAACACATCGAAACGCAGAGCGCGATGCAAGCAGTACTGCGCTGCTCGGCGCGCCCTTGCGGCTCCTTCTGCGCTTAAGCTTACCCACACAAACACCCGGCGCAAATTCGTAGAACGCTACCAGTGCAGCCACCCCCCCCCCTATTCCAAAAGAAAGATACAAAAGACTAATCAATAATAATAGCATACAATTGTAATGTGAGCGTCGGCGCAATCAATGGAGAATTCGATTTTATTTGTTGTAGAAAATCAAATGTGGTGCAGTAAGCAATGGATAGAATTAAGCATATAGCTTCTTGGAGACAAAAAAAAATCTGTCTTGAAACTTGACGTGGTGCCGCGGCAAATTGCGAGTATACGATTGAAAATAATTGTTTGTGCATGAGTAAGCTTCTCAAAAGGAGTTTCAAGTGTTTCCATGGTATGGAAAAGTTATATCTTGGCTCATCAAGCTTTTTTTTTGTTCATATTGGTCAATTATGTTTACAAAACGAATTGGAAATCCCAATGGTTTTGTTTTTTACCGGGGGGGGGGAGGAGACCCAGAGTCAAGCCACAGCTTCGAAACAATCTTTTATTTAAAGGTGGTCACATATAGCAACACCGACACGGTCGCTCACGACAAAGCAACTTTCACTCGCTTTGTCCAGATACTTGGTTTAAGTTGCATGTAATGCTTCATCTCCAAGCTTTGAGTGGTTTCTTAAAAGCATTGTGAAACTTACACCATGTTTATATGTGACACCTCATCATCTCATAGCAAAAGATCTGAAACGCATGAACAAGAGGAATCAGGCCAGCACATATTCACAGAAACAAACTCTTCACAGTGCAGTCTACAATTGCAACAATTACAGCAGAAACTGTCAGTCACATGATAGGAGCAAAGCATAACTGTTCTTTTCGTGGGAAAGCCTCAGTCTCATGCCGACATTAACCCATATGATGGTCCTCAAGGCAGAGGTCATCACTGGCAATGTTTGAAAGATTTTCATAAAATATAAACTGAATGTCTGGAGTATATCATAAGGGAAGCAGAAACTCGCACAGCTTCTAAACAGCGCTTTGCAGTGCTAAATGTATGCTAGCTATTGATAGTAAGAAATAGTATGACTGTTACAACTGTTAAACAAGACAGAAGCTCACAGGAATATGAAGGCTTGAAGTGATAAACAGTGTTTGGAGGATAAATGTAGCTGTAGTGAACCTTTCGACAAAGATTCGCCTTCATCAGTGCCGCAATTAAGGTCTCCACAGCAACCTTTATGCATGCTTAGCTCACTCTCCTACGCCCTCAATGTAGGATGAAGAGGAGAATAAGATAGTGCATAGAGTGAAGAAAGTTGAAAGGCAGAAAAGAAATGGGGAGACAGTGAAAGAGAAGGTAGGAGCACACTGAAACACTACACGCCATCCAATGCACTTCCTTACATCTATGCACAGACATACTTACCAGCGGCTCATATGACAAGGTTGGAGGCACCTCTCGTGCTCTAACACACGTACCATCCAGCAGCTGTCACATAGCCACATAACAAAGATGACTTCTGGGTCTGTCCCTATTTTCACAGAACACTTACCAGCAGCTCATACAACAAGCATGGAGGCATCTCTCGTGCTCTAACACACATACCATCCAGCTGTGACATATGGCTGCACACCTCAACCTGCTTCAATAAGGCATGACAGCACAACAGTACTGCACCACTTCTCTCTTCCTAACTGTACTGGAGGCTTGTTACCAGTAATCGTGCCCTGCTGAAGTGGTTATTTCTTCAGTTTCTATGCTGCTGTTCGTAAGCTGTCATCTAAGGACTTCCTTTTGAGCTTCAGTGGGCCTTGAAAGGCTAGATGATGGCTGTGACAATCTAGGTTTTCTAGTAGAGTGAAATCTTGACTGGTGCACAACTTTTTTGTTCGCTGGTTCATTTGAATGGTCTGGCATCTTTCTTTTTCGGTCACTTTCAAAAAGCATGAAAACTGGCTCAAACAACTTGTTTGCCTTCTCAGCCACACCCTCAGAGACTTCACCATCTGATATTGCCTGTCTGACTGAGTCCATTTTTGCTTTTAAGAGTGCTGAGCTTGACACTGCTTTAGCTGCTTCCAGCCTTGTTATACTCTGCACAATGTGCAATGCCTGGCTTGCCTCACATGCTTCTTCGGGTGAGCTCTCGTGGTCCTTGTCGCTGCTAGTTGGATTAGCGATGACCACACAGTGAATGTGCTTGCACACTGTAAAGCGTATAAGATGGTCATAGCAAGTGCACATGTAAGTATGCACACAGACTGCGCATTCCTTGCAGCTCAAAGGACAGCAAGCACCATCTCCCACTTTTGACACTTTATACGAGAGCCCTTTAATAGACTGAGATGGCACAGTCCATGTGCCATCTTCGTTTAATCTGGCACAAGCTGCCATTTCACTGCCAGACCTGTGGTTCTTCTGAATTGTGCTCAGCTTCTTACCCTTTGCCCCTTTCATCATCTGGATAGCCCTCTTCATTAAAAAATGATAAGTCAGGTCCATGAGGGCAGAACTTAGTTTGTCCACACGCTATTTTGTTTTCCCTCCAGCATAGCTTGCTTTAACGTCCTGTGCATGCTCTCAAGGTGCATGTTGGTGTTGACAGGTGCTCTAGTCCTAAAGCATTAGGCCCACTCTTGTGGCATAACTGCATAGTGGTCTTTGAAGTACTTCAGGAAGTCCCTCAGGTTTTCTTCCTCACTAGAAAGGAAATCTTTAAGATACTTTTTAAATTCCTCTTCGTCAAGAAACTCTAACAGTAGCCGCACACTATGGTAGACATCTGGCCTTAGCTGTTTCTCTACACACTCGAGTATCTTCTTACGCCAATTCTTATCCACATGCCAGGCACAGAGAAGTTTCTGTTTTGGAGCACCCATGACAATGCACCATGCGTTGTAGAATTGCGAAGCATCATCAGACATAAATGTCTTAGCGGCCACTTTTTTGGCCATGGCCGACTCCAGACATTTGAAGAATGCTGTCAAAGTTTGCTCGTTCATCCGATTGCAGATGAAATAAGCTATAGGTACACCTGATCCTACTTTATCTAGCACCAGAAGAGTGGTCAGCTCAAACTGGTACCCTGTAGTTCCATGTGTGGAGTCAAGACATAGAGTCCCTGCAGGGCCCAATTCTTCTAGTAACTCCTTCTGAGGCTCTGTAATCAGAACAAGAGCAAAGTCTGCTGAAGAAAATGTACCACTTGGGTCCACTGCACCTTGTGCCTTGTACAGGCGGACAAGTGTTTCACCTTTTTCTTTCATCGCAAGCACCCACGTGTCCACACTGACAGCGTCATTAGTGTGACAACGTTCAGGAGCAGCAATGTTAAACTGCCGTTTTATGTTATGCAGGGTTGTGCGCTCTGCCAAGTGCACTGGCCTCAGCTTGGATGCCACAGATGTTCTTATTCGTTTTAGGAAGATTTTCATGGGCACACCCCGTTCTAGGTCCTCTGCTATGCTGGCCTTTTCCTTTTCACTCATTCTCAAGTGCTGAATTTCTGGTTTATGACCATAATGGTTTCTTTGATACCTGACTTTTATGGTGGTGCCTTCAGGTGTCGGACTCTGAGTGCTGTCCTTTGTGACAGTAATAAATGAAAGACATAACTTACCAGACCTACAGCTCCCCTGACTTTTCTCCCGACGGCCACTATGACCTTCCTTTTTCCTTGCCTGGCCTGATCTATTACAATAATAGTGGATCCTTGTCTCTCCAGTGGCCAGCTTTTTGGGGCCCGTGGGCAAAATGAACCAGCAGTTTTGGCTGCTCTCTTCTTCTGCTTTCCATTCATAAAATTCTGTAATAAATGCACAAAACAGCATTAGATAGTGACAAGTACTTTGGCGAGAGAGATGCAAACAAAAATAATCACTCTGAAGCCCTTGGACACAGGCTAATGTAGCATTTATTTTACTCCCTCACCTTCAACTTGACTATGTCATGATGTCACCCTTGATATTGCTCAAATTTCTGTTGAAATTGAATTTCAAATGCGATATTTACCGTATTAGTTTTGTTTTATTAGGAAACAAATCTGAAACTTAAGCATGATCTATCCTCACTCCTTCCTCAATACTGAATCGGACTGTACGTTCACCGCAATGCTGTTACGATGACAAAAAGACCAACTGACAGCACATGGTACAAGCTACGCCTCGGAACAATGCCCGAATCCCTTCTCTCAGTTTCTTCTTGAAAAGCTCTTTCTTTTCAAGAAGAGCTTGATTTTTTACTGTAGATAGGGGCTTGGCGAGGGAGTGTTCCATGGTCACGCAGCTATGATCTGGCTTGGGAATGCGCCTGGTTCGAAGAGGCAGCATTATGTGCGATTTCAATAGACCAGTTGTTAAGTCTGCGTTCGTCCTGTCTTCTACCTCGGTGTGTCGTCGCAAGCGCAGTTCAAATTCACACACGCACACACACACAAATGTCTTACCAAGTAGCCTCCTAATACACTCTTCTTGGATTGCGTATGCGTAAGATTTCGCTCTATTTTATTAAATCTACAACCAGAGTCCTTCAATTGAAGGACTGTGGTGGTACTAAAAAATTTTCCTAATCTACGCGGGAGACCAAGCCGCCGACGGCCGCAATTTGAAGTGTGGTCCTCGATCTACGTCTCTGCCGCATGGCGGCCTGTACTGAGGCGAAGACTACGCCACCCACGCAAGCAGCGCACAACAACGTCAGAACGCAGAGCAAATGCCTCCTCTCGGTTAAAAAAAAAAAGTGGGGGGGGGCATTGCGCGAGCGTCAAATTTCGTTCTATTCTATGAAATGTACTACTAAAGAGTTTTCCCACAATACGCTGGAAGACCATCCCGGCGACATCCGGAAATTCAACTTTGGTCCCGGTGCTGCGTCTCTGCCGCATTGCGACGTGCATTGAGGCGAACACTAGGCCACGCACGCACGTGGCACAAAGCAAGGTGAGAAAGCAAAACAGCTTACTCCTGTCGCTTAAAAAAAAAACAAAGATGTACAAACGTCAAATTTCACTCAACTTGCTGTGCAGAAAAGCAGACCATGCCAAACGTATGTGTTGTAGTGCATCGCGGAGAGCGCACACACGACTAACTAGAGATGGATAAACAAAGAATTAAATTATATTTAACGAGGGTACAAACTTCAATATGCCCCAGGGAAATAGATTAGGCACCTGCGCAAAAGCTGCTCTTCGCGAAACAGATGGAGAGAGAGAAAACAAACGCGCAAGGCATAACCAACTACTTTTTGGAGGCACACTGCGCAACAAGAAATTTTTAAAAAGTCCGAGATATAATATCGCGTTTCAACATCATTTGCTCACGATGAATGAGAATAAACTTAATAAAACTGTTCCTCACCCTTATCGTTCCGGAACACCATGTGCACGTACTCAGCATCGAAGTCGTGCGCTGCGATATGGTGCTCCGAATACTTCTCCATTGTAGGCAGGGAAGTGCCACATACGTCGCATTTCATCAATTTCTTGACATCCACGGCCATTTTGTGAACATTCCTGATGTGTTGCAGCATGTTCTTCCTCTGGGTGAATAGTATGCTGCAAAATTCGCAGCGACGATCGTCATCGCCGATGGCAGCTCGATCACAGACCTGCGCCATTCCGATGCGGAGTAGGCAAGAGCAGGACAATGTCGAGCAGTCATACTTATAGGCGAACTCGCGGCGTTTGGAAACACGTGGTTTCCGTGTCATTGCACGCACGTGGGTTGTTGTATATTCCGGCGGCAATACAGGGAAGACGCCTCCCCAATCACGTGACACACTAGGTATTCTGTGACCTCATAGGGACTGTTGGAAACCGACTTAGGGAACCAACATCCGGGAACGCAGGGTCACGTGGATGCTGCCTTCTATTGTTCACCGGCCTCAGCCGGCCTGCGGGGAAACGCATGTGTGGCTACTGCCGTGACGGTAGCGGCTCTCTTTCTCCTTGGGACAGCGCCCGGTATGTACATGATTCCTCTCTTCCGCCGACACCTTTGTGACTGGGACTGAGCTCACGCACGGCGCCTTTGCCCGTGCGGAGAGCGCGTACCTCGTGTTGTTTCCTATCCCCATACTAAGCCGAAGAAAGGGTGCCTAGTGCTCGCGCGAGGTCGTACCACGCCGAGCCGCACTCATCGGAGAGAGAGAGAGATTCTTGTTTTGGGAAGGAAAAACATAGGGTATGGTGCAGCGCAGTAACTGTCTCTCAGATGAGGACACCTCAACCGCACTGGACAGGGGGGAACGGGAATAGACAAAGGGGTGAAAGAGGGGCGGCGGCGGCGGCTAGAACGCCGTGCGCGGGCAAGTCGGTGGCCTTCGCTTATGAGGCGCAGTGACGCGCCTAGTCGTGGCGGAGCAGTGCTTCCTGTGCGGCGAGAACCGCGTCACACATTTGACGAACGTTGCCGTCGATGACTGAGCACTGGACGAGCACGGCCCGCAGTGCAGCAGCGAGAGCGGCTATTAGCGCGTCTCTGGGGTCGCTGTTCGCAGCGGTTGGAGGGCCGCATGACGGCTCAGCTGCGGCTGTCTGGTTGTTGCGGCCGCGTAGGGCTTCACTGTACGATCGGCCCTGCGGGGAGCTAGCAGATGTAGATCGGAGGCCCAAGCCGAAGGAGATTGCCCGAGCTCTCGCGAGTTGGCCCATTGGTTATCGCGAGAGCAAGCAGCATAGCCGCCGGGACTTTTCCTAGCGGCGCGTCTCAGCTTGAGCCTGTGCTCTCGCAGCGACGTGCTACAGGCGCCCCTTACTGCATTTTTCGCCCTTGGTGCGGGATCCCTTTGGTTTCCCGCCGTCCCGGGACCGGGCGTTCGTGCAGTGTTGGGTGCCGTTGGAGACAACAAACGGTTTCCGTCAACTTAGGGCAATACTGTGTTTTTGCGTGCGTCGCTCAGTGGCTCCTTGTCGCCTGAACTCGCGCGCAGCGGCGCTAGAGGCTGACGGCTGACGCGGCCCTGTGGCTCGCTGAGCTCGAACCCGCGGTTGTCGGTACTCCTGTGAGACCCTGAGACCCCACAACCTGTCTCAATTTCATACCTCCATCAACCAGTCTGCCGTGGTGCAGTGGTTAGAGTAGCTGACTTGGGAGCGCGAGGACGTGAGATCGAATCCTGCTTACGTGCACATTTTTTTTTCTTTTTTCAGCTCAGTAATCTTTTTTATCACTGTATAAATGCCTGATTTCATTAATTCCACCTTTGCGGAGCATCGGAAATAATGATCGTTACTCCCTTGAGGAGCATCGGAAAAGAGCAACTGTTAGTCCTCGGAGGAGTAACGGCATGGGGAGTAACAGTTCATCCCATCGCACTTACCCCCTAGAGGGAGGAATGGTTGTGGCAGATCAGTTGCTCCCCTAAAGGAGTAACCTGGATACCCCATTTCCCCCTTTTCTTCTTAGAGTGTACCACTTTATAGCACAAATCCTGAAGCGGCGAAAAATCCAATGGCCAGTTGCCCAGCAGCTTTAAACTATCGGAAGTTTTGCTCTTGCGGCTATTTTGCAGAAAAATCAAGCCAAAGTAAAGGAAACTCTCAATTACCTAATCCTTGAGAAGACGAATCAAAACTTTCATTGATCAAGGTAACTATCTCTGAAAACTGATGCCTAGTATTCTCAGCGAACTATTGAGAAACTAGCAATACTGAACATGTTACGTGAATATATAGCAGCACTAAAATAGGAACTTTGCTTACTAAATTTCTACTTGAAATCCTGTAACCGAATATAATCAGAAGTAACCTGCATGGATTAAAATAACTGTTTCACGAAAAGAGTTGCGCTTTTTGTCACGTGCACTTGAAATCTGATAAGGAAGGGGCTTTTCATGTCGTGTTTCCATAAACAGGAAGGAATGTCACATGGTGCGCATGTGTTGTCAATGGAATTCTCTTCACAGTGGAACATGTCTCTCAAGCATAGACAGGGCGCTGCACCTGTCCTGTTTGCCTTGACAGAACGTGCAACGTCGGCTAAAATTTGCCAACTAGCCTGACAAGATGTTCCGATGATGCGCTGCTATGATGATGCGTTACATGTGCTGCGCTACCGCAGCGAGGCCAAAAGCGGGAAATATACCCACCAGAGACCGCGGGCGTCCTCGACTGACTGAGAGACGATACACAAAGGTATCGCAAGTCAGCTAAGTTAAATTACCTAGGGAGTATACCAGCTGACCTATAGCCGTGGTAGCACCAGACCTGCGTGCCCGAGGTTATTCGAGTACAAGTCATAATGGCAGACAGACGTGTTCTGACTGCTTGGTCACCAATGGAAGCGCGTGCTGTTACCCGGTAAGAATGGGCACCTGTTCCCTGCATCGAAAGCCGCAGTCGATCTGGGGAAGTCACTTTCAAAGCAATGCTGAGGTGGAGCAGTCCGTGCGACAATTCCTTCCATCGCAAGACACTGAGTTTTACCAGGGAAGTTACTTTGAACTGATTGCAAACTACGAGAAATGTTTTAATGTGGGGGTGCTTATGTGGAAAAGTAGTGTAAAGGGTATTGTTCTTGATGCCACAGTGTATTTTGTTTTTCTCAAAAGCTTCCGGGTGAACATAAATGATTTTCGGACCGTCCCTCGCACCAACGACAACGTTCTTCGCACTATGCCAGGACTGCCTGCTGGGCCACAATGCAAGAATGGCCTCCGCTGCTACAGTTACGCGAAATTTTGGAAAACTGAGAGCATCTTAAAAGCGAATCACTGAAGAACGGGTGTAGAAAAAAGCGTCCCCGGAAGATGCGTCCCCCGAAGATGCGCCCCGGAAGATACGGCGCCGGCATATACGTCTCCTCAGTGATAGCTATCCAGGAAAAAAAAAGTCCCCAAGTGAGCGATTAACCTAATGAACGAATTCTGTGCGAACTCACTTGACAAAGAACTGCACTCCGTATTGTGCACTTAGCTTAGGCTTTGGAGGTTTAACGTCCCAAAGTGACTCAGGCTATGAGGGGCGCCGCGATGGAGGGCTCCAGATAATTTTCGGCATTCTTGGGTTGTTTAACATCCATCTTACATCGGACAGTACATAGGCCTATATCAATGGACACTTTCGTGGCTTCGAGAAAAAAATGTAAGCATGAAATAAATTGCAGTACTAGGGGACATCGCATTCACTATAGTACAGGTCATGTCAAGTAAAAGCACATCATAAAGCGCTATACTTTCGGTGTCTTCGTTGAAAGGCCAAACTACCAAGAGACGCACTTGCCTTGAGCCACTCCTTTACACCGCCGCCTTATTTTTGTTTATGGGCAGCCCACATCTGTCCCGTTGCGTGGTAGCTAGATGACATAAGTGACATACGCTATGTATCTGATATTCTATCGGATATGAAACATATATTGACATGGTCCAAGGTTGGGCAACTTGGTTTGTCATTATTGTGCCACGCCTATGTTGTCGGCTTGACCTCGTCTTTTGCGCAGCGGAAATAATGTATAGATACACTTCTTGCGCATGTGCTTTCTGCAAACTGCAATATTAGCGGGAGTTTTTGAAATATTTTTTTTGCAATGAGAAATAAAAGTGGCTGTGGCTTAGCTAAGGTTAAGCCCAGGATGCGAAGCATACTAGCCTTTATTTTAGTTGTTGAACCACTGTTTAGCCTGGTGAACTGCTGTTGCTTGGCTATATTTGGTTCGGCTAGACGAAGAAACAACTCATGCAGACGAGCGCACGAGCTGAGACCCGGCTATGTAGCTACGCGGCCGCAAGCGAGCGCACGAGTTGAGCCTCCGCTTTTGCAGCTGTTATGACGTCATATATGGTAGCTACACGGCCGCACGCGGCGCAGCAAGGAAGGCTAGCTGTGCGGCTAGGCTAGGGGATTGAAGGTTACAGCAACATTTCAGGGCACCCGTCTGTGGGCTTGTTTTCCCACATCGGAAATGGGGACAATTTCTCGGGGGAAATTTCTTCCCACATATTTCTTCCGAGGAAATACTTTCCGGGGAAATTATTTGCGAGGAATCTTCTCCGGGAACGTTTTTTTACGAAACCCTTAACAAAACGTGGTGTGCAAATCTTCGCCCCACCGAGGGCTCTCTCTGGACAAATGAAGCTGATCTCCAAGGCCATGTTTTCGTTGACTGCACGCGCCGGAAGCAATTGCACAGCCCGGAAAAGGGTTTGTAATAGGGGCCATGTTTTGTACTAATATATATATATATATATATATATATATATATATATATATAGCTCCAAGAGAGAGAGAGCGTTAAAGCAGGTAGGTTAACCGGAGGCGAGTTTCTGGTTTTCTACCCTGCACTGGGACGAAGGATCCAAAAGCCTCACTGTGGTCCGAACGTTTCTTCCGCTACCGCATAAACTCGCTCGATTGCTACGATGACGGGCACACGCTGTTCAAAGCATAAGGGCAGCGGATTGGGCGAGTTGGTGTTGCATCGTAACAATAAAATTCAAACAGCGCTAAACGACAGGACCAGAATGAGGAGGAGACAAACACGGCGCTGATACACACCTAGTTCTGTCCTCGGGCTGAGCCTTAGAAGACACATTATGGGCGAAGGCCAACTTTTCAACGGTTCTCAGACCCGGGTCGAGACAAAACGGAGGTCCAAGGCGCAAGGTCTTTTCATGCTTTGAATCCAAAACGACGTCTCCAAGGACCAGCAGCTTTCCTTCTGCAGGGATACTTCTTATGCCTTTCCGAAGAGATCTTCGGACCGTGTTCCAAAGGAATTCCGTGAGATGGTCAATGGTCACGCACCACTCGCGAAACACACGCTGACCTCGGCATCTATTCCGAAGCAAGTCCTTGAACAGCTTCGCCTGGCGCCACCACTCACTCTTGAGAATTTTGCGCATTCATCTGTTGTGTCCCGTAGACGGACGTAGCCAGCCACAAAGTGCTTGTAAATCCGAAGGGCAGGTATCATACCGGCAGTGCCACGACGCGTTGCGAGCTCGGCAGATACAGATGGCGATGATGGGTGAGAGTGCAGCCGGGCTTGACATATCGATATTTTGACACATAAAAGAAGCCCATGTACAAGAAATGAACTGCAGAAGGGCAGCGGATTGGGCGAGTTGGTGTTGCATGGTAACAATAAAATTCAAACAGCGCTAAACGACAGGACCAGAATGAGGAGGAGACAAACACGGCGCAGAATGTCTGCATGTCTGCGTCATTTATTTGCTTATGTGGCAATTACATTTTAATCCGCTTTTACAGAAGTGTTCAACCGTGTGAACTGAAAGTTTCGCCATTCAAGCTGTTTAACACATATGTAAGAAGGGAGAGAAAGTCATTGCTAATTAGTTTTGCCGCTGGTATATTCTTTGCACAGGTGCGGGAAGGATATATTGTGACGGCAATATTTTCGATCACATACTAGAAGAATGAAGCATTGTTCTCATTTAACATAGCTGCCCGTTGACCATATTCAGACCCGAATTGGCCGCATTTCGATGGGGGCGAAATGCGAAAACACCCGTGTACTTAGATTTAGGTGCACGTTAAAGAACCCCAGGTGGTCAAAATTTCCGGAGTCCTCCACTACGGCGTGCCTCATAATCAGAAAGTGGTTTTGGCACGTAAAACCCCAAATATTATTATTATTATTATCAGACCCGAATTGACCACTTGCAGAAGTCGGAGCGCCACCTAGCACGAAAAACAGGAATCTTGCGCCTCGCCGTTTGGTTGGAAAGCATCCCGGCTCCAGCCTTGCTTTGGTAACGGCGGCATCGAGTGGCGACGTTGTGTTTGCAGAGCTTCTTTCACGTTTTGTGAGAGCGTCGACGTTCTTTGGTAGTTGCCATATATGACCTGCCTTAAATATGATTCAAGAGGACTTCATTCTCTTGCCGTATTTGCAAATGGGACGGAAAACTCACTTCTCAGAGCGCTGGATAACGAGCGACAATGCGTGGGGTTATATTCATGCCAACACTTCGTCCGTTTGTCAGGCACACCGCCGATGGGCTTTAAAAAAAGAGGGTTAAGTTAAGCGCATAAAACTTAACGTAAACACCGTGGACCCTCCACTTGGCCTCATAGGAGCTACGTACACGCCATCCATGAAGTCGGGCATCTACGTGGTTACAGCATAGTTCACAAAAGCATTGGCGACATTGCCGGAGAGCACTGTGAATGTTGGCCGGATGAGTACTTTATGCCTGTCGCATTCCCCGAACTCTTAGTTGTTGCATGGAACAATAGATGTACATGTTCTAGCTCGCAAATTTGATATTCATCTCGTGCTTTTTCGCCAAACTGCTGTGTTGCATGCTTGTGGTTTACGAAGCCGTATCCCAAATTTCGCATGCGCTATATGCACGCGGTAGGTTATTCAGTCTGTTTTTGCGAGCGCTAAGGCCTCAAAGCTTACGCCAACCTATTTTTTTATACGTTATAGTAGCTTAAATATGGGCAGCGCGTGCATCCGCAGGCTAGTACGCTCCCGCTCACTCGCGAATACTCATCAACGCAGATAGTAAGACAAATTCGTTCGAAGTCATGGTGGAAGAGAGCGCAACACAACTGACATATACGGAAAAAAAGAAGACGAGCGCAGACTCACAAATGGCATGAAGTACATAGACTGGCCGCATCTGTTTGCGCCGTTTTTCACAAATCGCTTAATCGTACTCGCATATACTCAGGGTCACTCAGTGACGAGCGCGAAGGAAAGCTGCATTCTTTATATTTTACAGCCTCAGCGAGCCCTGCCAGCACGTCGCTGGCCTTCTGTTCAGCGTTGCAGAACTGGCAGGAGATGAGAAGGGAATAGAAGTCGCCTGCATAAGCCACAGATCCTAGAATGCACTGTTAGCTGCCACGGCGTGCCGTCTGGGTTCGACCGCTTCACCGCTGCCGTCCACAAACTTCTCCACATTAACCTTCGCGGGCGGAAATCTGAAGTAATTACTATTTTGATTTCCACAATAATAGCTCGTGCAGCCGAAAGCGACTCAGTTGGCCGGCATGTCACGCCCGAGCTGCGCAGTTAGCTTTCCAACCACGGAGACGGCGCTCACGAAGCGCCGCCACGCGGCCGGTTTTGGCGCATGCGCAGTCGTACTTCTGCAAGTGGTCAATTGCCCACCCCTCTACTCTCCGCGTCTTGGGTGGTGGTAAGGGTTGTTGAATAGTAACAATACATTACTTCTTTGTGCTCAGATGTGGGCTGGGGATGCACTGTGACGAATGAAATTTTCTTAGTAATTCTCCGAAGGCGATTACGCTCGCCTTCTGCCGTTGTTGTCAAGGGAGACCGCGTACGAAGCAGAGACATATTCTAAGCAGAGACTTTTCCTTGAAAAACAGCCTTGCGTGGTAAACAACTTATAAGATTTAGTAAACAGATCTTCCTCGCTATGTGGCACAGTGAAAAGGGAAATGCGATTGAGAAGAAACGTTTTTCAACCATCGACGAGAGAAACCATGTAGCTGCCGCAAGCAAGCATATTCAGGCGCTTTCTAACCGCGTGGTCATCCGCGATGTGCTTGGCAGAGTACTAAGTTTGGCGAGTTGGTGCATTGCTAATCCGACGTAGAGCAAAAAAAAAAAAAACCTTAAGAACAAGAAAACAAAGCGCCAAAGTGTGGAATATAAATTTTTAGTGGTATTATTAATACTGAATATACTGTGCTCCGAGCCTTCTTCCTACGCAATAGCTGAGGAAGTTAATAATGAATGAAGCAAAAAGGATTCGTGTAATACTACTAAGAGAAGGCAAGCGAAACAGTGACACATGAAAGGGATAATTGAAAGTGTAATGGTGTTCGCATTTGTTGCTATGTTATATGCTGTGTTTATTTTTACAGCGCAATAGCTGCCCTACGGAATACTTATCTCGAAAGAGTAAGAATTTGGCACTTTTGTGAGGAAACGTGCGCACTCGTTATTTACCGGAGCGTACATTACGAGAACCACCGGACAAAGGCGAAGATCTCGCTAAAGAAAAAAAAAAGGAAGGAGCATCTCGTGTAACATGCCCTATAAATGGTGAAACGGCATGTTGGATCGCGTTCGACTTGCATGGTGATGTGAGAAAATGCGACCACCAATAGGCAATAGAAAATCAAAAATTCTCGGTGCACAAGGCTGGTGTTTCCCCATTGACAATTGTTTACGTTTTTTTTTTTGACTTGTCCACTTTAAGTAAACATATGTCGCTAACGTGCATATCGTATTTTCTTCGAAAGTCCGTCTCATTACTGCCCTCCATGCAGGCTCCAGGACGTCAGCCAAACGTGAGTGAGAACAGCGGCGCGTGTCGTCACGTGTCCGCTGCTTGCCGTCTCGAAACGTCATTCCCGAGTGAACGTAGGCAACGCGTTCTGGCGTTCATTTACGCAGGAAACTGGGGGCACCTCTGGGAGGCCTCCTCAGCTGTACGTTGTTTATTGTGAAGATGAACACGCTCCGTTATTCCCTACCTCCAGCTATATTCTATTACTTTTACGTAGTGACTTACAGATAGGTCTTAAATCCTGCAGCCTTGAAGTCTGCGAGAGGAAAGTTCAGCTTGGGCTGAAGAAGGTATCCGAATGGGCAGAGGAGAATGGGTTCAAGTACAATCCATATAAAAGTACCTATATTTTTTTTTTTTAGAAAAGAGAGGACTGCTCCCTGATCTCACTATCGAACTAAAAGGACAGCACATTCCTGTGAACAAAGAAAATAACTTCTTGGGCGTAATTCTTGTTTCAAAGCTAAGCATCATCCCCCACATAAAATACGTCAAGGCGAAGTGCCTGAACGATATGAACATACTGAAAATTGCACATAAATTGGGGCATTGACAGAAAATGCGCAATAAATCCCTATAAAAGTCTTATACGATCGAGTTTAGACTGGTGTATCAATCTGCTATACCAGGTGCCTCAAACATGCTTGATCCTGTTCATAATTTAGGCATACGAAAATCCACAGGAGCTTTCAGAACTAGCTCGGTGCATAGTCTCCATGTATATATGTATACAATCGAATCAGTGGTCGCTGCATCTGCAAAGATCGTTGTCCAGTTCCTGTATTGTCCGAAAACACATTAAACATGTTAATATCCCTGTAACCAAACAGGAAACAATATGACTTGTGCTACGCTTTTGCCTAATCGTGCAACGGTGACAGAACCCTTTTCACTTCGTGCAATGAACTTCATCGAAGCAATGGAAGTTCTTGAAAACCCTCTCATGGCTCCAGCCAAGCAAGTACCACCATTGTTGTGGCAGCTCAGGGCGTGTGACATTTTTTTTGCAGAGGTTAAAGAACACGCCTACGACACAGACATACAAATCGCACTTCCAAGCTCTTCAGTAAGAGTACTCGTGCACTGAAGTTTACAGTGAAGTTTCAGAGTCACACGCCAGCATTTTATACGCTGCCGTCGTGCCATCCTTCTTGGAATCCGGCTGTTTGCACCCGGAAACAAGGACACTTACGGCGGAAGCCTAGCCACGATTGTTCGCAGTAAGTTACTTCACGGAAATAACACTACAAAAGGCAATAATATTTACATATTCATTAGGCATCGCCAAAGCGATTATTTCGCTACAAAATAAAAAAAACCCTTCCTTTACTGAATTTCATACAGTCGTCTGCGCTTTGTATGCATCTCATCAACAAATAATATGCTGGGTACCTGGCCACAGAGACATGAGGGCAATATCAACATACTTGCCGACCATAAAACCGCATTAGTGACAACAACAAGTATTTCTGCCATATAATCTTTCTTACGCATATATATATATATATATATATATATATATATATATATATATATCAAGAGAGAGAGAGGTATTTACTATGATAGGAAAGTTGAGAGGTCGGCCTGAATCAATGTTCTGGCCTGCTACTCGGCGTTGGGGGAAGGGGAAATGGTACAGACAGATAGAATAAAGAAGACGTTGACTATAAGGATAAATATCGTGGTGAAAATCTTGCACGTTCAAGGACTCTTCAAAGTTTTTTGTCCAGTCCGCTCTCATACAAAAATTTGTTGAGGGCCTTAAGACTATCAGCCTGATGACGAGAATCAGGAGAAGGTCCCAGTAGAATCTTTTCAGTTAATGGTCCAACGGCTAATTTTGACAAGATGTGTGTCAGCGATTTTCTCTACATCAAATCGCGGGCCCTAAGGGGCAATTGGCAACGCACGTATGGCAGGGAAACGTTTCATAAACGTCAGGTTCTTCAGCAAACGTAGGAAATTTACCACCATCGACCAAAACAGAATAAACTGAGGTTATTCTCTTCCCTATTAGGATAGGCCACACGTATGTCACTCACTGACACCCATTGAGCTTTAATGGTCTTCCTGTATGCGATAAATGTGACGATACGTTAACGGTCCTTCAGTTCTATTTAGATTGTCGGGAAGAAGAAGCTCAAAGAAAAAAGTACCTTTCCGCGGCATGCAGACAACACAGTCTCCTCCAGCCGGAAACGTTTTTCGGCGTCGAACCGACATTTTACAGTAAGTTAGTTTCAACGTTTTAAAAGATGTTGGCCCATTGCACGTTATCACACCATGGTATGCGTAGTGCATACTCTTACTAGAGAAGGCTGCCGGGATAACAACCTTGTTAAGCGCGTGCCTCCCATCCCTTATGTTCAAAGGCTGATTGGTGAGGTACGAGTGCTGCTGCTATTCCCACGTTTAGTATACATTATTCCTTGGTAATAGAACTTTTGTATTCATAGGATACACCACAAATCATTGTCATAATTTTATTACCTGTATATTTTTCGCACCATAAAAGGAAATATTTTTTGGCCACTCAGAGCCAAAATCTACCATTCCCAATTGTGATGCACTACCTCGCCGTTTGCCACGTTCTACCATAGATAATTGAAATCCATATATTAGCATTTGCTTGGCGCTCATTGGTAATATCTCGCGGTTGCAGCAATAAGATGCATAAATCATGATCATCGAGCAAACTGTATTCAATAAGGAAACTATCCCTTGGGATCCTCCATTTCTGTCCTTTTAGCCCTACCTCCTCTCCTCATCCCCTGCTGACCGCTCTTTAGGTGTCAGCAGACTGCGCTAGGCAGTTACATTGGTAAGCAGTAATTTCTATCATTTCCTCTTGCTTTATCTACATATCTATAAATTTAGATAAATAAATACAATCCATTATTACAGGCGTAAACCTATAAAATCCATACCGATCCTCAATATGAAGCATCGCCGTTCAGTCCATCGTTCAGCTGGCCCGTTAATTCCAAAAATCTAAAAAATGTAATCGAGAGAAGGAAACACAAAAAACCTAGTTGACGGTGAACATCGCGAACAAGGGCCCTTAACAAGCCACAGGAACTTGTGATTATACGCTGGTACATTTTACGTGCCCTCTATAGAGCGTTCCAATGCGATAATTTTTCAAGTTCTCGCCTCAATTTGATTTAATAGCCGATATAGAAATGTCTTATTGCTGCGACACCATGATTTCTTGAAATGAAGGTCATAGTCACCATAGACCCTCTTTATGGCAAATCAGTGCTGCGGAATCCCGCAAGCGCTGGAGGAAGTATCCTGAAACGGAAACTTTATTTGACCCGAATGTAGCGTAATATTACAAAGGAAACACATGCGGGATCCGCAGAAAGGACGCTTCGACGACGACGATAAATTCGTCCTGGTCCGGGATTGGAACCCGGAACAAACGCGATTCGGGGCGATCGCTCTATCATCTGAGGTAACCAGGAGGCTGGCAGATCGCAGCAAAAGGGGCGAATAAATTGAGAACTCGATCGACAATCGAAAACTCAAAACAATTTGCCCGTTTATAGACTATAACAGGCACGCACACCTCTTCCCAAAACAAAAGGTTTCACGTATGAGGCCACGTGGTCACTGCAACGCTTTTGTCGACTAAGCCTTTTCGGGCTGAGTTTACAGAAATATTATTTAAAACAAGCCCATTTGACGTGTAATTTTTTAACATTTCATAGCACGAAGCTCTTCACCACGTGCACATTCTTGTATTTACTTTTCCTTGTGCTTCAAAATCTTGACGCTCTTTATAAGCAGGTAAATTGAAGAAGGTTAACTCGAAAGATCTCTTCGTCAACACGTCTACGCAGTGAAGCTGAGAGAGACTTGAGATACCTTTTGATGTGAGGCTGTTTGGAGATACAAGTGCTAGTGCTAACGATAGCAGTAATTCTTTTCTATGCCACGGTGTTATATGCACTGCTCCTAAAAAGAAAACGAAAATGCCACATGTCATAATATCGCACCAGCCAACGGCAAATAGTGCCGTGCGAGAAAAAAAGCTTTTTGTACTTTTGCGCATCTATTTATTACCTAACAGGTTTGGCCTGCTTTCTTGTCCTCATCTTTACCGCCCGCTGAGCTAATGCCTTTCAAGATAAAACAACGAGCCCATTTCGCCCCACTTGTCCTAATTGCGAGTGTGCAAAAGCGAAAGCCAGACCGTGAACGAGTTTCCGAGCAATATATACACGCTGGTGACATTCCACGGTTGTCCCAGGCCTTGGTTTGTGTGCAGGACAGGCAAGGACAAAAAAAAGAAAAAAAAACAGGGAAGTTGCAGTGCATTGAATGTCGCTCTGCTTCCCGTCAACAGGTAAAAAAATGGCAGTCATTCCAGGGAGGGATTCAATGGTTTCGTAGAACTGAATTTGTTATGGTGGATCAGCAGGGGTGCCAGCGACGAATGCTCCTCTGTTGGTCAAATAGAAAAAGCCCTTCAGAGCAGAGGGAAAATTAGACCGTGGCCATGCTTTTGTTACACGCAAGGATAAGGTGCAGCCTGCTGCGCTCATTAACACTGACATTGATGCCGCCACATGGTTTGCCCCTGAACCTTGCTGCGAACGCCGGTCTTGACGATTATACGACACACCCACAACATATCTGGGGCATTAAACAAGGCATCTTGTTTTCATTTAGAAATGTGTTATGTATAATGAATAAAGAATAATCAAAATTTCTGGGTAGAAATACATTGCTGCTGCTTAAATTACAGGGAAAAACAGTTATTACAGAACATCTAATCTCATCTTTAGTGTCTGTGGACAATATTAAATGGTGAAATTGAAGGCTGTCGCATTTATTTGCAGATTTATTTTTTGAAGGTATTAAACATAGCGCCTGATTCGTGACATTTATCATCGAATTTCCGCGGTATATCCAGGCAATGTCGAAACCAAGCTCCACGGGAATGGACGAAAGGGGGCCCATGCATATTGCATGTATTTGCATGCATATGACATGCATAGTGCGTGTTGATATTGTTCCATGCAAGCGGGTGCCCCGACTGAGAGCAACTGCTCCGGTGTCTCGATCTGTCGGCCCAACTGGCCAGCGCTCCAGTTGTTTTTTGTGAATATACATTTTAAACACCCTTTGGTATTCAATCCATCGTTCGGGCAACAATATCAAGCTGAAACGCCCCGTGAAGAAGTTTGAAACTGAACGTGTCGGCATCGCAGCGCCTACCGATACGGCACGCTTTGCCTGGCAATGACATTGCGCTTTGTGTCGAGTCAGGATTTGCTGCGGCATGCTGTCATTCAAACTTGGTACCGAATTTGTGTACAGGGCGTTGGCGTCTGACTCGCGATCTCGATATTTCCTGTATTTGGCCTTCAACTTCTTTTGCGAGTATCTCAAACTACCTGCGATTCTTTGGATTTTGAAAAAAAAAAGAAAGTTGGCGTGTCATAAATTGCGACGCCCTAGACGTTTTCCACATAAAGAACTGCCCGCAATTTATAAATCAAGACCCAATTAGGAATTTTTAAAAATTATTCTTTTGAGAGCAACTAAAGCTGCTGAAATGTATTTACATCTTGTCGTAGACCTTGTATGCAATGACGACAAGCTTCTTAGGGCCGCAACTGTTTTATAGAAAAATGACGCCTTGTTTAGGCACACTAGCCACCTTGCCAAAAATGCCACCTTGTTTTATCACACCGCTTAAATCATGTACAGAAACTGCAACGCTTACCCCCTTCGAGTGCCTTATACTACTTTGAAGTTTATTGTTACGTCGAAGTTGTCAGCAGTTACCGATCGCTGTGCAAATTAGCGCCAGATCGATAAAAAGCTCCACGGCGGCATGAAAATTCTCGGCCATTCTTGTTCATTAAAAGAATGTCTGGTATCGAGAATGCTAACATTCTCCTTTTGTTTAGCAAAAGACCCCGGCAATGATGCTTTGGATTTATCAAAAAATAAGGAGCGGTAAGTGAATAGTGTAATTGAAGAATAGTTATGACCTTTACAATACAAAATAATCGAAAAAGTTGTGCAAACTCGATCAGACATCCTTCAACTAAACGGCGGTCCCATGAAAAAACATAAGCATGTTTCCGTTGCGTTCCAAAATATACATATCGCGCATTACACCAAACGGCCCAGTCATCTCTGCGGGAAGTAATATCGTCTCAGTATGGCGTAGAACTGCTTGCTGCTTCCTTTGACCCACACCCACCGCCTTCACATGATCTCACAGCGACACGTTTTTTCTTGAGGCGTGGTTCTGCCCCATTGTTCATAACGTATGAGATGGTTGAGCATTGTCATGCCTACACATGGCACATAGCATGTCAGCAGAATTGGTGGAAGAATTATGGGACTCTACGTGCCAAAACCAAAATCGAATTATGAGGAATCGAACATCGATTCCTACTGTGTTTGGGAATCTTTCTGTGTTGTTTAATTTGCATACAGATACTCAGCGGTAATGATGACAGCGAATCATTAGATTTGTTCAGCGTTTACTGCAAGACGAGGGCAGCGATTTGGTGGCAAATGTTACCTTGCGTGCATCATTGCTGTTTGTCTGCGTAGTTCAATGAACATACACCGAGACGTGTTTGCTTAAGGCGGGGTTCTGCGTCATTGTTTTTAAGCTATGAGATGGTTGAGCACTGTCATTGCTTCACATGGAACATCACATGGCAGCAGAAGTGGTGCAAGAAATATGGGGCTCTACGTGCCAAAACCACCATCGGATTATTAGTCACACCGTGGTGGCGGACTCCTGATTAATTTTCGTACTGAGCTGTTTTTTAACGCGCACTTAAACGTAAGTACCCGACCGCTATTGTATGTCTCTGCAGTCGAAATCGGCTGCCACGGTGGGGATCGAACGCGCGACGTCGAGCAAGGCTATAGCCGCATAGCACGGAAATCTTGATGTGAGGCGTGACCGCTTGCGTAGTGTTGCATAAAACATTCGGGTATTTAATGTGATTTTGCATCTGCAAACCGTTGGTCATTTGTCCAGTCTACAAAGTTTCATGGTTTTTTTGTTAGAATTTGCAGAAACGTACAATTCCTTGAGTTCTTCTGCAACTGTTGTCATGTCTGTGCCTATTGCACTATAGCGTTTCCTCACGTTTTTTTCCTTAAGGTAGCGTCTTCCTTCTCCCAACCATCCGCCCTATAGGGTAACTGCGAGCGAAGAGTGCTGAGGCTGTTGTGCACTGAATTCGCTATTACGCCGCTTCTACCAATTCTCTGCCTCATCTCGTTTCCCCCTCTTTACCACTCTATTAACCCTTTAAGGGTCGAATTATTTTGAAAAAAACTTTCCGAGGTGGTCAAATTAGTTTATTGGGGATTTAGAATCCACAAAATGTATAAAGTCGGGAAAAATAGTAAAAAATAATTATGAACAGTATTTTGGTGTCGGCATCACTCAGAACTGCAAAATGCTCAATAATATTTCCGAGCGTGGTACTCCTTGAAGCACGGGTCAACGCACAGCGCCTTATCGCAATCTGCACACCTAAAATGCGTGTCTGTTCTCTTGGAGCGAGGAGTTGTGTTGGCGCACACGACACCTCTGCGTGCGGCTGCCTTGGGCAGAGGTCGGAGGCACCCTCTCGTGTAATCGCATTGCCGCAGAGAGCGAGAATACCTCGTGAGCGGTGGTGACAAGCAAGCTAAGAGCAGTGCCAATCAAGATAGAAATCAACTTTCGCCGTCCCTGCGAGAGCCTGCCGACAAAGAAAAAATTGACGTTTCGCGCGCCTCCGTTGCGATCACGCGGCGGAACCGAAACCGCGTAAGCGCGTTGCCACTGAGAGCGAGAATACCTCGCGACGGCACTGATAAATAAGCTAAGAGCAGCGACAACCAAGATAGAAATCAACTTCCACCACCCTGCAAGAGAGTGCCGACAAAGAAAAAATTGACGTTTCGCGCGCCTCCGTTGCGATCACGCGGCGAAACCGAAACCGCCAAAGGGGCGCTAGCGCAGTCTGAGCGACGCGCTGAAGCTAGCAATCAGTTCTGTTTATCTCCCCAAGAACGTAGCGCCGATTTCAAACGCATCTTGTAAGTGCTAGGAGGTGGCAGCACCTCCCGGTTACCACGCATCGTCATTATGGCGCGAAATTTCAAACGGAGGGTCGGAACCGTACCGGTACGGCCATAACCCTGCGGGAAAGAAAACCGCCGCCGTACATGTAAGGATAAATCGTGAAAGGGTTAACAACTCATTGAGGCTTGCACGTAATTAGAATTGTAAGCGCAGCAGGTTCTGCGGTGCCTATGCGGGGGGTCACGAATAATTAAAGCAGTCGAAAGGCTAATGTGACGACACCCACAGATCTGCAAAGAGCACTGTGCACGTGGGACGCGATAAAAATCTCCAAACGAGTTTCCCACGTCGCCTCACCTCTCCTCCACGTTATTTTCTTATATACATTCATGCTCTGAACCCCCCCCCCCCACCCCGCTTCGTGCAAGAATGTAGGACTATGCAGTAGAAAAGTTGGAGGGAGAGGGAAAGAAATCGTCGCGCTAAAACCACACCGTGGCGAAGATGGGGTGAACGTAGGAAAAAAGAAAGTCGTATTTGCACTGGCGCCTAATCCCGTCGCACAAACCCGGCGGACAAGCGTGACGAATAGGCACGTCGCCTCTCAGTCACTTGGAATCCGTTTCCTTCATCGCCACACACATTGCACCGTGACATGGTGTTTCTTTTTTTTTTTTTAGCAGGTATACATAGTTTGCGCCCATCCAGTGTGCTTGGTTTGCAGGGAAGGTTGGAACTATTCAGAAAATCTCTCTTGAATTCTGTAGATTGGCAGTGAGAAACGGCCACAGAAGGGGCAATGCTGACGAACTTCAAGTGCCTTGCAGGTTGGAATTCCACTGTTAACTCGGCATTGTGAGCCAGCCGTGAATTTCTGCGTAAATGAGAGCCACATTGTAAGGGACCGCAACCTGGGCAAGGAAACTGAATTCCAGCAATCGGCGTTCCGTGAAAAGTACAGCTGAGAACTGGTTGGAAAGAAAATGCATCCACGTATCTCCACGAAATAAGAAGGAAGGGAAGGAACATACCATACACCAAGAATTTTGAGAATTTTTGTTAAAGAATAAATAAAGGAAGGGTAAACTGGGTATGACGGTAAATGAGAAGACTAGGCTAGTGACAAAATACAAGAAATACACATTTACACAAAAAAAAAATGATTCAGGGTCGCGTTTTGCAGCAGCCTTGGTCCAAGTAGTTGTAAAATAGAAGAAATGTATCAGGAAAAAGTAAAAACGACAGATTAACAGAACCAAAAACAGGCGCTACGAGCCGCTACCACTAGACATAGCAATACTGAAATTTCTGTTATTAGTAAACCAGGGAATCATTCGCTATGTCAACCACACAGCTGTAGCTGTAGAATGTAAATTTTACATTCAACAATGAAGTAAAAATATTTACATTATACATTCAAACTTTAGGTCTCACGGAGGTAGAAAATATGGCCACATAACTGAATAAAGCAAGCATATACAGCCGTATCTCATCCAAAAGTACAATACACTCGAACAAACAGGTACAAATATTTAGATGGGAGCTCTTGAATGTGTTTATAATAATAACCACACTGTTATAACCAGTATCCCTAGTTACTATATCTCTTAGACCTATTGTTGCGCTTACAAAAATTGCCTTGAGAGAAGTTGACAAAAAAACTGAGGCTGCAGGTCTATCACTAGGAAGGATAAGTCGCATCTTGGTGTTGTCGTTTCCAACGACGTACGCTCTAGGCACGTTTTTTGTTCATGCACCCAGGGTCTTCTACAATGCGTCCACGATACATTTGGCAAGCTGAACAAGGCATCTTGTTTAAAATTTCAGACAAACAGGAGAAACGTTGCCTAAGGTTCCCATATATTATACGTAGATCAAAGTTCCAGGGTCAACTACAGCCTTCGCAGCAACTTACTGATCCAACTGTTCCCGATGGTTATCAGAATAACTAGGCGTGTATAAATAACCTATCTGTAATAAATAAATAAATTTGTAATTCGAGTTGTCAAACGCAATATATCCCGCCAACATTTCAAGCGTTGGTATTAATTGCAGGCAATGAAATACTTGATGAAAGCGTTCGAAATAAACAGATTGGCTGGAATTAGGTGTGATTCTGGGCAAGGCCACGCAATTGTGACCTCTTTTATAAATGGCCTAACTGAATGCAAAAAGAACGCAATATAGAGGAAAAACATTTTTCCGTAATAACAAGGAATACTTGAAAGTGATTGAAACGTCACCGCAGCAGCTGGGAGATATGAACTCAGTCTTTGATCATTCCTGCGACGATCGAGGATGTCATGCGTACTTAAAAACTTTCATTGAAGAGAAGGCTTAGTGTGTGATTTTAAATTGCTCTGCGGTTTCGCGATAAACACCCGAATTCAATTTTGTTACTATTGAAATTGGGAAGCACCCAAATCTGCAGTCATTATGCCTTTGACGCATTATTATGCCGGCAGAAGGTCAAGTATTACATGGCGAACGCATTTTAATTTCCAATCCTCGTCTATCGATTGCGATGACCGTGTGGAATACTTTTCTAAGTAGACATTTCTTCAGCGCAAGCGAAGTGCAAGCAACATGTGGTCATTCTGAACCAAGCCTTTGCTGATTTTTTTTAGCGACACCATGGTAGCGTAATGTTTACTTCCATTTTTTTTCTTTTTTTTTCAGATGTGTCAGCTGCTTGCAACATTTTTGTCTCGTTAATTGTGATTGCTGATTTGGTATTGTCTAAGTGAAATAGAATATGGTGCAATCAGAAAGAGTGATTAAGCAGCAGCTGGAAACGTAGGGAGGTCAACAACAACTCCACAGAAAAGAGACCCTTTAATAAAGTGTTAGACATAAGTTTGTGTGCTAATTATGGCATTAAAATTATACTTCATGAACGCGTAGAATAAGTAAAGGACAGCAGGGACACTACTACCAACTTGTGTAAATGCAAACCAAACTCATTGCAGCTTCTACCGGCAAAAAAAGCCAGGTGTTAGTGACACGCCACCATTCGCCCATTTTTTGTCATATATTTGCATTGATGAATTGTTTTCCCAAGGAGAGAGAGTGAAATACAGCTCGCGAACTTACTGCCTAAACATAATTACCTAAAGCCAATGACTTAAAGACTGAACGGGTCATGAAACTCGCGCACACACGGTCGCCATTTTATTTCCCGTAAAATGTTTCCGGAAACAGCGTGAGCTTTGTGGTTTCAGGGTTGTAGCCCGGTGTTTCCACTTTTGCTAAATCAAGGCTGAAGCGCACGCTATAAGTCGATAGTTTAGCCACCCGAGATTACGGCGCTGTGTAGGACTCCGGGAGCTCAAGACCCACCGCAGCAAATATTCGGCGAGTTGTAATGCCTTTTCCGTTCGGGAAAAAAAAAGAAAAACTGGATATATTTTTTATTCTGAGAACACATAAAAGCGTTAAGAAGAAAAAAACTAAAAATAGAAGGGTATACGGAATGTGACACACGTGCTTTTATTTCTTGCACACATTCACGGATTTCCGAAGTGTTTCTTTTCACCCTCTCCTCTCTCGGTTTCGCCATTTCTGGTACTCGCGCACGTAAACGCACAACCACGTGACCACTTACGGACCACCCATCGCACGTCGTGAAAGCCAATCAACGACTATCCATAGGCGCCTCCTTCCCTTCCTTCTCCTTCCCGCTACTCCTCAGAAAGTGGAGGCGCAGAGGACCTT
Organism: Dermacentor albipictus; assembly: GCF_038994185.2. Lineage (NCBI taxonomy): Eukaryota > Metazoa > Arthropoda > Arachnida > Ixodida > Ixodidae > Dermacentor > Dermacentor albipictus. The sequence continues at coordinate 81,256,839 of NC_091826.1, forward strand.
GGAGGCTTTAAAAGACAGCGCAGCCCTCTGAGAGCCAGTTCCAGCACGCAGTGGTTTCAAAGCCAGTTCAGCTGCACTGTCTGCGCTATAATTTCACCGGTGCACGCTTCGAAGCCCGGAATCGCAACGCATCTCTTCGAAGCCACGACGGTGACAGCCAGCAGCTTCTGACCTGTTGAGACGAGCGACTGAAGCCCATCGCCGCCACGTCGACGTTGAAGCACACACCCAGTCATGGTGCGACCAATGTCACGGCTCAAACACCACAAGATCGTCGTCGCAAGTGAGTACGCGCGCCCGACTTCTGAAGGTCCGGCTCGTGATGCATGGGTGAATCGCTCTTCGCATTCCTCGGGGAAAAAAACAGCTGTCAAAGATGCCGGCAAAAAGCGCAGAAGGAAGCTTCGAAGGCCTTTTTCGAAGACTTCTGACACATCCCACAACCACGTCCAGACGACATGCGACGACGTCGTGCTCGAGGGTAAAGGCCTCCAGACGACTCCAGAATTGGCGATCGAAGCAGCATCGGCGAACATTTCTGTGCGATGCCCGGAAAAGAAAACCGCTGTGGACCATAACGACACCCATCGTGGAAGCGAACCTTCACCGACATTCCAGATTCCCTACCCGTGCAAAAAGCAACCCTCCCCGATTACATACGTTCTGCAAGGATTTACCGAGTGCCCCTTCTTGGACATGCGACGCATCTCATTTTTGGAGCCTTTGCCCGCATCTTGCTTTTGCGCCATCTGCGGCGCTCTTCCTCCCAGGACCAGGCAGCTTCCCTGCGGCCACGGCGTGTGCTTCGTGTGCTGGTACACCGCCTACGACCGCGCCGGCAGGCCGCACCAAGTCAACGGTGAGCTAATAATGTTCCTGTACGGCCTCTGTCCCAAGGATGGTGTGCGGTTCTCCGATCCTGCTCTGGGTGAGGCGACCTTCTCACCGAGTATCTCCACCAAATTGGTGTACTGTGTCTACGGAGTGCATGGCTGCCGGTGTAAAATCGAACTCCGAGATCTGGAGGCCCACTGCCTATACGAATGCCGTTTCAAGCCGACGAGCTGTACTCTCTGCGGAAGAGACGACATCGCGGTGTGCAAGGCCGTTGAGCACTTTGTACTCTGCGCAGGATTGACGACTGCTTGATCCGACACATGGCAGATGAGAACGGCTGCTGCAGCTGCAAGTTGGTTCGGCTACGATCAACGCCTCTGAAGCAACCTTAAAGTTCCTGCGGCAGTCCGACAATAAAGAAAGTGTTCTTTTGAATTTTTTCGGCTTGAGTGATGATTGCACGTATGTTCAGGTCGCCGGCGACGGTTTGCACTTGTCCATAACGCGCGTTTATAGAGGGCATGGTACACGTTATGCCACGTTATTAGAGGCAATACGCTATTGTGACGACACGCATATTAGTTTGTTTAGATTACATTCTGTCTCTTCGATGAAATGTACCTGTCTATTATGAAGTACGCAGTTAACCTAAACGAAAATTACAAGGATCGTAAAAAAATATCCAGTTTCGCCGGCGAAGGGCAGAAATTGTTTGCAACACTCATCTTTGGTCTCGCATTCGATATACGTCGACATGTGGCTGATGCGGTCGGTACCGCAACCTGAAGCAACTCCAGAGTCACGCAGCTAGCGCGACGGGTACAAAAGTGTTTGACGCTGCGCTGCCTTCGAGGTGTCGAGCAGTGTGGATCCTGGTAGCGGTGCCACTGCGGCGGTTGGCATTTTCGTCAGTGTTTGCGGTTATTGCACAGATAAGAATTATATTTCATTAGAAAGGTTGCTTTCTGCGCTTTCCAATGACACAGTATTATCACCTAAGCTGAAGCGTTACCTGACAGCGCTCGAAAGACTGCGAGCAAAAGACGGTGTTTCTGCTGCACTAGTCACCGTCGTACTGCGCTCCCTGCAAAAGTACTCAGCGTAACAAAGAAAATTTTGCTGTGCCTTCAAATGAAAAGTGATAGACGCTTTCCTCAAAATATATTGCGCGTAAAGGAAATAAAATTTGTATGTCCATTATTATATAGTGGCACGAAAATTAACGTTTATGAATGAATATAATTTTCCCTCTTCAACGCAGAACAACAAACTTCTGTGTTTTTCTACGTTACAGATGCACTTATCATTTATGCGAGGTTGTTTTGTGTGCTGATGAACAGTTCACGAATTATTGGCATTTATGCCTCTACTTCGTCATGCCTCACTGAAGAAGAGGTAAAGCTATTCAACTTGCGACTCTGCAATTTGATCAAGCAGCAAGCCCTTCCCGGCAATTCTATAAAGAGAAAATTGTGTTATGTTGATTGAGTAATCTACAAGGGTGCCGCGAATATAACCAACTTTTCTGCCGGTCATCTTCGTGAAAATTGAGTCTTGTTCGTGGACACGCTCATTCACACGGGTGTTGCACATCAGTAGAGCCCCATTCGATGCCTTGTATTTACTAGCACTCGCTAGTTTTACAAAGCAGTGCTTGAAGCAAAGGATTTCCAATAAGTAATAAATCTCGCTGGCGTTTTGGGCTCCTAGAACAATCTGTGGGAAAAAAAAAATATCGAGCTTTCTCACGGAAGTTCCAACAATTGTGAAATGTGGTGCCCCTGAGCATTGGGAATCCTACAAAACGCGGATGTATTCTTTCTCCAGATGTCAGTGTTTGACTTAGTCTAGTCGCCGCGCCTACCCACATTCCTTCAAACACACGTGTTTGCAACCTCGCCATCGATGCAGTCCAACGAGAGCTAACTCAATTGTGGCCGCTGGTAGAAAAAAAAAATGAAACAAAAGAAGGGTAGCACATGGTACGTTATGAGTGCATGACAGCTAGCCAGCAGTTTAGCCTATTGTGCAATTGTACCAATGAGAATCGCAGATAACGTGAGATTTTGGAAATTTTCCTGGGTGCCCAGTTTTGTTGACAGGCGGCTGTGGAAGCGTTTTTGAAGTGCACAAAAAACTTTTCCCTCGTGTCTTTCTATTTTCGGAGCTCGCACAGCGATATCTTCTAACTTGCTTTACTCACGCGGTGAGGTGCGACGGGTTTGGCATAGTACTGTGCTTGCCCTATTCTACGAGACACCTGTTGAACGATAGGATTACCAGGAAACAATGAGCGAGCCCTCTTTCCCCGACTTCACGCAGTCAGAAGAGCGATGGCGTCTTGACCGGCAGCATTCCAAGCTGCGCGCGAAAAACCAAATGTCACGGGTTCCGACGCCCAAGGAAGTTTTGGAACATGTGAATCCCAGTGGGGGGTCTTCTTATTGACATGTATATCGTATTTACCCGGGTAATCACCGCAAGTCTCATGGCCTCTTTTTATTATTTTAGATGTACATGTATCCCCATCACTATTGGTTGGTATGATGTCAAAATGTGCGGACGCACATTTCAAGCTGTCAGGGTACCCAACTTTTTCTCTTTTAATTTTGCATCTAATTGCGCGGCCGAAACGACGATTCGATGCTTCATTGCAGGGTTTTCCTGCTGACCTGATGCATTTCCTAAACGGTTATATATGACTTGTTATATGGGACGTTTATGAAATGACATGTATGTTTTCGCATCATTTATTAGAAATTCTTCTCCCCCTGCTCTCATCCTTATTGGTTCACCTTGTCATATAATTTTTACATTTATATTTTGTTTTCCTCTCCAAACGCGGATACACTTCATATATATATAAAAAAAGCAGCCTGCCCGCAGACACAAGGTATACCACTTGTGCAAAGACGTCAATGGAACGCAGTTCGTTCAACTCGGAGGTCAATGCAGGTCACAGTGCAGTTGTCCGAAACAACCAGGTGGGGGTGTATTGGCCATCTTCAAAGTCGCGCAAACATTCCAGTGAAGGACAAAAGAACAATTCTCCTGCCAAATGCGACCCCTCACCTGTCACCACTTCCTACATTTTATTGGCTATGGCTTTCGTCACAGTACAGGTGACTTTTACCTTTTACAATTGACCATAGGCTATGGTCACAGTACATGTGCACATTCAGTCGTGGACACGACTGAATGTGCGCCTGCTGACGTGTAGGCTATTCACAAACTGCCTACCTGATTTGCTTTCCTTCTTTTTTTTTTCATAATGCCACTGTATGTACTCGCGAATTTTCACTCCTGCTATAGCACCAACGTATGTTCGAGCAATTTGTCCTTGATGGTTGTCTTCGTTGACTTTGACGCGAGCCAACGCACGTGTTGGTATTTATGACGCCGCTAAATTTACGCGTGCTTTTGGTCGTAAAGTATTTTTTATGCCACTGTCGGTACACTCGCAGGCTTGTATTCTAATTTTCGTTTGCACAATCTCGCTGGTTTTTTTTTTTTGCAGATAAAAGTATATAAACTGAACCGTTGGGACTTGTGTGTAATGTTGTTTGCCGTCGCTTAGAGATACTCAAATTTTGTAATTCCCCCTAATGACCTAATTGGTCTTCGTTATTCATTCAATTTTTCAAATATCATTATTTGAGGAACACGAAGTACTTCTGATGTAGCTTTTGGTTGCTCGCTACAGAATGCATATAAGTATTTTTCCGAGCGTGAAAAAAAGCCGGTAAATACACACGAAATTGCGGCGCGACTGGCCGACCGAGGCGCTTTGCGTGTAAGCGCAGTCTCCTTTCACGCTGGGAAAAACACTTTTACGTAGCACGTATTGAGCAACAGAAAGCTGTACCGGGAGTTTTTTCTTGTTGCTCCACAGTTTTCTCATTGACACTTTTGATGTATTTGTAATATTTCAGGAGTTAATATAGGACGAATTATGTAGTTAGGAGGAGCGAAAGAATAATCTGAGTACATCCATGAGATGGTAAACAAGATCACTTTGGTTCGGTCCAGCTACGAAAAAATAAGTGTCTGCACCGTAGCTAAGACATTTTGTAACGCTGAGCACTGCTATCTCAAAGGTGCGGAGTGAGAACACTCCTTGGATGCCGGCGCTCTTCACGTCCTCTCAGCTTGCGGAGCAACTGGCAGTTTCCATAAAACAGCGAGAATGGCACCCGACCGAACAAGGGTGCTGTCGGTCGCGAATGCAGAATCGACCCGTTCTCCCTTGTGGCCGAGATGGCGAGGGATCATTAGAGAGTGAAAGGGGTGGGGATGTGGGGTGTAGGTGGATGGGCAGGTGGTGACATTCCAGACAGTGTGTTACAGCGCGAAGCAGGACGGGGAACACAGGAAGAGCGAGGAGAAGCGCTTCGCGCCTGTCCCACTTCGCGCTGTACCACAGAGACTAACATGGAAGACCAACTAACCCAAACCATCACATTTCTAAGGTGGTGACAGTTGGGACAGGATCATGCAGGCATTGTGTGTTCTACGCCCCAGGTGGCACGCTTACGTTCCGATTTCATTATTCTTCTTGTACAAGGTGCTGTCTCGTTTTTTCGGAGAATTACTGACAAAAGGAATAGCAGGTACCAACGATTTCAGAGTCCTGGCTAAGGGAGTGCCTAAAAAACAAGGTTTTCTGAAGTTTTTCAAATTACTTGGGACAGAACAATAAATATATGCATCTTGCTGGGCAACCAGAAACATGTGGTAACGTAACTGGAGCCTCAAATTTCAAACCAATGAGGTGTGGGTTCAAACGTTTGTTCCGACTTGCATGGGTCACGAAGTGACAGGCAGCTTCATACATGAGGGTACCGCATCCGCAGACACCGACAGAATAAAGGAACACTATAGTGCTGTCAGTACTGTCAGGCGTGGTTACAACCAGCCTGTAATTCGGTTAGTAAAGTTTTCGCAATCCCTATTTAATCACGTGAGTCTTGCTTCTACGCTTCGCCCGTGGGACGCGTACAGACAGAAAATACTCCATTTTTATCACATCTGAAGCTTGGTGCCCGAGCAACGCGCACATTGATGAATAAAGTTGGAACGGCTTTGTCCGCATAGTTCCACATGCCTACGAGTGCCCAAAACCATTCGGCCGGCTCGCGGGACGATAGGAAACACAGGCCCTTCGAAAGGGGAGAAGGCAACGTCCCGCGCACGCGATAATTGAAGCACACCATCGACCGAGAGTAGGGGCGCTATCTGGCGGTGTCGTCCACTTACCCCGATCTTTGCGTGGATAGCTTCTGCTCGTCTGCCTTGAGTTCTTGGTGCATTCTTGGTGATGAGGAATTGTTGCAATTGTGGGGGAAGGGGACAACCCTCGTCGCCATTACCGTAACTGTATCTCTCAAAGCGGACATTCGAACTATTGTGCGGGAGCCGGAGCTATCACCCGTCAGCGTTGCTGGAGGTTGTTTCCATCTCATGTACTAGCTCAGATCAACGCTGCTTAGCTTCGGCAATTTGAGGAGCCCTCACTGTGGCACTAAAACATGGCCGATGTCACCTTAATCCTCATTCATGTTCATGCAAAGAAACAAAACTGGTTGGCGATAAATGGCACTCCCATGATTCTGTCCATTTTTGTTTCAATCTCTCTGTATTATTACAGTGTTGTGTTGCTCCTGGTCAGGCAGCACTGCCGTCAGAAGCCATCTATCGAGAGGGGTCAGAGGCGCCGACCACGGGGACGGCGGGCTCCCCCCCCCCCCCCACCTAACGGCAGTGCCGAATGATACCACCCTCTCCCCCGCACAAGCACCTAAAACGTCATTGCCAGAGTTTCGTCACCCACATCAATTGAGGATTCTTTTGTATTGGTTCGACCTTTTCACATAAAATTTTATTGTGGCTGATAGCTCACTGCATCATAATTGGTGCAGGCTTTTAATCTCTGCTTTCGCTTCATTTCTGCGAATCCTACCAATAGGAGGACAAGCCAATAAGAAGCACTACCGGTAGCTGCCTCTTTCGTGTTTTCTCACTTGTTGTTTTATATTGGTTTTATATTTCCACTTTTAACAGCATGCACATACACAATATTGCTTGCAAACCAACCCGACGCAAAAATCCTCTTCTGACCTTGGCCACACATTAGGACCTCATTAAAGTGAACGTGGATGGTGTACCTGTTACGGCTGTGATTGACACTGGCGCGCACGATTCTGCGATGAATGCTCAGCTTCTGAATCGTCTCAAGAAAGTCCTCACTCCTGCCTCTTCGCCTGTGGTCCACGTCACCGACGGTGGAACACCAGCTGTTATTGGCATGTGTCCGGCTCGCGTGAGTGTCGCCGGACATCATACTTCTGTTTTATTTATGTCCTAGAGCACTGGTGCCCTCGTTGTCACGGCCAATGAGGCAGTGCAAGCCATAGGGCCCCGGAAATGAGGATACATCCCACCTGGGGTAGAACTGGTGCTTGCCCCGGGGAACTGTCGATACCCGTCTGGCGACAATCAACTTCATCGAGAGTGTCGCGTACATACGGGAAATATATCCTGGCCGGAGTGAGCCTCCTGAGTGGGTGTTTATACTCAATCATTTGATCAATCTGAAGCGATTTTATTATTCAGTGTTAGCCAAAGTATGGTTAACATATGCGAGCATTTAAACATGTACTTGGTTTGTGCTGCAAACACGCGGAATAAAAAAGAAAAGTCAGCTGTAGTCTAGGAGTTAGGATACCTGGCTTTCACCCAGGAGGCTCGGGTTCGTTTCTCGGTGTCGGAAGTGTGCGGTCTCATGGTGTAACGTTAGTACTCTGAATCCAGCAATCCGAGTTCAAATCTCGGTGGGAACTTTTTTTTTCTTTTGCTTCTCCCAGTTCACCTACAGTGCTTAGTGAGTGACAGCCGCGCTGCTTGACCATGTCTCGAACCCGGCGTGTCAAGTGGCATTCTGCTTCCGGTTCCCAAGCTAAACGGATCGTAGGATCATGGGCTTCAATGGAGCGGCGTATGCGGCTGTTAGCCACGGCAACAGGTTTTCGACGGAGGATGATAAGAATTGCCAGATTTAGAAGATTTCCGGGAATCACATCAAGCTGTTGGTATGCTTTCTGGTGTCGTCGCGCTTGGAGTGTACCAGATTAACCTTGTATGGGCGGCAACGATGAAGACACCCGCGGCTGCTCAAAAGCTGGCGGCACTATAGGAGCTGCAGGTGAAGGGACGTCGCTGCCCTGTCATCGACCCCAAGGAACAACAGGTGAAGCTTCGTATCCACTGGCTTCGGCATGGGGTGGATGACGAAGACGTAAAGACCGCGCTGGCCTCCTTTGGCAAAATGACCGAAGTGATCCGCGAGCGCTGGCGAGTGGATGGCATTTCCGACAAGGGCTCAACAACCCGAGCAGGGCTGCTGCAGCTCAAAACTGGGATGAAGGTTGATAACCTGCCCCACCAGATTCGCGTCGCCGGCGAGCTGGCGCTCGTGGTAGCCCCAGGTCGTCCTATTCAGTGCCTGCGCTGCCGGGGCTCTGGCCACGTTCGTCGAGAATGTAAGGTTCCCCGTTGCTCCCGGTGCAGGTTTTTTGGACACAACGACGCGGACTGTCCGCGGTCATACGCAGTAGTCACGGGTTTGGCGCAGGGCGACTCGTCGACATTAGACCATGTGATGGACGTGACCGAGGCGGAGGAAGCCGCCAAGGGAGCTGGAAACGGCAACCTGGAGGCAGAAACTAGCAGGACGACCATGCCGACCAAAAGGGGACGGAACAACGTCCCTCCCCCCAAGGAGCCAGCAGCTACACTCGATAGCGTGAGGACGGCCCCGCAAGAAAATGAGAGCCACCAGCGAGCTACGGATGCCAAGCAGGCAGAGGAAGACTTCAACGCAACCCCTGCCAGCGCCCGCGTTGAAGGCGTCTCGGCACCGGTCAAGAGGTCCCTGCAACGGGAGAAGAAAGTCGACGGAACGGCCGGCGGTGACTCTGAGCCACCGGCCGCTAAGACGCATTCCTTAAGGCGCTCCACTCTCAAGCTTAGGCCGAACATGGAGGCTGACCCTAGGCCCACCGTGAACCCGACCAAAGAGGAACCCGGGCGACGGCCACCGGATGGCCACGGAGGTGGCTAGCGGTCAGCTAGACGTTAAGGTGAGCACCATGCTCCGGGCCTTCTCCCCTCCGACTTACATCAGTAATGGCTACCAACGCATCGATTAGCCTCGGCACGCTAAACGACTGTTGTAGTGGAAGAGCGGTTCCTGATCGGTGAAGGTAAGAAAAATTAGTTAATATTGGTTGCGATTCGGTGCTTCTGTAGTTCATTATTTTCGTACAGATACCACTTGACAGGGCACGGCGCAAGGGCCATGAGCACGGAGAGCGCTGTCTTTTCCTCGTCGTTTCCTACGGCGCCGGGTGCCCTGTGACGTTACGCAGCGAAATTTGCTCCGCGTGCTCCAAGAAACCGCGCGCTCGCCACTTACTCGTTATCGCTTGCTCGTCTTTGGGGTGCGATGTTCCCGGCCGGTTATGGGCTAAACGAAGGAGCCAAACAGTTTTCGCTGACAATGATCGAATTCGCGTTCGTAAAATGTTGCGCCTCGCTTGGCGCTGTACAGCATACGAGACGTTGAACCCAGTTCTTGCTGCGCGTTGCCGTCTTCGCCCTAAGCTTCGTTTACCGCTTTATAGCACAAATTCTCAAGCGGCGAAAAATCCAATGGCCAGTTGCCCAGCAGCTTTAAACTATTGGAAGTTTTCCTCTTGCGGCTATTTTGCAGAAAAATCAAGCCAAAGTAAAGGAAACTCTCAATTACCTAATCCTTGAGAAGACGAATCAAAACTTTCATTCATCAAGGTAACTATCTCTGAAAACTGATGCCTAGTATTCTCAGCGAACTATTGAGAAACTAGCAATACTGAACATGTTACGTGAATATATAGCAGGAATAAAATAGGAACTTTGCTTACTGAATTTTGGAGGCAAATTTCTACTTGAAATCCTGTAACCGAATATAATCAGACGTAACCTGCATGGATTGAAATAACTGTTTCACGAAAAGACTTGCGCTTTTTGTCACGTGCACTTGAAATTCGATAAGGAAGGGGCTTTTCATGTCGTGTTTCCATACACACGAAGCAATGTCACATAGCGCATGTGTTGTCAATGGAATTCTCTTCACAGTGGAACATGTCTCTCAAGCATATACAGGGCGCTGCGCCTGTCCTGTGTGCCCGTGTGTAGTGTGCCTTGACAGAACGTGCAACGTCGGCGAAAATTTGCCATCTAGCCTGACAAGATGTTCTGATGATGCGTTACATGCGCTGCGCTACCGCAGCGAGGCCAAAAGCGGGAAATATACCCACCAGAGACCGCGGGCGTCCTCGACCGACTGAGAGACGATACACAAAGGTATCGGAAGTCAGCGAAGTTAAATTACCTCGGGAGTATACCAGCTGACCTAGCCGTGGTAGCACCAGACCTTCGTGCCCGAGGTTATTCGAGTACAAGTCATAATGGCAGACAGACGTGTGCTGGCTGCTTGGTCACCAATGGAAGCGCGTGCTGTTACGCGGTAAGAATGGACACCTGTTCCCTGCATCGAAAGCCGCAGTCGATCTGGGGAAGTCACTTTCAAAGCAATGCTGAGATGGAACAGTCCGTGCGACAATTCCTTCCATCGCAAGACACTGAGTTTTAACAGGGAAGTTACTTTGAACTGATTGCAAACTACGAGAAATGTTTTAATGTGGGGGTGCTTATGTGGAAAAGTAGTGTAAAGGGTATTGTTCTTGATGCCACAGTGTATTTTGTTTTTCACAAAAGCTTCCGGGTGAACATAAATGATTTTCGGAACGTCCCTCGCACCAACGACAACGTTCCTCGCAATATGCCAGGACTGCCTGGGCCACAATGCAAGAATGGCCTCCGCTGCTACAGTTACGCGAAATTTTGGAAAACTGAGAGCTTCTTCAAAGCGAATCACTGAAGAACGGGTGTAGAAAAAAGCGTTCCCGGAAGATGCGTCCCCCGAAGATGCGTCCCGGAAGATACGGCGCCGGCATATACGTCTCCTCAGTGATAGCTATCCAGGAAAAAAAAGTCCCCAAGTGAGCGATAACCCAATGAACGAATTCTGTGCGAACTCACTTGACAAAGAACTGCACTCCTTATTGTGCACTTAGCTTAGGCTTTGGAGGTTTAACGTCCCAAAGTGACTCAGGGGATGGGGGGCGCCACGATGGAGGGCTCCAGATAATTTTCGGCATTCTTGGGCTGTTTAACATCCATCTCACATCGGACAGTACATAGGCCTATATCAATGGACACTTTCGTGGCTTCGAGAATAAATGTAAGCATGAAATAAATTGCAGTAGTAGGGGACATCGCATTCACTATAGTACAGGTCATGTCAAGTAAAAACACATCATAAAGCGCTATACTTTCGGTGTCTTCGTTGAAAGGCCAAACTACCAAGAGACGCACTTGCCTTGAGCCACTCCTTTACACCGCCGCCTTATTTTTGTTTATGGGCAGCCCACATCTGTCCCGTTGCGTGGTAGCTAGATGACATAAGTGACATACGCTATGTATCTGATATTCTATCGGATATGAAACATATATTGACATGGTCCAAGGTTGGGCAACTTGGTTTGTCATTATTGTGCCACGCCTATGTTGTCGGCTTGACCTCGTCTTTTGCGCAGCGGAAATAATGTATAGATACACTTCTTGCGCATGTGCTTTCTGCAAACTGCAATATTCGCGGGAGTTTTTGAAATATTTTTTTTTGCAATGAGAAATAAAAGTGGCTGTGGCTTAGCTAAGGTTAAGCCCAGGATGTGAAGAATACTAGCCTTTATTTTAGATGTTGAACCACTGTTTAGCCAGGTGAACTGCTGTTGCTTGGCTATATTTGGTTCGGCTAGACGAAGAAACAACTCATGCAGGCGAGCGCACGAGCTGAGACCCGACTATGTAGCTACGCGGCCGCAAAGCGAGCGCACGAGTTGAGCCTCCGCTTTTGCAGCTGTTATGACGTCATATATGGTAACTACGCGGCCGCGCGCGGCGCAGCAAGGAAGAGCGTGGTTGTGCGGCTAGTATGCTTCGCATAAAAATGGGGGATTGAAGGTTACAGCAACATTTCAGGGCACCCGTCTGTGGGCTTGTTTTCCCACATTGGAAATGGGGACAATTTTTCGAGGGAAATTTCTTCCCACATATTTCTTCCGTGGAAATACTTTCCGGGAGATTATTTGCGAGGAATCTTCTCCGGGAACGTTTTTTTACCAAACCCCTAACAAAAAGTTGTGTGCAAATCTTCGCCCCACCGAGGGCTCTCTCTGGACAAACGAAGCTGATCTCGAAGGCCTTGTTTTCGTTGACTGCACGCGCCGGAAGCAATTGCACAGCCCGGAAAAGCTTTTGTAATAGGGGCCATGATTTGTACTATATATATATATATATATATATATATATATAGCTCCAAGAGAGAGAGAGAGCGTTAAAGCAGGTAGGTTAACCGGAGGCGAGTTTCTGGTTTTCTACCCTGCACTGGGACGAAGGATCCAAAAGCGTCACTGTGGTCCGAACGTTTCTTCCGCTACCGCATAAACTCGCTCGATTGCTACGATGACGGGCACACGCTGTTCAAAGCATAAGGGCAGCGGATTGGGCGAGTTGGTGTTGCATCGTAACAATAAAATTCAAACAGCGCTAAACGACAGGACCAGAATGAGGAGGAGACAAACACGGCGCTGATACACACCTAGTTCTGTCCTCGGGCTGAGCCTTAGAAGACACATTATGGGCGAAGGCCAACTTTTCAACGGTTCTCAGACCCGGGTCGAGACAAAACGGAGGTCCAAGGCGCAAGGTCTTTTCATGCTTTGAATCCAAAACGACGTCTCCAAGGACCAGCAGCTTTCCTTCTGCAGGGATACTTCTTATGCCTTTCCGAAGAGATGTTCGGACCGTTTTCCAAATGAACTCCGTGAGATGGTCAATGGTCACACACCACTCGCGAAACACACGCTGACCTCGGCATATAGTCCGGAGCAAGTCCTTGAACAGCCTCGCCTGGCGCCACCACTCACTCTTGAGAATTTTGCACATTCATCTGTTGTGTCCCGTAGACGGACGTAGCAAGCCACAAAGTGCTTGTAAATCCGAAGGGCAGGTATCATACCGGCAGTGCCACGACGCGTTGCGAGCTCGGCAGATACACACGGCGATGATGGGCGAGAGTGCAGCCGGACTTGACATATCGATATTTTGACACATAAAAGACGCCCATGCACAAGAAATGAACTGCAGAAGGGCAGCGGATTGGGCGAGTTGGTGTTGCATGGTAACAATAAAATGCAAACAGCGCTAAACGACAGGACCAGAATGAGGAGGAGACAAACACGGCGCTGAATGTCTGCATGTCTGCGTCATTTATTTGCTTATGTGGCAATTACATTTTAATCCGCTTTTACAGAAGTGTTCAACCGTGTGAACTGAAAGTTTCGCCATTCAAGCTGTTTAACACATATGTAAGAAGGGAGAGAAAGTCATTGCTAATTAGTTTTGCCGCTGGTATATTCTTTGCACAGGTGCGGGAAGGATATATTGTGACGGCAATATTTTCGATCCCATACTAGAAGAATGAAGCATTGTTCTCATTTAACATAGCTGCCCGTTGACCATATTCAGACCCGAATTGACCACTTGCAGAAGTCGGAGCGCCACCTAGCACGAAAAACAGGAATCTTGCGCCTCGCCGTTTGGTTGGAAAGCATCCCGGCTCCAGCCTTGCTTTGGTAACGGTGGCATCGAGTGGCGACGTTGTGTTTGCAGAGCTTCTTTCACGTTTTGTGAGAACGTCGACGTTCTTTGGTAGTTGCCATATATGACCTGCCTTAAATATGATTGAAAAGGACTTCATTCTCTTGCCGTTTTTGCAAATGGGACGGACAACTCACTTCTCAGAGCGCTGGATAACGAGCGACAATGCGTGGGGTTATCTTCATGCCAACACTTCGTCCGTTTGTCAGGCACACCGCCGATACGCTTTAAAAAAAGAGGGTTAAGTTAAGCGCATAAAACTTAACGTAAACACCGTGGACCCTCCACTTGGCCTCATAGGAGCTACGTACACGCCATCCATGAAGTCGGGCATCTACGTGGTTACAGCATAGTTCACAAAAGCATTGGCGACATTGCCGGAGAGCACTGTGAATGTGTGGCCGGATGAGTGCTTTATGCCTGTCGCATTCCCCGAACTCTTAGTTGTTGCATGGAACAATAGATGTATATGTTCTAGCTCGCAAATTTGATATTCATCTCGTGCTGTTTCGCCCAACTGCTGTGTTGCATGCTTGTGGTTTACAAAGCCGTATCCCAAATTTCGCATGCGCTATATGTACGCGGTAGGTTATTCAGTCTGTTTTTGCGAGCGCTAAGGCCTCAAAGCTTACGCCAACCTATTTTATTATACGTTATAGTAGCTTAAATATGGGCAGCGCGTGTATCCGCAGGCTAGTACGCTCCCGCTCACTCGCGAATACTCATCAACGCAGATAGTAAGACAAATTCGTTCGAAGTCATGGTGGAAGAGAGCGCAACACAACTGACATATACCGAAAAAAAGAAGACGAGCGCAGACTCACAAATGACATGAAGTACACAGACTGGCCGCATCTGTTTGCGCCGTTTTTCACAAATCGCTTAATCGTACTCGCATATACTCAGGGTCACTCAGTGACGAGCGCGAAGGAAAGCTACATTCTTTATATTTTACAGCATCAGCGAGCCCTGCCAGCACGTCGCTGGCCTTCTGTTCAGCGTTGCAGAACTGGCAGGAGATGACAAGGGAATAGAAGTCGCCTGCATAAGCCACAGATCCTAGAATGCACTGTTAGCTGCCACGGCGTGCCGTCTGGGTTCGACCGCTTCACCGCTGCCGTCCACAAACTTCTCCACATTAACCTTCGCGGGCGGAAATCTGAAGAAATTACTATTTTGATTTCCACAATAATAGCTCGTGCAGCCGAAAGCGACTCAGTTGGCCGGCATGTCACGCCCGAGCTGCGCAGTTAGCTTTCCAACCACGGAGACGGCGCTCACGAAGCGCCGCCCCGCGGCCGGTTTTAGCGCATGCGCAGTCGCACTTCTGCAAGTGGTCAATTGCCCACCCCTCTACTCTCCGCGACTTGGGTGGTGGTAAGGGTTGTTGAATAGTAACAATACATTACTTCTTTGTGTTCAGATGTGGGCTGGGGATGCACTGCGAAGAATGGAATTTCTTAGTAATTCTCCGAAGGCGATTACGCTCGCCTTCTGCCGTTGTTGTCAAGGGAGACCGCGTACGAAGCAGAGACATATTTTGTCGACGCGACCTTTTCCTTGAAAAACAGCCTTTCGTGGTAAACAACTTATAAGATTTAGTAAACAGATTTTCCTCGCTATGTGGCACAGTGAAAAGGGAAATGCGATCGAGAAGAAACGTTTTTCAACCATCGACGAGAGAAACCATGTAGCTGCCGCAAGCAAGCATATTCAGGCCCTTTCTAACCGCGTGGTCATCCGCGATGTGCTTGGCAGAGTACTAAGTTTGGCGAGTTGGTGCATTGCTAGTCCGACGTAGAGCAAAAAAAAAACCATAAGAACAATAAAATAAAGCGCCAAAGTGGCGAATAAAAATTATTAGTGGTATTATTAATACTGAATATACTGTGCTCCGGGCCTTCTTCCTACGCAATAGCTGAGGAAGTTAATAATGAATGAAGCAAAAAGGATTCGTGTAATACTACTAAGAGAAGGCAAGGGAAACAGTGACACATGAAAGGGATACTTGAAAGTGTAATGGTGTTCGCATTTGTTGCTATGTTATATGCTGTGTTTATTTTTACAGCGCAATAGCTGCCCTACGGAATACTAATCTCGAAAGAGTAAGTATTTGGCACTTTTGTGAGGAAACGTGCGCACTCGTTATTTACCGGAGCGTACATTACGAGAACCACCGGACAAAGGCGAAGATCTCGCTAAAGAAAAAAAAAAGGAAGGAGCACCTCGTGTCACATGCCGTATAAATGGCGAAACGGCATGCTGGATCGCGTTCGACTTGCATGGTGATGTGAGAAAATGCGACCACCAATAGGCCATAGAAAATCAAAAATTCTCGGTGCACAAGGCTGGTGTTTCCCCATTGACAACTGCTTACGTTTTTTTTTTTTTACTTGTCCACTTTAAGTAAACATATGTCGCTAACGTGCATATCGTATTTTCTTCGAAAGTCAGCTTGCATTACTGCCCTCCATGCAGGCTCCAGGACGTCAGCCAAACGTGAGTGAGAACAGCGGCGTGTGTCGTCACGTGTCCGCTGCTCTGCTTCTCGAAACGTCATTCCCGAATAAACGTAGGCTACGCGTTCTCGCGTTCAATTATGCAGGAAACTGGGGGCACCTCTGGGAGGCCTCCTCAGCTGTACGTTGTTTATTGTGAAGATGAACACGCTCCGTTATTCCCTGCCTCCAGCTGTATTATATTACTTTTGCGTAGCGACTTACAGATAGGTCTTAAATCTTGCAGCCTTGAAGTCTGCGAGGGACAAGTTCAGCTTGGGCTGAAGAAAGTATCCGAATGGGCAGAAGAAAGCGGGTTCAAGTACAATCCATGGAAAAGAACCTGTCATGTTTTTTTTTTTCAAAAAAGAATGGATTGCCTGCTAATCTTGCTATCGAACTACAAGGACAGCACATTCCTGTGAACAAAGAACATAACTTCTTGGGCGTAATACTTGTTTCAAAGCTAACCTTCAGCCCCCACATAAAATACGCCAAGGCGAAGAGCCTGAACGGTATGAAAATACTGAAAATTACACATAAATCGGGGCATTGACAGAAGATGGGCAATAAATCCCTATAAAAGTCTCATACGATCGAGTTTAGACTGCGGAGTGGTGGTGTATCAGTCTGCTACACCGGTGCCTCAAACATGCTGATTTTGTTCATAATTTAGGCATACGAAAATCCACAGGAGCTTTCAGAACTAGCTCGGTGCAAAGTCTCCATGTACAACCCAATCAGTGGTCGCTGCACCTGCAAAGATCGTTGTCCAGTTCCTGTGTTGTCTGAAAACACATTAAACATGTCAATATCCCTGTGACCAAACAGGAAACAATATGACTTGTTCTACACTTTTGCCTAATCGTGCAACGGTGACAAAACCCTTTTCACTGCGTGCAATGAACCTCATCGAAGCAATAGAAGTTCTTGAAGACCCTCTCATGGCACCAGCGAAGCAAGTACCACCGTTGGCGTGGCAGCTCATGGCGTGTGACATTTATTTTGTAGAGGTTAAAGAAAACGCCTACGAAACAGACATACAAATCGCACTTCCTAGCTCTTCAGTAAGAGTACTCGAGCACTGAAGTTTACAGTGAAGCTTCTGAGTCACACGCCAGCATTTTTTAAGCTGCCGTCATGCCATCCTTCTTGGAATCCGGCTGTTTGCACCCGGAATCAAGGATACTTACGGCGGAAGCCTACCCACGATTGTTCGCAGTAAGTTACTTCATGGAAATAACACTACAAAAGGCAATAATATTTACAGATTCATAAGGCATCGCCAAAGCGATTATTTCGCTACAAAATAAAAAAGCCCTTCCTTTACTGAATTTCATACAGTCGTCTGCGCTTTGTATGCATCTCATCAACAAATATTATGCTGGGTACCTGGCCACAGAGGCATCAGGGCAATATCAACATACTTGCCGACCATATAACCGCATTGGTGACAACAACAAGTATTTCTGCCATATAATCTTTCTTACGTATATATATAGATCAAGAGAGAGAGGGGTATTTACTATGATAGGGAAGTTGAGAGGTCGGCCTGAATCAATGTTCTGGCCTGCTACTCGGCGTTGAGGGAAGGGGAAATGGTACAGACAGATAGAATAAAGAAGACGTTGACTATGAAGATAAATATGGTGGTGAAAAACTTGCACGTTCAAGGACTCTTCAAAGTTTTTTGTCCAGTCCGCTCTCATAGAAAAATTTGTTGAGGGCCTTAAGATTATCAGCCTGATGACGAGAATGAGGAGAAGGTCCCACTAGAATCTTTTCAGTTAATGGTCCAGCGGCTAATTTTGACAAGATGTGTGTCAGCGATTTTTGTGATTTTTTGTGATTATACGCTGGTACATTTTACGTGCCCTCTATAGAGCATTCCAATGCGATAATTTTTAAAGTTCTCGCCTTAATTTGATTTAATAGCCGATATAGAAATGTCTTATTGCTGCGAAACCATGATTTCTTGAAACGAAGGTCATAGTCACCATACACCCTCTTTATGGCAAATCAGTGCTGCGGAATCCCGCAAGGTGGAGGAAGTATCCTGAAACGGAAACTTTATTTGACCCGAATGTAGCGTAATATTACAAAGGAAACACATGCGGGATCCGCAGAAAGGACGTTTCGCAGACGAGGATAAATTCGTCCTGGTCCGGGATTGGAACCCGGAACAAACGCGATTTGGGGCGGTCGCTCTATCATTTGAGGTAACCAGAAGGCTAGCAGATCGCAGCAAAAGGGGCGAATAAATTGAGAACTCGATCGACAATCGAAAACTCAAAAGCATTTGCCCGTTTATAGACAATAACAGGCACGCACCCCTCTTCCGAAAACAAAAAGTTTCACGTATGAGACCACGTGGTCACTGCAACGCTTTTCTCGACTAAGCCTTCTAGGGGTGAATTTACAGAAATATTATTTAAAACAAGCCCATCTGACGTGTAATTTTTTAACATTTCATAGCACGTAGCACTTCACCACGTGCACATTCTTGTATTTACTTTTCCTTCTGCTTGAAAATCTCGACGCTCTCTATAAGCGGGTAAATTGAAGAAGGCTAACTCGAAAGATCGCTTCGTCAACACGTCTAGGCAGCGAAGCTGAGAGAGACTTGAGATACCTTTTGATGTGAGGCTGTTTGTAGATACAGGTGCTAGCGCTAACGAGAGCAGAAATTCTTTTCTTCGCCACGGTGTTATATGCACTGCTCCTAAAAAGAAAACGAAAATGCCAGATGCCATAATATCGCACCAGCCAAGGGCAAATAGTGCTGTGCGAAAAACAAAGCTTTCTGTACTTTTGCGCATCAATTTATTACCTAACAGGTGTGGCCTGCTTTCTTGTCCTCGTCTTTACCGCCCGCTGAGCTAATGCCTTTCAAGATGAACCAACGAGCCCGTGTCATCCCACTTGTCCTAATTGAGAGTGCGCAAAAGCGAAAGCTAGACCATCAACGAGTTTCCGAGCAATCTATGTACGCTGGTAACAGTTCACGGTTGTCCCAGGCCTTGGCTTGTGTGCAGGACAAGCAAGGACAAAAAAAATCAAAGAAGAAAAGACAGGGAAGTTCCAGTGCATTGAATGTCGCTCTGCTTCCCGTCAACAGGTACAAAAATGGCACAGTCATTCCAGTGAGGGTTTCAATGGTTTCGTAGAACTCATCTTGTTATGATGGATCAGCATGGGTGCCAGCGACGAATGCTCCTTTGTTGGTCAAACACAAGAATCCCTTCAGACCAGAGGGAAAATTAGACCGTGGCCATGGTTTTGCTACACGCAAGGATAAGTTGCAGCCTGCTACGCCCATTAACACTGACACTGGTGCCGCCACATGGTTTGCTCCTGAACCTTGCTGCGAACGCCGGCCTTGACGATTATACGATACACCCACAGCATATCTGGGGCATTGTACAAGGCATCTTGTTTTCATTTAGAAATGTGTTATGTATAATGAATAAAGAATAATCTAAATTTCTGGGTAGAAATACATTGCCGCTGCTTAAGTTACAGGGAAAAAACAGTTATTACAGAACATCTCATCACATCTTTAGTGTCATTGGAGAATATGTAATGGCGAAATTGAAGGCTGTTACATTTATTTGCATATTTATTTTTAAAGGTACTGAACATAGCGGCTGATTCGTGATATTAATCATCAAATTTCCGCGGTACATCCAGGCAATATCGAAACCAAGCTCCGCGGGAATGGACGAAAGGGGGCCCATGCATATCGCGTGTTGCTATTGTTCCATGCGCGCGGGTTCCCCGGCTAAGAGCAACTGCTCCGGTGTCTTCATCTGTCGGCCCAACTGGCCAACGCTCCAGTTGTTTTTTGTAAATATGCATTTCAAATAACCTTTGGTACTCAATCCATCGTTCGGGCAATAATATCAAGCTGAAACGCCCCGTGAAGAAGTTTGAAACTGAACGTGTCGGCCAATCGCAGCGCCTACTGATACGGCACGCTTTGCCTGGCAATGACATTCGGTTTTGTGTCGAGTCAGTATTTGCTGCTGCGTGCTGTCATTGAAACTTGGTCCCGAATTTGTTTACGGGACGTTGGCGGCTTATTCGCATGTTCAATATTTCCTGTATTTGGCCTTCAACTTTATTAGCGAATATCTCAAACTACCTGCGATTGTTCGGATTTTGGAAAAAAAAAAGGAAATGCCACATTGAAGTCCATTGTTTCTCCGAAGTTGCCAGCAGTCACCGATTGCTGCGCGAATTAGGGCCACATCGACAAAAAGCTGCACGGCGGCATGAGAATTCTCGGCCATTCTTGTTCATTAAAACAATGTCTGGTATCGAGAATGCCAACATTCACCTTTTGTTTAGCAATAGACCCAGTCAATGACGCTTTGGATTTATAAAAAATAAGGAGTGGTAAGTGAATACTCTAGTTGAAGGATAGTTATGACGTTTACAATACAAAATAATTGAAGAAGTGGTGCAAACTCGAACAGACATCCTTCAACGAAACGGCGGTCCATGAAATAAAATGAGCGCGTTTCTGTTGCGTTGCAAAGTAGAGATATCGCGCATGACACCAAACGGTCCAGTCATCTCTGCGGGAAGTAACATCGTCTCAGTATGGCGTACTACTGTTTGCTCCTTCCTTTGACCCACACCCACCGTGGTCACATGATCACACAGCGAGACGTGTTTGCTTGAGGCGTCGTTCTGCCCCATTGTTTATAACCTATGAGATGGCTGAGCATTGTCATTCCTACACATGGCGCATCGCATGTCAGTAGAATTGGTGGAAGAATTATGGGGCTCTACGTGCCTACACCAAGATCGAATTATGAGGCACGCCGTGGTGGCGGACTGCAGATTAATTTGATTCCCTGCTGTTTCTTAACGTGCACCATGATCTAAGTGCCCGACCGGTATTGCATCTCGCTCAAGTCGAAATCGGCTGCCACGGTGGGGATCGAACTCGCGACGCCGAGCAATGCTATAGCCGCATAGCACAGAAGTGTTGATTTGACGTGCGACCGTTTCCGTAGAGTTGCCTAGAACCTACGGTGATTTAATGGGGTTTTGCATCTAAACGCCCTGTGACATTTGTCCACGCGAGGAATTCCCATGGTTTTTCGTTAGAAATTGCAGAAACGTTTAATACCGATCCTTCAGTTCTTGACCAACTGTCGATATGTATATTATAGTAGCGTTTCCTTACCTTCATTTCCCTAAGGTAGCGTTTTCCCTGTCCTATCCTTCCTCAATATATGGTAACTGCGAGCGAAGCGTGCCGATGCTGTTTTCACCGCTTTCACGAATACGCCGCTTCTACAAATTTTCCGCCTCATCTCCTTGCCCCCTCTTTACCACTCCATGGGACTTGCACGTTCTTAGAACGGTAAGCGCAGCAATTTCTGCAGTGCCTTCACGGGGGGTCACGGATAATTAAAGCTGGGCAAAGGCTAATGTGACGACGCCCACAGATCTCCGAAGAGCATTGTGCACGTGGGACGCGATGGAAATGTCCAAAGGAGTTTCCCCCGTCGCCTTTCTTCTCTTCAACGTTATTTTCATATATATATTCACGCTCTGAACCCCCCCCCCCACCTCGGCTTCGTGCAAGAATGCAGGAGCATGCAGTAGAAAAATTGGAGGGAGAGCGAAAGAAATCTTCGTGTTGAAACCACACCGTGACGAAGATGGGGTGAGCGTAGGAGAAAAGAAAGTAGTATCTGCTAAGGCGCCTAATCGAGTCGCACAAACCCGACGGACAAGTCTCTTCAGGTCGACGAGCGTGACGATTAGGCGCGTCGTCTCTCAGTCACTTGGCATTTGTTTCCTTCATCGCCGCACACAGTGAACGCTAACACGTTTTTTTTTTTTGAAGTAGTAGAGATAGCCGAAAATCCCAAGGAACTTACACGTATAGTATAGGTAGGTGCGGCCACTCCAGTCTTCCAGGTTTGCAAGGAAAATACGAGCAATTCAGAAAATCTCTGGAATTCTTTAGATTGTCGGTGAGGACCGGCCACAGTAGCTTCAATGCTAACGATCTTCAAGTGCCCCCCAAAGTTGAAGTCCATTGTTACGCTGGCGTTGTCAGTCAGCCGTCAATTTCTGCTGGAATAAGGGCCACATTGTTAAGGACCGCCACCAGGGCACGGAAACTGAGTTCCAGCAATCGGTTTTCCGTGAAAAGTACAGCCGAAAACTGGTTGGAAAGAAAATACATCCACGCATCTCCACAACATAAAAAAAGGGAAAGAACATGCCATATACCAAGAAGGTACAGAATTTGTGCTAAAGAACAAATGAAGGAAGGGTAAACTAAGTATGATGGTTAATGAGAATACTGGGCTTGAGATAAAATACAAATATACATATACATGTATATATATATATATATATATATATATATATATATATATATATATTTAAGAAAATGTTCAGTGTCGGTGTTTACAACAGCCCTGGTCTAAGCAGGTGTAAAACAGGAGAAATATAATTAGAAAATCTAAAACTGACATATTCTCAAAACAAATAACTGGCGCTTTGTGCCACCTCC
The DNA here is from genome assembly GCF_038994185.2 of Dermacentor albipictus. Classification (NCBI taxonomy): domain Eukaryota; kingdom Metazoa; phylum Arthropoda; class Arachnida; order Ixodida; family Ixodidae; genus Dermacentor; species Dermacentor albipictus. Next base: position 81,279,540 of record NC_091826.1, read on the forward strand.
CATGCACAAAGGATTGCTGAAAATTCTGTTATTGGTAAACCGAGGATGTTAGTCACTATGCCAACCACACAACTGTAGCTGTAAAATGTAAATCTTACCTTCAACGATGAAATAAAAAAATTACATTATACAGTCAATCTTTGGGTCTCCAGGAGGTAGAAAATAAGGCCACATCACTGAATAATGCAAATATACACAGCCGTACCTCATCCACAAGTCCAATACACTCGAACTAACAGGTACAAATATTTATATGGGAGCTCTTGAATGTGTTTCTAATACCAATCACGCAATTATAATCAGTAGCTCTGGTTAATATATATGTGAGACCTCTTGATGCGCTTACAGAAATTGCCTTGAGAGAAGTTTATAAAGAAACAAACTGTGGGTGTAGGTCTATCACTAGGAAGGATAAGTTGCATATTGGTGCGGTTGTTTCCAACGACGACGCTCTTGCCACGTGGTTTGTTCATGCACGCAGGAGCTTCTACGATGCGTCCACGATACATTTGACGAACTGAATGGGGCATCTTGTTTAAAATTTCAGATAAACAGGAGAAGTTGCACATACGCAGATCAACGTTCCAGGGTCATCTAAAGCCTTCCCAATAACCAATGCTAGTGCTCCAGAGGCTCATCAGATTTAATGGGCGCGTAAAATTAATCTATCTGTAATAAAAATTGTGTTCATATAGGAGGGAAAAAATTACAACATACACAATGGAGTTAAACTCGCCGCCGAGAACTAAATTCATAATTTGAGTTCTCGAAGAACATATATCTTGCCAACGTTTTTAAGTGTATAGCTGTTTAATTGCAGGAAGTGAAACAGGTCGAAAGAAAGAGATTGGCGGCAAGTTAGGCGTGATTCTGTGCAAGGCAACGTAATTGTAATCTCTTTTATAAACGGCCTAACTGAATACAAAAAATTACAACAATATAGGTGGGAAAACATTACTCCGTGGTAAAGAGAAATAGTGGAAATTGATTGAAAGGACGCCGGTGCAGACGGTGTTGACAGAGAAATTCAATCTTCGATCATTCCTGCGAGAATCGAGGATGGCTGCCGTACTTAAAACCCTATATTGAAGACAAGGCTTGGTCCGTGATCTTAAATTGCTCTCCAGTTTCTCGACGACCACCTGATATCAATTTTGTTACTATTGAAATTGTGAAGCAGTCAAATATGCACAGTCTTTATGCCTATGACGCATCCTTAAAGCGGCAAAAATAAGTTATTACATGCCGAATATATCTGAATTTCCGAACATGCTCTCTCAATTGAGATGACCATGTGGAATATTTTTAGGCAGGCATTTCGTCACCCCAAGCGAAGTGCAAGCAACACGTGGTCATTTTGAAGAGAACGCTTTGCTGAATTTTTTAACGACACCATGATAGCCTAATTTTTTTTTTTTCGAGTGTTTCAGCTGCTTGCAACATTTTCTTCTGTTTGTGACTGCCCTTTAGTATTGTCTGAGACAAAATTCCTAATGGTTGAATCAGACAGCGTGAATAAGCAGCAGTTGGAAACGTAAGGAGGTCAACAACAACTCCACAAAGAAGAGACCCTGTAATAAATCGTTAAGCCTTAGTTTGCGTGCAAATATGGCGTAAACATTATACTTCATGAACGTAGAATGAGGAAACGACAAAAGGGAAACTAGTACCAACGTGTAAATATGCAAACCAAATCATTACACTGTGTACCGCCAAAAAGGCACGTGTTAGTGACAGCGCGACCATCCCCATCCGTTTTTTTGTCGTATATCTTCATTGATGAAATTGTTTTCCCAAGAAGAGAAAGTGAAACACAACTCATAAACTTAGCGGGCAAACATAATGATATAAAACCAATCATATAAAGACTGAACCTGTCAGGAAACTCGGACACATACGCTCGCAATATTATTTCCTATGAAAGGTTTCCGGAAATCGCATTAGCTTTGTTGCATCAGGGTTGTAGCCCGGTGTTTTCACTTTGCTAAATCAAGGCTGAAGGGCACTCGCCAATGCGGTTGTTTAGGCACCCGAGATTCCTGTGCTACGTAAACCAATGGGAGCAACCACCGCAGCAAATATTGTGCGTGTTGTGATGCGTTTTCAGTTCGCGCAAAATTAAAAAAAAAGAGCTGTGTATTTCAGCTTTATTCTGAAAGAACATAAGAGCGTTAACAAAAAAAACAAAAATAGAGGGCTACAGAATGTGTCACACGTGCTTCTCTTTCTTGCAAGCCTTCAAAAATTTCCGGAGTGTTTTTCTTTACCCTCACTCTTTCCCCATTTCTGTTACTCGCGCACATAAACGCACAACCACGTGACCACTTTTGGACCACCCTTCGCACGTTGTGAAAGCCAATCAACGACAACCCATTGCCGCCTCCTCCCCTTTCCTCCTCTTTCCACTACACCTCGAAAGTGGAGGCGAAGAGCACCTTGGAGGCTTTAAAAGACAACGCAGCCCTCTGAGAGCCAGTTCAAGCACGCAGTGATTTCAGAGCCAGTTCAGCTGCACTGTTTGGGCTATAATTTCATCGTGCACGCTTCGACGCTCGGAATCTCAAGGCATCTCTTCGAAGCCACGACGGTGACAGCCAGCAGCTTCTGACCTGCCGAGACGAGCGACTGAAGCGCAGCGCAGCCACGTCGACGTTGAAGCACAATTCCACTCATGGTGCGATCAGAGTCAAGGAGCAACGACGACAGAGTTGTCCTCGCAAGTGAGTACGAGCACCCGACCTCTGAAGCTGTGGCTCGTGGAGCATCGGTGAATAGCTCTTGCCATTCTTCGGAGAAAGAAACAGCTGTCGAAGATGGTGGCAAACCGCGCAGAAGGAGGCTTCGACGGCTTTTTTCGACGCCTTCCGGCGCCTCCCACGATCACGTCCAGACGACCAACGATGACGTCGTTCTCGAGGGTGAAGGCCTTCAGACGACTGAAGCAGCATCGCCGAACCGTTTTGCTGAATGCCCGGGAAAGAAAACTGCTGCACACCATGACGACACCCAACGCGGAAGGAACCCTTCACCAATTACGTATGTTCTGCAAGGATTTACAGAGTGCCCCTTCTTGGACATGCGACGCATCTCCTTCTTGGAGCCTTTGCCCACATCTTGCGTTTGCGCCATCTGCGGCGCTCTTCCTGACCGGACCAGGCAGCTTCCCTGCGGCCACGCCGTGTGCTGGGTGTGCTGGTATATCGCCTACGACAGCGCCGACAAACCACACCAGGACAACAGTGCGCTAAGGATGTTCCGCAGTGGCTGCTGTCCCAAGGATGGGGTCCCGTTCTCCGATCCTGCTCTGGGTGATGCGACCTGCCCAACGAGTATCTCCACCAAATTGGTGTACTGCGTCTACGGAGTGCTTGGCTGCCGGTGCAAGGTCGAACTCCGAGATCTGGAGGCCCACTGCCTATACGAATGCCGCTTCAACCCAATGACCCGTACTCTCTGCTGGAAAGACATGCCAGGGGGCAAGACCGATCAATATTTTCTACTCCGTCCAGGATGGTTGACTGGTTGATCTCGCATATGACGCATAAGAACGGCGACTACAGCGGCAGTTCGTTCGGCTACGGTCAGCGCCTTCGAAGCACCCTTAAAAGCTACTCGGCAGTCCGACAATAAAGAAAATGTTCTTTTGAATTTACTCGGCTTGAGTGATGATTGCACATGTGTTCAGGTCGCCGGCGACGGCTTGCACTTGAACATGACGTGACTTCCTATACGACATGGTACGCATTAACCCAGGTTATTAGAGACAATAAGCTAGTGTGACTACACGCATATTTCTTTATTTAGATTACAATATGTTAGTGAAGTGTAGAAATTGTTTGCAAGGTACAGCTTTAGTGTTTGGTTTGATATACGTGGAAATGCAGTCGATGCGACGGGCACAAAAGTGTCGATTTGGAAAACATCTTGGACTTGGAAAGCATCTTTGGGCTGTGGGCAAGGCTATGCGCGAGTGCTTGCGATGGTCATTGTGATCATAACGATTGCTCCATGAGTGCTGGCCGGGGTGAGTGCGCGTACATTTACTAATGCGTACATTCTGCGCTACGGCTTCCTTTACCATTCCGGTGTGCCGCGGCTCTGAAACTCGAATGACGTGACTTGCAATACCATGCGAGCGGGATCTCTATAGATGGTACACCCGTGACAGCGTTCCAGGTGCGCTGGAAGTTCGCGTGATTTCTATCCCAGTAAAACATTCGAGCCATGTGTACTATACCAACTATTATGTAGGCGTTCGCAAATAGTACCTTTTGACAGACAGAGCTCAACACAGTGTGTGACGAAAATGGCACTCTTACTTTGCTATCTTCGTAAGGCGTTTCCAGTAAAATTATTCAGCATAACAAAATGAAGATTGCAGAGCATTTAAATGAAAGTTTATACAAGGTTATTATGAAGAGACATTCTGTGTAGAGAAATTACAAATTTAATAGGACCTAATGAGTACGGGCGAGACAAAAGTTCATGAATGAAATTATTTTTCCCTCTTGAACGCAGAACAACAAAACTTAGTGCTTTTCTAGGTTACATGTGCACATATTATCTAAGCGAAGTTGAATTGTGTTCTAGCGAATAATTGATGAGGAATTGACATTTATTGCTATACTTGATCAGGCATCACCGAAGGAGAGGCGAAACTATTCAAGCTGAAACTTTGCAATTTTCAATGACCAAGCAGCAAGCCCTTCTCTATAATTTTATGAAGAGCAAATTGATATATGCTGATTAAGGTATCTACAAGAAGCTGCGAATTTAAGTTCAACAAGTTTTTCTGCTCATCCGCTCCGTCAAATTGTCATTCTTTTTCATATGCATGCTAATTCACAACGAGTCTTGCATATTATGGTGGACCCATACGATGTCTTGTAATTAGTAGCACTTACTAGTTTTACTAAGCAGTGCTTGAGAGAATAGATTTTATTTAAATAATTAATGGCATAGGAGGTTTTGCTGGTGGCGCCATCTGGACAAAAACGATATCAAGCCATTTCACGTCAGATTCAACATTTTTGTAATGTAACGCCACTAAACATTTCGAAACCGGCAAAACGCGGATGGACTCATTCCTCAGATTTGAGTGTTTGGCTTAGTCTCGTCGCTACGCCAGCCCTACGCTGCTTCAAGCACACGTGCCTGCAACCAGGCCTTCAACGTGGTCTTAAGGCAGCTCACTCAATTGTGGCTGTTGGGAGAAAAAGAAAGAAAGAAGGAAATATATAAAAAAACGGGCAGTGCATTGTATGGCGCATCATGGCCACATGCCTGCTAGTCAGCAAGTTGGGCTATTGTGCCCCGGATTACTGCAGATAAAGATTCCAGAAATGTCATGGGTGCCTATTTTTGTTCATAATTGACTCCAGTCCTCCCAGTTCCCAGGCTCATACGACGATATCTGGAAACTTGTTTTCCCCACGGGCTGACGTGCTATGGCTTTGGTAGAGTACTGTACTTGCCTTATTCTACGCGACGCCTGTGGAGCGATATGATTAACAACAAACAATGAGCGAGCTTTTATTTCCCCAACTGCAGGGAAAAGTGCTGATGGCTGCGTGATCTGTAGTATTCCGAGCCGGGCGCATCAAACCGAATGCACGTCCTCTGACACCCAGGGAAGTTTTTAAACACTTGATTTCCAGTATCTGGTCTTCTCATAGAAAGATATAGCGTATCTACCCGCGTAATAATCGCTTTCACATAATGCTCGAACACCCACATTGCCCACTTTCTTTTTCGGGACGTAATCGTATCCTTGAAAATTACTGTAGTGATTGCAATCTGCGTGTTGCGGTACATGGCAGCCGATGCGCAGAGTTTCATGCCATTTTTTTTTTTGCGAAGCCGTTCTGCAATTACAGGCGCAAATGCGCACATATTATTACGATATCACCGAGCGATGCTCAAGAGCCACCGCGAGAGCCACGATGAAGTTGGTCGGTGCCCTTGGTGTGAGCGAGCGTCAACCTGGCTGCCTGGCCACAGTGTAAATAGCGCGTGCATAGCCTCCATCTTCTGTGTCTTTCAACATGTAACAATATGATCTAAAGTCTCCGAATCCAGCACACAAAAAAGAGAGAAATACCATGGACAGCGTGAAAATGGCGAACAACACGTGCACAATTTAGGCAATTTAGACTGATGAATTTTAGAAAGAAGTAAATTTGGAAGTAATCTATTATTGCAGCTCCTGCTTCTGTAGAGCGTGTGATATTATTCCAAAGGCCCGTGTGAGGATATGTCATTGGGCGCCTGCATGCGTCCTGGGGAGGTAGAGAAACTGTCCTTCGGGAAACCGACGACACACGGCTGTCGGCGAAACTTCAAAAAACATCTTTGGGCTGTGGGCAAGGCTATGCGCGAGTGCTTGCGATGGTCACTGTGATCATAACGCTTGCGCAATGAGTGCTAGCCGGGGTGAGTGCGCGTACATTTCCCAATGCGTACATTCTGCGCTACCGCTTCCTTTATCATTCCGCTGTACCGCGGCTCTGAAACTCGAATGACGCGACCTCCAATACCATGCGATCGGGCTCTCTATAGAGTGTACACCCGTGAGAGTGTGCCAGGTGCGCTGGAAGTCCGCATGATTTCTATCCCAGTAAAACAGTCGAACCACGTGTACTATACCAACTATTATATAGGCGTTCGCGAATAGTACCTTTTGAGACCAATCGAAAACTGGCAATGACAAATCGAATCCAATAATGATCATTCCATTCGACAACCGAATCGAAAAGCCCATAATTAGATACGTTATACAGATTGCGCACACCCCTACTAGTATTCTAGCAGAATTTATACCCCTACTGGGATTTACAGCTTCTGTCCCGCGATAGATTTCCACGACTGCAATATATTTGGGTAAAAAGCCAAATAAGTGGACATCAGCAATTTACAGACGGCAGACGTTGAAACAAACCCATATAACAAACATTTCTTTTAGTGCGCACGTGCGCATATTCATCATGTCATTGAGTGAAACTTATCAGTTAAATCTTAATGTCTCCTTTTGCTCCTGTTTTTAGCTGCAGCGAATACAGTGACACGCAAGCAGTATTATTTGAAAATTATGGGGTTTTACGTGCCAAAGCCACTCTCTGGTTATGAGGCGCGCCGTAGTGCAGGACTCCGGAAATTCCGACGACCTGGGGTTCTTTAACGTGCACCTAAATCTATGTACACGGGTGCTTTTGCATTTCGCCCCCATCGAAATGCGGCCGCCGTCCCCGGGATTCGATCCCGCGACCTCGTGCTCCGCATACCAACACCAGTATTATTTGGGTTGCATTCGTTCCTTCGCGTGTTCGCTTGTCGAGTTTTTCATGAATTTGAAAAATTTCTTAAGCGGCGGGTGCAGATGAGAGGGGGGTGATTTCTCTGTAATATCATAACTGAGGAACGCATAGTTGGGGTAAGTGGTACCCGAGGAGGTGCAAAGAACGCAACTGCAATTGTTTGCGTGTTCATCTGTGCTAAATGACATGAATAGTATCCTTCTAGAGTTTCTCTTAAAGCCGTTCGCAAGCCATCAGTGAACCAGAAGGCTAAAGGCACATGGACGGCGGAATAGGAAATGAACCCGCACCATTGCTGGCTTGAGGTAATCAGGCACGACGAGGCAATCCCGGTTTTATCACGTGACTTTCTGTCCGGGAGTGCTGCCGCCTTGTGCCTGGGCCGTACGCACTGAAATGTCATTAGTTATGACAACTCTATTTCGGCGCCAGAGGATACCGATAACAAGCATTGCAAGTGCTTTGGCCGCATGCTTCGAGACGCCGACGACTGCCAAAAACCATTCTGCCTGCACACGACGTCTTTCGAAAGGCAGAGAAGGCAACGTCGTGTGCCACGCGAGAAGGGAAGCAGGCCGCAGGCGGAGAGTGAGGAGGCTATCCAGCTGCGCCCGCTCACCCCGACCTTTACGTGGATAGAGTCTCCTCACCTTCCTTCCTTCCTACTTCTGATGCATTTTTGATCATGAGGAATTGTTAGTTTGGGGCAAGGAGACATGCTTCAGCGCCGTTGCCGGGACTGTATACCGCACAACGTGAACATTTGAACGGTTCCATGGTCAGGCAGAGCAACGAACAGTCCGCATTAATGGAGGTAGACACTCACACATATACTAGCCCACGTCAACGCTGCGTAGCTTTGGCGATTGCAGGAGTCGGTACTGTTGCACCGGGACACGACCGATGGCCTAGGAACCTTTGTTCGCCAACCAAATAAACGTTCATGATCATGCATTTTACAAACAGTTTAGAAAAAAAAGAGAAAAAGAAAAGCCATTGTCCTCACATTCACTACATCTGTTTCGGGAGGCCCAATAGTTCTTCAGATGACTACACGCAAAGCCTTTCCGTCGCGCATGTACATAAAAAGCACCCTTTATGGCTCACTGCAAGGCGAGCAAAAGAGTCGAAGTAATGAAAATGACCTTGCTGGGGCGCTTCTGAACGCAGGAGAATACGCATTAGGTCACGCGGCACATGTGGTCGAAACAAAGCTGGTTTAAGCGGGGCACACGACTCTAATTTCTGTGCACGTGCATGTGGTCCGGGATAGCTTACAAAAAAACTGCGACTTCTTCGAACCTAACCGTACCGGTGACAACCTTTCTCCGGGAAGTCACTCGACTAACCAACTCTTTTTTTTTATTTCGGCACTCTGTCGTAAATGTTTCGCTGTTCAAATATACTCAACTATCTCTGCCCAGTATCTCAACTATACTCTGCCCCTTCTCTTTTATCCCCACTCCTCATCCACTGCTGACCGGTGTTCAGGTGTCAGCAGAAAGCGCTAGACATTTACTGCGGTCTATAGCAATTTACTTCGCTTTATATTTATGTGTTTAGAGGCATACAGCTACATGTAACATTTCAAGCCTAGAACCTACCTATAGCGGGCTTGTACTTTACAGAACGCTAAACGAAAGGGAAATTATGAAGATGCCACACACTGGCGAATCGGTGTATGGGAAGCTATCTGGATTGGGTACCATTAACGCAAAACTATTCGAATATGTTTATTCCAATCGCCTGACGTCAAAGTTGCGTTACCACCGACGCAAGCATCGGGCTTATGCTTATCCAGTTTTCCCGCAATCGCGGTCGTATAGCCGTATGGTTTCCTTGCCTTCTCACGTCATCCTTCCCCCAACCCCACCTCGGTGTCCAGCACGCCTCTCCTACTCCCTCCTCTCTACAGTTCTATCGACGTCCCGTCTGCACTCGCACGTTAATTGAAAACAAGCGCTGCAGTTTCTGAAATGCTTTGGAGAGTAGTTACGGATAATTGCAGCTGTCAGAGGTTAATTGCGATGCCAGACGGCATTGTGCACATTCGACGTGGTATGTCCGAACGAGTTTTTCTCGTCGCCTTTCCTCAGTGACCAGCTCCTGTCATGTGTACTACCCGCAAACTAGTTGATGATCAACGCCACTCAAGGTTTCTGTCTTTTTTATTACAAATGTGGTGTTTCGCCAAGGTAGTGAGCACTGCAGTCTGCAGACCATCTACCAAGACGTTGTTTGAAGCAGTGGCCCGCACTCACACGGCAGCCACGTGAAGAACGACAGTGACATCAGCAGCACTGTACATACAGAAAGGTTCGACCAAACAATTGTTGAATTTATCAGCGGGGGGAAGGCCACCACGCACAACAACAAGACAACAATGGTACCAGGCACAACACGACCTGAGCAGAAGGGGGAGGGGGAATTTTCCTCAACAACTTCCGATGAACTGTCGTAGCGTTGAAACAGGGACAGTCCGGAGAATGCTGCGACGGCGAAGGCAGATTTACCCCCCTTTTGCTTTACATGACTGGGTGGTGTCGCCTGGTGGGAGCATCTGAATTACACCGAAGATAGCGACAATGATACCCTCCCACTAGTTCGCTTTAGGGCTGTAAGCCCTGCGTGAGCTGCGCGCTTGACAAATGTGCATGATGTTTATTTTTCAGAAATAGAGCAGACGCACCCTACCGTCAATTGAAGTTAAATTTTTTCGGTTTCTCTGCAAGTATACCGCCGTGCCTAGCAGTACCGTTTCCTTTCCGTATCAACCCGGCTTTTCCCACTACCGAAGTCTCCCCATGACCAGAGCAATAGTGTGAGGGGTGTTTTCACTCATTTGCAACTGCGTGCTTCTTCTACACACTTATTGCCTTAATTCACGCTGCCATTCTATCTGCATTCCTTCTAGAAGATTGCACGTAAGCACAAATGAAGGCGATGTAGTTCCTAAGTTCACCTTGCCGGCGTAATCCGGTTTTCCGTGATGGTGACTATATTAAAGGACAAACTAAAGATCTCTAATAAACTGTCGCGGTTCCGTATCAGCCTGCCAACAGAACCCCACCTTGATAGCATAAGGCCTATGCATTTCCATCCATGACGTCATTCTACCATGCCCGACCGCCATAGAATCCAAAATAAAGCTCCTATATGTTAGCCACGGTAATTTTGGCCTCGTCAGGACTCGGCGGAGGCTTCGAGGAAACAGCACCACGCTGTTCCCTACAGCATTGCGCGCCGGATTAGGCATGCTGAGGAAGGTAAAACGGCCAAAGCCCAATAAAAAAGTTAAGAGCAAGCCAAGATGGCTTCCTAGAAGCAGCATCTAACCAAATACGCCATAGTTACACCGTCGTCTTCACACATATTCGCGTGCACCAAGTCAGCCCTCGAGTAGTGCTTATTTCTTTAAATATTGCCTCTCTTTTCTATTCTGAGGTATGCAATCAAAGAGACCTAGAAGTGGATGAATATAAAAAAAATTTCGAATTCGAATGGCCAAGCCCAGACGCATATATTGACAGCAAAAATATTTATTTTTACCAACTGGGTAACAAGCATCTACCGACTAGGACAAAAACGTCAGCTTTCGGCGCTGCCCCGCTGAAAAAATATTTTGAGTGGCAGCAGCATATTCTATCTTTGTGGCCAGGTTTTGGGTGAGGGGCGTACTACAGAAGAAAGTTTATTAATGCATGAGGGAGCTCTGCCCCTATAGGAAGGAATATTCTTGGCCGTTGAAGTGAACACACATGATCTGGACTCTTCTTTCCCCGGAGCCACTTTCGTGAAGAGAGTGAAAATCGGCATCAAACATAAAGATGTTGCTTCCTGGTATACGATCAGGGATCCTACAGGTCTTGCTTGCCACTGCTAGGTGTCGAAGTGGAACTGTATCAACGGCGTTCTTTTCTTCATATTCACTCTCCGAAAAGTAAATATAATTTTATAAGAGCAGAATAAATGTTCCTCACTGCAGTCTGCGTTAGGGGAATGACGGCACGCATAAAGGAAACCATGTTTCTGACAAACGCAACGGTGTTTGATTAGAGGGAAAGTGGTCATAGAAATCATGGACTTAAATTTTTCTAGGAGCAATTAGGCCCCAATTCCATGGTAAGCATAGATGGACTACTGTTACAATTATCTAAGGCACTATTGTCTTCTCATTATTGTCGTGTCATGCAATTACGTCAGATGTGTGCGGTATCAATGTGTAACGGTTAGCACGCTGGGCTATATATGAATCTAGCAATCCGAGTTCAAATCTCGGTGAGAGCTTTTTTCTTTCCGTTCTCCCAGGGCATCAACAGTGCTTTGTGAGCGGCAGCCGCGTTGCTTGAGCGTATTTCGAATCCGGCGTGGTCTAGTGATTCCACGTCCGGCCACTAAAACGTACGGACTTGTTTTTCATGTGCTCCAACTGGGCGGTGATAGCGGCCCTGTTTAGCCGCAGAAATAGGGATGAAATGGGTACGCCGACCTGTCGAAAGATTTGGGTTTTCTTTACCTGAACAATAAGTGTTTAGTTCGTGTTATTTTGGTTGTTACAAATTACTATGTTGTATTTCAAGCGGGAGGTGATGTTGTATCCTTCTTTCTTGTTTCAGTTTCATTTCTTTCAGTGTACATATCGTCATCGTCATTCAATATGATTTCCTATATAAGTTGCTTTACTGTGACGAATAAAGGAGAGTTGCAGACTGCGCTTGCGTGGTCCCGTGTCATGCGTCTGGTCTGAGCCAGACACCACACAGAGTAACCAAGATGTCCGAGTAAAAATCCACTCGTTTCTATACCTAATGCGACGAATGACGACATTCGTATGGCCTTTGAGTCATACGGCGAAGTAATGGAAACGACAAAGGAGAGCTTCCGTGCCCTTGGTATTTCTGAAAAACCAGAAGTTCGACTAACGATATTCCTTGTTGAATACGTGTCGCCGGTGAGCCTGCTCTCGCAGCTATTGCAGGCAAGGCGCCACTTTGATTCCGCTGCCAAGTAAAAAGTGTATATGCGCCACCCCTGCCGAGTCTCCCGATGTTCACGGTGCGGACAGCCTGGTCACATAGAAAGACATTCAACAAGAGCAGAAACTACTATAGGGCCCAGTGGCCCAATTGACTGTAGTGCACCAAGCGGATGTAATTAACATCTGCCGGTTTCGGTTTTGGACGCGCGCGTGTTGAACGCTATAGCTAGCACGCGTAGCGCTGGCTGCGCTAATCGGCGCGGCAGCTTTTTCTTTTTCTGCTGCTCAACCGCGCGAGTTCCATGTACGGAATCGTTTTGTTTGGTACAAAACATTGCGAACGATCTTTACAAGCCTTCATCACATCTCTGACACGTGCAATTTCATAAAGCAGATGCAAGATGCCTTGTGAGTGAGGAAATGTTTATTTTGCTCGATATAAGTGCTCGTTCAGGGATTTTTGTGCTTGCATATGTCATTGTGGTACAAAGTAAGCTGCAGTAGTTCTCGTGCGAAGCTCCACGGACGGCATCAGCTGAAAAAATTGCAAGCAATCGTTCATTTGGCATTAAAACCTTGTATCAATACTGCATGTAGAGGCGAAGCGTGCGAAAGTGTTAAATGGGCAACATTATAAATAAACCAAAGCAATTTGCTTTTCCATACACATGGTGTACGAAATACCCAACTAAACCCAATCATTACCATAAAATATGAAAACATCTGATTTGCAAGCATTGCCCATTCACTGTCATTATTCACTGCATTTTAAGAACACAAATGCACGAGAAACAGCGCGTGTCCAAAGCAACTTGTCCTCATCCAACGCTATACTAATCCCCATTCTCAGAGGTGGCCACAGCACAGGCTCTCATCCAGACCATGCTAGGCGCTGGCAGAATTCCTTTTGCTCACACTCAAAACAAATGCGTGGTTGCAAAGCCTCTTTTCAATCGTTTGATGAATTTTGATGTTCTTGGTTTTTGAACTCCTCGGCGTCATCTTTTGCGTGTTCTGCTGCCGCAGGAAACTGAGCGGCCAATTGGCAACGTAGGTGGTGCAGTGAAAGATTTAATAAATTTTACGGAATGAAATTAAAAAAAGGAAACTGGCCACCAATAACAACAATACAATAAACTGAGGTTATTTTCTACCATATGAGGCCACACGTATGGCACTCATTGACACAGATTTACCTTTGATGACCTTCCTGTATGGAATAAATGTGTCGATGCATTAACGGTCCATCGCTTGTCTTTTGGTTATGGGAAAGTAGTAGCTCAATGAAAAAAATAGTTTTCCCCAGCATAGAGAAAACACAGTGCCCTCCAACCGGAAATTTTTTCGGCATTGAACAGACATTTGACAGCAAGGTGGTTTAAACGTTTTAAAAGATGCTGGCACATTGCACGTTATCACAGCGTGGTATGCGTAGGGCATTCTCTTACCAGAGAAGGCTGCCGAAATAACAATATAGTTAAGCACGTGCCTCCCAGCTCCTATGGATAAGTGCTCATTGGTGAGGTGCGAGTGCTACTACTATTCCCTCGTTTAGTACATCATTCCTTGGTAATAGAACTTTTGTGTTCATAGGATACACAACAAATCATTGCCATTATTTTATTACCTGTATATTTTTCGCACCTTAAAAGGAAATATTTTTAGGCCACTCAGAGCCAAGTTCTACCATTCACAAATGTGATGCGCGACCTCGCTGTTTCACACGTTCTACCATAGATAATTCAAATCCATTTTTTTAGTATTTGCTTGGCGCTCATTGGTCATATCTCGGCGTTGCGCCAATAAGATGCATAAATGATGATCATCGAGCAAACCGTATTCAATAAGGAAAGTATCCCCTCGGCTGTCCTTTAGTCCTGCCTCTTCTCCTCCTCCCCTGCTGACCGCTCTTTAGGTGTCAGAAGACTGCGCTAGGCTGTTACTGTTGAAAGCAGTAATTTCTTTCATTTCATCTTGTTTTATCTATATATCTATCTATTTACATAAATAAAGAAATATAACCCATTCTTACAGGCTCAAAGCTATAAAATCCATACCGATCCTAAAAGTGAAGCATTGCCGTTCAATCCATTGTTCAGCAGGCCCGTACATTCCAAAAATCTAAAAAAAAGTAATCCGAACAAGGAAACACAAAAAACCTAGTTGACGGTGAGCATCACTCAAGATTCCTTCCCTGTCAGTGTCAATCTGTCTCATTATTCACGGTGTGTACGTTATTCCGGCAAAGTAGTAAGCACTACAGTCAACGGGTCATCTGAGACCGAGACGGATTTCGAAGAACCAGTGGTGGCCCGCATTCACGCGACGGTCGAGTCAAAAGCGGCAGCGACGAGCCCGTGGCACTGAACAGTTTACATAGAAAATGGTTAGGCCGAGCCTTTCTTGAAAGTATCAGCAGTGCCAAGGCCACCGCTCCAAGCAACAAAATAACAATGGTGCTAGACAGCAGCCGTTCTGAAAAGAAGGGGAGGGGGAGTCATTTTAGACAATTACAGCAGATCACCTGCCGTAAACGGGACAGAGTACAGCACGCTGCGACGGCGAAGAGCCGATCTTGTTTTTTTCTATAATGATTTATTGGCATCTCCTTTCAAATGGGGTATTGACGAATAGTCACCTATCCGCCCAGATTTATTCATATAAGCTACACATCTTTTTCTTTTCATCATAGCACATTTGTATACGCCGACTCAATCTTTTATTTTTCTGGTTAAAACTGCTCAGTCTACCTTGTACCGTTGCCTATGGTTGTGATAGATTCTGTCGAATCAATCTCTTTCCTGCTTTTTTTTCTACCAATACTTTAAATCTAAAGCTCTCTGGCTTATCTCGTCTGCAGGCCGGTTGACGCTTCCAAGAACTTCTGGAAGTTGTACGTTGCCTACCAGTCTCACTATTCTAAACGTAGCTGAGTTACAGCGCGTGGTGGGAGAACTTGAACTACGCGCAAGATGGCGGCCGTCATGCCTTCACCTTTTTTTTTATTGAAATGAAAATAAAAGAAAGAGACGTAGTCACCTTATAATGGTGACGGCTACTCCCTTTCTCATAGCAGAAAGAGCAATATAAAAAAAATACGTTGGAAAATGAAAAAAAAGCAAGAAAAATCACTTCATAGGATGAGAAAGCCACAGCACATTCCTATAAGCATATGAACGTCACAGAGTAAAAGTCAAATGCAAGTTGCACCACAATGAGCTCATAAACAGTCACAGACACACACAAACGGCCATGATGTAGACTTCGATGAGCATATAAACAGATGAGGACTTACAGTGTTGAAATAATTACGCACAACAACAAAAAATCTATAGCACGTATTTTGCATAAAGGGCACCAAACACGCGACACAGGAAACTATGATCATACGCTGTAAGTTGTTACGTGCCCTCTATGGAGCGTTGTAACGCAAGAATTTTTTTAATTGTTTCATTAATAGCCGATATAAAAATATTTCACTGTCGTAAAACCGTGATTTCCTGAGGCGAACGTCACAGTCAACACAGACACTCTTTATGGCAAATCAGTTCTGCGGAATCCCGTAAGGTGTAAGAAGTATCCTGAAACGGGAAAATTTTTTTCATCCACCCTAATGTAGCATGAAGCTTCAAAGGAAAACCATGCGGGTTAATCAGAAAGGACGCTTCGCAGGTGAGGATAAATTTGTCCTGGTCCGGGATTCGAACCCGGAACAGACGCCTTTCCGGGCGGTCGTTTTATCATCGGAGATAACCAGGAGGCTAGCAGATCGCCGCACAAGGCACAATTGTCAGCACAATTGACAGCTAGATGGGCAATCGAGAACTGAAAGCAATTTTACCGTTCGTAGACACTAATGCACTGGCACCCCCTTCCAAAAAACAAATAGTTTCACATATGAGACCAAGTGGTCACTGCAGCGCTTTTACTTAAAATGTTGCTTTAAAAGATTACTTAAAAACAAGCGCATTTGACCGGATATATTTAATATTTCATAGCACGTAGATCTTCATGACTCGCACATTCTTGTATTTACTTTTTGTTGTGCTTGAAAATCTAGATGCTCTGTATAAGAGAGTAAACTGAAGAAGGCTTACTGGAAAGACACCTTCGTTAACATTTCTACGCAGTGAGGCTGATAGAGACTTGAGATATGTTTTGATCAGCGGCTGATAGGAGATAGAGGTTCTAGCGCTAACGTTAGCAGAAGTTCTTTGCTGCAAAACGCGGTGATAGACGATGCTCGGAGAATATATAACGAAAATTCCACAAGTCAGAATATGGCACCGGCCAACGGCAAACAGTGTTGTGCGAAGAAAAAAAAACTTTGTCTATTTTTTCACATCTCATTTATTACCTAAGAGTGTTTGGTGAACATGCCCTTTTCGCTCGTTGCCAGGACTCTAGTTCAACGCGTTGTGAAGATGAGGACAAAAAAGGAGACCTTTTTTTCCTCGTGTTTACTGCGCGCCCAGCTAATGCCATCCAAGATGAACTAAAGAATCCATTTCGCCACAGTTGTCGAAACTGCCAGTGTGCAAAAGCGAAAACGAGGGCGTAAATGATTTTCTCAAGAATCGGTCCACGCTGGAGGACATTTCACGGTTGTGCCAGGCGTTGGGTTGTGTGCACAACGCGAAAGGACAAAGAAAGAGAGAGAGAGAGAGAGAAAGTTGCAGTGAGCAGAATGCGCGCCCAGCTTCCCAATCACAGGTAAAAAAATGACACAGTCGTTCTAGGGAGGGTTTAGGTGGGTTCGTAGAACTAATGTCGTTTTAATGAATCAGCACGGCTTCAGGGGAGTATGCTCCTTTGTTGGTCAGACACAATGAGAGCTTGAGTTCCAAGGGAATATTGAACCGGGACCATGGTTTTGCTACACGAAAGGATAGATTGCACCCTGCTACGGCTGTTAACACTGACGTTGATGCCGCCACATCGTTTGCCCCTGAACCTTGCTTCCAACGCCGGCCAGAGGATTATACGATTTACCCACACCATATCTGTTGCAATAAATGAGGCATCTTTTTTTCGTTAAAACGTGTGCTGCTGATTACGCATTAAAAAAAATGAAATTTCTTTGTAAATTACGGCTCTACGGCGAATAACAGATACGCTACGCCTTCTTAGGCTACTGTGAAAAAAAAAATCAATTATTCAACACCTCATAACATCTTTGTCTTTGGAGAAGTATAAATGGCGAATTTCAAGGCCATCACATTTTAATGCACACTAATTTTTTTAACGGTATTTAATATAGAGCCTGATTCATGAAATTTATCATCGAATTTACACGGTAAATCCAGGCAATATCGAAAACAAGCGCTGCATGTATTTGCATGGGTATGCCATACAATATGCATATGAGATGCATATTGCGTGTTGCTTTTGTTCCACGCGCACGTGCGCCCCGACGAATAAGACGCACTGCTCCGGTGTCTCGAGTTGTCCGCTCAACTTACCGGCGCTCGAGTTGTTTTTATAAATATACATTTTACATAACCTTCAGTATTCAATCCATCGTCAGGGTAACAATATGAAACTGAAACGCCCCGTGAAGATTTTTGAAACTGAACGTGTCGGCCAATCGCGGCGCCTACTGATACGGCACGCTTTGCCTGGCAAGGACATGCGGCTGTGTGTCGAGTCAGGATTTGCTGCGGCGTGCTGTCATTCAAACTTGGTCCCACATTTGTTTACAGGGCGTTGACGTTTGACTCGAAGCTGGAAGCACTTAGTCTCGATGTTGCCTGGATATGGCCTTCAACATAACTTACGAATATCTCAAGTTACGTGCGATTGTTTGCATTTTGAAAAAGAAAGTCGCGTTTCATAAATTGTGACGCCCTAGACATGAAGAGCTGCCCGCAAAATATACACCAAAACCTAATCAAGAATTTTTGGTAATTAGTCTTTTGAGAGTAACCAAACCTGCTGAAATGTATTTACGTCTCGTCGTACACCTTGTATGTAATGACGACAAGCTCCTTACGGCCGCAACTTTTTTATAGAAAAATGCCGCCTTGCCTAGCCACGCTCAAAACGCCTGAAGTTAGCAACGAATGCTTCGTGTTATGAGCGCACTGCGTTACTAATTCCAGGCAGTGATGCACAGTGGAACACAATGAAAATTGCATCATTTTGCACTTGACGACCAATAAAATATAGCGCAGGGAATAGCCGAAAGCCACGTTTCTTTGGTTGCGTCAAATATATGAAGCTGTCGTATCCATTGCAGCCAAAGTAATTTCTCTGTTGCTCTTCTGCTTTTGTTGTAGCGCTTGAACCACTTACAGGAGCGGCAACGCTAACCACCTCCAAGTGCATTGCAGCTTTGAAGTTCATAGTTACGTGGGAGTTGCACCCAGTCATCGATTGCTGCGCGGATTAAAACAACGTCCCAGAAAAGCTTCACGGCGGCATATTTCTCTGCCATTCTTATTCATTGAAAGAATCTCTGGTATCAAGAATGCCAACATTCGCCTTCTGTTCGGCCATACACACATCCACTGATGCTTTGGATCTATATATTGACACGTGTACTTGTTTGTATTCATCGCGCGACACGTTTCAGCACCTAACAACTGTTGTGGTAACGCGCAGGACGCGTCTGCATGTATCGGAAGTTTCTGGAATGTTATCGATGCTTCCATCCGCTGTCTGTGACCAGGCCTGTGTAATCTGATCGCATGTGTGCTCGACGCGAATAATGTAGAACTTTGTAAAAGGCACGCGGGTCCTAGCGATTACTCTGGAACATTCGACGACGGATGTGTAAAAGCGGACGCGCTTGACACACTGGCCAGATTTTTGACGATCGCCGACCGTGTTCGCCGGTATCGTTGTGCAATAAGTGTAGCCTGTTTTTGTGGGCACAGGTTCGCCGAGTAAAAGTTATTTTGTCTTTCACAGTGTTGGTTCTGTGTTCTTAAGGTCACCACCGCATGACAATATAAAAGAAAAACCGCGAATAGATATTGTAATTCAAAATTATTTATGACGTTTATAATAAAAAAAACTGGAGTATTGCAAACTCGATCAGACATCCTTCAACGAAACGGCGTTCCATGAAAAAGAAAATATAAGCATGTTTCCGTTGTGTTCCAACGTAGACATTTCCCGTGTGACCCCAAGGAGCGCAGTCATCTCGCAGTGACATATCGTCTCATTATGGCGAACATCTGTTTCCTCCTTTCTCTTTGACCCACACCTGCCGCGGTCACTTAGCGCCCGTGTCCCGTGCACAGGGGTCACGTTAAAGATACGCTGGAGGTCAGAATTAATCAGAAGACCCCACTACGCCGTACGTCCCAATGTAATCGTGTTTTGGCCCGTAATTCGCCCGGACGCATTCATTATTTTTTGTCCCAGGTGACTTCGTATATGCGAGAACATTTGTGAAGATCGAAGTGCTTAGCTCAAACAATACAAAATTTTCTTACGAATAGCAAATAGCAATGGCGAAACATTCCGCAACGTCAAGAAATGAGTAACATTTTGACAAAAGGACCACAACTACAATCCTCGAGGTGCCTCTGCCAAAACCACGATCAAAAAACGGTCCCATGTCATAGTAGGGGACACAATAACAATTTTAACTCGGGATTTTTTCACCTACCCATGGGGCACGGTACATGAGGGTCGATGTGGGTGTGAACCCGCGACATCCTGCATAACTGCTACAGACACCGCAAGCCACTGAGCTATCATGGTCTGTAAGAAAGGGCCCCTTCTCGTCCACTGCCGAGGACACATTTTGTTACCGAAATGAGGCTTCAGTCTCCCTTGTTCACAAATGTTTTATAGTACCAGACAAACACCTGCTGCTCTGTCTCTCTGCCTGAACAAGAAATATGTTCAATTGAGATGACGAGCACTAATAGGACAAGTAATGACACTGGAGCCAAGGCTTCGACCACGGGGCAAGTCTTCTTCAGGGCAGCTCCTGTTATCTTTAGCAGCGTCTTTATGTGCGCGTATCCCACTCACGCCCAACCTCCAAGGGGGAGAAAGTAGATAATAAGCCTGGATGTGTTGTATAGCAGCTAGCGTGAGAGCACAACAATAACGGAAGTAGGGAAGAGAATCCGCAGCAGAATCCAAATCGGCAGGGTCAAAGGGAAATTTGGAGTTCTGACAGAAATGGCAAACAATGGGAGTTCTGGTTGCTAAGGCTGCCACCCAAGTAGCACAAAAGAGATACGTAACGTTTTCGCAGCGTTTATCCAAGACGATAAAAACGGGTTAAAGAAGACACGAATGAGAGAACTTCGGCGGGAAAACGTCGTATATTTCTGCTAATGTCCGGCTTAATTACTTTCTTGAGACGATCTAGAACAGGTCTGCAAGACGTATTCGAAAAGCTGGTCTAGAAATAGGATTGGGAAAGACACAAGTAATCCCTTTGCCAAAACTATTCGTAACCAATTTCTAAACGTTTTTAGGAGGTTATCAAAAAGCTGGTCTAGAAGTGGTCTTGAAAGGTCTTGAATTTTCGCGGGTGATGGGTGGGATCAGACATCGTTGTTCAAAACACGCGTTTAGTTTCGCCTCACGCGACTGGCCTATGCCGCGCAGACGTCGTCAGCCGTACCCGTCGGCACGGCCTAGGCCAATCGCGTGAGGTGAAACTGATCGGGCGTTTCGAACTACGATCTCCAATCGCGCCCCAGATGAGTAGAAGCGTCGGTGTTGACTGCAAGAGCCATGGCGCAGTGCCAAGCACTGTTCCCCGCATGGCCGGCGCATCCTCTACCAAGTCCCACGAAAATAAGCCTGTTAGGAATGATGAATCCTTAATACCACCTTTAGTAAGCTACGATGCTAACAACCAAAACGGGAATGACATCCTGCAAAGAACAAATGGTCACGACTTGGCAGGCGGCAAGACCAAGCTCTTCATGCCAAGAGTGCATGAAATGAGAACATTGTGACCAAGCAAAAACACTTTATTGAAATGTAATGCTTATGCAAGCTTCGAACAAACTGTGTGAGAAATGCAAATAGAAGTAAAAGTACATCAGCAATGACAAAAGTCGCAGAAAGGATTCGTGATGAACTCGAAAGTGAACATTCACTAGCACATAAACAAAATTCCAAGTACACATACAAAAATGAACAGAAGAACCTGGAGTGTACTAATGTTTCTCATTTATCATAGTAATGAGCACGTGCTATTAGTAGAGTTATGCAGAAGTGACATCGGAGCGAATGGAAGTAGACTGAAAAATGCAAGAGTATGAATCGGATGGTAACTGCCTCCAAGCAATGTTACCAATCAGCTAGAAGCTTGAAAAGAGCACAAAAATAAATACCACCGCATACCATCATAAAATAATCCCGTGACAGAAATAAAAAAATGGGAACAATGCAAAATTGGAAATATCGCCTTTAGGATATATCAAAGAAGGTAATGGCGAGAAAAATAACCATACAACAAAAAAGCAATAAAGTGAAATTACTACAGAATACTTAAACGGGGGATTCAGTGTAACTAGTGAACACTACTGTAGTACAGCGAACGATGAGACAGTAATGCTGCATCTTGCCACTCCAGAACGTGAGAAATGAATATGCAAGCCTCATATTAGTAACCTACATAAACATGGAAATAAACTGGAATGCACTGGAAGCTGCATTTGTGTAACAAAGGAAGCAATGGTCGTAATAAATAGTAAGTGTTTTATCTAAAAAACCCTGTACAAGAGGCAAAGTTGTACCTCTCTGGCAAAAACAAAGTTGCAACGAGTAATTTGCAAACCAGCAAATACATTAATTAGCACACTGACATGTCACACTTTGCGCATATCTTCAGTCTCCTAAAGTAAAAAAAAAAGCACTCTGAATGAGAAAAACTCTGAACACATGTAGCCCAGAGCAAATTCCTTGCCAGTTCACCCACACTTTCACATCCAAAAACATTTGCCACAAAGTCCAGGCACAGTTCCACTGATGTTTACCAATTCACCCCCACTTTCCCGTCCAAAAATATTTGGCACACAGTCGAGGCAGAGCTTCATAGATAAACAACTTGAGCGCACTCCACTGATTATACTGCAGTCCCGCTGGAAATAGAACTGCCGCACAAGCTGGTAGTGGTTTAAATGTAGACACACTTGCTGTCCTGGACAGGTATGATCAGATATCTACACTGGTGCTCCGTTTTGTGAAGTAGACACATTGATGCACTACGCTGGTAGTTGAAATGTTTTGAATGCACAAGTATTGGCTTCACCAGAAACACTTGCCCACATACCACCACTGGCATATATATGCACTTTCTCTTCACTCAGTAGCATTGAACTTAAAGTGTTCCCTATGTGGGAGCCATGTGTAAAACCGGTGTCACACGACCACTCTCGATCGCGATCAAGCCCGATTCAGATCGAAATTATCGATGCGACTGGCTCACTCTCGTAGCTTGCGCAAAGGAGCCAATCACGACCGAGAAATTCGATTTGTAACGGATTGGATAGCGGTTAAAAGAGCCCCGTGTGAAACCGGTATCAAATAATGCACAGGCGTACGCTAGGAAAATGTGTTGCACAAGGACAAAGAACTGCGGCATGCCCTGCTTTGCGAAGCGCGCGAACAGAACACATATAAAAAAAACCGCGCGAGCGCTTCGCAAATTCCATGCGCACACATTGCACCCGCACGAACTCGGCAGGCCGCCGACTACAGCCTGTTTCACATGATGCGATTTTCGTCGCACCGGAAGTGCGATTTCCGTCGTTTGCGATGAAAATCGCAGTCGCAGTGCCGACCCCCCGATTTTCGGCTGCGACCAACCGGTTGGTCGCACAGTCGCACCGTCGCACCGATCGCTGCGATTTTCCGTCGAAATTGCGCGGAGAGCTGTCAACGGAGCTATTGCGCCGGTTTGTTTTGATGGCGTCTCGCACGAGCAGTGCAATCGCGGAGACGTGGATCGTCGAATTAGGTACGTGCGCGAATTAAGGGAGAATAAAAAACTTGTACAGATTGCATTCTCCTATTGCTATGCGTTTGTTGACACGCTACACAGCAAATGAAGTGCATTTTCACCTTTGCTTCGTGCGCCTTTGCGAGTTGTCAGTCCTAGGAGGTGTTCGATCCCCAGCAGACGACGAGGTCGTCACAATTTTCTTTTGTTGAGTAGCATGCAAAAATCGCGCTTACGGAGCAGCTTGAATTATTTCAACCTCGGCAAGGGCAAATGACAAGACAGCAAAGTACCCGAAGTTTCTACGTTGCGCTGAACGCGGTACCGTTCAGCTGCATTTTCTTGTCGGTTTTCAAGCATGAATTTACCGATTCATCTTGAAAGCTTATCTTGCCTCTTATTAAATTTGACAGAGCAAAAGTGTAGGCTATCGTAATGAATTTGCTACGGTAGTATTAAATCCGTGGCTTGAATAAAATATTACATGCACGCTAAGTTGCACCTCTTCTCTGGAAATTTTTTTTTTTCTTGCACAGAAACCAATAAACATAGGCTATGTTGCGGACTTTGTATCCTTACTGCATCTGTATGAACACTTGCTCTGCAAGGTAATCAACTGTACAGCTAGCAGATTAATTAAATTGCTTGCTATAGAGGCAAAGTGACAACGTACCCTCCAGCACAATTATGTAGAACTCGTGCAACAATGCGAAAAGCAGGCAAACGGCCTGTTCTTGTGGGGATAAAACAGTACAAAACGACACGCTGAAGAAAAGTAAATCAAAACTGTGCAGTGAAGTCAGCCAGTACAAGCAGTTCTTGCACATTCACAGCGGATCAAGTGTGCAGAAACATGCCTTCCATGTTTCTAGTAAGTTTCTAATAAGTTTGTGATCACATATATTAGTGTGTAAATCCATATAACGATATCCGCTGCGATTATTATTTTTATAAGTAATGAAATACCATGCTACTTGCAAGAACATATATCACCCAAGGATTTCAGAACAAATTTCTGCATTTCAACTATACACAATATGTGGCTTATTCAATAAAAGACCATAAACTGGGCTTTTTTGCCATGACAAATTTATTCCAAACTTTACTTACATACAGGCAAGAAAAAAAATTATAGACAGAAATATTGTTCTTCAATTTGTTCACCTGCCACTGTGGCTATAGCATTCTGCTGCCAACACAAGGCGAGGGGTTGATTTGCCAGCCATGGAAGTCGCATTTCGATGGGAGTTGTAGGTGAGAAAAAAAGCTCTTGCACTTAGATTTAGTTCATCACCTTTTATTGAACCCTTACACTTCAAAATACTATTGCATAGGGGGGCATGCTTATGCAAAATCTAACACCAATAGAAAGCAAAGGGCAGAATTGTAAACCAACCATCTTTCGTGATAATTCGAGTGTGTAAATATTCATTGCATCGATATGTATTGTTCAACAGCACTGCACAAATAAGCATGAGCAGGTGTAGCAAGTACTCTGTCAGGAAGCTGGTTCTACAGATGTATAAAAGGCATGAATGCTCATACTACGTCGCACACATAGCACAAAGAAAACCTTTTTCGAGAGTTGTCCCTTCTGGCAGATATGAGTGGGACATAAGCAGCAGAAACTTTATTGCAGGACATTGTGTAATACTGCTTATGAAAGAGTGAAGAGAGTGAAAAGGCTTTTAACAGCAGTACCTCATGCTGCTCTAATAAGAGGAACGATAAGCAAAAACATTTCTGGTAGAGCACTTAAACAGCAACTTTCTGAAAGACAGAAAATTTCAGGTGAGAGTTGGAGGTACATTTGGCGCACACACACCAACAACACGGGCATACTACAAGAAACACTACAGCCTATGGTGTATTACAGTCCATGGGAAAGCTATCTTATACAGAAATCAAGAATGATGCAACAAGCCCTCGACAACACTGCAGACTTTCTTGGCCAGTCTGGCCTCTCGCTTTCTGATAAGTCAGCTCATATGGACGTCGGAAAAAAAAAGAAAGACTAGAATCAAGAACTACCCAAGATTGCACATTGTGATCCACATAGCTGGACAAATATGCCCGCAAGTCAACATCCACAAATCCTCAGCTAGTGTAAGCCCGTGACGGCAGAGCCAGCACGTGGGTGAAACAATTATGCAATGCCTGGACGCAACTTCCACACCTGGTGAACAGAATAATCTCGAAATAATGGGGGTGGACTAGTGCATACTATAGAAAATCGCAGATGCTGTGCTTGTGTCCAAGGTATGGCACGGTATGAATTACCAGCAGCACACAAAAAAGACAACTCATCGAATACAGGCATCGGGTAGTAATAACAGGTCTTTCCAACTGTACCATGCTTGATGACCTCTATGAAAAAGAGCTGACGAACAAGCTCCTAGACGGAGTAGAGTTGCAGCCTGCAGCACAAATTCTTTGTCTCAAGAGCTCAGAACCTCGTCCCAAGATACTATGCCAGCTAGCATACGAGATGCAAAGATGACTACCCCTCCCTTCAGAAACACAACCTCGGGAGTACCTGAACTTGAAACACAACAGGCCCATACCGTGGAATATGGGGGCAAACAATTAGGGCAGGAGACTATATGCAACTGCCAAACACACAGAGGAGGTTGCTAATCATGAAAATGCAAGCAAACATAAGGCACATATAGTACACTCATCTGGCAATACCAGTGTAACAGTAGTATGACACTACATAAAACTAAACGCCATATAAGTGAGTACCATTCCAGGTCATCCTACACCTAGAAAAGCTGAACTGAAGGCAATCAAAGCAGCACTTGTAGTGCAGATTACACCCTGCATGGATTCACCAGAAACTGTCTGGGCCTGCACATCACACAAGATTGTCGGGAAAATCAGGAGATTGACACGCGACTTGCAAGCACATAGCCAGAAATTAAATTACAGAATACATAGCCATGCAGATATTTCAGGAAACAAGCGGGCTTATAAGCCTGACATAATAACTGAGAACTAGATGAGTTTGTGTATATTCATTATTAACTAAAGTGCTACAGATAGACAACAGACAAGAAAGAAGTACTCGGTGTGTTCACTTCGTTCCTGTCCATCGAATTTCTGTTGCAGTATAGTTAATGAATTCATAAGGCTGCACAGGAGAAGAATGATACCTCTGCCCAAGGGCCCGATCTCACATCCAAATCCACGCGTGTGCACACACACACACAAATGTTGCAAGAGTGGATAGCATGAAGCAGTATCAACAGGATGACACTAGATATGGATGAGGACGAACTTTCAACTGAGGTTCATTTGTAAAAATGTGGCGAGTTATATAAATTAGCACAAAAAAAAAGGACGATGAGCAAAACGAGAACAAGGTGAAAGCAGGAGCCAACGTTTCGACAAGTGGACTTGTCTTCTTCAAGGTCCACGTGTGAAAACGTTGGCTCCTACTTTCACCTTGTTCTCATGTTGCTCATCGTCTTGAATTTCCATCTCCTGTCTTCCCCGAGTTTTCCCCAGAAAAAGAAAGACATCTTTGAAGGATAGATAAAAATTGGTGCTTGATACAGGCAAACATAAATAAAGATGCTACAGAAAGAAAATATAGAAAAATTCCAAGTGCAAGAAGAAAAAAATCATTACAATTGCCAATCCTGCATGCCAGCACCTTTCAAGAAACTTTGTTGTTATTCCAATAGACGGACTGACAGCTTGTTTATGCAAGCACATACTTCCAGTTCCATGCCACTGGGAAAAAAATGAGTTTCCTGGAAGGTAGCCACATGCACACTTGATGATCACAATGTTTTTTTTTTCCCTGGACTTGTATATCTATATGTATTTTCTCCCTTTCCTGCTTTTATGTTTGGTTTCATCAAGCACTAGTCTTTATCAGGTTTTATTGCTGTACTACTTTGTGGTAACCTTTATAGATCACTGCATTTTCACAATAAACCTTTTAATCAGAAGTTAGCATACCCTGTTCTTACTGCTTCACACTGTACATTCTTGCTACATTGGCCAAATAAAAGATTTTATAAGGTATCATGAGGGCCATTAAAGTGACTTGTTGCAGTCTAAAAAAAAAAAAACGAATAGCCTGGCTGCAGATGGCACCAGAGAACACATAGGACAAACAAGAAAACCGAGATGATCTAACAACCAAAAGTTTAATGTACACACCGAGTAAATGCTCGCTGACAAGCAATAGACTGAACATGCACAAAAAGGAGAATCAAAAATTCATGTGTGTTTCCCGAGAGGAAATGCATCCATTTCTAACGGAGGCCGTGCTGACAGGATTAACCCAGCATTTTTAGATCTACAGCTTGCGTAATTTCTCTAGGCAGCTGATCTGCACAGAATGCTAGCTTCTTCCTCTACAATGCACGCTCAGATGTGGAGAGTGCATTGTAGAGGAAGAAGCTAGCATTCTGTGGAGATCGGCTGCCTAGAGAAATTATGGATGTTGTAGATGCAAACACACTGGGAGAATCTTGTGTCAGCATGGCCACTGTTACACTTTCAGAGATGGATGCGTTTCCTGTTGGAATCTGTATGGACACACATCAGATCTTGCTTCTGCTTTTTGTGTAAATTCGGTTTATTGCTTGTCGAACAGCATTTACTCGGCATGTTCAATAAACTTTCATATATTAATACACCTCATGATTGCCTTGGTTTCTAGCAGAAAGGTGTTCATTCTTTTTACAGTGAAGCTGTATATGCCTAGGCGAAACACTCATGGTCCGATCCCAAAAACCCTAGTGTAGGGGTATGAGCCATTGTTTAAGGGGGTGTGAGCCATTGCATTCGTCTTGCATGATGGACGGCGACATTTCTTTTTGGGTAGACAGAAATGCTTATGCATTTCAAACATACATTTATCTGCGTATTATTGCAGGGAAGGGACACAGAGGGGGACGGGGTTAAGACAAGATCATGATGTCATTATTATCTCACAGCAAAGGTGTGGTGGGCCATTGGCTAGACCGATAGTGACGTCGTTTCTCTCTAGCAGCAGAGCACGCGTGCAGCAGTCTCTCTCCGACTTCCCAATAGGTTCGAAAATGTGTCCCTGTATTTAATTAAATGAAATGTGCAGCCCCGGTGTGTCACTTCGTAACTGCAGTGCATAAATGAGTCATAAACATTATGATTAATGCATTAAAAAACACAAGTGTGTAACATAATTCAGAAAGACTTTGATGGACCCGCTGGAATACCACAATGAACCACTCATTGCACTTTCCATGATAGTGATCTTGCAAAGTGCAATGTGTGGCATTCCAAATAAACAATGTGATAAACCCAAGCCAAACATGTGCATAACCTCATTAAGAAACACAGACATAACCAATAATATAGAAAGACTTGAATAAACCATTGAAATTAACCCAGTGATAAACACCGGGGCTGCACATTTCAGCTTTGCTGGTTTACTGTCTGTACAGGGTGCACGGGCAGTAACTTTTTCTGTTATTGTTTGTTAAGTATTGTATAATGTTGTGCCAGTAAAACACGGACTAGTTGGTGCAATGTATTGGCACTGCTTTTTTTGATGTTTTTTTTATGTTGTGCCCTTCTTCCTTCTGTAGCTACTTTTCTATTCCCCCTCGCATAATACTCCAACCTTGCAGCCTGCGACGTATATAAATAAATATGTATATAAGCACATGTCATTCATTTATCTGCATATACCTCGCATCATTTCTTGCTCAACAAACGTCACTGCATTGATGTCTCGCAGCGTGCATCTACATTAACTGCCATTTGCGTTTCGGTATGGTTTGTGAACAGTGTAATGCATAAAAATTACATTACATTAAGGTTGTGACCTATGCGGTGCATAAGCAAACCTTGCAAAAGATGACATGTTGGATTGTTGAAAATAAGACAAATTGTATATATCGCAGTTACTTTAACAGTATTTAATTGACCACTTGACAAAAACTTCACTTCGCATAGATTCCAACACGTACACTGAATCTGCAGTTTTCTTCTTTGCTTATTAATGCAGTCGTTACTGCATGGCCACATTGTAGATTTGAAAACAAAGTGAAATAAATTTGTTTGTTGCAATATAACAATATGTGTAGATCACTGCGATTGTAACACAAAAACTTGATACATACATGCACAGTATAGGATGCAGATAAATGCTCAGGACAAACTCCAGAATGTTTGCATCCGGATACTTATGAAAGTGAACAGTTTCACTCCATGGCTGTCAATGAGAGGGAGAGAGAAAACTTAATTGTGTTCGTAGAACAAAAATGCATTGATAAGCTTAGACATATAGTCATTGCTTAACACTTTCGAAATGAATAATTATAGCTTGCTATCGACATTGAAGCAGCCTTTCGACAGCAAGAAAAGGAATAAGTTTCTCCAGCTCTGAACATTGAATTGCAGGAAATGCAAGCAGGCATAAAATTCTGCCAATACAATCTGTTTAGGAATACCAAATTGGAATAAACACTGAGGCTTGCATTTGTTCTTTCTCTGGCTGAGCAATCTAGTTTTAAATGACTCCCGTAAACACGTCGTAACAATGTTGATCTAATACAGGTTAAATGCATGACTAGCTTAAGAAATCCGGATGATTGCTATAAATTACAGTGAAGAAGCTATAATATCTAATAACATTCATAATATAATAATAATATTTATTTCCACAAAACAGGCTAACCTTGAGAGGCGTGCGAGGCTGAGCAGAAAGCTGAAAAATTCTACGGCAAGTCCGCCTGCCGTGGGCCTACGATCCTGCGTTATGAATAGCGCGTATTGATATGGTCTTCTTGTTAGAAGTTCCTAGTATACTACCAGCGCGAGACACGGGACAACAAAGTGGACGAGAAGCGTGTCTTTTAGAATGCTATGTTACAACGTACAGGTTTTTACAAAAGTGACGGTAACTGCTCGAAACATCTGATGCGTCGGCTTTTGCGCCTTTAGAAATATTTAGAGAGGGCTCCCAATATACATTCGCAGCGCGAGCGCGGCGACGGACGAACCAGGCTAGCGCTAAGGTTGAATTTCACAACACAATTTTCATTCCACGTCGTAATCACACAGATCGTTTGAGGCTTCGTTCAGGGGCACACGCGGGCGTTCGGGTTGGTGCTTCTTGTTGCGTTTGGCGTAAGAATATGGCTAGGAGCAGGCACCACATATGCGCAATGACGGGCAATATACACGCATCATTTCTCCAGAAGCTGACGCCGAGCACGGGTAGCGCGAGGATCTTGTTGGGCTGACACAACTTCGTGGCAGCCGAATTCCGAATACTGCATATACGGTGAGGGTAGCTATATGAACTTGTCGATAGGTCATCTTGTATATTGTTGTAGCGCAGGCAGAACGAAACGGTCATAGAAGGTAGATAAAATAACACACAGCGCTGAACCATAGAATAAAGAATCGCTGAACCACCTGCGAACAGCTGTTTACCATTGTTTACGTGCGCGATGTCGCACTGAACTACAGAAACCGCCGTCGCGCACTCCGAAACAAATGTTAACTTCAACACGTTTTTAAATTACAAAACAAGCATATTATTTGCTCCTAATAAAGAAAAGTCAACAATATTATAAGTTAAACGTTTTATTCATTACAATAAAATAATTGTGCAACGTGTGCCATGAAACCTGGCAGTAAGCAACCCTGGGAATCGCACCAGTCGCATTGTTAAAATCGCAATCATGTGAAATGGGCCCTCTAAAAATCGCTCTGCGACGCGTGCGACAGCACCGATTTTCGTCGTTCCAGTCGCAGCATGTGAAACAGGCATACGTAAAGCGCGAAGGGCGCACAGCGTACATTCCGACACATGTCCCAAACGGCAAACAATCGTACTACCTAAAGCATACTCGACTCACGTATGCAGTATCCACAAGCGAGTTATGCAGCGTACATGATATCCATTCGCCAAGTAGTAAAATTGATAACAAGCACAAAGCTACAAGGGACTCAATACATTAATACCATTTGAATCGTCAAATAAAATAGAATTGGGCCGTTTCATATATTGGACACAATATATGGACACACGTGGTACCCCGTAAGACCATGAAATACCGCTCACGTGGATAAAGGGGGCGAAAACACAATCGAGAACCTGAAGCGTAAACGACAAAAGCACGGTATATATGGTGCACGCAAAATTCTGTCAGTGCGCTGTAGCGCGAGGGATGAAAATAGGGCGAGCAGTTGACCTCACCTTTTGGGATACCGTACTAGTACAGAATAAAAAAAAAGCCTGTTTGAACCAGTTATCTTGTCTGCAACACTCTTGCTAAACGGGAGACTAAAATACCACGATGACGGCTCTATTGCGGAGATTGGCAAGGAGCGCACAGACAGAAATTTTGCCATCTTTCTTCGCATTCTGCAAAATGCTTTCTTGTTAGGATCACGCATAGCGGCCGATCCCGACGCTAGGGACACACAGGCACGATTTCTTCCCTCTAACTTTCATCCTTATACTGCCCTTAAAGCCTGCATTACAGCGTCAGTGAAAAGGCGCCTCAAATACCATGACAATGAACTTGGAGAGCTGATAAGTGCCCTCCACTCGGCGCCCTGCAATTGAAAACACTACTGATTTACAAATTAAAACTACATAAACAGATCGCACAACTCAAACTAATCACAGAATGTCGTTTTCTTGACGGCAAAACACTGCAACACTTACATGACAAAGGGCAGCGGCAGCACATTCAGAACAGCCGCAAACATACCACAGCGCAATGCAAGTGTGATAGCGCTATTATGCCCGGCTCAAACAGATCGCACAACCCAAACTAATCACAGAATGTCGTTTTCTTGACAGCAAAACACTGCAACACTTACATGACAAAAGGCAGCGGCAGCACATTCAGAAGAGTCGCAAACAGACCACAGCGCAATGCGAGTGCGGTGACGCGACGACGCGACTATGCCCTGCTCGCCCGGCTGCCCCAACGTTACTAGACTAGGTTCAGTTTTCAAACTCCCGTGACTGCGTGGACCCACCACCCATCTCGTGGCGCTGCTGTCGCACTTTGCTCGGTCAGCGCGGCGCGGACAGGGCGACGAAGCACTGTCCGTTGTTTATGCGTTTTGGCGCGTTGTATATATGCGTGTTTTGCTGCAGTCTCGGTGCATTTTTGCGACACTCTTATGCGTTTTAAATGCCCTGTGGGTTTTGAAGAGTTTACGGGCCGTATCATCCAATTTTATTTACTGACGCGAATGCATATTTATGCACCGTTCCTGCAGCGATAACTTACTTTGAATGTGCAAGTCTGCTCGCAAGGGAGCAAATTTCACGTAGGTTGCAACATTGCACTTGTGAATGCGGTGCTCTGATGAAAGAAATAGTGCTAGCTTCATTTTTTTTTATCCCGAAATGAAGCGCTGAGAGTGTGTATATACCGTGTTTCCCAGCTAACTTCAGCCAGAGTTTTAAAATATGCGAATGCTGCGTAGCTGGGCACAACCAAGGTAATGTTTGCCGTAGCTTTCAGATATTCAAATTATAAATCCGCCCAGTTAGGTAATGCGTAGTTAATTCATTATTAATTAAAAGTTATCCAATAATTGTTAGTGTACTTGTTAATTCACTAATGAATAAATTAGTTCATCTATTTATGTAATTCGTTGCCACCACCAAAGGTCCAGGTTTCAACGACCGTGGGTTCGAGTGCCTTAACTCTATTTTAATTACCTGTGCCTTAATTAACTTCGCCTAATTCACTGAGCCTTCACTGGCCTCGTGAACTGCCTCGATTGGTTCGCTTGGGCTCCCGTGACTTTCTTGGACCATCGTGTGGTCGCGCTAACATCGCCTCATGCGTTCGCATTATTATTTAATTAGTACTAAGCAGCAACAGCTGATTACAACTACTAATCAGCTACTTACAGCTACTCATCAGCAACAGCTGATTAATATAGAGCGCAGTGGACGGCCGGGGCTGCTGCGGCTCTGGACTAAGGACTCCACAGCGTACTCTGGGGCAGCGCAGCAGCATTTTCACAGCTACGTAAAGTTTTTTAATCAATCTCCTAAACGCAAGACTATACAAACATTTAAAGACACATCGGTGAAAACACTTGCTGAGTACGTAAGTTGCGAAGTCTGGACTCAAGCCCCTTCGCCAACGCAGAGCTGCGCCCGCGTAGAGCTACTTGCGGTGCTCCCGCCCTCTGGCGGCAAACCAAGACAAGGGGCCACCCAACGTTACTAGACTAGGTTCAGTTTTCAAACTCCCGTGACTGCGTGGACCCACCACCCATCTCGTGGCGCTGCTGTCGCACTTTGCTCGGTCAGCGCGGCGCGGACAGGGCGACGAAGCACTGTCCGTTGTTTATGCGTTTTGGCGCGTTGTATATATGCGTGTTTTGCTGCAGTCTCGGTGCATTTTTGCGACACTCTTATGCGTTTTAAATGCCCTGTGGGTTTTGAAGAGTTTACGGGCCGTATCATCCAATTTTATTTACTGACGCGAATGCATATTTATGCACCGTTCCTGCAGCGATAACTTACTTTGAATGTGCAAGTCTGCTCGCAAGGGAGCAAATTTCACGTAGGTTGCAACATTGCACTTGTGAATGCGGTGCTCTGATGAAAGAAATAGTGCTAGCTTCATTTTTTTTTATCCCGAAATGAAGCGCTGAGAGTGTGTATATACCGTGTTTCCCAGCTAACTTCAGCCAGAGTTTTAAAATATGCGAATGCTGCGTAGCTGGGCACAACCAAGGTAATGTTTGCCGTAGCTTTCAGATATTCAAATTATAAATCCGCCCAGTTAGGTAATGCGTAGTTAATTCATTATTAATTAAAAGTTATCCAATAATTGTTAGTGTACTTGTTAATTCACTAATGAATAAATTAGTTCATCTATTTATGTAATTCGTTGCCACCACCAAAGGTCCAGGTTTCAACGACCGTGGGTTCGAGTGCCTTAACTCTATTTTAATTACCTGTGCCTTAATTAACTTCGCCTAATTCACTGAGCCTTCACTGGCCTCGTGAACTGCCTCGATTGGTTCGCTTGGGCTCCCGTGACTTTCTTGGACCATCGTGTGGTCGCGCTAACATCGCCTCATGCGTTCGCATTATTATTTAATTAGTACTAAGCAGCAACAGCTGATTACAACTACTAATCAGCTACTTACAGCTACTCATCAGCAACAGCTGATTAATATAGAGCGCAGTGGACGGCCGGGGCTGCTGCGGCTCTGGACTAAGGACTCCACAGCGTACTCTGGGGCAGCGCAGCAGCATTTTCACAGCTACGTAAAGTTTTTTAATCAATCTCCTAAACGCAAGACTATACAGACATTTAAAGACACATCGGTGAAAACACTTGCTGAGTACTTAAGTTGCGAAGTCTGGACTCAAGCCCCTTCGCCAACGCAGAGCTGCGCCCGCGTAGAGCTACTTGCGGTGCTCCCGCCCTCTGGCGGCAAACCAAGACAAGGGGCCACCCAACGTTACTAGACTAGGTTCAGTTTTCAAACTCCCGTGACTGCGTGGACCCACCACCCATCTCGTGGCGCTGCTGTCGCACTTTGCTCGGTCAGCGCGGCGCGGACAGGGCGACGAAGCACTGTCCGTTGTTTATGCGTTTTGGCGCGTTGTATATATGCGTGTTTTGCTGCAGTCTCGGTGCATTTTTGCGACACTCTTATGCGTTTTAAATGCCCTGTGGGTTTTGAAGAGTTTACGGGCCGTATCATCCAATTTTATTTACTGACGCGAATGCATATTTATGCACCGTTCCTGCAGCGATAACTTACTTTGAATGTGCAAGTCTGCTCGCAAGGGAGCAAATTTCACGTAGGTTGCAACATTGCACTTGTGAATGCGGTGCTCTGATGAAAGAAATAGTGCTAGCTTCATTTTTTTTTATCCCGAAATGAAGCGCTGAGAGTGTGTATATACCGTGTTTCCCAGCTAACTTCAGCCAGAGTTTTAAAATATGCGAATGCTGCGTAGCTGGGCACAACCAAGGTAATGTTTGCCGTAGCTTTCAGATATTCAAATTATAAATCCGCCCAGTTAGGTAATGCGTAGTTAATTCATTATTAATTAAAAGTTATCCAATAATTGTTAGTGTACTTGTTAATTCACTAATGAATAAATTAGTTCATCTATTTATGTAATTCGTTGCCACCACCAAAGGTCCAGGTTTCAACGACCGTGGGTTCGAGTGCCTTAACTCTATTTTAATTACCTGTGCCTTAATTAACTTCGCCTAATTCACTGAGCCTTCACTGGCCTCGTGAACTGCCTCGATTGGTTCGCTTGGGCTCCCGTGACTTTCTTGGACCATCGTGTGGTCGCGCTAACATCGCCTCATGCGTTCGCATTATTATTTAATTAGTACTAAGCAGCAACAGCTGATTACAACTACTAATCAGCTACTTACAGCTACTCATCAGCAACAGCTGATTAATATAGAGCGCAGTGGACGGCCGGGGCTGCTGCGGCTCTGGACTAAGGACTCCACAGCGTACTCTGGGGCAGCGCAGCAGCATTTTCACAGCTACGTAAAGTTTTTTAATCAATCTCCTAAACGCAAGACTATACAAACATTTAAAGACACATCGGTGAAAACACTTGCTGAGTACGTAAGTTGCGAAGTCTGGACTCAAGCCCCTTCGCCAACGCAGAGCTGCGCCCGCGTAGAGCTACTTGCGGTGCTCCCGCCCTCTGGCGGCAAACCAAGACAAGGGGCCACCCAACGTTACTAGACTAGGTTCAGTTTTCAAACTCCCGTGACTGCGTGGACCCACCACCCATCTCGTGGCGCTGCTGTCGCACTTTGCTCGGTCAGCGCGGCGCGGACAGGGCGACGAAGCACTGTCCGTTGTTTATGCGTTTTGGCGCGTTGTATATATGCGTGTTTTGCTGCAGTCTCGGTGCATTTTTGCGACACTCTTATGCGTTTTAAATGCCCTGTGGGTTTTGAAGAGTTTACGGGCCGTATCATCCAATTTTATTTACTGACGCGAATGCATATTTATGCACCGTTCCTGCAGCGATAACTTACTTTGAATGTGCAAGTCTGCTCGCAAGGGAGCAAATTTCACGTAGGTTGCAACATTGCACTTGTGAATGCGGTGCTCTGATGAAAGAAATAGTGCTAGCTTCATTTTTTTTTATCCCGAAATGAAGCGCTGAGAGTGTGTATATACCGTGTTTCCCAGCTAACTTCAGCCAGAGTTTTAAAATATGCGAATGCTGCGTAGCTGGGCACAACCAAGGTAATGTTTGCCGTAGCTTTCAGATATTCAAATTATAAATCCGCCCAGTTAGGTAATGCGTAGTTAATTCATTATTAATTAAAAGTTATCCAATAATTGTTAGTGTACTTGTTAATTCACTAATGAATAAATTAGTTCATCTATTTATGTAATTCGTTGCCACCACCAAAGGTCCAGGTTTCAACGACCGTGGGTTCGAGTGCCTTAACTCTATTTTAATTACCTGTGCCTTAATTAACTTCGCCTAATTCACTGAGCCTTCACTGGCCTCGTGAACTGCCTCGATTGGTTCGCTTGGGCTCCCGTGACTTTCTTGGACCATCGTGTGGTCGCGCTAACATCGCCTCATGCGTTCGCATTATTATTTAATTAGTACTAAGCAGCAACAGCTGATTACAACTACTAATCAGCTACTTACAGCTACTCATCAGCAACAGCTGATTAATATAGAGCGCAGTGGACGGCCGGGGCTGCTGCGGCTCTGGACTAAGGACTCCACAGCGTACTCTGGGGCAGCGCAGCAGCATTTTCACAGCTACGTAAAGTTTTTTAATCAATCTCCTAAACGCAAGACTATACAGACATTTAAAGACACATCGGTGAAAACACTTGCTGAGTACTTAAGTTGCGAAGTCTGGACTCAAGCCCCTTCGCCAACGCAGAGCTGCGCCCGCGTAGAGCTACTTGCGGTGCTCCCGCCCTCTGGCGGCAAACCAAGACAAGGGGCCACCCGCGATGTATGGCGCCTACGGAGAGTTTAACAACTGAACCTAGTCTAGTAACGTTGCGGCTGCCCGGCATCACGAATCACGTGGCCACCTTGGTCACATGATAACTAAAGAGATAGAGCGAGTCATATGAAGTCGTTTTCAAAACGTATTCACCCCTCGTTTTTAAGCCGCCTGGCTTGCAACGTTATCCAAACGTATTCACCCCTCGTTTTTAAGCTATCTTGTTTGGAACGTCTTTGATGCGTCGATTTTGGTCAAAAATCCGTTTCAGACGTTGAATCCCTTAATACGACGTTTTCAAGACTTTGTGTGCTACCTGGGCACCAACCGTTACGAGCTGGTACATCCCGTGGCCACGGGGGCGGGGTTTCTGCGACTTTCACCAGCGTTTGCTTAGAGCCCGAACAAGATTGACCACCGGAGAGGGTACGACAGGGAAGACGAGATGATGTAAAAGAATAACATATGTATAATAGATCATTGAGGGTGAGCGATGTCCTCCAAGACAAAAAGTACAGAAACGTTCGGCGTGCGTGCTCATGCACGAACGGGCAGAGAAGACCTGGGCATGGCGTCTCGCAGGCGCGTTCTCATGCCCTACATGACGAGGCCAACCTCTTCCTTGCTTCATGTTAGAGGGCCTTGTCTGCTACAGAAGAATAAGGAGTACAAGTATGTGGATCACGCGCATTGTGGCAATCCATGTAAAAATCAATTCCTACTGGGCTTGGGAATCTTTCTGTGTTGTTTAGTTTGAGTGGCGATAAACAGCGGTAATGCTACTGAGAATCACTAATACCTTCAGCGTTTACTGCAATACTAGAGCTGTGAGTTGGTGGCAAATGTTGTTTTGCGGGCATCACTGCTGTTTGTCTGCATAGTGCAATGAACATACAACGAGACGTACGTGTTTGCTTAAGGCGTGGTTCTGAATCATTGTTTATAACCTATGACATGGTTGAGCACTGTCACTGCTTCACATGGCACATCGCACGGCAACAGAATTGGCGGAAGAATGGCGAGTTTCTGCGTGCCAAATCCAAAATCGGATTATTAGGCACGCCGTGGAGGCGGACTACGGATTAATTTTCGTACCGAGCTGTTTTTTAACGTGCACTTAAACGTAAGTACCCGACCGCTATTGTATGTCGCTGCAGTCGAAATCGGCTGCCACGGTGGGGGTTGAACGCGCGACGTCGAGCAAGGCTATAGCCGCATAGGACGGAAATCTTGATTTGACGTGTGACCGCTTGCTTAGTGTTGCATAGAACCTGCGGCTATTTAATGTGATTTTGTATCTCCAAACCGTCCGTCAGTTGTCCAGTTGACAAATTTGCATGGATTTTTTGTTAGTAATTGCAGAAACGTATAATTCCTTCAGTTCTTCTGCAACTCTTGTCATGTGTGTGTCCAGAGTAGCGTTTCCTCCCGTTTATTTCCTTAAGGTAGCGTCTTCCTTCTCCTAACCATCCGCCCCATAGGGTAACTGCGAGTGAAGAGTGCTGAGGCTGTTGTGCACTGATCTCGCGATTACGCCTCTTCTAACTATTCTCTGCCTCGTCACCTTGCCCCATCTATACCACTCTATTCACCACTCCTTGAGGCTTGTACGTTATTAGAACGGTAAGCGCTGCGGGGGGTCACGGATAATTAAAGCTGTCAAAACGCTAATGAGACGACACCCACAGATCTCCAAAAAGCGTTGTGCACGTGGCACGCGATAGAAATGTCCAAACGAGTTTCCCGCGTCGCCTCACCTCTCTTCCACGTTATTTTCTTATACACCGTTTTTTCTTAGGCGCCGCCCTATTGTGAACGCAGTGGCGCCGCCTGTGAGCAGCGCCATACTGGCTTGGGTGAAAGCGGTCTTTTGCACGGCAGGTATACGCTCGGCGGTAGGTTCTGGCGTTTGTTTTCGCACTCGTGTGGTCTGTTTAGTATGACGTGCGTCTTATACGTGATAAACAGTTCTGTGACACGTGCTGAAGTGGTTTAAGGCGTCATGGCCGGAATTTCTGCCGGCGTTGAGGTGGACGGAACACGCAGTGCGATGTGCGCGCGCATATTCGAGTCTACAATAAGCCTCGGAGATGAATTGTGTATTTCTGAATGTTCCAGTCACTAATGTGACCTTATTGCAGTATTACCCTCTATTTCTAAGCTGCGGTTTAGGAGCCATGAAACATATGGGATGATCGTAACAGCGTGGGTACCCTTCTGCTACGATAGGGTCTGTGCTGCTATACTTTGACAAGCGTTCAAACTGTTCGCTGCAGGTTACATTGCGTGACTACTTGGTTCGATGGATGAGGTTTCCGCCCATGAATAAAATAGTTTTGGATAGGAATAGCAGCACGCCTTACAGTCTGAATTAAGCTTGTCCAGCAAAGCGACCGTTTACGAACTGCGCGAGCGTCCTAAGCAGTAGTAGGGGCTGGATTACAGATATCTTTGTTCTAAATAGCGCATGGTCCAAGCACACGGCATCAGCGGTTATATATTTATAAACGTTGTGAGGCGTTATCCAGTTTTCTTTTCCTTTTTAGAGAAAAGGGATGATAACCGAATTCTTTTTTTCGGTTGTGTTCATTCAGTTCTCAACGACGCACTCACACGTATTACGGAAATTTTGCGCTCAAAATTAGCCATCGCATTCTTTTTATGCAAACCCTCTCATATATAATGGCTGTATACAGGCCAAAAAGGCAATGCCGAAGCACACAGCTTCTATATATATCGTGCTGGCTCACCAACCGAAGTGATCGCTGTGTTAAGCAGCGCCATGGGCCTCATCCAGCAAGGCTAGCGTAGAGATATGGTAATTTCAAGCATACTAGACTTGAAATACGTGAGAACGATGCCAGTGTATCACAAATACTTGATAGAGCCTGCCGCTCAGATGTTTCGTGGTTGCCTTAGGTTGGCCGTGCACGAGCATGCGCTCTTATGTTTTATGTTTTACTCCCTACGCCAATCGATCAGACAGTGAGCTGATTTACCATTTAATGCTGGTAATACAGAAACGCCAGTTTTCTTTGTTGAATTGAGATCGATATAAGCAAAATAGTAAAGAACACATACACGCACCGCGACTGATAATGCGCGTACACCGCGGCTGTTTATGCGCGTCACATTCTTGCGCCCCCAACACGTATTTCCGCCAACTGTAGTTACCGATACATCGAAAGGCTTCCCTGACGACCTTTATAGACATTTTTTTCGTAGGTGCCGCCATATTGTGAGCTCAGTGGCGCCGCCTATGGGCAGCGCCATACTGGCTTGGGTGAAAGCGGTCTTTTGCATGGCAGGTATACGCTCGGCGGCAGGTTCTGGCGTTTGTTTTCGGCGTCGTGCGGCCTGTTTAGTATGACGTGCGTCTTCTACATGGTAAACGGTTCTGTGAGACGTGCTGAAGTGGTTTAAGGCGTCATGGCCGGAATTTCTGGCGGCGTTGAGGTGGACGGAACACGCAGTGCGATGTGCGCGCGCATATTCGAGTCTACAATCAGCCTCGGGGATGAATTGTGTATTTCTGAATGTTCCAGTCACTAATGTGACCTTATTGCAGTATCACCCTCTATTTCTAAGCTGCGGTTTAGGAGCCACGAAACATACGCGACGATCGTAACAGCTTGAGCGTGGGTTCCGTTCTGCTACTATAGGAGCTGTGATGTTATACTTTGACAAGCGTTCAAACTGTTCGCTGCAGGTTACATTGCGTGACTACTTGGTTCGATGGATGAGGTTTCCGCCCCTGAATAAAATAGTTTTGGCAAGTGATAGCAGCATACCTTACAGTCTAAATTACGCTTGTCCAGGAAAGGGACTGTTTACGAACTGATCGAGCGTCCAAAGCAGTGCTGGATTACATATATCTTTGTTCTATATACCGCATGGACCAAGCATAGCGCATTAGCGGTTATATATTTATAAACGTTGTGCGGCATGACTATGCGAGGCCCTATTGCGGCGTTAGCCCGTTTTCTCTTGCTTTTTCTAGAAAGAGGGTGATAACCGAATTTCTTTTTTGGTTGCGTTCGTTCCGTTCTCTACGACGCACACACACGCATTACGGAAACTTTGTCCTCAAAAATAGGCATCGCATTCTTTTTATGCGATCCCTGATATATTATGGCTGTATGCAGGCCAAAAAGGGAATGCCGAAGCGCACAGCTTACATATGTACCGTGCTGGATTACCAACCGCAGTAATCGCTGTGTTGAGCAGCGCCATCGGCCTCATGCAGGAAGGCTAGCGTACACATACGGTAATTTCAAGCCTACTAGACCTGAAATGCGCGAGAACGATGCCGGTGCATCACAAATACTTGATTGCGCCTGCCGCTTAGATGTTTCGTGGTTGCCTTAGGTTGGCCGTGCACGAGCATGCGCTCTTATGCTTTATGTTTTACTCCCCACGCCAAGCGATCAGATATTGAGCAGATTTACTATTTGATGCTGCTAATACAGAGACACCGGTTTTATTTGTTGAATTAAAACCTATATAAGCAAAATAGTTCACAACACATACACACACCGTGACTGATAATGTGCGTACACCGCGGCTGATAAAACGCGTCACATTTTTGCGCCCCCAAGAGATATTTCCGCCAACTGTAGTTACCGATACATCGAAAGGCTTCCCTGACGACCTTATATGAACTGACATGGTGTAAAGTTCACAAAGTACCATCTAAAACATCTCGAAATCGTTCCGCAGCACGCGACAGCAATACTTACAAGCTGCGCCGCGTCGGATCGCCCAAGCAAGAGAGTAGGAAAGGCTTTCCGCGCGCCCTATCCTCCTCGCCCGATGAAAAGGTCTGTATATCCACGCTCTGAACACCCCTTTCCCCACCCGCAGCTGCGTGCGAGAATGCAGGAGCATGAAGTAGAAAAGTTGGAGGAAGAGGGAAAAAAATCTTCGCGTTAAAACCACACTGTGGCGAAGATGGGGAGAACGTAGGAAAAAAGAAAGTCGTATTTGCACTGGCGCACAATCCCGTCGCAGAAACCCGACGGACAAGCGTGACGAATAGGCACGTCGCCTCACAGTCACTTGGCATCCGTTTCCTTCATCGCCACACACAGTGAACCGTGACATGGTGTTTCTTTTTTTTTTTACCAGGAATACGTAGCTTGCGCCCATCCAGTGTGCTTGGTTTGCAGGGAAAGTAGGAACTATTCAGAAAATCTCCCTTGAATTCTGTAGATTGGCAGTTAGAAACGGCCACAAAAGGGGCAATGCTGACGAACTTCAAGTGCCCTGCACGTTTGAATTCCACTGTTAGCTCGGCATTGTGAGCCAGCCGTCAATTTCTGCGTAAATGAGAGCCACATTGTAAGGGACAGCAACCTGGGCAAGGAAACTGAATTCCAGCAATCGGCGTTCCGTGAAAAGTACAGCTGAGAACTGGTTGGAAAGAGAATGCATCCACGTATCTCCACGAAATAAGGAGAAAGGGAAGGAACATGCCATATGCCAAGAATTTAAGGAATTTTTGTTAAAGAATAAATAAAGGAAGGGTAAACTGGGTATGATGGTAAAGGAGAAGACTAGGCTTGTGACAAAATGCAAAGAAATATACATTTAAACAAAAGAAAAGATTCAGTGTCGCGGTTTGCAGCAGCCTTGGTCCAAGCAGTTGTAGAATAGAAGAAATATGTCAGGTAAAAGTAAAAACGACATATTAACAGTACCAAAAACAGGCGCTATGAGCCGATACCACTAGACATAGCAATACTGAAATTTCTGTTATTAGTAAACCGGGGAACTCATTCGCTATGTCAACCACACAACTGTAGCTGTAGAATGCAAATTTCACATTCAGCAATGAAGTAAAAATATTCACATTATACATTCAAACTTTAGGTCTCACGGAGGTAGAAAATATGGCCACATAACTGAATAAAGCAAATATATACAGCCGTATCTCATCCAAAAGTACAATACACTGGACAAGCAGGTGCAAACATTTAGATGGGAGCTCTTGAGTGTGTTTGTAATAATAACCACACAATTATAACCAGTAGGCCTGGTTAATATATCTCTGAGACCTCTTGATGCTATTACAGAAATTGCCTTGAGAGAAGTTGATAAAGAAAAAACAGTGGCTGCATCTTGGTGCGTTCGTTTGCAGCGACGACGCTCTGGCCACGTGGTTTGGTCATGCACCCAGGGTCTTCTACAATGCGTCCACGATACATTTGGCAAACTGAACAAGGCATCTTGTTTAAAATGTCAGACAAACAGGAGAAACATTATCTAAGATTCCCATACGGAGATCAAAGTTCCAGGGTAAACTAGAGCCTTTGCAGTAACTTACTGATCCAACTGTTCCCAACTGTCATCAGATTTACTAGGCGTGTATAATATACCTATCTGTATTAAGTAGAACATAGCCAGTGCACTAAAACTCACCGCCGACAAATAAATTTGTAATTAGAGTTCTCAAGCGAAATATATCTCGCCAACCTTTTCAAGCGTAGGTATTAATTGCATTAAAGAAATACTTAATGAAAGTTTTTCAAATAAACATATTGACTGGAATTAGGCATGATTCTGTGCAAGACCACGTATATGTGATCTCTGTTAAAAACGGCCTTATTGAATGCGAAAAAGAATGCAATAGAGGGGGA
The DNA here is from genome assembly GCF_038994185.2 of Dermacentor albipictus. NCBI lineage: Eukaryota > Metazoa > Arthropoda > Arachnida > Ixodida > Ixodidae > Dermacentor > Dermacentor albipictus. Next base: position 81,323,369 of record NC_091826.1, read on the forward strand.
AACATTATTTCGTAAAAAAAAGAAATAACTGAAAGTGATTGAAAAGTCACCGCAGCAACTGGGAGATATAAATTCCTGCGATGATCGAAGATGTCATGCGTACTTAAAAACTTTCATTGAAGCGAAGGCTTAGTCTGTGATATTAAATTGCTCTGCAGTTTCGCGATAAACACCCGAATTCAATTTTGTTACTATTGAAATTGGGAAGCACACAAATCTGCAGTCTTTATGCCTTTGAGGCATCATTGTGCCGGCAGAAGGCCAGGTATTACAAGGTGAACACATTTTAATTTACAATCCTCGTCAATCGATTGGGATGATCGTATGGAATACTTTTCTAAGCAGACATTTCCTCTGCCCAAGCGAAGTGCAAGAACATGTGGTCATTGTGAACCAAGCCTTTCTTGATCTTTTTTAGCGACGCCATTATAGCGTAATGTATACTTCCTTATATTTTTTTTCATATGTGTCAGCTCCTTGCACCATTTTCATCTGGTTAATTTTTATTGCTGATTTGGTATTGTCTTAGTGAAATAGAATATGGTGCAATCAGACACAGTGATTGAGCAGCAGTTGCAAACGCAGGGAGGTCAACAACACCTCCACAAAAAGGAGACCCTGTAATAAAGCGTTAGACATACGTTTGCGGACTAATTATGCCGTTAAAATTATACTTCATGAACGTAGAAGGAGTAGAGGACAGCAGGGACACTCCTACCAACTTGTGCAAATGCAGACCAAGTCATTGCAGCTTCTACCGGCAAAAAAGGCACGTGTTAGTGACACGCCACCATTCGCCCCTGTTTTGTCATATATTTACATTGATGAAATTGTTTTCCCAAGGAGAGAAAGTGAAATACAATTTGCGAACTTACTGCGCAAACATCATTACCTAAAGCCAATGACTTAAAGACTGAACGAGTCAGGAAACTCACGCACAGACGCTCGCCATTTTATTTCCTGTAAAAGGTTTCCGGAAACAGCATGAGCTTTGTGGTTTCAGGGTTATAGCCCGGTGTTTCCATTTTTGCTAAATCAAGACTGAAGCGCACGCCACAAGACGACTATTTAGCCATCCGAGATTATGGCGATGTGTAGGCCTCCGCTAGCTCACGACCCACCGCAGCAAATATCGCGCGAGTTGTGATGCCTTTTCCGTTCGGGCAAAATAAGAAAAGAACTGTATTAATTTTTTTTTTATTCAGAGAAGACATAAGAGCGTTAAGAAAAAAAAAAACAATAGATAGATGGGTATACGGAATGTGTCACACGTGCTTTTCTTTCTTGCACACATTCACGGATTTCCCGAGTGTTTCTTTTCCCCCTCTCCCCTCTCGCTTTCTCCATTTCGGGTACTCGCGCACGTAAACGCACAACCACGTGACCACTTACGGACCACCCTTCGCACGTCGTGAAAGCCAATCAACGACTATCCATAGCCGCCTCCTTCCCTTTCCTCCTCCTTCCCACTACTCCTCAGAAAGTGGAGGCACAGAGCACCTTGGAGGCTTTAAAAGACAGCGCCACCCTCTCGAGAGGCAGTTCAAGCACGCAGTGATTTCAGAGCCAGTTCAGCTGCACTGTTTGGGGTATAATTTCATCGTGCACGCTTCGACGATCGGAATCGCAACGCATCTCTTCGAAGCCACGACGGTGACAGCCAGCAGCTTCTGACCTGCCGAGACGAGTGACTGAAGCGCATCGCAGCCACGTCGACGTTGAAGCACAATTTCAGTCATGGTGCGATCAGAGTCAAGGAGCAACGACGACAGAGTTGTCCTCGCAAGTGAGTACGAGCACCCGACTTCTGAAGCTGTGGCTCGTGGAGCATCGGTGAATAGCTCTTCCCATTCTTCGGAGAAAGAAACAGCTGTCGAAGATGGTGGCAAACCGCGCAGAAGGAGGCTTCGACGGCTTTTTTCGAAGCCTTCCGGCGCCTCCCACGATCACGTCCAGACGACCAACGATGACGTCGTCCTCGAGGGTGAAGGCCTTCAGACGACTGAAGCAGCATCGCCGAACCGTTTTGCTGAATGCCCGGGAAAGAAAACTGCTGCACACCATGACGACACCCAACGCGGAAGGAACCCTTCACCGATTACGTATGTTCTGCAAGGATTTACAGAGTGCCCCTTCTTGGACATGCGACGCATCTCCTTCTTGGAGCCTTTGCCCGCATCTTGCGTTTGCGCCATGTGCGGCGCTCTTCCTGACAGGACCAGGCAGCTTCCCTGCGGCCACGCCGTGTGCTGGGTGTGCTGGTATATCGCCTACGACAGCGCCGACAAACTGCACCAGGACAACAGTGCGCTAAGGATGTTCCGCAGTGGCCTCTGTCCCAAGGATGGGGACCCGTTCTCCGATCCTGCTCTGGGTGATGCGACCTGCCCAACGAGTATCTCCACCAAATTGGTGTACTGCGTCTACGGAGTGCTTGGCTGCCGGTGCAAGGTCGAACTCCGAGATCTGGAGGCCCACTGCCTATACGAATGCCGCTTCAACCCAATGACCCGTACTCTCTGCTGGAAAGACATCCCAGGGTGCAAGACCGATCAATATTTTCTACTCCGTCCAGGATGGTTGACTGGTTGATCTCGCATATGACGCATAAGAACGGCGACTACAGCGGCAGTTCGTTCGGCTACGGTCAGCGCCTTCGAAGCACCCTTAAAAGCTACTCGGCAGTCCGACAATAAAGAAAATGTTCTTTTCAATTTACTCGGCTTGAGTGATGATTGCACATGTGTTCAGGTCGCCGGCGACGGCTTGCACTTGAACATGACGTGACTTGCTATACGACATGGTACAAATTAAACCAGGTTATTAGAGACAATAAGCTAGTGTGGCTACACGCATATTTGTTTATTTAGATTACAATATGTTAGTGAAGTGTAGAAATTGTTTGCAAGGGACAGCTTTAGTGTTTGGTTTGATATACGTCGAAATGCAGTCGATGCGACGGGCACAAAAGTGTCGATTTGATGCGCATCCGTCTCGGAGGTGTCGTCTGCACTTTTGACACGGTCCCACACCGGTGTCACGCGCTTCACAGTTAATTGCGGACGCACTGTGCTTTCTGCGCTCATTGGACGGAAGTTAATTATATTTCATTAGAAAGCTAGCCCCGACTTTGTGTGCTTTCTATTGAATGCTAGTATTATCGCCTAGCCGGAAGCATTACCTGACACAGCTCAACAGAGTTTGTGACAAAAACGGCGTTCTTGCTTTGCAATTTTCGTACTGCGTTTCCAGTAAAAGTATTCAGCATAACAAAATGAAGATTGCAGTGCATTTAAATGAAAGTTTATACAAGGTTACCATGAAGAGACATTCTGTGTAGAGAAATTACAAATTTAATAGGACCTAATGAGTATGGGCGAGACAAAAGTTCATGAATGAAATTATTTTTCCCTTTTGAACGCAGAACAACAAAACTTAGTGCTTTTCTAGGTTACATGTGCACATATTATCTATGCGAAGTTGAATTGTGTTCTAGTGAATAATTGATGAGGCATTGACATTTATTGCTATACTTGATCAGGCATCACCGAAGGAGAGGCGAAACTATTCAAGCTGAAACTTTGCAATTTTCAATGACCAAGCAGCAAGCCCTTCTCTATAATTTTATGAAGAGCAAATTGATATATGCTGATTTAGGTATCTACAAGAAGCTGCGAATTTAAATTTAACATGTTTTTCTGCTCATCCGCTCCGTCAAATTGTCATTCTTTTTCATATGCATGCTAATTCACAACGAGTCTTGCACATTATAGTGGACCCATACGATGTCTTGTAATTACTAGCATTTACTAGTTTTACTAAGCAGTGCTTGAGAGAATAGATTTTATTTAAATAATTAATGGCAAAGGAGGTTTTTGCTGGTGGCGCCATCTGGACAAAAAAGATATCAAGCCATTTCACGTCAGTTTCAACATTTTTGAAATGTAACGCCACTAAACATTTCGAAACCGGCAAAACGCGGATGGATTCATTCCTCAGATTCGAGTGTTTGGCTTAGTCTCGTCGCTACGCCAGCCCTACGCTGCTTCGAGCACACGTGCCTGCAACCAGGCCTTCAACGTGGTCCTAAGGCAGCTCACTCAATTGTGGCTGTTGGGAAAAAAAGAAAGAAGGAAATATATAAAAAAACGGGCAGTGCACTGTATGGCGCGTCATGGCCACATGCCTGCTAGTCAGCAAGTTGGGCTATTGTGCCCCGGATTACTGAAGATAAAGATTCCAGAAATGTCATGGGTGCCTATTTTTGTTCATAATTGACTCCAGTCATCCTAGTTCCCAGGCTCATACGACGATATCTGGAAACTTGTTTTCCCCACGGGCTGACGTGCTATGGCTTTGGTAGAGTACTGTACTTGCCTTATTCTACGCGACGCCTGTGGAGCGATATGATTAACAACAAACAATGAGCGAGCTTTTATTACCCCAACTGCAGGGAAAAGTGCTGATGGCTGCGTGATCTGTAGTATTCCGAGCCGGGCGCATCAAACCGAATGCACGTCCTCTGACACCCAGGGAAGTTTTTAAACACCTGATTTCCAGTAGGTGGTCTTCTCCTAGAAAGATATAGCGTATTTACCCGCGTAAAAATCGCCCTTGCATAATGCTGGAACACCCACATTGCCCACTTTCTTTTTCGGGACGTAATCGTATCCTTGAAAATTACTGTAGTGATTGCAATCTGCGTGTTGCGGTACATGGCAGCCGATGCGGCAGAGTTTCATGCCATTTTTTTTTTGCAAAGCCGTTCTGCAATTACAGGCGCAAATGCGCACATATTATTACGATATCACCGAGCGATGCTCAAGAGCCGCCGCGAGAGCCACGATGAAGTTGGTCGGTGCCCTTGGTGTGAGCGAGCGTCAACCTGGCTTCCTGGCTACAGTGTAAATAGCGCGTGCATAGCCTCCATCTTCTGTGTCTTTCAACATGTAACAATATGATCTAAAGTCTCCGAATCCAGCACACAAAAAAGAGAGAAATACCATGGACAGCGTGAAAAAGGCGAACAACACGTGCACAATTGAGGCAATTTAGACTGATGACTTTTTGAAAGAAGTAAATTTGGAAGTAATCTATTATTGCAGCTCCTGCTTCTATAGAGCGTGTGATAATATTCCAAAGGCCCGTGTGAGGATATGTCATTGGGCGCCTGCATGCGTCATGGGGAGGTAGGGAAACTGTCCTTCGGGAAACCGAAGAAAAACAGCTCTCGGCGAAACTTGAAAAAACATCTTTGGGCTGTGGGCAAGGCTATGCGCGAGTGCTTGCGATGGTCACTGTGATCATAACGCTTGCGCAATGAGTGCTAGCCGGGTTGAGTGCGCGTACATTTACTAATGCGTACATTCTGCGCTACCGCTTCCTTTATCATTCCGCTGTACCGCGGCTCTGAAACTCGAATGACGCGACCTCCAATACCATGCATGTGGGCTCTCTATAGATGGTACACCCGTGACAGCGTGCCAGGTGCGCTGGAAGTCCGCGTGATTTCTATCCCAGTAAAATATTCGAACCACGTGTACTATACCAACTATTATGTAGGCCTTCGCGAATAGTACCTTTTGAGACCAATCGAAAACTGGCAATGACAAATCGAATCCAATAATGATCATTCCATTCCACAACCGAATCGAAAAGCCCATAATTAGATACGTTATACAGATTTCGCACACCCCTACTAGTATTCTAGTAAAATTTATGCACCTACTGGGATTTACAGCTTCTGTCCCGCGATAGATTTCCACGACTGCAATATATTTGGATAAAAAGCCGAATAAGTGGACATCAGCAATTTACAGACGGCAGACGTTGAAACAAACCCATATAATAAACATTTCTTTTTGTGCGCACGTGCGCATATTCATCATGTCATTGAGTGACACTTATCAGTTAAATCATAATGTCTTCTTTTGCTCCTGTTTTTAGCTGCAGCGAATACAGTGAAACGCAAGCAGTATTATTTGAAAATTATGGGATTTTACGTGCCAAAGCCACTCTCTGGTTATGAGGCACGCCGTAGTGCAGGACTCCAGAAATTCCGACCACCTGGGGTTCTTTAACGTGCACCTAAATCTATGTACACGGGTGCTTTTGCATTTCGCCCGCATCGAAATGTGGCCGCCATGCCCGGGATTCGATCCCGCGACCTCGTGCTCCGCATCCCAACACCAGTATTATTTGGGTTGCATTCGTTCCTTCGCGTGTTCGCTTGTCGAGTTCTTCATGAATTTGAAAACTTTCTTAAGCGGCGGGTGCAGATGAGACGGGGATGATTTCTCTGTGATATCATAATTGAGGAACGCATAGTTGGGGTAAGTGGTACACGAGCAGGTGCAAAGAACGCAACTGCAATTGTTTGCGTGTTCATCTGTGCTAAATGACATGAATAGTGTCCTTCTATAGAGTTTATCTTAAAGCCGTTCGCAAGCCATCAGTGAACCAGAAAGCCAAAGGCACATGGACGACGGAATAGCAAATAAACCCGCACCATTGCTGGCTTGAGGTAATCAGGCACGACGAGGCAATCCCGGTTTTATCCCCTGACTTCCTCTCCGCGGGAGTGCTGCCGCTTTGTGCCTGGGCCGTACGCACTGAAATGTCAGCTAGTTATGACACCTCTATTTCGGCGCCCGAGTATACCGATGGCAAGCAGTGCAAGTGCTTTGGCCGCATGCTTCGAGACGCCGACGACTGCCAAAAACCATTCTACGCACAGTGTGTGGGATCTGCATAATTTCCCTTTCGTTTAGCGTTCTGCAAACTACGCGCCCGCCAAAAGGAGGTTCTATGCTTGAAATAACTGTAGCTTTATGCCTATAAACACATAAATTTAAAGGGAAGGAAATTGCTATTGATTACAGTAAATGTCTAGCGCAGTCTGCTGACACCTGAACAGCGCACAGCAGCGAAGAAGGACCGGCGATAAAACAGAAGGGGCAGAGTATAGTTGAGATACTGGGCAGAGATAGTTGAGTATATTTGAACAACGAAAAATTTACGACAGACTGACAAAGTAAAAAAAGAGTTGGTTAGTCGAGTGACTTCCCGGAGAAAGGTTGTCGCCGGTACGGTTAGGTTCGAAGAAGTCGCAGTTCTTTTGTAAGCTATCCCGAACCACATGCACGTGCACAGAAATTAGAGTCGTGTGCCCCGTTGAAACCAGCTTTGTTTCGACCACATGTGCCGCGTGACCTAATGCCTATTCTCCTGCGTTCAGAAGCGCCCCGGCAAGCTCATTTCCATTACTTCGACTCTTTTGCTCGCCTTGCAGTGAGCCATAAAGGGTGCTTTCTATGTACATGCGCGACGGAAAGGCTTTGCGTGCAGTCATCTGAAGAATTATTGGGCCTCCCGAAACAGATGTAGTGAATGTGAGGACCATGGCTTTTCTTTTTTCTTTTTTTTTTCTAAACTGTTTGTAAAATGCATGATCATGAACGTTTATTTGGTTGGCGAACAAATGTTCCTAGGCCATCGGTCGTGTCCCGGTGCAACAGTACCGACTCCTGCAATCGCCAAAGCTACGCAGCGTTGACGTGGGCTAGTATATGTGTGAGTGTCTACCTCCATTAATGCGGACTGTTCGCTGCTCTGCCTGACCATGGAACAGTTCAAATGTTCACGTTGTGCGGCATACAGTCCCGTCAACGGCGCTGAAGCATGTCTCCTTGCCCCAAACTAACAATTCCTCATGATCAAAAGTGCATCAGAAGTAGGAAGAAAGGAAGGAGAGGAGACTCCACGTAAAGGTCGGGGTGAGCGGGCGCAGCTGGATAGCGTCCTCACTCTCCGCCTGCGGCCTGCTTCCCTTCTCGCGTGGCACACGACGTTGCCTTCTCTGCCTTTCGAAAGACGTCGTGTGCAGGCAGAATGGTTTTTGGCAGTCGTCGGCGTCTCGAAGCATGCGGCCAAAGCACTTGCAATGCTTGTTATCGGTATCCTCTGGCGCCGAAATAGAGTTGTCATAACTAATGACATTTCAGTGCGTACGGCCCAGGCACAAGGCGGCAGCACTCCCGGACAGAAAGTCACGTGATAAAACCGGGATTGCCTCGTCGTGCCTGATTACCTCAAGCCAGCAATGGTGCGGGTTCATTTCCTATTCCGCCGTCCATGTGCCTTTGGCTTTCTGGTTCACTGATGGCTTGCGAACGGCTTTAAGATAAACTCTAGAAGGATACTATTCATGTCATTTAGCACAGATGAACACGCAAACAATTGCAGTTGCGTTCTTTGCACCTCCTCGTGTACCACTTACCCCAACTATGCGTTTCTCAGTTATGATATCACAGAGAAATTATCCCCGTCTCATCTGCACCCGCCGCTTAAGAAAGTTCTCAAATTCATGAAGAACTCGACAAGCGAACACGCGAAGGAACGAATGCAACCCAAATAATACTGGTGTTGGGGTGCGGAGCACGAGGTCGCGGGATCGAATCCCGGGCATGGCGGCCACATTTCGATGCGGGCGAAATGCAAAAGCACCCGTGTACATAGATTTAGGTGCACGTTAAAGAACCCCAGGTGGTCGGAATTTCTGGAGTCCTGCACTACGGCGTGCCTCATAACCAGAGAGTGGCTTTGGCACGTAAAATCCCATAATTTTCAAATAATACTGCTTGCGTGTCACTGTATTCGCTGCAGCTAAAAACAGGAGCAAAAGAAGACATTATGATTTAACTGATAAGTGTCACTCAATGACATGATGAGTATGCGCACGTGCGCACAAAAAGAAATGTTTATTATATGGGTTTGTTTCAACGTCTGCCGTCTGTAAATTGCTGATGTCCACTTATTCGGCTTTTTATCCAAATATATTGCAGTCGTGGAAATCTATCGCGGGACAGAAGCTGTAAATCCCAGTAGGTGCATAAATTTTACTAGAATACTAGTAGGGGTGTGCGAAATCTGTATAACGTATCTAATTATGGGCTTTTCGATTCGGTTGTGGAATGGAATGATCATTATTGGATTCGATTTGTCATTGCCAGTTTTCGATTGGTCTCAAAAGGTACTATTCGCGAAGGCCTACATAATAGTTGGTATAGTACACGTGGTTCGAATATTTTACTGGGATAGAAATCACGCGGACTTCCAGCGCACCTGGCACGCTGTCACGGGTGTACCATCTATAGAGAGCCCACATGCATGGTATTGGAGGTCGCGTCATTCGAGTTTCAGAGCCGCGGTACAGCGGAATGATAAAGGAAGCGGTAGCGCAGAATGTACGCATTAGTAAATGTACGCGCACTCAACCCGGCTAGCACTCATTGCGCAAGCGTTATGATCACAGTGACCATCGCAAGCACTCGCGCATAGCCTTGCCCACAGCCCAAAGATGTTTTTTCAATTTTCGCCGACAGCCGTTTTTCGTCGGTTTCCCGAAGGACAGTTTCCCTACCTCCCCATGACGCATGCAGGCGCCCAATGACATATCCTCACACGGGCCTTTGGAATAATATCACACGCTCTATAGAAGCAGGAGCTGCAATAATAGATTACTTCCAAATTGACTTCTTTCAAAAAGTCATCAGTCTAAATTGCCTCAATTGTGCACGTGTTGTTCGCCTTTTTCACGCTGTCCATGGTATTTCTCTCTTTTTTGTGTGCTGGATTCGGAGACTTTAGATCATATTGTTACATGTTGAAAGACACAGAAGATGGAGACTATGCACGCGCTATTTACACTGTAGCCAGGCAGCCAGGTTGACGCTCGCTCACACCAAGGGCACCGACCAACTTCATCGTGGCTCTCGCGGCGGCTCTTGAGCATCGCTCGGTGATATCGTAATAATATGTGCGCATTTGCGCCTGTAATTGCAGAACGGCTTTGCAAAAAAAAATGGCATGAAACTCTGCCGCATCGGCTGCCATGTACCGCAACACGCAGATTGCAATCACTACAGTAATTTTCAAGGATACGATTACGTCCCGAAAAAGAAAGTGGGCAATGTGGGTGTTCCAGCATTATGCAAGGGCGATTTTTACGCGGGTAAATACGCTATATCTTTCTAGGAGAAGACCACCTACTGGAAATCAGGTGTTTAAAAACTTCCCTGGGTGTCAGAGGACGTGCATTCGGTTTGATGCGCCCGGCTCGGAATACTACAGATCACGCAGCCATCAGCACTTTTCCCTGCAGTTGGGGAAATAAAAGCTCGCTCATTGTTTGTTGTTAATCATATCGCTCCACAGGCGTCGCGTAGAATAAGGCAAGTACAGTACTCTACCAAAGCCATAGCACGTCAGCCCGTGGGGAAAACAAGTTTCCAGATATCGTCGTATGAGCCTGGGAACTAGGATGACTAGAGTCAATTATGAACAAAAATAGGCACCCATGACATTTCTGGAATCTTTATCTTCAGTAATCCGGGGCACAATAGCCCAACTTGCTGACTAGCAGGCATGTGGCCATGACGCGCCATACAGTGCACTGCCCGTTTTTTTTATATATTTCCTTCTTTCTTTTTTTCCCAACAGCCACAATTGAGTGAGCTGCCTTAGGACCACGTTGAAGGCCTGGTTGCAGGCACGTGTGCTCGAAGCAGCGTAGGGCTGGCGTAGCGACGAGACTAAGCCAAACACTCGAATCTGAGGAATGAATCCATCCGCGTTTTGCCGGTCTCGAAATGTTTAGTGGCGTTACATTTCAAAAATGTTGAAACTGACGTGAAATGGCTTGATATCTTTTTTGTCCAGATGGCGCCACCAGCAAAAACCTCCTTTGCCATTAATTACTTAAATAAAATCTATTCTCTCAAGCACTGCTTAGTAAAACTAGTAAATGCTAATAATTACAAGACATCGTATGGGTCCACTATAATGTGCAAGACTCGTTGTGAATTAGCATGCATATGAAAAAGAATGACAATTTGACGGAGCGGATGAGCAGAAAAACATGTTAAATTTAAATTCGCAGCTTCTTGTAGATACCTAAATCAGCATATATCAATTTGCTCTTCATAAAATTATAGAGAAGGGCTTGCTGCTTGGTCATTGAAAATTGCAAAGTTTCAGCTTGAATAGTTTCGCCTCTCCTTCGGTGATGCCTGATCAAGTATAGCAATAAATGTCAATGCCTCATCAATTATTCACTAGAACACAATTCAACTTCGCATAGATAATATGTGCACATGTAACCTAGAAAAGCACTAAGTTTTGTTGTTCTGCGTTCAAAAGGGAAAAATAATTTCATTCATGAACTTTTGTCTCGCCCATACTCATTAGGTCCTATTAAATTTGTAATTTCTCTACACAGAATGTCTCTTCATGGTAACCTTGTATAAACTTTCATTTAAATGCACTGCAATCTTCATTTTGTTATGCTGAATACTTTTACTGGAAACGCAGTACGAAAATTGCAAAGCAAGAACGCCGTTTTTGTCACAAACTCTGTTGAGCTGTGTCAGGTAATGCTTCCGGCTAGGCGATAATACTAGCATTCAATAGAAAGCACACAAAGTCGGGGCTAGCTTTCTAATGAAATATAATTAACTTCCGTCCAATGAGCGCAGAAGGCACAGTGCGTCCGCAATTAACTGTGAAGCGCGTGACACCGGTGTGGGACCGTGTCAAAAGTGCAGACGACACCTCCGAGACGGATGCGCATCAAATCGACACTTTTGTGCCCGTCGCATCGACTGCATTTCGACGTATATCAAACCAAACACTAAAGCTGTCCCTTGCAAACAATTTCTACACTTCACTAACATATTGTAATCTAAATAAACAAATATGCGTGTAGCCACACTAGCTTATTGTGTCTAATAACCTGGTTTAATTTGTACCATGTCGTATAGCAAGTCACGTCATGTTCAAGTGCAAGCCGTCGCCGGCGACCTGAACACATGTGCAATCATCACTCAAGCCGAGTAAATTGACAAGAACATTTTCTTTATTGTCGGACTGCCGAGTAGCTTTTAAGGGTGCTTCGAAGGCGCTGACCGTAGCCGAACGAACTGCCGCTGTAGTCGCCGTTCTTATGCGTCATATGCGAGATCAACCAGTCAACCATCCTGGACGGAGTAGAAAATATTGATCGGTCTTGCACCCTGGGATGTCTTTCCAGCAGAGAGTACGGGTCATTGGGTTGAAGCGGCATTCGTATAGGCAGTGGGCCTCCAGATCTCGGAGTTCGACCTTGCACCGGCAGCCAAGCACTCCGTAGACGCAGTACACCAATTTGGTGGAGATACTCGTTGGGCAGGTCGCATCACCCAGAGCAGGATCGGAGAACGGGTCCCCATCCTTGGGACAGAGGCCACTGCGGAACATCCTTAGCGCACTGTTGTCCTGGTGCAGTTTGTCGGCGCTGTCGTAGGCGATATACCAGCACACCCAGCACACGGCGTGGCCGCAGGGAAGCTGCCTGGTCCTGTCAGGAAGAGCGCCGCACATGGCGCAAACGCAAGATGCGGGCAAAGGCTCCAAGAAGGAGATGCGTCGCATGTCCAAGAAGGGGCACTCTGTAAATCCTTGCAGAACATACGTAATCGGTGAAGGGTTCCTTCCGCGTTGGGTGTCGTCATGGTGTGCAGCAGTTTTCTTTCCCGGGCATTCAGCAAAACGGTTCGGCGATGCTGCTTCAGTCGTCTGAAGGCCTTCACCCTCGAGGACGACGTCATCGTTGGTCGTCTGGACGTGATCGTGGGAGGCGCCGGAAGGCGTCGAAAAAAGCCGTCGAAGCCTCCTTCTGCGCGGTTTGCCACCATCTTCGACAGCTGTTTCTTTCTCCGAAGAATGGGAGGAGCTATTCACCGATGCTCCACGAGCCACAGCTTCAGAAGTCGGGTGCTCGTACTCACTTGCGAGGACAACTCTGTCGTCGTTGCTCCTTGACTCTGATCGCACCATGACTGGAATTGTGCTTCAACGTCGACGTGGCTGCGATGCGCTTCAGTCACTCGTCTCGGCAGGTCAGAAGCTGCTGGCTGTCACCGTCGTGGCTTCGAAGAGATGCGTTGCGATTCCGATCGTCGAAGCGTGCACGATGAAATTATACCCCAAACAGTGCAGCTGAACTGGCTCTGAAATCACTGCGTGCTTGAACTGCCTCTCGAGAGGGTGGCGCTGTCTTTTAAAGCCTCCAAGGTGCTCTGTGCCTCCACTTTCTGAGGAGTAGTGGGAAGGAGGAGGAAAGGGAAGGAGGCGGCTATGGATAGTCGTTGATTGGCTTTCACGACGTGCGAAGGGTGGTCCGTAAGTGGTCACGTGGTTGTGCGTTTACGTGCGCGAGTACCCGAAATGGAGAAAGCGAGAGGGGAGAGGGTGAAAAGAAACACTCGGGAAATCCGTGAATGTGTGCAAGAAAGAAAAGCACGTGTGACACATTCCGTATACCCATCTATCTATTGTTTTTTTTTTCTTAACGCTCTTATGTCTTCTCTGAATAAAAAAAAATTAATACAGTTCTTTTCTTATTTTGCCCGAACGGAAAAGGCATCACAACTCGCGCGATATTTGCTGCGGTGGGACGTGAGCTAGCGGAGGCCTACACAGCACCATAATCTCGGATGGCTAAATAGTCGTCTTATGGCGTGCGCTTCAGTCTTGATTTAGCAAAAATGGAAACACCGGGCTACAACCCTGAAACCACAAAGCTCATGCTGTTTCCGGAAACCTTTTACAGGAAATAAAATGGCGAGCGTCTGTGCGTGAGTTTCCTGACTCGTTCAGTCTTTAAGTCATTGGCTTTAGGTAATGATGTTTGCGCAGTAAGTTCGCAAATTGTATTTCACTTTCTCTCCTTGGGAAAACAATTTCATCAATGTAAATATATGACAAAACAGGGGCGAATGGTGGCGTGTCACTAACACATGCCTTTTTTGCCGGTAGAAGCTGCAATGACTTGGTCTGCATTTGCACAAGTTGGTAGGAGTGTCCCTGCTGTCCTCTACTCCTTCTACGTTCATGAAGTATAATTTTAACGGCATAATTAGTCCGCAAACGTATGTCTAACGCTTTATTACAGGGTCTCTTTTTTGTGGAGGTGTTGTTGACCTCCCTGCGTTTGCAACTGCTGCTCAATCACTGTGTCTGATTGCACCATATTCTATTTCACTAAGACAATACCAAATCAGCAATAAAAATTAACCAGATGAAAATGTTGCAAGGAGCTGACACATATGAAAAAAAAAAATATATGGAAGTATACATTACGCTATAATGGCGTCGCTAAAAAAGATCAAGAACGGCTTGGTTCACAATGACCACATGTTCTTGCACTTCGCTTGGGCAGAGGAAATGTCTGCTTAGAAAAGTATTCCATACGATCATCCCAATCGATTGACGAGGATTGTAAATTAAAATTTCTTCACCTTGTAATACCTGGCCTTCTGCCGGCACAATGATGCCTCAAAGGCATAAAGATTGCAGATTTGTGTGCTTCCCAATTTCAATAGTAACAAAATTGAATTCGGGTGTTTATCGCGAAACTGCAGAGCAATTTAATATCACAGACTAAGCCTTCGCTTCAATGAAAGTTTTTAAGTACGCATGACATCTTCGATCATCGCAGGAATTTATATCTCCCAGCTGCTGCGGTGACTTTTCAATCACTTTGAGTTATTTCTTTTTTTACGAAATAATGTTTCCCCCTCTATTGTATTCTTTTTCGCATTCAATAAGGCCGTTTTTAACAGAGATCACATATACGTGGTCTTGCACAGAATCATGCCTAATTCCAGTCAATATGTTTATTTGAAAAACTTTCATCAAGTATTTCTTTAATGCAATTAATACCTACGCTTGAAAAGGTTGGCGAGATATATTTCGCTTGAGAACTCTAATTACAAATTTATTTGTCGGCGGTGAGTTTTAGTGCACTGGCTATGTTCTACTTAATACAGATAGGTATATTATACACGCCTAGTAAATCTGATGACAGTTGGGAACAGTTGGATCAGTAAGTTACTGCAAAGGCTCTAGTTTACCCTGGAACTTTGATCTCCGTATGGGAATCTTAGATAATGTTTCTCCTGTTTGTCTGACATTTTAAACAAGATGCCTTGTTCAGTTTGCCAAATGTTTCGTGGACGCATTGTAGAAGACCCTGGGTGCATGACCAAACCACGTGGCCAGAGCGTCGTCGCTGCAAACGACCGCACCAAGATGCAGCCACTGTTTTTTCTTGATCAACTTCTCTCAAGGCAATTTCTGTAATAGCATCAAGAGGTCTCAGAGATATATTAACCAGGCCTACTGGTTATAATTGTGTGCTAATTATTACAAACACACTCAAGAGCTCCCATCTAAATGTTTGCACCTGCTTGTTCCAGTGTATTGTACTTTTGGATGAGATACGGCTGTATATATTTGCTTTATTCAGTTATGTGGCCATATTTTCTACCTCCGTGAGACCTAAAGTTTGAATGTATAATGTGAATTATTTTTACTTCATTGCTGAATGTAAAATTTGCATTCTACAGCTACAGTTGTGTGGTTGACATAGCGAATGAGTTTCCCGGTTTACTAATAACAGAAATTTCAGTATTGCTATGTCTAGTGGTATCGGCTCATAGCGCCTGTTTTTGGTACTGTTAATATGTCGTTTTTACTTTTACCTGACATATTTCTTCTATTCTACAACTGCTTGGACCAAGGCTGCTGCAAACCGCGACACTGAATCTTTTCTTTTGTTTAAATGTATATTTCTTTGTATTTTGTCACAAGCCTAGTCTTCTCCTTTACCATCATACCCAGTTTACCCTTCCTTTATTTATTCTTTAACAAAAATTCCTTAAATTCTTGGCATATGGCATGTTCCTTCCCTTTCTCCTTATTTCGTGGAGATACGTGGATGCATTCTCTTTCCAACCAGTTCTCAGCTGTACTTTTCACGGAACGCCGATTGCTGGAATTCAGTTTCCTTGCCCAGGTTGCTGTCCCTTACAATGTGGCTCTCATTTACGCAGAAATTGACGGCTGGCTCACAATGCCGAGCTAACAGTGGAATTCAAACGTGCAGGGCACTTGAAGTTCGTCAGCATTGCCCCTTTTGTGGCCGTTTCTCACTGCCAATCTACAGAATTCAAGGGAGATTTTCTGAATAGTTCCTACTTTCCCTGCAAACCAAGCACACTGGATGGGCGCAAGCTACGTATTCCTGGTAAAAAAAAAAAGAAACACCATGTCACGGTTCACTGTGTGTGGCGATGAAGGATACGGATGCCAAGTGACTGTGAGGCGACGTGCCTATTCGTCACGCTTGTCCGTCGGGTTTGTGCGACGGGATTGTGCGCCAGTGCAAATACGACTTTCTTTTTTCCTACGTTCTCCCCATCTTCGCCACAGTGTGGTTTTAACGCGAAGATTTTTTTTCCTCTTCCTCCAACTTTTCTACTGCATGCTCCTGCATTCTCGCACGCAGCTGCGGGTGGGGAAAGGGGTGTTCAGAGCCTGCATATATAGACTTTTTCATCGGGCGAGGAGGATTGGGCGCGCGGAAAGCCTTTCCTCCTCTCTTGCTTGGGCGATCCGACGCGGCGCAGCTTGTAAGTATTGCTGTCGCGTGCTGCGGAACGATTTCGAGATGTTTTAGATCGTACTTTGTGAACTGTACACCATGTCAGTTCATATAAGGTCGTCAGGGAAGCCTTTCGATGTATCGATAACTACAGTTGGCGGAAATATCTCTTGGGGGCGCAAAAATGTGACGCGTTTTATCAGCCGCGGTGTACGCACATTATCAGTCGCGGTGTGTGTATGTGTTGTGAACCATTTTGCTTATATAGGTTTTAATTCAACAAAGAAAACCGGTGTCTCTGTATTAGCAGCATCACATAGTAAATCTGCTCAATATCTGATCGCTTGGCGTGGGGAGTAAAACATAAAGCATAAGAGCGCATGCTCGTGCACGGCCAACCTAAGGCAACCACGAAACATCTAAGCGGCAGGCGCAATCAAGTATTTGTGATGCACCGGCATTGTTCTAGCGCATTTCAAGTCTAGTAGGCTTGAAATTACCGTATGTGTACGCTAGCCTTCCTGCATGAGGCCGATGGCGCTGCTCAACACAGCGATTACTGCGGTTGGTAATCCTGCACGGTACATATTTAAGCTGTGCGCTTCGGCATTCCCTTTTTGGCCTGCACACAGCCATAATATATCAGGGATCGCATAAAAAGAATGCGATGCCTGTTTTTGAGGACAAAGTTTCCGTAATGCGTGTGAGTGCGTCGTAGAGAACGGAACGAACGCAACCGAAAAAGAAATTCGGTAATCACCCTCTTTCTAGAAAAAGCAAGAGAAAACGGGCTAACGCCGATAGGGCCTCGCATAGTCATGCCGCACAACGTTTATAAATATATAACCGCTAATGCGCTATGCTTGGTCCATGCGGTATATAGAACAAAGATATATGTAATCCAGGGGCCCTATAATGTAAAACTATTCCAATATGTTTCTATTCCAATTTCCTGACGTCAAATTTGCGTAACCACCGACGCAAGCACCGGGCGG
The DNA here is from genome assembly GCF_038994185.2 of Dermacentor albipictus. Taxonomy (NCBI): domain Eukaryota; kingdom Metazoa; phylum Arthropoda; class Arachnida; order Ixodida; family Ixodidae; genus Dermacentor; species Dermacentor albipictus. The sequence continues at coordinate 81,340,847 of NC_091826.1, forward strand.
TCACCCATAGGGTTGTCTGAACAGACCAATCAAACGCTCTCCTCGTTCTTAGGAGGTCCCTTTTGTTTGCTTGAAAAACGAATAACATTGCCTACACTGAGCGGCTTGTTGTATCTAATTGGCTGACAAGAGGCGAGGAGAACGCTCAAGTGGAGAGGGATTCACTAGGGCAGAGCCAGTGCACTGAAAACCGATAACCGGATGAAGAGAGTGGTGCCGGCGTCTGCGATTGGTCGGCTTTCCCTTACTTAGCTTGTGGTGGCTGGTCGAAAATCGCGGCGGCATGCAACGGAAGCTTAAGAATGACGCTAAAATTGACCCTCAGCAAAGAAGAGTTGGCAGAATGAGGTAGTAAACGTGTCGAAAGTGCTTGAAAACGTTACACGGTCACGCAAGAAGTTTTATTATACGCAAATACACCCATGCTCTCCGGCAGGTGCGAGTAGCCAGCGTCTCAGCGATCGGCGGCAGCTATCTTTTATTCCTTTCGGAACGGGGCAGCCTGCGGCTATTCCGAAAAAAATTCAGTTTTGTTCGGCGTATATGCATCTTTATCGCGCACACGTCACTTTGACGCGGTGAGTTCGTGCGGTTTTGTGACGTCGCGTGACAGGCAGGTGAAGTGGGTGCAGCCCGAAAACTTTTTACCAATAGCTGAGGGCTAATGGTGAAAAGGGGTCGAATCAGAAATAACTGTTTTTCTTTTTTCTGTAAAATCATGCATAATCAGTGTGCACACATCATATCAGATGGGGAGGTATTGCGGTTTTTGTAACGTCGCGTGACAGACAGGTGAAGTGGGGGGTGGTCGAAAAAAGTTTTTGACCAATCGCGGAGGGCTGATAGCAGAATTGGAATAGAAAAGTTTGGAATAGTTTTACGTTATAGCGCCCCAGCACTGCTTAGGACGCTCGATCAGTTCGTAAACAGTCCCTTTGCTGGACAAGCGTAATTTAGACTGTAAGGTATGCTGCTATCACTTGCCAAAACTATTTTATTCAGGGGCGGAAACCTCATCCATCGAACCAAGTAGTCACGCAATGTAACCTGCAGCGAACAGTTTGAACGCTTGTCAAAGTATAACATCACAGCTCCTATAGTAGCAGAACGGTACCCACGCTCAAGCTGTTACGATCGTCGCGTATGTTTCGTGGCTCCTAAACCGCAGCTTAGAAATAGAGGGTAATACTGCAATAAGGTCACATTAGTGACTGGAACATTCAGAAATACACAATTCATCCCCGAGGCTGATTGTAGACTCGAATATGCGCGTGCACATCGCACTGCGTGTTCCGTCCACCTCAACGCCGGCAGAAATTCCGGCCATGACGCCTTAAACCACTTCAGCACGTCTCACAGAACCGTTTACCATGTAGAAGACGCACGTCATACTAAACAGGCCGCACGACGCCGAAAACAAACGCCAGAACCTGCCGCCGAGCGTATACCTGCCATGCAAAAGGCCGCTTTCACCCAAGCCAGTATGGCGCTGCCCATAGGCGGCGCCACTGCGCTCACAATATGGCGGCACCTACGAAAAAAATGTCTATAAAGGTCGTCAGGGAAGCCTTTCGATGTATCGGTAACTACAGTTGGCGGAAATACGTGTTGGGGGCGCAAAAATGTGACGCGCATAAACAGCCGCGGTGTACGCGCATTATCAGTCGCGGTGCGTGTATGTGTTCTTTACTATTTTGCTTATATCGATCTCAATTCAACAAAGAAAACTGGCGTCTCTGTATTACCAGCATTAAATGGTAAATCAGCTCACTGTCTGATCGATTGGCGTAGGGAGTAAAACATAAAACATAAGAGCGCATGCTCGTGCACGGCCAACCTAAGGCAACCACGAAACATCTGAGCGGCATGCTCTATCAAGTATTTGTGATACATTGGCATCGTTCTCACGTATTTCAAGTCTAGTATGCTTGAAATTACCATATCTCTACGCTAGCCTTGCTGGATGAAGCCCATGGCGCTGCTCAACACAGCGATCACTTCGGTTGGTGAGCCAGCACGATATATATAGAAGCTGTGTGCTTCGGCATTGCCTTTTTGGCTTGTATACAGCCATAATATATGAGAGGGTTCGCATAAAAAGAATGCGATGGCTATTTTTGTGCGCAAAATTTCCGTCATACGTGTGAGTGCGTCGTTGAGAACTGAATGAACACAACCGAAAAAAAGAATTCGGTTATCATCCTTTTTCTATAAAAAGGAAAAGAAAACTGGATAACGCCTCACAACGTTTATAAATATATAACCGCTGATGCCGTGTGCTTGGACCATGCGCTATTTAGAACAAAGATATCTGTAATCCAGCCCCTACTACTGCTTAGGACGCTCGCGCAGTTCGTAAACGGTCGCTTTGCTGGACAAGCTTAATTCAGACTGTAAGGCGTGCTGCTATTCCTATCCAAAACTATTTTATTCATGGGCGGAAAACTCATCCATCGAACCAAGTAGTCACGCAATGTAACCTGCAGCGAACAGTTTGAACGCTTGTCAAAGTATAGCAGCACAGACCCTATCGTAGCAGAAGGGTACCCACGCTGTTACGATCATCCCATATGTTTCATGGCTCCTAAACCGCAGCTTAGAAATAGAGGGTAATACTGCAATAAGGTCACATTAGTGACTGGAACATTCAGAAATACACAATTCATCTCCGAGGCTTATTGTAGACTCGAATATGCGCGCGCACATCGCACTGCGTGTTCCGTCCACCTCAACGCCGGCAGAAATTCCGGCCATGACGCCTTAAACCACTTCAGCACGTGTCACAGAACTGTTTATCACGTATAAGACGCACGTCATACTAAACAGACCACACGAGTGCGAAAACAAACGCCAGAACCTACCGCCGAGCGTATACCTGCCGTGCAAAAGACCGCTTTCACCCAAGCCAGTATGGCGCTGCTCACAGGCGGCGCCACTGCGTTCACAATAGGGCGGCGCCTAAGAAAAAACGGTGTATAAGAAAATAACGTGGAAGAGAGGTGAGGCGACGCGGGAAACTCGTTTGGACATTTCTATCGCGTGCCACGTGCACAACGCTTTTTGGAGATCTGTGGGTGTCGTCTCATTAGCGTTTTGACAGCTTTAATTATCCGTGACCCCCCGCAGCGCTTACCGTTCTAATAACGTACAAGCCTCAAGGAGTGGTGAATAGAGTGGTATAGATGGGGCAAGGTGACGAGGCAGAGAATCGTTAGAAGATGCGTAATCGCGAGATCAGTGCACAACAGCCTCACCACTCTTCACTCGCAGTTACCCTATGGGGCGGATGGTTAGGAGAAGGAAGACGCTACCTTAAGGAAATAAACGGGAGGAAACGCTACTCTGGACACACACATGACAAGAGTTGCAGAAGAACTGAAGGAATTATACGTTTCTGCAATTACTAAGAAAAAATCCATGCAAATTTGTCAACTGGACAACTGACGGACGGTTTGCAGATACAAAATCACATTAAATAGCCGCAGGTTCTATGCAACACTAAGCGAGCGGTCACACGTCAAATCAAGATTTCCGTCCTATGCGGCTATAGCCTTGCTCGACGTCGCGCGTTCAACCCCCACCGTGGCAGCCGATTTCGACAGCAGCGACATGCAATAGCGGTCGGGTACTTACGTTTAAGTGCACGTTAAAAAACAGCTCGGTACGAAAATTAATCCGTAGTCCGCCTCCACGGCGTGCCTAATAATCCGATTTTGGTTTTGGCACGCAGAAACTCGCCATTCTTCCGCCAATTCTGTTGCCGTGCGATGTGCCATGTGAAGCAATGACAGTGCTCAACCATGTCATAGGTTATAAACAATGATTCAGAACCACGCCTTAAGCAAACACGTACGTCTCGTTGTATGTTCATTGCACTATGCAGACAAACAGCAGTGATGGCCGCAAAACAACATTTGCCACCAATTCACAGCTCTAGTATTGCAGTAAACGCTGAAGGTATTAGTGATTCTCAGTAGCATTACCGCTGTTTATCGCCACTCAAACTAAACAACACAGAAAGATTCCCAAGCCCAGTAGGAATTGATTTTTACATGGATTGCCACAATGCGCGGGATCCACATACTTGTACTCCTTATTCTTCTGTAGCAGACAAGGCCCTCTAACATGCAGCAAGGAAGAGGTTGGCCTCGTCATGTAGGGCATGAGAACGCGCCTGCGAGACGCCATGCCCAGGTCTTCTCTGCCCGTTCGTGCATGAGCACGCACGCCGAACGTTTCTGTACTTCTTGTCTTGGAGGACATCGCTCACCCTCAATGATCTATTATACATATGTTATTCTTTTACATCATCTCGTCTTCCCTGTCGTACCCTCTCCGGTGGTCAATCTTGTTCGGGCTCTAAGCAAACGCTGGTGAAAGTCGCAGAAACCCCGCCCCCGTGGCCACGGGATGTACCAGCTCGTAACGGTTGGTCAGCCTTATCAACCAGAACTCCCATTGTTCGCCCTTTCTGTCAGAACTCCAAATTTCCCTTTGACCCTGCCGATTTGGATTCTGGTGCGGATTCTATTCCCTACTTCCGTTATTGTTGTGCTCTCACGCTAGCTGCTATACAACACGTCCAGGCTTATTATCTACTTTCTCCCCCTTGGAGGTTGGGCGTGAGTGGGATACACGCACATAAAGACGCTGCTAAAGATATCAGGAGCTGCCCTGAAGAAGACTTGCCCCGTGGTCGAAGCCTTGGCTCCAGTGTCATTACTTGTTCTATTAGTGCTCGTCATCTCAATTGAACTTATTTCTTGTTCAGGCAGAGAGACAGAGCAGAAGGTGTTTGTCTGGTACTATAAAACATTTGTGAACAAGGGAGACTGAAGCCTCATTTCGGCAACAAAATGTGTACTCGGCAGTGGACGAGAAGGGGCCCTTCCTTACAGACCATGATAGCTCAGTGGCTTGTGGTGTCTGTAGCAGTTATGCAGGATGTCGCGGGTTCACACCCACATCGACCCTCGTGTACCGTGCACCATGGGTAGGTGCAAAAATCCCGAGTTAAAATTGTTATTGTGTCCCCTACTATGACATGGGACCGTTTTTTGATCGTGGTTTTGGCAGAGGCACCTCGAGGATTGTAGTTGTGGTCCTTTTGTCAAAATGTTACTCATTTCTTGACGTTGCGGAATGTTTCGCCATTGCTATTTGTTATTCGTAAGAAAATTTTGTATTGTTTGAGCTAAGCACTTCGATCTTCACAAATGTTCTCGCATATACGAAGTCACCTGGGACAAAGAAATAATGAATGCGTCCGGGCGAATTACGGGACAAAACCACGATTACATTGGGACGTACGGCGTAGTGGGGTCTTCTGATTAATTCTGACTTCCAGCGTATCTTTAACGTGACCCCTGTGCACGGGACACGGGCGCTAAGTGACCGCGGCAGGTGTGGGTCAAAGAGAAAGGAGGAAACAGATGTTCGCCATAATGAGACGATATGTCACTGCGAGATGACTGCGCTCCTTGGGGTCACACGGGAAATGTCTACGTTGGAACACAACGGAAACATGCTTATATTTTCTTTTTCATGGAACACCGTTTCGTTGAAGGATGTCTGATCGAGTTTGCAATACTCCAGTTTTTTTTATTATAAACGTCATAAATAATTTTGAATTACAATATCTATTCGCGGTTTTTCTTTTATATTGTCATGCGGTGGTGACCTTAAGAACACAGAACCAACACTGTGAAAGACAAAATTAACTTTTACTCGGCGAACCTGTGCCCACAAAAACAGGCTACACTTATTGCACAACGATACCGGCGAACACGGTCGGCGATCGTCAAAAATCTGGCCAGTGGGTCAAGCGCGTCCGCTTTTGCACATCCGTCGTCGAATGTTCCAGAGTAATCGCTAGGACCCGCGTGCCTTTTACAAAGTTCTACGTTATTCGCGTCGAGCACACATGCGATCAGATTACAGAGGCCTGGTCACAGACAGCGGATGGAAGCATCGATAACATTCCAGAAACTTCCGATACATGCAGACGCGTCCTGCGCGTTACCACAACAGTTGTTAGGTGCTGAAACGTGTCGCGCGATGAATACAAACAAGTACACGTGTCAATATATAGATCCAAAGCATCAGTGGATGTGTGTATGGCCGAACAGAAGGCGAATGTTGGCATTCTTGATACCAGAGATTCTTTCAATGAATAAGATTGGCAGAGAAATATCATGCCGCCGTGAAGCTTTTCTGGGACGTTGTTTTAATCCGCGCAGCAATCGATGACTGGGTGCAACTCCCACGTAACTATGAACTTCAAAGCTGCAATGCACTTGGAGGTGGTTAGCGTTGCCGCTCCTGTAAATGGTTCAAGCGCTACAACAAAAGCAGAAGAGCAACAGAGAAATTACTTTGGCTGCAATGGATACGACAGCTTCATATATTTGACGCAACCAAAGAAACGTGGCTTTCGGCTATTCCCTGCGCTATATTTTATTGCTCATCAAGTGCAAAATGATGAAATTTTCATAGTGTTCCACTGTGCATCACTGCCTGGAATTAGTAACGCAGCGCGCTCATAACACGAAGCATTCGTTGCTAACTTCAGGCGTTTTGAGCGTGGCTAAGCAAGGTGGCATTTTTCTATAAAAAAGTTGCGGCCGTAAGGAGCTTGTCGTCATTACATACAAGGTGTACGACGAGACGTAAATACATTTCAGCAGGTTTGGTTACTCTCAAAAGACTAATTACCAAAAATTCTTGATTAGGTTTTTGTGTATATTTTGCGGGCAGCTCTTCATGTCTAGGGCGTCACAATTTATGAAACGCGACTTTCTTTTTCAAAATGCAAACAATCGCACGTAACTTGAGATATTCGTAAGTTATGTTGAAGGCCATATCCAGGCAACATCGAGACTAAGTGCTTCCAGCTTCGAGTCAAACGTCAACGCCCTGTAAACAAATGTGGGACCAACTTTGAATGACAGCACGCCGCAGCAAATCCTGACTCGACACACAGCCGCATGTCCTTGCCAGGCAAAGCGTGCCGTATCAGTAGGCGCCGCGATTGGCCGACACGTTCAGTTTCAAAAATCTTCACGGGGCGTTTCAGTTTCATATTGTTACCCTGACGATGGATTGAATACTGAAGGTTATGTAAAATGTATATTTGTAAAAACAACTCCAGCGCCGGTAAGTTGAGCGGACAGCTCAAGACACCGGAGCAGTGCGTCTTATTCGTCGGGGCGCACGTGCGCGTGGAACAAAAGCGACACGCAATATGCATCTCATATGCATATTGTATAGCATACGCATGCAAATACATGCAGCGCTTGTTTTTGATATTGCCTGGACTTACCGTGGAAATTCGATGATAAATATGATGAATCAGGTGCTATATTCAATACCGTTAAAAGAATTAGTGTGCATTTAAATGTGATGTCCTTGAAATTCGCCATTTATACTTCTCCAAATACAAAGATGTTATGAGGTGTTGAATAATTGATTTTTTTTTCACAGTAGCCTAAGAAGGCGTAGCGTATCTGTTATTCGCCGTAGAGCCGTAATTTACAAAGAAATTTATTTTTTTTAATGCGTAATCAGCAGCACACGTTTTAACGAAAAAAAGATGCCTCATTTATTGCAACAGATATGGTGTGGGTAAATCGTATAATCCTCTGGCCGGCGTTGGAAGCAAGGTTCAGGGGCAAACGATGTGGCGGCATCAACGTCAGTGTTAACAGCCGTAGCAGGGTGCAATCTATCCTTTCGTGTAGCAAAACCATGGTCCCGGTTCAATATTCCCTTGGCACTCAAGCTCTCATGGTGTCTGACCAACAAAGGAGCATACTCCCCTGAAGCCGTGCTGATTCATTAAAACGACATTAGTTCTACGAACCCACCTAAACCCTCCCTAGAACGACTGTGTCATTTTTTTACCTGTGATTGGGAAGCTGGGCGCGCATTCTGCTCACTGCAACATTTTCTCTCTCTCTCTCTCTTTCTTTGTCCTTTCGCGTTGTGCACACAACCCAACGCCTGGCACAACCGTGAAATGTCCTCCAGCGTGGACCGATTCTTGAGAAAATCATTTACGCCCTCGTTTTCGCTTTTGCACACTGACAGTTTCGACAACTGTGGCGAAATGGATTCTTTAGTTCATCGTGGATGGCATTAGCTGGGCGCGTAGTAAACACGAGGAAAGAAAGGTCTCCTTTTTTGTCCTCATCTTCACAACGCGTTGAACTAGAGTCCTGGCAACGAGCGAAAAGGGCATGTTCACCAAACACTCTTAGGTAATAAATGAGATGTGAAAAAATAGACAAAGTTTTTTTTTCTTCGCACAACACTGTTTGCCGTTGGCCGGTGCCATATTCTGACTTGTGGAATTTTCGTTATATATTCTTCGAGCATCGTCTATCACCGTGTTTTGCAGCAAAGAACTTCTGCTAACGTTAGCGCTAGAACCTCTATCTGCTATCAGCCGCACATCAAAACACATTGCAAGTCTCTATCAGCCTCACTGGGTAGAAATGTTAACGAAGGTGTCTTTCCAGTAAGCCTTCTTCAGTTTACTCTCTTATACAGAGCATCTAGATTTTCAAGCACAACAAAAAGTAAATACAAGAATGTGCGAGTCATGAAGATCTACGTGCTATGAAATATTAAATATATCCGGTCAAATGCGCTTGTTTTTAAGTAATCTTTTAAAGCAACATTTTAAGTAAAAGCGCTGCAGTGACCACTTGGTCTCATATGTGAAACTATTTGTTTTTTGGAAGGGGGTGCCAGTGCATTAGTGTCTACGAACGGTAAAATTGCTTTCAGTTCTCGATTGCCCATCTAGCTGTCAATTGTGCTGACAATTGTGCCTTGTGCGGCGATCTGCTAGCCTCCTGGTTATCTCCGATGATAAAACGACCGCCCGGAAAGGCGTCTGTTCCGGGTTCGAATCCCGGACCAGGACAAATTTATCCTCACCTGCGAAGCGTCCTTTCTGATTAACCCGCATGGTTTTCCTTTGAAGCTTCATGCTACATTAGGGTGGATGAAAAAAATTTTCCCGTTTCAGGATACTTCTTACACCTTACGGGATTCCGCAGAACTGATTTGCCATAAAGAGTGTCTGTGTTGACTGTGACGTTCGCCTCAGGAAATCACGGTTTTACGACAGTGAAATATTTTTATATCGGCTAATAATGAAACAATTTAAAAAATTCTTGCGTTACAACGCTCCATAGAGGGCACGTAACAACTTACAGCGTATGATCATAGTTTCCTGTGTCGCGTGTTTGGTGCCCTTTATGCAAAATACGTGTTATAGATTTTTTGTTGTTGTGCGTAATTATTTCAACACTGTAAGTCCTCATCTGTTTATATGCTCATCGAAGTCTACATCATGGCCGTTTGTGTGTGTTTGTGACTGTTTATGAGCTCATTGTGGTGCAACTTGCATTTGACTTTTACTCTGTGACGTTCATAGGCGTATAGGAATGTTCTGTGGCTTTCTCATCCTATGAAGTGATGTTTCTTTCTTTTTTTTTCATTTTCCAACATATTTTTTTATATTGCTCTTTCTGGTATGAGAAAGGGAGTAGCCGTCACCATTATAAGGTGACTACGTCTCTTTCTTTTATTTTCATTTCAATAAAAAAAAGGTGAAGGCATGACGGCCGCCATCTTGCGCGTAGTTCGAGTTCTCCCACCACGCGCTGTAACTCAGCTACATTTAGAATAGTGAGACTGGTAGGCAACGTACAACTTCCAGAAGTTCTTGGAAGCGTCAACCGGCCTGCAGACGAGATAAGCTAGAGAGCTTTAAAGTATTGTATTCGGCGGAATCTATCACAACCATAGGCAACGGTACCAGGTAGACTGAGCAGTTTTAACCAGAAAAATAAAAGATTGAGTAGGCGTATACAAATGTGCTATGATGAAAAGAAAAAGATGTGTAGCTTATATGAATAAATCTGGGCGGATAGGGAACTATTCGTCAATACCCCATTTGAAAGGAGATGCCAATAAATCATTATAGAAAAAAACAAGATCGGCTCTTCGCCGTCGCAGCGTGCTGTACTCTGTCCCGTTTACGGCAGGTGATCTGCTGTAATTGTCTAAAATGACTCCCCCTCCCCTTCTTTTCAGAACGGCTGCTGTCTAGCACCATTGTCATTTTGTTGCTTGGAGCGGTGGCCTTGGCACTGCTGATACTTTCAAGAAAGGCTCGGCCTAACCATTTTCTATGTAAACTGTTCAGTGCCACGGGCTCGTCGCTGCCGCTTTTGACTCGACCGTCGCGTGAATGCGGGCCACCACTGGTTCTTTGAAATCCGTCTCGGTCTCAGATGACCCGTTGACTGCAGTGCTTACTACTTTGCCGGAATAACGTACACACCGTGAATAATGAGACAGATTGACACTGACAGGGAAGGAATCTTGAGTGATGCTCACCGTCAACTAGGTTTTTTGTGTTTCCTTCTTCGGATTACTTTTTTTTAGATTTTTGGAATGTACGGGCCTGCTGAACAATGGATTGAACGGCAATGCTTCACACTTAGGATCGGTATGGATTTTATAGCTTTGAGCCTGTAAGAATGGGTTATATTTCTTTATTTATGTAAATAGATAGATATATAGATAAAACAAGATGAAATGAAAGAAATTACTGCTTTCAACAGTAACAGCCTAGCGCAGTCTTCTGACACCTAAACAGCGGTCAGCAGGGGAGGAGGAGAAGAGGCAGGACTAAAGGACAGCCGAGGGGATACTTTCCTTATTGAATACGGTTTGCTCGATGATCATCATTTAGGCATCTTATTGCCGCAACGGCGAGATATGACCAATGAGCGCCAAGCAAATACTAAAAAAATGGATTTGAATTATCTATGGTAGAACGTGTGAAACAGCGAGGTCGCGCATCACATTTGTGAATGGTAGAACTTGGCTCTGAGTGGCCTAAAAATATTTCCTTTTCAGGTGCGAAAAATATACAGGTAATAAAATAATGGCAATGATTTGTTGTGTATCCTATGAACACAAAAGTTCTATTACCAAGGAATGATGTACTAAACGAGGGAATAGTAGTAGCACTCGCACCTCACCAATGAGCACTTATCCATAGGAGCTGGGAGGCACGTGCTTAACTATATTGTTATTTCGGCAGCCTTCTCTGGTAAGAGAATGCCCTACGCATACCACGCTGTGATAACGTGCAATGTGCCAGCATCTTTTAAAACGTTTAAACCACCTTGCTGTCAAATGTCTGTTCAATGCCGAAAAAATTTCCGGTTGGAGGGCACTGCGTTTTCTCTATGCTGGGGAAAAGTATTTTTTTCATTGAGCTACTACTTTCGCATAACCAAAAGACAAGCGATGGACCGTTAATGCATCGACACATTTATTGCATACAGGAAGGTCATCAAAGGTAAATCTGTGTCAATGAGTGCCATACGTGTGGCCTCATAGGGTAGAAAATAACCTCAGTTTATTGTATTGTTGTTATTGGTGGCCAGTTTCCTTTCTTTAATTTCATTCCGGAAAATTTATTAAATCTTTCACTGCACCACCTACGTTGCCAATTGGCCGCTCAGTTTCCTGCGGCAGCAGAACACGCAAAAGATGACGCCGAGGAGTTCAAAAACCAAGAACATCAAAATTCATCAAACGATTGAAAAGAGGCTTTGCAACCACGCATTTGTTTTGAGTGTGAGCAAAAGGAATTCTGCCAGCGCCTAGCATGGTCTGGATGAGAGCCTGTGCTGTGGCCACCTCTGAGAATGGGGATTAGTATAGCGTTGGATGAGGACAAGTTGCTTTGGACACGCGCTGTTTCTCGTGCATTTGTGTTCTTAAAATGCAGTGAATAATGACAGTGAATGGGCAATGCTTGCAAATCAGATGTTTTCATATTTTATGGTAATGATTGGGTTTAGTTGGGTATTTCGTACACCATGTGTATGGAAAAGCAAATTGCTTTGGTTTGTATATAATGTTGCCCATTTAACACTTTCGCACGCTTCGCCTCTACATGCAGTATTGATACAAGGTTTTAATGCCAAATGAACGATTGCTTGCAATTTTTTCAGCTGATGCCGTCCGTGGAGCTTCGTACGAGAACTACTGCAGCTTACTTTGTACCACAACGACATATGCAAGCACAAAAATCCCTGAACGAGCACTTATATCGAGCAAAATAAACATTTCCTCACTCACAAGGCATCTTGCATCTGCTTTATGAAATTGCACGTGTCAGAGATGCGATGAAGGCTTGTAAAGATCGTTCGCAATGTTTTGTACTAAACAAAACGATTCCGTACATGGAACTCGCGCGGTTGAGCAGCAGAAAAAGAAAAAAGCTGCCGCGCCGATTAGCGCAGCCAGCGCTACGCGTGCTAGCTATAGCGTTCAACACGCGCGCGTCCAAAACCGAAACCGGCAGATGTTAATTACATCCGCTTGGTGCGCTACAGTCAATTGGGCCACTGGGCTCTATAGTAGTTTCTGCTCTTGTTGAATGTCTTTCTATGTGACCAGGCTGTCCGCACCGTGAACATCGGGAGACTCGGCAGGGGTGGCGCATATACACTTTTTACTTGGCAGCGGAATCAAAGTGGCGCCGTGCCTGCAATAGCTGCGAGAGCAGGCTCACCGGCGACACGTATTCAACAAGGAATATCGTTAGTCGAACTTCTGGTTTTTCAGAAATACCAAGGGCACGGAAGCTCTCCTTTGTCGTTTCCATTACTTCGCCGTATGACTCAAAGGCCATACGAATGTCGTCATTCGTCGCATTAGGTATAGAAACGAGTGGATTTTTACTCGGACATCTTGGTTACTCTGTGTGGTGTCTGGCTCAGACCAGACGCATGACACGGGACCACGCAAGCGCAGTCTGCAACTCTCCTTTATTCGTCACAGTAAAGCAACTTATATAGAAAATCATATTGAATGACGATGACGATATGTACACTGAAAGAAATGAAACTGAAACAAGAAAGAAGGATACAACATCACCTCCCGCTTGAAATACAACATAGTAATTTGTAACAACCAAAATAACACGAACTAAACACTTATTGTTCAGGTAAAGAAAACCCAAATCTTTCGACAGGTCGGCGTACCCATTTCATCCCTATTTCTGCGGCTAAACAGGGCCGCTATCACCGCCCAGTTGGAGCACATGAAAAACAAGTCCGTACGTTTTAGTGGCCGGACGTGGAATCACTAGACCACGCCGGATTCGAAATACGCTCAAGCAACGCGGCTGCCGCTCACAAAGCACTGTTGATGCCCTGGGAGAACGCAAAGAAAAAAGCTCTCACCGAGATTTGAACTCGGATTGCTAGATTCATATATAGCCCAGCGTGCTAACCATTACACATTGATACCGCACACATCTGACGTAATTGCATGACACGACAATAATGAGAAGACAATAGTGCCTTAGATAATTGTAACAGTAGTCCATCTATGCTTACCATGGAATTGGGGCCTAATTGCTCCTAGAAAAATTTAAGTCCATGATTTCTATGACCACTTTCCCTCTAATCAAACACCGTTGCGTTTGTCAGAAACATGGTTTCCTTTATGCGTGCCGTCATTCCCCTAACGCAGACTGCAGTGAGGAACATTTATTCTGCCCTTATAAAATTATATTTACTTCTCGGAGAGTGAATATGAAGAAAAGAACGCCGTTGATACAGTTCCACTTCGACACCTAGCAGTGGCAAGCAAGACCTGTAGGATCCCTGATCGTATACCAGGAAGCAACATCTTTATGTTTGATGCCGATTTTCACTCTCTTCACGAAAGTGGCTCCGGGGAAAGAAGAGTCCAGAATCATGTGTGTTCACTTCAACGGCCAAGAATATTCCTTCCTATAGGGGCAGAGCTCCCTCATGCATTAATAAACTTTCTTCTGTAGTACGCCCCTCACCCAAAACCTGGCCACAAAGATAGAATATGCTGCTGCCACTCAAAATATTTTTTCAGCGGGGCAGCGCCGAAAGCTGACGTTTTTGTCCTAGTCGGTAGATGCTTGTTACCCAGTTGGTAAAAATAAATATTTTTGCTGTCAATATATGCGTCTGGGCTTGGCCATTCGAATTCGAAATTTTTTTATATTCATCCACTTCTAGGTCTCTTTGATTGCATACCTCAGAATAGAAAAGAGAGGCAATATTTAAAGAAATAAGCACTACTCGAGGGCTGACTTGGTGCACGCGAATATGTGTGAAGACGACGGTGTAACTATGGCGTATTTGGTTAGATGCTGCTTCTAGGAAGCCATCTTGGCTTGCTCTTAACTTTTTTATTGGGCTTTGGCCGTTTTACCTTCCTCAGCATGCCTAATCCGGCGCGCAATGCTGTAGGGAACAGCGTGGTGCTGTTTCCTCGAAGCCTCCGCCGAGTCCTGACGAGGCCAAAATTACCGTGGCTCACATAAAGGAGATTTCTTTTGGATTCTATGGCGGCCGGCATGGTAGAATGACGTCATGGATGGAAATGCATAGGCCTTATGCTATCAAGGTGGCGTTCTGTTGGCAGGCTGATACGGAACCGCGACAGTTTATTAGAGATCTTTAGTTTGTCCTTTAATATAGTCACCATCACGGAAAACCGGATTACGCCGGCAAGGTGAACTTAGGAACTACATCGCCTTCATTTGTGCTTACGTGCAATCTTCTAGAAGGAATGCAGATAGAATGGTAGCGTGAATTAAGGCAATAAGTGTGTAGAAGAAGCACGCAGTTGCAAATGAGTGAAAACACCCCTCACACTATTGCTCTGGTCATGGGGAGACTTCGGTAGTGGGAAAAGCCGGGTTGATACGGAAAGGAAACGGTACTGCTAGGCACGGCGGTATACTTGCAGAGAAACCGAAAAAATTTAACTTCAATTGACGGTAGGGTACGTCTGCTCTATTTCTGAAAAATAAACATCATGCACATTTGTCAAGTGCGCAGCTCACGCAGGGCTTACAGCCCTAAAGCGAACTAGTGGGAGGGTATCATTGTCGCTATCTTCGGTGTAATTCAGATGCTCCCACCACGCGAAACCACCCAGTCATGTAAAGCAAAAGGGGGGTAAATCTGCCTTCGCCGTCGCAGCATTCTCCGGACTGTCCCTGTTTCAACGCTACGACAGTTCATCGGAAGTTGTTGAGGAAAATTCCCCCTCCCCCTTCTGCTCAGGTCGAGTTGTGCCTGGTACCATTGTTGTCTTGTTGTTGTGCGTGGTGGCCTTCCCCCCGCTGATACTTTCAACAATTGTTTGGTCGAACCTTTCTGTATGTACAGTGCTGCTGATGTCACTGTCGTTCTTCACGTGGCTGCCGTGTGAGTGCGGGCCACTGCTTCAAACAACGTCTTGGTAGATGGTCTGCAGACTGCAGTGCTCACTACCTTGGCGAAACACCACAATTGTAATAAAAAAGACAGAAACCTTGAGTGGCGTTGATCATCAACTAGTTTGCGGGTAGTACACATGACAGGAGCTGGTCACTGAGGAAAGGCGACGAGAAAAACTCGTTCGGACGTACCACGTCGAATGTGCACAATGCCATCTGGCATCGCAATTAACCTCTGACAGCTGCAATTATCCGTAACTACTCTCCAAAGCATTTCAGAAACTGCAGCGCTTGCTTTCAACTAACGTGCGAGTGCAGACGGGACGTCGATAGAACTGTAGAGAGGAGGGAGTAGGAGAGGCGTGCTGGACACCGAGGTGGGGTTGGGGGAAGGATGACGTGAGAAGGCAAGGAAACCATACGGCTATACGACCGCAATTGCGGGAAAACTGGATAAGCATAAGCCCGATGCTTGCGTCGGTGGTAACGCAACTTTGACGTCAGGCGATTGGAATAAACATATTCGAATAGTTTTACGTTAATGGTACCCAATCCAGATAGCTTCCCATACACCGATTCGCCAGTGTGTGGCATCTTCATAATTTCCCTTTCGTTTAGCGTTCTGTAAAGTACAAGCCCGCTATAGGTAGGTTCTAGGCTTGAAATGTTACATGTACGTAGCTTTATGCCTCTAAACACATAAATATAAAGCGAAGTAAATTGCTATAGACCGCAGTAAATGTCTAGCGGTTTCTGCTGACACCTGAACACCGGTCAGCAGTGGATGAGGAGTGGGGATAAAAGAGAAGGGGCAGAGTACAGTTGAGATACTGGGCAGAGATAGTTGAGTATATTTGAACAGCGAAAAATTTACGACAGAGTGCCGAAATAAAAAAAAAAGAGTTGGTTAGTCGAGTGACTTCCCGGAGAAAGGTTGTCACCGGTACGGTTAGGTTCGAAGAAGTCGCAGTTTTTTTGTAAGCTATCCCGGACCACATGCACGTGCACAGAAATTAGAGTCGTGTGCTCCGCTTAAACCAGCTTTGTTTCGACCACATGTGCCGCGTGACCTAATGCGTATTCTCCTGCGTTCAGAAGCGCCCCAGCAAGGTCATTTTCATTACTTCGACTCTTTTGCTCGCCTTGCAGTGAGCCATAAAGGGTGCTTTTTATGTACATGCGCGACGGAAAGGCTTTGCGTGTAGTCATCTGAAGAACTATTGGGCCTCCCGAAACAGATGTAGTGAATGTGAGGACAATGGCTTTTCTTTTTCTCTTTTTTTTTCTAAACTGTTTGTAAAATGCATGATCATGAACGTTTATTTGGTTGGCGAACAAATGTTCCTAGGCCATCGGTCGTGTCCCGGTGCAACAGTACCGACTCCTGCAATCGCCAAAGCTACGCAGCGTTGACGTGGGCTAGTATATGTGTGAGTGTCTACCTCCATTAATGCGGACTGTTCGTTGCTCTGCCTGACCATGGAACCGTTCAAATGTTCACGTTGTGCGGTATACAGTCCCGGCAACGGCGCTGAAGCATGTCTCCTTGCCCCAAACTAACAATTCCTCATGATCAAAAATGCATCAGAAGTAGGAAGGAAGGAAGGTGAGGAGACTCTATCCACGTAAAGGTCGGGGTGAGCGGGCGCAGCTGGATAGCCTCCTCACTTTCCGCCTGCGGCCTGCTTCCCTTCTCGCGTGGCGCACGACGTTGCCTTCTCTGCCTTCCGAAAGACGTCGTGTGCAGGCAGAATGGTTTTTGGCAGTCGTCGGCGTCTCGAAGCATGCGGCCAAAGCACTTGCAATGCTTGTTATCGGTATCCTCTGGCGCCGAAATAGAGTTGTCATAACTAATGACATTTCAGTGCGTACGGCCCAGGCACAAGGCGGCAGCACTCCCAGACAGAAAGTCACGTGATAAAACCGGGATTGCCTCGTCGTGCCTGATTACCTCAAGCCAGCAATGGTGCGGGTTCATTTCCTATTCCGCCGTCCATGTGCCTTTAGCCTTCTGGTTCACTGATGGCTTGCGAACGGCTTTAAGAGAAACTCTAGAAGGATACTAGTCATGTCATTTAGCACAGATGAACACGCAAACAATTGCAGTTGCGTTCTTTGCACCTCCTCGTGTACGACTTACCCCAACTATGCGTTCCTCAGTTATGATATTACAGAGAAATCACCCCCCTCTCATCTGCACCCGCCGCTTAAGAAAGTTTTCAAATTCATGAAAAACTCGACAAGCGAACACGCGAAGGAACGAATGCAACCCAAATAATACTGGTGTTGGGATGCGGAGCACGAGGTCGTGGGATCGAATCCCGGGGACGGCGGCCGCATTTCGATGGGGGCGAAATGCAAAAGCACCCGTGTACATAGATTTAGGTGCACGTTAAAGAACCCCAGGTCGTCGGAATTTCCGGAGTCCTGCACTACGGCGTGCCTCATAACCAGAGAGTGGCTTTGGCACGTAAAACCCCATAATTTTCAAATAATACTGCTTGCGTGTCACTGTATTCGCTGCAGCTAAAAACGGGAGCAAAAGGAGACATTAAGATTTAACTGATAAGTTTCACTCAATGACATGATGAATATGCGCACGTGCGCACAAAAAGAAATGTTTATTATATGGGTTTGTTTCAACGTCTGCCGTCTGTAAATTGCTGATGTCCACTTATTTGGCTTTTTACCCAAATATATTGCAGTCGTGGAAATCTATCGCGGGACAGAAGCTGTAAATCCCAGTAGGGGTATAAATTCTGCTAGAATACTAGTAGGGGTGCGCGCAATCTGTATAACGTATCTAATTATGGGCTTTTCGATTCGGTTGTCGAATGGAATTATCATTATTGGATTCGATTTGTCATTGCCAGTTTTCGATTGGTCTCAAAAGGTACTATTCGCGAACGCCTATATAATAGTTGGTATAGTACACGTGGTTCGACTGTTTTACTGGGATAGAAATCATGCGGACTTCCAGCGCACCTGGCACACTCTCACAGGTGTACACTCTATAGAGAGCCCGATCGCATGGTATTGGAGGTCGCGTCATTCGATTTTCAGAGCCGCGGTACAGCAGAATGATAAAGGAAGCGGTAGCGCAGAATGTACGCATTGGGAAATGTACGCGCACTCACCCCGGCTAGCACTCATTGCGCAAGCGTTATGATCACAGTGACCATCGCAAGCACTCGCGCATAGCCTTGCCCACAGCCCAAAGATGTTTTTTCAAGTTTCGCCGACAGCCGTTTGTCGTCGGTTTCCCGAAGGACAGTTTCTCTACCTCCCCATGACGCATGCAGGCGCCCAATGACATATCCTCACACGGGCCTTTGGAATAATATCACACGCTCTACAGAAGCAGGAGCTGCAATAATAGATTACTTCCAAATTTACTTCTTTCTAAAATTCATCAGTCTAAATTGCCTAAATTGTGCACGCGTTGTTCGCCATTTTCACGCTGTCCATGGTATTTCTCTCTTTTTTGTGTGCTGGATTCGGAGACTTTAGATCATATTGTTACATGTTGAAAGACACAGAAGATGGAGGCTATGCACGCGCTATTTACACTGTGGCCAGGCAGCCAGGTTGACGCTCGCTCACACCAAGGGCACCGACCAACTTCATCGTGGCTCTCGCGGCGGCTCTTGAGCATCGCTCGGTGATAGTGCGCATTTGCGCCTGTAATTGCAGAACGGCTTCGCAAAAAAAAAATGGCATGAAACTCTGCGCATCGGCTGCCATGTACCGCAACACGCAGATTGCAATCACTACAGTAATTTTCAACGATACGATTACGTCCCGAAAAAGAAAGTGGGCAATGTGGGTGTTCGAGCATTATGTGAAAGCGATTATTACGCGGGTAGATACGCGATATCTTTCTATGAGAAGACCAGATACTGGAAATCAAGTGTTTAAAAACTTTCCTGGCCGTCAGAGCACGTGACATTCGGTTTGATGCGCCCGGTTCCGAATGCTATACAGGTCACGCAGCCATCAGCACTTTTCCCTGCAGTTGGGGAAATAAAGGCTCGCTGATTGTTTGCTGTTAATCATATCGCTCCACAGGCGTCGCGTAGAATAAGGCAAGTACAGTACTATACCAAAGCCATAGCACGTCAGCCCGTGGGGAAAACAAGTTTCCAGATATCGTCGTATGAGCCTGGGAACTGGGAGGACTGGAGTCAATTATGACCAAAAATAGGCACCCATGACATTTCTGGAATCTTTATCTGCAGTAATCCGGGGCACAATAGCCCAACTTGCTGACTAGCAGGCATGTGACCATGATGCGCCATACAATGCACTGCCCGTTTTTTTATATATTTCCTTCTTTCTTTCTTTTTTTCCCAACAGCCACAATTGAGTGAGCTGCCTTAGGACCACGTTGAAGGCCTGGTTGCAGGCACGTGTGCTTGAAGCAGCGTAGGGCTGGCGTAGCGACGAGTCTAAGCCAAACACTCGAATCTGAGGAATGAATCCATCCGCGTTTTGCCGGTTTCGAAAAGTTTAGTGGCGTTACATTTCAAAAATTTTGAATCTGACGTGAAATGGCTTGATATCGTTTTTGTCCAGATGGCGCCACCAGCAAAACCTCCTATGCCATTAATTATTTAAATAAAATCTATTCTCTGAAGCACTGCTTAGTAAAACTAGTAAGTGCTACTAATTACAAGACATCGTATGGGTCCACCATAATATTCAAGACTCGTTGTGAATTAGCATGCATATGAAAAAGAATGACAATTTGACGGAGCGGATGAGCAGAAAAACTTGTTAAATTTAAATTCGCAGCTTCTTGTAGATACCTAAATCAGCATATATCAATTTGCTCTTCATAAAATTATAGAGAAGGGCTTGCTGCTTGGTCATTGAAAATTGCAAAGTTTCAGCTTGAATAGTTTCGCCTCTCCTTCGGTGATGCCTGATCAAGTATAGCAATAAATGTGAATGCCTCATCAATTATTCGCTAAAACACAATTCAACTTCGCATAGAGAATATGTGCACATGTAACCTAAAAAAGCACTAAGCTTTGTTGTTCTGCGTTCAAGAGGGAAAAATAATTTTATTCATGAACTTTTGTCTCGCCCGTACTCATTAGGTCCTATTAAATTTGTAATTTCTCTACACAGAATGTCTCTTCATGGTAACCTTGTATAAACTTTCATTTAAATGCACTGCAATCTTCATTTTGTTATGCTGAATAATTTTACTGGAAACACCTTACGAAGGTAGCAAAGTAAGAGTGCCATTTTCGTCACACACTGTGTTGAGCTCTGTCTGTCAAAAGGTACTATTTGCGAACGCCTACATAATAGTTGGTATAGTACACGTGGTTCGAATGTTTTACTGGGATAGAAATCACGCGAACTTCCAGCGCACCTGGAACGCTGTCGCGGGTGTACCATCTATAGAGATCCCGCTCGCATGGTATTGCAAGTCACGTCATTCGAGTTTCAGAGCCGCGGCACACCGGAATGGTAAAGGAAGCCGTAGCGCAGAATGTACGCATTAGTAAATGTACGCGCACTCACCCCGGCCAGCACTCATGGAGCAATCGTTATGATCACAATGACCATCGCAAGCACTCGCGCATAGCCTTGCCCACAGCCCAAAGATGTTTTCCAAGTCCAAGATATTTTCCAAATCGACACTTTTGTGCCCGTCGCATCGACTGCATTTCCACGTATATCAAACCAAACACTAAAGCTGTCCCTTGCAAACAATTTCTACACTTCACTAACATATTGTAATCTCAATAAAGAAATATGCGTGTAGTCACACTAGCTTATTGTCTCTAATAACCTGGGTTAATGCGTACCATGTCGTATAGGAAGTCACGTCATGTTCAAGTGCAAGCCGTCGCCGGCGACCTGAACAAATGTGCAATCATCACTCAAGCCGAGTAAATTCAAAAGAACATTTTCTTTATTGTCGGACTGCCGAGTAGCTTTTAAGGGTGCTTCGAAGGCGCTGACCGTAGCCGATCGAACTTGCCACTGTAGTCGCCGTTCTTATGCGTCATATTCGAGATCAACCAGTCAACCATCCTGGACGGAGTAGAAAATATTGATCGGTCTTGCACCCTGGGATGTCTTTCCAGCAGAGAGTACGGGTCATTGGGTTGAAGCGGCATTCGTATAGGCAGTGGGCCTCCAGATCTCGGAGTTCGACCTTGCACCGGCAGCCAAGCACTCCGTAGACGCAGTACACCAATTTGGTGGAGATACTCGTTGGGCAGGTCGCATCACCCAGAGCAGGATCGGAGAACGGGACCCCATCCTTGGGACAGCAGCCACTGCGGAACATCCTTAGCGCACTGTTGTCCTGGTGCGGTTTGTCGGCGCTGTCGTAGGCGATATACCAGCACACCCAGCACACAGCGTGGCCGCAGGGAAGCTGCCTGGTCCGGTCAGGAAGAGCGCCGCAGATGGCGCAAACGCAAGATGTGGGCAAAGGCTCCAAGAAGGAGATGCGTCGCATGTCCAAGAAGGGGCACTCTGTAAATCCTTGCAGAACATACGTAATTGGTGAAGGGTTCCTTCCGCGTTGGGTGTCGTCATGGTGTGCAGCAGTTTTATTTCCCGGGCATTCAGCAAAACGGTTCGGCGATGCTGCTTCACTCGTCTGAAGGCCTTCACCCTCGAGGACGACGTCATCGTTGGTCGTCTGGACGTGATCGTGGGAGGCGCCGGAAGGCTTCGAAAAAAGCCGTCGAAGCCTCCTTCTGCGCGGTTTGCCACCATCTTCGACAGCTGTTTCTTTCTCCGAAGAATGGCAAGAGCTATTCACCGATGCTCCACGAGCCACAGCTTCAGAGGTCGGGTGCTCGTACTCACTTGCGAGGACAACTCTGTCGTCGTTGCTCCTTGACTCTGATCGCACCATGACTGGAATTGTGCTTCAACGTCGACGTGGCTGCGCTGCGCTTCAGTCGCTCGTCTCGGCACGTCAGAAGCTGCTGGCTGTCACCGTCGTGGCTTCGAAGAGATGCCTTGCGATTCCGAGCGTCGAAGCGTGCACGATGAAATTATAGCCCAAACAGTGCAGCTGAACTGGCTCTGAAATCACTGCGTGCTTGAACTGGCTCTCAGAGGGCTGCGCTGTCTTTTAAAGCCTCCAGGGTGCTCTTCGCCTCCACTTTCGAGGTGTAGTGGAAAGAGGAGGAAAGGGGAGGAGGCGGCAATGGGTTGTCGTTGATTGACTTTCACAACGTGCGAAGGGTGGTCCAAAAGTGGTCACGTGGTTGTGCGTTTATGTGCGCGAGTAACAGAAATGGGGAAAGAGAGAGGGTAAAGAAAAACACTCCGGAAATTTTTGAAGGTTTGCAAGAAAGAGAAGCACGTGTGACACATTCTGTAGCCCTCTATTTTTGTTTTTTTTTGTTAACGCTCTTATGGTCTTTCAGAATAAAACTGAAATACACAGCTCTTTTTTTTTAATTTTGCGCGAACTGAAAACGCATCACAACACGCACAATATTTGCTGCGGTGGTTGCTCCCATTGGTTTACGTAGCACAGGAATCTCGGGTGCCTAAACAACCGCATTGGCGAGTGCCCTTCAGCCTTGATTTAGCAAAGTGAAAACACCGGGCTACAACCCTGATGCAACAAAGCTAATGCGATTTCCGGAAACCTTTCATAGGAAATAATATTGCGAGCGTATGTGTCCGAGTTTCCTGACAGGTTCAGTCTTTATATGATTGGTTTTATATCATTATGTTTGCCCGCTAAGTTTATGAGTTGTGTTTCACTTTCTCTTCTTGGGAAAACAATTTCATCAATGAAGATATACGACAAAAAAAACGGATGGGGATGGTCGCGCTGTCACTAACACGTGCCTTTTTGGCGGTACACACTGTAATGATTTGGTTTGCATTTTTACACGTTGGTACTAGTTTCCCTTTTGTCGTTTCCTCATTCTACGTTCATGAAGTATAATGTTTACGCCATATTTGCACGCAAACTTAGGCTTAACGATTTATTACAGGGTCTCTGCTTTGTGGAGTTGTTGTTGACCTCCTTACGTTTCCAACTGCTGCTTATTCACGCTGTCTGATTCAACCATAAGGAATTTTGTCTCAGACAATACTAAAGGGCAGTCACAAAGAGAAGAAAATGTTGCAAGCAGCTGAAACACTCGAAAAAAAATAAACATTAGGCTCTCATGGTGTCGTTAAAAAATTCAGCAAAGCGTTCTCTTCAAAATGACCACGTGTTGCTTGCACTTCGCTTGGGGTGACGAAATGCCTGCCTAAAAATATTCCACATGGTCATCTCAATTGAGAGAGCATGTTCGGAAATTCAGATATATTCGGCATGTAATAACTTATTTTTGCCGCTTTAAGGATGCGTCATAGGCATAAAGACTGTGCATATTTGACTGCTTCACAATTTCAATAGTAACAAAATTGATATCAGGTGGTCGTCGAGAAACTGGAGAGCAATTTAAGATCACGGACCAAGCCTTGTCTTCAATATAGGGTTTTAAGTACGGCAGCCATCCTCGATTCTCGCAGGAATGATCGAAGATTGAATTTCTCTGTCAACACCGTCTGCACCGGCGTCCTTTCAATCAATTTCGACTATTTCTCTTTACCACGGAGTAATGTTTTCCCACCTATATTGTTGTAATTTTTTGTATTCAGTTAGGCCGTTTATAAAAGAGATTACAAATACGTTGCCTTGCACAGAATCACGCCTAACTTGCCGCCAATCTCTTTCTTTCGACCTGTTTCACTTCCTGCAATTAAACAGCTATACACTTAAAAACGTTGGCAAGATATATGTTCTTCGAGAACTCAAATTATGAATTTAGTTCTCGGCGGCGAGTTTAACTCCATTGTGTATGTTGTAATTTTTTCCCTCCTATATGAACACAATTTTTATTACAGATAGATTAATTTTACGCGCCCATTAAATCTGATGAGCCTCTGGAGCACTAGCATTGGTTATTGGGAAGGCTTTAGATGACCCTGGAACGTTGATCTGCGTATGTGCATCTTCTCCTGTTTATCTGAAATTTTAAACAAGATGCCCCATTCAGTTCGCCAAATGTATCGTGGACGCATCGTAGAAGCCCCTGCGTGCATGAACAAACCACGTGGCAAGAGCGTCGTCGTTGGAAACAACCGCACCAATATGCAACTTATCCTTCCTAGTGATAGACCTACACCCACAGTTTGTTTCTTTATAAACATCTCTCAAGGCAATTTCTGTAAGCGCATCAAGAGGTCTCACATATATAATAACCAAAGCTACTGGTTATAATTGCGTGATTGGTATTAGAAACACATTCAAGAGCTCCCATCTAAATATTTGTACCTGTTAGTTCGAGTGTATTGGACTTGTGGATGAGGTACGGCTGTGTATATTTGCATTATTCAGTGATGTGGCCTTATTTTCTACCTCCTGGAGACCCAAAGATTGACTGTATAATGTAATTTTTTTATTTCATCGTTGAAGGTAAGATTTACATTTTACAGCTACAGTTGTGTGGTTGGCATAGTGACTAACATCCTCGGTTTACCAATAACAGAATGTTCAGCATCGCTTTGGGCATGGGAGGTTTCTCAATGCGCCAGTTATTTGTTTTGAGAATATGTCATTTTTAGATTTTCTAATTATATTTCTCCTGTTTTACACCTGCTTAGACCAGGGCTGTTGTAAACACCGACACTGAACATTTTCTTATATATATATATATATATATATATATATATATATATATATATATATATATATATATATATATATATATATATATATATATATATATATATACATATATATATTTGTATTTTATCTCAAGCCCAGCATTCTCATTACCCATCATACTTAGTTTACCTTTCCTTCATTTGTTCTTTAGCACAAATTCTGTACCTTCTTGGTATATGGCATGTTCTTTCCCTTTTTTTGATGTTGTGGAGATGCGTGGATGTATTTTCTTTCCAACCAGTTTTCAGCTGTACTTTTCACGGAACACCGATTGCTGGAACTCAGTTTCCGTGCCCTGGTGGCGGTCCTTAACAATGTGGCCCTTATTCCAGCAGAAATTGACGGCTGACTGACAACGCCAGCGTAACAATGGACTTCAACTTTGGGGGGCACTTGAAGATCGTTAGCATTGAAGCTACTGTGGCCGGTCCTCACCGACAATCTAAAGAATTCCAGAGATTTTCTGAATTGCTCGTACTTTCCTTGCAAACCTGGAAGACTGGAGTGGCCGCAGCTACCTATACTATACGTGTGTGTTCCTTGGGATTTTCGGCTATCTCTACTACTTCAAAAAAAAAAAAAACGTGTTAGGGTTCACTGTGTGGTGATGAAGGAAACAAATGCCAAGTGACTGAGAGACGACGCGCCTAATCGTCACGCTCGTCGACCTGAAGAGACTTGTCCGTCGGGTTTGTGCGACTTGATTAGGCGCCTTAGCAGATACTACTTTCTTTTCTCCTACGCTCACCCCATCTTCGTCACGGTGTGGTTTCAACACGAAGATTTCTTTCGCTCTCCCTCCAATTTTTCTACTGCATGCTCCTGCATTCTTGCACGAAGCCGAGGTGGGAGGGGGGGGGGGTTCAGAGCGTGAATATATATATGAAAATAACGTGGAAGAGAAGAAAGGCGACGGAGCAAACTCCTTTGGACATTTCCATCGCGTCCCACGTGCACAATGCTCTTCGGAGATCTGTGGGCCTCGTCACATTAGCCTTTTCCCAGCTTTAATTATCCGTGACCCCCCGTGAAGGCACTGCAGAAATTGCTGCGCTTACCGTTCTAAGAACGTGCAAGTCCCATGGAGTGGTGAAGAGGGGGCAAGGAGATGAGGCGGAAAATTTGTAGAAGCGGCGTATTCGTGAAAGCGGTGAAAACAGCATCGGCACCCTTCGCTCGCAGTTACCATATATTGAGGAAGGATAGGACAGGGAAAACGCTACTTTAGGGAAATGAAGGTAAGGAAACGCTACTATAATATACATGGCGACAGTTGGTCAAGAACTGAAGGATCGGTATTAAACGTTTCTGCAATTTCTAACGAAAAACCATGGGAATTCCTCGCGTGGACAAATGT
This sequence comes from Dermacentor albipictus, assembly GCF_038994185.2. NCBI lineage: Eukaryota > Metazoa > Arthropoda > Arachnida > Ixodida > Ixodidae > Dermacentor > Dermacentor albipictus. The sequence continues at coordinate 81,367,232 of NC_091826.1, forward strand.
CACAGGGCGTTTAGATGCAAAACCCCATTAAATCACCGTAGGTTCTATGCAACTCTACGGAAACGGTCGCACGTCAAATCAACACTTCTGTGCTATGCGGCTATAGCATTGCTCGACGTCGCGAGTTCGATCCCCACCGTGGCGGCCGATTTCGACTTGAGCGAGATGCAATACCGGTCGGGCACTTAGATCATGGTGCACGTTTAGAAACAGCAGGGAATCAAATTAATCTTCAGTCCGCCACCACGGCGTGCCTCATAATTCGATCTTGGTGTAGGCACGTAGAGCCCCATAATTCTTCCACCAATTCTACTGACATGCGATGCGCCATGTGTAGGAATGACAATGCTCAGCCATCTCGTAGGTTATAAACAATGGGGCAGAACGACGCCTCAAGCAAACACGTCTCGCTGTGTGATCATGTGACCACGGTGGGTGTGGGTCAAAGGAAGGAGCAAACAGTAGTACGCCATACTGAGACGATGTTACTTTCCGCAGAGATGACTGGACCGTTTGGTGTCATGCGCGATATCTCTACTTTGCAACGCAACAGAAACGCGCTCATTTTATTTCATGGACCGCCGTTTCGTTGAAGGATGTCTGATCGAGTTTGCACCACTTCTTCAATTATTTTGTATTGTAAACGTCATAACTATCCTTCAACTAGAGTATTCACTTACCACTCCTTATTTTTTATAAATCCAAAGCGTCATTGACTGGGTCTATTGCTAAACAAAAGGTGAATGTTGGCATTCTCGATACCAGACATTCTTTTAATGAACAAGAATGGCCGAGAATTCTCATGCCGCCGTGCAGCTTTTTGTCGATGTGGCCCTAATTCGCGCAGCAATCGGTGACTGCTGGCAACTTCGGAGAAACAATGGACTTCAATTTGGTATAAGGCACTCGAAGGTGGTACGAGTTGCAGTTTCTGCAAATGTTTTAAGCAGTGTGCTAAAACAATGTGGCATTTTTGGCAAGGTGGCTAGTCTGCCTAAACAAGGTGGCATTTTTCTATAAAAAAGTTGCGGCCGTAAGAACCCTGTCGTTATTGCATACAAGGTCTACGACGAGACGTAAATATATTTCAGCAGCGTCAATTGCTCTCGAAAGAATAATTAACAAAAATTCCTAATTGTGTCTTGATATATAAATTACGGGCAGTTCTCTATAGGAAAACGTGTAAGTCGTCGCAATTTATGACACGCCGAATTTCCTTTTTTTTTCCAAAATCCGAACAATCGCAGGTAGTTTGAGATATTCGCTAATAAAGTTGAAGGCCAAATACAGGAAATATTGAACATGCGAATAAGCCGCCAACGTCCCGTAAACAAATTCGGAACCAAGTTTCAATGACAGCACGCAGCAGCAAATACTGACTCGACACAAAACGGAATGTCATTGCCAGGCAAAGCGTGCCGTATCAGTAGGCGCTGCGATTGGCCGACACGTTCAGTTTCAAACTTCTTCACGGGGCGTTTCAGCTTGATATTGTTGCCCGAACGATGGATTGAGTACCAAAGGTTATTTGAAATGCATATTTACAAAAAACAACTGGAACGCTGGCCAGTTGGGCCGACAGATGTAGACACCGGAGCAGTTGCTCTTAGCCGGGGGACCTGCGCGCATGGAACAATAGCAACACGCGATATGCATGGGCCCCCTTTCGTCCATTCCCGCGGAGCTTGGTTTCGATATTGCCTGGATGTACCGTGGAAATTCGATGATTAATATCACGAATCAGGCGCTATGTTCAGTACCTTTAAAAATAAATATGCAAATAAATGTGACAGCCTTCAATTTCGCCTATAAAGATTCTCCAATGACACTAAAGATGTGATGAGATGTTCTGTAATAACTGTTTTTCCCTGTAACTTAAGCAGCGGCAATGTATTTCTACCCAGAAGTTTAGATTATTCTTTATTCATTATACATAACACATTTCTAAATGAAAACAAGATGCCTTGTACAATGCCCCAGATATGCTGTGGGTGTATCGTATAATCGTCAAGGCCGGCGTTCGCAGCAAGGTTCAGGAGCAAACCATGTGGCGGCATCAGTGTCAGTGTTAATGGGCGTAGCAGGCTGCAACTTATCCTTGCGTGTAGCAAAACCATGGCCACGGTCTAATTTTCCCTCTGCTCTGAAGGGATTCTTGTGTTTGACCAACAAAGGAGCATTCGTCGCTGGCACCCATGCTGATCCATCATAACAAGATGAGTTCTACGAAACCATCGAAACCCTCACTGGAATGACTGTGCCATTTTTGTACCTGTTGACGGGAAGCAGAGCGACATTCAATGCACTGCAACTTCCCTGTCTTTTCTTCTTTGATTTTTTTTGTCCTTGCTTGTCCTGCACACAAGCCAAGGCCTGGGACAACCGTGAAATGTTACCAGCGTACATAGATTGCTCGGAAACTCGTTGATGGTCTAGCTTTCGCTTTTGCGCACTCTCAATTAGGACAAGTGGGATGACATGGGCTCGTTGGTTCATCTTGAAAGGCATTAGCTCAGCGGGCGGTAAAGACGAGGACAAGAAAGCAGGCCAAACCTGTTAGGTAATAAATTGATGCGCAAAAGTACAGAAAGCTTTGTTTTTCGCACAGCACAATTTGCCGTTGGCTGGTGCGATATTATGACATGTGGCATTTTCGTTTTCTTTTTAGGAGCAGTGCATATAACACCGTGGCATAGAAAAGAATTTCTGCTCTCGTTAACGCTAGCACCTGTATCTACAAACAGCCTCACATCAAAAGGTATCTCAAGTCTCTCTCAGCTTCGTTGCGTAGACGTGTTGACGAAGCGATCTTTCGAGTTAGCCTTCTTCAATTTACCCGCCTATAGAGAGCGTCGAGATTTTCAAGCAGAAGGAAAAGTAAATACAAGAATGTGCACGTGGTGAAGTGCTACGTGCTATGAAATGTTAAAAAATTACACGTCAGATGGGCTTGTTTTAAATAATATTTCTGTAAACTCACCCCTAGAAGGCTTAGTCGAGAAAAGCGTTGCAGTGACCACGTGGTCTCATACGTGAAACTTTTTATTTTGGGAAGAGGGGTGCGTGCCTGTTATTGTCTATAAACGGGCAAATGCTTTTGAGTTTTCGATTGTCGATCGAGTTCTCAATTTATTCGCCCCTTTTGCTGCGATCTGCTAGCCTCCTGGTTACCTCAGATGATAGAGCGACCGCCCCGAATCGCGTTTGTTCCGGGTTCCAATCCCGGACTAGGACGAATTTATCCTCGTCTGCGAAGCGTCCTTTCTGCGGATCCCGCATGTGTTTCCTTTGTAATATTACGCTACATTCGGGTCAAATAAAGTTTCCGTTTCAGGATACTTCCTCCACCTTGCGGGATTCCGCAGCACTGATTTGCCATAAAGAGGGTGTATGGTGACTATGACCTTCGTTTCAAGAAATCATGGTTTCGCAGCAATAAGACATTTCTATATCGGCTATTAAACCAAATTAAGGCGAGAACTTGAAAAATTATCGCATTGGAATGCTCCATAGAGGGCACGTAAAATGTACCAGCGTATAATCACAAAAAATCACAAAAATCGCTGACACACATCTTGTCAAAATTAGCCGCTGGACCATTAACTGAAAAGATTCTACTGGGACCTTCTCCTCATTCTCGTCATCAGGCTGATAATCTTAAGGCCCTCAACAAATTTTTCTATGAGAGCGGACTGGACAAAAAACTTTGAAGAGTCCTTGAACGTGCAAGTTTTTCACCACCATATTTATCTTCATAGTCAACGTCTTCTTTATTCTATCTGTCTGTACCATTTCCCCTTCCCTCAACGCCGAGTAGCAGGCCAGAACATTGATTCAGGCTGACCTCTCCACTTCCCTATCATAGTAAATACCCCTCTCTCTCTTTATCTATATATATACGTAAGAAAGATTATATGGCAGAAATACTTGTTGTTGTCACCAATGCGGTTATATGGTCGGCAAGTATGTTGATATTGCCCTGATGCCTCTGTGGCCAGGTACCCAGCATATTATTTGTTGATGAGATGGATACAAAGCGCAGACGACTGTATGAAATTCAGTAAAGGAAGGGCTTTTTTTATTTTGTAGCGAAATAATCGCTTTGGCGATGCCTAATGAATCTGTAAATATTATTGCCTTTGGTAGTGTTATTTCCATGAAGTAACTTACTGCGAAGAATCGTGGGTAGGCTTCCGCCGTAAGTATCCTTGATTCCGGGTGCAAACAGCCGGATTCCAAGAAGGATGGCATGACGGCAGCTTAAAAAATGCTGGCGTGTGACTCAGAAGCTTTACTGTAAACTTCAGTGCTCGAGTACTCTTACTGAAGAGCTAGGAAGTGCGATTTGTATGTCTGTTTCGTAGGCGTTTTCTTTAACCTCTACAAAATAAATGTCAAACGCCATGAGCTGCCACGCCAACGGTGGTACTTGCTTCGCTGGTGCCATGAGAGGGTCTTCAAGAACTTCTATTGCTTCGATGAGGTTCATTGCACGCAGTGAAAAGGGTTTTGTCACCGTTACACGATTAGGCAAAAGTGTAGAACAAGTCATATTGTTTCCTGTTTGGTCAAAGGGATATTGACATGTTTAATGTGTTTTCAGACAACACAGGAACTGGACAACGATCTTTGCAGGTGCAGCGACCACTGATTGGGTTGTACATGGAGACTTTGCACCGAGCTAGTTCTGAAAGCTCCTGTGGATTTTCGTATGCCTAAATTATGAACAAAATCAGCATGTTTGAGGCACCCGGTGTAGCAGACTGATACACCACCACTCCGCAGTCTAAACTCGATCGTATGAGACTTTTATAGGGATTTATTGCGCATCTTCTGTCAATGCCCCGATTTATGTATAATTTTCAGTATTTTCATACCGTTCAGGCTCTTCGCCTTGGCGTATTCTATGTGGGGGCTGAAGGTTAGCTTTGAAACAAGTATTACGCCCAAGAAGTTATGTTCTTTGTTCACAGGAATGTGCTGTCCTTGTAGTTCGATAGCAAGATTAGCAGGCAATCCATTCTTTTTTGAAAAAAAAAAACATGACAGGTTCTTTTCCATGGATTGTACTTGTACCCGCTTTCCTCTGCCCATTCGGATACTTTCTTCAGCCCAAGCTGAACTTGTCCCTCGCAGACTTCAAGGCTGCAAGATTTAAGACCTATCTGTAAGTCGCTACGCAAAAGTAATATAATACAGCTGGAGGCAGGGAATAACGGAGCGTGTTCATCTTCACAATAAACAACGTACAGCTGAGGAGGCCTCCCAGAGGTGCCCCCAGTTTCCTGCATAATTGAACGCGAGAACGCGTAGCCTACGTTTATTCGGGAATGACGTTTCGAGAAGCAGAGCAGCGGACACGTGACGACACACGCCGCTGTTCTCACTCACGTTTGGCTGACGTCCTGGAGCCTGCATGGAGGGCAGTAATGCAAGCTGACTTTCGAAGAAATTACGATATGCACGTTAGCGACATATGTTTACTTAAAGTGGACAAGTAAAAAAAAAAAACGTAAGCAGTTGTCAATGGGGAAACACCAGCCTTGTGCACCGAGAATTTTTGATTTTATATGGCCTATTGGTGGTCGCATTTTCTCACATCACCATGCAAGTCGAACGCCATCCAGCATGCCGTTTCGCCATTTATACGGCATGTTACACGAGGTGCTCTTTCCTTTTTTTTTTTCTTTAGCGAAATCTTCGCCTTTGTCCGGTGGTTCTCGTAATGTACGCTCCGGTAAATAACGAGTGCGCCCGTTTCCTCACAAAAGTGCCAAATACTTACTCTTTCGAGATTAGTATTCCGTAGGGCAGCTATTGCGCTGTAAAAATAAACACAGCATATAACATAGCAACAAATGCGAACACCATTACACTTTCAAGTATCCCTTTCATGTGTCACTGTTTCCCTTGCCTTCTCTTAGTAGTATTACACGAATCCTTTTTGCTTCATTCATTATTAACTTCCTCAGCTATTGCGTAGGAAGAAGGCTCGGAGCACAGTATATTCAGTATTAATAATACCACTAATAATTTTTATTCGCCACTTTGGCGCTTTATTTTATTGTTCTTATGGTTTTTTTTTTTGCTCTACGTCGGACTAGCAATGCACCAACTCGCCAAACTTAGTACTCTGCCAAGCACATCGCGGATGACCACGCGGTTAGAAAGGGCCTGAATATGCTTGCTTGCGGCAGCTACATGGTTTCTCTCGTCGATGGTTGAAAAACGTTTCTTCTCGATCGCATTTCCCTTTTCACTGTGCCACATAGCGAGGAAAATCTGTTTACTAAATCTAATAAGTTGTTTACCACGCAAGGCTGTTTTTCAAGGAAAAGGTCGCGTCGACAAAATATGTCGCTGCTTCGTACGCGGTCTCCCTTGACAACAACGGCAGAAGGCGAGCGTAATCGCCTTCGGAGAATTACTAAGAAATTCCATTCGTCGCAGTGCATCCCCAGCCCACATCTGAACACAAAGAAGTAATGTATTGTTACTATTCAAAAACCCTTACCACAACCCAAGACGCGGAGAGTAGAGGGGTGGGCAATTGACCACTTGCAGAAGTACGACTGCGCATGCGCTAAAACCGGCCGTGGGGCGGCGCTTCGTGAGCGCCGTCTCCGTGGTTGGAAAGCTAACTGCGCAGCTCGGGCGTGACATGCCGGCCAACTGAGTCGCTTTCGGCTGCACGAGCTATTATTGTGGAAATCGAAATAGTAATTTCTTCAGATTTCCGCCCGCGAAGGTTAATGTGGAGAAGTTTGTGGACGGCAGCGGTGAAGCGGTCGAACGCAGACGGCACGCCGTGGCAGCTAACAGTGCATTCTAGGATCTGTGGCTTATGCAGGCGACTTCTATTCCCTTGTCATCTCCTGCCAGTTCTGCAACGCTGAACAGAAGGCCAGCGACGTGCTGGCAGGGCTCGCTGATGCTGTAAAATATAAAGAATGTAGCTTTCCTTCGCGCTCGTCACTGAGTGACCCTGAGTATATGCGAGTACGATTAAGCGATTTGTGAAAAACGGCGCAAACAGATGCGGCCAGTCTGTGTACTTCATGTCATTTGTGAGTCTGCGCTCGTCTTCTTTTTTTCGGTATATGTCAGTTGTGTTGCGCTCTCTTACACCATGACTTCGAACGAATTTGTCTTACTATCTGCGTTGATGAGTATTCGCGAGTGAGCGGGAGCGTACTAGCCTGCGGATACAAGCGCTGCCCATATTTAAGCTACTATAACGTATAATAAAATAGGTTGGCGTAAGCTTTGAGGCCTTAGCGCTCGCAAAAACAGACTGAATAACCTACCGCGTACATATAGCGCATGCGAAATTTGGGATACGGCTTTGTAAACCACAAGCATGTAACACAGCAGTTGGGCGAAACAGCACGAGATGAATATCAAATTTGCGAGCTAGAACATGTACATCTATTGTTCCATGCAACAACTAAGAGTTCGGGGAATGCGACAGGCATAAAGCACTCATCCGGCCACACATTCACAGTGCTCTCCGGCAATGTCGCCAATGCTTTTGTGAACTATGCTGTAACCACGTAGATGCCCGACTTCATGGATGGCGTGTACGTAGCTCCTATGAGGCCAAGTGGAGGGTCCACGGTGTTTACGTTAAGTTTTATGCGCTGAACTTAACCCTCTTTTTTTAAAGCGCATCGGCGGTGTGCCTGACAAACGGACGAAGTGTTGGCATGAAGATAACCCCACGCATTGTTGCTCGTTATCCAGCGCTCTGAGAAGTGAGTTGTCCGTCCCATTTGCAAAAACGGCAAGAGAATGAAGTCCTCTTCAATCATATTTAAGGCAGGTCATATATGGCAACTACCAAAGAACGTCGACGTTCTCACAAAACGTGAAAGAAGCTCTGCAAACACAACGTCGCCACTCGATGCCACTGTTACCAAAGCAAGGCTGGAGCCGGGATGCTTTCAAACCAAACCGCGAGGCGCAAGATTCCTGTTTTTCGTGCTAGGTGGCGCTCCGACTACTGCAAGTGGTCAATTCGGGTCTGAATATGGTCAACGGGCAGCTATGTTAAATGAGAACAATGCTTCATTCTTCTAGTATGGGATCGAAAATATTGCCGTCACAATATATCCTTCCCGCACCTGTGCAAAGAATATACCAGCGGCAAAACTAATCAGCAATGACTTTCTCTCCCTTCTTACATATGTGTTAAACAGCTTGAATGGCGAAACTTTCAGTTCACACGGTTGAACACTTCTCTAAAAGCGGATTAAAATGTAATTGCCACATAAGCAAATAAATGACGCAGACATGCAGACATTCAGCGCCGTGTTTGTCTCCTCCTCATTCTGGTCCTGTCGTTTAGCGCTGTTTGAATTTTATTGTTACCATGCAACACCAACTCGCCCAATCCGCTGCCCTTCTGCAGTTCATTTCTTGTGCATGGGCGTCTTTTATGTGTCAAAATATCGATATGTCAAGTCCGGCTGCACTCTCGCCCATCATCGCCGTGTGTATCTGCCGAGCTCGCAACGCGTCGTGGCACTGCCGGTATGATACCTGCCCTTCGGATTTACAAGCACTTTGTGGCTTGCTACGTCCGTCTACGGGACACAACAGATGAATGTGCAAAATTCTCAAGAGTGAGTGGTGGCGCCAGGCGAGGCTGTTCAAGGACTTGCTCCGGACTATATGCCGAGGTCAGCGTGTGTTTCGCGAGTGGTGCGTGACCATTGACCATCTCACGGAATTCCTTTGGAACACGGTCCGAAGATCGCTTCGGAAAGGCATAAGAAGTATCCCTGCAGAAGGAAAGCTGCTGGTCCTTGGAGACGTCGTTTTGGATTCAAAGCATGAAAAGACCTTGCGCCTTGGACCTCCGTTTTGTCTCGACCCGGGTCTGAGAACCGTTGAAAAGTTGGCCTTCGCCCATAATGTGTCTTCTAAGGCTCAGCCCGAGGACAGAACTAGTTGTGTATCAGCGCCGTGTTTGTCTCCTCCTCATTCTGGTCCTGTCGTTTAGCGCTCTTTGAATTTTATTGTTACGATGCAACACCAACTCGCCCAATCCGCTGCCCTTATGCTTTGAACAGCGTGTGCCCGTCATCGTAGCAATCGAGCTAGTTTATGCGGTAGCGGAAGAAACGTTCGGACCACAGTGACGCTTTTGGATCCTTCGTCCAAGTGCAGGGTAGAAAACCAGAAACTCGCCTCCGGTTAACCTACCTGCTTTAACGCTCTCTCTCTTTCTTGGAGCTATATATATATATATATATATATATATATATATATATATATATATATATATATATATATAGTACAAAACATGGCCCCTATTACAAACGCTTTTCCGGGCTGTGCAATTGCTTCCGGCGCGTGCAGTCAACGAAAACATGGCCTTCGAGATCAGCTTCGTTTGTCCAGAGAGAGCCCTCGGTGGGGCGAAGATTTGCACACAACTTTTTGTTAAGGGTTCGGTAAAAAAACGTTCCCGGAGAAGATTTCTCGCAAATAATTTCCCCGGAAAGTATTTCCACGGAAGAAATATGTGGGAAGAAATTTCCCTCGAAAAATTGTCCCCATTTCCGATGTGGGAAAACAAGCCCACAGACGGGTGCCCTGAAATGTTGCTGTAACCTTCAATCCCCCATTTTTATGCGAAGCATACTAGCCGCAAAACCACGCTCTTCCTTGCTGCGCCGCGCGCGGCCGCGTAGTTACCATATATGACGTCATAACAGCTGCAAAAGCGGAGGCTCAACTCGTGCGCTCGCTTGCGGCCGCGTAGCTACATAGCCGGGTCTCAGCTCGTGCGCTCGCCTGCATGAGTTGTTTCTTCGTCTAGCCGAACCAAATATAGCCAAGCAACAGCAGTTCACCAGGCTAAACAGTGGTTCAACAACTAAAATAAAGGCTAGTATTCTTCGCATCCTGGGCTTAACCTTAGCTAAGCCACAGCCACTTTTATTTCTCATTGCAAAAAAAAAATATTTCAAAAACTCCCGCGAATATTGCAGTTTGCAGAAAGCACATGCGCAAGAAGTGTATCTATACATTATTTCCGCTGCGCAAAAGACGAGGTCAAGCCGACAACATAGGCGTGGCACAATAATGACAAACCAAGTTGCCCAACCTTGGACCATGTCAATATATGTTTCATATCCGATAGAATATCAGATACATAGCGTATGTCACATATGTCATCTAGCTACCACGCAACGGGACAGATGTGGGCTGCCCAAAAACAAAAATAAGGCGGCGGTTTAAAGGAGTGGCTCAAGGCAAGTGCGTCTCTTGGTAGTTTGGCCTTTCAACGAAGACACCGAAAGTATAGCGCTTTATGATGTGCTTTTACTTGACATGACCTGTACTATAGTGAATGCGATGTCCCCTACTACTGCAATTTATTTCATGCTTACATTTATTCTCGAAGCCACGAAAGTGTCCATTGATATAGGCCTATGTACTGTCCGATGTGAGATGGATGTTAAACAGCCCAAGAATGCCGAAAATTATCTGGAGCCCTCCATCGCGGCGCCCCCCATAACCTGAGTCACTTTGGGACGTTAAACATCCAAAGCCTAAGCTAAGTGCACAATAAGGGGTGCAGTTCTTTGTCAAGTGAGTTCGCACAGAATTCGTTCATTAGGTTAATCGCTCACTTGGGGACTTTTTTTTCCTGGATAGCTATCACTGAGGAGACGTATATGCCGGCGCCGTATCTTCCGGGACGCATCTTCGGGGGACGCATCTTCCGGGAACGCTTTTTTCTACACCCGTTCTTCAGTGATTCGCTTTGAAGATGCTCTCAGTTTTCCAAAATTTCGCGTAACTGTAGCAGCGGAGGCCATTCTTGCATTGTGGCCCAGCAGGCAGTCCTGGCATAGTGCGAGGAACGTTGTCGTTGGTGCGAGGGACGTTCCGAAAATCATTTATGTTCACCCGGAAGCTTTTGTGAAAAACAAAATACACTGTGGCATCAAGAACAATACCCTTTACACTACTTTTCCACATAAGCACCCCCACATTAAAACATTCCTCGTAGTTTGCAATCAGTTCAAAGTAACTTCCCTGGTAAAACTCAGTGTCTTGCGATGGAAGGGATTGTCGCACGGACTGTTCCACCTCAGCATTGCTTTGAAAGTGACTTCCCCAGATCGACTGCGGCTTTCGATGCAGGGAACAGGTGTCCATTCTTACCGCGTAACAGCACGCGCTTCCATTGGTGACCAAGCAGCCAGCACACGTCTGTCTGCCATTATTACTTGTACTCGAATAACCTCGGGCACGAAGGTCTGGCGCTACCACGGCTAGGTCAGCTGGTATACTCCCGAGGTAATTTAACTTCGCTGACTTCCGATACCTTTGTGTATCGTCTCTCAGTCGGTCGAGGACGCCCGCGGTCTCTGGTGGGTATATTTCCCGCTTTTGGCCTCGCTGCGGTAGCGCAGCGCATGTAACGCATCATCAGAACATTTTGTCAGGCTAGATGGCAAATTTTCGCCGACGTTGCACGTTCTGTCAAGGCACACACGGGCACACAGGACAGGCGCAGCGCCCTGTCTATGCTTCAGAGACATGTTCCACTGTGAAAAGAATTCCATTGACAACACATGCGCTATGTGACATTGCTTCGTGTGTATGGAAACACGACATGAAAAGCCCCTTCCTTATCGAATTTCAAGTGCACGTGACAAAAAGCGCAAGTCTTTTCGTGAAACAGTTATTTTAATCCATGCAGGTTACGTCTGATTATATTCGGTTCCAGGATTTCAAGTAGAAATTTGCCTCCAAAATTCAGTAAGCAAAGTTCCTATTCTATTGCTGCTATATATTCACGTAACATGTTCAGTATTGCTAGTTTCTCAATAGTTCGCTGAGAATACTAGGCATCAGTTTTCAGAGATAGTTACCTTGATGAATGAAAGTTTTGATTCGGCTTCTCAAGGATTAGGTAATTGAGAGTTTCCTTTACTTTGGCTTGATTTTTCTGCAAAATAGCCGCAAGAGGAGAACTTCCAATAGTTTAAAGCTGCTGGGCAACTGGCCATTGGATTTTTCGCCGCTTGAGAATTTGTGCTATAAAGCGGTAAACGAAGCTTAGGGCGAAGACGGCAACGCGCAGCAAGAACTGGCTTCAACGTCTCGTATGCTGTACAGCGCCAAGCGAGGCGCAACATTTTACGAACGCGAATTCGATCATTGTCAGCGAAAACTGTTTGGCTCCTTCGTTTAGCCCATAACCGGCCGGGAACATCGCACCCCAAAGACGAGCAAGCGATAACGAGTAAGTGGCGAGCGCGCGGTTTCTTGGAGCACGCGGAGCAAATTTCGCTGCGTAACGTCACAGGGCACCCGGCGCCGTAGGAAACGACGAGGAAAAGACAGCGCTCTCCGTGCTCATGGCCCTTGCGCCGTGCCCTGTCAAGTGGTATCTGTACGAAAATAATGAACTACAGAAGCACCGAATCGCAACCAATATTAACTTGTTTTTCTTACCTTCACCGATCAGGAACCGCTCTTCCACTACAACAGTCGTTTAGCGTGCCGAGGCTAATCGATGCGTTGGTAGCCATTACTGATGTAAGTCGGAGGGGAGAAGGCCCGGAGCATGGTGCTCACCTTAACGTCTAGCTGACCGCTAGCCACCTCCGTGGCCATCCGGTGGCCGTCGCCCGGGTTCCTCTTTGGTCGGGTTCACGGTGGGCCTAGGGTCAGCCTCCATGTTCGGCCTAAGCTTGAGAGTGGAGCGCCTTAAGGAATGCGTCTTAGCGGCCGGTGGCTCAGAGTCACCGCCGGCCGTTCCGTCGACTTTCTTCTCCCGTTGCAGGGACCTCTTGACCGGTGCCGAGACGCCTTCAACGCGGGCGCTGGCAGGGGTTGCGTTGAAGTCTTCCTCTGCCTGCTTGGCATCCGTAGCTCGCTGGTGGCTCTCATTTTCTTGCGGGGCCGTCCTCACGCTATCGAGTGTAGCTGCTGGCTCCTTGGGGGGAGGGACGTTGTTCCGTCCCCTTTTGGTCGGCATGGTCGTCCTGCTAGTTTCTGCCTCCAGGTTGCCGTTTCCAGCTCCCTTGGCCGCTTCCTCCGCCTCGGTCACGTCCATCACATGATCTAATGTCGACGACTCGCCCTGCGCCAAACTCCTGGCTACTGCGTATGACCGCGGACAGTCCGCGTCGTTGTGTCCAAAAAACCTGCACCGGGAGCAACGGGGAACCTTACATTCTCGACGACCATGGCCAGAGCCCCGGCAGCGCAGGCACTGAATAGGACGACCTGGGGCTACTACGAGCGCCAGCTCGCCGGCGACGCGAATCTGGTGGGGCAGGTCATCAACCTTCATCCCAGTTTTGAGCTGCAGCAGCCCTGCTCGGGTTGTTGAGCCCTTGTCGGAAATGCCATCCACTCGCCAGCGCTCGCGGATCACTTCGGTCACTTTGCCAAAGGAGGCCAGCGCGGTCTTTACGTCTTCGTCATCCACCCCATGCCGAAGCCAGTGGATACGAAGCTTCACCTGTTGTTCCTTGGGGTCGATGACAGGGCAGCGACGTTCCTTCACCTGCAGCTCCTATAGTGCCGCCAGCTTTTGAGCAGCCGCGGGTGTCTTCATCGTTGCCGCCCATACAAGGTTAATCTGGTACGCATACCAACAGCTTGATGTGATTCCCGGAAATCTTCTAAATCTGGCAATTGTTATCATCCTCCGTCGAAAACCTGTTGCCGTAGCTAACAGCCGCATATGCCGCTCCATTGAAGCCCATGATCCTACGATCCGTTTAGCTTGGGAACCGGAAGCAGAATGCCACTTGACACGCCGGGTTCGAGACATGGTCAAGCAGCGCGGCTGTCACTCACTAAGCACTGTAGGTGAACTGGGAGAAGCAAAAGAAAAAAAAAGTTCCCACCGAGATTTGAACTCGGATTGCTGGATTCAGAGTACTAACGTTACACCATGAGACCGCACACTTCCGACACCGAGAAACGAACCCGAGCCTCCTGGGTGAAAGCCAGGTATCCTAACTCCTAGACTACACCTGACTTTTCTTTTTTATTCCGCGTGTTTGCAGCACAAACCAAGTACATGTTTAAATGCTCGCATATGTTAACCATACTTTGGCTAACACTGAATAATAAAATCGCTTCAGTTTGATCAAATGATTGAGTATAGACACCCACTCAGGAGGCTCACTCCGGCCAGGATATATTTCCCGTATGTACGCGACACTCTCGATGAAGTTGATTGTCGCCAGACGGGTATCGACAGTACCCCGGGGCAAGCACCAGTTCTACCCCAGGTGGGATGTATCCTCATTTCCGGGCCCCTATGGCTTGCACTGCCTCATTGGCCGTGACAACGAGGGCACCAGTGCTCTAGGACATAAATAAAACACAAGTATGATGTCCGGCGACACTCACGCGAGCCGGACACATGCCAATAACGGCTGGTGTTGCACCGTCGGTGACGTGGACCACAGGCGAAGAGGCAGGAGTGAGGACTTTCTTGAGACGATTCAGAAGCTGAGCATTCATCGCAGATACGTGCGCGCCAGTGTCAATCACAGCCGTAACAGGTACACCATCCACGTTCACTTTAATGAGGGCCTAATGTGTGGCCAAGGTCAGAAGAGGATTTTTGCGTCGGGTTGGTTTGCAAGCAATATTGTGTATGTGCATGCTGTTAAAAGTGGAAATATAAAACAAATATAAAACAACAAGTGAGAAAACACGAAAGAGGCAGCCACCGTTAGTGCTTCTTATTGGCTTGTCCTCCTATTGGTAGGATTCGCAGAAATGAAGCGAAAGCAGAGATTAAAAGCCTGCACCAATTATGATGCAGTGAGCTATCAGCCACAATAAAATTTTATGTGAAAAGGTCGAAGCAATACAAAAGAAACCTCAATTAATGTGGGTGACGAAACTCTGGCAATGACGTTTTAGGTGCTTGTGCGGGGGAGAGGGTGGTATGATTCGGCGCTGCCGTTAGGTGGGAGGGGGGGGGGTGGAGCCCGCCGTCCCCGTGGTCGGCGCCTATGACCCCTCTCGATAGATGGCTTCTGACGGCAGTGCTGACTGACCAGGAGCAACACAACACTGTAATAATACAGAGAGATTGAAACTAAAATTGACAGAATCATGGGAGTGACGTTTGTCGCCAACCAGTTTTGTTTCTTTTTCTTCGTAGCGTCTACTTTCTTTTAACACTGTCCGAAGAACATCCCCGCTAAAAGAAGGTTTTAGGCTTCGAAGTATAAACGTAATTTTGTGCCTATAAACAGATAGATAAATAAAGGAAGAAAAAGAGAAGGAAGGGAAGGACTGCAGTAGCTATCTAGCGCAGTCTGTTGACACCTGAACAGCTGTCAGCAGCGGAGGAGGGGTGAGGGTAAAAGAGTAGGGGGAGAGATTAGTATAGAGATAAAATGGAATATTTACAACAGAGGGACTAAGTAAAAAGAAGAAATAAAAATACCGTGAGTGCACTGACTTTGTCGAGACATTTTGTCACCGTCAATGTTAGGTCCCGCGGAACAGCCGGATCTCGAGGCCCGACTGCTACAGGAAGCCAGAGTGTGTTTGTAAGCTACCCAGGAACACGTGCCTATGAACCATCTCGGTAGATGGCTTCTGACGGCAGTGCTGACTGATCAGGAGGAACACAACACTGTAATAATACAGAGAGATTGAAACTAAAATGGACAGAATCATGGGAGTGACATTTATCGCCAACCAGTTTTGTTTCTTTGCATGAACATGAATGAAGATTAAGGTGACATCGGCCATGTTTTAGTGCCACAGTGAGGGCTCCTCAAATCGCCGAAGCTAAGCAGCGTTGATCTGAGCTAGTACATGAGATGGAAACAACCTCCAGCAACGCTGACGGGTGATAGCTCCGGCTCCCGCACAATAGTTCGAATGTCCGCTTTGAGAGATACAGTTACGGTAATGGCGACGAGGGTTGTCCCCTTCCCCCACAATTGCAACAATTCCTCATCACCAAGAATGCACCAAGAACTCAAGGCAGACGAGCAGAAGCTATCCACGCAAAGATCGGGGTAAGTGGACGACACCGCCAGATAGCGCCCCTACTCTCGGTCGATGGTGTGCTTCAATTATCGCGTGCGCGGGACGTTGCCTTTTCGCCTTTCGAAGGGCCTGTGTTTCCTATCGTCCCGCGAGCCGGCCGAATGGTTTTGGGCACTCGTAGGCATGTGGAACTATGCGGACAAAGCCGTTCCAACTTTAGTCATCAATGTGCGAGTTGCTCGGGCACCAAGCTTCAGATGTGATAAAAACGGAGTATTTTCTGTCTGTACGCGTCCCACGGGCGAAGCGTAGAAGCAAGACTCACGTGATTAAATAGGGATTGCGAAAACTTTACTAACCGAATTACAGGCTGGTTGTAACCACGCCTGACGGTACTGACAGCACTATAGTGTTCCTTTATTCTGTCGGTGTCTGCGGATGCGGTACCCTCATGTATGAAGCTGCCTGTCACTTCGTGACCCATGCAAGTCGGAACAAACGTTTGAACCCACACCCCATTGGTTTGAAATTTGAGGCTCCAGTTACGTTACCACATGTTTCTGGTTGCCCAGCAAGATGCATATATTTATTGTTCTGTCCCAAGTAATTTGAAAAACTTCAGAAAACCTTGTTTTTTAGGCACTCCCTTAGCCAGGACTCTGAAATCGTTGGTACCTGCTACCCCTTTTGTCAGTAATTCTCCGAAAAAACGAGACAGCACCTTGTACAAGAAGAATAATGAAATCGGAAAGTAAGCGTGCCACCTGGGGCGCAGAACACACAATGCCTGCATGATCCTGTCCCAACTGTCACCACCTTAGAAATGTGATGGTTTGGGTTAGTTGGTCTTCCATTTTAGTCTCTGTGGTACAGCGCGAAGTGGAACAGGCGCGACGCGCTTGTCCTCGATTTTCCTGTGTTCCCCGTCCTGCTTCGCGCTGTAACACACTGTCTGGAATGTCACCACCTGCCCATCCACCTACTCCCCACATCCCCACCGCTTTTGCTCTCTAATGATCCCTCGCCATCTCGGCTACAAGGGAGAACGGGTCGATTCTGCATTCGCGACCGACAGCACCCTTGTTCGGTCGGGTGCCATTCTCGCTGTTTTATGGAAACTGCCAGTTCCTCCGCAAGCTGAGAGGACGTGAAGAGCGCCGGCATCCAAGGAGTGTTCTCACTCCGCACCTTTGAGATAGCAGTGCTCAGCGTTACAAAATGTCTTAGCTACGGTGCAGACACTTATTTTTTCGTAGCTGGACCGAACCAAAGTGATCTTGTTTACCATCTCATGGATGTACTCAGATTATTCTTTCGCTCCTCCTAACTACATAATTCGTCCTAATTTAACTCCTGAAATATTACAAATACATCAAAAGTGTCAATGAGAAAACTGTGGAGCAACAAGAAAAAACTCCCGGTACAGTTTTCTGTTGCTCAATACGTGCTACGTAAAAGTGTTTTTCCCAGCGAGAAAGGAGACTGCGCTTACACGCAAAGCGCCTCGGTCGGCCAGTCGCGCCGCAATTTCGTGTGTATTTACCGGCTTTTTTTCACGCTCGGAAAAATACTTATATGCATTCTGTAGCGAGCAACCAAAAGCTACATCAGAAGTACTTCGTGTTCCTCAAATATAGATATTTGAAAAATTGAATGAATAACGAAGACCAATTAGGTCATTAGGGGGAATTACAAAATTTGAGTATCTCTAAGCGACGGCAAACAACATTACACACAAGTCCCAACGGTTCAGTTTATATACTTTTATCTGCAAAAAAAAAGAACCAGCGAGATAGTGCAAACGAAAATTAGAATACAAGCCTGCGAGTGTACCGACAGTGGCATAAAAAATACTTTACGACCAAAAGCACGCGTAAATTTAGCGGCATCATGAATACCAACACGTGCGTTGGCTCGCGTCAAAGTCAACGAAGACAACCATCAAGGACAAATTGCTCGAACATACGTTGGTGCTATAGCAGGAGTGAAAATTTGCGAGTACATACAGTGGCATTATGAAAAAAAAACGAAAGAAAGTAAATCAGGTAGGCAGTTTGTGAATAGCCTACACGTCAGCAGGCGCACAAAGTCTTGTCCACGAGTGAATGTGCACCTGTACTGTGACCATTGCCTATGGTCATATGTAAAAGTCGAAAGCCACCTGTACTGTGACCAAAGCCATAGCCAATGGAATGTAGGCAGGGGTGACAGGTGAGGGTCACAGTTGCCAGGAAAATTGTTCTTTTGCCCTTCACTGGAATGTTTGTGCGACTTTGAAGACGGCCAATACACCCCCACCTGGTTGTTTCGGACAACTGCACTGTGACCTGCATTGACCTCCGAGTTGAACGAACTGCGTTCCATTGACGTCTTTGCACAAGTGGTATACCTTGTGTCTGCGGGCAGGCTGCTTTTTTTATATATATATGAAGTGTATCCGCGTTTGGAGAGGAAAACAAAATATAAATGTAAAAATTATATGACAAGGTGAACTAATAAGGATGAGAGCAGGGGGAGAAGAATTTCTAATAAATGATGCGAAAACATACATGTCATTTCATAAACGTCCCATATAACAAGTCATATATAACCGTTTAGGAAATGCATCAGGTCAGCAGGAAAACCCTGCAATGAAGCATCGAATCGTCGTTTCGGCCACGCAATTAGATGCAAAATTAAAAGAGAAAAAGCTGGGTACCCTGACAGCTTGAAATGTGCGTCCGCACATTTTGACATCATACCAACCAATAGTGATGGGGATACATGTACATCTAAAATAATAAAAAGAGGCCATGAGACTTGCGGTGATTACCCGGGTAAATACGATATACATGTCAATAAGAAGACCCCCCACTGGGATTCACGTGTTCCAAAACTTCCTTGGGCGTCGGAACCCGTGACATTTGGTTTTTCGCGCGCAGCTTGGAATGCTGCCGGTCAAGACGCCATCGCTCTTCTGACTGCGTGAAGTCGGGGAAAGAGGGCTCGCTCATTGTTTCCTGGTAATCCTATCGTTCAACAGGTGTCTCGTAGAATAGGGCAAGCACAGTACTATGCCAAACCCGTCGCACCTCACCGCGTGAGTAAAGCAAGTTAGAAGATATCGCTGTGCGAGCTCCGAAAATAGAAAGACACGAGGGAAAAGTTTTTTGTGCACTTCAAAAACGCTTCCACAGCCGCCTGTCAACAAAACTGGGCACCCAGGAAAATTTCCAAAATCTCACGTTATCTGCGATTCTCATTGG
Organism: Dermacentor albipictus; assembly: GCF_038994185.2. NCBI lineage: Eukaryota > Metazoa > Arthropoda > Arachnida > Ixodida > Ixodidae > Dermacentor > Dermacentor albipictus. Next base: position 81,386,482 of record NC_091826.1, read on the forward strand.
TACAATTGCACAATAGGCTAAACTGCTGGCTAGCTGTCATGCACTCATAACGTACCATGTGCTACCCTTCTTTTGTTTCATTTTTTTTTTCTACCAGCGGCCACAATTGAGTTAGCTCTCGTTGGACTGCATCGATGGCGAGGTTGCAAACACGTGTGTTTGAAGGAATGTGGGTAGGCGCGGCGACTAGACTAAGTCAAACACTGAAATCTGGAGAAAGAATACATCCGCGTTTTGTAGGATTCCCAATGCTCAGGGGCACCACATTTCACAATTGTTGGAACTTCCGTGAGAAAGCTCGATATTTTTTTTTTCCCACAGATTGTTCTAGGAGCCGAAAACGCCAGCGAGATTTATTACTTATTGGAAATCCTTTGCTTCAAGCACTGCTTTGTAAAACTAGCGAGTGCTAGTAAATACAAGGCATCGAATGGGGCTCTACTGATGTGCAACACCCGTGTGAATGAGCGTGTCCACGAACAAGACTCAATTTTCACGAAGATGACCGGCAGAAAAGTTGGTTATATTCGCGGCACCCTTGTAGATTACTCAATCAACATAACACAATTTTCTCTTTATAGAATTGCCGAGAAGGGCTTGCTGCTTGATCAAATTGCAGAGTCGCAAGTTGAATAGCTTTACCTCTTCTTCAGTGAGGCATGACGAAGTAGAGGCATAAATGCCAATAATTCGTGAACTGTTCATCAGCACACAAAACAACTTCGCATAAATGATAAGTGCATCTGTAACGTAGAAAAACACAGAAGTTTGTTGTTCTGCGTTGAAGAGGGAAAATTATATTCATTCATAAACGTTAATTTTCGTGCCACTATATAATAATGGACATACAAATTTTATTTCCTTTACGCGCAATATATTTTGAGGAAAGCGTCTATCACTTTTCATTTGAAGGCACAGCAAAATGTTCTTTGTTACGCTGAGTACTTTTGCAGGGAGCGCAGTACGACGGTGACTAGTGCAGCAGAAACACCGTCTTTTGCTCGCAGTCTTTCGAGCGCTGTCAGGTGACGCTTCAGCTTAGGTGATAATACTGTGTCATTGGAAAGCGCAGAAAGCAACCTTTCTAATGAAATATAATTCTTATCTGTGCAATAACCGCAAACACTGACGAAAATGCCAACCGCCGCAGTGGCACCGCTACCAGGATCCACACTGCTCGACACCTCGAAGGCGGCGCAGCGTCAAACACTTTTGTACCCGTCGCGCTAGCTGCGTGACTCTGGTGTTGCTTCAGGTTGCGGTACCGACCGCATCAGCCACATGTCGACGTATATCGAATGCGAGACCAAAGATGAGTGTTGTAAACAATTTCTGCCCTTCGCCGGCGAAACTGGATATTTTTTTACGATCCTTGTAATTTTCGTTTAGGTTAACTGCGTACTTCATAATAGACAGGTACATTTCATCGAAGAGACAGAATGTAATCTAAACAAACTAATATGCGTGTCGTCACAATAGCGTATTGCCTCTAATAACGTGGCATAACGTGTACCATGCCCTCTATAAACGCGCGTTATGCACAAGTGCAAGCCGTCGCCGGCGACCTGAACATACGTGCAATCATCACTCAAGCCGAAAAAATTCAAAAGAACACTTTCTTTATTGTCGGACTGCCGCAGGAACTTTAAGGTTGCTTCAGAGGCGTTGATCGTAGCCGAACCAACTTGCAGCTGCAGCAGCCGTTCTCATCTGCCATGTGTCGGATCAAGCAGTCGTCAATCCTGCGCAGAATACAAAGTGCTGAACGGCCTTGGACACCGCGATGTCGTCTCTTCCGCAGCGAGTACAGCTCGTGGGCTTGAAACGGCATTCGTATAGGCAGTGGGCCTCCAGATCTCGGAGTTCGACCTTAGACCGGCAGCCAAGCACTCCGTTGACACAGTACACCAATTTGGTGGAGATACTCGGTGAGCAGGTCGCCTCACCCAGAGCAGGATCGGAGAAGCGGACACCATCCTTGGGAGAGAGGCCGTACAGGAACATTATTAGCTCACCGTTGGCCTGGTGCGGCCGGCCGGCGCGGTCGTAGGCGGTATACCAGCACACCAAGCACACGCCGTGGCCGCAGGGAAGCTGCCTGGTCCTGGCAGGAAGAGCGCCGCAGATGGCGCAAAAGCAAGATGCGGGCAAAGGCTCCAAAAATGAGATGCGTCGCATGTCCAAGAAGGGGCACTCGGTAAATCCTTGCAGAACGTATGTAATCGGGGAGGGTTGCTTTTTGCACGGGTAGGGAATCTGGAATGTCGGCGAAGGTTCGCTTCCACGATGGGTGTCGTTATGGTCCACAGCAGTTTTCTTTTCCGGGCATCGCACAGAAATGTACGCCGATGCTGCTTCGATCGCCAATTCTGGAGTCGTGTGGAGGCCTTTACCCTCGAGCACGACGTCGTCGTATGTCGTCTGGACGTCGTTGTGGGATGTGTCAGAAGTCTTTGAAAAAGGCCTTCGAAGCTTCCTTCTGCGCTGATTGCCGGCATCTTTGACAGCTGTTTTTTTCCCCGAGGAATGCGAAGAGCGATTCACCCATGCATCACGAGCCGGACCTTCAGAAGTCGGGCGCGCGTACTCACTTGCGACGACGATCTTGTGGTGTTTGAGCCGTGACTTTGGTCGCACCATGACTGGGTGTGTGCTTCAACGTCGACGTGGCGGCGATGGGCTTCAGTCGCTCGTCTCAACAGGTCAGAAGCTGCTGGCTGTCACCGTCGTGGCATCGAAGAGATGCGTTGCGATTCCGGGCTTCGAAGCGTGCACCGATGAAATTATAGCGCAGACAGTGCAGCTGAACTGGCTTTGAAACCACTGCGTGCTTGAACTGGCTCTCAGAGGGCTGCGCTGTCTTTTAAAGCCTCCAAGGTCCTCTGCGCCTCCACTTTCTGAGGAGTAGTGGGAAGGAGAAGGAAAGGGAAGGAGGCGCCTATGGATAGTCGTTGATTGGCTTTCACGACGTGCGATGGGTGGTCCGTAAGTGGTCACGTGGATGTGCGTTTACGTGCGCGAGTACCAGAAATGGCGAAAGCGAGAGAGGAGAGGGTGAAAATAAACACTTCGGAAATCCGTGAATGTGTGCAAGAAATAAAGGCACGTGTGTCACATTCCGTATACCCTTCTATTTTTAGTTTTGTTTCTTCTTAACGCTTTTATGTGTTCTCAGAATAAAAAATATATCCAGTTTTTTTTCGTTTTTTTCCCGAACGGAAAAGGCATTACAACTCGCCCAATATTTGCTGCGGTGGGTCTTGAGCTCCAGGAGTCCTACACAGCGCCGTAATCTCGGGTGGCTAAACTATCGACTTATAGCGTGCGCTTCAGCCTTGATTTAGCAAAAGTGGAAACACCGGGCTACAACCATGAAACTATAAAGCTCACGCTGTTTCCGGAAACATTTTGCGGGAAATAATATGGCGACCGTGTGTGCGCAAGTTTCATGACCCGTTCAGTCTTTAAGTCATTGGCTTTATGTAATTATGTTTGGGCAGTAAGTTCGCGAGCTGTATTTCACTCTCTCTCCTTGGGAAAACAATTTCATCAATGCAAATATAAGACAAAAAAGGGGCGAATGATGGCGTGTCACTAACACGTGGCTTTTTTTTCCGGTAGAAGCTGCAATGAGTTTGGTTTGCATTTACACAAGTTGGTAGTAGTGTCCCTGCTGTCCTTTACTTATTCTACGCGTTCATGAAGTATAATTTTAATGCCATAATTAGCACACAAACTTATGTCTAACACTTTATTAAAGGGTCTCTTTTCTGTGGAGTTGTTGTTGACCTCCCTAAGTTTCCAGCTGCTGCTTAATCACTCTTTCTGATTGCACCATATTCTATTTCACTTAGACAATACCAAATCAGCAATCACAATTAACGAGACAAAAATGTTGCAAGCAGCTGACACATCTGAAAAAAAAGAAAAAAAAATGGAAGTAAACATTACGCTACCATGGTGTCGCTAAAAAAAATCAGCAAAGGCTTGGTTCAGAATGACCACATGTTGCTTGCACTTCGCTTGCGCTGAAGAAATGTCTACTTAGAAAAGTATTCCACACGGTCATCGCAATCGATAGACGAGGATTGGAAATTAAAATGCGTTCGCCATGTAATACTTGACCTTCTGCCGGCATAATAATGCGTCAAAGCCATAATGACTGCAGATTTGGGTGCTTCCCAATTTCAATAGTAACAAAATTGAATTCGGGTGTTTATCGCGAAACCGCAGAGCAATTTAAAATCACACACTAAGCCTTCTCTTCAATGAAAGTTTTTAAGTAAGCATGACATCCTCGATCGTCGCAGGAATGATCAAAGACTGAGTTCATATCTCCCAGCTGCTGCGGTGACGTTTCAATCACTTTCAAGTATTCCTTGTTATTACGGAAAAATGTTTTTCCTCTATATTGCGTTCTTTTTGCATTCAGTTAGGCCATTTATAGAAGAGGTCACAATTGCGTGGCCTTGCGCAGAATCACACCTAATTCCAGCCAATCTGTTTATTTCGAACGCTTTCATCAAGTATTTCATTGCCTGCAATTAATACCAACGCTTGAAAGGTTGGCGAGATATATTTCGTTTGACAACTCGAATTACAAATTTATTTATTTATTACAGATAGGTTATTTATACACGCCTAGTTATTCTGATAACCATCGGGAACAGTTGGATCAGTAAGTTACTGCGAAGGCTGTAGTTGACCCTGGAACTTTGATCTACGTATAATATATGGGAACCTTAGGCAACGTTTCTCCTGTTTGTCTGAAATTTTAAACAAGATGCCTTGTTCAGCTTGCCAAATGTATCGTGGACGCATTGTAGAAGACCCTGGGTGCATGAACAAAAAACGTGCCTAGAGTGTACGTCGTTGGAAACGACAACACCAAGATGCGACTTATCCTTCCTAGTGATAGACCTGCAGCCTCAGTTTTTTGAGTTGTCAACTTCTCTCAAGGCAATTTTTGTAAGCGCAACAATAGGTCTAAGAGATATAGTAACTAGGGATACTGGTTATAACAGTGTGGTTATTATTAGAAACACATTCAAGAGCTCCCATCTAAATATTTGTACCTGTTTGTTCGAGTGTATTGTACTTTTGGATGAGATACGGCTGTATATGCTTGCTTTATTCAGTTATGTGGCCATATTTTCTACCTCCGTGAGACCTAAAGTTTGAATGTATAATGTAAATATTTTTACTTCATTGTTGAATGTAAAATTTACATTCTACAGCTACAGCTGTGTGGTTGACATAGCGAATGATTCCCCGGTTTACTAATAACAGAAATTTCAGTATTGCTATGTCTAGTGGTAGCGGCTCGTAGCGCCTGTTTTTGGTTCTGTTAATCTGTCGTTTTTACTTTTTCCTGATACATTTCTTCTATTTTACAACTACTTGGACCAAGGCTGCTGCAAAACGCGACCCTGAATCATTCTTTTTGTGTAAATGTGTATTTCTTGTATTTTGTCACTAGCCTAGTCTTCTCATTTACCGTCATACCAAGTTTACCCTTCCTTTATTTATTCTTTAACAAAAATTCTCTAAATTCTTGGTGTATGGTATGTTCCTTCCCTTCCTTCTTATTTCGTGGAGATACGTGGATGCATTTTCTTTCCAACCAGTTCTCAGCTGTACTTTTCACGGAACGCCGATTGCTGGAATTCAGTTTCCTTGCCCAGGTTGCGGTCCCTTACAATGTGGCTCTCATTAACGCAGAAATTCACGGCTGGCTCACAATGCCGAGTTAACAGTGGAATTCCAACCTGCAAGGCACTTGAAGTTCGTCAGCATTGCCCCTTCTGTGGCCGTTTCTCACTGCCAATCTACAGAATTCAAGAGAGATTTTCTGAATAGTTCCAACCTTCCCTGCAAACCAAGCACAGTGGATGGGCGCAAACTATGTACACCTGCTAAAAAAAAAAGAAACACCATGTCACGGTGCACTGTGTGTGGCGATGAAGGAAACGGATGCCAAGTGACTGAGAGGCGACGTGCCTATTCGTCACGCTTGTCCGCCGGGTTTGTGCGACGGGATTAGGCGCCAGTGCAAATACGACTTTCTTTTTTCCTACGTTCACCCCATCTTCGCCACGGTGTGGTTTTAACGCGACGATTTCTTTCTCTCTCCCTCCAACTTTTCTACTGCATGGTCCTACATTCTTGCACGAAGCGGGGAGGGGGGGGGTTCAGACCGTGAATGTATATAAGAAAATAACGTGGAAGAGAGGTGAGGCGACGTGGAAGGGAGGTGAGGCGACGTGGGAAACTCGTTTGGAGATTTTTATCGCGTCCCACGTGCACAGTGCTCCTTGCAGATCTGTGGGTGTCGTCACATTAGCCTTTCGACAGCTTTAATTATTCGTGACCCCCCGCATAGGCACCGCAGAACCTGCTGCGCTTACAATTCTAATTACGTGCAAGCCTCAATGAGTTGTTAACCCTTTCACGATTTAACCGTACATGTACGGCTGCGGTTTTCTGTCCCGCAAGGTTATCGCCGTACCGGTACGGTTCCGACCCTCCGTTTGAAATTTCGCGCCATAATGACGATGCGTGGTAACCGGGAGGTGCTGCCACCTCCTAGCACTTACAAGATGCGTTTGAAATCGGCGCTACGTTCTTGGGGAGATAAACAGAACTGATTGCTAGCTTCAGCGCGTCGCTCAGACTGCGCTAGCGCCCCTTTGGCGGTTTCAGTTTCGCCGCGTGATCGCAACGGAGGCGCGCGAAACGTCAATTTTTTCTTTGTCGGCACTCTCTTGCAGGGTGGTGGAAGTTGATTTCTATCTTGGTTGTCGCTGCTCTTAGCTTATTTATCAGTGCCGTCGCGAGGTATTCTCGCTCTTAGTGGCAACGCGCTTTCGCGGTTTCGGTTCCGCCGCGTGATCGCAACGGAGGCGCGCGAAACGTCAATTTTAACGCGATAGCGTTATGGTACGCCCACACTAGCGACAAAAACGCGCGCGACACGCCGCACGCGGCAAGCGCCCGCGCGGCAGACGCGTGCGGGCAAGTCCACAGTCGCGTTTTGCGGCACGCGGCAGCGGCCCGTGGAATCCCGCGTTGTCTCGTTCCATTCGATACTTCTCGCGACAACGCGCTCTCCGTTCTGCCCATTTTGTCTTCCATCGGAAGTGTGTGTGTTTTTTTGCGCCACTGCCGGCCACGCTCAGGCATGTCGGATACGGACGAGAAGCTACTGGTGACTGTGAACACTATAATACTTGTTTGTTCTTTACTTGTGCGACGCCGACGTGCCAGACAGCGGACGAGAAAGTTTTGAGTGCGGTACAGGGACACTGAGGGCCAGGCGCACACTCTGCTACCACACCTTCACCAATTACTCACCTGTCATGCCAATTTGCTGTCCATAATGTGCCAGCGGTTGGCGCGCAGCTCCTTGTCCGACGCTCGATTTATCATAGAGGTACGCATATCCGCAAACGGTTTCCAAAAACGCCTCCATTGCGAGGCGAATTCTTCGTCGACGCCTCAGTGGCGGTGTGGTAAGGCTTAACAAAAACAGCCCCCTTGACTGGAAATGGCCTCTGAGATTTTACGGCGCGCGTGTCACTGCTCAGTCTCAGAGCCCATAGGTTATGATTCTTTGCTTATGCGACAGGTGGCGCCACAACAGCGCGGCTCGTAAAGCGGCTCGCTTCTGATTGGTGGACGTTTCGTGTCTGCCGCGAAAAATGGGTCTCGCACCCATTTGCGCGTTTGCCGCGCGTTGCTGCCGCTTTTCGTGAATCTTGCCGCGCGCGACAGCACCGCTCGCCGCGCGCGTTGTGTCGCGCGCGTTTTTGTCGCTAGTGTGGACGTACCATTAAGGAGCTCGTGTCGCAGAAAAGCCGGTGTCGTCGGCGTCGGTGTCGGCGTTTGCGGCGTTGACCGTGAGCGATAAATCACGGCAGGCGCTTTATAAATAAAAAGCAACTTCCAAGATTGGCCCGGTGGGAATCGAACCAGGGTCTCCGGAGTGTGAGACGGAGACGCTACCACTCAGCCACGAGTTCGATGCTTCCAAGCGGTGCAAACGCGCCTCTAGCGAATGCGGTGTTGCCTTCGAAACGAGCCGTGGAAAGTTATACTGCGGTGTATATCGGTAATTATGAACATGAAACGTACAGAAGTCACAATTACACGAGTTGCGAAGTACGTTTCCGCTGCATTTCTTCTGCGCTTTCCGCACACGCAGAGCCATCTTGCGGCGAACACAGAAGACCCCCTCCTCTCAATGTACGGCGCTGCCCCGACAGGAGGCGCACCGCGCGCGCATTGGGACCGCTGCCAGGTGCGTCGCGGGACTCCCTCTCCCCTGACGACGCTTCGCCGTGCTCCCGGTTTAGATTACTATCTGAACTAACGCAGAAGAGCGACAACGGTCCCGGAGCAGAAAGGCAACTGCCTTATTGCCAAGAACGGCTTGTTCTTATACAGAAAACGCTATGACGTCACAGGGTCATGTGGCGTCACTATATCGGAGCATAGTTAGATAACACAAGCCGTCACACACAAGCTTGCGCTACGACATTCCTTCCCACTTAGATTGAGTCCGCACTTCACTCCCTGAAGTCCTCATGTCTAAACCTATCCGGTGGACGTCGCGCACGGCCGCTTCGTCGAGGCATGACTTCGGGCTTGCTTGGAACTTCTGTGCTCTGCTCTGCTGGGGATGTGTCCTTGTGTGAAGTCGTTGTTGCCGTAGTCGGAGGGTCGGTTGAAGCCCGAGGGGTTGGACTCTGCACAGAATCTGGTAATGCAGATTCCACGGGTTCTGCGGCGGCCATCGGGTGTCTTGTAGGGGTGACTACGGGATCTGTATCTGGCGGTTGTTGCGGCTCGGCCAGGTGCCTTGTGTCGGGAAGTTGCTGCCATGGGTCAGCTGAGACAGGTCTCGCAAAGGAGTGACGCAAATGGTCAGCATGCACAAAGCGCACTTCCCCCGCCACATTCACAAGATATGTCACTGGGCTTACAATCTGAGTAACTACGCCGTCTTCCCAAGCCACATTCTCACCACGTACGCATTTAACAAACACTTTGTCACTCACTAAGAATCCACGTTCAGTACCCCGGTGCTTATCTTTCTGCCGCTTGCTGTTCAACTGTTTGTTGAGCATATCTTGCTTAAAATCGGGTTTAAGGAATGACAACTTGATCTTAGGTTGCCTCTTTAAGAAGAGCTGCGCAGGAGTGCTGCCTGTCACACTATGTGGCGTGTTTCGATAGCTCATCAAAAAGCTGTCTAACCCGGTTTGCACCGATTCTCGGTTTTGCGAGACATCTGATAGCAGCTGTTTCAGCAATGCGCGCTTCGTTGTTTGGACTAGACGTTCGGCTGCCCCGTTCGAAATTGGGTGATAGGGCGGCGTTTTTGTATGTTTTATGTTATTCTTAGCCAATAAGTCTTCGAACTCTTGTGACACAAATTGCGGCCCATTATCACTTACAATTTCGTCGGGAAATCCGTACGCCGCGAAGACACTTCGAAGTTTGGAAATCATTTGTCTTGTGACGGTTGAGGTCATCAGCCATACTTCAATCCACTTAGAATAGGCGTCCACTAAGACTAGAAGGTTAAGCTGTCCTTTCATAGCAAAGTCAACATGCAGCCTTTGCCAAACCTTGGACGGATAAGGCCAAGGGTGTAGTGGTACAGGCTGCGCGGCTGGTTGCACGACTTAGCAAACCCGACAGGTTCGTACGTATTCCTCTACTGCTTTATCGAGACCTGGCCACCAAATGAAGCCTCTAGCCAGCATTTTCATCCTCGAGGTGCCTGGGTGGTCCTCATGTAGCAAGGACAACATAGCCGGTTGCAATGCCTCGGGCACGATAACCCTTGTACCCCACGTGACACAACCTTGCTCGAGTGATAGCTCTAAACGTCTAACGTAGTATGGTTGGAGCTCATTAGGCACTTCTGAAGGCCAACCATACCGCGTGTACTCGACCACTCTGCACAGTTTGCCATCCCGTGCAGTGGCCTTGGCTACGTCAGAAGAGTTCAACGGAGTGCTTTCGAACACGGAAAAGCATTCCGAGCTTTCAGATTTGGGACAAGACGGTAGAGGTAGACGAGACAGAGCATCAGCCACTTCGATTTCAGCCCCTTTGCGGTACTTAAGCGTATACCGGTACGCGGACATTATCAAGGACCATCTTTGCAATCTCGCAGCTGCTTGCGACGGTGTCGCTTTGTTTTGTCCCAAGATGCTTACGAGTGGCTGATGGTCTGTGTACAACATAAACTGTCTACCGAAAAGGAACTTGTGGAACTTTTGAAGTCCGAAGATAAGCGCTAGGGCCTCTCTTTCACATTGTGCATAATTTTTCTCAGCTGACGTCAGAGTTCGTGAAGCAAAGGCTATCGGACGCTCTTCTCCGTCCGGTAGCACGTGAAAAATAACAGCTCCAACGCCGTACGCAGACGCGTCACATTGCAACCCGAGCGGTTTGCGTGCGTCGTAGTAGGTAAGAGCATGGCTGTTTACCAGCAGATGCTTAGTCGCTTTAAAAGCATTACTACACTGCTTCGTCCACAGCCATCGTTCTCCCTTCCGTAACAATCTGTACATCGGTTCTGCTATAGATGACACATTCTTCATAAATTTGCTGTAAAAATTGAGCAGCCCTAAGTATGCTCTTAATTCGGTTACATTTGTTGGCTCAGGAGCGTGCAGGATCGCCTTCACTTTTTCTTCTGTCGGGTAGATGCCATCGGCGCTGACCATGTGCCCTAGGTAAGAGACAGAATCTTAGAAAAACTTACATTTTTCCAGCTTTAACGTTATGTTATGCTCCGAAAGCTTGCCTAGCACCCGCTCGAGCGTTTTTTGACAATCGTCCACGTCCTGGCCTGAAATTATAACATCATCAATATAACAACCAACATTAGGAATACCAAGCAAAACCTTATCCATCATGCACTGGAACAAAGCAGGGGCACTGGCTATCCCATAAGGAAGTCTGTTATATTGATACAGCCCCTTGTGCGTGTTAACCGTCAGGATATGCCTTGATTCTGGGCTCAGTACCACTTGTTGGTATGCCGATGACAAATCTAAGACAAAATACTTTGCCTCCACACAGTGTTGTGAACAATTCCTCTGGTTGTGGCAGTGGGTAGTGGTCTATTTTAAGTACCGGATTTACAGTGATTTTGTAATCACCACAAAGGCGTATTTGATCACCTTGTTTCTTTGGGACCAGAACCAGTGGAGTTGCCCAGTCGCTTCTGCTCACAGGCGTGATTACGCCTTGGCTTTCGAGCTCAGCGAGGCGTTTTTCTGCCTGTTCACGCAAAGAAAAAGGAAGCGGGCGTGCTTTACAAAACACCGGCGTACAACCTGGTTGCAAAACAATTTGCGCCTCGAAGTTCCTGATAGCACCCAGCGATTGCGAAAACACGTTTGGAAACTTTGCACGAATCTTATCTACTCTGTCTTCGCTGCGTACACTGCAAAGCGATTTCCAATTCAACCGAAGCTTGTTAAGCCAGGTTCTTCCCAGCAATATAGGTAACTCGCGTTCGCGGTTTTTCACAACAACAATTGGTAACACTGCACTCTGCCCTTCATAGGTCGCGGTTACATTGCATTGCCCTATAACATCCATTTTCTCGCCTGTGTACGTCTTTAGCACAACCTGAGTTGGTTCACAATGCACATGCGCAAACTTCTCTTTGTACACACTTTCAGGTACAACTGTCACTGCGGCCCCCGTGTCCACCTGCATTGACACTTTCTGGCCCTCCACGTTTACAGTCACCACATAACCGTTCTTCACAGATGAGTCGACTGTGCAGTTGTACATGGTGTGCTCGTCTTCGTCTGACGATTCCATTACTGCATGTGCCTTCAGCTCAGTCTTGCTCGTTCGACACATGTTTTGAAGGTGTCCAACTTTTGAACATAGCTTGCACGAGTAGTTTTTATACCAGCAATGTTCTGGCGCGTGCGTCTTGCCACAGCGGTAACATTTTTGTTTCTTGGTCTGGTTTCGCGCCGAGCCTTTACCCTTCGCTTGGTCACGGTCGCTGCGCTGATGCTCGTTATTTTTCGTTTCCACTGCGTTTATGCTCTCAGCACGGCTTCCTGCTTTTATTGCGGCTGTTTGTGTCACGGCCAATTCGCTATCAAGAGCTATTTTACATGCCCTTTCAAACGTGAGTGCGTCAGCCGTGAACAACGCCTTCTGCGTTTCTTCGCTTCGGATCCCAGCTACCAATCTGTCGCGTAGAGCGTCCAGGAGAAATGGCCCGAAGTTACATTTGCGCGCTAGGTGCTTCAACTCTACTACGAAGTCTTCGACACTTTCGTGGTCAAGTTGCACTCGGCGGTTGAATTTGCACCTTTCTGCAATTACAGACGTCTTCGGGCTGTAGTGGCTTTGCAAGAGCTCCTTTACTTCCGCGAAGGTCTTATCTCCTGGTAGCAATGGAACAACCAAGTTTTTGAGAATTTCATATGCTTCTGCACCAATTACTGTCAAGAAAACAGACAGTTTCTTTGCTTCCGCTATCTCGTTTGCCCTGACGTAATGCTCGAATCGTTCGACATAAGATTCGAAGTTCTGAACCTTAGGGTCGTACTCGTCTAGTCTGCCGAGCCGAGACATAGCTTGGTAGAAGAAGTAAATGTGTTACTTTTTTGGATTCCGGACCTCTTGCTAGCCTATGGTAGCGACGCCTCCGGTAGTAGCGTGGCCTCGTTGAGCCGCCGCATCGTCGTTGATGGTCTAGCAGGCCAGGTCACGGTGGTCCTATCCCATCCTCGTCGCCAGATGAACTAACGCAGAAGAGCGACAACGGTCCCGGAGCAGAAAGGCAACTGCCTTATTGCCAAGAACGGCTTGTTCTTATACAGAAAACGCTATGACGTCACAGGGTCATGTGGCGTCACTATATCGGAGCATAGTTAGATAACACAAGGCGTCACACACAAGCTTGCGCTACGACACTATCTATCTCTCTGCCCGTGCCGATCACGACGTTTGGCTGGCGTAGATCGTTTCCCCTCCGAGACACCGAGTTCTTTGGTTCTTTTCGTTCGCTCAGGCGCACGTTTCGTTGCCGCGCCGAACGCTGCGTTGCTCGACGCTCACCGCGTGATAGGTGGGCGCTAAGTCCGATGCGGGGCGCATCGTAAGTGATTGCTGTGCCGTAGCGCATTGTCTTATACCCCTTGGCGGGTCGACGGGAACGCTGTCAAGTCCCACTCTTGAAGGCGAAGCTTAAGCGTCCTCCAATTTTTTTTTTCTTTGTCGGCAGGCTCTCGCAGGGGCGGCGAAAGTTGATTTCTATCTTGATTGGCACTGCTCTTAGCTTGCTTGTCACAACCGCTCACGAGGTATTCTCGCTCTCTGCGGCAATGCGATTACGCGAGAGGGTGCCTCCGACCTCTGCCCAAGGCAGCCGCACGCAGAGGTGTCGTGTGCGCCAACACAACTCCTCGCTCCAAGAGAACAGACACGCATTTTAGGTGTGCAGATTGCGATAAGGCGCTGTGCGTTGACCCGTGCTTCAAGGAGTACCACGCTCGGAAATATTATTGAGCATTTTGCAGTTCTGAGTGATGCCGACACCAAAATACTGTTCCTAATTATTTTTTACTATTTTTTCCCGACTTTATACATTTTGTGGATTCTAAATCCGCAATAAACTAATTTGACCACCTCGGAAAGTTTTTTTCAAAATAATTCGACCCTTAAAGGGTTAATAGAGTGGTAAAGAGGGGGAAAGGAGATGAGGCAGAGAATTGGTAGAAGCGGCGTAATAGCGAATTCAGTGCACAACAGCCTCAGCACTCTTCGCTCGCAGTTACCCTATAGGGCGGATGGTTGGGAGAAGGAAGACGCTACCTTAAGGAAATAAACGTGAGGAAACGCTATACTGCAATAGGCACAGACATGACAACAGTTGCAGAAGAACTCAAGGAATTGTACGCTTCTGCAAATTCTAACAAAAAAACCATGAAACTTTGTAGACTGGACAAATGACCAACGGTTTGCAGATGCAAAATCACATTAAATACCCGAAGGTTTTATGCAACACTACGCAAGCGGTCACGCGTCACATCAAGATTTCCGTGCTATGCGGCTATAGCCTTGCTCGACGTCGCGCGTTCGATCCCCACCGTGGCAGCCGATTTCGACTGCAGAGACATACAATAGCGGTCGGGTACTTACGTTTAGGTGCACGTTAAAAAACAGCTCGGTACGAAAATTAATCAGGAGTCCGCCACCCCGGCGTGACTAATCATCCGATGGTGCTTTTGGCACGTAGAGCCCCATAATTCTTGCACCACTTCTGCTGCCATGTGATGTTCCATGTGAAGCAATGACAGTGCTCAACCATCTCATAGCTTAAAAACAATGACGCAGAACCCCGCCTTAAGCAAACACGTCTCGGTGTATGTTCATTGAACTACGCAGACAATCAGCAATGATGCACGCAAGGTAACATTTGCCACCAAATCGCTGCCCTCGTCTTGCAGTAAACGCTGAACAAATCTAATGATTCGCTGTCACCATTACCGCTGAGTATCTGTATGCAAATTAAACAACACAGAAAGATTCCCAAACACATTAGGAATCGGTGTTCGATTCCTCATAATTCGATTTTGGTTTTGGCACGTAGAGTCCCATAATTCTTCCACCAATTCTGCTGACATGCTATGTGCCATGTGTAGGCATGACAATGCTCAACCATCTCATACGTTATGAACAATGGGGCAGAACCACGCCTCAAGAAAAAACGTGTCGCTGTGAGATCATGTGAAGGCGGTGGGTGTGGGTCAAAGCAAGCAGCAAGCAGTTCTACGCCATACTGAGACGATATTACTTACCGCAGAGATGACTGGGCCGTTTGGTGTAATGCGCGATATGTATATTTTGGAACGCAACGGAAACATGCTTATGTTTTTTCATGGGACCGCCGTTTAGTTGAAGGATGTCTGATCGAGTTTGCACAACTTTTTCGATTATTTTGTATTGTAAAGGTCATAACTATTCTTCAATTAGACTATTCACCTACCGCTTCTTATTTTTTGATAAATCCAAAGCATCATTGCCGGGGTCTATTGCTAAACAAAAGGAGAATGTTAGCATTCTCGATACCAGACATTCTTTTAATGAACAAGAATGGTCGAGAATTTTCATGCCGCCGTGGAGCTCTTTATCGATCTCGCGCTAATTTGCACAGCGATCGGTAACTGCTGACAACTTCGACGTAACAATAAACTTCAAAGTAGTATAAGGCACTCGAAGGGGGTAAGCGTTGCAGTTTCTGTACATGTTTTACGCGGTGTGATAAAACAAGGTGGCATTTTTGGCAAGGTGGCTAGTGTGCCTAAACAAGGCGGCATTTTTCTATAAAACAGTTGCGGCCGTAAGAAGCTTGTCGTCATTGCATACAAGGTCTACGACAAAATGTAAATACATTTCAGCAGCTTTAGTTGCTCTCAAAAGAATAATTTTTAAAAATTCTTAATTGGGTCTTGATTTATAAATTGCGGGCAGTTCTTTATGTGGAAAACGTCTAGGGCGTCGCAATTTATGACACGCCGACTTTCTTTTTTTTTTCAAAATCCAAAGAATCGCAGGTAGTTTGAGATACTCGCAAAAGAAGTTGAAGGCCAAATACAGGAAATATCGAGATCGCGAGTCAGACGCCAACGCCCTGTACACAAATTCGGGACCAAGTTTGAATGACAGCATGCCGCAGCAAATCCTGACTCGACACAAAGCGGAATGTCATTGCCAGGCAAAGCGTGCCGTATCGGTAGGCGCTGCGATGCCGACACGTTCAGTTTCAAACTTCTTCACGGGGCGTTTCAGCTTGATATTGTTGCCCGAACGATGGATTGAATACCAAAGGGTGTTTAAAATGTATATTCACAAAAAACAACTGGAGCGCTGGCCAGTTGGGCCGACAGATCGAGACACCGGAGCAGTTGCTCTCAGTCGGGGCACCCGCTTGCATGGAACAATATCAACACGCACTATGCATGTCATATGCATGCAAATACATGCAATATGCATGGGCCCCCTTTCGTCCATTCCCGTGGAGCTTGGTTTCGACATTGCCTGGATATACCGCGGAAATTCGATGATAAATGTCACGAATCAGGCGCTATATTTAATACCTTCAAAAAATAAATCTGCAAATAAATGCGACAGCCTTCAATTTCACCATTTAATATTGTCCAAAGACACTAAAGATGAGATTAGATGTTCTGTAATAACTGTTTTTCCTTGTAATTTAAGCAGCAGCAATGTATTTCTACCCAGAAATTTTGATTATTCTTTATTCATTATACATAACACATTTCTAAATGAAAACAAGATGCCTTGTTTAATGCCCCAGATATGTTGTGGGTGTGTCGTATAATCGTCAAGACCGGCGTTCGCAGCAAGGTTCAGGGGCAAACCATGTGGCGGCATCAATGTCAGTGTTAATGAGCGCAGCAGGCTGCACCTTATCCTTGCGTGTAGCAAAAGCATGGCCACGGTCTAATTTTCCCTCTGCTCTGAAGGGCTTTTCCTGTTTGACCAACAGAGGAGCATTCGTCGCTGGCACCCCTGCTGATCCACCATAACAAATTCAGTTCTACGAAACCATTGAATCCCTCCCTGGAATGACTGCCATTTTTTACCTGTTGACGGGAAGCAGAGCGACATTCAATGCACTGCAACTTCCCTGTTTTTTTTCTTTTTTTTTGTCCTTGCCTGTCCTGCACACAAACCAAGGCCTGGGACAACCGTGGAATGTCACCAGCGTGTTATATATTGCTCGGAAACTCGTTCACGGTCTGGCTTTCGCTTTTGCACACTCGCAATTAGGACAAGTGGGGCGAAATGGGCTCCTTGTTTTATCTTGAAAGGCATTAGCTCAGCGGGCGGTAAAGATGAGGACAAGAAAGCAGGCCAAACCTGTTAGGTAATAAATAGATGCGCAAAAGTACAAAAAGCTTTTTTTCTCGCACGGCACTATTTGCCGTTGGCTGGTGCGATATTATGACATGTGGCATTTTCGTTTTCTTTTAAGGAGCAGTGCATATAACACCGTGGCATAGAAAAGAATTACTGCTATCGTTAGCACTAGCACTTGTATCTCCAAACAGCCTCACATCAAAAGGTATCTCAAGTCTCCCTCAGCTTCACTGCGTAGACGTGTTGACGAAGAGATCTTTCGAGTTAGCCTTCTTCAATTAACCTGCTTATAAAGAGCGTCGAGATTTTCAAGCACAAGGAAAAGTAAATACAAGAATGTGCACGTGGTGAAGAGCTTCGTGCTATGAAATGTTAAAAAATTACACGTCAAATGGGCTTGTTTTAAATAATATTTCTGTAAACTCAGCCCTAAAAGGCTTAGTCGACAAAAGCGTTGCAGTGACCACGTGGCCTCATACGTGAAACCTTTTGTTTTGGGAAGAGGTGTGCGTGCCTGTTATTTTCTATAAACGGGCAAATTGTTTTGAGTTTTCGATTGTCGATCGAGTTCTCAATTTATTCGCCCCTTTTGCTACGATCTGCTAGCCTCCTGCATGGTTACCTCAGATGATAGAGCGATCGCCCCGAATCGCGTTTGTTCCGGGTTCCAATCCCGGACCAGGGCGAATTTATCGTCGTCTGCGAAGCGTCCTTTCTGCGGATCCCGCATGTGTTTCCTTTGTAATATTACGCTACATTCGGGTCAAATAAAGTTTCCGTTTCAGGATACTTCCTCCAGCTTGCGGGATTCCGCAGCACTGATTTGCCATAAAGAGGGTCTATGGTGACTATGACCTTCATTTCAAGAAATCATCGTGTCGCAGCAATAAGACATTTCTATATCGGCTATTAAATCAAATTGAGGCGAGAACTTGAAAAATTATCGCATTGGAACGCTCTATAGAGGGCACGTAAAATGTACCAGCGTATAATCACAAGTTCCTCTGGCTTGTTAAGGGCCCTTGTTCGCTATGTTCACCGTCAACTAGGTTTTATGTGTTTCCTTCTTTCGATTACATTTTTTAGATTTTTGGAATGTACGGGCCAGCTGAACGATGGACTGAACGGCAATGCTTCATATTGAGGATCGGTATGGATTTTATAGGTTTACGCCTGTAATAATGGATTGTATTTATTTATCTAAATTTATAGATATGTAGATAAAGCAAGAGGAAATGATAGAAATTACTGCTTACCAATGTAACTGCCTAGCGCAGTCTGCTGACACCTAAAGAGCGGTCAGCAGGGGATGAGGAGAGGAGGTAGGGCTAAAAGGACAGAAATGGAGGATCCCAAGGGATAGTTTCCTTATTGAATACAGTTTGCTCGATGATCATGATTTATGCATCTTATTGCTGCAACCGCGAGATATTACCAATTAGCGCCAAGCAAATGCTAATATATGGATTTCAATTATCTATGGTAGAACGTGGCAAACGGTGAGGTCATGCATCACAATTGGGAATGGTAGATTTTGGCTCTGAGTGGCCTAAAATATTTCCTTTTATGGTGCAAAAAACATACAGGTAATAAAATTATGACAATGATTTGTGGTGTATCCTATGAATATAAAAGTTCTATTACCAAGGAATAATGTATACTAAACGTGGGAGTAGCAGCAGCACTCGTACCTCCCCAATCAGCCTTTGAACATAAGGGATGGGAGGCACGTGCTTAACAAGGTTGTTATCCCGGCAGCCTTCTCTAGTAAGAGTATGCACTACGCATACCATGGTGTGATAACGTGCAATGGGCCAACATCTTTTAAAACGTTGAAACTAACTGACTGTAAAATGTCGGTTCGACGCCGAAAAACGTTTCCGGCTGGAGGAGACTGTGTTGTCTGCATGCCGCGGAAAGGTACTTTTTTCTTTGAGCTTCTTCTTCCCGACAATCTAAATAGAACTGAAGGACCGTTAACGTATCGTCACATTTATCGCATACAGGAAGACCATTAAAGCTCAATGGGTGTCAGTGAGTGACATACGTGTGGCCTATCCTAATAGGGAAGAGAATAACCTCAGTTTATTCTATTTTGGTCGATGGTGGTAAATTTCCTACGTTTGCTGAAGAACGTGACGTTTATGAAACGTTTCCCTGCCATACGTGCGTTGCCAATTGCCCCTTAGTGCCCGCGATTTGATGTAGAGAAAATCGCTGACACACATCTTGTCAAAATTAGCCGTTGGACCATTAACTGAAAAGATTCTACTGGGACCTTCTCCTGATTCTCGTCATCAGGCTGATAATCTTAAGGCCCTCAACAAATTTTTGTATGAGAGCTGACTGGACAAAAAACTTTGAAGAGTCCTTGAACGTGCAAGATTTCACCACCATATTTATCCTTATAATCAACGTCTTCTTTATTCTATCTGTCTGCACACTTTCCCCTTCCCCCAACGCTGAGTAGCAGGCCAGAACATTGATTCAGGCCGAACTCTCAACTTTCCTATCATAGTAAATACCTCTCTCTCTCTTGATCTATATATATACATAAGAAAGATTATATGGTAGAAATACTTGTTGTCACTAATGCGGTTATATGGTCGGCAAGTATGTTTATATTGCCCTCGTGCCTCTGTGGCCAGGTACCCAGCATATTATTTGTTGATGAGATGCATACAAAGCGCAGACGACTGTATGAAATTCAGTAAAGGAAGGGGTTTTTTTATTTTGTAGCGAAATAATCGCTTTGGCGATGCCTAATGAATCTGTATATATTATTGCCTTTTGTAGTGTTATTTCCGTGAAGTAACTTACTGCGAACAATCGTGGGTAGGCTTCCGCCGTAAGTGTCCTTGTTTCCGGGTGCAAACAGCCGGATTGAAAGAAGGATGGCACGACGGCAGCGTATAAAATGCTGGCGTGTGACTCTGAAACTTCACTGTAAACTTCAGTGCACGAGTACTCTTACTGAAGAGCTTGGAAGTGCGATTTGTATGTCTGTTTCGTAGGCGTGTTCTTTAACCTCTGCAAAAAAAATGTCACACGCCCTGAGCTGCCACAACAATGGTGGTACTTGCTTGGCTGGAGCCATGAGAGGGTTTTCAAGAACTTCCATTGCTTCGATGAAGTTCATTGCACGAAGTGAAAAGGGTTCTGTCACCGTTGCACGATTAGGCAAAAGCGTAGAACAAGTCATATTGTTTCCTGTTCGGTTACAGGGATATTAACATGTTTAATGTGTTTTCAGACAATACAGGAACTGGACAACGATCTTTGCAGATGCAGCGACCACTGATTCGATTGTATACATATATACATGGAGACTTTGCACCTAGCTAGTTCTGAAAGCTCCTGTGGATTTTCGTATGCCTAAATTATGAAGAGGATCAAGCATGTTTGAGGCGCCTGGTGTAGCAGATTGATACACCACCACTCCGCAGTCTAAACTCGATCGTATAAGACTTTTATAGGGATTTATTGCGCATCTTCTGTCGCTGCCCCAATTTATGTGCAATTTTCAGTATGTTCAT
Source organism: Dermacentor albipictus (assembly GCF_038994185.2). Taxonomy (NCBI): domain Eukaryota; kingdom Metazoa; phylum Arthropoda; class Arachnida; order Ixodida; family Ixodidae; genus Dermacentor; species Dermacentor albipictus. The sequence goes on from NC_091826.1 coordinate 81,406,959, forward strand.
ACGGTTAACGCACTTCGCCTTGACGTATTTTATGTGGGGGATGATGCTTAGCTTTTAAACAAGAATTACGCCCAAGAAGTTATGTTCTTTGTTCACAGGAATGTGCTGTCCTTTTAGTTCGATAGTGAGATCAGGGAGCAGTCCTCTCTGTGCTGAAAAAAAGAAATATAGGTTCTTTTACATGGATTGTACTTGAGCCCATTCTCCTCTGCCCATTCGGATACCTTCTTCAGCCCAAGCTGAACTTTCCTCTCCCAGACTTCAAGGCTGCAGGATTTAAGACCTATCTGTAAGTCACTACGTAAAAGTAATAGAATATAGCTGGAGGTAGGGAATAACGGAGCGTGTTCATCTTCACGATAAACAATGTACAGCTGAGGACACCTCCCAGAGGTACACCCAGTTTCCTGCGTAAATGAACGCCAAAACGCGTTGCCTACGTTTACTCGGGAATGACGTTTCGAGACGGCAAGCAGCGGACACGTGACGACACACGCCGCTGTTCTCACTCATGTTCTGCTGACGTCCTGGAGCCTGGAGGGCAGTAATGCAAGCTGATTTTCGAAGTAAATACGATATGCGCGTTAGCTACATATGTTTAGCTAAAGTGGACAAGTGAAAAAGAAAGTAAGCAGTTGTCAATGGAAAAACACCAGCCTTGTGCACCGAGAATTTTTGATTTTCTATGGCCTATTGGTGGTCGCATTTTCTCACATCACCATGCAAGTCGAACGCGAACCAGCATGCCGTTTCGCCATTTATACGGCATGTTACACGAGGTGCTCCTTCCTTTTTTTTTTCTTTAGCGAGATCTTCGCCTTTGTCCGGTGGTTCTCGTAATGTACGCTCCCGTAAATAACGAGTGCGCACGTTTCCTCACAAAAGTGCCAAATACTTACTCTTTCGAGATTAGTATTCCGTAGGGCAGCTATTGCGCTGTAAAAATAAACACAGCATATATATATATATATATATATATATATATATATAGCTCCAAGAGACACAGAGCGTTAAAGCAGGTAGGTTAACCGGAGGCGAGTTTCTGGTTTTCCACCCTGCACTGGGACGAAGGATCCAAAAGCGTCACTTTGGTCCGAACGTTTCTTCCGCTGCCGCATAAACTCGCTCGATTGCTACGATGACGGGCACACGCTGTTCAAAGCATAAGGGCAGCGGATTGGGCGAGTTGGTGTTGCATCGTAACAATAAAATTCAAACAGCGCTAATTGACAGGACCAGAGTGAGGAGGAGACAAACACGGCGCTGATACACACCTAGTTCTGTCCTCGGGCTGAGCCTTAGATGACACATTATGGGCGAAGGCCAACTTTTCAACGGTTCTCAGACCCGGGTCGAGACAAAACGGAGGTCCAAGGGGCAAGGTCTTTTCATGCTTTGAATCCAAAACGACGTCTCCAAGGACCAGCAGCTGTCCTTCTGCAGGGATACTTCTTATGCCTTTCCGAAGAGATCTTCGGACCGTTTTCCAAAGGAATCCCGTGACATGGTCAATGGTCACACACCACTCGCGAAACACACGCTGACCTCGGCATATAGTCCGGAGCAAGTCCTTGAACAGCCTCGCCTGGCGCCACCACTCACTCTTGAGAATTTTGCACATTCATCTGTTGTGTCCCGTAGACGGACGTAGCAAGCCACAAAGTGCTTGTAAATCCGAAGGGCATGTATCATACCGGCAGTGCCACGACACGTTGCGAGCTCGTCAGATACACACGGCGATGATGGGCGAGAGTGCAGCCGGGCTTGACATATCGATATTTTTGCACATAAATGACGCCCATGCACAAGAAATGAACTGCAGAAGGGCAGCGGATTGGGCGAGTTGGTGTTGCATGGTAACAATAAAATTCAAACAGCGCTAAACGACAGGACCAGAATGAGGAGGAGACAAAGACTGCGCTGAATGTCTGCATGTCTGCATCATTTATTTGCTTATGTGGCAATTACATTTTAATCCGCTTTTACCGAAGTGTTCAACTGTGTGAACTGAAAGTTTCGCCATTCAAGCTGTTTAACACATACGTGAGAAGGGAGAGAAAGTCATTGCTAATTAGTTTTGCCGCTGGTATATTCTTTGCACAGGTGCGGGAAGGATATATTGTGACGGCAATATTTTCGATCACATAATAGAAGAATGAAGCATTGTTCTCATTTAACATAGCTGCCCGTTGACCATATTCAGACCCGAATTGACCACTTGCAGAAGTCGGAGCGCCACCTAGCACGAAAAACAGGAATCTTGCGCCTCGCGGTTTGGTTTGAATGCATCCCGGCTCCAGCCTTGCTTTGGTAACGGTGGCATCGAGTGGCGACGTTGTGTTTGCAGAGCTTCTTTCACGTTTTGTGAGAACGTCGACGTTCTTTGGTAGTTGCCATATATGACCTGCCTTAAATATGATTCAAGAGGACTTCATTCTCTTGCCGTTTTTGCAAAAGGGACGTCAACACTTCGTCGGTCTGTCGGGCACACCGCCGATGGGCTTTAAAAAAAGAGGGTTAAGTTAAGCGTATAAAACTTAATGTAAACGCCGTGGACCCTCCACTTGGCCTCATAGGAGCTACGTACACGCCATCCATGAAGTCAGGCATCTACGTGGTTACAGCATAGTTCACAAAAGCATTGGCGACATTGCCGGAGAGCACTGTGAATGTGTGGCCGGATGAGTGTTTTATGCCTGTCGCATTCCCCGAACTCTTAGTTGTTGCATGGAACAATAGATGTACATGTTCTAGCTCGCAAATTTGATATTCATCTCGTGCTGTTTCGCCAAACTGCTGTGTTGCATGCTTGTGGTTTACGAAGCCGTATCCCAAATTTCGCATGCGCTATATGTACGCGGTAGGTTATTCAGTCTGTTTTTGCGAGCACTAAGGCCTCAAAGCTTACGCCAACCTATTTTATTATACGTTATAGTAGCTTAAATATGGGCAGCGCGTGCATCCGCAGGCTAGTACGCTCCCGCTCACTGGCGAATACTCATCAACGCAGATAGTAAGACAAATTCGTTCGAAGTCATGGTGGAAGAGAGCGCAACACAACTGACATATACGGAAAAAAAAGAAGACGAGCGCAGACTCACAAATGGCATGAAGTACATAGACTGGCCGCATCTGTTTGCGCCGTTTTTCACAAATCGCTTAATCGTACTCGCATATACTCAGGGTCACTCAGTGACGAGCGCGAAGGAAAGCTGCATTCTTTATATTTTACAGCCTCAGCGAGCCCTGCCAGCACGTCGCTGGCCTTCTGTTCAGCGTTGCAGAACTGGCAGGAGATGACAAGGGCATAGAAGTCGCCTGCATAAGCCACAGATCCTAGAATGCACTGTTAGCTGCCACGGCGTGCCGTCTGGGTTCGACCGCTTCACCGCTGCCGTCCACAAACTTCTCCACATTAACCTTCGCGGGCGCAAATCTGAAGTAATTACTATTTCGATTTCCACAATAATAGCTCGTGCAGCCGAAAGCGACTCAGTTGGCCGGCATGTCACGCCCGAGCTGCGCAGTTAGCTTTCCAACCACGGAGACGGCGCTCACGAAGCGCCGCCCCGCGGCCGGTTTTGGCGCATGCGCAGTCGTACTTCTGCAAGTGGTCAATTGCCCACCCCTCTACTCTCCGAGACTTGGGTGGTGGTAAGGGTTGTTGAATAGCAACAATACATTACTTCTTTGTGTTCAGATGTGGGCTGGGGATGCGCTGTTACGAATGGAATTTATTTTTAGTAATTCTCCGAAGGCGTATACGCTCGCCTTCTGCCGTTGTTGTCAAGGGAGACCGCGTACGAAGCAGAGACATACTCTGTAGACGCGACCTTTTCTTTGAAAAACAGCCTTGCGTGGTAAACAACTTATTAGATTTAGTAAACAGATTTTCCTCGTTATGTGGCACAGTGAAAAGGGAAATGCGATCGAGAAGAAACGTTTTTCAACCATCGACGAGAGAAACCATGTAGCTGCCGCAAGCAAGCATATTCAGGCGCTTTCTAACCGCGTGGTCATCCGCGATGTGCTTGGCAGAGTACTAAGTTTGGCGAGTTGGTGCATTGCTAGTCCGACGTAGAGCAAAAAAAAAACCATAAGAACAATAAAATAAAGCGCCAAAGTGGCGAATAAAAATTATTAGTGGTATTATTAATACTGAATATACTGTGCTCCGAGCCTTCTTCCTACGCAATAGCTGAGGAAGTTAATAATGAATGAAGCAAAAAGGATTCGTGTTATACTACTAAGAGAAGGCAAGCGAAACAGTGACACATGAAAGGGATAATTGAAAGTGTAATGGTGTTCGCATTTGTTGCTATGTTATATGCTGTGTTTATTTTTACAGCGCAATAGCTGCCCTACGGAATACTAATCTCGAAAGAGTAAGTATTTGGCACTTTTGTGAGGAAACGTGCGCACTCGTTATTTACCGGAGCGTACATTACGAGAACCACCGGACAAAGGCGAAGATCTCGCTAAAGAAAAAAAAAAAGGAAGGAGCACCTCGTGTAACATGCCGTATAAATGGCGAAACGGCATGTTGGATCGCGTTCGACTTGCATGGTGATGTGAGAAAATGCGACCACCAATAGGCCATAGAAAATAAAAAATTCTCGGTGCACAAGGCTGGTGTTTCCCCATTGACAACTGCTTACTTTCTTTTTCACTTGTCAACTTTAGCTAAACATATGTCGCTAACGTGCATGTCGTATTTACTTCGAAAGTCAGCTTGCATTGCTCCTCTCCAGGCTCCGGGACGTCAGCCAAACGTGAGTGAGAACAGCGGCGTGTGTCGTCACGTGTCCGCTGCTTGCCGTCTCGAAACGTCATTCCCGAGTAAACGTAGGCAACGCGTTCTGGCGTTCATTTACGCAGGAAACTGGGTGTACCTCTGGGAGGTGTCCTCAGCTGTACGTTGTTTATCGTGAAGATGAACACGCTCCGTTATTCCCTACCTCCAGCTATATTCTATTACTTTTACGTAGTGACTTACAGATAGGTCTTAAATCCTGCAGCCTTGAAGTCTGGGAGAGGAAAGTTCAGCTTGGGCTGAAGAAGGTATCCGAATGGGCAGAGGAGAATGGGCTCAAGTACAATCCATGTAAAAGAACCTATATTTCTTTTTTTCAGCACAGAGAGGACTGCTCCTGATCTCACTATCGAACTAAAAGGACAGCACATTCCTGTGAACAAAGAACATAACTTCTTGGGCGTAATTCTTGTTTCAAAGCTAAGCATCATCCCCCACATAAAATACGTCAAGGCGAAGTGCCTGAACGGTATGAACATACTGAAAATTGCACATAAATTGGGGCAGCGACAGAAGATGCGCAATAAATCCCTATAAAAGTCTCATACGATCGAATTTAGACTGCGGAGTGGTGGTGTATCAATCTGCTACACCAGGTGCCTCAAACATGCTTGATCCTGTTCATAATTTAGGCATACGAAAATCCACAGGAGCTTTCAGAACTAGCTCGGTGCAAAGTCTCCATGTATATATGTATACAATCGAATCAGTGGTCGCTGCATCTGCAAAGATCGTTGTCCAGTTCCTGTATTGTCTGAAAACACATTAAACATGTTAATATCCCTGTAACCAAACAGGAAACAATATGACTTGTGCTAGCTTTTGCCTAATCGTGCAACGGTGACAGAACCCTTTTCACTTCGTGCAATGAACTTCACCGAAGCAATGGAAGTTCTTGAAAACCTTCTCATGGCTCCAGCCAAGCAAGTACCACCATTGTTGTGGCAGCTCAGGGCGTGTGACATTTTTTTTGCAGAGGTTAAAGGACACGCCTACGAAACAGACATACAAATCGCACTTCCAAGCTCTTCAGTAAGAGTACTCGTGCACTGAAGTTTACAGTGAAGTTTCAGAGTCACACGCCAGCATTTTATACGCTGCCGTCGTGCCATCCTTCTTTCAATCCGGCTGTTTGCACCCGGAAACAAGGACACTTACGGCGGAAGCCTACCCACGATTGTTCGCAGTAAGTTACTTCACGGAAATAACACTACAAAAGGCAATATTATTTACAGATTCATTAGGCATCGCCAAAGCGATTATTTCGCTACAAAATAAAAAAAACCCTTCCTTTACTGAATTTCATACAGTCGTCTGCGCTTTGTATGCATCTCATAAACAAATAATATGCTGGGTACCTGGCCACAGAGGCACGAGGGCAATATAAACATACTTGCCGACCATATAACCGCATTAGTGACAACAAGTATTTCTACCATATAATCTTTCTTATGTATATATATAGATCAAGAGAGAGAGAGGTATTTACTATGATAGGAAAGTTGAGAGGTCGGCCTGAATCAATGTTCTGGCCTGCTACTCAGCGTTGGGGGAAGGGGAAAGTGTGCAGACAGATAGAATAAAGAAGACGTTGATTATAAGGATAAATATGGTGGTGAAATCTTGCACGTTCAAGGACGCTTCAAAGTTTTTTGTCCAGTCCGCTCTCATACAAAAATTTGTTGAGGGCCTTAAGATTATCAGCCTGATGACGAGAATCAGGAGAAGGTCCCAGTAGAATCTTTTCAGTTAATGGTCCAACGGCTAATTTTGACAAGGTGTGTGTCAGCGATTTTCTCTACATCAAATCGCGGGCACTAAGGGGCAATTGGCAACGCATGTATGGCAGGGAAACGTTTCATAAACGTCACGTTCTTCAACAAACGTAGGAAATTTACCACCATCGACCAAAATAGAATAAACTGAGGTTATTCTCTTCCCTATTAGGATAGGCCACACGTATGTCACTCACTGACACCCATTGAGCTTTAATGGTCTTCCTGTATGCGATAAATGTGACGATACGTTAACGGTCCTTCAGTTCTATTTAGATTGTCGGGAAGAAGAAGCTCAAAGAAAAAAGTACCTTTCCGCGGCATGCAGACAACACAGTCTCCTCCAGCCGGAAACGTTTTTCGGCGTCGAACCGACATTTTACAGTAAGTTAGTTTCAACGTTTTAAAAGATGTTGGCCCATTGCACGTTATCACACCATGGTATGCGTAGTGCATACTCTTACTAGAGAAGGCTGCCGGGATAACAACCTTGTTAAGCACGTGCCTCCCATCCCTTATGTTCAAAGGCTGATTGGTGAGGTACGAGTGCTGCTGCTATTCCCACGTTTAGTATACATTATTTCTTGGTAATAGAACTTTTGTATTCATAGGATACACCACAAATCATTGTCATAATTTTATTACCTGTATATTTTTCGCACCATGAAAGGAAATATTTTTAGGCCACTCAGAGCCAAAATCTACCATTCCCAATTGTGATGCACGACCTCGCCGTTTGCCACGTTCTACCATAGATAATTGAAATCCATATATTAGCATTTGCTTGGCGCTCGTTGGTAATATCTCGCGGTTGCAGCAATAAGATGCATAAATCATGATCATCGAGCAAACTGTATTCAATAAGGAAACTATCCCTTGGGATCCTCCATTTCTGTCCTTTTAGCCCTACCTCCTCTCCTCATCCCCTGCTGACCGCTCTTTAGGTGTCAGCAGACTGCGCTATGCAGTTACATTGGTAAGCAGTAATTTCTATCATTTCCTCTTGCTTTATCTACATATCTATAAATTTAGATAAATAAATACAATCCATTATTACAGGCGTAAACCTATAAAATCCATACCGATCCTCAATATGAAGCATTGCCGTTCAGTCCATCGTTCAGCTGGCCCGTACATTCCAAAAATCTAAAAAATGTAATCGAAAGAAGGAAACACAAAAAACCTAGTTGACGGTGAACATAGCGAACAAGGGCCCTTAACAAGCCACAGGAACTTGTGATTATACGCTGGTACATTTTACGTGCCCTCTATAGAGCGTTCCAATGCGATAATTTTTCAAGTTCTCGCCTCAATTTGATTTAATAGCCGATATAGAAATGTCTTATTGCTGCGACACCATGATTTCTTGAAATGAAGGTCATAGTCACCATAGACCCTCTTTATGGCAAATCAGTGCTGCGGAATCCCGCAAGCGCTGGAGGAAGTATCCTGAAACGGAAACTTTATTTGACCCGAATGTAGCGTAATATTACAAAGGAAACACATGCGGGATCCGCAGAAAGGACGCTTCGACGACGACGATAAATTCGTCCTGGTCCGGGATTGGAACCCGGAACAAACGCGATTCGGGGCGATCGCTCTATCATCTGAGGTAACCAGGAGGCTGGCAGATCGCAGCAAAAGGGGCGAATAAATTGAGAACTCGATCGACAATCGAAAACTCAAAACAATTTGCCCGTTTATAGACAATAACAGGCACGCACACCTCTTCCCAAAACAAAAGGTTTCACGTATGAGGCCACGTGGTCACTGCAACGCTTTTGTCGACTAAGCCTTTTAGGGCTGAGTTTACAGAAATATTATTTAAAACAAGCCCATTTGACGTGTAATTTTTTAACATTTCATAGCACGAAGCTCTTCACCACGTGCACATTCTTGTATTTACTTTTCCTTGTGCTTGAAAATCTCGACGCTCTTTATAAGCAGGTAAATTGAAGAAGGCTAACTCGAAAGATCTCTTCGTCAACACGTCTACGCAGTGAAGCTGAGAGAGACTTGAGATACCTTTTGATGTGAGGCTGTTTGGAGATACAAGTGCTAGTGCTAACGATAGCAGTACTTCTTTTCTATGCCACGGTGTTATATGCACTGCTCCTAAAAAGAAAACGAAAATGCCACATGTCATAATATCGCACCAGCCAACGGCAAATAGTGCCGTGCGAGAAAAAAAGCTTTTTGTACTTTTGCGCATCTATTTATTACCTAACAGGTTTGGCCTGCTTTCTTGTCCTCATCTTTACCGCCCGCTGAGCTAATGTCTTTCAAGATAAAACAACGAGCCCATTTCGCCCCACTGGTCCTAATTGCGAGTGTGCAAAAGCGAAAGCCAGACCGTGAACGAGTTTCCGAGCAATATATACACGCTGGTGACATTCCACGGTTGTCCCAGGCCTTGGTTTGTGTGCAGGACAGGCAAGGACAAAAAAAACAAAAAAAAAAACAGGGAAGTTGCAGTGCATTGAATGTCGCTCTGCTTCCCGTCAACAGGTAAAAAAATGGCAGTCATTCCAGGGAGGGATTCAATGGTTTCGTAGAACTGAATTTGTTATTGTGGATCAGCAGGGGTGCCAGCGACGAATGCTCCTCTGTTGGTCAAACAGAAAAAGCCCTTCAGAGCAGAGGGAAAATTAGACCGTGGCCATGCTTTTGCTACACGCAAGGATAAGGTGCAGCCTGCTGCGCTCATTAACACTGACATTGATGCCGCCACATGGTTTGCCCCTGAACCTTGCTGCGAACGCCGGTCTTGACGATTATACGACACACCCACAACATATCTGGGGCATTAAACAAGGCATCTTGTTTTCATTTAGAAATGTGTTATGTATAATGAATAAAGAATAATCAAAATTTCTGGGTAGAAATACATTGCTGCTGCTTAAATTACAGGGAAAAACAGTTATTACAGAACATCTAATCTCATCTTTAGTGTCTTTGGACAATATTAAATGGTGAAAGTGAAGGCTGTCGCATTTATTTGCAGATTTATTTTTTGAAGGTATTAAATATAGCGCCTGATTCGTGACATTTATCATCGAATTTCCGCGGTATATCCAGGCAATGTCGAAACCAAGCTCCACGGGAATGGACGAAAGGGGGCCCATGCATATTGCATGTATTTGCATGCATATGACATGCATAGTGCGTGTTGATATTGTTCCATGCAAGCGGGTGCCCCGACTGAGAGCAACTGCTCCGGTGTCTCGATCTGTCGGCCCAACTGGCCAGCGCTCCAGTTGTTTTTTGTGAATATACATTTTAAACACCCTTTGGTATTCAATCCATCGTTCGGGCAACAATATCAAGCTGAAACGCCCCGTGAAGAAGTTTGAAACTGAACGTGTCGGCATCGCAGCGCCTACCGATACGGCACGCTTTGCCTGGCAATGACATTCCGCTTTGTGTCGAGTCAGGATTTGCTGCGGCATGCTGTCATTCAAACTTGGTCCCGAATTTGTGTACAGGGCGTTGGCGTCTGACTCGCGATCTCGATATTTCCTGTATTTGGCCTTCAACTTCTCTTGCGAGTATCTCAAACTACCTGCGATTCTTTGGATTTTGAAAAAAAAAAGAAAGTCGGCGTGTCATAAATTGCGACGCCCTAGACGTTTTCCACATAAAGAACTGCCCGCAATTTATAAATCAAGACCCAATTAAGAATTTTTAAAAATTATTCTTTTGAGAGCAACTAAAGCTGCTGAAATGTATTTACATTTTGTCTTAGACCTTGTATGCAATGACGACAAGCTTCTTACGGCCGCAACTGTTTTATAGAAAAATGCCGCCTTGTTTAGGCACACTAGCCACCTTGCCAAAAATGCCACCTTGTTTTATGACACCGCGTAAAACATGTACAGAAACTGCAACGCTTACCCCCTTCGAGTGCCTTATACTACTTTGAAGTTTATTGTTACGTCGAAGTTGTCAGCAGTTACCGATCGCTGTGCAAATTAGCGCCAGATCGATAAAAAGCTCCACGGCGGCATGAAAATTCTCGGCCATTCTTGTTCATTAAAAGAATGTCTGGTATCGAGAATGCTAATATTCTCCTTTTGTTTAGCAATAGACCCCGGCAATGATGCTTTGGATTTATCAAAAAATAAGGAGCGGTAAGTGAATAGTCTAATTGAAGAATAGTTATGACCTTTACAATACAAAATAATCGAAAAAGTTGTGCAAACTCGATCAGACATCCTTCAACTAAACGGCGGTCCCATGAAAAAACATAAGCATGGTTCCGTTGCATTCCAAAATATACATATCGCGCATTACACCAAACGGCCCAGTCATCTCTGCGGGAAGTAATATCGTCTCAGTATGGCGTAGAACTGCTTGCTGCTTCCTTTGACCCACACCCACCGCCTTCACATGATCTCACAGCGACACGTTTTTTCTTGAGGCGTGCTTCTGCCCCATTGTTCATAACGTATGAGATGGTTGAGCATTGTCATGCCTACATATGGCACATAGCATGTCAGCAGAATTGGTGGAAGAATTATGGGACTCTACGTGCCAAAACCAAAATCGAATTATGAGGAATCGAACATCGATTCCTACTGTGTTTGGGAATCTTTCTGTGTTGTTTAATTTGCATACAGATACTCAGCGGTAATGGTGACAGCGAATCATTAGATTTGTTCGGCGTTTACTGCAAGACGAGGGCAGCGATTTGGTGGCAAATGTTACCTTGCGTGCATCATTGCTGTTTGTCTGCGTAGTTATATGAACATACACCGAGACGTGTTTGCTTAAGGCGTGGTTCTGCGTCATTGTTTTTAAGCTATGAGATGGTTGAGCACTGTCATTGCTTCACATGGAACATCACATGGCAGCAGAAGTGGTGCAAGAATTATGGGGCTCTACGTGCCAAAACCACCATCGGATTATCAGTCACGCCGTGGTGGCGGAATCCTGGTTAATTTTCGTACCGAGCTGTTTTTTAACGCGCACTTAAACGTAAGTACCCGACCGCTATTGTATGTCTCTGCAGTCGAAATCGGCTGCCACGGTGGGGATCGAACGCGCGACGTCGAGCAAGGCTATAGCCGCATAGCACGGAAATCTTGGTGTGACGCGTGACCGCTTGCGTAGTGTTGCATAAAACCTTCGGGTATTTAATATGATTTTGCATCTGCAAACCGTTGGTCATTTGTCCAGTCTACAAAGTTTCATGGTTTTTTTGTTAGAATTTGCAGAAACGTACAATTCCTTGAGTTCTTCTGCAACTGTTGTCATGTCTGTGCCTATTGCAGTATAGCGTTACCTCACGTTTATTTCCTTAAGGTAGCGTCTTCCTTCTCCCAACCATCCGCCCTATAGGGTAACTGCGAGCGAAGAGTGCTGAGGCTGTTGTGCACTGAATTCGCTATTACGCCGCTTCTACCAATTCTCTGCCTCATCTCGTTTCCCCCTCTTTACCACTCTATTAACCCTTTAAGGGTCGAATTATTTTGAAAAAAACTTTCCGAGGTGGTCAAATTAGTTTATTGCGGATTTAGAATCCACAAAATGTATAAAGTCGGGAAAAATAGTAAAAAATAATTAGGAACAGTATTTTGGTGTCGGCATCACTCAGAACTGCAAAATGCTCAATAATATTTCCGAGCGTGGTACTCCTTGAAGCACGGGTCAACGCACAGCGCCTTATCGCAATCTGCACACCTAAAATGCGTGTCTGTTCTCTTGGAGCGAGGAGTTGTGTTGGCGCACACGACACCTCTGCGTGCGGTTGCCTTGGGCAGAGGTCGGAGGCACCCTCTCGTGTAATCGCATTGCCGCAGAGAGCGAGAATACCTCGTGAGCGGTTGTGACAAGCAAGCTAAGAGCAGTAACAATCAAGATAGAAATCAACTTTCGCCGTCCCTGCGAGAGCCTGCCGACAAAGAAAAAAAAATTACCGACGATTACGTTACTTCCTAATGCGAAATTTGAGCGCAGCAAATAAGCTGTTTCACCTTTTCGATAGATTGAGGCAAAGAAATCGAGCAACACATGTATGCGCTATCACAGAATTTTTTTTTATTTTTCACACGTATTCCTTTAACAAAGACTCCACTAACAGTTCTTGACAGTCATGAAGGAAGCTTTGTGGTCGGAGAAATATACTGATATATGTTCGACTTGGTACACCAATGCTTGATTCTCAAAGACGAGATCTATACAAGTGCCTCGCGAGGTTGTCACAGCCGTGGGACGCGTTACGAGAGAGAGGAACGGGATGTTCTCCCGCATAAGTGTTAGGAAATTGCTGTTTGTCTTTATGTCAACATTAAAGTCCCCCACTACTAACATCGGTGTGGATCGATGGACGGTTAATGCGAGCTGCAGGAGGTGCACGACGTCTTTCGTGAGTGCGGTAGGGGCGAAGTAGGCAGCTACTACCAGCAAGCCGTTGGGAAACTTTGCGGCGCACAGTTCGCCAACTTCAAAGTTCGAGCCGGCGCTTTGACAACCGGAAACTCGCAGGAAGAGGCGGGAAGGGGGCGGCGTGTACACCCAGCGGCAAACGATGGGGGCAGAAGCGCGTGCAGCAAGCGGACAACACGATAAAGGGAGGAGGGAAGAGATAGCAGCGACTGACTGATGCCGCTGACGCCGATAGTGAGTCAACCCCAGCTGCGGAGTTGGTTTCAGGGACAACGCCGCCGATGCCGACACAAACAATATGATACCCTCGCTTCCGCAGCGCTAAGAACCAGGGGGGGGGGACCCTTTCCTCCTCTTTCTGCATGGCGGCGACGGCGTTCTATGCAGTCACGTTATCTTCACTCTCTAGCGGCGTCAGCGGCATCCAGCGGTATCAGTCGGTCGCTGCTAGCGCTGGGGGGATGAAAGGGGGGCGGAGCTGGTTACGAGGCCGACGACGACGACGACGCGAAACCCAGGAACGGACGCCAAAGAGCTGCGCTCTAAAAAATTGACGTTTCGCGCGCCTCCGTTGCGATCACGCGGCGGAACCGAAACCGCGAAAGCGCGTTGCCACTGAGAGCGAGAATACCTCGCGACGGCACTGATAAATAAGCTAAGAGCAGCGACAACCAAAATAGAAATCAACTTCCAGCACCCTGCAAGAGAGTGCCGACAAAGAAAAAATTGACGTTTCGCGCGCCTCCGTTGCGATCACGCGGCGAAACCGAAACCGCCAAAGGGGCGCTAGCGCAGTCTGAGCGACGCGCTGAAGCTAGCAATCAGTTCTGTTTATCTCCCCAAGAACGTAGCGCCGATTTCAAACGCATCTTGTAAGTGCTAGGAGGTGGCAGCACCTCCCGGTTACCACGCATCGTCATTATGGCGCGAAATTTCACACGGAGGGTCGGAACCGTACCGGTACGGCGATAACCTTGCGGGACAGAAAACCGCAGCCGTACATGTACGGTTAAATCGTGAAAGGGTTAACAACTCATTGAGGCTTGCACGTAATTAGAACTGTAAGCGCAGCAGGTTCTGCGGTGCCTATGCGGGGGGTCACGAAGAATTAAAGCTGTCGAAAGGCTAATGTGACGACACCCACAGATCTGCAAAGAGCAATGTGCACGTGGGACGCGATAAAAATCTCCAAACGAGTTTCCCACGTCGCCTCACCTCTCTTCCACGTTATTTTCTTATATACATTCACGGTCTGAACCTCCCCCCCCCCCCACCCCGTTCGTGCGAGAATGCAGGACCATGCAGTAGAAAAGTTGGAGGGAGAGGGAAAGAAATCGTCGCGTTAAAACCACACCGTGGCGAAGATGGGGTGAACGTAGGAAAAAAGAAAGTCGTATTTGCACTGGCGCCTAATCCCGTCGCACAAACCCGGCGGACAAGCGTGACGAATAGGCACGTCGCCTCTCAGTCACTTGGCATCCGTTTCCTTCATCGCCACACACAGTGCACCGTGACATGGTGTTTCTTTTTTTTTTTAGCAGGTATACATAGTTTGCGCCCATCCAGTGTGCTTGGTTTGCAGGGAAGGTTGGAACTATTCAGAAAATCTCTCTTGAATTCTGTAGATTGGCAGTGAGAAACGGCACCAGAAGGGGCAATGCTGACGAACTTCAAGTGCCTTGCAGGTTGGAATTACACTGTTAACTCGGCATTGTGAGCCAGCCGTGAATTTCTGCGTAAGTGAGAGCCACATTGTAAGGGACCGCAACCTGGGCAAGGAAACTGAATTCCAGCAATCGGCGTTCCGTGAAAAGTACAGCTGAGAACTGGTTGGAAAGAAAATGCATCCACGTATCTCCACGAAATAAGAAGGAAGGGAAGGAACATACCATACACCAAGAATTTAGAGAATTTTTGTTAAAGAATAAATAAAGGAAGGGTAAACTGGGTATGACGGTAAATGAGAAGACTAGGCTAGTGACAAAATACAAGAAATACACATTTACACAAAAAATATGATTCAGGGTCGCGTTTTGCAGCAGCCTTGGTCCAAGTAGTTGTAAAATAGAAGAAATGTATCAGGAAAAAGTAAAAACGACAGATTAACAGAACCAAAAACAGGCGCTACGAGCCGCTACCACTAGACATAGCAATACTGAAATTTCTGTTATTAGTAAACCGGGGAATCATTCGCTATGTCAACCACACAGCTGTAGCTGTAGAATGTAAATTTTACATTCAACAATGAAGTAAAAATATTTACATTATACATTCAAACTTTAGGTCTCACGGAGGTAGAAAATATGGCCACATAACTGAATAAAGCAAGCATATACAGCCGTATCTCATCCAAAAGTACAATACACTCGAACAAACAGGTACAAATATTTAGATGGGAGCTCTTGAATGTGTTTATAATAATAACCACACTGTTATAACCAGTATCCCTAGTTACTATATCTCTTAGACCTATTGTTGCGCTTACAAAAATTGCCTTGAGAGAAGTTGACAACTCAAAAAACTGAGGCTGCAGGTCTATCACTAGGAAGGATAAGTCGCATCTTGGTGTTGTCGTTTCCAACGACGTACGCTCTAGGCACGTTTTTTGTTCATGCACCCAGGGTCTTCTACAATGCGTCCACGATACATTTGGCAAGCTGAACAAGGCATCTTGTTTAAAATTTCAGACAAACAGGAGAAACGTTGCCTAAGGTTCCCATATATTAAACGTAGATCAAAGTTCCAGGGTCAACTACAGCCTTCGCAGTAACTTACTGATCCAACTGTTCCCGATGGTTATCAGAATAACTCGGCGTGTATAAATAACCTATCTGTAATAAATAAATAAATTTGTAATTCGAGTTGTCAAACGAAATATATCTCGCCAACCTTTCAAGCGTTGGTATTAATTGCAGGCAATGAAATACTTGATGAAAGCGTTCGAAATAAACAGATTGGCTGGAATTAGGTGTGATTCCGGGCAAGGCCACGCAATTGTGACCTCTTTTATAAATGGCCTAACTGAATGCAAAAAGAACGCAATATAGAGGAAAAACATTTTTCCGTAATAACAAGGAATACTTGAAAGTGATTGAAACGTCACCGCAGCAGCTGGGAGATATGAACTCAGTCTTTGATCATTCCTGCGACGATCGAGGATGTCATGCGTACTTAAAAACTTTCATTGAAGAGAAGGCTTAGTGTGTGATTTTAAATTGCTCTGCGGTTTCGCGATAAACACCCGAATTCAATTTTGTTACTATTGAAACTGGGAAGCACCGAAATCTGCAGTCATTATGCCTTTGACGCATTATTATGCCGGCAGAAGGTCAAGTATTACATGGCGAACGCATTTTAATTTCCAATCCTCGTCTATCGATTGCGATGACCGTGTGGAATACTTTTCTAAGTAGACATTTCTTCAGCGCAAGCGAAGTGCAAGCAACATGTGATCATTCTGAACCAAGCCTTTGCTGATTTCTTTTAGCGACACCATGGTAGCGTAATGTTTACTTCGATTTTTTTTTCAGATGTGTCAGCTGCTTGCAACATTTTTGTCTCGTTAATTGTGATTGCTGATTTGTTATTGTCTAAGTGAAATTGAATATGGTGCAATCAGAAAGAGTGATTAAGCAGCAGCTGGAAACGTAGGGAGGTCAACAACAACTCCACAGAAAAGAGACCCTTTAATAAAGTGTTAGACATAAGTTTGTGTGCTAATTATGGCATTAAAATTATACTTCATGAACGCGTAGAATAAGTAAAGGACAGCAGGGACACTACTACCAACTTGTGTAAATGCAAGCCAAACTCATTGCAGCTTCTACCGGTAAAAAAAGCCACGTGTTACTGACACGCCATCATTCGCCCCTTTTTTGTCATATATTTGCATTGATGAAATTGTTTTCTCAAGGAGAGAGAGTGAAATACAGCTCGCGAACTTACTGCCTAAACATAATTACCTAAAGCCAATGACTTAAAGACTGAACGGGTCATGAAACTCGCGCACACACGGTCGCCATTTTATTTCCCGCAAAATGTTTCCGGAAACAGCGTGAGCTTTGTAGTTTCAGGGTTGTAGCCCGGTGTTTCCACTTTTGCTAAATCAAGGCTGAAGCGCACGCTATAAGTCGATAGTTTAGCCACCCGAGATTACGGCGCTGTGTAGGACTCCGGGAGCTCAAGACCCACCGCAGCAAATATTCGGCGAGTTGTAATGCCTTTTCCGTTCGGGAAAAAAAAAGAAAAACTGGATATATTTTTTATTCTGAGAACACATAAAAGCGTTAAGAAGAAAAAAACTAAAAATAGAAGGGTATACGGAATGTGACACACGTGCTTTTATTTCTTGCACACATTCACGGATTTCCGAAGTGTTTATTTTCACCCTCTCCTCTCTCGCTTTCGCCATTTCTGGTACTCGCGCACGTTAACGCACAACCACGTGACCACTTACGGACCACCCATCGCACGTCGTGAAAGCCAATCAACGACTATCCATAGCCGCCTCCTTCCCTTTCCTTCTCCTTCCCACTACTCCTCGGAAAGTGGAGGCGCAGAGGACCTTGGAGGCTTTAAAAGACAGCGCAGCCCTCTGAGAGCCAGTTCAAGCACGCAGTGGTTTCAAAGCCAGTTCAGCTGCACTGTCTGCGCTATAATTTCATCGGTGCACGCTTCGAAGCCCGGAATCGCAACGCATCTCTTCGAAGCCACGACGGTGACAGCCAGCAGCTTCTGACCTGTTGAGACGAGCGTCTGAAGCCCATCGCCGCCACGTCGACGTTGAAGCACACACCCAGTCATGGTGCGACCAATGTCACGGCTCAAACACCACAAGATCGTCGTCGCAAGTGAGTACGCGCGCCCGACTTCTGAAGGTCCGGCTCGTGATGCATGGGTGAATCGCTCTTCGCATTCCTCGGGGAAAAAAACAGCTGTCAAAGATGCCGGCAATCAGCGCAGAAGGAAGCTTCGAAGGCCTTTTTCGAAGACTTCTGACACATCCCACAACGACGTCCAGACGACATACGACGACGTCGTGCTCGAGGGTAAAGGCCTCCACACGACTCCAGAATTGGCGATCGAAGCAGCATCGGCGAAAATTTCTGTGCGATGCTCGGAAAAGAAAACTGCTGTGGACCATAACGACACCCATCGTGGAAGCGAACCTTCGCCGACATTCCAGATTCCCTACCCGTGCAAAAAGCAACCATCCCCGATTACATACGTTCTGCAAGGATTTACCGAGTGCCCCTTCTTGGACATGCGACGCATCTCATTTTTGGAGCCTTTGCCCGCATCTTGCTTTTGCGCCATCTGCGGCGCTCTTCCTCCCAGGACCAGGCAGCTTCCCTGCGGCCACGGCGTGTGCTTCGTGTGCTGGTATACCGCCTACGACCGCGCCGGCCGGCCGCACCAGGCCAACGGTGAGCTAATAATGTTCCTGTACGGCCTCTGTCCCAAGGATGGCGTCCGGTTCTCCGATCCTGCTCTGGGTGAGGCGACCTGCTCACCGACTATCTCCACCAAATTGGTGTACTGTGTCAACGGAGTGCTTGGCTGCCGGTCTAAGGTCGAACTCCAAGATCTAGAGGGCCACTGCCTATACGAATGCCGTTTCAAGCCCACGAGCTGTACTCGCTGCGGAAGAGACGACATCGCGGTGTCCAAGGCTGTTCAGCACTTTGAACTCTGCGCAGGATTGACGACTGCTTGATCCGACACATGGCAGATGAGAACGGCTGCTGCAGCTGCAAGTTGGTTCGGCTACGATCAACGCCTCTGAAGCAACCTTAAAGTTCCTGCGGCAGTCCGACAATAAAGAAAGTGTTCTTTTGAATTTTTTTTTGCTTGAGTGATGATTGCACGTATGTTCAGGTCGCCGGCGACGGTTTGCACTTGTGCATAACGCGCGTTTATAGAGGGCATGGTACACGTTATGCCACGTTATTAGAGGCAATACGCTATTGTGACGACACGCATATGAGTTTGTTTAGATTACATTCTGTCTCTTCGATGAAATGTACCTGTCTATTATGAAGTACGCAGTTAACCTAAACGAAAATTACAAGGATCGTAAAAAAATATCCAGTTTCGCCGGCGAAGGGCAGAAATTCTTTGCAACACTCATCTTTGGTCTCGCATTCGATATACGTCGACATGTGGCTGATGCGGTCGGTACCGCAACCTGAAGCAACACCAGAGTCACGCAGCTAGCGCGACGGGTACAAAAGTGTTTGACGCTGCGCCGCCTTCGAGGTGTCGAGCAGTGTGGATCCTGGTAGCGGTGCCACTGCGGCGGTTGGCATTTTCGTCAGTGTTTGCGGTTATTGCACAGATAAGAATTACATTTCATTAGAAAGGTTGCTTTCTGCGCTTTCCAATGACACAGTATTATCACCTAAGCTGAAGCGTCACCTGACAGCGCTCGAAAGACTGCGAGCAAAAGACGGTGTTTCTGCTGCACTAGTCACCGTCGTACTGCGCTTCCTGCAAAAGTACTCAGCGTAACAAAGAAAATTTTGCTGTGCCTTCAAATGAAAAGTGATAGACGCTTTCCTCAAAATATATTGCGCGTAAAGGAAATAAAATTTGTAAGTCCATTATTATATAGTGGCACGAAAATTAACGTTTACGAATGAATATAATTTTCCCTCTTCAACGCCGAACAACAAACTTCTGTGTTTTTCTACGTTACAGATGCACTTATCATTTATGCGATATTGTTTTGTGTTCTGATGAATATTTCATGAATTATTGGCATTTATCCCTCTACTTGCACACGCCTCACTGAAGAAGAGGTAAAGCTATTCAACTTGCGACTCTGCAATTTGATCAAGCAGCAAGCCCTTCTCGGCAATTCTATAAAGAGAAAATTGTGTTATGTTGATTGAGTAATCTACAAGGGTGCTGCGAATATAACGAACTTTTCTGCCGGTCATCTTCGTGAAAATTGACAGTCTTGTTCGTCTACACGCTGATTCACACGGGCGTTGCACATTAGTAGAGCCCCATTCGATGTCTTGTATTTAGTAGCACTCACTAGTTTTTCAACGTAGTGCTCGAAGCAAAGGATTTCCAATAAGTAATAAATCTCGCTGGCATTTTTGGCTCCTGGCACAATCTGTGCAAAAAAACTATCGAGCTTTTTCACGTAAGTTCCAACAATTGTCAAATGTGGTGCCCCTGAGCATTGGGAATCCTTCAAAACGCGGATGGATTCTTTCTCCAGATTTCAGTGTTTGACTTAGTCTAGTCGCCGCGCCTACCCACATTCCTTCAAACACACGTGTTTGCAACCTCGCCATCGATGCAGTCCAACGAGAGCTAACTAAATTGTGGCCGCTGGTAGAAAAAAAATGAAACAAAAGAAAGATAGCGCACGGTACATTATGAGTGCATGACAGCTAGCCGGCAGTTTAGCCTATTGTGCAATTGTACCAAGGAGAATTGCAGATAACGTGAGATTTTAGAAATTTTCCTGGGTGCCCAGTTTTGTTGACAGGCGGCTGTGGAAGCGCTGTTGAAGTGCACAAAAAACTTGCCCTCGAGTCCTTCTATTTTCGGAGCTCGCACGGCGATATCTTCAAATTTGCATTCTTCACGCGGTGAGGTGCGACGGGTTTGGCACAGTACTGTGCTTGCCCTATTCTACGAGACTCCTGTTCAAAAATAGGATGACCAGGAAACAATGAGCGAGCCGTCTTTCCCCGACTTCACGCAGTGAGAAGAGCGATGGCGTCTTGACCGGTAGCATTCCAAGCTGCGCGCGAAAAACCAAATGTCACGGGTTCCGACGCCCAATGAAGTTTTGGAACATGTGAATCCCAGTGGGTGGTCTTCTCATTGAAATGTATATCGTATTTACCCGGGTAATCACCGGAAGTCTCGTGGCCTCTTTTTATTATTTTAGATGTACATGTATCCCCATCACTTTTGGTTGGTATGATGTCAAAATGTGCGGACGCACATTTCAAGCAGTCAGCGTTCCCAACGTTTTCTCTTTTAATTTTGCATTTAATTGCGCGGCTGAAACAACGATTTGATTCACCATTGAAGGGTTTTCCCGCTTACCTGATGCATTTCGTAAGCGATTATATATGACCTGTTATATAGAACGTTTATGAAATGATATGTATGTTCCCGCATCATTTATTAGAAATTCTTCTCCCCCTGCTCTAATCCTTATTAGTTCACCTTGTCATATAATTTTTACATTTATATTTTGTTTTCCTCTTCAAGCGCGGATGCACTTCGTATATATGAAAAAAGCAGCCTGCCCGCAGACACAAGGTATACCACTTGTGCAAAGACCTCAATGGAACGCAGTTCGTTCAACTCGGAGGTCAATGCAGGTCACAGTGCAGTTGTCCGAAACAACCAGGTGGGGGTGTATTGGCCGTCTTCAAGGTCGCACAAAAGTTGCAGTGAAGTACAAAAAAACAATTTTCCTGGCAACTGTGACCCCTCACCTGTCAGCCCTGCCTACATTCCAGTGGATATGGCTTTGGTCACAGTACAGGTGGCTTTCGACTTTTAGAATTAACCATAAGCTATGGTCACAGTACATGTGCACATTCAGTCGTGGACACGACTGAATGTGCGCCTCCTGATGTGAGGGCTATTCACAAACTGCCTACCTGATTTGCTTTCCTTCGTTTTTTTTTTCATAATGCCACTGTATCCACTCGCAAATTTTCACTCCTGCTATAGCACCAACGTATGTACGAGCAATTTGTCCTTGACGGTTGTCTTCGTTGACTTTGACGCGAGCCAACGCACGTGTTCGTATTCATGGCGCCGCTAAATTTACGCGTGCTTGTGGTCGTAAACTATTTTTTATGCCACTGTCGGTACACTCGCAGGCTTGTATTCTCATTTTCGTTTGCACTATCTCGCTGGTTTTTTTTTTTGCAGATAAAGTATATAAACTGAACCGTTGGGACTTGTGTGTAATGTTGTTTGCCGTTGCTTAGAGATACTCAAATTTTGTAATTCCCCCTAATGACCCAATTGGTCTTCATTATTCATTAAATTTTTCAAATATCATTATTTGAGGAACACGAAGTACTTCTGGTGTAGCTTTTGGTTGCTCACTACAGAATGCATATAAGTATTTTTCCGAGCGTGAAAAAAGCCGGTAAATACGCACAAAATTGCGGCACGACTGGCCGATCGAGGCGCTTTGCGTGTAAGCGCAGTCTCCTTTCACGCTGGGAAAAAGACTTTTACGTAGCACGTATTGAGCAACAGAAAGCTGTACCGGGAGTTTTTTCTTGTGGCTCCACAGTTTTCCCATTGACACTTTTGATCTGATTGTAATATTTCAGGAATTAAATTAGGACGAATTATGTAGTCAGGAGGGGCGAAAGAATAATCTGAGTATATCCATACGATGGTAAACAAGATCACTTTGGTTCGGTCCAGCTACGTGGCATTTGCATATATTTTTTGCTAAAGTTACGCGGGGCACCCTTTATATATATATATATATATATATATATATATATATATATTTACAATATAATATATATATATATATATATATATATATATATATATATTTTATATATATATATATATATATATAAAAGTTACGCGGGGCACCCTTTATATATATATATATATATATATATATATATATATATATATATATATATATATATACATATATACATATAGGCTAAGAAAAAATAAGTGTCTGCACCGTAGCTAAGATATTTTGTAACGCTGACCACTGCTATCTCAAAGGTGCGGAGTGAGAGCATTCCTTGGATGCCGGCGCTCTTCACGTCCTCTCAGCTTGCGGAGGAACTGGCAGTTTCCATAAAACAGCGAGAATGGCACCCGACCGAACAAGGGTGCTCTCGGTCGCGAATGCAGAATCGACGCGTTCTCCCATGTGGCCGAGATGGCGAGGGATCATTAGAGAGCAAAAGGGGTGGGGATGTGGGGAGTAGGTGGATGGGCAGGTGGTGACATTCCAGGCAGTGTGTTACAGCGCGAAGCGGGACGGGGAACACAGGAAAAGCGAGGACAAGCGCTTCGCGCCTGTCCCACTTCGCGCTGTACCACAGAGACTAACATGGAGGACCAACTAACCCAAACCATCACATTTTCTAAGGTGGTGACAGTTGGGACAGGATCATGCAGCCATTGTGTCCTACGCCCCAGGTGGCACGCTTACGTTCCGATTTCATTATTCTCCTTGAAACAAGGTGCTGTCTCGTTTTTTTTCGGGGAATTTCTGACAAGAGAGATTGTAGGTACCAAGGATTTCAGACGCCTGGCAAAGGGAGTGCCCAAAAACCAAGGTTTTCTGAAGTTGTTCTAATTCTATGCGAAAGAACAATAAATATATGCATCTTATTGGGGAACAAGAAACATGATTGAACGTACCTGGAGCCTCAAATTTAAAAACAATGGCGTGTGGGTTGAAAAATTTGTTCCGACTTGCATGGGTCACCAAGTGACATGCAGTTTCATACATGAGAGTACCGCATCCGCAGACACCGACAGAATAAAGGAAACACTATAGTGCTGTCAGTACCGTCATCAGTTGTTACAACCAGCCTGTAATTCGGTTAGTAAAGATTTCGCAATCTCTATTTAATCACGTGAGTGCTGCCCTCTGCGCTTCGCCCGTGGGTAGTACAGACAGAAAATTCTCCGTTTTTATCACATCTGAAGCTTGGTGCCCGAGCAACTCACACATTGATGACTAAAGTTGGAACGGCTTTGTCCGCGTGGTTCCACGTGCCGACCAGTGCCCAAAACCATTCGGCCGGCTCGTGGGACTACAGGAAACGCAGGTCCTTCGAAAGGGGAGAAGGCAAAGTCCCGCGCACGCGAGAATTGAAGCACACCGTCGACAGAGTGTAGGGGCGCTATCTGGCGGTGTCGTCCACTTACCCCGATCTTTGTGTGGATAGCTTCTGCTCCTCTTCCTTGAGGTTTTTGGTGCATTCTTGGTGATGAGGAATTGTTACAATTGTGTGGGAAGGGGACAACTCTCGTTGTCATTACCGTAACTGTATCTCTCAAAGCGGACATTCGAACTATTGTGCGGGAGGCGGTGCTATCACCCGTCGGCGTTCCTGGAGGTTGTTTCCATCTCATGTACTAGCTCAGATCAACGCTGCTTAGCTTCGGCGATTTGAGGAGCCCTCACTGTTGCACTAAAACACGGCCGATGTCACCTTAATCCTTATTCATGTTCATGCAAAGAAACAAAACTGGTTGGCGATAAATGTCACTCCCATGATTCTGTCCATTTTAGTTTCAATCTCTCTGTAATATTACAGTGTTGTGTTCCTCCTGGTCAGTCAGCACTGCCTTCAGAAGCCATCTACCGAGAGGGGTCATAGGCGTCGACCATGGGGACGGGGGGCTCCGGCCCCCCCACCTAACGGCAGTGCCGAATCAACCACCCTCTCCCGAGCACACGCACCTAAAACGTCATTGCCAGAGTTTCGTCACCCACATCAATTGAGGTTTCTTTTGTATTGCTTCGATCTTTTCACTTAAAATTTTATTGTGGCTGATAGCTCACTGCATCATAATTGGTGCAAGCTTTTAATCTCTGCTTTCGCTTCATTTCTGCGAATCCTACCAATAGGAGGACAAGCGAATAAGAAGCACTAACGGTGAGGGAGATTAAGATGGAATGCAATGATTGTAATGGCATCAATGGAATCAGATATATGCTGGCGGGGTGTCCCGCGACTCTCCCCAACCTCGTTGAAGAATGGACACAGTGGGAGAAAAGGATTCAAAGCCCATTGTTTCAGGACCAACTAGGGGCAGTCCAGAGGGCCCATGATGTCGCTGAAAGGCTTGGCCTGACCGTGCCAACGTGGGAGCGGCCCGCCTTGGCTTGAGAAGTCGAACCTCCGGACCTCAGTACAATAAAAGGTTTCACACACACACACTAACGGTGGCTGGCTCTTTCGTGTTTTCTCACTTCAACATTGTTTTATATTTCCACTTTAAACAGCATGCACATACACAATATTGCTTCCAAACCGACCCGACGCTCAAATCCTCTTCTGACCTTGGCCACACACCGAAACCTCATTAAAGTGAACGTGGACCGTGTACCTGCTTCGGCTGTAATTCAGACTGGCGCGCACGTATCTGTAGTGAATGCACAGCTTCTGAATCGTCTCAAGAAAGTGCTCACTCCTGCCTCTTCGCCTGTGGTCCAATTCACCGACGGTGCAACACCAGCCGTTATTGGCATGTGTCCGGCTCGCGTGAGTGTCGCCGGACATCATACTTCTGTTTTATTTTATGTCCTAGAGCACCGGGGCCCTCGTGACCTCATACTAGGCCTTGACTTTCTGTCTACATATTCCGCTTTAGATAGACTCTTCTTCTGGTGTTTCGCTGCTCGCTCTATTTAAATATACACACATGAACAATTTTATTATATTTTTAAAGAGATGGAACCTATTCAAAATTTTTTCTCATCCAAACCTGGGAGGCTAAGTTCGTCTCCGAGGGCCTGGAACCACAACGATACCTCGTTGCCAGGGCCAATGAGGCAGTGCAAGCCATAGGGCCATAGAATAGAGGATACATCCCACCTGGAGTAGAACTGGTGCTTGCCCAGGGTCGATACTGTCGATACCCGTCTGGCGACAATCAACTTCATCGAGAGTGTCGCGTATATACGGGAAATATATCCTGGCCAGAGTGAGCGTCCTGAGTGGGTGTCTATACTCAATCATTTGATCAAGCTGAAGCGATTTTATTATTCAGTGTTAGCCAAAGTATGGTTAACATATGCGAGCATTTAAACGTGTACTTGGTTTGTGCTGCAAACACGCGGAATAAAGAAGAAAAATCAGGTGTAGTCTAGTGGTTAGGATACCTGGCTTTCACCCAGGCGGCTCGGGTTCGATTCTCGGCGTCGGAAGTGTGCGGTCTCATGGTGTAACGTTAGTACTCTGAATCCAGCAATCCGAGTTCAAATCTGGGTGAGAAGTTTTTTTTTTTTCGTTTGCTTCTCCCAGTTCACCTACAGTGCTTAGTGAGTGACAGCCGCGCTGCTTGACCATGTCTCGAACCCGGCGTGTCTAGTGGCATTCTGCTTCCGGTTCCCGAGCTAAACGGATCGTAGGATCATGGGCTTCAATGGAGCGGCGTATGCGGCTGTTAGCCACGGCAACAGGTTTTCGACGGAGGATGATAAGAATTGCCAGATTTAGAAGATTTCCGGGACGCACTTCAAGCTGTTCGTATGCTCTCTGGTGTCGTCGCGCTTGGAGCGTACCAGATTAACCTTGTATGGGCGGTAACGATGAAGACACCCGCGGCTGCTCAAAAGCTGGCGGCACTATAGGAGTTGCAGGTTAAGGGGCGTCACTGCCTGGTCATCGACCCCAAGGAACAACAGGTGAAGCTTCGTATCCACTGGCTTCGGCATGGGGTGGATGACGAAGACGTAAAGACCGCGCTGGCCTCCTTTGGCAAAGTGACCGAAGTGATCCGCGAGCGCTGGCGAATGGATGGCGTTTCCGACAAGGGCTCAGCAACCCGAGCGGTGCTGCTGCAGCTCAAAACTGGGATGAAGGTTGATGACCTGCCCCACCAGATTCGTTTCGCCGGCGAGGTGGCGCTGGTGGTAGCCCCAGGTCGTCCAACTCAGTGTCTGCGCTGCCGGGGCTCTGGCCACGTTCGTCGAGAATGTACGGTTCCCCGTTGCTCCCGGTGCAGGTTTTTTGGACACTACGACGCGGTCTGTGTGCGGTCATCGCAGTAGCCGCGGGTTCGGTGCAGGGCGAGTCGTCGACATTAGACCATGTGATGGACGTGACCGAGGCGGAGGAAGCCGCCAAGGGAGCTGGAAACGGCAACCTGGAGGCAGAAACTAGCGGGACGACCATGCCAACCAAAGGAGGACGGAACAACGTCCCTCCCCCCCAAGGAGCCAGCAGCTACACTCGATAGCCTGAGGACGGCCCTGCAAGAAAATGAGAGCCACCAGCGAGCTACGGATGCTAAGCAGGCAGAGCAAGACTTCAACGCCACCCCTGCCTGCGCCCGCGTCGAAGGTGTTTCGGCACCGGTCAAGAGGTCCCTGCAACAGGAGAAGAAAGTCTACGGAACGGCCGGCGGTGACTCCGAGCCACCGGCCGCTATTACGCATTCCTTAAGGCACTCCACTCAAGCTTAGGCCGAACATGGAGGCTGACCGTAGGCCCACAGTGAACCCGACCAAAGAAGAACCCGTGCGACGGCCACCGGATGGCCACGGAGGTGTCTAGCGGTCAGCTAGACGTTAAGGTGAGCATCATGCTCCGCGCCTTCTCCCCTCCGGTTTACATCAGTAATGGCTACCAACCCATCGATTAGCCGCGACACGTTATACGTTCGACGTCTGGCCGCCAAAAGGAAACAGTCAGGTTTAGAGACTACTAGCGGAGCGTACATAAGAACTAGTACATAACTAGAACAATAAGAACTAGTACATAAGAAGCCAATTAATGAGTTAGCGGTAAGAGGGAAAATAGAAGAATTCCAGATCAAGCTACAGAACAGGTATTCAGCTTTAACTCATGAAGAGGGCCTTAGTGTTGAAACAATGAACGACAATCTTGTGGGCATCATTAAGGAATGTGCAATGGAAGTCGGTGGTAACTCCATTAGGCAGGATACCAGCAAACTATCGCAGGAGACGAAAGATCTGATCAAGAAACGCCAATGTATGAAAGCCTCTAACCCTACAGCTAGAATAGAACTGGCAGAACTTTCGAAGTTAATCAACAAGCGTAAGACAGCTGACATAAGGAAGTATAATATGGATAGAATTGAACATGCTCTCAGGAACGGAGGAAGCCTAAAAACAGTGAAGAAGAAACTAGGAATCGGCAAGAATCAGATGTATGCGTTAAGAGACAAAGCCGGCAATATCATTACCAATATGGATGAGATAGTTCAAGTGGCTGAGGAGTTCTATAGAGATTTATACAGTACCAGTGGCACCCACGACGATAATGGAAGGGAAAATAGTCTAGAGGAATTCGAAATCCCAAAGGTAACGCCGGAAGAAGTAAAGAAAGCCTTGGGAGATATGCAAAGGGGGAAGGCAGCTGGGGAGGATCAGGTAACAGCAGATTTGTTGAAGGATGGTGGACAGATTGTTCTAGAGAAACTGGCCACCCTGTATACGCAATGCCTCATGACCTCGAGCGTACCGGAATCTTGGAAGAACGCTAACATAATCCTAATTCATAAGAAAGGAGATGCCAAAGACTTGAAAAATTATAGACCGATCAGCTTACTGTCCGTTGCCTACAAACTATTTACTAAGGTAATCGCAAATAGAATCAGGAATACCTTAGACTTCTGTCAAGCAAAGGACCAGGCAGGATTCCGTAAAGGCTACTCAACAATAGATCATATTCACACTATCAATCAGGTGATAGAGAAATGTGCGGAATATAACGAACCCTTATATATAGCTTTCATTGATTACGAGAAAGCGTTTGATTCTGTCGAAACCTCAGCAGTCATGGAGGCATTACGGAATCAGGGTGTAGACGAACCATATGTAAAAATACTGGAAGATATCTATAGTGGCTCCACAGCCACCGTAGTCCTCCACAAAGAAAGCAACAAAATCCCTATAAAGAAAGGCGTCAGGCAGGGAGATACGATATCTCCAATGCTATTCACAGCATGTTTACAGGAGGTATTCAGAGGCCTGGAGTGGGAAGAATTGGGGATAAAAGTTAATGGAGAGTACCTCAGTAACTTGCGATTCGCTGATGATATTGCCTTGCTTAGTAACTCAGGGGACCAATTGGAATGCATGCTCACTGACCTGGAGAGGCAAAGCAGAAGAGTGGGTCTAAAAATTAATCTGCAGAAAACTAAAGTAATGTTTAACAGTCTCGGAAGAGAACAGCAATTTACAATAGGCAGCGAGGCACTGGAAGTCGTAAGGGAATACACCTACTTGGGGCAGGTAGTGACGGCGGATCCGGATCATGAGACGGAAATAATCAGGAGAATAAGAATGGGCTGGGGTGCGTTTGGAAGGCATTCTCAGATCATGAACAGCAGGTTGCCATTATCCCTCAAGAGAAAAGTATATAATAGCTGTGTCTTACCAGTACTCACCTATGGGGCAGAAACCTGGAGGCTTACGAAAAGAGTTCTACTCAAATTGAGGACGACGCAACGAGCTATGGAAAGAAGAATGATAGGTGTAACGTTAAGGGATAAGAAAAGAGCAGATTGGGTCAGGGAACAAACGCGAGTTAATGACATCTTAGTTGAAATCAAGAAAAAGAAATGGGCATGGGCAGGGCATGTAATGAGGATGGAAGATAACCGATGGTCATTAAGGGTTACGGACTGGATCCCAAGGGAAGGGAAGCGTAGCAGGGGGCGGCAGAAAGTTAGGTGGGCGGATGAGATTAAGAAGTTTGCAGGGACGGCGTGGCCACAATTAGTACATGACCGGGGTTGTTGGAGAAATATGGGAGAGGTCTTTGCCCTGCAGTGGGCGTAACCAGGCTGATGATGATGATGATGATGAGCGGAGCACGACTTCGACGTTTTAGCCGTGCAAGAAACCGAGGTAGACGGTGAGGAGGAGACAGGGAGCATGGTTCAAAGCTTCACGAATAACTACTACATGGTAGTGAGCCACGCCTTAGGGACTATGGCAGGGTGTGTGCTGTTCGTGAGGAAAAATTAAATTAAATTATGTGGCTTTACGTGCCAACACCACTTTCTGATTATGAGGCACGCCGTAGTGGGGGACTCCGGAAATTTAGACCACCGGGGGTTCTTTAACGTGCACCTAAATCTATGTACACGGGTGATTTCGCATTTCACCCCCATTGAAATGCGGCCGCCATGGCCGGGATGCGATCCCGCGACCTCGTGCTCAGCAGCCCAACACCATAGCTACTGAGCAACCACGGCGGGTTTTCGTGAGGGAGCTTCCTGGTCTTGTCATAGAGGATTACTTCTCGTGCACTTCTGGTCGACTTGTCGTCTGTGGCTTCAGCTATTGCAATGTCCAATGGCGCGTGATTTGCATTTATGCGCCTAATACTCTTCAAGAGAAGGCAAATTTCTTTTCGAGTTTAAAGCCTCATTTCTATGTGCACAAAATGATAGTCTGTGTAGGGGATTTCAACTGTGTATTGAACGCCGAGGTTAGGTCTACGCGACGCGTAGTTTATGATAAAAGCAGAGATATCCTGGCGCACAATATACAAGAATTCGAATTAGAAGATGTCGCTGAGTGCTTTCGGGATGACCGAGACGTGATGTACACTCACTTTCAGGGCACAAGTCACGCACGATTAGACCGTATCTATCTTTCATATGATTTAGCAGAAAAATGCCAGTATTGTGTAGTTACTGCTGTACCCTTTTCTGTCCACTGCCTAGTAAAATGCATGGTGTGCTGCACAAAAAAAATAAAGGAAACCGTAAGGAATTCGTCTGGGAACTGTGGAAAATGAATGCTGAGCTGCTACGGGATGAAACATTTAACGAAAACGTAGTGACTGCTGTTAATTCTTTTGGAAAAGGCAGTTTTGGGAGGTTTCGCGAGGAATGGGAGCTGCTGAAGCAAACAATAAAAATGTAAGAAAGTCAAAGAAGTAGCGTACAGCAGTATGAAGAGAAGGCCAGAAAACAGGATTGAAAAACATCGCTGGAAAAATTGGCGACGCTGGAATGCAAGCAACCGGGCGCTTATCAAGACGATATGCGCGCTGTTAAGAAAAAGCTCGAAGTGTTCGACGAAGAGCGCTATCGAGGCGCACTGGTGCGCGCTAGAGCAGATAGACTAACATGCGGGGAAGCGCCAACGAAGAGAGCACGGACTAGAAAAAAAAAACATTCCAGACGTAAGCAGATTGAGGCCATTGAATATGAAAGGGTGGTATTAACCGATAACAATAACATAAGGCGTGCGTTCTTTGAACATTACCAAAACCTTTTTGCATTCTGGCATGTCAACATGCATGATTTCAAGCATCTATTTTTGCAGCGAATGCCACAACTGTCGAGCGATGTTAAAGAAACGTTAGAACGACCAATAACAGAACATGAAGTGATGAAGGCCATCGAAGACCTGAACCCTGGCAAGTCACCAGGTCCAGATGGTCTTTGTGCCGCTTGGTACAAATCGTTTAAAGGCCACCTAGCTCCTATTTTAGCTGCAGTTTTCGACAAAGTCTTCGAACTGAAAACATTTCCACTGTCCTTTGTCCAGTCCCATACATTACTAATACCGAAAACAGAAGAGACCGAAAAGCTCAAACAACTTTCCTCCTACAAACCCATAGTGCTTACTAAGTGTGACTACAAATTATTGTTGAAGGTGCTGGCACGGCGTGTGCAGTCAGTTATTAAGGAACTAGCCGGCCCACACCAGACGTGGGGCATTCGCGGCATAACCATTTTTACTAATGGCGTTTTTCACTGGTCGATTCGGAGCAAGATTTTTTGCTCCGCGGCAACGAATCCGAATTTCACTGGTCGATCTGGAGCGGATTCGCGCGCTCCACTGGTCGTTTCGGATCAACTCGCTTCGCGCCGGATCGCTCTCACTTGCTCCGCCGCTGAGACGCGGATTCGGGCGGAAATAGAACGCGCCACATGGCGTCACTTCCGTCTTCAAGCAAAATCGCTACCCGGTCGGTACGCACAACATTGTGTTGCTTCGCAAAATGGCTGCGTTCGGTGCTGCTATAGAGCTCGCGTTTAGCGATGAGAGTTCGAGTAGCAGCTCTTCGAGCTCGGGCGACAGCGATGGCGAGATGACGCAAGTACTCTACGAAGCTTTCTTTTCAGAGGCATTCTCAGAACCACCGCGCAAATATCCTAGGATTGTCGGATTCGTTGAGGAAGTTGTGCGGCTATACTCGGATGAGGAGGTAAGCATAGCACCACATTAATAGTGCAGGTGTCTCGTTATTGTATTTTAAATGTTTGCTTGTTTGCAGTTTCGCAGGAACTTCAGAGTTTCTAGAATGTTTTGCTTATTTGCAGTTTCGCAGGAACTTCAGAGTTTCTAGAAGTGTAGCGGAGGACCTGATAAGGAGGTTTGAGGACTCCGAGTTCTATCTACGTAGTGATCGTGGCGGGTCCCCTTCGAAAACCGCTGAAGAGCACGTTCTGATATTCCTTTGGTAAGTCATCGGGCTGTGTTAAGTATTGTGCGCCTGTTTACTTAACCTTACGTCATGCTTTCTTGAAGTAGTGAAATATAATGCAATTCCTTGGTGTTCGTTTTTTCACGGCGGCGCGATCAAAACGCACAAGGTGCGCGTTTATATCGAGCGGTAGTATTTTTGATTTCCGAGGTCATTCCAAACTTTAAATGTTTACTCGTTTGAAATGCCAATTTCACGCAGAAATCCTGTTTCTGTCTCTCTTTATTGCATGTGAGGATTGCTGACAGTGCATAAATGTCCAGTATAAGGTCCACTGGTTGCATGCAACACATACACACTGATGGGTGTAAATGATGAAGAAAACCACGGAACGCAAGGGCGGTTTTTATACACAATGTAGCTTTTACAAACTAGCCAGCAGTCTATCTTGCACATTTTGATTACTGATGTTGAAGGATGAAAGTTTTAATGACGTTTGTGCACACACTTGTACATATATCATAGGGATAGCGATAAAAGCAGCCTGTAGTAGCCAGGCTTTCACCCCTTTGTCCGTTCAAAAAGTTGTAAGGAGTGAGCAACACATTGTATACATGGCTAATATTCCTACTTTTGAGGCACAAAGCTTGCAAGCTCTATTGTCGTACATAGCACCTGAAGAGATTAAAGGGAATACCATTATTTGGATGGTTAGCATTTTATTAAAGGTATTACTTTTATCTGGTATTACTTTTTACTTTTAGCTTACAAAGATTGTTCATAAAATTTGTATACTTTTTCAGGTTCGCTGCAAACAAGGCGTGTCTGAGGGATGTGGCCAGTCGATTCGGCATCGGGGATGCTACGGCGTTCAGGATTGTTGAGCGGATGCTTGATTATCTAGTGGACATCGCCAAAGAACTTATAATGTTCCCAGAAGACCTCAATCAGCTGTCGGCAGACTTTGAGCAAGTAAGAATTTTATTGATATTTCACTCTTTCATGCAATGCACTCTATTTAGCAACAATAGTCTGTGCCATCATGCTTTCCCTTTATATATCTTGACATGAGTTGGGCTTATATCGTCATAAGTAAACCCAGCCCTATTAAACTCATTCCCCATTTAGGTGATATGGCTAGTCATTCAAGAGAAGCACATTCATTCAGTTAAGATGCTTAAATTTTAAATATCTGTCACAGATGTTCCTAAATTTCTCTTAATATTGCAGGTGTCGGGTGTGCCCAATACTATTGGATGTATCGATGGCTCCTATGTAAGCGTACGATGTCCTGCCAAGAAGGTGCGCTCTACATATGTAAACAGGCACAACTACCCGTCGTTGACTCTGCAAGCTGTGTGCGACTACACGAAGAGGTTTCTGGACGTCACAATTGGCAATCCAAGTAAAATCCATGATTCAAGGATCTTCAGAAAGTCTAGGATTGCCGAGCGGTTGCCTAGCATTTGTTGCTCTGGGAAGTTCCATGTTCTTGGGGATGCTGCTTATCCACTTCGGAATTATCTCATCACACAATTTCGTGACTATGGACGTTTAAATTCAAGACAACGAGCCTTTAACCTGAAATTTTCGGCAACGAGGGTCAAAATTGAGAATGCCTTCGGGGACCTCAAGGGCAGGTTCCGCCAGCTGCTGCACTTGGATTTTTTTTTGTTGATAAGATGAACAAGTTCATCATTGCTTGTTGTGTTTTGCACAACCTGTGCATTAGTTGTGGTGATGTCGATGTGCCACCATATAGTGACGACGCAAGCTCAGCATGGGACTGGCAAGCACCACCAGATGACGACAGCCAGAACTGCGGCCCCCTGACATCAAGTGAAGCTGCACTGCGTCGACAAGGGGAAGCGACGCGGGAATGCTTGCTTCAAGCAATGTACATTTGAGCAGGAAATGCAAACTGTAGCTTCTTGTGTATGATATAAGGGATAATGTGAATATGTCATGTAAATATTGTAATGCAATGAAATCATAAGTAATCAAGTAATGTATGAAAAATAATTTATGAAAACTGGCATGTGCCACAGGCTCGTGCTCTGCAACATGCTGCTTGCACCAAACATCTGAATTAGTTAGCTTCCACAGGGATGAGAAAAGTAGTTGCGTGACCATGACCTAACAGTTAGAACATGAAACGGGCAATCAAGTTAATTGCAAATCTACTGTGGAAATCCCATAGTTATCTGTACTTTAAACAGTTTGGTATTCTCAGCATTAATGCTTTGTATCCATTCAGTTTATTGTATATGTACAAAAATGCAATTATATCAAGTAATGAACCTATACCGACAGAGTTTAACCCCAATCATTATACCCCTCCCCGCAATGTACGACATCGCTGGCCTTGTCATCTACCTTTTTTGCCACACCTTATATCGCAGACAATCTTTATCATACATGTGTCTCATTATCTCAACATATTTGCTGAAAATAATGTATGTTTAGAAGATACATCCTGAAATCAGCTGTCATCCATGCTTTTGGATTTTGAAACCCCTCCTACATTGTAAATAGGCATCAATTATTATATTGTAAAATGTTTAGGTTGACATTATGTATTGGTTTCTCTTTTGTAGTGTATGAATGCACCATATATTGATTTTCCGTTGAGAAATGTTGCATGCAAATCTTGTATATACCAACCCATTGCTGTTCATGTGTACCTGGAACACTGGGTGCTCTCTCAGCTGCCTTTAGCAGCTTTTTGCCTAGTGTCCCCTCTTCCCTGTACTGCTTTGTACTGCGCAAGAGGAATAAACTTTGTATTCTATTAAGAAAGAACACTTTTGCAGCTGCTATTTATGAAACGTAATTACATAAAGCGAAAGCACCTAAAATAATTAAAGCAAAGAGTCAGTAACAAAAATGTTACTCGACAATCTTTGTGTAACTGATTTTTCTTACATTGTCAATACAATGTTCAGAGGGGGGAAAGTGGTGCTATGTACATGTATGTGCAATGTTATGCGTTGTCAAAGTGTGACTGCTTTATTTTCTTCAAGGAATGTGTCCAATACTCTTAGTAATGTCAAGGAGCACCATCTTTGCAATAAACATGTTTTTATTGCATTTTAATCATTGTGGTCTAAGCCAAAAGCTTCACGCAGAAGGCTAATCTTTTCTGCATGCATTTGATCCCGCCTCTGCATCTTTTCAAGTCGCCTTTCTTCTTTTTTTATGTCTCTTTCAGCTCTTCTCTTTGCCCTGCGCTCTTCAATTTCTTCGACTTTTTCCAAAAATGCAGTCATTTGTAGCATCCGGGCTGTACTCGGGCGATTTTTTCTGCCGTCGTCTCTTAGCTGCTGCTCCTGCTCAAGGGAACAAGCTGCAGTCTCTGTGGCACTACAAGTAGAACTTGAAGAGCTAGACGTGCTATGGCGGACGGATTCTGATGCTGGCAACTGTGAGTGTGTCTTTCTTGACACCACACCGCTCGCATCCCTCACTATCTCTGGTTCCAGGCTGTCGTCGAGCCACCTGATCTTCTCCAGCTCATCTTCATAGGGGACATCAGCTGGAGAATTGCCAGATGTGTTATTTTCCACGGCTGCTACATTTTTCCTCTTTAGCATTGTTTTGTGGCTCGTGCAGCACTGCTCTCCAGTCTTGATTGTACCAGTTCTGCGTTGCAGCTCTACTGCAATTTTTTTAGAACATGGCTTTTTTGTTTCTGAATTTTTTTAAAGGGCCCACTTGAGGAAAATAAGTGCTATACAAATCAAGCAGCAGCTTTGTCTCCCCGCTTGTCCACTCGCACCCCGGAGCTCGAATGTACAACAGCAAAATAAATTTTAATCATTCATAACCATTTCACTTGCTGTGCCCAGCACTAACCTTGTTAAGGTAAAGGGCATAATTGCTTCAGCAATGAAGTTTGAGTTGCACCTAAGAGAAAAAAGCAATGCAGGAAGATTGTGTATATGTGTGTCTGTACAAGCATCCATGTAAATGTAACACAAGATACAGTACATATAGTAATGTCCTATTAGATGCACTTGCAAAAAGTTGGGGATCCAGTTTAGAGAATGTTGTTCTAACAGGAGCAAACTGAATCACTCTAAACCAAGTACAAGTTTCAACTGTTCATAATATTGGAAAATTTTCTATGTCTGAAACCAGATCAGCTACATACTGTTCTTGGCTGCCATTTACTTGCACAAAGCATTTCACTTATAGAGAATGATCAGTGGCGATACCACAGACTGGTTTTGTGGGAGAAAAAATTCTGTTTTCGAGAAGAAATAAAGGTTAGCCTTTGGTCAATGGGGCAGCCTATTCTGAGCAGTAGACTGCTTATTCCAAGCCTGGAGCGAGTTTTGCTGTATCCACACTTGCTTTGGAGCTGTATCCTACGAATGATGGTGGGTATACCCCTACAGCAATTAGCAGATGGAAAAAAAATTCACACAGTCTGCATTTCGTTTGCAACCTCGTAAAAGTGTTTTTCGAAGCTAAGGAACTTGTTTGGGTGTAAATTTAGAAACGTCGCATAATAAAGGGTCTCTTCTGGAAAACAACCGTAAGCTCTGCCCCCCTCTCCGCTTCCATTAGAGCCAATGGTGATTGTATTGAAAGCATACTTACCACGTGCAGCAGCCTTTCTTAACTGGCCAGCCCCACTTGCAGGTACACCAATGGATGCAGCTGAACCTGTGTTTGATAGTTCAAAAGCAGTAATGTAAATGAACCATTAAGGTAGGCTTGGCAGTGCACGTATATTCTTCAGGCATGATCTTTAAATGTTGGTTATTCAGACATTGCCTCCCTTATTTTTGTCCATCATTAGTTTAATTGAGCATTTGTTCTTTACGAAAGAAATAGTACAAATGTTACAACAATGGCAAAGAAGAAAAAAAAAACGTTTTTCTAGTGTGTTCGCAAAAGCCCCTGCCACTAATGTATTTGGCTGTACATATTTTGAATACATTGTTCATATATGAGTTAACGCACTGAGTGTGTTAACTCAAGTGCTCCTCTGGGGGATGCCTGCTCCTAAATTGAGCAGTTCTTGAGTGTGTTCTGAAATTCTTGCACATTGTTTCCTGTGTTTTAATTAGCACTTGAGAAGGTCAAGGAGCTAGCATAAAAACAGTAATGTTCTAGTTTAGTGAAATGAACACCTAACACCTAAACTTAGTAAAATAGACACTTAAACTTGGTATTTCATCCCCAAAGCCACAGAAAAATAAATAAAGACTTATAAAGCAGTGGTAAAGGAGACGGACCCTTTGTTTCTTATTTTTGTAACAAAGAGGGAGAGCAGGCGCGCCGGGTGGTGAGGGTTTTTATAGTGAAAGGAGAATGTTACAATGCGCGGACTCTCGGTGAAAGAAAAGGTTAACAGAGCTCGCCGTAGAAAGTAGTTCTGTCCAGATTTTTGTTGAGAGCAGAACAACTTGCCATTTATTGAAGATCCACTGTGTTCTTCAGTGGTCGTAGCGTCGGCGTCGCCATCGGTAGCACCTTCATGTACAGAAAGCATAAAACAAGAATAAAATCTCACGGGCAGAATTGAAAGCAACAAGGTCTGCTAAAAAAAAAAAAAACTTGTGGGATCGCACGAAGCTCGCCATGCTTTTTTATAAAGAGGGTAAACTCGACATAAGCTGCGCATTGCGAAATACACGACAATGCGCGTCTGTAGCATATAAAACAGTGGGATACCTACATAGGCTGATACCTGACCACTGTAGACCGTTTTTGTTTTTACGTATGTGCGAAAGGCTTCCGTTGCCGGTAAATCCCTCTAAGCAGCACAATTTACAATATCCTATAAATGTATCTCTCCAGCTGGCATGAATTTTGCTTCATATTTAGAATGTTTGACAAGTGAAATGTGCTGTTAAATATAACAAGAAAGCTGCATACGCGAGCTCGACGCCTGAAGTACATTATTTATATCTGAGCATACGCTTCATGCTTCAGAACAGAACGCTTCAAGAACAACACGTGCTCTTAATATACTAAGCGACAACACTTTTTCGTTGGGTAACTTTACTATAAAATGCATGACCGGAAATTTTCCGGAATCACGACCACACTGCATGTTGCCGGAGCATGAATTAAGGGGGCAAAAATGCGGTTTAAAATGCTCCGATATTTTGCCTGCGCTCATTTCTCCTGCCATGAGGTGCACTTAGACCAGCTCTTTAAATTATTAGCCTTGAATGTCACGCGGAATTTGATGTTATGATCCATTTCAAGTGAATGCCACTTACCGTTGCACTCATTTCCACCTTCCTTGAGGAGATCCTGCAACAGCCGGCGCACTGCAGGCGTCAACCCTACGTTGTCCATGCACAGTCCTTGCGGGCGCGACACCAAAAATGACAGACTCTATACGACTGCCGCACAGGTGTTCTGTGCTGCCGCCGGCCGCGGTCAAATTACGCACGTGGGATGGCACATGGGACGGCGGCTTTGGTTGCCGTGGAAACGTACTGAGCGGAAGTTGGGCATAGTTTTCGGAAGCCCTTTGTGTCACGTGCACGCAGACTTCCTGTGTGATCCCCGCGGAGCGTTCGTGCGCTCCACTGGCAGATTCGGATTGGTGAAAGCCGAGCGCTCGCTCGAGGATTCAGGTGGCTGCTCCAGATCGACCAGTGAAAAACACCATAACATTCATAAGATGAAGTGTGTGCTGGAGTGTTGTGACGCCTTGTGTGATACAGTAGCGATCCTCCAGATTGACTTGGAGAAATTGTTTGATTGCGTTTCTCATGAGATATTGCTCACCATCCTTGAACACGTTAATTTTGGCCACATAATCACTGAGGGGGTGACCATGGCGAACCGGAGCTGCTGTACCAGACTTATAATTAATCAGACGTTGGGGGCCCCCATTACCGTGAAGCGCTCCGTTCGCGAGGGTTGTCCACTCAGTCCACTCTTGTTTTGCGTCTACATAGAAACGCTGTCAGGCCATCATCGAAAATGAGTGTATTAAGGGGTTTTGTCTTCAATCAGCAGAGGTGAAGCTATTGGCATACGTTGACGATGTGGCTATGTGCTGTAAAGATAAGCAAAGTGTACTGAACACCGTTAGTATCGTGAGAAAGTTTGGTAACGTCACTAACAGCTTCGTTAACTGGCAAAAATGTTTGGGTTTTGGCATGGAAGATGGGCGTCTACACCAGACCACTTTTCGAACGTAAACTGGGTCACGACGCCAATTAAATACCTTGGCGCACCCCTTGATGCCTACAAGAACAGTAGCGAATACTGAAAGGGTCGAACAAAAGAAGTAACAGAAAAAGCCGACCAATTGAACGCTGGTCACTTGTTAATGTTAGCAAGAACTACAGCGTGCAACATGGTTCTCGTGACAAAGATCTGGCGCGTAATGCAGGTCCTGCAGTGCTCACGGAATAATGTGCAGAAACTGCACCGCGTATTTGCTGTTTTCGTGTGGGCATCGAGCTGGGAGCGATGCAGCCGAGATAATCTCTTCCGGCGTGTGAAGGATGGCGGTCTGGGGTTGGCGCACCTCTTTTTGCGTCCACTGGTGAACAGGTTCTTCGTTTTTCGAGAAACAAACGACCCAATTCTGCGCACCGTGACCCAGTATAGGCTGTCAAGATCACTTCCCGAATTCCTTGTAGGTACAGAAATAATGCCAGGACCAGTCCGTGGTTTCTTTCGGTAAATAGTGCAGATTGTTTCCATTTTGCGTTTTCGCTTTTCAAATGCACATTTGTGGAGTGCAAAACGAAAAAAGCTATATCGTGATTTGCGTGAGTGTCTTGCTTATACCCATGTACGTGGCCGTGAACAGTGGAGTCCCAGGCCTAGACGTACTGAAGAGTGGAGATGATGCCAGTTCAACCAGCCACGAAATAACTCTTTTTTAAGTTACATACCGGCACTTTACCTGGTAAAATCTTCCTGGAACAACAATGGTTCTGCATGCCATGGGGAGCATATTGCCTTATTTTTAAAAAACGGGAAACTATGAGATCATGTCTTCATCTACTGGTGGGAAGGGGTCTTCTTCTGGGACGTGTTAGAAAAAAATTATAAAAAAGGAGTTACCGATAGATCCCCACGGAATCGGCTTTCTACCAGTAAATGACGAGGAAGGTTTCCCGTACGACGTCATCATGCTTACGGGCGTTCACTGTTTATGGCGCGCAAGAATGGCGGGCTACCATTGTGATCCGGATGCCCGACCGGCATCGGTATACTTCCGTGAATGCATGCAATTTTACGTGGAAGTGCAGAAGTTGCAACAGCCTGTTCCTGAGTGGCTGTACAGGGTTGTTTGAACCTCTGACAGCACTCAAGGAATTTTAATGAGACAACATCATGCTACAGTAGCGGACGGCAACGCATGTGTGTAGTACTGTTTATTGTTCGGTTCTTGTATTCCTTTAACCCCCGCAGGGGCGTCTGCGCAAGCAGGCGTTTGGTGTGTTGCGACACCACGGACCTGAGCACACGAGGGTTGGCCCCTCCCGCGTGTAGCCGTGCGCGGCTTAGCCGTGTCTGGGGAAAAGGGGATCCTGGGGGTTGAGCCGAAGCTGGGTGTTTGGACCTTTAAGGCCCCCCGGCGGAGGCAACACACCCCTTTGGCCTCGGCTTCACATAGACGGCACCCCCGGACTGACCCACCCGGGGGAAACCGGCAGTTGCCTTTTCCTATCCCCCTCTCCATTCTGCGTCTTTTTCTCTTCCTTTCAATCTTTCCTGTCTTCTCGTCTCTTCTGTTTACTTCCGAATTTCCTGGCAGCGAGGGTTAACCTTGTGTGGGTGGCGAACCTTGGGTACTCCAGATTGGGTTATAGCAGCACCGTACAACTGACGAGGGCTTGTCTTATACATAGGATCTGCTCCGTCCCCATGTTGGGCTCGGTGGTGGGCGGTTGGCGCTGCTGCCGAACTCAAGACCCCTATATGGCTTCAAGTAAACCACTATCCCTTGATCGCCCTCTGAAAAGAGGGCGCACCGATGCAAGCTTCCAATTCTTTTTGAAGAGCAATGAGGAACATTTCCCTAAGTACCATGTCATTCACAGTGAAAGCAACACAAGCGTGCGCAAATTCTCCCCCTTCTTGGTGGCGAAATGCCTTGCAAGCACGATAGGACCTGGATATAAAGCCACAAAGATGTCTAATGGAGACCTACTCCTTGAATTAAAAGATAAAATCCAATATGAGAAAATGAATGACCTGAAATGCATAGGCGATGTAGCGGTCACTGTGTCCGCACATCGAACCATGAACACGAGCCGTGGAGTAATCTCTGAAGACGACTTCATGGACCTTAGTAATGAAGAGCTGCTTGAAGGTTTTCAGGATCAAAATGTCATCAAAGTAGAACGAATTCTAATCCGCAGGAATAACGAACAACTTCGAACAAAGCACCGTGTACTAACCTTTGGTACCAGTGTGTTGCCTAGTACAGTGGATGCAGGCTATATCCAAGTACGTGTAAGGCCGTACATTCCAAATCCTCGACGGTGCTTTAAGTGCCAGAGGTATGGGCATGGATCCCAGACATGCCGAGGACGGCAGACTTGCGCGAAATGCAGCTCGAACGATCATGCATCAGACACTTGCGACTCATCTCCACATTGCGTGAACTGTGACGGAAGCCATCCAGCTTACTCTAGAACGTGCCCTAAGTGGAAGAAAGAAAAAGAAATCATTACATTAAAGGTCAAAGTAAATATAACATTTCACGAAGCAAGAAAACGTCTGTCATACCTGAATCACACGAGCTTTTCCGAGGTGGCGCGACGGGGGGCAGCGTCACAAATCCCTCGGGAGTCTACCGCGGTCACTGACAGTGGCCCGGTAATCACTCCGCCTGCCCCCCTGGTGGCTGCAGCAAGCGCTGCTCCATCAACATCGAAAGTGGATCTGCCGACTCCAGTCCCGCAGGCCCCAAAGCTAATCCGAACTCCACGGCCTGGGACGCGAGTTTCAGCGCCTAGTTCACGATCCTCCAGCACCTCGGAAAAGGTTATGGAGGTCGATCAAAAATCGCCGGCGTCATCGACGCCGAAAGATCAGCGCTCTCAGGAGCGCGCTAGGAGAGATAAAATTCCTGTAACTACTCAAAGAAAGGGTCCGGTAACCTAAACGGTTACCGCCCTAGTATACATATCCATCTATCTCTACTACGTGCTCTTGAACACAGACAACCAAAATCTTCCTCGATATGGCTACACAAATAATTCAATGGAATGCCAGGGGCCTATTTCGCAATCTAGATGATATCAAAGATCTACTAGCGGAATATCAGCCACGTCTGTTCTGTGTTCAAGAAACACATTTAAACTCTACACACCAGAACTTCTTAAAACAGTACATAGTTTTCCGTAAAGATAGAAATAATGGTAATTCTTCTTCTGGCGGTGTGGCAATCATAGTCCAAAAGTCAGTTGCATGCCAGCATGTATCACTCCAAAGTTCATTTGAAGCAGTGGCTGTTCGGGCTATATTGTTTAACCAACTTATAACTATTTGCTCTATATATTTACCGCCTGATGAAAGGTTTGATATTGCTGAATTTGAAAAGCTGATTGACCAGCTTGCCGAACCTTATATAATAATCGGAGACTTCAATGCTCACAGCACATTCTGGGGTGACTCAAGATGTGATGCGAGAGGACGGCCAATAGAGAACTTCCTTCTTTCTTCTGGAGCCTGCCTATTTAACAAGGCAGAGCCAACCTTTTACAGTTCCACACACAACACGTTTTCATGTATAGATTTAGCAATAGGGTCAGCGTCACTTCTTCCATACCTGGAATGGAGAGTTATCAGTAATCCATATGGGAGCGATCATTTTCCTACACTCCTAGAAACAACGAAGTGGCACGATGGACCAGCTTACCCCCAAAAGTGGAAAATTCATAGTGCAGACTGGTCAAAGTTCAGAAACATATGTAAACTGTGCCTGGAAGATGTGGACCACCTAGGTGTAGAGGAACTGGCCAGCTACATCACTGAACATATCCTCTGTTCTGCTAAAAACTGTATACCTCAGTCCTGCACAGATAAACCCAATCCGAAGCCGTGGTGGAACAAAGACTGCGAAACTGTAAAGAAACGCCAGAACAAAGCTTGGAGTAGATTTTCACGCTATCCAACCACAGAAAACTTAATAGAATTTAAGCGCTGCAAAGCAAATGGACGCCGTATCCGCCGAATATCCAAAAGAGAAAGCTGAACACGCTACATATCCTCAATAAACTCATACACGGACGCTAGAAAAGTATATAATAGGGTACGTAAACTAAAAGGACAACGTCCAAATCCTTTTCCTCTCGTCAATAGCCCTGGTGAGTCAATAGAAGTTCAAGCAAACACTCTTGGCGAGCACTTTGAGAGAGTATCAAGTTCAGAAAACTATTCCGAAACTTTCTTAAAGCATAAAAGAATAGCTGAAAATATTCCTCTGCGTCCAAACAAGTCATCAGAAGGGTACAATAGACCGTTAACATTCCATGAACTCAAGCTTGCCCTAGGCTCTTGTGGTAGCTCGGCTCCAGGTTCTGACGCAATAACTTATGAAATAATCAACAATCTGCCTCATGAGACCCTAAACTGCCTG
The DNA here is from genome assembly GCF_038994185.2 of Dermacentor albipictus. Classification (NCBI taxonomy): domain Eukaryota; kingdom Metazoa; phylum Arthropoda; class Arachnida; order Ixodida; family Ixodidae; genus Dermacentor; species Dermacentor albipictus. Next base: position 81,450,645 of record NC_091826.1, read on the forward strand.
TTAGGCCTTTACAATAAGATATTTGCTACTGGTCAGATACCTTCATCTTGGAAAGAAGCAATAGTCCTACCAATACTCAAACACGGCAAAGACCCTTCCTTAGTTAACAGTTACAGACCTATTGCACTCACTAGCTGCTTACTTAAAGTATTTGAAAAGATGATTAACCGACGCCTTGTCTTCTTTTTGGAATATAATGGTATATTGGACCCTCGCCAATCTGGCTTCCGAAGAGGGAGGTCTACTACCGATAATCTAGTTCTCCTTGAATCATATATACGTGATGCATTTGTACATAGCCAATACTGTCTATCTATATTCTTTGATCTTGAGAAGGCATATGATACTGCCTGGCGATACGGTATTCTGCAAGACCTGTCTTCCTATGGAATTTGTGGTAGTATGCTGAATATTTTGCAAAATTACTTATCTGAAAGGAAGTTCCGCGTTAGAATTGGCAATGTACTATCGCGTGCTTTTATTCAAGAAAACGGTGTAGCACAGGGAGGAGTGCTAAGTTGCACACTTTTTATAATCAAAATGAACTCTCTCCGCTCTGTTATACCTTCAATGGTATCGTATTCCGTCTATGTGGACGACATCCAAATCAGCTTTAAATCTTGCAACCTGTCCATATGTGAACGCCAGATACAGTTGAGTGTTAATCGGCTCACGAAATGGGCAGACGAAAACGGGTTTCGATTCAATGTAGAAAAGACTTCCTGTGTGCTGTTTTCCAGACGAAGAGGTGTATGTCCTGACCCTTGCATTACCATGCATGGGAGAAACCTGGTAAATAGAAAAGAACAAAAATTTCTTGGTATAACATTCGATAGTAAGCTAACCTTCACGCAGCATATAAAACAGTTGAAGCTGAAATGTCTTAAAACCATGAACCTTTTAAAGATTTTATCCCATCAGTCGTGGGGAACAGATATGTATTGCCTCCTATCTCTTTTTAAAAGCCTTGTGTTGTCACGCATAGACTACGGATGTATTGTTTACCAGTCTGCTTCAAAGACAACACTTAAGCAACTCGATCCTGTCTATCACTTAGGTATCCGTCTAGCGCTTGGTGCCTTTCGGACGAGCCCCGTCCAAAGTCTATATGCAGAATCGGATCAGTGGCCACTGGATTATCAACGTACATATCTGGGAGTCACCTATGCCATAAGAATCATGTCACTAAAACAACATCCATGCAAAGCACTCATAAGTGATCAGTCCACAAACCAGTTGTACTTAAACAGGCCTTCACACGCCCCACCGTTCCCGTTGGCAGTAATATCTGTTGCGGAAAAACTCGGAGTACTTTTCACAGATCTACAGGAAAATGACAATGCTGAACCTATTCCACCCTGGGAACAATGTACAGTTACCTATGACTTGTCCTTTAGAGAACTGAACAAAAAGAGTTGTCCAAGTGCCCTCATCCAGCAACATTTCTTGGCCCTTGAAGAGAAGTATAGGTCAACGGCATTTTTCACTGATGCTTCGAAGTCGGCAACTTCGGTATCATGTGCAGCACATGGCCCAAACTTCTCCAACGCTAAAACCTTACATAACCATAGCAGCATTTTTACAGCCGAAGCGTATGGTATCCTGATCACTGTTGAATACATAGTGCAGCACAAGATACAAAAGTCCATAATATACACAGATTCCTTAAGTGTTGTCACAGCCCTGTCCTGTGGCAAAACAAGCCGAAACCCTGTATTAAACATGCTCCTTAAACACATTCACCTAGCATATAAACAAAACCTAGCTCTTGTTGTATGCTGGGTGCCAGGACACTCTGGGATTGCAGGCAATGAAATGGCAGACAAGAATGCTGGACAAGCGGCTCATCGGGATATTATTGATGTAAGCTGGGTACCTGGTGTAGATATGAAACCTGCTGTATGAAAGGTGCTTCATAACCATTGGCAAGCTGAGTGGGATAAGCAAGTGGAAAATAAGCTGCACCTGCTTAAACCGCGATTAAGCAAACCTTTCCCACTGAAGCTTGATAGGCACACCGAAGTCGTCCTAGCACGACTCAGAATAGGACACACTTATGGCACACACAAACACCTATTGACTGCTACTGACCCCCCGACGTGCACACGCTGCGGTGAGAACTTAACCGTCCTACATATCCTCATTCAATGTCCCGAACTTCACCAAGAGCGATTAGCTCATTTTAAGGAACTCTACACACACCATATACCACCCCATCCCTCGATGTTCTTATCAGAAGATGCACTTTTTAACTTTAAAAGATTGCTTAATTATCTTGCTCAAGCTAACTTTCTAGATATCATCTCATTCCATGCTAACCACCAGACTGTGCCTCTCAGGTGAAGTACAGTCTGATGCACATAAGTATGTCTGAGCTCTTGCACTTCTTGCGTAGGCAAGAATTGTACAGCAAGGGACTCGGGCAATCCACAACAATTTACCATGTGTCCCTATAACCTATAATTTTAGAATTCATCCACCAGTATTTATAGATTTCTTTTACGTGTAGGCCTCTATACAGCCTCTATTTTAAGTCACAGCACCAAACCCACCATTTTACTAAACAAAAACATATGTCCTGGCGCTCTTTGGCCTTAGATGCCCTTGCGCCATTAAACTCCAATCATCATCATCATTGTATTCCTTTAACTTGTTTGGTCTCGTTGTATATTTTTGTTGTATATATCTAAGGAATGTGTGTTGTTGTTATATGTAGAGGGCTGGGAATAAAGAAAAAAAAAAGATCCGGCGTGGTCTAGTGGATAGGATACCTGGCTTTCACCCAGGAGTCTCGGGTTCGATTCTTGGCGTCGGAAGTGTGCGGCCTCTTGTTGTAACGTTAGCACTCTGAATCCAGCAACCCGAGTTCAAATATCGGTGAGACCTTTTCTTTCTTTTGCTTCTCCCAGTTCACCTACAGTGCTTAGCGAGCGACAGCTGTGCTGTTTGACCGTGTCCCGAATGCACTTGAATGTCAAGCAGTCGCGCTGCCTGACCGTGTCCGTACTAACACCACCTAACGACGGGGTTACTTGGACGCTGAAAGGAGATGGCACATCCCCTTTGGCTGCAGATCGGCAGGTGGCGCGGATGTTCCGCGCGTGCGCCGATCCATGCTTCTGAGAGACCGTCTCGCGTGGCCTCATTCGAACGCGCCACCGTTCACGTGACCGTACACGCGAATGACCAGGCGTTGGTGTCCAGCATGAGGCGAACATATTCGCTCGTTATCCGGCAGCGGTGAGTCGGACTTTCGCGATTTGACGCGTGCCCATCGCCATGATTTGTGGATAGGTACTGGGCTAGCAGGCGTTGATCTATGAAAGGTGCAATAAACGCCCTCGTGATTGTTTGCACTACTGTGTTGTCATTCGTTTGTCCGAAGAGCGCGGATGAGAATCCCACACAGCACTTTTCTGATCTGCTCGCTTTAATTCGCCCTCAGTCACAGATGCTTGTCTGGTCAGGTGATCCTTGTAGGAACCATAATGTTTAACATAGAATATTCGACATCTCGAAAAGCAAACAGCCAAACTATTTTAAAAAGGTCCGTGTTAGCAATGCTAACTATACGCAATTTGTGGACTTTGTCCTGTCACGTAAACATGACTCTCCCTGTCATTTCACAAATACCTATGCTCCTCATCACGCTCCGATAGGTCACAACGCTGTATTGATGGAGAATTCTGCCTAAGGCAGATCGTATATGTGGACAGGTTGGCAAACATACATATGTTCCCAAACAATTTGTGGCCGTATTTCATATGAATATGATTGCGAATTTAGTAGAACCATGTGTTTCTTGCAACACATTTAGTTGGCAGTAGAAAACATTGGAGGGTCACCAACTACAGTGTTGATATCTTTTATTTATTTCCCCATCATTCCCCGCAGGGGCGTCTGCGCAAGCAGGCGTTTGGTGTGTTGCGACACCACGGACCCGAGCACACGAGGGTTGCACCCTCCCGCGTGTAGCCGTGCGCGGCTTAGCCGTGTCCGGGGAAAAGGGGATCCTGGGGGTTGAGCCAATGCCGGGTGTTTGGACCTTTATGGCCCCTCGGCGGCGGCAACACACCCCTTTGGCCTCGGCTTCACGCAGACGGCACCCCCGGACTGACCCACCCAAGGGAAATCGGTAGTTGCCTTTTCCTGTCTCTCTCTCCCTCCAGCCTTCGTCTTTCTCTCACTTTCCACCTTTCCTGTCTTCTCGTAGCTTCCGTTACTTCCATTTTTTCCAGGCAGCAAGGGTTAACCTTGTGTGAATAACCAACCTAGGTTATCTCATATTTGGTTATAGTGATAACGTACAGCTGGCGTTTGCAGGACCTGTTTTTACAGTCCCTGTAACGTCCCCTTGTAGGGCTCCACGGTGGGTGGTTGGCGTTATCGCCGAAAATTACATTTTTCTATGGCAAGTTCCTTTCCTCCAATTCCTGATCGCCCTCAAAAAAGAGGGCGCACCGAAGATGTATTCCAGTTCTTTGGCCGTCAAAGACCCAACTTCCCACGGTACCATGTCATCCACTCTGAAAAATCCGACAAACAAGTACGAAATATCTCCCCTTTTCTAATTTCCAAGTCCTTAACTGATGTCCTTGGTCCAGGCTACAAGGTATCAAGGCTGGCAAGTGGCGATCTCCTGTTAGAACTACATGACCAGAAACAATACGAAAAGTTGCCCAGTCTAGTGTCATTTGGGGATGTTCCATTGACAGTAACTCCTCACCGCACTCTGAACACCACCCGCGGCGTTGTGTCTGATGACGATTTGCTCCAACTGACAGAAGCTGAGCTCTTGGAGGGCTTCAGTGAGCAGAACGTTGTCAATGTCAGAAGAATTAAGATCAGAAGGGATGGCAAAGAAATTCAAACGAAGCACCTAATACTCACATTCGGTTCAAGTATCCTGCCCGAGTCTGTGGAGGCCGGGTACATTAAGCTCCGTGTCAGACCATATGTACCGAATCCCCTAAGGTGTTTCAAATGCCAGCGTTTCGGCCACAGCTCGCAGAGCTGCCGAGGCTGCCAAACATGTGCGAAATGTAGTGCCCTTGAACACGCCACTGAAGCATGTAATAACTCTCTCCACTGTGTAAACTGTGACGGGTATCACGCCGCGTACTCGCGGTCGTGCCCCTCATGGAAAAAGGAAAAATAAATTCTAACTATAAAAGTAAAAGACAATGTTTCGTTCAAAGAGGCACGAAGGCGGGTATTATACCTGCCCAAGAAAACCTTTGCCGATGTGGCGCGTCAGGGGGCAGCGTCACAACGGCCTCCGGCGGCTGTCCGACCCTCAAGCAGTGAGTCGGCAGTTACGCCATCTGCCCCCGCGGCGGTTGCAGCTAGCGCTGCTCCGTCAACCGAGGAGAAGGGATCATCGACCCTGAAGGTGGGCGCAGCCGAGGCTGCCTCAACCTCCCAGGTCCCTTCCAGCGCTGGCAACGGCCGGCGCAGCCAAATCCCCCAGGGAACCCCATCGACCTCCGGGCTGGTGGGCGCAGGGGTCTTGCCCTCCAAGGCGGGACTCTCCCTGGTAACTTCTCGCTCGCAAGAGCAGGTGTCCGGCGCCTCACAAGAGGCAATGGACACTACACCTATCCTCCAGGGGCGCCAAGCGCCTAAGGAGCGGCGAGGTTCACTCGAACGCTCCAGAAAGGGCAAGACCCCGATTACAGGGCCTCGAAAGAGCTCTGTAATCTAATCTCTGAAATCTCTGTAAATAATAGTTCTGTTTCCATACACACAGCACCTATTTACTCCAAATATGGATACACAGATAATACAATGGAACGTCAGAGGTCTTCTTAGAAACCTTGATGATGTGCAGGAACTCATCCACAAATACAATCCAAAAGTGCTGTGTCTACAGGAAACACACCTAAAATCCAAACATACAAACTTTCTCCGACAGTACATAACTTATCGCAAAGATCGCGATGATGCTGTCGCATCATCGGGCGGTGTCGCCATTATTATCGATAAGAGCATTGCGTGTCAACGTTTACAGCAACAAACGCCTCTCGAAGCAGTGGAGGTTCGAGCTGTTCTCCTAAACAAACTCATCACCATTAGCTCTCTTTACATACCCCCACATTACAAATTAACGAAACATGAATTTCAATCCTATATAGATCAATTGCCAGAACCTTATGTTGTTCTTGGCGATTTCAATGCGCATAGCACCTTGTGGGGAGACTCTCGCATCGATGCGCGAGGTCGTCTCGTTGAACAGTTCCTTTTTTCTTCTGGAGCCTTCTAAATAAGAAAGAACCCACATATTACTCTCTTGCAAACAGATCCTTTTCGTCAATAGACCTTAGTATAGTTTCCGCGTCTATACTGCCTGAACTCAAATGGGAAGTTACGAGCAATCCTTACGGGAGCGATCACTTCCCCGTACTGCTAAGCGCACCTAAAGAAAATGAATTTCCCCCACAAGTTCCTAGGTGGAAGATAGATACAGCCGACTGGGAGAAATTTCGAAATCTATCTAGACTCTCATGGGCTGATATGTCTTCTCTTGAAATCGATGCCGCTGTGGAGTAATTTACAGCGTTCATAATAGATGCCGCATCTAAATGCATATCTGAAGGAAGTGGTTTGGCATGCAGACGGCGTGTCCCGTGGTGGAACGAGGAATGTAGGATTGCTCGTAAGAAACAGAACAAAGCGTGGGGGTTGCTACGCGCTTCCCGCACTGCAGAGAGTCGTATCAACTTTAACAAAGTAAAATCTCAAGGCAGGAGAACCCGCAGGCAGGCCAGAAGAGAAAGTTAACAGAACTTTTTATCAAGTATTAACTCGTTTACAGATGAGGCGAAAGCCTGGAACCGCGTAAATAGAATTAGAGGGCGGCAAACATATTCACTCCCACTAGTAAATACACAGGGCGATACACTGAAAGATCAGGCCGACTCACTGGGGGAACACTTTGAGAGTGTATCAAGCTCAAATCATTATTCACAATCCTTCCTAAAATATAAACAAATAGAAGAATGCAAGTCACTCATCAATAAATGCCGACAGAATGAACCGTACAATTGCCCTTTTAGTGCTGCCGAGTTGAAAGCTGCCTTGAGCGCACGCAAGACCTCTGCACCGGGATCCGATAGAATCATGTATGAAATGCTCAAAAACTTACACAATGATACACAAATGACACACAAGTAACACTACTTACACTCTTCAACACTATCTGGGACGCAGGGTACCTTCCAACGGCATGGAAAGAAGCCATTGTGGTCCCTGTTTTGAAACAAGGGAAAGACCCTTCTTCAGTGGCAAGTTACCGCCCGATAGCCCTCACAAGCTGCATGTGTAAGGTATTTGAAAAAATGATAAATCGGCGACTCATACATTTCCTTGAACAAAACAAATTGCTTGATCCCATTCAGTGTGGCTTCCGAGAAGGACGCTGCACAACCGACCATCTTGTACGTATTGAAGAAAATATTCGTGACGCGTTTGTACACAAACAGTTCTTCTTATCGATATTCCTCGATATGGAGAAGGCGTACGATACGACCTGGCGCTACGGAATCTTGAGAGATTTGTCAGAAATGGGCATTCATGGTAATATGCTAAAGGTAATAAAAAGCTACTTGTCCAATCGTACCTTCAGGGTGAAAGTAGGCAATGTGCTGTCACGTCCTTTTGCACAAGAAACCGGTGTACCCCAGGGTGGCGTGCTCAGTTGCACACTCTTTATTGTTAAGATGACAACACTTCGTGCTTCCTTACCACCGTCCATTTTGTATTCAGTCTATGTGGACGACATTCAAATAGGTTTCAAATCCTGTAACCTCGCAGTGTGCGAGAGACAGGTACAGCATGGTTTGAACAAGGTGTCAGGGTGGGCAGAGAAAAATGGATTCAAAATCATTCCTCATAAGAGTTCTTGTGTTTTGTTTACAAGGAAGAGAGGCCTGGTTCCGGATCCCGGCTTAGAAGTGTGTGGACAACAGATACCTGTAAACAAAGAACACAAATTTCTAGGTGTCATACTTGACTACAGACTCACTTTCGTCCCCCACATTAAACATCTTAAAGAAAAATGTCTGAAAACGATGAACATAATGAAACTTCTATCCGAGACTACGTGGGGTAGTGACAGGAAGTGTTTAATGAATCTATATAAAAGCCTCATTCGATCGCGACTAGACTATGGTGCCGTCATTTATCACTCTGCCGCCCCGAGCGCACTAAAGATGCTAGACCCTGTTCACCATCTGGGTATCCGTTTAGCCACAGGATCTTTCAGAACGAGTCCCGTACAAAGTTTATATGCAGAATTGAATGAGTGGTCACTTCATATACAGAGAACATACATCAGCCAATCATATTTTTTTGAAAGTCCACTCTAATCCCGAACATCTCTGTTTTAACACCATTAATGATATCACAAATGCTACCCTATTTCGTAATCGTCCTTCCGTAAGACAGCCTTTCTCGCTGCGTGTGAGGGAGCTTAGTCATGAAATGCATGTTCCACTCCTTGAACTCCGCCTAATGTATCCAGCCATGCTGCTACCTCCTTGGGAGTGGCAGTTGATACAACGCGATACATCTTTCATGGAGGTTACAAAAAACGCTCCAGAGATTGAAATAAAGATGCATTTCCGGGAACTCCATCACAAATACTCCTGCACGGAGTTCTACACAGACGCATCAAAGTCACACGACGGGGTGTCCTATGCAGCCGTCGGTCCATCCTTCTCGAAATCCGATGTACTGCACCCGGAAACTAGTATCTTTACGGCTGAGGCCTACGCACTGCTGTCGGCCGTAAAGCATATAAACAAATCAAAACTCCAGAAATCAGTTATATATACGGACACCCTCAGTGTTGTGAAGGCCTTGATGTCTTTCTGTAATCACAAAAATCCAGTATTTAATGAGCTCTACTCCGCACTGTGCAAATCATATATGTCTAACCAACATATGATCATATGTTGGGTGCCTGGACATAGGGGCATCGAGGGAAACGTTCTAGCTGACCAGATGGCCACATCAATCTCATTGCATGCAGTTAATCCTACTGCTTCGGTCCCTGTCACAGACCTGAAGCCTTTCTTAAGAAGGAAACTACGAAGCCACTGGCAACGCATGTGGGACGAAGAAATAAATTGCATGTAATAAAGCCACAATTAGGTTTCTGGCCTCCTGTAACCAAATCCCGCCGGACAGATGTCCTATTCTGTCGTCTAAGAATAGGACACACTTTTTGGCACACATAACTTTTTACTCACGGGAAACGAGCCTCCAACCTGCGGTAGATGCGGGGAGAGGCTGACCGCCCTCCACGTCCTCCTGGAGTGTCGGGAAGCCGAATATGAAAGAAAGAAACATTTTCCCTTAGCATACCGACAGCACATCCCCCTTCATCCTGTTATGTTACTCGGCCCAGGACCTTTATTTGACATCAACACAGTACTAAGCTTTCTGAAAGATGTCGTCTTGCATGTTTTTAGCCCCACATGTTCGTAGCGCGTCCTCTCTCCTGAGGATGCCGCTGCGATAATTATTTTGAATAGCACATGCCTCTAGGCCCTTATGGTTCAAGGGCTCTGGCGAGGCAGTAGTGCTGTAAGCAATTTAACATCTCGCATATTTTAAACATTGCATCATTCTTTTACGATGGATTTTAAAGTTCATAGTATTCGTCACCAGTCATCGCCATAATTTTATAGCACGTAGATTTTGCGCACTTTACAGCGACTATTTTAGGCCACTTTACAGCCAAGTCACATCTTCCATAATACATCCTTAACACTACCACCAGTCATGGCGCTCTTTGACCAAACCTGGCCCTTGCGCCACAAAACAACACACATCATCATCATCCCCATCATTTTTTTGTGTCACTAGGATACACGTAACATGCACTTTTCGATCCGGCGAGAAAGTATCGAACCAGCATGGGTGAGAGGCTTGGGAACTACGAGGTGACCCTACGAGGTGACCCCGCTTCGCTTTTCCGCAGGTCCTCCCAGGGTTCTCTCAACTGCGTCAACGATGACGTCAAGGAGTGCAAGCACCAGTACGAACACGAGAAGCCGTTCTTCAAGAAATACTTCGCGGCCGTGTCCAACATGTTGCTCTGCGACGCCATCGCCGGCGGAAATGCAGCTGTCGAAGCTCCCCGCGCCTTGGTCTTCGGTGCGCTGGGGCTCATGCTCACTGGATGGGTGACAGCCAAGTCATAATAAAGCCTGTTACCTCACAACTTGAGAATTTTTTCCCACACGAAGATATACTACGGGTGGACCTACACTTGCAAAGGCCTGCCTGAGCTGCTTCTTTTTCAAAGAGGAGGTGGGGGGGGGGGATTCTTCCCTAAGTGTCTTTGTAATGGACTGTCCATTTCGGCTGCGGCTTAAGTTCTGATTGGCTGGCCTGTGACACCTATCTTCTTCTCGCTCGTACAGCTTCAGCCAATCAATGGAGCCCGAAATGGATAGTTAGATGGACACGGAACCCTCCTTGTGTAGGAACGGCGCTCCAGGAGGCGGCGTCAGAGTAATCCACAAACTAACTTATCGGTCATGTGCGCGCACCACTGGCTGCGCATCTTGATTTTCGTCGCCCTCGTTTGTCGTTGCAGCCTAAGATGCTTTCACAGTTGCGAAATTACACGCATAGTAAGGCACGGCACGATTCGGCTTCTGAGAGGGACGTTCCGAAAGTAGGTTTCATCATTTCTTTTTAAAGATGTTACAGCAGGTCAAACAAACAATCGCCACAAGAATCCACTTCCCGTTGCTGGTTCAACCATAGAGAAAGGAATACAACAAGAGCGGACACTCCCATAGAGCCCAGCGGCCGAATTGACTGCAGCGCACCAAGCCGTCGCTGTTAAAACCTGAATCACACTTCCGGTTTCGGTTTTGTGCGCGCGCGTTTTGAATTCTAGCTGGTGGGCGTCACGCCGGCGCCGTTATTTTTTTTTTACTTTTACAGCAAATATTTCTTTGCATACTTTTTATTTATTAAATATTTATGTGCAAATTATTTTATAATGTAAAATTGATTGCGAACGATCTTCACAAGCCTTCATTGAATATGTGCCACGTGCAATTTCATAAAGACGCAAGACACCTTGTGAAATGTGGAAAAATTAACGTTTCTTTTATTCTTTGTAAATGCTCGTCGCGGGCTTTTTGTGCATTCATCCAGCGTTGTGGCACCAGGTAAGCAGCAGTAGTTTCCGCAGGAAGCTCCACCAGACGACGTGAGCTGAAAAAAATTACAAGCGTTATTTTGGTATTAACATCTAAGAATAATGCCTGTAGAGGCGAAGCGTGCGTAAGTGGTTAGTGGGTGGCATTACAAACAAAAGCAGTTCGTATTTACACACACGGCGTAGAAAATACCCGGCTCATCCCAAGCAATACCGTACATACCACAAACACATTCTAATTCCAAACATTCCCCTCTTCCCAATAGTTATTTCCTGCACTTTAATGGCACGAATGCGCGGGCAACGGCGCGTTTCGCGAACTTGGCTACAACCGACGCGATAGTACGCTAAGAATACACAGAGGTGGCCACAACACACGCTCTCAACCAGAGCATGCTGGACGCTCGCAGAATTCCTTCTACTCGCACTCAAGACAAAATGCGTGGGTGCCGTTCACAAGACAGAATTTTCGAGTTACTAGTTCCCGGCGTTTGAGCTACTTGGCTTATCACTTCTGCGTTCTGCAGGCGCAAGCAACGCACTCCCGTGTAATCACTCTTGACGATTGCTCGTCGCGTTTTCGACAAGCGGGGGTACCGAAAGAAGGCTTAAATTGTTGCAGGGACATAAAAATTGGGACAAATTTGTCGGTGTAAGATTCAGTACGCGCCAAACTAACTGTCACCACGACCGAGCTGCTTTTGGCTGCGTCACAACAGGCGCGGCGAGCTGGCCTCATAATATAAAAGTATCGAAAATAATTTTCAACAATGTTGAGCGTCAGAGAAAGAAAAGCGCCATGAACTTGTCAGTGCATTAAAGCGCGAAACCGCGCACCACGGCCGAGCTGATTTTCGCTAAACGAGTCACAGCGCCGGGCGCACCCACTGTGCTCGAAAGGTGGCCCAAAAAGTAATTAAATTAGTTCCAGTAATGTTGGCAGTCAGAGAAAGCGCCAAAACTTGTCGCAGTAAAATTCAGTACACGCGAAACTGCGTCACAGCACCCTGTGCGACTATAGCGTGCCCAAAAATTACTGAAATTAGTTAAAACAATATTGGGGCTTACAGGAAGCGTCGCAAACATCTCCCAGTGCGATTCTTTAATTCAAACTAACTGCTCCACGACGGCCACGCTGTTTTTCGTTAACTGCGTCACAAGTCTAGCCTAGTTGCCGGGCAGTAAGCCTAATTGCTTGAAGTGCGTCGCAGACTGTCGAACAAAGTTTCTCACCTTGCCGTAGTCCAATAGTGCAGTGCTGCCTTGTCGAAGTTCCGAATGAACGCAATAATTCGCCGGGAGGCCACCAAACCAGGCTAAATCCCAAAATAGAAAAACAGTCAGACGTGTGAGTCGGGTGACCAAACAGGCCAACGCTCAGATGCGCGCCCGGTCGCTCTCGCTTAGGCGGTGAGTCTGAAGAATGACGTAAACATTTGGCTCGTCATTCGCCAGTTCGCCTGTCGCTAGGCAACGAAAGTAAACCGCAAAGCTTATCTTAATTTATACGCAGATATTTTAAATTTTTCTGGGAAAGAATGAAAAAAATAAAACAATTTCTGTTAATCTCATTTGACATTCTTCTTTTTCTAGATGCTCGCGGCCCCAATTCGTCGATGTTAAAAGTATAGCGTGACGTGTTTCCTGTTTCCAATTTTCACCGAGTGTCCGCTCTTGTTCAATCCCTTTCTCTATGGTTCAACGGAGAAGGAACGACGCATGCGCAGAGCGCCGAAGCGGACGCGGCCTAGTACGCTCTATTTTCGTTATTGGAAATAAAGTGTCGCCACGACACTGGTAGTGAACGGAAAATTCAATAACTTTCGAATATGTGGCTCTATCTGTTCAAACTACACACCAACAAAGTGAAGTGATGCAGTTATGTGTAGAAATGAAGTGTGCTTCTGGCCATTTTCTGTATGCTCTTATTTGGTCGCTTCAGTTGTTGCGCCAACAGGCGGCACTTTCGCTCTTATCGCTTCAGCTGCCATTCTCTTCGTCTGCTTCTGCCGACGTCTATGCGCGCGCGCGTTTTTTCGTATGCCCTGCAGTTTCAAACGTTTTCTGTGCGTGCGAATGTTCCGATGATGTCGGAAAAGCTGAGGGAAGGATACAAGGCTCGCTGTGCGGCTGTGTGATGTGGCAGCACGGGGAGCGATGCAAGGGTGAAATGTTTTCCGTTTCCCAGCGGACGAAAGGTAAGCAAGCACACTTTTCCTGCGTGCGTTATGAAGAAACAAGCGCGGTGCTTATCAAAACAGCTACAGGACGAAACGACAGACTTTCCGCGCTTGTTTTCAAGTGAATAACTTTTTTGGTTTGGCACGGCGCATTGTTCTGCGGTGTTGTAAGAAACTGAAGCTATACTTGGCCGATTGATGCTAACCCGCCGTGGTTGCTCCGTGGCTATGGTGTTGGGCTGCTGAGCACGAGGTCGCGGGATCGAATCCCGGCCATTGCGGCCGCATTTCGATGGGGGCGAAATGCGAAAAAACCCCTGTGCTTAGATTTAGGTGCACGTTAAAGAACCCCAGGTGGTCAAAATTTCCGGAGTCCTCCACTACGGCGTGCCTCATAATCAGAAAGTGTTTTTGCACGTAAAACCCCAAATATTATTATTATTGGCCGATTGATGCTAGATGACGCGCAGACGGAAATATCTCTTCGGTATATATTAGCGGTTGCCTTTCATTTTTTCCACGAGTTTAAACCTGCCGAAGGTATTTGAATGCTCTCTGCACAAACTGGTTACGCTGGACAGTTCTTCCATTGAGCAGTTCTTTTGTTATTACATTACCACCTTTGAATGGTCACGAACACAACACAAGCAAAAAAAAAAGATTAATTGCGTAGCAGTCACTCTTTCCGTTATGAATTACATGAAGCTCGAGTTACCTATGTGTCAACGTAGGATCGCTTCACTTTTCAAACAGTGCCTAAACGGCAGAATTTTGTTAAGTCGCTTCTGCATATTCTCAACTTTCGTTTCGCTTCTATAAGTGTTCTTTACTCATGACCACGAGGTATTTTGACAATTCTTCAGATGTGATACATGGTGAAATGACGCTTCATTGGGAGTCCTGGCGGAGCTCAAGTGGGAGCAGATGTATAACGGCTACGGCCTCTGCTTGGACCACTTGAGAGGAAAGGACTACGCCTATTGTTGTAGTGGAAGAGCGGTTCCTGATCGATGAAGGTAAGAAAAATTAGTTAATATTGGTTGTGATTCGGTGCTTCTGTAGTTCATTATTTTCGTACAGAAACCACTTGACAGGGCACGGCACAAGGGCCATGAGCACGGAGACCGCTGTCTTCTTGTCGTTTGATACGGCGCCGGGTGCCCTGTGACGTTACGCAGCGAAATTCGCTCCACGTGCTCCAAAAAACCGTGCGCTTGTCAGTTTCTCGTTATCGCTTGCTCGTCTGTGGGGCGCGATGTTCCCGGCTGGTTATGGGCTAAACTAAGGAGCCGAGCAGTTTTCGGTGACAATGATTGAATTCCCATTCGTATAATGTTGCGCCTCACTTGGCTTTGTACAGCATACGAGACGTCGAAGCCACTTCTTGCTGCGCGTTGCCGTCTTCGCCCTAAGCTTCGTATACACTCTAAGAAGAATTCCGGGAAAAACGGGAGTAACTGCGCAGTTAGTCCCAAAAAGGGCGCTTTCGTCCTTCAAGGGAGTAACTGCATGGATGTGCGTGCCGAGTGCAAATTTTGTAGAGTAAGTGTTTAGTCCCTGATCGGAAAGAGAACAACTGGAAAACGAACGGCAACAGTTACTCCCCATGCGCTCCGCTGTTTTCGCCTGTGCATGTCATGCAGTGATGCGGCAAAAACTGTATTGTCTATAAATCGTGAATAGTTCGAAGTTCGTGCACTGTCTATTGTACTACATGCAAAGCAGCACTATGCCTCCTCGTGCCGCGTCGTACCACGCACCAACTTAAAGTTGGTACGTGAAGAGCCATGCCCTTCGTGCGCACACCATAAGTGAGCGATAGACATTAAACGCTCAAGTCATTGATAGATTGCCAGATTTTGCTGGTCAATAGTATCTAAGTTCCTTCCGTTCCAAGGAGATTACGAACTTAACTGAGGCGATGTGTAGCTCAAACGGGACACACTAAGCGACAGAGCAATCGTCCGTCTCTGTCGTCTTAGGTGCCTCGTTGTAGCTCGCTACACGTTTACATCACCTAGTGCCTCAGTTTAAAGCACCATAAGAATACTCGGGCAGATTTCTTTTCGCACTCGCTTATGGTTGCAAGTACACTCAACGTTACACTCTCCCCGCACAGCATACACAAAATGCCCAGTCGCTTCTACATTGCCACACCTGCGTTCTGATGCTTAACCTTGTGGGGATTTGGGGAATACGACGCGCCATTGCGCGGTCGCATTTCACCCATGTCTATAATCCTTAGCCACCACGTCCTTGTTCCGAACCAGTTTTAGCGGTGGCACTCCACTCGCGCGGTGGTTCGCGGTGGGGGCGGAGCTAGTGACGTCACGGAGCGGCCCCTGGTGGCTACTGCCGTGACGGTACCGGCTGTCTTTCGCCTTGGGACAGCACCCGGTATGTACATGCTTCCTCTCGTCCGCCGACACCTTTGTGACTGGGACTGAGCTCACGCACGGCGCCTTTGCCCGTGCGGGGAGCGCATACCTCGTGTTGTTTCCTATCCCGACGCTAAGCCGAAGAACGGGTGCCTAGTGCTCGCGCGAGGTCGTACCACGCCGAGCCGCACTCATCGGAGGCCCAAGCTGAAGGAGATTGCCCGAGCTCTCGCGAGTTGGCCCATTGGTTATCGCGAGAGCAAGTAGCATAGCCGCCGGGACTTTTCCTAGCAGCGCGTCCCAGCTTGAGCCTGTGCTCTCGCAGCGACGTGCTACAGGCGCCCCTAACTGTATTTTTTGCCCTTGGTGCGGGATCCCTTTGGTTCCCCGCCATCCCGTGACCGGGTGTTCGTGCAGCGTTGGGTGACGTTGGAGACAATAAACGGTTTCCGCCAACTTAAGGTAATACTGTGTTTTTGCGTGCGTCGCTCGGTAGCCCCTTGTGGCCAGAGCTCGCGTGCAGCGGCGCTAGAGGCTGATGGCTGACGCGGCCCTGTGGCTCGCTAAGCTCGAACCCGCGGTGGTCTGTACTTCTGTGAGACCCGAAGACCCCCACACTGGCGCCCAACGCGGATTCAAAGGCTCATTAAGCCTTTGTCTGTGCTTAGCCGAGTTAGTACGCCTTTGTATATTATACTTGCCGCGTTATGTCTGCTAGGCCGAGTGACCTTTGTCATTTCTTAGGTGACTTTTGCCCTTTGTTACCGCGAGGAGACGCCGCGTTGCTCGATAACGTGGCCAGTGCTCCCCTTGAGCAGCGAACTTATGCACCCTCACCCGTCGCAGCCCCCTGTGAGGACGACAACACGAGGCGCTTTACGTACCAGCTCCCATTGGAGCAGTAGCGTTGTTTGGGAACGGGGCCAGAGCCTTCCCCATTCCCTTCGGAATGCAAGGCAGTGCGATGTCGCAGCGCTCTCGATCGGCTCCCTGTGGAGTTTACGGAGCGCAGCACGGAAACGGGGCCTTAGCCCTCTCCGACGTTAGCGCGATGGCTGCTACTCAAAGGAGCAGCCAAAACCAGTGGCCTGCCACGGCCCTCTGTGGGGATTACAATGCTGCAGCCACGAATTTCGCTCACTCGTCTCCCTTTGGAGTGCATTAGGTTGTGCCCAGTGGCGCAACCTTCGAGCGCGCACCTGTTTTGTCGACGCTGGCTGCAAGCGGCCTAAGCAATTCACGTATAGCTGCCTCAAGTGGCGGCAGTGAACGACAGCAGGCGCACCCCGCTAGGAGCCCGTTTTGTTCTGGCGCTGGCGGCGCCGCGGCCGGTATCCCCCTTATGAAAATGGATTTAGAGTTCCTTTAGAACTCCTAATGAGTTCCTATGGAATCAAAAGGGACTCTATAGGAACTCGCGATCTATAGAGTCGTCCGCATAGAATCTCTATAAGAAGTCTATAGAAACCTTTCTATAGAAACAAGTCATTTCACACACAATAGATGGTCTATAGAGGGTGTATTGACGTCCTATGTACTGAATTCTATAAAGTAATTTTTATAGAATGTCTTTAAAACTTCTAACGCGACCTGTCTATAGAATGGCTCTCCATTCGTTCTCTATAAATGTTCTATAGAGATTGTATTGATATCATATGTACTAAATTCTATAAAATAATGTCTATAGAAAGTTTTTAACACTTCTAATGCGGCTTGTCTATAGACTGACTCTCCATTCACGCTCTATAAGCAGTATATAGAGGGTTTATTGTCATCATATGTACAATATTCTATAAAATAATGTCTATAGAAAGTTTTTAACACTTCTAATGCGACTTGTCTATAGACTGACTCTCCATTCACCCTCCATAAATGTTCTATAGAGGTCGTATTGACATGTTATGTACCAAATTCTATAGAAAAAAATTTATAGAACGTTTTCGGAAACGTTCTATAGAGGTCGTATTAACATCTTATGTGCCAAATCCTACAGGAAAATGTTAATAGAACCTTTTCAGAACTTCTAATGCGGCCTGTTTATAGAATGGCTCTACATCCTCCATAAAAGTTCTATAGAGGTCGTGTTGACATCTTATGTACCAAATTCTATAGAAAAATTTATAGAACGTTTTCAGAACTTCTAATGCGGCCTGTCTCTAGACTGGCTCTCCATTCCCGTTCTAAAAGTGTGCCATCATATGGCATACGTACTGAGTTCTGTAAAGGAACGTTTATAGGAAATTAAACAAGCTAAAGTGCGGCCTGTCTAAGAACGGCTCTATATTTTCACTCTATAAACAGTACCCAGTATCCAGTGCATCGCCGGATTATGGGTCCAGTGCCGCGCGCTGGATGCATGGGGCGCTGGGCAAGCGCGGCGTACTGGCAGGCGCTGGTTACTGGTGCGAAAAACAGCTCTAGCGCGTTAAATACGTGGTGCCTGGACACCGTATGTATTTTTTTTAAATACAGAAAGCAACAGATAGCGTTTTAGTACAATATAAATCGAAAAAATGAACATGTAAAAACAGAAGTGCTCTGACCAGGATTCGATCGTCGTACCTGCAGATCCCCAGCCCGGCTCATTACCGCTATCGCCGCGTCAGCGTAGGGACATGGGCGGATAATTTAGCTTATCAAAATCGAGAAGCAGTTTTAGTTTCACAGAGAGAAGTCTTGCACAGACGTGGTAGATGCGCTATCGGCCAGCAACTAAAACTCACGCCTGTACCTCAAAGAAAAATTTGCTCTCCATATTCAATAGTGTGCTCGGAAGTGCCATAACATCGTCTGCGATTGGTATTTTAGCTTCGAAAAAAAGTCCTAAATGAACCACCGACCCGGGACGCTGCATGAATGGGCTGTTACTGCCGATTTCGATAGCCGTTTCTTGTTCTTCACGCGAGGGGTATGCAATGTTTTCTTAGTTCAGTGATGCCTTTCAGTCTACACGTCTGTCTAGCCATATATATTCGTCAGAGAAACGCAGGCTAGTGCTGGGAGCCTTCGGCGACAGCACATATACCTGCGTTTATGATGCGTCACATCGGCGCTCCTCACTTCTTGTGCTGGCACTGTAGACATGAAAAAATTGTTTATTTAAAAGCACCGATGCGAAATCTGAAATATAAAGTAATTTATCCTTTTTAGACTTCTTGATTCTTGAGGTTAGACGCGCCGACAGCGTGCAGACGGACTCGGCGGATACGCTATGCCTAAGCTTCGATGGGGACTGATCTCGGCGCGGGTAGCTGGCGAAAGCTAAAATGTGTGTATTTGAGCCTCAGAACTCTTTTTAGTACAGTAGGGAAAGTGGAAGCGCACGAATCGCCTCAGCCTTGTTATCGGTGCGATAATATCAAGCAACGGTAGGCATCGAACTCGGGGTCCGTTCGAGCGCGTCTGAACGACTTCTGGATTTCATGTCCACTCCACAACACTGCGACAATGGCGATAACTCCCAGTCATACGTTACGTGCGAACTACTAAAAAAGCGGCGTCCTCCGTCTATGCGTGGTTTCGTTAAAGAATTTAGCTGTCCGCCCTGTCACAAGGCAAAATGCAAAAAACGAAAGTGATTTTCAGTGTCACATGTGCAGGAATAAACAAGGCAGCTCACGCACCTTTATTCCATGCTGCGACACGAAATAGTTCTATGACCCTAAGATATAGCGTTATTTAGGACAAGAGACTAGTATCAAGCCATGAAATTGTATAAAGCATTTAATATTCAGCAGCGCTCGTCCTTGCGTGCTGGAGCCAGCGCGGCACAAACACAACCAGCGCCGTTTCCAATGCGAGCGTCTCTTCCAGTGTGACCCAGCTCTTATCCAGCGTTCTCACTGGTCTCGAGTGAGTCCCAGCGAGCGCCAGCGTACCCAGTGCGATCCAGTGCTTAAAAAAAAAGAAAGAAAAAGAAAAAAGAAAAACGCGCTGGTTTCACACTGGAAGGCACTGGAAGACGCTGGTTCTTGCAATCGGCATTTCAGAGGTTTTTTACTATCAAGTAAGAGCATCGTTAAAAAGACACTCATTGACCAAGGCAAACATCACACTAATCGAAATTAGGAAAACCAAAGAAATATAACGGAAGCGCGCATTGTGGTTTATATCGCATATGCAGGTAAATCACAAAGATGTATACCAAGAAACACTAAGCAAAACTGCGCCTTAGCAATCGCGTCATATTTATTTGCTGGCATGCAGTGACTGCAGCACTTGGGGCGGAAACAGATCGAACGCCGCCGCAAATTTCTGGCACATACCACTCAAATGCACGCTGCAGAAACGATTTTTTTTTTTTCAAGGAATCTTGAACAGCCACAGATCACATGAGCGCGATCCGCGCATGATAAGCGCATCGCCACGAAAGCAAGATAGGGAACACATAAGCGTAACCTGTACCTCACGGGTAAAATTAAACATCATCGTATATACGTTGCTGTGCGACGGACACAAGCGCACGGAAACATCACACACTGCACACGTGTACCTCCGAGGTTGTGTCGACAATTTCTGGGCTACATTTAAACGACAGCAGGAAGTTACTTCAATGAGAAACGAAGTGAGGGCACAGGCACTGCAGGTAACGGCTGCGCATAAAGTCAGTTAGGGTTTTAAGGCCAGTGACCGAGGTTGAAATCGTTAAAATCACACCGCAGCGATAGCTTACACAGGGTAAATTGTCGAGATCTTGAAGGCCATGCTTTTTGCTGACTACATGTGGCATAAGCGATTCAAAAGCAAGAATACTGCATGTAATTTATTTCTGCCTTAAACTATAGCACACAATATGAGCATGTCAATGTTTCTTCTTGTCTAGCAACATATGTATGTAGTTCGGCTCAAAGGCCGGCTCAAAACGGCACAAAACCTGCTGTAGTGGGTATTATTGTAGGAATCACGGAGGCCACAGCAGCCGCACTATTATACAGACGGCGCTGGCGGCGCCGGTATTTTCGTATTCAACGCGACAGGTAGAATACGAAGCTACGGCGTGTTGTTATTGCTCCGTCTTCAACGGTTGTCGTGCGAGCTGCGTCGATGTGTTTATTTGACCGTGTGTTATTAGGTTTGCTGTAATGAAATGAGACGTAGTTCGCGAGCACGAAAGTGCCAGAAGATGGCTTGAGTCTCGCTGTAAGCACGCCGTATGCGTGGCGCTCCAGCTAAATGTGGACCAACGATTTTCATGCCATGGAGTGCGTTTCCTTTGTCTCCGCTTGTGTTCGTGGAAAGTTTGGTGGACGGCGCAGAGAAGTAATGCGTATTATTAGCGCGCCTCAGCTCGTCCACTACCCAGTGGCTTGTTTGCTGCAAGTAACATCGCAGACACATCACTGGAAACTTGGAGAGTGCCTTTCGACCTCGTCGTACTGTTGAAACGGTAAGCAATCGTGCTCGCCAACTACACGTGCGTTCATCCGTGTTGTGTGTGCTTCCCGTGTGTGTATAGAGTGCCTTGCGAACGTAGTAAGTGGAACACCCACGACAACAGTGAACCCTGTGCTGATACTTGCTACGCGCTGGTTGTAAGAATTGTGTACGCAACTCTATTGCCACAGTGCGGAATTGATAATCCTGATAAGCGTTTGCTTCCCCTGAGAAAAGTTTCGGAAATCGTGTTCGCCTCGTGCAGTTGTGCGTGAGCTCCCGCCTGTCTGCTAAAGTTGCATAGTAACGACCCGTCCACCTCTTCATCGATTCTTTCTTCAATGACGTTTCCTCACTTATAAATGCTTCGACGTTGTGCACAATCTCTGCTTACGAGGTTTTTGGCTAACGAACAGTTCTAAGAAAAAAATGTAAGCCAATCACAGCTTGCTACTAGTACAGCTTTATTTCCAAGGCAAGATGTGTTGACATAACTGACTTAACTAAGCATGACAGGGGAACGTTGCCTATACTAAGTAATGGAAAAAAAAAACATTAAGTTTAGATTGTAATCTGCTGCTGCGGTGCGTCCAAAACTTTATTTGATGTAGAGGTCCGCATTGTCATGACATTCGATGATTTCGAGCATTTGCTCTCTTTCCACATTAGTGCAGACATTGTTTTCGTGACTCTTTTAGGTGCTGATTGCATGTTTTCACGATATCACAGCTTTATTGTGCCACTGCTTTAAGCTAACATAGAATTGATTTTGTAGTGGCGAGGCCGTGACCCACAACATTAACTACAAGATCGAGGAGCCCCAAGAAATGCCGACCCTGTGGATATATGGCTGCAGCAGCATGGCGTGTGATCTGGATCGTCATGACAGGTGTGTATGAAATGTACGTGTTCCAAAAAGGGGGGCTTGGTGTCATTCATGGTGAAGTTTGTCGACACATTACTTAATGCAGCATACCAAAGAGACTAAATATTTATGCAACCTTATTGAACTTGCTACCTATTAGTGTGCATAGCCATTATGCCCACATGATTGTGTTCTGTATAAAACTATACCCAACCATTCCTGATGTTTAGTATTTCTTTTGCGTAAGTTGCTTACCTGCAAGTTACATATATTTTTTGCTTTGTACATAGTGTATTTATGATTCTTTATTGGGGTTTTATTCTTTGAAAACTATTTCCTATGCTGTACCCCTATTTGCATATTTTTTTTTCTGTTTGTGCTAGAATCTCGTGCAGTTTTCTGTGCATGTAGGAATTCGAAGGGTAGTGGACTAAATATGTCACAGGTCTAAGCACGTAGTGTGCACATCTTTGTTTATCATTGATATCTTTACAGTTACTTCTCTGTTCCCATAGTAACGGCCACTGCAAAATACACATTTGGTGAGCTTTAATTTCTTGAAAATTAATATGAAGGTCAGTATTTACTAAGCTGCATTTACTTCTGTAGTACATAGGCACAGACTGATATGGATACCTTGTTGACCTACACAGGATGCCTTTTTTGTTTGTTGCATTAAATATGGGGGCTCACCCACATCTCTTACTATATATGTGGTATGCCTCATCGATTTCACTTGTCAGTTTTTACGGTGGATTAAAACAGATGAACGATTGTAATCCAACATGAAGCCCCGTTGTGGAAATGTACGGCCAAGTTGGATGACCATACTGGATCTCTTATACACATGAGAAGATACCGGCCAGTTTGCCGTATGTACGCTTGACCACATGTGAAAGGGATACAGTGCACTCACTGCCTGTGACACACGACAAATTTGGTGGTATCTTTCACCGAGCAAGCCTCCCTTGCCTGCTTGCCTTTCTCAATTCTCTTGCACACTGCTGTGCATATGGCACCCTGAAAAGAAAGGCTTGCTTAGATACCACTAAATTTGTCTTGTCTGTCAGGGGTAGTGTAGTCTATTCTTGTGATCATGTGTATATTTGGTCAAATGTACATGCAACAGATTGGCCGGTGCCTCAACACGTACCTAAGACAGCACCATAATTCACTCCCCGGATCAGTATGTTCGTCCCACTTGACCATGCACCGATGGGACTGGGGCTGCGCACCTGATTTAGACTGTTCATCTGTTTTGTTCAGCTGCGGCAACCAATTGGCCAACAACATCGCTGAGGAATGCCACATAAAAAGACTGGGTCACAATCTGTTTACTGAATTGTCCGCAACCTTCGTAGTAACAAATTTGTTTGTTGCAACTAGTTTTAGGCACGTTATTTCTTGTTAAATTTTCTGCTTGACCTATAGAGCAGTTATGCAATCAGTTTTCAAAATTACTTGATTAGTATAATTTTTGTTTTCTGTTTTTTACATGCCAGGTTGCAAGAAGGACCCTTTTTAATTAAAACTGAATTAACATTTCAATTGCAATTGGGCAGTCTTATCATTGCGTTTAGGATACATATCAGTGTACATACCCGTACTAGATTAGAAACTAATTGTTTCAATAACTCAAAAAGCACGAATATACTGTGTCCATTGTATCTGACAGTGACACCGCGACTGTGTTCCAAATACCACAAATTGGCAGTTATCCATCATAGTTGGCGAAAACAACTTAAAACATTATTGTTCCCCATACAATGCATACTTAGATGCCCAAGCTCCATGTGAGAAATTTATTATTCGCATATTAAGCATAGTACATACCAACTATGGCTAATAGCGGATGGAATATTAATTTTGTCTACCGCTCAGCAATAGGAGCCAGTAGGTCATTCCCTTTTCAAAAAAAAATTTTTCTATGCATAGTGTGACATCTGTATAGGACTCTTAGCTCATGGGTGTTCCTGCTTGCTTATGTTATAAATGGGAATGTGTTGTCATTGCAAGATGAGATTAATGTGTGACTAGGCTGTTGTCGTTCGGAGATGCTTTTTGTCATCAGCAATGATATTCTACTGCCAGGCACATTGGCCCAGTGCTGATGTCACCGAATCTTGGGAAAGTAAAAATATTCTCAAAAGTGATTCTCAAAAGAACTGCCACTGTTTGGCAGAGTGGTGGGGAGGTGGGGCGTTCTGCCACCTTTCTGTTATAATTTTTTTCTGAAATACTGAAATGAAACTTAGCATAATGCTACAACTATATAGATATTTGTGGCATGTTTGTGCCTGCTAATACATTATGACTGAATGTTCATTACACCTTTTGAAAATTAATTTCAATTTTATTTTCCAGGCTCCACCATCGCCGTTACTAGACGGACCAAATGAGGCCAAAAACTAGCCTTTCCTCGCTCCATTCCTGGGAAGTGAAATAGCAGGTGGTCATGTAAGAATGAACTTGCAACCATGTGGGCAGTAGCCAAAGCTCCCTACAGTTCATGCTGGTGGTGGAATGATAAGACAAACCGCAATATTTATTTGTTTACTTATTCACTTAATATTTATTTATTCATATCTCATGAATACTGTGCAGTTTTTTTAGCAAGGAGTCAGGTAAAATAAAGAAATATTGTTGCATCAAAGTAAACGTTATTTGAAAAAGCATAATTCACGTAGCACGAATTCATGGAAACTGTAAATTTTGAAGAAACAGAGCAGTAAGGTTAACAAATCTTATATAACAAAAAATGAGATCACATTTCTGTTGGACCTAATACCATAATTTAATCTGTCAAATTAGAGATACCATATGCTGCTCTAATATACAATCACTAATTTATGAGTAGATGCGCGAAACTCTCAAACGTTGCAACAATTTCATGCTAGCTGTAAATTCATATGTACAGTTTGTTGACTTTAGACATAGCAGATGGAGTCTGCAGAACTATGATATCTCTTTCTGGCACAGAGACGAGCATTAGTAAGCTTCGTGGTGTTATTTTTCTTAAACCTGCCAAATAGTCCTTCCTGCAACAGGTAGAATTCTCAAATGCCGCAAACTTAATTCAAATTAGTGCTGTGGTTGTCTCAAAAGTATTTCTGTATTTTGGATGTATTTGAGTAGGAAAATTTACAGAATTAACGAACTTGTGCTAGCTCTTTTTTTTATTTACAGTTGCAAACTAAGTCCTTTTCCTTCAAGTTTTGCTATTTTCAGCAAATTTTAATAAAAATTGATGGTGCTAATGTAAAAACTATAATTTAAACATTTTTAAATGTATCAAACCTCATCAAATTTGGTTGCATAGTTGCCGAGAAAAACGATTTTACTGTTCATGTGCATTACATAGGAGCTCCTGAGCTAGATCTCTTTTTTAGTCATTGCGTGTGTCGGTCTGGTTTGTATTTCTCACCCTAATTAGAATATTGGCTCTGATCTCAAAATTGTTTCCCTTACAACGAAATACAAGCTTTTAAACTTTTTACGATATATGCTGTACTGCTCTATGATAACCCCTGTTTGCCACATTTTTGCAGGGCCTACCAGTGCTAATTTTACACATAAACATAGACTAAAATGCTGTGTGGTTTCGGTATATGGTGTACTTATCTGTGAAAGCCATTATTTGCCACATTTTTGCAGCGACTGCCAGTGTTATTTTTGCTCAGACTAAAATGCTGTGTCGTTTCGTCAGGCTGACACAACATTGCAGTGCACATTCATATCAGTCTATTTTCAGGCTTTAGTATCCAAACATTTAATGTGCACTGCTGGAACAGGCACTCCTTTTGCAGTTTTAATGGTATGGTTTCTTGTCCTAGTCAAGCCTGTTATTGCGAGGTGTCAACTGTAATCAAGTCTGCCACTGATTCTTTTACCTCATGTTTCGTGTGTTTGCACCACCAGCTTGACCTGAGAAGCATGTTGGCAGCTACAGTTTGCGTGTTGCAAGTTCTAGTCTGAAGTGTGTATGTCACATATATGAAGCATGTATCTAGTCTGAAGTGCAATAAACATTTCAAACTGAATACTTTGTGGTTGTAGCACCAATTATTTTCCCACTGCATTTACTGTAGTCCTTATTGCCTACAGTAGAACTTTGGTAAATTGCAAGTACTTTACACACATCGGCCTAGCTTTTATAGGCATTTGCTTGTAGGGACTCGAAAGAAACTCGATAGAAATATTCTATAGAAATTTGCCTTTAGCATCTCTAAAGAAACTCGATAGAAATATTCTATAGAAATTTCTCTTTAGCACATCTAAAGGAACTCGATAGAAATATTCTATAGAAATTTGCCTTTAGCATCTCTAAAGAAACTCGATAGAAATATTCTATAGAAATTTGTCTTTAGCACATCTAAAGGAACTCGATAGAAATATTCTATAGAAATTTGTCTTTAGCATCTCTAAAGCAACTCGATAGAAATATTCTATAGAAATTTGTCTTTAGCATCTCTAAAGCAACTCGATAGAAATGTTCTATAGAAATTTGTCTTTAGCATCTCTAAAGGAACTCGATAGAAATATTCTATAGAAATTTGTCTTTAGCATCTCTAAAGCAACTCGATAGAAATGTTCTATAGAAATGTGTCTTTAGAGTTCCTATAAGAATGCGGTGGCCAAATAACTTTTGAAACTCTATAGGAAAATTCTATAGGCAATCAAAATAAACACAATAAAGTTCTATAGAGAAAGTTCAAAAGACTTTCTAAAAAAACACATTAAAAATTTTTGTAAGGGCCCTGTGGAAGCCGCGCCGCTGATCGAGCTGGAGGCCTGTTCAGCCTTGCTCGACCACGCCGCTAACGTGCCAACGGTTCCCTTTGGAGCAGGCGCACAGACGCTGTTGTAAAACGCCGCCGGAATGATTCAGTCACTCTCGGGCGCAGTTAAGGCGCTTTCGGCTGTCCCTAAATGCGCGCACCCCGCTGTGCGGTTGGCAGTCCCGACTTACAGCGGATACGGTGACCTGCTCAGTGCAAGGGATAATTGTGACTCCCTGGTACGCTACCAGATGACAAATCGTTTGGAGGATCAGGAGGTGCTAGAACGCGTCGTTCCCGTAGCACTTACTGACACGGCGGCTATGTAGTACCGGCTTTCCGGATACCGTGCAACAACCCTCGAGGAGTTCCGCGTGGCATTCCTGCGCGAATTCCTACCCGCTGACTACCAGAGCAGGATGCGGCGAGAGCTTGAGCTACGTACACAAGCTCCTGACGAGTCGCTTCAGGAGTACGTACGCGCGATGCAAGACCTGTTCTTAGTCGCCGAGCCCAAAGTTACGAAAGAGGAACGCGTCGAATGGGTGCTCAGGCAGGCACATCCGACCTTTTCGGCGTACCTTCGCGGCGGCCGCTTCCGAGATTTAGACGAAATGGCCGCCAAGGCAAAGCGCATTCAACACGACATTCTCGCCGCGCGAGCCTATCGCCCACCGCCGCCCGCCAGCGAGGTCCTTGAGCCACGATGCGCGTGGGGAGAGCCTGTGCCCCTCCCCCAACGGCAACAACCCGGCCAAGCTGCCTTTGCGGCTACAAGTGGGTGTGTTTGGGAGCTGAGCGCGCGCGCTCTAGATCCCTACACGTACGAGAGGCGGGCAGCCTGTGCTGCACCACCGCCCGAAATGCATGCGCAGGGACGCACTTCGACCCAACGCATTGCAGATGCGGACGCTCGTGACAACAGGCCCTTTGGTCAAGCAGTGAGTCGACGCCGGCAGGGAGCTGAGGCCGCTCCGCCTCGGGAAAGATACCGAGAAGGAGTGCGCTGTTTTCGCTTCCAACAACGAGGGCACATAGCAAGGGACTGCACCGCGCCCAGGCCTCCTGCGAGGTCGGGAAACGGGAGCGCGGGTCGCTCGTGAAGGCACGAGTGACCGAAACCTTGCTTGTCCCCTCGGCGTACCGAGCAGGCTGTGTTGCTGGGGCGCACGCGCCCTTCATTCCGGTGACCATTGTCGGCCGCGAATTTCCTGCGCTGTTGGACACGGGCGCAAGCGCTTCGTTGTTCGGCGAACAGGTGTTATCCCACTTACAGAAGTACTCAGGGCGCTTGCGGGATTGCCGAACGACATTCAATCTTGCGAAAGGCGTGGCCCATTCGGCGGGCGCCGCAAGGCTGACTGTCGGGTGGGGAAAGCGAATGAGACGCACGCGTTTCGTTCATCTCCACGGGCTCAGTGTTCCTGTGATCCTCGGAAGGGACTTTCTCCTTAAAACAGGAATCGTTGTGGACATTGCAAATGGCGGCTATCGTGACGGACCGTTTACGTTGCTAAAGCCGTTCATCAGCCCGCCGGCGTCCGATCTTGCCTGTGCAGATGGGGCGTCGGAAACGTGCCGCGCGCCGAGTTCGGTAAGACTCCCCTTTGGGACGGAGAGGCACGGCACGACCCGCGTCGTGCGCAGAATTCCGGGGCAGGCCCCTGCGCTCTGCGCTTGTCGACTCAAAGTCCCCATAGGGATCGAGCGACACGGCACGAAGGGGCACCACATCCTCATCCAGCTTGAGCCTGTGCTCTCGCAGCGACATGCTACAGGCGCCCCTAACTGTATTTTAACGCGATAGCGTTAAGGAGCTCGTGTCGCAGAAAAGCCGGTGTCGTCGGCGTCGGCGTCGGCGTTGACCATGAGCGATAAATCACGGCAGGCGCTTCATAAATAAAAAGCAACTTCCAAGATTGGCCCGGTGGGAATCGAACCAGGGTTTCCGGAGTGTGAGACGGAGACGCTACCACTCAGCCACGAGTTCGATGCTTCCAAGCGGTGCAAACGCGCCTCTAGTGAATGCGGTGTTGCCTTCGAAACGAGTCGTAGAAAGTTATACTGCGGTGTATATCGGTAATTATGAACATGTAACGTACAGAAGTCACAATTACACGAGTTGCGAAGTGCGTTTCCGCTGCATTTCTTCGGCGCTTTCCGCACACGCAGAGCCATCTTGCGGCAAACACAGAAGACCCCCTCCTCTCAATGTACGGCGCTGCCCCGACAGGAGGCGCGCCGCGCGCGCATTGGGACCGCTGCCAGGCGCGTCGCGGGACTCCCTCTCCCCTGACGACGCTTCGCCGTGCTCCCGGTTGCAGAATCAAGCGCCGTTCCTTTCTTTAGATTACTATCTATCTCTCTGCCCGTGCCGATCACGACGTTTGGCTGGCGTAGATCGTTTCCCCTCCAAGACACCGAGTTCTTTGGTTCGTTCCGTTCGCTCAGGCGCACGTTTGGTTGCCGCGCCAAACGCTGCGTTGCTCGACGCTCACCGCGTGATAGGTGGGCACTAAGTCCGATGCGGGGCGCATCGTAAGTGATCGCTGTGCCATAGCGCATTGTGTTATACCCCTTGGCGGGTCGACGGGAACGCTGTCGCGTCCCACTCTTGAAGGCGAAGCTTAAGCGTCCTCCAATTTTTTCGCCCTTGGTGCGGGATCCCTTTGGTTCCCCGCCGTCCCGGGACCGGGCGTTCGTGCAGTGTTGGGTGCCGTTGGAGACAATGAACGGTTTCCGTCAACTTAGGGCAATACTGTGTTTTTGCGTGCGTCGCTCGGTAGCCCCTTGTGGCCTGAGCTCGCGCGCAGCGGCGCTAGAGGCTGACGGCTGACGCGGCCCTGTGGCTCGCTAAGCTCGAACCCGTGGTGATCGGTACTTCTGTGAGACCCTGAGACCCCACAACCTGTCTCAATTTCCTACCCACATCAACCAGTCTGCCGTGGTGCAGTGGTTAGAGTAGCTGACTTGGGAGCGCGAGGACGTGAGTTCGAATCCTGTTTTCGTGCACATTTTTTTTCTTTTTTCAGCTCAGTAATCTTTTTTATCACTGTATAAATGCCTAATTTCATTAATTCCACCTTTGCGGAGCATCGGAAATAATGATCGTTACTCCCTTGAGGAGCATCGGAAAAGAGCAACTGTTAGTCCTCGGAGGAGTAACGGCATGGGGGTAACAGTTCATCCCATCGCACTTACCCCCTAAAGGGAGGAATGGTTGTGGCAGACCAGTTGCAACCTCGATACCCCGTTTCCTCCTTTTCTTCTTAGAGTTTTACCACTTTATAGCACAAATTCTCAAGCGGGAAAAAATCCAATGGCCAGTTGCCCAGCAGCTTTAAACTATCGGAAGTTTTGCTCTTGCGGCTATGTTGCAGAAAAATCAAGCCAAAGCAAAGGAAACTCTCAATTACCTAATCCTTAAGAAGACGAATCGAAACTTTCATTGATCAAGGTAACTATCTCTGAAAACTGATGCCTAGTATTCTCAGCAAACTATTGAGAAACTAGCAATACTCAACATGTTACGTGAATATATAGCAGCACTAAAATAGGAACTTTGCTTACTAAATTTTGGAGGCAAATTTCTACTTGAAATCCTGTAACCGAATATAATCAGAAGTAACCTGCATGGATTAAAATACCTGTTTCACGAAAATAGTTGCGCTTTTGGTCACGTGCACTTGAAATCTGATAAGGAAGGGGCTTTTCATGTCGTGTTTCCATAAACACGAAGGAATGTCACACGGCGCGCATGTGTTGTCAATGGAATTCTCTTCACAGTTGAACATGTCTCTCAAGCATAGACAGGGCGCTGCGCCTGTCCTGTGTGCCCGTGTGCAGTGTGCCTTGACAGAACGTGCAACGTCGGCGAAAATTTGCCAACTAGCCTGAAAAGATGTTCTGATGATGCGCTGCTATGATGATGCGTTACATTCGCTGCGCTACCGCAGCGAGGCCAAAAGCGGGAAATATACCCACCAGAAACCGCGGGCGTCCTCGACCGACTGAGAGACGATACACAAAGGTATCGCAAGTCAACGAAGTTAAATTACCCTATGGAGTATACCAGCTGACGTAGCCGTGGTAGCACCAGACCCGCGTGCCCGAGATTATTCGAGTACAAGTCATAACGGCAGACAGACGTGTGCTGGCTGCTTGGTCACCAATGGAAGAGCGTGCTTTTACCCGGTAAGAATGGGAACCTTTTCCTGCATCGAAAGCCGCAGTCTGGGGACGTCACTTCGAAAGCAATGCTGAGGTGGAGCAGTCCGTGCGACAATTTTTTCCATCGCAAGACACTGAGTTTTACCAGGGAAGTTACTTTAAACCGATTGCAAAGTACGAGAAATGTTTTAATGTGGGGGTGCTTATGTGGAAAAGTAGTGCAAAGGGTATTGTTCTTGATGCCACAGTGTATTTTGTTTTTCACAAAAGCTTCCGGGTGGACCTAAATGACTTTCGGAACGTCCCTCGCACCAACGACAGCGTTCCTCGCACTATGTCAGGACTGCCTGCTGGGCCACACTGCTAGAATGGCCTCCGCTGCTACAGTTACGCGAAATTTTGGAAAACTGAGGGCATCTTTAAAGCGAATCACTGAAGAACTGGTGTAGAAAAAAGCGTCCCCGGAAGATGCGTCCCCCGAAGATGCGCCCCGGAAGATACGGCGCCGGCATATACGTCTCCTCAGTGATAGCTATCCAGGAAAAAAAAAGTCCCCAAGTGAGCGAATAACCTAATGAACGAATGCTGTGCGAACTCACTTGACAAAAAACTGCACTCCTTATTGTGCACTTAGCTTAGGCTTTGGAGGTTTAACGTCCCAAAGCGACTCAGGCCATGAGGGGCGCCGCGATGGAGGGCTGCAGATAATTTTCGACATTCTTGGGTTGTTTAACATCCATCTCACATCGGACAGTACATAGGCCTATATCAATGGACACTTTCGTGGCTTCGAGAATAAATGTAAGCATGAAATAAATTGCAGTAGTAGGGGACATCGCATTCACTATAGTACAGGTCATGTCAAGTAAAAGCACATCATAAAGCGCTATACTTTCGGTGTCTTCGTTGAAAGGCCAAACTACCAAGAGACGCACTTGCCTTGAGCCACTCCTTTACACCGCCGCCTTATTTTTGTTTATGGGCAGCCCACGTCTGTCCGTTGCGTGGTAGCTAGATGACATATGTGACATACGCTATGTATCTGATATTCTATCGGATATGAAACATATATTGACATGGTCCAAGGTTGGGCAACTTGGTTTGTCATTATTGTGCCACGCCTATGTTGTCGGCTTGACCTCGTCTTTTGCGCAGCGGAAATAATGTATAGATACACTTCTTGCGCATGTGCTTTCTGCAAACTGCAATATTCGCGGGAGTTTTTGAAATATTTTTTTTGCAATGAGAAATAAAAGTGGCTGTGGCTTAGCTAAGGTTAAGCCCAGGATGCGAAGCATACTAGCCTTTTTTTTAGTTGTTGAACCACTGTTTAGCCTGGTGAACTGCTGTTGCTTGGCTATATTTGGTTCGGCTAGACGAAGAAACAACTCATGCAGGCGAGCGCACGAGCTGAGACCCGGCTATGTAGCTACGCGGCCGCAAGCAAGCGCACGAGTTGAGCCTCCGCTTTTGCAGCTGTTATGACGTCATATATGGTAGCTACGCGGCCGCGCGCGGCGCAGCAAGGAAGAGCGTGGTTGTGCGGCTAGTATGCTTCGCATAAAAATGGGGGATTGAAGGTTACAGCAACATTTCAGGGCAGCCGTCTGTGGGCTTGTTTTCCCACATCGGAAATGGGGACAATTTTTCGGGGGAAATTTCTTCCCACATATTTCTTCCGTGGAAATACTTTCCGGGGAAATTATTTGCGAGGAATTTTCTCCGGGAACGTTTTTTTACCAAACCCTTAACAAAAAGTGGTGTGCAAATCTTCGCCCCACCGAGGGCTCTCTCTGGACAAACGAAGCTGATCTCGAAGGCCATGTTGTCGTTGACTGCACGCGCCGGAAGCAAGTGCACAGCCCGGAAAAGCGTTTGTAATTAATAGGGGCCATGTTTTGTACTATATATATATATATATATATATATATATATATATATATATATATATATATATATAGCTCCAAGAGAGAGAGAGCGTTAAAGCAGGTAGGTTAACCGGAGGCGAGTTTCTGGTTTTCTACCCTGCACTGGGACGAAGGATCCAAAAGCGTCACTGCGGTCCGAACGTTTCTTCCGCTACCGCATAAAGTCGCTCGATTGCTACAATGACGGGCACACGCTGTTCAAAGAGGGCGCTCCGAGCGTCTGAGAGCAGTGAGTACCAGATCGCATCACGCTCCGTTTTAAAATGTTATCGTGCGGAAATCTTGCTGAACACTATACCAATATATTATATCATCGTGTTCGTAAAGTCACAAGGTTTCCGAGGATACCGAATTCTTGGACCTACGACGACTTCACGAAGAACTATCGTCACCAGAAGATTCGACGCACATGTGGAAGTGCTAGCGCTGGTCGACCTTGGCCAGCGACGCGGCGCGGGAAGACTCTCACCTGTGCCGGTTGCGGTGCTTGTGTGTGCTCGCAGGACTCCAATCAACATTTTACGGCCTCTACCGACTTTTCCTAACGCCAAGAAAGTCGAAGGTGAGCCGTTCCCCCCACTTTTCAGACTTTTGAGTGGGAAAAGACTCATGTTTTGACGGAAAAGCCCAAGCCTAGGACTGGTTTACTGCTGCGGGCGGCCGCGGTCGATCCTTTTCCTTTGGTATCCGAGCATGCCGGACAGGGCTTAACAATTCTCAAGACCATATGGACGTAGATGAGCCGATTCCGGGCCCCTCTCGGGCGTCAGACCTTCAACCAAATGAAGCGGGGGACATCCTGCAACATGTAACCTCAAATAATGAGGCGCGGGGAAATAGCGACGCGTCTCTCGAGAACGCCGAGGATATTTCAGCGTCTCAAACATGGACGGAGGACGGGTGGCACACCGTTCTATCACGTCGCAAGAAGAAAAGCTGTAAGAAAAGCGAAAAGGAACCCGAAGAGGGAACCGAAATGAATATCAGGAAATTCGAGGGTGACTCGACAAAACCTAGAGAGAGCCAGGCTAACGGCGACTTCCGACGTAGGAAACGCCGTGGACCTCCGCCTCTCCCGAAGGATGACATCAAGGTCATTTTGAGGCCACACAAGGGCCTCATGGTTAAAGATCTGCTTGGATCGGAGCTCGCTATGGCAGTGATAGAGGCCTGCCAGAATACTTTTGGAGGCAGCAGTTTTTTGCTGTGGATCCATCCCGGATCCAATATTGTCATATTATCAACACCACACGAACAAGTGGCGGGACGGCTGCGTGAAATCAGACAACTAAAATTCAGGGGCCAACTTCACTCCTTCAATGCATATGTTGCAGACCCAGAAGATGTTCTGCGAGGCATTGTTCACGGGTTACCACCCGGAACACCTCAAGCGGAACTAATGCAGAACCTGCGGATCCGCACTCAAGGTGTGCAGATTGAAAGAGCCCGCATGCTGGGCTCGTCCAAATCGGCGATAGTGACTTTCACCGGAAAAGTGCTTCCGAGGTGTGTGTACTTTATGGGAGCGGAAGCGATCTGCTACCCATACAAACCCACAATACAGGTTTGCAAAATATGCCGTTCAACGGGTCATCGTACCGATGTGTGCCCAACACCCGATATCAGCATGTGTTCCAAATGTGGGGCAACTGTACCCGCCGTGGTTGCTCAGTGGCTATGGTGTTGGGCTGCTGAGCACGAGGTCGCGGGATCGAATCCCGGCCACGGCGGCCGCATTTCGATGGGGGCGAAATGCGAAAACACCCGTGTGCTTAGATTTAGGTGCACGTTAAAGAACCCCAGGTGGTCAAAATTTCCGGAGTCCTCCACTACGGCGTGCCTCATAATCAGAAAGTGGTTTTGGCACGTAAAACCCCAAATATTATTATTATTATGGGGCAACTGAACCTAATCAGGGGCACGAGTGCTCACCAAAGTGTGCCATCTGTGGCGACGAACACGCGACGGGCGACAGTTCATGCCGAAAGAAGCTAAAGAACATCGCCCCCCGAACGTCTAGAATCGAGCAGCCTCGACGGAAATCGGAGTGGGTTACTTCGAAAAAGGACTTCCCCGAACTCGAGCAACAACGGCACCCCCGATGGTTCAGCTCGGAAAGGGAGGAATCAATTAGTCGAAGGAAGTCCCGATCAAGATCACGATCAGGATCAAGACCAACATCGAGGGCACGCCAAACCAAAGCCAACAAACCCGAGGACAACCCTTGGAAAACAAACCTCAAGAATACCTCGACCAACAAAAACGACAGGAAGACGTCCCCCCAGACCGGAACCGGAGCAGAAAAAGCAGCTGCAAACCGACCAAACAATCAGGTGAGCTTGGCGGGGGTCGTGTCTCCCAGTGCTCCAATAACAGACAATCAACAATATAGAAAAAATTATTGATGAAAACAAAAGACTAACGCAAGAAATTAAACAGCTTAAGATCCAAATGGAGGCAGAGCGCCAAGAATTCCAATTGGCAATCTCCTCATTGCAAAAGAAGTTCGAAAACACAGTTAAAACGCTGCAGGCCTCTGGCTCGGTGGTCAACCCTAACGGGCAGGCATAAGGGCAGCGGATTGGGCGAGTTGGTGTTGCATCGTAACAATAAAATTCAAACAGCGCTAAACGACAGGACCAGAATGAGGAGGAGACAAACACGGCGCTGATACACACCTAGTTCTGTCCTCGGGCTGAGCCTTAGATGACACATTATGGGCGAAGGCCAACTTTTCAACGGTTCTCAGACCCGGGTCGAGACAAAACGTAGGTCCAAGGCGCAAGGTCTTTTCATGCTTTGAATCCAAAACGACGTCTCCAAGGACCAGCAGCTTTCCTTCGGCAGGGATACTTCTTATGCCTTTCCGAAGAGATCTTCGGACCGTTTTCCGAAGGAATTCCGGGAGATGGTCAATGGTCACACACCACTCGCGAAACACACGCTGACCTCGGCATATAGTTCGGAGCAAGTCCTTGAACAGCCTCGCCTGGCGCCACCACTCACTTTTGAGAATTTTGCACATTCATCTGTTGTGTCCCGTAGACGGACGTAGCAAGCCACAAAGTGCTTGTAAATCCGAAGGGCAGGTATCATACCGGCAGTGCCACGACGCCTTGCGAGCTCGGCAGATACACACGGCGATGATGGGCGAGAGTGCAGCCGGACTTGACATATCGATATTTTGACACATAAAAGACGCCCATGCACAAGAAATGAACTGCAGAAGGGCAGCGGATTGGGCGAGTTGGTGTTGCATGGTAACAATAAAATTCAAACAGCGCTAAACGACAGGACCAGAATGAGGAGGAGACAAACACGGCGCTGAATGTCTGCATGTCTGCGTCATTTATTTGCTTATGTGGCAATTACATTTTAATCCGCTTTTACAGAAGTGTTCAACCGTGCGAACTGAAAGTTTCGCCATTCAAGCTGTTTAACACATATGTAAGAAGGGAGAGAAAGTCATTGCTAATTAGTTTTGCCGCTGGTATGTTCTTTGCACAGGTGCGGGAAGGATATATTGTGACGGCAATATTTTCGATCACATACTAGAAGAATGAAGCATTGTTCTCATTTAACATAGCTGCCCGTTGACCATTTTCAGACCCGAATTGACCACTTGCAGAAGTTGGAGCGCCACCTAGCACGAAAAACAGGAATCTTGCGCCTCGCCGTTTGGTTGGAAAGCATCCCGTCTCCAGCCTTGCTTTGGTAACGGTGGCATCGAGTGGCGACGTTGTGTTTGCAGAGCTTCTTTCACGTTTTGTGAGAGCGTCGACGTTCTTTGGTAGTTGCCATATATGACCTGCCTTAAATATGATTGAAGAGGACTTCATTCTCTTGCCGTTTTTCCAAATGGGACGGACAACTCACTTCTCAGAGCGCTGGATAACGAGCGACAATGCGTGGGGTTATCTTCATGCCAACACTTCGTCCGTTTGTCAGGCACACCGCCGATGCGCTTTAAAAAAAGAGGGTTAAGTTAAGCGCACAAAACTTAACGTAAACGCCGTGGACCCTCCACTTGGCCTCATAGGAGCTACGTACACGCCATCCATGAAGTCGGGCATCTACGTGGTTACAGCATAGTTCACAAAAGCATTGGCGACATTGCCGGAGAGCACTGTGAATGTGTGGCCGGATGAGTGCTTTATGCCTGTCGCATTCCCCGAACTCTTAGTTGTTGCATGGAACAATAGATGTACATGTTCTAGCTCGCAAATTTGATATTCATCTCGTGCTGTTTCGCCCAACTGCTGTGTTGCATGCTTGTGGTTTACAAAGCCGTATCCCAAATTTCGCATGCGCTATATGTACGCGGTAGGTTATTCAGTCTGTTTTTGCGAGCGCTAAGGCCTCAAAGCTTACGCCAACCTATTTTATTATACGTTATAGTAGCTTAAATATGGGCAGCGCGTGTATCCGCAGGCTAGTACGCTCCCGCTCACTCGCGAATACTCATCAACGCAGATAGGAAGACAAATTCGTTCGAAGTCATGGTGGAAGAGAGCGCAACACAACTGACATATACCGAAAAAAAGAAGACGAGCGCAGACTCACAAATGACATGAAGTACACAGACTGGCCGCATCTGTTTGCGCCGTTTTTCACAAATCGCCTAATCGTACTCGCATATACTCAAGGTCACTCAGTGACGAGCGCGAAGGAAAGCTACATTCTTTATATTTTACAGCATCAGCGAGCCCTGCCAGCACGTCGCTGGCCTTCTGTTCAGCGTTGCAGAACTGGCAGGAGATGACAAGGGAATAGAAGTCGCCTGCAAAAGCCACAGATCCTAGAATGCACTGTTAGCTGCCACGGCGTGCCGTCTTGGTTCGACCGCTTCACCGCTGCCGTCCACAAACTTCTCCACATTAACCTTCGCGGGCGGAAATCTGAAGAAATTACTATTTCGATTTCCACAATAATAGCTCGTGCAGCCGAAAGCGACTCAGTTGGCCGGCATGTCACGCCCGAGCTGCGCAGTTAGCTTTCCAACCACGGAGACGGCGCTCACGAAGCGCCGCCCCACGGCCGGTTTTAGCGCATGCGCAGTCGTACTTCTGCAAGTGGTCAATTGCCCACCCCTCTACTCTCCGCGACTTGGGTGGTGGTAAGGGTTGTTGAATAGTAACAAGTACATTACTTCTTTGTGTTCAGATGTGGGCTGGGGATGCACTGCGACGAATGGAATTTCTTAGTAATTCTCCGAAGGCGATTACGCTCGCCTTCTGCCGTTGTTGTCAAGGGAGACCGCGTACGAAGCAGAGACATATTCTGTAGACGCGACCTTTTCCTTGAAAAACAGCTTTGCGTGGTAAACAACTTATTAGATTTAGTAAACAGATTTTCCTCGCTATGTGGCACAGTGAAAAGGGAAATGCGATCGAGAAGAAACGTTTTTCTACCATCGACGAGAGAAACCATGTAGCTGCCGCAAGCAAGCATATTCAGGCCCTTTCTAACCGCGTGGTCATCCGCGATGTGCTTGGCAGAGTACTAAGTTTGGCGAGTTGGTGCATTGCTAGTCCGACGTAGAGCAAAAAAAAAACCATAAGAACAATAAAATAAAGCGCCAAAGTGGCGAATAAAAATTATTAGTGGTATTATTAATACTGAATATACTGTGCTCCGAGCCTTCTTCCTACGCAATAGCTGAGGAAGTTAATAATGAATGAAGCAAAAAGGATTCGTGTAATACTACTAAGAGAAGGCAAGGGAAACAGTGACACATGAAAGGGATACTTGAAAGTGTAATGGTGTTCGCATTTGTTGCTATGTTATATGCTGTGTTTATTTTTACAGCGCAATAGCTGCCCTACGGAATACTAATCTCGAAATAGTAAGTATTTGGCACTTTTGTGAGGAAACGTGCGCACTCGTTATTTACCGGAGCGTACATTACGAGAACCACCGGACAAAGGCGAAGATTTCGCTAAAGAAAAAAAAAAGGAAGGAGCACCTCGTGTAACATGCCGTATAAATGGCGAAACGGCATGCTGGATCGCGTTCGACTTGCATGGTGATGTGAGAAAATGCGACCACCAATAGGCCATAGAAAATCAAAAATTCTCGGTGCACAAGGCTGGTGTTTCCCCATTGACAACTGCTTACGTTTTTTTTTTACTTGTCCACTTTAAGTAAACATATGTCGCTAACGTGCATATCGTATTTTCTTCGAAAGTCAGCTTGCATTACTGCCCTCCATGCAGGCTCCAGGACGTCAGCCAAACGTGAGTGAGAACAGCGGCGTGTGTCGTCACGTGTCCGCTGCTCTCCTTCTCGAAACGTCATTCCCGAATAAACGTAGGCTACGCGTTCTCGCGTTCAATTATGCAGGAAACTGGGGGCACCTCTGGGAGGCCTCCTCAGCTGTACGTTGTTTATTGTGAAGATGAACACGCTCCGTTATTCCCTGCCTCCAGCTGTATTATATTACTTTTGCGT
The DNA here is from genome assembly GCF_038994185.2 of Dermacentor albipictus. NCBI lineage: Eukaryota > Metazoa > Arthropoda > Arachnida > Ixodida > Ixodidae > Dermacentor > Dermacentor albipictus. Next base: position 81,489,949 of record NC_091826.1, read on the forward strand.
AGCGACTTACAGATAGGTCTTAAATCTTGCAGCCTTGATGTCTGCGAGGGACAAGTTCAGCTTGGGCTGAAGAAAGTATCCGAATGGGCAGAGGAAAGCGGGTTCAAGTACAATCCATGGAAAAGAACCTGTCATGTTTTTTTTTTCAAAAAAGAATGGATTGCCTGCTAATCTTGCTATCGAACTACAAGGACAGCACATTCCTGTGAACAAAGAACATAACTTCTTGGGCGTAATACTTGTTTCAAAGCTAACCTTCAGCCCCCACATAAAATACGCCAAGGCGAAGAGCCTGAACGGTATGAAAATACTGAAAATTACACATAAATCGGGGCATTGACAGAAGATGCGCAATAAATCCCTATAAAAGTCTCATACGATCGAGTTTAGACTGCGGAGTGGTGGTGTATCAGTCTGCTACACCGGGTGCCTCAAACATGCTGATCTTGTTCATAATTTAGGCATACGAAAATCCACAGGAGCTTTCAGAACTAGCTCGGTGCAAAGTCTCCATGTACAACCCAATCAGTGGTCGCTGCACCTGCAAAGATCGTTGTCCAGTTCCTGTGTTGTCTGAAAACACATTAAACATGTCAATATCCCTGTAACCAAACAGGAAACAATATGACTTGTTCTACACTTTTGCCTAATCGTGCAACGGTGACAAAACCCTTTTCACTGCGTGCAATGAACCTCATCGAAGCAATAGAACTTCTTGAAGACCCTCTCATGGCACCAGCGAAGCAAGTACCACCGTTGGCGTGGCAGCTCATGGCATGTGACATTTATTTTGTAGAGGTTAAAGAAAACGCCTACGAAACAGACATACAAATCGCACTTAGTACTCGAGCACTGAAGTTTACAGCTTCTGAGTCACACGCCAGCATTTTTTAAGCTGCCGTCATGCCATCCTTCTTGGAATCCGGCTGTTTGCACCCGGAATCAAGGATACTTACGGCGGAAGCCTACCCACGATTGTTCGCAGTAAGTTACTTCATGGAAATAACACTACAAAAGGCAATAATATTTACAGATTCATTAGGCATCGCCAAAGCGATTATTTCGCTACAAAATAAAAAAAGCCCTTCCTTTACTGAATTTCTCACAGTCGTCTGCGCTTTGTATGCATCTCATCAACAAATAATATGCATGGTACCTGGCCACAGAGGCATCAGGGCAATATCAACATACTTGCCTACCATATAACCGCATTGGTGACAACAACAAGTATTTCTGCCATATAATCTTTCTTACGTATATATATAGATCAAGAGAGAGAGGGGTATTTACTATGATAGGGAAGTTGAGAGGTCGGCCTGAATCAATGTTCTGGCCTGCTACTCGGCGTTGAGGGAAGGGGAAATGGTACAGACAGATAGAATAAAGAAGACGTTGACTATGAAGATAAATATGGTGGTGAAAAACTTGCACGTTCAAGGACTCTTCAAAGTTTTGTGTCCAATCCGCTCTCATAGAAAAATTTCTCATAGAAAAATCTCGGCCTTAAGATTATCAGCCTGATGACGAGAATGAGGAGAAGGTCCCAGTAGAATCTTTTCAGTTAATGGTCCAGTGGCTAATTTTGACAAGATGTGTGTCAGCGATTTTTGTGATTTTTTGTGATTATACGCTGGTACATTTTACGTGCCCTCTATGGAGCATTCCAATGCGATAATTTTTCAAGTTCTCGCCTTAATTTGATTTATTAGCCGATATAGAAATGTGTTATTGCTGCGAAACCATGATTTCTTGAAACGAAGGTCATAGTCACCATACACCCTCTTTATGGCAAATCAGTGCTGCGGAATCCCGCAAGGTGGAGGAAGTATCCTGAAACGGAAACTTTATTTGACCCGAATGTAGCGTAATATTACAAAGGAAACACATGCGGGATCCGCAGAAAGGACGCTTCGCAGACGAGGATAAATTCGTCCTTGTCCGGGATTGGAACCCGGAACAAACGCGATTCGGGGCGATCGCTCTATCATCTGAGGTAACCAGGAGGCTAGCAGATCGCAGGAAAAGGAGCGAATAAATTGAGAACTCGATCGACAATCGAAAACTCAAAAGCATTTGCCCGTTTATAGACAATAACAGGCACGCACCCCTCTTCCCAAAACAAAAAGTTTCACGTATGAGACCACGTGGTCACTGCAACGCTTTTCTCGACTAAGCCTTCTAGGGGTGAGTTTACAGAAATATTATTTAAAACAAGCCCATCTGACGTGTAATTTTTTAACATTTCATAGCACGTAGCACTTCACCACGTGCACATTCTTGTATTTACTTTTCCTTCTTCTTGAAAATCTCGACGCTCTCTATAAGCGGGTAAATTGAAGAAGGCTAACTCGAAAGATCGCTTCGTCAACACGTCTACGCAGCGAAGCTGAGAGAGACTTGAGATACCTTTTGATGTGAGGCTGTTTGTAGATACAGGTGCTAGCGCTAACGAGAGCAGAAATTCTTTTCTATGCCACGGTGTTATATGCACTGCTCCTAAAAAGAAAACGAAAATGCCACATGTCATAATATCGCACCAGCCAACGGCAAATAGTGCTGTGCGAAAAACAAAGCTTTCTGTACTTTTGCGCATCAGTTTATTACCTAACAGGTTTGGCCTGCTTTCTTGTCCTCGTCTTTACCGCCCGCTGAGCTAATGCCTTTCAAGATGAACCAACGAGCCCATGTCATCCCACTTGTCCTAATTGAGAGTGCGCAAAAGCGAAAGCTAGACCATCAACGAGTTTCCGAGAAATCTATGTACGCTGGTAACATTTCACGGTTGTCCCAGGCCTTGGCTTGTGTGCTGGACAAGCAAGGACAAAAAAAATCAAAGAAGAAAAGACAGGGAAGTTGCAGTGCATTGAATGTCGCTCTGCTTCCCGTCAACAGGTACAAAAATGGCACAGTCATTCCAGTGAGGGTTTCAATGGTTTCGTAGAACTCATCTTGTTATGATGGATCAGCATGGGTGCCAGCGACGAATGCTCCTTTGTTGGTCAAACACAAGAATCCCTTCAGAGCAGAGGGAAAATTAGACCGTGGCCATGGTTTTGCTACACGCAAGGATAAGTTGCAGCCTGCTACGCCCATTAACACTGACACTGATGCCGCCACATGGTTTGCTCCTGAACCTTGCTGCGAACGCCGGCCTTGACGATTATACGATACACCCACAGCATATCTGGGGCATTGTACAAGGCATCTTGTTTTCATTTAGAAATGTGTTATGTATAATGAATAAAGAATAATCTAAATTTCTGGGTAGAAATACATTGCCGCTGCTTAAGTTACAGGGAAAAACAGTTATTACAGAACATCTCATCACATCTTTAGTGTCATTGGAGAATATTTAATGGCGAAATTGAAGGCTGTCACATTTATTTGCATATTTATTTTTAAAGGTACTGAACATAGCACCTGATTCGTGATATTAATCATCGAATTTCCACGGTACATCCAGGCAATATCGAAACCAAGCTCCGCGGGAATGGACGAAAGGGGGCCCATGCATATCGCGTGTTGCTATTGTTCCATGCGCGCGGGTTCCCCGGCTAAGAGCAACTGCTCCGGTGTCTTCATCTGTCGGGCCAACTGGCCAGCGCTCCAGTTCTTTTTTGTAAATATGCATTTCAAATAACCTTTGGTACTCAATCCATCGTTCGGGCAACAATATCAAGCTGAAACGCCCCGTGAAGAAGTTTGAAACTGAACGTGTCGGCCAATCGCAGCGCCTACTGATACGGCACGCTTTGCCTGGCAATGACATTCCGTTTTGTGTCGAGTCAGTATTTGCTGCTGCGTGCTGTCATTGAAACTTGGTCCCGAATTTGTTTACGGGACGTTGGCGGCTTATTCGCATGTTCAATATTTCCTGTATTTGGCCTTCAACTTTATTAGCGAATATCTCAAACTACCTGCGATTGTTCGGATTTTGGAAAAAAAAAGGAAATTCGGCGTGTCATAAATTGCGACGACTTACACGTTTTCCTATAGAGAACTGCCCGTAATTTATATATCAAGACACAATTAGGAATTTTCGTTAATTATTCTTTCGAGAGCAATTGACGCTGCTGAAATTTATTTACGTCTCGTCCTAGACCTTGTATGCAATAACGACAGGCTTCTTACGGCCGCAACTTCTTTATAGAAAAATACCACCTTGTTTAGGCAGACTAGCCACCTTGCCAAAAATGCCACATTGTTTTAGCACACTGCTTAAAACATTTACAGAAACTGCAACTCTTACCACCTTCGAGTGCCTTATACCACATTGAAGTCCATTGTTTCTCCGAAGTTGCCAGCAGTCACCGATTGCTGCGCGAATTAGGGCCACATCGACAAAAAGCTGCACGGCGGCATGAGAATTCTCGGCCATTCTTGTTCATTAAAAGAATGTCTGGTATGGAGAATGCCAACATTCACCTTTTGTTTAGCAATAGACCCAGTCAATGAGGCTTTGGATTTATAAAAAATAAGGAGTGGTAAGTGAATACTCTAGTTGAAGGATAGTTATGACGTTTACAATACAAAATAATTGAAGAAGTGGTGCAAACTCGATCAGACATCCTTCAACGAAACGGCGGTCCATGAAATAAAATGAGCGCGTTTCTGTTGCGTTGCAAAGTAGAGATATCGCGCATGACACCAAACGGTCCAGTCATCTCTGCGGAAAGTAACATCGTCTCAGTATGGCGTACTACTGTTTGCTCCTTCCTTTGACCCACACCCACCGTGGTCACATGATCACACAGCGAGACGTGTTTGCTTGAGGCGTCGTTCTGCCCCATTGTTTATAACCTATGAGATGGCTGAGCATTGTCATTCCTACACATGGCGCATCGCATGTCAGTAGAATTGGTGGAAGAATTATGGGGCTCTACGTGCCTACACCAAGATCGAATTATGAGGCACGCCGTGGTGGCGGACTGCAGAATAATTTGATTCCCTGCTGTTTCTTAACGTGCACCATGATCTAAGTGCCCGACCGGTATTGCATCTCGCTCAAGTCGAAATCGGCCGCCACGGTGGGGATCGAACTCGCGACGTCGAGCAATGCTATAGCCGCATAGCACAGAAGTGTTGATTTGACGTGCGACCGTTTCCGTAGAGTTGCATAGAACCTACGGTGATTTAATGGGGTTTTGCATCTAAACGCCCTGTGACATTTGTCCACGCGAGGAATTCCCATGGTTTTTCGTTAGAAATTGCAGAAACGTTTAATACCGATCCTTCAGTTCTTGACCAACTGTCGCCATGTATATTATAGTAGCGTTTCCTTACCTTCATTTCCCTAAGGTAGCGTTTTCCCTGTCCTATCCTTCCTCAATATATGGTAACTGCGAGCGAAGGGTGCCGATGCTGTTTTCACCGCTTTCACGATTACGCCGCTTCTACAAATTTTCCGCCTCATCTCCTTGCCCCCTCTTTACCACTCCATGGGACTTGCACGTTCTTAGAACGGTAAGCGCAGCAATTTCTGCAGTGCCTTCACGGGGGGTCACGGATAATTAAAGCTGGGAAAAGGCTAATGTGACGAGGCCCACAGATCTCCGAAGAGCATTGTGCACGTGGGACGCGATGGAAATGTCCAAAGGAGTTTGCCCCGTCGCCTTTCTTCTCTTCCACGTTATTTTCATATATATATTCACGCTCTGAACCCCCCCCCCCCCACCTCGGCTTCGTGCAAGAATGCAGGAGCATGCAGTAGAAAAATTGGAGGGAGAGCGAAAGAAATCTTCGTGTTGAAACCACACCGTGACGAAGATGGGGTGAGCGTAGGAGAAAAGAAAGTAGTATCTGCTAAGGCGCCTAATCGAGTCGCACAAACCCGACGGACAAGTCTCTTCAGGTCGACGAGCGTGACGATTAGGCGCGTCGTCTCTCAGTCACTTGGCATTTGTTTCCTTCATCGCCGCACACAGTGAACCCTAACACGTTTTTTTTTTTTTGAAGTAGTAGAGATAGCCGAAAATCCCAAGGAACTTACACGTATAGTATAGGTAGGTGCGGCCACTCCAGTCTTCCAGGTTTGCAAGGAAAGTACGAGCAATTCAGAAAATCTCTGGAATTCTTTAGATTGTCGGTGAGGACCGGCCACAGTAGCTTCAATGCTAACGATCTTCAAGTGCCCCCCAAAGTTGAAGTCCATTGTTACGCTGGCGTTGTCAGTCAGCCGTCAATTTCTGCTGGAATAAGGGCCACATTGTTAAGGACCGCCACCAGGGCACGGAAACTGAGTTCCAGAAATCGGTTTTCCGTGAAAAGTACAGCTGAAAACTGGTTGGAAAGAAAATACATCCACGCATCTCCACAACATAAAAAAAGGGAAAGAACATGCCATATACCAAGAAGGTACAGAATTTGTGCTAAAGAACAAATGAAGGAAGGGTAAACTAAGTATGATGGTTAATGAGAATACTGGGCTTGAGATAAAATACAAATATACATATATATATATATATATATATATATATATATATATATATATATATATATATATATATATATATAAGAAAATATTCAGTGTCGGTGTTTACAACAGCCCTGGTCTAAGCAGGTGTAAAACAGGAGAAATATAAGTAGAAAATCTAAAAATGACATATACTCAAAACAAATAACTGGCGCATTGAGAAACCTCCCATGCCCAAAGCGATGCTGAACATTCTGTTATTGGTAAACCGAGGATGTTAGTCACTATGCCAACCACACAACTGTAGCTGTAAAATGTAAATCTTACCTTCAACGATGAAATAAAAAAATTACATTATACAGTCAATCTTTGGGTCTCCAGGAGGTAGAATTAAGGCCACATCACTGAATAATGCAAATATACACAGCCGTACCTCATCCACAAGTCCAATACACTCGAACTAACAGGTACAAATATTTAGATGGGAGCTCTTGAATGTGTTTCTAATACCAATCACGCAATTATAACCAGTAGCTCTGGTTATTATATATGTGAGACCTCTTGATGCGCTTACAGAAATTGCCTTGAGAGAAGTTTATAAAGAAACAAACTGTGGGTGTAGGTCTATCACTAGGAAGGATAAGTTGCATATTGGTGCGGTTGTTTCCAACGACGACGCTCTTGCCACGTGGTTTGTTCATGCACGCAGGGGCTTCTACGATGCGTCCACGATACATTTGGCGAACTGAATGGGGCATCTTGTTTAAAATTTCAGATAAACAGGAGAAGATGCACATACGCAGATCGACGTTCCAGGGTCATCTAAAGCCTTCCCAAAAACCAATGCTAGTGCTCCAGAGGCTCATCAGATTTAATGGGCGCGTAAAATTAATCTATCTGTAATATGGTGATGTCGTTTGGGACCCACACACTAAAACTGATATAGATAAGCTGGAAAAAGTACAAAAAAAAGCACTCAGGTTTATTTTTAATGCCTACGGAAGACAAGTATCACTATCTGATCTCCGTTCAAGGTCTGGCCTTCCAACACTGGAGGAACGCCGTAAGCTACACCGTCTGAAGATGCTTTACACGATAGTGAACGGCCAAACTAAAATGAATTTTAAGGAATACTTCGAGTTTAACACGTGTAGAAGTACCCGCGGAAAGCACGAACTTACCCTTATTGTACCCCAGGCTAGAACTATCGCTTATCAATTTTCATTTTTTCCTAGAACGATAAGAGAATGGAACAGGCTTCCACAAGAGGCAACGCACAAACGTACTGTTGACTCCTTCTTATCGGCTATATCTCAGTTGTGAGCGAAGTACGCAATTCCTTTCGTACCGAATTTTTATTCAACTCATGTCATTAGTTTCAGAGATATTGTTCTGCGCAGTAGCGTACAAGTATGATCTGTGAAGCACTGTGTGTGTGTGAGCTTGCTGTGTTCGAATTTTATTTGGACTTTTTTGCTTGTACAGTATCCCTTTGTATTTTCTATGTACCACTCCTGCTTTGGCTGCTAAAAAGCAGCTGGCAGTATTTTCAAATAAATAAAATAAATAAAGAAATAAAAAATTGTGTTCATATAGGAGGAAAAAAATTACAACATACACAATGGAGTTAAACTCGCCGCCGAGAACTAAATTCATAATTTGAGTTCTCGAAGAACATATATCTTGCCAACGTTTTTAAGTGTATAGCCGTTTAATTGCAGGAAATGAAACAGGTCGAAAGAAAGAGATTGGCGGCAAGTTAAGCGTGATTCTGTGCAAGGCAACGTAATTGTAATCTCTTTTATAAACGGCCTAACTGAATACAAAAAATTACAACAATATAGGTGGGAAAACATTACTCCGTGGTAAAGAGAAATAGTCGAAATTGATTGAAAGGACGCCGGTGCAGACGGTGTTGACAGAGAAATTCAATCTTCGATCATTCCTGCGAGAATCGAGCATGGCTGCCGTACTTAAAACCCTATATTGAAGACAAGGCTTGGTCCGTGATCTTAAATTGCTCTCCAGTTTCTCGACGACCACCTGATATCAATTTTGTTACTATTGAAATTGTGAAGCAGTCAAATATGCACAGTCTTTATGCCTATGACGCATCCTTAAAGCGGCAAAAATAAGTTATTACATGCCGAATATATCTGAATTTCCGAACATGCTCTCGCAATTGAGATGACCATGTGGAATATTTTTAGGCAGGCATTTCGTCACCCCAAGCGAAGTGCAAGCAACACGTGGTCATTTTGAAGAGAACGCTTTGCTGAATTTTTTAACGACACCATGATAGCCTAATGTTTATTTTTTTTTCGAGTGTTTCAGCTGCTTGCAACATTTTCTTCTGTTTGTGACTGCCCTTTAGTATTGTCTGAGACAAAATTCCTTATGGTTGAATCAGACAGCGTGAATAAGCAGCAGTTGGAAACGTAAGGAGGTCAACAACAACTCCACAAAGAAGAGACCCTGTAATAAATCGTTAAGCCTAAGTTTGCGTGCAAATATGGCGTAAACATTATACTTCATGAACGTAGAATGAGGAAACGACAAAAGGGAAACTAGTACCAACGTGTAAAAATGCAAACCAAATCATTACAGTGTGTACCGCCAAAAAGGCACGTGTTAGTGACAGCGCGACCATCCCCATCCGTTTTTTTGTCGTATATCTTCATTGATGAAATTGTTTTCCCAAGAAGAGAAAGTGAAACGCAACTCATAAACTTAGCGGGCAAACATAATGATATAAAACCAATCATATAAAGACTGAACCTGTTAGGAAACTCGGACACATACGCTCGCAATATTATTTCCTATGAAAGGTTTCCGGAAATCGCATTAGCTTTGTTGCATCAGGGTTGTAGCCCGGTGTTTTCACTTTGCTAAATCAAGGCTGAAGGGCACTCGCCAATGCGGTTGTTTAGGCACCCGAGAGCCCGAGATTCCTGTGCTACGTAAACCAATGGGAGCAACCACCGCAGGAAATATTGTGCGTGTTGTGATGCGTTTTCAGTTCGCGCAAAATTAAAAAAAAAGAGCTGTGTATTTCAGTTTTATTCTGAAAGAACATTAGAGCGTTAACAAAAAAAACAAAAATAGAGGGCTACAGAATGTGTCACACGTGCTTCTCTTTCTTGCAAACCTTCAAAAATTTCCGGAGTGTTTTTCTTTACCCTCTCTCTTCCCCCATTTCTGTTACTCGCGCACATAAACGCACAACCACGTGACCACTTTTGGACCACCCTTCGCACGTTGTGAAAGCCAATCAACGACAACCCATTGCCGCCTCCTCCCCTTTCCTCCTCTTTCCACTACACCTCGAAAGTGGAGGCGAAGAGCACCTTGGAGGCTTTAAAAGACAGCGCAGCCCTCTGAGAGCCAGTTCAAGCACGCAGTGATTTCAGAGCCAGTTCAGCTGCACTGTTTGGGCTATAATTTCATCGTGCACGCTTCGACGCTCGGAATCGCAAGGCATCTCTTCGAAGCCACGACGGTGACAGCCAGCAGCTTCTGACCTGTTGAGACGAGCGATTGAAGCCCATCGCCGCCACGTCGACGTTGAAGCACACACCCAGTCATGGTGCGATCAGAGTCAAGGAGCAACGACGACAGAGTTGTCCTCGCAAGTGAGTACGAGCACCCGACCTCTGAAGCTGTGGCTCGTGGAGCATCGGTGAATAGCTCTTGCCATTCTTCGGAGAAAGAAACAGCTGTCGAAGATGGTGGCAAACCGCGCAGAAGGAGGCTTCGACGGCTTTTTTCGAAGCCTTCCGGCGCCTCCCACGATCACGTCCAGACGACCAACGATGACGTCGTCCTCGAGGGTGAAGGCCTTCAGACGACTGAAGCAGCATCGCCGAACCGTTTTGCTGAATGCCCGGGAAAGAAAACTGCTGCACACCATGACGACACCCAACGCGGAAGGAACCCTTCACCAATTACGTATGTTCTGCAAGGATTTACAGAGTGCCCCTTCTTGGACATGCGACGCATCTCCTTCTTGTAGCCTTTGCCCACATCTTGCGTTTGCGCCATCTGCGGCGCTCTTCCTGACCGGACCAGGCAGCTTCCCTGCGGCCACGCCGTGTGCTGGGTGTGCTGGTATATCGCCTACGACAGCGCCGACAAACCGCACCAGGACAACAGTGCGCTAAGGCTGTTCCGCAGTGGCTGCTGTCCCAAGGATGGGGTCCCGTTCTCCGATCCTGCTCTGGGTGATGCGACCTGCCCAACGAGTATCTCCACCAAATTGGTGTACTGCGTCTACGGAGTGCTTGGCTGCCGGTGCAAGGTCGAACTCCGAGATCTGGAGGCCCACTGCCTATACGAATGCCGCTTCAACCCAATGAACCGTACTCTCTGCTGGAAAGACATCCCAGGGTGCAAGACCGATCAATATTTTCTACTCCGTCCAGGATGGTTGACTGGTTGATCTCGCATATGACGCATAAGAACGGCGACTACAGCGGCAGTTCGTTCGGCTACGGTCAGCGCCTTCGAAGCACCCTTAAAAGCTACTCGGCAGTCCGACAATAAAGAAAATGTTCTTTTGAATTTACTCGGCTTGAGTGATGATTGCACATGTGTTCAGGTCGCCGGCGACGGCTTGCACTTGAACATGACGTGCCTTCCTATACGACATGGTACGAATTAAACCAGGTTATTAGAGACAATAAGCTAGTGTGGCTACACGCATATTTGTTTATTTAGATTACAATATGTTAGTGAAGTGTAGAAATTGTTTGCAAGGGACAGGTTTAGTGTTTGGTTTGATATACGTGGAAATGCAGTCGATGCGACGGGCACAAAAGTGTCGATTTGGAAAACATCTTGGACTTGGAAAACATCTTTGGGCTGTGGGCAAGGCTATGCGCGAGTGCTTGCGATGGTCATTGTGATCATAACGATTGCTCCATGAGTGCTGGCCGGGGTGAGTGCGCGTACATTTACTAATGCGTACATTCTGCGCTACGGCTTCCTTTACCATTCCGGTGTGCCGCGGCTCTGAAACTCGAATGACGTGACTTACAATACCATGCGAGCGGGATCTCTATAGATGGTACACCCGTGACAGCGTTCCAGGTGCGCTGGAAGTTCCCGTGATTTCTATCCCAGTAAAACATTCGAACCACGTGTACTATACCAACTATTATGTAGGCGTTCGCAAATAGTACCTTTTGACAGACAGAGCTCAACACAGTGTGTGACGAAAATGGCACTCTTACTTTGCTATCTTCGTAAGGCGTTTCCAGTAAAATTATTCAGCATAACAAAATGAAGATTGCAGTGCATTTAAATGAAAGTTTATACAAGGTTACCATGAAGAGACATTCTGTGTAAAGAACTTAGCAATTTCATAGGACCTAATAAGTATGGGCGAGACAAAAGTTCATGAATGAAGTTATTTTTCCCTTTTGAATGCAGAACAAAGTTTAGTGCTTTTCTGGGTTACATGTGCACATATTATCTATGCGAAGTTGAATTGTGTTCTAGCGAATAATTGATGAGGCATTGACATTTATTGCTGTACTTGATCAGGCATCACCGAAGGAGAGGCGAAACTATTCAAGCTGAAACTTTGCAATTTTCAATGACCAAGCAGCAAGCCCTTCTCTATAATTTTATGAAGAGCAAATTGATATATGCTGATTTAGGTATCTACAAGAAGCTGCGAATTTAAATTTAACAAGTTTTTCTGCTCATCCGCTCCGTCAAATTGTCATTCTTTTTCATATGCATGCTAATTCACAACGAGTCTTGCATATTATGGTGGACCCATACGATGTCTTGTAATTAGTAGCACTTACTAGTTTTACTAAGCAGTGCTTGAGAGAATAGATTTTATTTAAATAATTATTGGCATAGGAGGGCGCCACTTTGATTCCGCTGCCAAGTAAAAAGTGTATATGCGCCACCCCTGCCGAGTCTCCCGATGTTCACGGTGCGGACAGCCTGGTCACATAGAAAGACATTCAACAAGAGCAGAAACTACTATAGAGCCCAGTGGCCCAATTGACTGTAGCGCACCAAGCGGATGTAATTAACATCTGCCGGTTTCGGTTTTGGACGCGCGCGTGTTGAACGCTATAGCTAGCACGCGTAGCGCTGGCTGCGCTAATCGGCGCGGCAGCTTTTTGCTTTTTCTGCTGCACAACCGCGCGAGTTCCATGTACGGAATTGTTTTGTTTGGTACAAAACATTGCGAACGATCTTTACAAGCCTTCATCGCATCTCTGACACGTGCAATTTCATAAAGCAGATGCAAGATGCCTTGTGAGTGAGGAAATGTTTATTTTGCTCGATATAAGTTCTCGTTCAGGGATTTTTGTGCTTGCATATGTCGTTGTGGTACAAAGTAAGCTGCAGTAGTTCTCGTACGAAGCTCCACGGACGGCATCAGCTGAAAAAATTGCAAGCAATCGTTCATTTGGCATTAAAACCTTGTATCAATACTGCATGTAGAGGCGAAGCGTGCGAAAGTGTTAAATGGGCAACATTATATACAAACCAAAGCAATTTGCTTTTCCATACACATGGTGTACGAAATACCCAACTAAACCCAATCATTACCATAAAATATGAAAACATCTGATTTGCAAGCATTGCCCATTCACTGTCATTATTCACTGCATTTTAAGAACACAAATGCACGAGAAACAGCGCGTGTCCAAAGCAACTTGTCCTCATCCAACGCTATACTAATCCCCATTCTCAGAGGTGGCCACAGCACAGGCTCTCATCCAGACCATGCTAGGCGCTGGCAGAATTCCTTTTGCTCACACTCAAAACAAATGCGTGGTTGGAAAGCCTCTTTTCAATCGTTTGATGATTTTTGATGTTCTTGGTTTTTGAACTCCTCGGCGTCATCTTTTGCGTGTTCTGCTGCCGAAGGAAACTGAGCGGCCAATTGGCAACGTAGGTGGTGCAGTGAAAGATTTAATAAATTTTACGGAATGAAATTAAAAAAAGGAAACTGGCCACCAATAACAACAATACAATAAACTGAGGTTATTTTCTACCCTATGAGGCCACACGTATGGCACTCATTGACACAGATTTACCTTTGATGACCTTCCTGTATGCAATAAATGTGTCGATGCATTAACGGTCCATCGCTTGTCTTTTGGTTATGGGAAAGTAGTAGCTCAATGAAAAAAATACTTTTCCCCAGCATAGAGAAAACACAGTGCCCTCCAACCGGAAATTTTTTCGGCATTGAACAGACATTTGACAGCAAGGTGGTTTAAACGTTTTAAAAGATGCTGGCACATTGCACGTTATCACAGCGTGGTATGCGTAGGGCATTCTCTTACCAGAAAAGGCTGCCGAAATAACAATAAAGTTAAGCACGTGCCTCCCAGCTCCTATGGATAAGTGCTCATTGGTGAGGTGCGAGTGCTACTACTATTCCCTCGTTTAGTACATCATTCCTTGGTAATAGAACTTTTGTGTTCATAGGATACACAACAAATCATTGTCATTATTTTATTACCTGTATATTTTTCGCACCTTGAAAGGAAATATTTTTAGGCCACTCAGAGCCAAGTTCTACCATTCACAAATGTGATGCGCGACCTCGCTGTTTCACACGTTCTACCATAGATAATTCAAATCCATTTTTTTAGTATTTGCTTGGCGCTCATTGGTCATATCTCGCCGTTGCGGCAATAAGATGCATAAATGAAGATCATCGAGCAAACCGTATTCAATAACGAAAGTATCCCCTCGGCTGTCCTTTAGTCCTGCCTCTTCTCCTCCTCCCCTGCTGACCGCTGTTTAGGTGTCAGAAGACTGCGCTAGGCTGTTACTGTTGAAAGCAGTAATTTCTTTCATTTCATCTTGTTTTATCTATATAACTATCTATTTACATAAATAAAGAAATATAACCCATTCTTACAGGCTCAAAGCTATAAAATCCATACCGATCCTAAGTGTGAAGCATTGCCGTTCAATCCATTGTTCAGCAGACCCGTACATTCCAAAAATCTAAAAAAAAAGTAATCCGAAGAAGGAAACACAAAAAACCTAGTTGACGGTGAGCATCACTCAAGATTCCTTCCCTGTCAGTGTCAATCTGTCTCATTATTCACGGTGTGTACGTTATTCCGGCAAAGTAGTAAGCACTGCAGTCAACGGGTCATCTGAGACCGAGACGGATTTCGAAGAACCAGTGGTGGCCCGCATTCACGCGACGGTCGAGTCAAAAGCGGCAGCGACGAGCCCGTGGCACTGAACAGTTTACATAGAAAATGGTTAGGCCGAGCCTTTCTTGAAAGTATCAGCAGTGCCAAGGCCACCGCTCCAAGCAACAAAATGACAATGGTGCTAGACAGCAGCCGTTCTGAAAAGAAGGGGAGGGGGAGCCTTTTTTTGACAATTACAGCAGATCACCTGCCGTAAACGGGACAGAGTACAGCACGCTGCGACGGCGAAGAGCCGATCTTGTTTTTTTCTATAATGATTTATTGGCATCTCCTTTCAAATGGGGTATTGACGAATAGTCACCTATCCGCCCAGATTTATTCATATAAGCTACACATCTTTTTCTTTTCATCATAGCACATTTGTATACGCCTACTAAATCTTTTATTTTTCTGGTTAAAACTGCTCAGTCTACCTTGTACCGTTGCCTATGGTTGTGATAGATTCCGTCGAATCAATCTCTTTCCTGCTTTTTTTTCTACCAATACTTTAAATCTAAAGCTCTCTAGCTTATCTCGTCTGCAGGCCGGTTGACGCTTCCAAGAACTTCTGGAAGTTGTACGTTGCCTACCAGTCTCACTATTCTAAACGTAGCTGAGTTACAGCGCGTGGTGGGAGAACTCGAACTACGCGCAAGATGGCGGCCGTCATGCCTTCACCTTTTTTTTATTGAAATGAAAATAAAAGAAAGAGACGTAGTCACCTTATAATGGTGACGGCTACTCCCTTTCTCATAGCAGAAAGAGCAATATAAAAAAAATATGTTGGAAAATGAAAAAAAAAAGAAAGAAAAATCACTTCATAGGATGAGAAAGCCACAGCACATTCCTATACGCCTATGAACGTCACAGAGTAAAAGTCAAATGCAAGTTGCACCACAATGAGCTCATAAACAGTCACAAACACACACAAACGGCCATGATGTAGACTTCGATGAGCATATAAACAGATGAGGACTTACAGTGTTGAAATAATTACGCACAACAACAAAAAATCTATAACACGTATTTTGCATAAAGGGCACCAAACACGCGACACAGGAAACTATGATCATACGCTGTAAGTTGTTACGTGCCCTCTATGGAGCGTTGTAACGCAAGAATTTTTTAAATTGTTTCATTAATAGCCGATATAAAAATATTTCACTGTCGTAAAACCGTGATTTCCTGAGGCGAACGTCACAGTCAACACAGACACTCTTTATGGCAAATCAGTTCTGCGGAATCCCGTAAGGTGTAAGAAGTATCCTGAAACGGGAAAATTTTTTTCATCCACCCTAATGTAGCATGAAGCTTCAAAGGAAAACCATGCGGGTTAATCAGAAAGGAGGCTTCGCAGGTGAGGATAAATTTGTCCTGGTCCGGGATTCGAAACCGGAACAGACGCCTTTCCGGGCGGTCGTTTTATCATCGGAGATAACCAGGAGGCTAGCAGATCGCCGCACAAGGCACAATTGTCAGCACAATTGACAGCTAGATGGGCAATCGAGAACTGAAAGCAATTTTACCGTTCGTAGACACTAATGCACTGGCACCCCCTTCCAAAAAACAAATAGTTGCACATATGAGACCAAGTGGTCACTGCAGCGCTTTTACTTAAAATGTTGCTTTAAAAGATTACTTAAAAACAAGCGCATTTGACCGGATATATTTAATATTTCATAGCACGTAGATCTTCATGACTCGCACATTCTTGTATTTACTTTTTGTTGTGCTTGAAAATCTAGATGCTCTGTATAAGAGAGTAAACTGAAGAAGGCTTACTGGAAAGACACCTTCGTTAACATTTCTACGCAGTGAGGCTGATAGAGACTTGAGATATGTTTTGATGTGCGGCTGATAGGAGATAGAGGTTCTAGCGCTAACGTTAGCAGAAGTTCCTTGCTGCAAAACGCGGTGATAGACGATGCTCTGAGATAAAAGAATGAAAATTGCACAAGTCAGAATAGGGCACCGGCCAACGGCAAACAGTGTTGTGCGAAGAAAAAAAAACTTTGTCTATTTTTTCACATCTCATTTATTACCTAAGAGTGTTTGGTGAACATGCCCTTTTCTCTCGTTGCCAGGACTCTAGTTCAACGCGTTGTGAAGATGAGGACAAAAAAGGAGACCTTTTTTTCCTCGTGTTTACTACGCGCCCAGCTAATGCCATCCAAGATGAACTAAAGAATCCATTTCGCCACAGTTGTCGAAACTGCCAGTGTGCAAAAGCGAAAACGAGGGCGTAAATGATTTTCTCAAGAATCGGTCCACGCTGGAGGACATTTCACGGTTGTGCCAGGCGTTGGGTTGTGTGCACAACGCGAAAGGACAAAGAAAGAGAGAGAGAGAGAGAGAAAGTTGCAGTGAGCAGAATGCGCGCCCAGCTTCCCAATCACAGGTAAAAAAATGACACAGTCGTTCTAGGGAGGGTTTAGGTGGGTTCGTAGAACTAATGTCGTTTTAATGAATCAGCACGGCTTCAGGGGAGTATGCTCCTTTGTTGGTCAGACACAATGAGAGTTTGAGCTCTAAGGGAATATTGAACCATTACCATGGTTTTGCTACACGAAAGGATAGATTGCACCCTGCTACGGCTGTTAACACTGACGTTGATGCCGCCACATCGTTTGCCCCTGAACCTTGCTTCCAACGCCGGCCAGAGGATTATACGATTTACCCACACCATATCTGTTGCAATAAATGAGGTATCTTTTTTTCGTTAAAACGTGTGCTGCTGATTACGCATTTAAAAAAAATGAAATTTCTTTGTAAATTACGGCTCTACGGCGAATAACAGATACGCTACGCCTTCTTAGGCTACTGTGAAAAAAAAATCAATTATTCAACACCTCATAACATCTTTGTCTTTGGAGAAGTATAAATGGCGAATTTCAAGGCCATCACATTTTAATGCACACTAATTTTTTTAACGGTATTTAATATAGAGCCTGATTCATGAAATTTATCATCGAATTTACACGGTAAATCCAGGCAATATCGAAAACAAGCGCTGCATGTATTTGCATGCGTATGCCATACAATATGCATATGAGATGCATATTGCGTGTTGCTTTTGTTCCACGCGCACGTGCGCCCCGACGAATAAGACGCACTGCTCCGGTGTCTCGAGTTGTCCGATCAACTTACCGGCGCTCGAGTTGTTTTTATAAATATACATTTTACATAACCTTCAGTATTCAATCCATCGTCAGGGTAACAATATGAAACTGAAACGCCCCGTGAAGATTTTTGAAACTGAACGTGTCGGCCAATCGCGGCGCCTACTGATACGGCACGCTTTGCCTGGCAAGGACATGCGGCTGTGTGTCGGGTCGGGATTTGCTGCGGCGTGCTGTCATTCAAACTTGGTCCCACATTTGTTTACAGGGCGTTGACGTTTGACTCGAAGCTGGAAGCACTTAGTCTCCATGTTGCCTGGATATGGCCTTCAACATAACTTACGAATATCTCAAGTTACGTGCGATTGTTTGCATTTTGAAAAAGAAAGTCGCGTTTCATAAATTGTGACGCCCTAGACATGAAGAGCTGCCCGCAAAATATACACCAAAACCTAATCAAGAATTTTTGGTAATTAGTCTTTTGAGAGTAACCAAACCTGCTGAAATGTATTTACGTCTCGTCGTACACCTTGTATGTAATGACGACAAGCTCCTTACGGCCGCAACTTTTTTATAGAAAAATGCCACCTTGCTTAGCCACGCTCAAAACGCCTGAAGTTAGCAACGAATGCTTCGTGTTATGACCGCGCTGCGTTACTAATTCCAGGCAGTGATGCACAGTGGAACACTATGAAAATTGCATCATTTTGCACTTGATGAGCAATAAAATATAGCGCAGGGAATAGCCGAAAGCCACGTTTCTTTGGTTGCGTCAAATATATGAAGCTGTCGTATCCATTGCAGCCAAAGTAATTTCTCTGTTGCTCTTCTGCTTTTGTTGTAGCGCTTGAACCACTTACAGGAGCGGCAACGCTAACCACCTCCAAGTGCATTGCAGCTTTGAAGTTCATAGTTACGTGGGAGTTGCACCCAGTCATCGATTGCTGCGCGGATTAAAACAACGTCCCAGAAAAGCTTCACGGCGGCATGATATTTCTCTGCCACTCTTATTCATTGAAAGAATCTCTGGTATCAAGAATGCCAACATTCGCCTTCTGTTCGGTCATACACACATCCACTGATGCTTTGGATCTATATATTGACACGTGTACTTGTTTGTATTTATCGCGCGACACGTTTCAGCACCTAACAAATGTTGTGGTAACGCGCAGGACGCGTCTGCATGTATCGGAAGTTTCTGGAATGTTATCGATGCTTCCATCCGCTGTCTGTGACCAGGCCTGTGTAATCTGATCGCATGTGTGCTCGACGCGAATAATGTAGAACTTTGTAAAAGGCACGCGGGTCCTAGCGATTACTCTGGAACATTCGACGACGGATGTGTAAAAGCGGACGCGCTTGACCCACTGGCCAGATTTTTGACGATCGCCGACCGTGTTCGCCGGTATCGTTGTGCAATAAGTGTAGCCTGTTTTTGTGGGCACAGGTTCGCCGAGTAAAAGGTAATTTTGTCTTTCACAGTGTTGGTTCTGTGTTCTTAAGGTCACCACCGCATGACAATATAAAAGAAAAACCGCGAATAGATATTGTAATTCAAGATTATTTATGACGTTTATAATAAAAAAAACTGGAGTATTGCAAACTCGATCAGACATCCTTCAACGAAACGGCGTTCCATGAAAAAGAAAATATAAGCATGTTTCCGTTGTGTTCCAACGTAGACATTTCCCGTGTGACCCCAAGGAGCGCAGTCATCTCGCAGTGACATATCGTCTCATTATGGCGAACATCTGTTTCCTCCTTTCTCTTTGACCCACACCTGCCGCGGTCACTTAGCGCCCGTGTCCCGTGCACAGGGGTCACGTTAAAGATACGCTGGAGGTCAGAATTAATCAGAAGACCCCACTACGCCGTACGTCCCAATGTAATCGTGGTTTTGGCCCGTAATTCACCCGGACGCATTCATTATTTCTTTGTCCCAGGTGACTTCGTATATGCGAGAACATTTGTGAAGATCGAAGTGCTTAGCTCAAACAATACAAAATTTTCTTACGAATAACAAATAGCAATGGCGAAACATTCCGCAACGTCAAGAAATGAGTAACATTTTGACAAAAGGACCACAACTACAATCCTCGAGGTGCCTCTGCCAAAACCACGATCAAAAAACGGTCCCATGTCATAGTAGGGGACGCAATAACAATTTTAACTCGGGATTTTTTCACCTACCCATGATGCACGGTACACGAGGGTCGATGTGGGTGTGAACCCGCGACTTCCTGCATAGCTGCTACAGACACCATAAGCCACTGAGCTATCATGGTCTGTAAGGAAGGGCCCCTTCTCGTCCACTACCTAGGACACATTTTGTTGCCGAAATGAGGCTTCAGTCTCCCTTGCTCAGAAATGTTTTATAGCACCAGACAAACACCTTGTGCTCTGTCTCTCTGCCTGAACAAGAAATAAGTTCAATTGAGGTGACGAGCACTAATGGAACAAGTAATGACACTGGAGCCAAGGCTTCGACTACGGGGCAAGCCTTCTTCAGGGCAGCACCTGTTATCTTTAGCAGCGTCTTTATGAGCGCGTATCCCACTCAAGCCCAACCTCCAAGGGCGAGAAAGTAGATAATAAGCCTGGACGTGTTGTATAGCAGCTACCGTCAAAGCACAACAATAACGGAAGTTGGGAAGAGAATCCGCACCAGAATCCAAATCGGCAGGGTCAAAGGGAAATTTGCAGTTCTGACAGAAAGGGCGAACAATGGGAGTTCTGGTTGCTAACGCTGCCACCAACCGCTACAAGCTGGTACATCCCGTAGCTATGGGGGCGGGGTTTCTGCGACTTTCAAGAGCGTTTGCTTAGAGCCCGAACAAGATTGACCACCGGAGCGGGTACGACAGGGAAGACGAGATGATGTAAAACAATAACATATGTATATAAACACTATTGATGGTGAGCGATGTGCTCCAAGACAAAAAGTACAGAAACGTTCCGCGTGCGTGCTCATGCACGAACGGGCAGAGAAGACCTGGGCATGGCGTCTCGCAGGCGCGTTCTCATGCCCTACAGGACGAGACCAACCTCTTCCTTGCTTCATGTTAGAGGGCCTTGTCAGCTACAGAAGAATAAGGAGTACAATTATCTGGATCTCACGCATTTTGGGAATCCATGTAAAAATCAATTCCTACTGGGCTTGGGAATCTTTCTGCGTTGTTTAGTTTGAGTGGCGATAAACAGCGGTAATGGTGACTGCGTTTCACCAATTTCTCCAGCATTTACTGCAATACGAGAGCAGTGAGTTGGTGGCAAATGCTGTTTTGCGGGCATCACTGATGTTTGTCTGCGTAATGCAATGAACATACAACGATACGTGTTTGCGTAAGGCGTGGTTCTGCATCATTGTTTATAACCTATGAGATGGTTGAGCACTGTCATTGCTTCACATGGCACATCGCACGGCAACAGAATTGGCGGAAGAATGGCGGGGCTCTGCGTGCCAAAACCACAGTCGGATTATTAGGCACGCCGTGGAGGCGGACTCCGGATTAATTTTCGTACCGAGCTGTTTTTTAACGTGCACCTAAACGGAAGTACCCGACCGCTATTGTATGTCGCTGCAGTCTAAATCGGCTGCCACGGTGGGGATCGAACGCGCGACGTCGAGCAAGGCTATAGCCGCATAGGACGGAAATCTTGATTTGACGTGTGACCGCTTGCTTAGTGTTGCATAGAACCTGCGGCTATTTAATGTGATTTTGCATCTACAAACCGTCCGTCAGTTGTCCAGTTGACAAATTTGCATGGATTTTTTGTTAAAAATTACAGAAACGTATAAGTCCTTCAGTTCTTCTGCAACTGTTGTCATGTCCGTGTCCAGAGTAGCGTTTCCTCACGTTTATTTCCTTAAGGTAGCGTCTTCCTTCTCCCAACCATCCGCCCCATAGGGTAACTGCGAGAGAAGAGTGCTGAGGCTGTTGTGCACTGATCTCGCGATTACGCCGCTTCTACCGATTCTCTGCCTCGTCACCTTGCCCCATCTTTACCACTCTATTCACCACTCCTTGAGGCTTGTACGTTATTAGAACGGTAAGCGCTGCGGGGGGTCACGGATAATTAAAGCTGTCAAAAGGCTAATGTGACGACACCCACAGATCTCCAAAAAGCATTCTGCGCGTGGGACGTGATGGAAATGTCCAAACGAGTTTCCCGCGTCGCCTCACCTCTCTTCCACGTTATTTTCTTATAGTTCGTTTTTTCGTAGGCTCCGCCATAATTGTGAACGCAGTGGCGCCGCCTGTGAGCAGCGCCATACTGGCTTGGGTGAAAGCGGTCTTTTGCATGGCAGGTATACGCTCGGCGGCATGGTTCTGGCGTTTGTTTTCGCACTCGTGTGGTCTGTTTAGTATGAAGTGCGTCTTATACGTGATAAACGGTTCTGTGACACGTGCTGAAGTGGTTTAAGGCGTCATGGCCGGAATTTCTGCTGGCGTTGATGTAGACGGAAGACGCAGCGCGATGTGTGCGCGCATATTTGAGCCTCCAATCAGCCTCGGAGATCAATTGTATATTTATGAATGTTCCAATCACTAATGTGACCTTATTGCAGTATTATCATCTATTTCTGAGTTGCGGTTTAGGAGAGATGAAACATATGGGATGATCGTAACAGCGTGGGTACCGTTCTGCTACGATAGGATCTGTGCTCCCCCAGTTGAAAAACACAACAAGAAACTTTCACAGTCTGTCGTATATTGGGACGTTGTTTCTGTAGTTCTGTTGTCTGTAGTTCTGTTGCCTGTAGTTCTGTTGCCTGTAGTTCTGTTGCCTGTAGTTCTGTTGTCTGTAGTGTGACGTCCTGTAGTAGAAAGTTCTGTAGTTCTTGATCAATATTTTATTAAAAATTGACAGAGACGTCCGTAAGGTTATGTAAATTTGTTAGTACAAAAAAGAAAAAACATAAAAGTAAAAAAAAAAATTTTAAAAGACGCCTTCGCATAGGATTCGAACATGTGACCTCACAATTCCGAGTCCGGCATCCTACCACTGCACCACCCCTGACATGCTTTTTGAGTGTAAGTTTTGGCCATGTGAATAGTACGACGTGCTGATGCGCTGATGTATTTGCATTTTGAGAGCCAAGATCCGCCATCACTCCACCGCGTCAAGTGCCGCATCTCTAGAAGAGCAAATGTGTTCGTACCATCGACAGGTACATCGTGCAGTGCTAGAACATCGATTTTGATGTACGATATCCATATTAAAAAAGGAATTCAGAAATAGACAACGTTGACTTTTAGGGTTATTACTGCTAGTTTCGACAGTTGTCTCTCGTTCTTTACACTTTTGAGCGCGCATATAATTCGTGTGTTCAATGCAAAATAGCTACATAAACATTCGTGGATGAGAGTTCTTTCTGACAGCATACTGGCTTCTCACGGCAGCACTGTACCAGATTAATGAGACCCGAGCGAGACAGCTTTTCACGCAACTTTGTGGAACAACCCAAATCTTCTTTTACGCTTCGCATAACCTTGTGAAATATTCCTGGGAAATTAACTAATGTGTAAGTGTAACAGCACATGTAAGTCCACAGGCCTGTGTGCCACATCTTACCAAAAAAAAAAAACTGATACGCAGCCATTCCCGCAGATGGTATGATTTTGATGAGCGGCCGATTTTGAGGAGGCCGGTAGGGCGTTGCTGGTGCCGCGTCGTCACGGCACAATTATAACTATTCGCCACGTCGACTTTAATACCGGTGTCGGTGCCATCAGCATTGCCGGCTTCAGAGAAGCGCGATTGAATACCGCGCAAGAGAAAAGTACAGTGTACACCACCGATGTGAAAACATACAATTTTAAAGGATCGCGACGGAAAGCGCTTCTGTTGCGACTTCGGAACTCTTGGCCGTCGCGACCGAATGTTTCTGCTGCGACGTCAGAATTGGTGTCGTAACGTCGGAGTCGCTGTCAGGATATAAAGCTGTTGTTTCGACTTCAGAACTCTTGTTGTCGCGACAGAATGCTTCTGTTGCGAAATCGGAATTTCTGTCGTAACGTCAAAAATGTCTCCCAATTAAGAAATGTCAACAACTTCTGTCGTACAACAGAATTTCTGTAGTTGCGACAGGAATTCCTTTTGTCTTTTTCAACCGGGCACTACAGAAGCTTGCCGCATCACACAATTTCAGTGCACTTCTGTTGTCATCATTGGGTACATGCTGCGGCGATAGGTTTCCGTTGTGGAACAGTTCTCTGTAGTACAACAGAACTTTGTCCATTACGTCAGAAACACTTCTGTTATGACAACTGGGGGCCTGTTGCAATGATAGGTTTCTGTCGTACAACAACATTTTTCTGTAGTACAACAGAAGTTGGTCGCATTACTTCAGGAACACTTCTGTTGTGACAATTGGGGGCCTGTTGCCACAATAGGTTTCTGTAGTATTTCAACAGCTCTCTGTAGCACTACAGAAGTTTTTCGGGTTACTTCAGGAACATTTCTGTTGGGGCAACAGGGTGCCTGTAGTGATGACAAATTTTTCTGTAGTACTACAAAAATCTGTTGTAGAGCTTCAGCTTTCTGTTGTAACAACAGACATACAACAGACTGTACTTCTGTAGTAGCAACAACAAATGTCTGTTGTACATCAGAAAAGTCTGTCGCTCCATCAGGAATCTGTAGTTACTACAGAAAAATCCTGTTGTACAACAGAAATTTCTGTAGTACTGAACACAACCTCTGTTGTCATTTTCAACTGGGACAAGCGTTCAAACGGTTCGCTGAGTGTTACATTGCGTGACTACTTGGTTCGATGGATGAGGTTTCCACCCATGAATAAAATAGTTTTGGATAGGAATAGCAGCATGCCTTACAGTCTGAATTAAGCTTGTCCAGCAAAGCGACCGTTTCCGAACTGCGCGAGCGTCCTAAGCAGTAGTAGGTGCTGGATTAAAGATATCTTTGTTCTAAATAGCGCATGGTCCAAGCACACGGCATTCTTTTTTTCGGTTGTGTTCATTCAGTTCTCTACGACGCACTCACACGTATTACGGAAATTTTGCGCTCAGAAATAGTCATCGCATTCTATTTATGCGAACCCTCTCATATATTATGGCTGTATACAGGCCAAAAAGGCAATGCCGAAGCACACAGCTTATATATATATCGTGCTGGTTCACCAACCGCAGTGATCGCTGTGTTGAGCAGCACCATCGGCCTCATGCAGCAAGGCCAGCGTAGACATATGGTAATTTCAAGCATACTAGACTTGAAACACGTGAGAACGATGCCAATGTATCACAAATATTTGATAGAGCCTGCCGCTCAGATGTTTCGTGGTTGCCTTAGGTTGGCCGTGCACGAGCATGCGCTCAAATGTTTTATGTTTTACTCCCTACGCCAATCGATCAGACAGTGAGCTGATTTACCATTTAATGCTGGTAATGCAGAGACGCCGGTTTTCTATGTAGAATTAAGATCGATATAAGCAAAATAGCAAAGAACACATACACGCACCGCGACTGATAATGCCCGTACACCGCGGCTGATTATGCGCGTCACATTTTTGCGCCCCCAACACGTATTTCCGCCAACTGTAGTTACCGATACATCGAAAGGCTTCCCTGACGACCTTATATGAACTGACATGGTGTAAAGTTCACAAAGTACGATCTAAAACATCTCGAAATCGTTCCGCAGCACGCGACAGCAATACTTACAAGCTGCGCCGCGTCGGATCGCCCAAGCCAGAGAGGAGGAAAGGCTCTGTGTGCGCCCTATCCTCCTCGCCCGACGAAAAGGTCTATATATGCACGCTCTGAACCAACACCCTCTGAACCCCCTCTATCTCCCCCCCCCCCCCAGCTGCGTGCGAGAATGCAGGAGCATGCAGTAGAAAAGTTGGAGGGAGAGGGGAAAAAATATTCGCGTTAAAACCACACCATGGCGACGATGGGGAGAACATAGGAAAAAAGAAAGTCCTATTTGCACTGGCGCAAAATCCCGTCCCGAAAACCCGGCGGACAAGCGTGACGAATAGGCACGTCGCCTCTCATTCACTTGGCATCCTTTCCTTCATCGGCACACGCAGTGAACCGTGACATGGTGTTTCTTTTTTTTTTAGCAGGTACACCTAATTTGCGCCCATCCAGTGTGCTTGGTTTGCAGGGAAAGTAGGAACTAAACAGAAAATCTCTCTTGAATTCTGTAGATTGGCAGTGAGAAACGGCCACAGAAGGGGCAATGCTGACGAATTTCAAGTGCCTTGCAGGTTTGAATTCCACTGTTAACTCGGCATTGTGAGCCAGCCGTCAATTTCTGCGTAAATGAGAGCCACATTGTAAGGGACCCCAACCTGGGCAAGGAAATTGAATTCCAGCAATCGGCGTTCCGGGAAAAGTACAGCTGAGAACTGGTTGGAAAGGGAATGCATCCACGTGTATGCACGAAATAAGGAGAAAGGGAAGGGACATACCATATGCCAAGAATTTAAGGAATTTTTGTTAAAGTATAAATAAAAGAAGGGCAACTGGGTATGACGGTAAATGAGAAGGCTAGGCTTGTGACAAAATTCAAAGAAATATACATTTACACAAAAGAAAAGATTCAGTGTCGCGGTTTGCAGCAGCCTTGGTCCAAGCAGTTGTAGAATAGAAGAAATATGTCAGGTAAAAGTAAAAATGACATATTCACAGTACCAAGAACAGGCGCAATGAGCCGATACGACTACACATAGCAATACTGAAATTTCTGTTATTAGTAAACCGGGGAACTCATTCGATATGTCAACCACACAACAGTAGCTGTAGAATGCAAATTTTACATTTAGCAATGAAGTAAAAATATTCACATTATACATTCAAACTTTAGGTCTCACGGATATAGAATATATGGCGACATAACTGAATAAAGCAAATATATACAGCCGTATCTCATCTAAAAGTAAAATACACTGGAACAAGCAGGTACAAACCTTTAGATGAGAGCTCTTGAATGTGTTTGTAATAATAACCACACAATTATAACCAGTAGGCCTGGTTAATATATCTCTGAGACCTCTTGATGCTATTACAGAAATTGCCTTGAGAGAAGTTGATAGAGAAAAAACAGTAGCTGCATCTTGGTGCGGTCGTTTCCAGCGACGACGCTCTGGCCACGTGGTTTGTTCATGCACCCAGGGTCTTCTATAATGCGTCCACGATACATTTGGCAAACTGAACAAGGCATCTTGTTTAAAATGTCAGACAAACAGGAGAAACATTATCTAAGATTCCCATAAGGAGATCAAAGTTCCAGGATAAACTTACTGATACAACTGTTCCCAACTGTCATCAGATTTACTAGGCGTGTATAATTAACCTATCTGTATTAAGTAGAACATAGCCAGTGCACTAAAACTCACCGCCGCCAAATAAATTTCTATTTAGAATTCTCAAGCGAAATATATCTCGCCAACCTTTTCAAGCGTAGGTATTAATTGCATTAATGAAATACTTAATGAAAGTTTTCGAAATAAACATATTGACTGGAATTAGGTGTGATTCTGTGCAAGACAACGTATGTGTGATCTCTGTTAAAAACGGCCGTATTGAATGCAAAAAAGAATACAATAGAGGGGGAAACATTATGTCGTAATAAAAAGAAATAACTGAAAGTGATTGAAAAGTCACCGCAGCCGCTGGGAGATATAAATTCAGTCTTTGATAATTCCTGCGATGATCGAAGATGTCATGCGTGCTTAAAAACTTTCATTGAAGCGAAGGCTTAGTCTGTGATATTAAATTGCTCTGCAGTTTCGCGATAAACACCCGAATTCAATTTTCTTACTATTGAAATTGGGAAGCCCCCAAATATGCAGTCTTTATGCCTTTGACGCATCATTGTGCCGGCAGAAGGCCAGGTATTACATGGCGAACACATCTTAATTTACAATCCTCGTCAATCGATTGGGATGACCGTATGGAATACTTTTCTAAGCAGACATTTCCTTTGCCCAAGCGAAGTGCAAGAACATGTGGTCATTGTGAACCAAGCCTTTGTTCATCTTTTTTAGCGACGCCATTATAGCGTAATGTATACTTCCTTTTTTTTTTCATATGAGTCAGCTGCTTGCAACATTTTCGCTTGGGTAATTGTTATTGCTGATTTGGTATTGTCTTAGTGAAATTGAATATGGTGCAATCAGACAGAATGATTGAGCAGGAGTTGCAAACGCAGGGAGGTCAACAACACCTCCACAAAAAAGAGACCCTGTAATAAAGCGTTAGACATAAGTTTGCGTACTAATTATGCCGTTAAAATTATACTTCATGAACGTAGAAAGAGTAGAGGACAGCAGGGACACTCCTACCAACTTGTGCAAATGCAAACCAAGTCATTGCAGCTTCTACCGGCAAAAAAGGCTCGTGTTAGTGACGCGCCACCATTCGCCTGATTTTTGTCATATATTTACATTGATGTATTTCACGTTCTCTCCTTGGGAAAACAATTTCAATTCGCGAACTTACTGCGCAAACATCATTACCTAAAGCCAAGGACTTAAAGATTGAACGAGTGAGGAAACTCACGCACAGGCGCTCGACATTTTATTTCCTGTAAAAGGTTTCCGGAAACAGCATGACCTTTGTGGTTTTAGGGTTGTAGCCCGATGTTTCCACTTTTGCTAAATCAAGACTGAAGCGCACGCCATAAGACGACTATTTAGCCACCCGAGATTATGGCGCTGTGTAGGCCTCCCGGAGCTCACGACCCACCGCAGCAAATATCGCGCGATTTGTGATGCCTTTTCCGTTCGGGCAATATAAGAAAAGAACTGTATTTTTTTTTTATTCTGAGAAGACATAAGAGCGTTAAGAAAAAAAAAACTATAGATAGAGGGGCATACGGAATGTGTCACACGTGCTTTTCTTTCTTGCACACATTCGCGGATTTCCCGAGTGTTTCTTTTCACCCTCTCCCCTCTCGCTTTCTCCATTTTGGGTACTCGCGCCCGTAAACGCACAACCACGTGACCACTTACGGACCACCCTTCGCACGTCGTGAAAGCCAATCAATGACTATCCATAGTCGCCTCCTTCCCTTTCCTCCTCCTTCCCACTACTCCTCAGAAAGTGGAGGCACAGAGCACCTTGGAGGCTTTAAAAGACAGCGCCACCGTCTCGATAGGCAGTTCCAGCACTCCGAGGTTTCAAAGCCCGATCATCTCCATTCGTTGCGCTCAGATGTCATCGGTACACGCTTCAACGCCCGTAATCGCGACTCAACCCTTCGAAGCCACGACGGTGACAACCAGCAGCTTCTGACCTGCCCAGACGGGCGACTGAAGCCCAGCGCATCCAAGTCGACGTTGAAGCAGAAACCTAGTCATGGGGCGATCACATCCAAGGCTCAACCACGACGAGGTCGTCGTCGAAAGTGAGTACGAGCACCCAACTTCTGAAGTTTCGGTTCGTGACGCCTCGGTGAGTAGCTCTTCGCTTTCCTCGGAGGAAGAAACAGCAGTCAAAGACGGCGGCAACCCGCACAGAAGGAAGCTTCGACGGCCTTTTTCGAAGAGTTCTGACGCCTTCCACAACCACGTCCAGACGCCAAACGACGATGCCGTGCTCGAGGGTAAAGACCTCCAGACGACTCAAGAATTGGCGACTGAAGTAGCATCGGCGAACCTTTCTGCGCGATGCCCGGAAATGAAAACAGCTGTGGACCATGGCGACACCCATCGCGGAAGCGAAACTTCGCCCACTATCAAGATTCCCTACAGGTGCAAAGTGCCCCACTCCCCGATCACATACGTTCTGCAAGGGTTTACTGAGTGCCCCTTCTTGGACATGCGACGCATCTCATTCTTGGAGCCTTTGCCCGCATCTTGCGTTTGCGCCATCTGCGGCGCTCTTCCTGCCAGGATCAGGCAGCTTCCCTGTGGCCACGCCGTGTGCTGGGTGTGCTGGTATATCGCCTACGACAGCGCCGACAAACCGCACCAGGACAACAGTGCGCTAAGGATGTTCCGCAGTGGCTGCTGTCCCAAGGATGGTGACCCGTTCTCCGATCCCGCTCTGGGTGATTCGACCTGCCCACCGAGTATCTCCATCAAATTGGTGTACTGTGTCTACGGAGTGCATGGCTGCCGTTGTAAGGTCGAACTCCGAGATCTAGAGGCCCACTGCCTATACGAATGCCGTTTCAACCCCATGACTCGACCTCTCTGCTGGAAAGACATGCCAGGGTGCAAGACTGATCTACATTTTCTACACCGTGCAGGATGGTCTACTGGTTGATCCCACATACGACGCACAAGAACGGCGACTGCAGCGGGAAGTTCGTTCGGCTACGGTCAACGCCTTCGAAACAGCCTTAAAAGCTACTCGGCAGTCCGACAATAAAGAAAATGTTCTTTTGAATTTACTCGGCTTGAGTGATGATTGCACATGTGTTCAGGTCGCCGGTGACGGCTTGCACTTGAACATGACGTGACTTGCTATACGACATGATACGCATTAACCCAGGTTATTAGAGACAATAAGCTAGTGTCGCTACACGCATATTTGTTTTTTTAGATTACAATATGTTTCTTCAATAAAATATACTTCGGCATATGAAGTACGGAATTAACCTAAACGAAATTACATTGATTGTTTAAAAATACCCAGTTTCGCCGGCGAAGGGCAGAAATTGTTTGCAAGGGACAGCTTTAGTGTTTGGTTTGGTATACGTCGAAATGTAGTCGATACGGTCGGTACCGCAACCTGAGGCCACACCACATTCACACAGCTACCACGACGGGCACAAAAGTGTCGATTTCATGCGCATCCGCCTCCGAGGTGTCGTCTGCACTTTTGACATGGTCCCACTCCGGCGTCACGTGCATCACAGTTAATTGCGAAAGCACTGTGCTTTCTGCGCTCATTGGACGGAAGTTGATTATATTTCATTAGAAAGCTAGCCCCGACTTTGTGAGCATTCTATTGAACACTAGTATTATCGCCTAGCCTGAAGCGTTACCTGACAGAGCTCCACACAGTGTGTGACAGAAACCGCGCTCTTACTTTGCTATGTTCATACTGCATTTCCGGTAAAAGTTTTCAGCATAACAAAATGAAGATTGCAGTGCATTTAAATGAAAGTTTATACAAAGTTATCATTATTCTTTGTAAAAGAAATAGAAATTTAATAGAAGCAAATGAATATGGGCGAAACAAAAGTTTATGAATTAAGTTATTTTTCCCTTTTGAATGCAGAACAACAAAATTTAGTGCTTTTCTAGGTTACATGTGCACTTTTTATCTTTGCGGAGTTGTATTGTGTTTTAGCGAATTATTGATGAGGTATTGGCATTTATTGTTATACTTGATCAGGCATCACCCAAGGAGAGGCAAAACTATTCAAGCTGAAACTTTGCACTTTTCAATGACCAAGCAGCAAGCCCTTCTCTATAATTTTATGAAGAGCAAATTGATATATGCTGATTCAGGTATCTACAAGGGAGCTGCGAATTTAAATTTAACAAGTTTTTTTTGCTCATCCGCTCCGTGCAAATTGTCGTTCTTTTTCATATGCATGCTAATTCACAACGAGTTTTGCAAATTAGTGGACCCTTACGATCAGACCCATACGTTCTGGACAAAAAGATATCAAGCCTTTTCACGTCAAATTCACCATTTTTTAAATGTAACGCCACTAAACATTACGAAACCGACATAACGTGGATGGATTCATCCTGCACATTTCAGTGTTTGCTTAGTCTCGTCGTTACGCCAGCCCTACGCTGCTTCAAGCACACATGCCTGCAACCAGGCCTTTAACGTGGTCCTAAGGCAGCTCACTCAATTGTGGCTGTTTGGAGAAAAAGAAACAAAGAAGGAAATGTATAAAAACGGGCAGTGCACTGTACGGCGCATCATGGCTACATGCCTGCTAGTCAGCAAGTTAGGCTATTGTGCCCAGGATTACTGCAGATGAAGATGCCAAAAATCTCATGGGTGCCTAATTTTATTCATAATTGACTCCAGTCCTCCTAGTTCCCAGGCTCATACGACGATATCTGGAAACTTGTTTTCCCCACGGGCTGAAGTGCTAGGGCTTTGTTAGAGTACTGTACTTGCCTGATTCTACGCGACGCCTGTTGAGCGACAGGATTAACAGCAAACAATGAGCGAGCCTTTATTTCCCCAACTGCAGGGAAAAGTGCTGATGGCTGCGTGATCTGTAGCATTCTGAGCCGGGCGCACCAAAGCGAATGTCACGTGCTCTGACGCCCAGGGAAGTTTTTAAACACTTGATTTCCAGTAGGTGGTCTTCTCGTACAAAGATATAGCGTATTTACTCGCGTAAGAATTGCTCTCGCATAATGCTCGAACACCCCCATCACCCACATTCTTTTTCGGGTCATCATAGTACCCTCGAAAATTACTGTAGTGATTGCAATCTGCGTGTTGCGTTGTATGGCCGCCGATCCAGCAGAGTTTCGTGCCATTTTTTTTTGCGAAGCCATTCTGCTATTGCAGGCGCAACAGCGATCATATAATATCGAGCGATGCTTAAGAGATGAGCCGCCGCGAGAACGACGATGAAGTTGGTCGGTGCCCTTGTCGCGAGCGAGTGTCAGACTGGCTGCCTGGCTCCAGTGTAAATAGCGCGTGAATAGCATCTATCTTCTGTGTCTTTCCACACGTAACAATATGATCTAAAGTCTCCGAATCTAGCACAGCAATAAAGAGAAATACCCATGACAGCGTGAAAACGCGAACAGCACTTGCACAATAAGGGCAATTTAGACTGATGACTTTTAGAAAGAAGTAAAATTGCAAGTAATCTCTTAATGCAGCTCCTGCTTGTATAGAGCGTGTGATCTTAGCCCAAAGGCCAGTGTGAGGATATGCCATTGGGCGCCTGTGTCGTGGGGAGGTAGAGGCACTATCCTTCGGGAAACCGACGAAAAACGGCTGTCGGCGAAACTTGGAAAGAAATCTTTGGGCTGTGGGCAAGGCTATGTGCGAGTGCTTCCGATGGTCATTGTGATCATAACGATTGCGCAATCAGTGCTAGCCGGGGTGAGGGCGCGTACATTTCCCAATGCGTACGTTCTGTGCTACCGCTTCCTTTACCATTCCGCTGTACCGCGGCTCTGAAACTCGAATGACGTGACTTGCAAAGCCATGCGAGCGGGCTCTCTATAGATGGTACACCCGTGACAGCGTGCCAGGTGCGCTGGAAGTCCGCGTGATTTCTATCCCAGTAAAGCAGTCGAACCACGTGTACTATACCAACTATTATGTAGGCGTTCGCGAATAGTACCTTTTGAGACCAATGGAAAACTGGCAATGACAAATCGAATCCAATAATGAGTATTCCATTCGACAACCGAATCGAAAAGCCAGTTATTACAAACGTTATACAGATTTCGCGCACCGCTGCTAGTATTCTAGTAGAATTTATACCCCTACTAGGATTTACAGCTTCTGTCCCGTGATAGAGGTCCAAGACTGCAATATACTTTGGTAAACGGCCAATTAAGCGGGCAACAGCATTTGACAGTCGGCAGACGTTGAAACAAACCCATAAAATAAACATTTCTATTTGTGCGCACGTGCGCATATTCATCATGTCATTGAGTGACACTTATTAGTTAAATCATGATGCCTTCTTTTGCTACTGTTTTTAGCTGCAGCGAATGCAGTGACACGCAGGCAGTATTCTTTGGGTTGCATTCCTTCCTTCACATGTTCGCTTGTCGAATTCTTCGTGAATCTGACAAGTGCCTTAGGTGGTGTGAGCACATGAAACGGGAAGGATTTGTCTGCAATATCGTAATTGCGGAACACATATTTGAGGTAAGTGGTACACAAGGAGGTGCAAAGAACGCAGCTGGTATTGTTGTGTGTTTATCTGTACTAGATGCTATAAATACTATGTTTCTCAAGTTTCTCTCAAACCCTTTCCCACGCCAACAGTGAACCAAAAGGCTAAACGCACATGGGCGAAGGAATCGGAAATAATCCCGCACCATTGCCGGCTTGAGGTAATTAGGCACGACGAGGCGATCCCGGCTTTAACACGTGATTTTCTGTCCGCGAGTTCTGCCGCTTCGTCCGTAGGCCGTACAGACCAAAATTTCAGCTGTTCATGACATCTCTATTTCTGCGCCCAAGCACTGCAAATACTGATGACAAGCATTGCAAGGGATTTGCCCGCATGCTTCCATATGCCGATGAGTGCTAAAAACTATTCTGCCTGCATGCACACAACGTCTTTCGAAAAGGACAGGAGGCTACGTCACGTGCAACTCGAGTAGTGAAGCAGGCCGCAGAGAGTAAGGACGCTATCCAGCCGCATCCGCTTACCTCGACCTTACGCGGCGAATGCGTAATTTCTTCAACGCTTAGTCTTACACGAGACAGCTGAGTTCACATCAAACGTTACCTTGCGTGCACCATTCCTGTCTGTCTGCGTAGTACAAAGAACACACCGAGAGATGTTTCCTTGAGGCGTTGCTGGGCGCCATATTTCATACACTCTGAGGGGGTTGAGCATTATCATTGCCTCACATGGCACATCGCATCGTGGCAGAAGCATTAAACTTGAACTGGATTATGGGGCTGTAGGTGCGAAAACCACATTAGGATTTCGATGCCGACCATAGTGCCGCACTCCGGATTAATTTTGATACCGTGGTGTTCTTTAACGTGTCCCTAAATCAAAGTGCGTGAGTGTTTTTTTTATTTTGACCCTGTCGAAAGGCGGCTGCCTCGGTCCGGATCAAATACACGACCTCGAGCAATACCATAGGTTCAAAGCAACCGCGGTGGGCACAGAATTGTTGATTTGTCTTGCGACAGCTTCCGTTGTGTCGCCCAGACGCTGCAGTGCGCTTTAATTACTGCAGCTCTGCTTCTGCACACCTGCTGTAATTTTTCCGCTTCACATACCTGCATGCTGTTTATTTCTCAGAAATGGCAGGAACGTACTGTTCCATAGCTTGAACTTAAGCTTATCCCGTTTTCCCGCAATCGCTGTCGTATAGCAGTAGGGTTTCCTTGCCTTCACAGGTCACGTTCCCCCAACCCCACCTCGGTGTCCAGTACAACTGCCTCTTCTACTGCCTCCTCTTTAGTTCTATCACCATCCCGTCTGCACTCGCACGGAAGTTGACGGCATTGTGCACAGTCGACGCGGTGGGTCCAAACGTGTTTCTCGCGTCGCCTTTCCTCTGTGACCAGCTCCTCTCATGTATACCACCCACAAACTAGTTGATGATCAACGTCACTCAAGGTTTCTGTCTTTTTTGTTACATGTGTGGTGTTTCGCCCAGGTAGTGAGCACTGCAGTCTGCAGACCATTTACCAAGACGATTTTCGAAGCAGTGGCCCGTAGTCATACGACAGCCACGTCAAGAACGAAAGTGACGAACCAGTACCACGCTTAACGCCCACATCAGCAGTCCGTAGCATTTTACATAAAGAAATGTTCGACCAAGCAATCGTTGAAAGTATCTGCGGAGCGAAGGCCACCATGCACAGCAACTGGACAAGAATGGTGCCAGGCATAACATGTCCTGAGCAGAAGGGGGAGGGGGAATTTTCCTCAAAAACTGTAGGTCACCTGTCGCAGCGTCGCAACAGGGACAGACCGGAGCATGCTGCGACGGCGAAAAGCAGATTCCCCCCCCCCCCTTCCTTTTTTTTGCTTCACATGACCGAGTGGTGTCGACTGGTGTGGCCATCTGAATTACACCGGAGATGTTGACAATAATACCCTCCCACTAGTTCGCTTTATGGCTGCAAGCCCTGCGTAAGCTGTGTGCTTGAGAAATGTGCATGATGTTTATTTTTCAGAGATAGAGCAAACGTACCCTCCCGTCAATTGAAGGTGAAATTTTCCGGTTTGTATACGACTACCGCCATGCCTAGCAGTACCGTTTCCTTGCCGTATATTAGGCCGGCTTTTCCCACTACCGAAGTCTCCCTATTTCACGAGCAAAGGGGTTCATTTGCAACTGCGAGCTTCTTCTACACACTTATTGCCTTAATTCGCCCTACCATTCTATCTGCATTCCTTCTCGAAGATAACACGTGTGCACAAATCTACGCTATGCAGTTTCTAAGTTCATCTCGCCGGCATAATTCGGTTTCCCGTGATGGTCACTACATTAAGGTACAAAGTAAAACTCTCTAATAAACTGTCGTGGTTCCGTATGAGCCTGCCAACAGAACGCCACCTTGATAGCATAGCATAAGGCCTGTGCATTTCCATCCATGACGTCATGCTACGTTGCCCGACTGCCATAGAATCTAATATAAAGCTCGCAAGTAAGCCACTGGGATTCTGGCCTCGCCGGGCGGCATCGGCGGAGGCTTCGAGGAAACAGCACCACGTGGTTTTCTACAGCATTGCGCGAGTGGATTAGGCATGCTGACGAAGGTAAAACGGCCAAAGCGCAATAAAAAATTAAGAGCAAGCCAAGATGGCTTCATCGAAGCAGCAGCAAACCAAAATACACCATAGCTACACCGTCGTCTTGTCACATATTCGCGTACACCAAATCAGCCGTCGAGTAGTGCTGATTTCTTAAAATATTGCCTCTCTTTTCTATTCTGAGGTATGCAATGAAACAGAACTATAGGTGGATGGATATAAAATAATTTTTGAATACGAATGGCCAAACCCAGACGCATATATTGACCGCAAAAATATTTATTTTTACCAACTGGGTAACAAGCATGTACCGACTAGGGCAAAAACGACAGGTTTCGGCGTTCCCCGCCGATAAAATATTTTGAGTGGCAGCAGCATATTCTATCTTTGTGGCCAGGTTTTGGGTGAGGGGCGTACTACAGAAGAAATTTTATTAATGCATAAGGGAGCTCTGCCCCTGGGAAAGATTATTCTTGGCCGTTGAAGTGAACACACCTGATTCTGGACTCTTCTTTCCCCGGAGCCACTTTCGTGAAGAGAGTGAAAATCGGCATCAAATATAAAGATGTTGCTTCCTGGTGTACAATCAGGGATCCTACACATCTAATGAACTGCTTGTCACAGCTACGCGTCGAAGCGGAACTGTGTCAACGGCATTCTTTTCATCATATTCACTATGAGTAAAAAAATATCATTATTATATATGTCCAGAATGCTTTTTCCTGATTGCAGTCTGCATTTACTAAATGATGGCACGCATTAAGGAAACCGTGCTTCTCATAAACTCAACTGTGTCTGATTAAAGCGAAAGTGGTCATAAAGGTCATGGCTTAAATTTCTTTAAGAGCAATTAGGCCCCAATCATGCAATTACGTCAGAAGTGTTCGGTATCATCGAGTAACGGCTAGCACTCGGGACTATATATGAATCCAGCAATGCGACTTCTAATCTCGGTGAGAGCTTTTTTTTTTCTTTTCTTTCTCTCAGGGCATCAACCGTGCTTAGTGAGCGGCAGCCGCGTTGCTTGAGTCTATTTAGAATCCGGCGTGGTCTAATGATTCCACTTCCGGCTACTAAAACGTACGGACGTGTTTGCATGAGCTCCAACGGGGCGGTGATAGCGGCTTAGTTTAGCCGTGTAAACAGGGATGACAGGAAAAACAGCCAGGACTATCAAGTGTTACTGCCTCATTTGTGAGAAGCTCTGGTTGGTTTGAACGCGTTTTTTTTTTTTTTTGCATCGTGACCTACGAGCAACGCCGTAAGTGTGGAAGATTACCGGGATTCCCGTTGTCGTTTGGAATTGCTACCTGAGGCTGATGTTTTAGGAGTATTTCATAAAAATCATTTCTCGGCTTTTAAATTCCGGAGCCATGAAAGCATGCAGAAGTTGTTGACCACTGAAAACTTTTCTGTGAAAGGCAGAAAATGTCTAGAAATAGACCCGAGTAACCAAGATGTCCGAGTTAAAATCCACTGGGTTCTTCCTAATGCGACGAATGACGACATTCGTATGGCCTTTGAGTCATACGGCGAAGTAATGGAAACGACAAAGGAGCGCTTATGTGCCATTGGTACTTATGAAAAACCAGAAGCTAAAAGCCGGAGTCACGACTGAAGACATTCCTTGGGAAGTGCGTGTCGTCAGTGATTCTGTTCTCGCAGCTCTTCCAGGCAAGGCGCCACATTGATTGCGCTGTCAAGTAAAAAGTTTATACGTGCCACCAATGCCGACTCCCCCGATGTTCACCTGCCGACAGTCTGGCCTATAGAGAAAGACATTCAACAAGAGCAGAAACTACTATAGACCGTTTTTTCGTAGGCGCCGCCATATTGTGAGCGCAGTGGCGCCACCTATGAGCAGCGCCATACTGGCTTGGGTGAAAGCGGTCTTTTGCATGGCAGGTATACGCTCGGCGGCATGGTTCTGGCGTTTGTTTTCGCCGTCGTGCGGCCTGTTTAGTATTAGGTGTGTCTTCCACGTGGTAAACGGTTCTGTGAGACGTGCTGAAGTGGTTTAAGGCGTCATGGCCGGAATTTCTGCTGGCGTTGAGGTGGACGGAACACGCAGCGCGATGTGTGCGCGGATATTCGAGTCTACAATCAGCCTCGGAGATTAATCGTGTAGTTCTGAATGTTACAGTCATAATGTGACCTTATTGCAGTATTGTCGTCTATTTCTAAGCTGCAGTTTAGGAGCCATGAAACATACGCGACGATCGTAACAGCGTGAGCGTGGGTACAGTTCTGCTACGATACGAGCTGTGATGTTATACTTTGACTGCGTTCAGACAGTTCGCTGCAGGTTACATTGCCTGACTACTTGGTTCCATGGATGAGGTTTCCGCCCCTGAATAAAATAGTTTTGACAAGAGATAGCAGCATACCTTACTGTCTGAATTACGCTTGTCCAGCAAAGGGACTGTTTACGAACTGCGCGAGCGTCCTAAGCAGTGGTAGGTGCTGGATTACATATATCTTTGTTCTATATACCTCTTTGTACAAGCATACCGCATAAGCGGTTATATATTTATAAACGTTGTGCGGCGTGACTATGCGAGGCCCTGTTGCGGTGTTAGCCCGTTTTCTCTTGCGTTGTCTAGAAAGAGGATGATAACCGATTTTCTTTTTCGGTTGTGTTCGTTCCGTTCTCTACGACGCACTCACACGTATTACGAAAATTTTGTCCACAAAAATAGGCATCGCATTCTTTTTATGCGATCCCTCATATATTATGGCTGTATGCAGGCCAAAAAGCAATGCCGAAGCGCACAGCTTACATATGTACCGTGCGGGATCACCACCGCAGTGATCGCTGTGTTGAGCAGCGCCATCGGCCTCATGCAGGAAGGCTAGCGTAGACATATGGTAATTTCAAGCCTACTAGACTTGAAATGCGCGAGAACGATGCCGGTGCATCACAATTATTTCATTGCGCCTGCCGCTTAGATGTTTCGCGGTTGCCTTAGGTTGGCCGTGCACGAGCATGCGCTCTTATGCTTTATGTTTAACTCCCTATGCCAAGCGATCAGATATTGAGCAGATTTACCATTTCATGCTGCTAATAAAGAGACACCGGTTTTCTTCGCCGAGTTAAAACCGATATAAGCAAAATTGTTCACAACACATACACACACCGCGACTGATAATGTGCGTACACCGCGGCTGATAAAACGCGTCGCATTTTCGCGCCCCCAAAAGATATTTCCGCCTATTGTAGTTACCGATGCACCGAAAGGCTTCCCTGACGACCTTATATGAACGGACACGGCATAAATTTCACAGAGTACGATCTAAAACATCAAGAAATCGTTCCGCAGCACGCGACAGCAATACTTTCAAGCAGCGCCGCGCCAGATCGCCCAAGCCAGAGAGGAGGAAAGGTTCTCCGCGAGCCCTATCCTCCTCGCCCGATGAAACGGTCTATAGACCGTTTCATCGTGCTGTCGACGGATATCACGTATGGAGACATTGATTTCCTGGTAAATGCTACCGCTGCGCACTTCTCGTATGATATATGAAGTCCTTGTTCTCGAAGGTAGGATGATGTTAAAGTAGCCGACTTTTGAAGCCGCGCGCGAAGCTGCAGTCGCGTCACAGCCGACGTCCAAATGCAAATGTCGTCGGCATAGATGGAGAGCCTAACGGTGCCTGGCAGGATGTCGGCGTGTCCAATGAGTGTTAGACTGAAGAGCGTTGGGCTGAGTACTCCGCCCTGAGGCACCCCATGGTTACTGTAATGCTGGGAGGTCGGGCCATCCTCGGTAAGTACGAAAAAAGGATCTCGTATGTAGATAGCTACTTATCCAATTATATACTTTGCCGCCAAGTCCTACTGCCTCTAACGCGTTCAAACTCGCTTCGTGCGTTACGTTATCGTACGCTCCTTTAACATCCAGAAACAGGGCAGCAGATAATCTTTTGCAGAACTTCTGGTGCTCGACGTACGTCACCAAGTCGATAACGTTGTCTATGGAAGAACGGCCCCGCCTGAAACCGGCCACTGCATCTGGGTATACCTGGTAATGTTCGAGGTACCATTCTAGCCGTGCTAGAACCATCCTCTCCATTAGTTTTCCGATGCAAATGGCAACCGCAATTGGTCGGTATGATGCAATGTCTACAGGCGACTTGCCAGGCTTGAGCAGTGGAATTATGCGACTGGTCTTCCATTCTTGGGGAACCGTACCTGTCCGCCAGGAGCTGTTGAACAGGAGCAGGAGCACTTTTCGAGCCTCATCACCCAGATTACACAGGGCACGGTAGGTTATACCGTCGGGTCTTGGTGAAGATGAACGCTTGCACAAGGCCAGTGCAGCTTCGAGCTCGTCCACGGAGAAAGGACTATCCATGCGGGGGTCGCGTGAAATCGGTGAGTGGAAAACGAAAATGCCAGAAGTCAGAA
The DNA here is from genome assembly GCF_038994185.2 of Dermacentor albipictus. Classification (NCBI taxonomy): domain Eukaryota; kingdom Metazoa; phylum Arthropoda; class Arachnida; order Ixodida; family Ixodidae; genus Dermacentor; species Dermacentor albipictus. Next base: position 81,530,449 of record NC_091826.1, read on the forward strand.
TAGGGCACCGGCCAACGGCAGACAGTGTTGTGCGAAGAAAAAAAACTTTGTCTACTTTTTTCGCATCTCATTTATTACCTAAGAGTGTTTGGCGAACATGCCCTTTTTGCTCGTTGCCAGGACACTATAGTTCAACGCGTTCTAATGACGAGGACAAAAAAGGAGACCTTTTTTTTTTCCTTGTCTAAACTACGCGCTCAACTAATGCCATTCAAGATGACCTAAATAATTCATTTCGCCACGGTTGTTGAAATTGACAGTGTGCAAAAGCGAATACGAGGGCGTCAACGATTTTCTCAAGAATCCGTACACGCCGGAGGACACTGCACGGTTGTGCCAGGCGTTGGGTTGTGTGCAGGACGCGAAAGAACAAAGAAAGAAAGAAAGTTGCAGTGAGCAGAATGCACGCCCAGCTTTCCAATCACAAAAACAGGGAGGGTTTAGGTGGTTTCATAGAACTGATGTCGTTATAAGGGGTCAGCAGTGCTGCAGGGGCGTTTGCTCCATTGTTGGTCAGACACAAACAGCCTTTGAGAGCGGAGGAAAAATTGAACCGTTACCATGGTTTTTCTACACGAAAGGATACATTGCACCCTGCTACGGCTGTTAACACTGTCGTTGATGCTGCCACATCGTTTGCCTCTGAACCTTCCTGCGAACGCCGGGCATAAGAATTATACGGTTCACCAACAGCATATCTGGTGCATTGCACGAGGCATCTTGTTTTCGTTAAAAAGTGTGCTATTGATTATGCAATAAAAATCATATTTCAGTGTAAATTACGGCTCTACGGCGAAGCCAAGAGACGTTACGCCTTCTTAGGCTACTGTGAAAAAAATTAATTATAGAACACCTGATAACATCTTTGTCCTTGAAGAAGTATAAATAGCGAATTTCAAGGCCATCACATTTAAATGCACACTAATTTTTTTAAAGGTATTGAATATAGCACCTGATTCATGATATTTTTCATCGAATTTCCACGGTAAATCCAGGCAATATCGAAAACAAGCGCTCCGGGAGCGCAAGGAAGAGGGCCCATGCATACTGCATGTATTTGCATGCGTATGACATACAATATGCATATGAGATGCATACTGCGTGTTGCTTTTGTTCCACGCGCGCGGGCGCCCCGACGAAGAAGACGCACTGCTCCGGTGTCTTGAGTTGTCCTCTCAACTGGCCGTCGCTGGAGTTGTTTTTATAAATATACATTTTAAATAACCTTTACTATTGAATGCATCGTTAGGGTAACAATATGAAACTGAATCGCCCCGTGAAGAAGTTTGAAACTGAAGGTCTCGGCCAATCGCGGCGCCTACTGATACGGCACGCTTTGCTTGGCAAGGACATGCGGCTGTGTGTCGGGTCGGGATTTGCTGCGGCGTGCTGTCATTCAAACTTGGTCCCAAATTTATTTACAGGGCGTTGACGTTTGACTCGAAGCAGGAAGTACTTAGTCTCGATGTTGCCTGGATATGGCCTTCAGCTTCGATTACGAATATCTCAAATTACGTGCGATTGTTTGGAATTTGAAAAAAATTGGCATGTCATAATTTGTGATGCCCTACAGATGTTCCATATAAAGAACTGCCCCCTCCTTAAAGATCAAGACATAATTAATGAATTTTCGTTATTTGTCTTTTGAGAGCCACATAAACCGCTGAAATGTATTTCCGCCTCGTCGAGGCTCTCGTATGCCATGACTACAGGCGTCTCACGGTCACAACTTTCTTGTGAAAAACTGTATTGTCAAGAAAAAACACTCTGCTTAGGCGCACTCAAAACGCCTGAAGTTCGCAACGAATGCTTCGCATTATGAAAGCTCTACAGTACAACCTCATGGAAATGATGCACAGTCGAACACTATGTGAAAAAAATTGCATTAATTGTGCACATGATGAGCAATAAAATATGAAACAGGAAATTGCCAACCGCCATGTTTTTTTGGTTGCGTCGAATATATAAAGTTGTCGTATTCATTGCAGCCAAAGTAGTTTCTCCGTTTCTCTTCTGCTTTTGTTGTAGAGCTTGAACCAATTACAAAAGTGCCAACGCTAACAACCTCCAAGTTGTGCGGTCTGATGTGGGATTCTCTCCCCGTACTCTTGGGACAAAGGAACGACAACACAAGGACAATCACAAGGGCATTTATTGCACCTTTCATACATCAATGCCTGCTAGCCGAGTTGATATCCACAAAACATGCCGATGGGCGCGCGACAAATCTAGAAGTCCGACTCACCGCGACCGTAAGCGAGCGAATATGTTCGCCCCATGCTGGATCCCAACGCCTGGTCGTTCGCGTGTATAGTCACGCGAATTGTGGCTCGTTGGAAGGCGGCCACGCGAGGCGGTCTCGCAGAAGCCTGGGTCGCCGCGCGCTCGCGGGAGACGTCCCCGCCGCGCGCCGACCTGCCGTGAAAGAGGGGCGCTGCCCGCGCGGCACGTCCGTGCTGCTAGCTGGCTCCAACCCATGAGAGCAAGCGCCTTCCTTTCGGCGCCCAAGTAACCTCGCGGCGTTAGCAGCGCAACACTCGCGCCATCTCTCGGACTGCGCCTGTACCATTCCGACCGCCGCATGTGTGGCGAAGCCGCTCTACAGGAGACGCGCTATGCGGGAAAAACATCAAGGGAGGCGCGAGGGTCGCGCATCCACACAAAGTGCATAGTAGCTTTGAAGTTCATAGTTACGTGGGAGTTGTCTCCCAGTCGTCGATTGCCGCGCGGATTAGGACAACATCCCAGAAAAGCTTCACGGTGGCGTGAGAATTTTCTGCCATTCTTATTCATTAAAAGTATCCCTGGCATCGAGAATGCCAACATTCGCCTTCTGTTCAGCCATACACACAGCCACTGATACTTTGGATCTACATATAAAATAAGAACCACCAATGAATATTCTAATCGAATATTAGTTATGACGTTTATAATAAAAAAAATTCAAGTATTGCAAACTCGATCAGACATCCTTCAACGAAACGGCGTTCTATGAAGCAAAAAATGATCACGTTTCCGTCGCGTTCTAAAGTAGAGATTTCGTGCATGACACCAAACGGCCCAGTCATCTCTCAGTGAAATGTCGTCTCAGTATGGCTCACTACTGTTTGTCCTTTCTCTTTGACCCACACATACCGCGGTCGCTTAGCGCGCGTGTCCCGTGCTCAGGGGTCATGTTAAAGATATCCTGGTGGTCAGAATTAATCCGAAAACCCCCACTACGCTGTACTTCACAATAAAATCGTGGTTTTGGCTCGTAATACGCCCGAACTCATTCGCTATTTCTTTGTCCCAGGTGACTTCGTATATGCGTGAACCTTTGTGAAGGTCGAAGTGCTTAGTTCAAACAGTACATGATGTTGTTACCAAAAATAGATAGCAATGGTGAAACATTCCGCAACGTCAAGAAATGAGCAACGTTTTCAGAAAAGGACAATAACTGCAATACTCCAGGTTCCTCTGCCAAAACCACAATCAAAACAACGGTGCCAGGTCGTAGTAGGGGGCTCGAGAATAATTTTAACTCGGGATTTCTTCACGTACCCATGATGCACGGTACACGAAATATCAATGTGGCTGTGAACCCGCAACATCCTTGATAACTGCTATTGACACCATGAGCCACTGAGCTATCATGGTCTGTAAGAAAGGGCCCCTTCTTGTCCATTGCCGAGGACACACTTTGTTGCCGAAATGAAGCATCAGTGCCCCTTGTTCACAAATGTTTTATAGCACCAGACAAACACCTTGTGCTCTGTCTCTCTGCCTGAACAACAAATAAGTTCAATTGAGGCGACGAGCCCTAATGGAACAAGTAATGTCACTGGAGCCAAAACTTCGATCACGGGGCAAGTCTACGTCCGGGCAGCACCTGTCATCTTTAGCAGCGCTTTGTGCGCGCGTATCCCACTCGCCCCCCCCCCCCCCCCCCCTCTAAGGGGCAGAAATTAAGTAAGAAGCCTGGACGTGTTGTATAGCAACTAGCGTCAAAGCACAATAATAACGGCCGTCGGGAAGAGAATCCGCACCAGAATCCAAATCGGCAGGGTCAAAGGGAAGGTTGGACTTCTGACAGAAAGGGCGACCAAGGGGAGTTCTGGTTGCTAAGGCTGCCACCAACCGTTACGAGCTGGTACATCCCGTGGCTACGGGGGCGGGGTTTCTGCGACTTTCAACAGCGTTTGCTTAGAGCCCGAACAAGACTGACCACCGGAGAGGGTACGACTTGGAAAACGAGATGATGTAAAACACTAACATATGTAAAGACATCATTGAGTGTGAGCGATGTGCTCCAAGACAAAAAGTACGGAAACGTTCGGTGTGCGTGCTCATGAACGAAAGGGCAGAGAAGATCTGTGCGTGCCAGGCCAGACATCAGGCCTTCTGGTGTCCCACATGATGAGGACAACCTCCTTCTTGCTTCCTGGTAGAGGGCCTTGCCAGCACACTGGTCAGCTTACACAGAAGAATAAGGGGTACCATTATGTGAACACCACGCACTGTGGGAATCGATGTGAACATCGATTCCTACTGTGTTTGGGAATCTTTCTGTGTTGTTTGATTTGGATACCGATACTCAGCGGTAATGGTGACAGCGAATCATTATATTTCTTCAGCGTTTACTGCAAGACGAGGGCAGTGATTTGGTGGCAACTGTTACCTTGCGTGCATCACTGCTGTTTGTCTGCGTAGTGCAATGAACATACACCGAGACGTGTTTGCTTAAGGCGTGGTTATGCGTCATTGTTTATAAGCTATGAGATGGTTGAGCACTGTCATTGCTTCACATGGAACATCGCGCATGGCAGCAGAAGTGGTGGAATAATTATGGGGCTCCATACGTGCCAAAACCACAATCGGATTATTAGTCACGCCATGGTGGCGGACTCGGGATTAACTTTGGTACCCAGCTGTTTTTTAACGTGCACCTAAATGTAAGTGCCCGACCGCTATTGTATTTCGCTGCTTTCGAAATCGGCTTCCATGGTGGGGATTGAACCCGCGACGTCGAGCAAGGCTATAGCCGCATAGCACGGAAATCTTGATTTGACGTGTGAGCGCCTGCGTATTGTTGCATAGAACCTTCGGTTATTTAATGTGCTTTTGCATCGGCAAACCATCGGTCATTTGTCCGGTTGACAAATGTTCATGGTTTTTTCTTAGAAATTGCAGAAACGTATAATTCCTTCAGTTCTTCTGCAACTGTTGTCATGTCTGTGCCTATTGCAGTAGCGTTTCCTCACGTTTATTTCCTTAAGGTAGCGTCTTCCTTCTCCCAACCATCGGCCCCATAGGGTAACTGCGAGCGAAGAATGCTGAGGCTGTTGTGCACTGAATTCGCTATTACGCCGCTTCTACCAATTCTCTGCCTCATCGCCTTGCCCCCTCTTTACCACTCTATTAACCCTTTAAGGGTCGAATTATTAAGAAAAAGCTTTCCCAGGTGGTCAAATTAGTTTATTGCGGATTTTGAATCTACAAAATGTATAAAGTCGGGAATAAATAGTAAAAAATAATTAGGAACAGTATTTTGGGGTCGGCATCACTCAGAACTGCAAAATGTTCAATAATATTTCCGAGCGTGGTACTCCTTGAAACACGGGTCCACGCACAGCGCCTTATCGCAATCTGCACAGCTAAAATGCGTGTCTGTTCTCTTGGAGCGTGGAGCTGTGTTGGCGCACACGACACCTCTGCGTGCGGCTGCCTTGGACAGAGGTCGGAGGCACCCTCTCGCGTAATCGCATTGCCGCAGAGAGCGAGAATACCTCGTGAGCGGTGGTGACAAGCAAACTAAGAGCAGCGACAACCAAGATAGAAATCAACTTCCACCACCCTGCAAGAGAGTGCCGACAAAGAAAAAAACTGGCGTTCGCGCGCCTCCGTTGCGATCACGCGGCGAAACCGAAACCGCCAAAGGGGCGCTGGCGCAGTCTGAGCGACGCGCTGAAGCTAGCAATCAGTTCTGTTTATCTCCCCAAGAACGTAGCGCCGATTTCAAACGCATCTTGTAAGTGCTAAGAGGTGGCAGCACCTCCCGGTTACCACGCATCGTCATTATGGCGCGAAATTTCAAACGGAGGGTCGGAACCGTACCGGTACGGCGTTGACCTTGCGGGACAGAATACCGCCGCCGTACATGTACGGCTAAATCGTGAAAGGGTTAACAACTCATTGAGGCTTACACGTTATTAGAACTGTAAGCGCTGCAGCGTCTGCGGTGCCTATGTGGGGGGTCACGAATAATTAAAGCTGTCGAAAGGCTAATGTGACGACACCCACAGATCTGCAAAGAGCACTGTGCACGTGGGACGCGATAAAAATCTCCAAATGAGTTTCCCACGTCGCCTCACCTCTCTTCCACGTTATCTTCTTATATATATTCACGGTTTGAACCCCCCCCCCTGCTTCGTGCAAGAATGCAGGACCATGCAGTAGAAGAGTTGGAGGGAGAAGGAAAGAAATCTTCGCGCTAAAACCACACCGTGGCGAAGATGGGGTGAACGGAGGAAAAAAGAAAGTCGTATTTGCACTGGCGCCTAATCCCGTCGCACAAACCAGGCGGACAAGCGTGGCGAATAGGCACGTCCCCTCTCAGCCACTTGCCATCCGTTTCCTTCATCGCCACACACAGCGCACCGTGACATGGTGTTTCTTTTTTCTTTTTTTTTTAGCAGGTATAAGTAGTTTGCGCCCATCCAGTGTGCTTGGTTTCCAGGGAAAGTAGGAACTATTCAGAAAATCTCTGTGGAATTCTGTAGATTGGCAGTGAGAAACGGCCACAGAAGGGGCAATGCTGACGAACTTCAAGTGCCTTGCAGGTTTGAATTCCACTGTTAACTCGGCATTGTGAGCCAGCCGTGAATTTCTGCGTAAATGAGAGCCACATTGCAAGGGACCGCAACCTGGGCAAGGAAACTGAATTCCACCAATCGGCGTTCCGTGAGTACAGCTGAGAACTTGTTGGAAAGAAAATGCATCCACGTATCTCCACGAAATAAGAAGAAAGGGAAGGAACATACCATACACCAAGAAGTTAGAGAATTTTTGTTAAAGAATAAATAAAGGAAGGGTAAACTGAGTATGATGGTAAATAAGAAGAACAGGCTAGTGACAAAATACCAGAAATACACATTTAAATAAACGAAATGATTCAGGGTCGCGTTTTGCAGCAGCCTTGGTCCAAGTAGTTGTAAAATAGAAGAAATGTATCAGGAAAAAGTAAAAACGACAGATTAACAGAACCAAAAACAGGCGCTACGAGCCGCTACCACTAGACAAAGAAATGCTGAAATTTCTGTTATTAGTAAACCGGGGAACTCATTCGCTATGTCAACCACACAGCTGTAGCTGTAGAATGCAAATTTTACATTCAACAATGAAGTAAAAATATTTACATTATACATTCAAAGTTTAGGTCTTACGGAGGTAGAAAATATAGCCACATAACTGAATAAAGCAAGCATATACAGCCGTATCTCTTCCAAAAGTACAATACACTCGAACAAACAGGTACAAATATTTAGATGGGAGCTCTTGAATGTGTTTGTAATAATAACCACACAATTATAACCAGTAGGCCTGGTTAATATATCTCTGAGACCTCTTGATGCTATTACAGAAATTGCCTTGAGAGAAGTTGCCAAAGCAAAATACTGTGGCTGCAGCTCTATCACTAGAAAGGATAAGTCGCATCTTGGTGCGGTGGTTTTCAACGATGTACGCTCTAGCCACGTGGTTTGTTCATGCACCCAGGGTCTTCTACAATGCGTCCACGATACATTTGGCTAACTGAACAAGGCATCTTGTTTAAAATTTCAACACAAACAGGAGAAACGTTATCTAAGATTCCCATACGTACATCAATTTTCCAGGGTCAACTGCAGCCTTAGCAGTAACTTACTGGTCCAACTGCTACATACGATCATCAGAATTAGGAGGCGTGTATAATTAACCTATCTGTAATAAGTAGAACATAGCCAGTGCACTAAACCTCACCGCCAAGAAATAAATTTGGAATTCGAGTTGTGAAACGAAATATATCTCGCCAACCTTTTCAAGCGTAGGTATTAATTGCAGGCAACGAAATACTTGTTGAAAGCGTTCGAAATATACAGATTGGCTGGAATTAGGGGTGATTCTGTGCAAGACCACGTAATTGTGATCTCTTTTATAAACGGCCTAATTTAATGCAAAAAGAACGCAATATAGAGAAAAAACATTATTCTGTAATAACAAGGAATACTTGAAAGTGATTGAAACGTCACCGCGGCAGCTGGGAGATATCAATTCAGTCTTTGATCATTCTTCCAATGATCGAAGATGTCATGCGTACTTAAAAATATTCATTGAAGAGACGGCTTAGTCTGTGATTTCAAATAGCTCTGCAGTTTCGCGATAAACGCCCGAATTCAATTTTGTTACTATTGAAATTTGGAAGCACCAAAATCTGCAGTCTTTATGCCTTTGACGCATCATTGTGCCGGCAGAAGGTCAGGTATTACATGGCGAAGGCATTTTAATTTCCAATCCTCGACTATCGATTGCGATGACCGTGTGGGATACTTTTCTAAGTAGACATTTCGTCAGCGCAAGCGAAGTGCAAGCAACAAGTGGTCATTCTGAACCAAGCCTTTGCTGATTTTTTTTAGTGACACCATGATAGCCTAATGTTTAGTTCCATTTTTTTTCTTTTTTTTCAGATGTGTCAGCTGCTTGCAACATTTTCGTCTGGTTAATTGTGATTGCTGATTTGCTATTGTCTTAGTGAAACCGAATATAGTGCAATGAGACGGAGTGTTTAACCAGCAGTTGGAAACCTATAGGGAGGTCAACAACAACTCCACAGAAAAGAGACGCTTTAATAAGTGTTAGACATAAGTTTGCGTGCTAATTATGGCAGTAAGTTTATACTTCATGAACGTAGAATAAGTAAAGGACAGCAGAGGCACTAGTACCAACTTGTGTAAATGCAAACCAAGCTCATTGTAGCTTCTACCAGCAAAAATACCACGTGTTGGTGACACGCCACCATTCGCCCCTTTTTTGTCATATATTTGCATTGATGAAATTGTTTTCCCAAGGAGAGAAAGGGAAATACAGCTCGCACACTTACTGCGCAAACATAATTACCTAAAGCCAATGACTTAAAGACTGAACGGGTCAGGAAACTCACGTACAGACGCTCGCCGTTTTATATCCCGTAAAATGTTTCCGAAAACATCGTGAGCTTTGTGGTTTCAGGGTTGTAGCCCGGTGTTTCCACTTTTGTAATTCAAGGCTGAAGCGCACTCCATAAGACGATTATTTAGCCACCTGAGATTACGGCGCTGTGTAGGCCTCCGGGAGCTCAAGACCCACCGCAGCAAATATTGCGCGAGTTGTGACGCCTTTTCCGTTTGGCCACAAAAAGAGAAAAAAAAAACGGGATATATTTTTTTATTCTGAGAACAGATAGCACCGTTAAGAAAAAAAAAACTAAAAATAGAAGGGTACATGGAATGTAACACACGTGCTTTTCTTTCTTGCACACATTCACGGATTTCCCGAGTGTTTCTTTTCACCCTCTCCCCTCTCGCTTTCGCCATTTCTGGTACTCGCGCACACAAACGCAAAACGACGTGACCACTTTAGGACCACCCTTCGCACGTTGTGAAAGCCAATCAACGACAACCCATAGCCGCCTCCTCCCCTTTCCTCCTTATTCCACTCCCGCCTCCTCCTCCTCCTCATTCCACTCTCCGCCTCCACTTCTCAGAAAGTGGAGGCGAAGAGCACCTTGGAGGCTTTAAAAGACAGCGCAGCCCTCTGAGAGCCAGTTCAAGCACGCAGTGGTTTCAAAGCCAGTTCAGCTGCACTGTTTGCGCTATAATTTCATCGGTGCACGCTTCGAAGCCCGGAATCGCAACGCATCTCTTCGAAGCCACGACGGTGACAGCCAGCAGCTTCTGGCCTGCTGAGACGAGCGACTGAAGCCCGTCGCCGCCACGTCGACGTTGAAGCACACACCCAGTCATGATGCGGTCAAGGCGCAAACACCACAAGATCGTCGTCGCAAGTGAGTGCGCGCGCCCGACTTCTGAAGGTCCGGCTCGTGATGCGTGGGTGAATCGCTCTTCGCATTCCTCGGGGAAAGAAACAGCTGTCAAAGATGCCGGCAATCAGCGCAGAAGGAAGCTTCGAAGGCCTTTTTCGAAGACTTCTGAAACATCCCACAACCACGTCCAGACGACATGCGACGACGTCGTGCTCGAGGGTAAAGGCCTCCAGAGGACTCCAGAATTGGCGATCGAAGCAGCATCGGCGAACGTTTCTGCGCGATGTCCGGAAAAGAAAACTGCTGTGGACGATAACGACACCCATCGTGGAAGTGAACCTTCGCCGATATTCAAGATTCCCTACCCGTGCAAAAAGCAACCCTCCCCGATCAAATACGTTCTGCAAGGATTTCCCGAGTGCCCCTTCTTGGACATGCGACGCATCACATTCTTGGAGCCTTTGCCCGCATCTTGCTTTTGCGACATCTGCGGCGCTCTTCCTCCCAGGACCAGGCAGCTTCCCTGCGGCCACGCCGTGTGCTTGGTGTGCTGCTATACCGCCTACGAACGCGCCGGCAGACCACATCAGGACAACGATGAGCTAATAATGTTCCTGTGCGGCCTCTGTCCCAAGGATGGCGTCCGGTTCTCGCATGCTGCTCTGGATGAGGCGACCTGCTCATCGAGTATCTCCACCAAATTGGTGTACTGTGTCTATAGAGTGCATGGCTGCCAGTGTAAATTCGAGCTCCGAGATCTGGAGGCCCACTGCCTATACGAATGCCGTTTCAAGCCCACGAGCTGTACTCTCTGCGGAAGAGACGACATCGCGGTGTCCAAGGCCGTTCAGCACTTTGTACTCTGCGCAGGATCGACGACTCGTTGATCCGACACATGGCAGATGAGAACGGCTGCTGCAGCTGCAAGTTCGTTCCCCTATGATCAACGCCTCTGAAGCAACCTTAAAATTCCTGCGGCAGTCCGACAATAAAGAAAGTGTTCTTTTGAATTTTTTCGGCTTGAGTGATGATTGCACGTATGTTCAGGTCGCCGGCGACGGCTTGCACTTGTGCGTAACGCGCGTTAGCTATAGGACATGGTACACGTTATGCCACGTTATTAGAGGCAATACGCTATTGTGACGACACGCATATTAGTTTGTTTAGATTACATTCTGTCTCTTCGATAAAATGTGCTTGTCTATTATGAAGTACGCAGTTAACCTAAACGAAAATTACAATGATCGTAAAAAAATATCCAGTTTCGCCGGCGAAGGGCAGAAATTGTTTGCAACACTCATCTTTGGTCTTGCATTCGATATACGTCGAAATGTGGCTGATGTGGTCGGTACCGCAACCTGAATCGACACCACAGTCACGCAGCTAGCGCGACGGGTACAAAAGTGTTTTACGCTGCGCCGCCTTCGAGGTGTCGAGCAGTGTGGATCCTGCTAGCGGGGCCACTGCGGCGGTTGGCATTTTCGTCAGTGTTTGCGGTTATTGCACAGATAAGAATTATATTTCATTAGAAAGGTTGCTTTCTGCGCTTTCCAATGACACAGTATTATCACCTAAGCTGAAGCGTCACCTGACAGCGCTCGAAAGACTGCGAGCAAAAGACGGTGTTTCTGCTGCACTAGTCACCGTCGTACTGCGCTTCCTGCAAAAGTACTCACCGTAACAAAGAAAATTTTGCTGTGCCTTAAAATGAAAAGTGATAGACGCTTTCTTCAAAATATATTGCGCGTAAAGGAAATAAAATTTGTATGTCCATTATTATATAGTGGCACGAAAATTAACGTTTATGAATGAATATAATTTTCCCTCTTCAACGCAGAACAACAAACTTCTGTGTTTTTCTACGTTACAGATGCACTTATCATTTATGCGAGGTCGTTTTGTGTGCTGATGAACAGTTCACGAATTATTGGCATGTATGCCTCTACTTCGTCATGCCTCACTGAAGAAGAGGTAAAGCTATTCAACTTGCGACTCTGCAATTTGATCAAGCAGCAAGCCCTTCTCGGCAATTCTATAAAGAGAAAATTGTGTTATGTTGATTGAGTAATCTACAAGGGTGCCGCGAATATAACCAACTTTTCTGCCGGTCATGTTCGTGAAAATTGAGTCTTGTTCGTGGACATGCTCATTCACACGGGTGTTGCGCATCAGTAGAGCCCCATTCGATGCCTTGTATTTACTAGCACTCGCTAGTTTTACAAAGCAGTGCTTGAAGCAAAGGATTTCCAATAAGTAATAAATCTCGCTGGCGTTTTCGGCTCCTAGAACAATCTGTGGGAAAAAAAATATCGAGCTTTCTCACGGAAGTTCCAACAATTGTGAAATGTGGTGCCCCTGAGCATTGGGAATCCTACAAAACGCGGATGTATTCTTTCTCCAGATTTCAGTGTTTGACGTAGTCTAGTCGCCGCGCCTACCCACATTCCTTCAAACACTCGTGTTTGCAACCTCGCCATCGATGCAGTATAACGAGAGCTAACTCAATTGTGGCCGCTGGTAGAAAAATATGAAACAAGAAAAGGGTAGCGCACGGTACGGTATGAGTGCATGAGAGCAAGCCAGCAGTTTTGCCTATTGTGCAATTGTACCAAGGATAATTGCAGATAACGTGAGATTTCAGAAATTTTTCTGGGTGCCCAGTTTTGTTGATAGGTGGCTGTGGAAGCGCTTTTGAAGTGCACACAAAACTTGCCCTCGTGTCCTTCTATTTTCGGGGCTCGCACAGCGATATCTTCAAACTTGCTTTACTCACTCGGTGAGGTGCGACGGGTTTGGCACAGTACTGTGCTTGCCCTGTTCTACGAGACGCCTGTTGAACGATAGGATTACCAGGAAACAACGAGCGAGCCCTCTTTCCCCGACTTCACGCAGTCAGCAGAGCGATGGCGTCTTGACCGGCAGCATTTCAAGCTGCGCGCGAAAAACCAAATGTCACGGGTTCCGACGCCCAAGGAAGTTTTGGAACACGTGAATCCCAGTGGGGGGTCTTCTTATTGACATGTATATCGTATTTACCCGGGTAATCACCGCAAGTCTCATGGCCTCTTTTTATTATTTTAGATGTACATGTATCCCCATCACTATTGGTTGGTATGATGTCAAAATATGCGGACGCACATTTCAAGCTGTCAGGGTACCCAACTTTTTCTCTTTTAATTTTGCATCTAATTGCGCGGCCGAAATGACGATTCGATGCATCATTGCAGGGTTTTCCTGCTCACCTGATGCATTTCCTAAACGGTTATATATGACTTGTTATATGGGACGTTTATGAAATGACATGTATGTTTTCGCATCATTTATTAGAAATTCTTCTCCCCCTGCTCTCATCCTTATTAGTTCACCTTGTCATATAATTTTTACATTTATATTTTGTTTTCCTCTTCAAACGCGGATACACTTCATATATATATAAAAAAAGCAGCCTGCCCGCAGACACAAGGTATACCACTTGTGCAAAGACGTCAATGGAACGCAGTTCGTTCAACTCGGAGGTCAATGCAGGTCACAGTGCAGTTGTCCGAAACAACCAGGTGGGGGTGTATTGGCCATCTTCAAAGTCGCACAAACATTCCAGTGAAGGGCAAAAGAACAATTCTCCTGGCAAATGCGACCCCTCACCTGTCACCCCTTCCTACATTTTATTGGCTATGGCTTTCGTCACAGTACAGGTGACTTTTACCTTTTACAATTGACCATAGGCTATGGTCACAGTACATGTGCACATTCAGTCGTGGACACGACTGAATGTGCGCCTGCTGACGTGTAGGCTATTCACAAACTGCCTACCTGATTTGCTTTCCTTCTTTTTTTTTCATAATGCCACTGTATGTACTCGCAAATTTTCACTCCTGCTATAGCACCAACGTATGTTCGAGCAATTTGTCCTTGATGGTTGTCTTCGTTGACTTTGACGCGAGCCAACGCACGTGTTGGTATTCATGACGCCGCTAAATTTACGCGTGCTTTTGGTCGTAAACTATTTTTTATGCCACTGTCGGTACATTCGCAGGCTTGTATTCTAATTTTCGTTTGCACTATCTCGCTGGTTCTTTTTTTTTTGCAGATAAAAGTATATAAACTGAACCGTTGGGACTTGTGTGTAATGTTGTTTGCCGTCGCTTAGAGATACTCAAATTTTGTAATTCCCCCTAATGACCTAATTGGTCTTCGTTATTCATTCAATTTTTCAAATATCATAATTTGAGGAACACGAAGTACTTCTGATGTAGCTTTTGGTGCTCGCTACAGAATGCATATAAGTATTTTTCCGAGCGTGAAAAAAAGCCGGTAAATACACACGAAATTGCGGCGCGACTGGCCGACCGAGGCGCTTTGCGTGTAAGCGCAGTCTCCTTTCACGCTGGGAAAAAGACTTTTACGGAGCACGTATTGAGCAACAGAAAGCTGTACCGGGAGTTTTTTCTTGTTGCTCCACAGTTTTCTCATTGACACTTTTGATGTATTTGTAATATTTCAGGAGTTAAATTCGGACGAATTATGTAGTTAGGAGGAGCGAAAGAATAATCTGAGTACATCCATGAGATGGTAAACAAGATCACTTTGGTTCGGTCCAGCTACGAAAAAATAAGTGTCTGCACCGTAGCTATAACATTTTGTAATGCTGAGCACTGCTATCTCAAAGGTGCGGAGTGAGAACACTCCTTGGATGCCGGCGCTCTTCACGTCCTCTCAGCTTGCGGAGCAACTGGCAGTTTCCATAAAACAGCGAGAATGGCACCCGACCGAACAAGGGTGCTGTCGGTCGCGAATGCAGAATCGACCCGTTCTCCCTTGTAGCCGAGATGGCGAGGGATCATTAGAGAGCAAAAGGGGTGGGGATGTGGGGAGTAGGTGGATGGGCAGGTGGTGACATTCCAGGTAGTGTGTTTCAGCGCGAAGCGGGACGGGGAACACAGGAAGAGCGAGGAGAAGCGCTTCGCGCCTGTCCCACTTCGCGCTGTACCACAGAGACTAACATGGAGGACCAACTAACCCAAACCATCACATTTCTAAGGTGGTGACACTTGGGACAGGATCATGCAGGCATTGTGTGTTCTACGCCCCAGGTGGCACGCTTACGTTCCGATTTCATTATTCTTCTGTACAAGGTGCTGTCTCGTTTTTTCGGAGAATCACTGACAAAAGGGATAGCAGGTACCAACGATTTCAGAGTCCTGGCTAAGGGAGTGCCTAAAAAACAAGGTTTTCTGAAGTTTTTCAAATTACTTGGGACAGAACGATAAATATATGCATCTTGCTGGGCAACCAGAAACATGTGGTAACGTAACTGGAGCCTCAAATTTCAAACCAATGGGGTGTGGGTTCAAACGTTTGTTCCGACTTGCATGGGTCACGAAGTGACAGGCAGCTTCATACATGAGGGTACCGCATCCGCAGACACCGACAGAATAAAGGAACACTATAGTGCTGTCAGTACCGTCAGGCGTGGTTACAACCAGCCTGTAATTCGGTTAGTAAAGTTTTCGCAATCCCTATTTAATCACGTGAGTCTTGCTTCTACGCTTCGCTCGTGGGACGCGTACAGACAGAAAATACTCCGTTTTTATCACATCTGAAGCTTGGTGCCCGAGCAACTCGCACATTGATGACTAAAGTTGGAACGGCTTTGTCCGCATAGTTCCACATGCCTACGAGTGCCCAAAACCAATCGGCCGGCTCGCGGGACGATAGGAAACACAGGCCCTTCGAAAGGGGATAAGGCAACGTCCCGCGCACGCGATAATTGAAGCACACCATCGACCGAGAGTAGGGGCGCTATCTGGCGGTGTCGTCCACTTACCCCGATCTTTGCGTGGATAGCTTCTGCTCGTCTGCCTTGAGTTCTTGGTGCATTCTTGGTGATGAGGAATTGTTGCAATTGTGGGGGAAGGGGACAACTCTCGTCGCCATTACCGTAACTGTATCTCTCAAAGCGGACATTCGAACTATTGTGCGGGAGCCGGAGCTATCACCCGTCAGCGTTGCTGGAGGTTGTTTCCATCTCATGTACTAGCTCAGATCAACGCTGCTTAGCTTCGGCGATTTGAGGAGCCCTCACTGTGGCACTAAAACATGGCCGATGTCACCTTAATCCTCATTCATTTTCATGCAAAGAAACAAAACTGGTTGGCGATAAATGTCACTCCCATGATTCTGTCCATTTTAGTTTCAATCTCTCTGTATTATTACAGTGTTGTGTTCCTCCTGATCAGTCAGCACTGCCGTCAGAAGCCATCTACCGAGATGGTTCATAGGCACGTGTTCCTGGGTAGCTCACAAACACACTCTGGCTTCCTGTAGCAGTCGGGCCTCGAGATCCGGCTGTTCCGCGGGACCTAACATTGACGGTTACAAAATGTCTCGACAAAGTCAGTGCACTCACGGTATTTTTATTTCTTCTTTTTACTTAGTCCCTCTGTTGTAAATATTCCATTTTATCTCTATACTAATCTCTCCCCCTACTCTTTTACCCTCACCCCTCCTCCGCTGCTGACAGCTGTTCAGGTGTCAACAGACTGCGCTAGATAGCTACTGCAGTCCTTCCCTTCCTTCTCTTTTTCTTCCTTTATTTATCTATCTGTTTATAGGCACAAAGCTACGTTTATACTTCGAAGCCTAAAACCTTCTTTTAGCGGGGATGTTCTTCGGACAGTGTTAAAAGAAAGTAGACGCTACGAAGGAAAAGAAACAAAACTGGTTGGCGACAAACGTCACTCCCATGATTCTGTCCATTTTAGTTTCAATCTCTCTGTATTATTACAGTGTTGTGTTGCTCCTGGTCAGTCAGCACTGCCGTCAGAAGCCATCTATCGAGAGGGGTCATAGGCGCCGACCACGGGGACGGCGGGCTCCACCCCCCCCCCCCCCTTCCCACCTAACGGCAGCGCCGAATCATACCACCCTCTCCCCCGCACAAGCACCTAAAACGTCATTGCCAGAGTTTCGTCACCCACATCAATTGAGGTTTCTTTTGTATTGCTTCGACCTTTTCACATAAAATTTTATTGTGGCTGATAGCTCACTGCATCATAATTGGTGCAGGCTTTTAATCTCTGCTTTCGCTTCATTTCTGCGAATCCTACCAATAGGAGGACAAGCCAATAAGAAGCACTAACGGTGACTGCCTCTTTCGTGTTTTCTCACTTGTTGTTTTATATTTGTTTTATATTTCCACTTTTAACAGCATGCACATACACAATATTGCTTGCAAACCAACCCGACGCAAAAATCCTCTTCTGACCTTGGCCACACATTAGGCCCTCATTAAAGTGAACGTGGATGGTGTACCTGTTACGGCTGTGATTGACACTGGCGCGCACGTATCTGCGATGAATGCTCAGCTTCTGAATCGTCTCAAGAAAGTCCTCACTCCTGCCTCTTCGCCTGTGGTCCACGTCACCGACGGTGCAACACCAGCCGTTATTGGCATGTGTCCGGCTCGCGTGAGTGTCGCCGGACATCATACTTCTGTTTTATTTATGTCCTAGAGCACTGGTGCCCTCGTTGTCACGGCCAATGAGGCAGTGCAAGCCATAGGGCCCCGGAAATGAGGATACATCCCACCTGGGGTAGAACTGGTGCTTGCCCCGGGGTACTGTCGATACCCGTCTGGCGACAATCAACTTCATCGAGAGTGTCGCGTACATACGGGAAATATATCCTGGCCGGAGTGAGCCTCCTGAGTGTGTGCCTATACTCAATCATTTGATCAATCTGAAGCGATTTTATTATTCAGTGTTAGCCAAAGTATGGTTAACATATGCGAGCATTTAAACATGTACTTGGTTTGTGCTGCAAACACGCGGAATAAAAAAGAAAAGTCAGGTGTAGTCTAGGAGTTAGGATACCTGGCTTTCACCCAGGAGGCTCGGGTTCGTTTCTCGGTGTCGGAAGTGTGCGGTCTCATGGTGTAACGTTAGTACTCTGAATCCAGCAA
Organism: Dermacentor albipictus; assembly: GCF_038994185.2. Classification (NCBI taxonomy): domain Eukaryota; kingdom Metazoa; phylum Arthropoda; class Arachnida; order Ixodida; family Ixodidae; genus Dermacentor; species Dermacentor albipictus. The sequence goes on from NC_091826.1 coordinate 81,548,445, forward strand.
TCCGAGTTCAAATCTCGGTGGGAACTTTTTTTTTTCTTTTGCTTCTCCCAGTTCACCTACAGTGCTTAGTGAGTGACAGCCGCGCTGCTTGACCATTTCTCGAACCCGGCGTGTCAAGTGGCATTCTGCTTCCGGTTCCCAAGCTAAACGGATCGTAGGATCAAGGGCTTCAATGGAGCGGCATATGCGGCTGTTAGCCACGGCAACAGGTTTTCGACGGAGGATGATAAGAATTGCCAGATTTAGAAGATTTCCGGGAATCACATCAAGCTGCTGGTATGCTCTCTGGTGTCGTCACGCTTGGAGCGTACCAGATTAACCTTGTATGGGCGGCAACGATGAAGACACCCGCGGCTGCTCAAAAGCTGACGGCACCATAGGAGCTGCAGGTGAAGGGACGTCGCTGCCCTGTCATCGACCCCAAGGAACAACAGGTGAAGCTTCGTATCCACTGGCTTCGGCATGGGGTGGATGACGAAGACGTAAAGACCGCGCTGGCCTCCTTTGGCAAAGTGACCGAAGTGATCCGCGAGCGCTGGCGAGTGGATGGCATTTCCGACAAGGGCTCAACAACCCGAGCAGGGCTGCTGCAGCTCAAAACTGGGATGAAGGTTGATAACCTGCCCCACCAGATTCGCGTCGCCGGCGAGCTGGCGCTCGTGATAGCCCCAGGTCGTCCTATTCTGTGCCTGCGCTGCCGGGGCTCTGGCCACGTTCGTCGAGAATGTAAGGTTCCCCGTTGCTCCCGGTGCAGGTTGTTTGGACACAACGACGCGGACTGTCCGCGGTCATACGCAGTAGCCACGGGTTTGGCGCAGGGCGAGTCGTCGACATTAGACCGTGTGATGGACGTGACCTAGGCGGAGGAAGCGGCCAAGGGAGCTGGAAACGGCAACCTGGAGGCAGAAACTAGCAGGACGACCATGCCGACCAAAAGGGGACGGAACAACGTCCCTCCCCCCAAGGAGCCAGCAGCTACACTCGATAGCGTGAGGACGGCCCCGCAAGAAAATGAGAGCCACCAGTGAGCTACGGATGCTAAGCAGGCAGAGGAAGACTTCAACGCAACCCGTGCCAGCGCCCGCGTTGAAGGCGTCTCGGCACCGGTCAAGAGGTCCCTGCAACGGGAGAAGAAAGTCGACGGAACGGCCGGCGGTGACTCTGAGCCACCGGCCGCTAAGACGCATTCCTTAAGGCGCTCCACTCTCAAGCTTAGGCCGGACATGGAGGCTGACCCTAGGCCCACCGTGAACCCGACCAAAGAGGAACCCGGGCGACGGCCACCGGATGGCCAAGGAGGTGGCTAGCGGTCAGCTAGACGTTAAGGTGAGCACCATGCTCCGGGCCTTCTCCCCTCCGACTTACATCAGTAATGGCTACCAACGCATCGATTAGCCTCGGCACGCTAAACGACTGTTGTAGTGGAAGAGCGGTTCCTGATCGGTGATGGTAAGAAAAATTAGTTAATATTGGTTGCGATTCGGTGCTTCTGTAGTTCATTATTTTCGTACAGATACCACTTGACAGGGCACGGCGCAAGGGCCATGAGCACGGAGAGCGCTGTCTTTTCCTCGTCGTTTCCTACGGCGCCGGGTGCCCTGTGACGTTACGCAGCGAAATTTGCTCCGCGTGCTCCAAGAAACCGCGCGCTCGCCACTTACTCGTTATCGCTTGCTCGTCTTTGGGGTGCGATGTTCCCGGCCGGTTATGGGCTAAACGAAGGAGCCAAACACTTTTCGCTGACAATGATCGAATTCGCGTTCGTAAAATGTTGCGCCTCGCTTGGCGTTGTACAGCATACGAGACGTTGAACCCAGTTCTTGCTGCGCGTTGCCGTCTTCGCCCTAAGCTTCGTTTACCGCTTTATAGCACAAATTCTCAAGCGGCGAAAAATCCAATGGCCAGTTGCCAAGCAGCTTTAAACTATTGGAAGTTTTGCTCTTGCGGCTATTTTGCAGAAAAATCAAGCCAAAGTAAAGGAAACTCTCAATTACCTAATCCTTGAGAAGACGAATCAAAACTTTCATTCATCAAGGTAACTATCTCGGAAAACTGATGCCTAGTATTCTCAGCGAACTATTGAGAAACTAGCAATACTGAACATGTTACGTGAATATATAGCAGCAATAAAATAGGAACTTTGCTTACTGAATTTTGGAGGCAAATTTCTACTTGAAATCCTGTAACCGAATATAATCAGACGTAACCTGCATGGATTAAAATAACTGTTTCACGAAAAGACTTGCGCTTTTTGTCACGTGCACTTGAAATTCGATAAGGAAGGGGCTTTTCATGTCGTGTTTCCATACACACCAAGCAATGTCACATAGCGCATGTGTTGTCAATGGAATTCTCTTCACAGTGGAACATGTCTCTCAAGCATAGACAGGGCGCTGCGCCTGTCCTGTGTGCCCGTGTGTAGTGTGCCTTGACAGAACGTGCAACGTCGGCGAAAATTTGCCATCTAGCCTGACAAGATGTTCTGATGATGCGTTACATGCGCTGCGCTACCGCAGCGAGGCCAAAAGCGGGAAATATACCCACCAGAGACCGCGGGCGTCCTCGACCGACTGAGAGACGATACACAAAGGTATCGGAAGTCAGCGAAGTTAAATTACCTCGGGAGTATACCAGCTGACCTAGCCGTGGTAGCACCAGACCTTCGTACCCGAGGTTATTCGAGTACAAGTCATAATGGCAGACAGACGTGTGCTGGCTGCTTGGTCACCAATGGAAGCGCGTGCTTTTACCCGGTAAGAATGGGCACCTGTTCCCTGCATCGAAAGCCGTGGTCTAGGGACGTCACTTCGAGAACAATGCTGAGGTGGAGCAGTCCGTGCGACAATTCCTTCCATCGCAAGACACTGAGTTTTACCAGGGAAGTTACTTTGAACTGATTGCAAACTACGAGAAATGTTTTAATGTGGGGGTGCTTATGTGGAAAAGTAGTGTAAAGGGTATTGTTCTGGATGCCACAGTGTATTTTGTTTTTCACAAAAGCTTCCGGGTGAACATAAATGATTTTCGGAACGTCCCTCGCACCAACGACAACGTTCCTCGCACTATGCCAGGACTGCCTGGGCCACAATGCAAGAATGGCCTCCGCTGGTACAGTTACGCGAAATTTTGGAAAACTGAGAGCATCTTCAAAGCGAATCACTGAAGAACGGGTGTAGAAAAAAGCGTTCCCGGAAGATGCGTCCCCCGAAGATGCGTCCCGGAAGATACGGCGCCGGCATATACGTCTCCTCAGTGATAGCTATCCAGGAAAAAAAAGTCCCCAAGTGAGCGATTAACCTAATGAACGAATTCTGTGCGAACTCACTTGACAAAGAACTGCACTCCTTATTGTGCACTTAGCTTAGGCTTTGGAGGTTGAACGTCCCAAAGTGACTCAGGTTATGAGGGGCGCCGCGATGGAGGGCTCCAGGTAATTTTCGGCATTCTTGGGTTGTTTAACATCCATCTCACATCGGACAGTACATAGGCCTATATCAATGGACACTTTCGTGGCTTCGAGAATAAATGTAAGCATGAAATAAATTGCAGTAGTAGGGGACATCGCATTCACTATAGTACAGGTCATGTCAAGTAAAAGCACATCATAAAGCGCTATACTTTCGGTGTCTTCGTTGAAAGGCCAAACTACCAAGAGACGCACTTGCCTTGAGCCACTCCTTTACACCGCCGCCTTATTTTTGTTTATGGGCAGCCCACATCTGTCCGTTGCGTGGTAGCTAGATGACATATGTGACATACGCTATGTATCTGATATTCTATCGGATATGAAACATATATTGACATGGTCCAAGGTTGGGCAACTTGGTTTGTCATTATTGTGCCACGCCTATGTTGTCGGCTTGACCTCGTCTTTTGCGCAGCGGAAATAATGTATAGATACACTTCTTGCGCATGTGCTTTCTGCAAACTGCAATATTCGCGGGAGTTTTTGAAATATTTTTTTTGCAATGAGAAATAAAAGTGGCTGTGGCTTAGCTAAGGTTAAGCCCAGGATGCGAAGCATACTAGCCTTTATTTTAGTTGTTGAACCACTGTTTAGCCTGGTGAACTGCTGTTGCTTGGCTATATTTGGTTCGGCTAGACGAAGAAACAACTCATGCAGGCGAGCGCACGAGCTGAGACCCGGCTATGTAGCTACGCGGCCGCAAGCGAGCGCACGAGTTGAGCCTCCGCTTTTGCAGCTGTTATGACGTCATATATGGTAGCTACGCGGCCGCGCGCGGCGCAGCAAGGAAGAGCGTGGTTGTGCGGCTAGTATGCTTCGCATAAAAATGGGGGATTGAAGGTTACAGCAACATTTCAGGGCAGCCGTCTGTGGGCTTGTTTTCCCACATCGGAAATGGGGACAATTTTTCGGGGGAAATTTCTTCCCACATATTTCTTCCGTGGAAATACTTTCCGGGGAAATTATTTGCGAGGAATTTTCTCCGGGAACGTTTTTTTACCAAACCCTTAACAAAAAGTGGTGTGCAAATCTTCGCCCCACCGAGGGCTCTCTCTGGACAAACGAAGCTGATCTCCAAGGCCATGTTTTCGTTGACTGCACGCGCCGGAAGCAAGTGCACAGCCCGGAAAAGCGTTTTTGTACTATATATATATATATATATAGCTCCAAGAGAGAGAGAGCGTTAAAGCAGGTAGGCTAACCGGAGGCGAGTTTCTGGTTTTCTACCCTGCACTGGGACGAAGGATCCAAAAGCGTCACTGTGGTCCGAACGTTTCTTCCGCTACCGCATAAAGTCGCTCGATTGCTACAATGACGGGCACACGCTGTTCAAAGAGGGCGCTCCGAGCGTCTGAGAGCAGTGAGTACCAGATCGCATCACGCTCCGTTTTAAAATGTTATCGTGCGGAAATCTTGCTGAACACTACCAATATATTATATCATCGTGTTCGTAATGTCACAAGGTTTCCGAGGATACCGAATTCTTGGACCTACGTCGACTTCACGAAGAACTATCGTCACCAGAAGATTCGACGCACATGTGGAAGTGCTAGCGCTGGTCGACCTTGGCCAGCGACGCGGCGCGGGAAGACTCTCACCTGTGCCGGGTGCGGTGCTTGTGTGTGCTCGCAGGACTCCAATCAACATTTTACGGCCTCTACCGACTTTTCCTAACGCCAAGAAAGTCGAAGGTGAGCCGTTCCCCCCACTTTTCAGACTTTTGAGTGGGAAAAGACTCATGTTTTGACGGAAAAGCCCAAGCCTAGGACTGGTTTACTGCTGCGGGCGGCCGCGGTCGATCCTTTTCCTTTGGTATCCGAGCATGCCGGACAGGGCTTAACAATTCTCAAGACCATATGGACGTAGATGAGCCGATTCCGGGCCCCTCTCGGGCGTCAGACCTTCAACCAAATGAAGCGGGGGACATCCTGCAACATGTAACCTCAAATAATGAGGCGCGGGGAAATAGCGACGCGTCTCTCGAGAACGCCGAGGATATTTCAGCGTCTCAAACATGGACGGAGGACGGGTGGCACACCGTTCTATCACGTCGCAAGAAGAAAAGCTGTAAGAAAAGCGAAAAGGAACCCGAAGAGGGAACCGAAATGAATATCAGGAAATTCGAGGGTGACTCGACAAAACCTAGAGAGAGCCAGGCTAACGGCGACTTCCGACGTAGGAAACGCCGTGGACCTCCGCCTCTCCCGAAGGATGACATCAAGGTCATTTTGAGGCCACACAAGGGCCTCATGGTTAAAGATCTGCTTGGATCGGAGCTCGCTATGGCAGTGATAGAGGCCTGCCAGAATACTTTTGGAGGCAGCAGTTTTTTGCTGCGGATCCATCCCGGATCCAATATTGTCATATTATCAACACCACACGAACAAGTGGCGGGACGGCTGCGTGAAATCAGACAACTAAAATTCAGGGGCCAACTTCACTCCTTCAATGCATATGTTGCAGACCCAGAAGATGTTCTGCGAGGCATTGTTCACGGGTTACCACCCGGAACACCTCAAGCGGAACTAATGCAGAACCTGCGGATCCGCACTCAAGGTGTGCAGATTGAAAGAGCCCGCATGCTGGGCTCGTCCAAATCGGCAATAGTGACTTTCACCGGAAAAGTGCTTCCGAGGTGTGTGTACTTTATGGGAGCGGAAGCGATCTGCTACCCATACAAACCCACAATACAGGTTTGCAAAATATGCCGTTCAACGGGTCATCGTACCGATGTGTGCCCAACACCCGATATCAGCATGTGTTCCAAATGTGGGGCAACTGAACCTAATCAGGGGCACGAGTGCTCACCAAAGTGTGCCATCTGTGGCGACGAACACGCGACGGGCGACAGTTCATGCCGAAAGAAGCTAAAGAACATCGCCCCCCCGAACGTCTAGAATCGAGCAGCCTCGACGGAAATCGGAGTGGGTTACTTCGAAAAAGGACTTCCCCGAACTCGAGCAACAACGGCAACCCCGATGGTTCAGCTCGGAAAGGGAGGAATCAACTAGTCGAAGGAAGTCCCGATCAAGATCACGATCAGGATCAAGACCAACATCGAGGGCACGCCAAACCAAAGCCAACAAACCCGAGGACAACCCTTGGAAAACAAACCTCAAGAATACCTCGACCAACAAAAACGACAGGAAGACGTCCCCCCAGACCGGAACCGGAGCAGAAAAAGCAGCTGCAAACCGACCAAACAATCAGGTGAGCTTGGCGGGGGTCGTGTCTCCCAGTGCTCCAATAACAGACAATCAACAATATAGAAAAATTATTGATGAAAACAAAAGACTAACGCAAGAAATTAAACAGCTTAAGATCCAAATGGAGGCAGAGCGCCAAGAATTCCAATTGGCAATCTCCTCATTGCAAAAGAAGTTCGAAAACACAGTTAAAACGCTGCAGGCCTCTGGCTCGGTGGTCAACCCTAACGGGCAGGCATAAGGGCAGCGGATTGGGCGAGTTGGTGTTGCATCGTAACAATAAAATTCAAACAGCGCTAAACGACAGGACCAGAATGAGGAGGAGACAAACACGGCGCTGATACACACCTAGTTCTGTCCTCGGGCTGAGCCTTAGATGACACATTATGGGCGAAGGCCAACTTTTCAACGGTTCTCAGACCCGGGTCGAGACAAAACGTAGGTCCAAGGCGCAAGGTCTTTTCATGCTTTGAATCCAAAACGACGTCTCCAAGGACCAGCAGCTTTCCTTCGGCAGGGATACTTCTTATGCCTTTCCGAAGAGATCTTCGGACCGTTTTCCGAAGGAATTCCGGGAGATGGTCAATGGTCACACACCACTCGCGAAACACACGCTGACCTCGGCATATAGTTCGGAGCAAGTCCTTGAACAGCCTCGCCTGGCGCCACCACTCACTTTTGAGAATTTTGCACATTCATCTGTTGTGTCCCGTAGACGGACGTAGCAAGCCACAAAGTGCTTGTAAATCCGAAGGGCAGGTATCATACCGGCAGTGCCACGACGCCTTGCGAGCTCGGCAGATACACACGGCGATGATGGGCGAGAGTGCAGCCGGACTTGACATATCGATATTTTGACACATAAAAGACGCCCATGCACAAGAAATGAACTGCAGAAGGGCAGCGGATTGGGCGAGTTGGTGTTGCATGGTAACAATAAAATTCAAACAGCGCTAAACGACAGGACCAGAATGAGGAGGAGACAAACACGGCGCTGAATGCCTGCATGTCTGCGTCATTTATTTGCTTATGTGGAAATTACATTTTAATCCGCTTTTACAGAAGTGTTCAACCGAGCGAACTGAAAGTTTCGCCATTCAAGCTGTTTAACACATATGTAAGAAGGGAGAGAAAGTCATTGCTAATTAGTTTTGCCGCTGGTATATTCTTTGCACAGGTGCGGGAAGGATATATTGTGACGGCAATATTTTCGATCACATACTAGAAGAATGAAGCATTGTTCTCATTTAACATAGCTGCCCGTTGACCATTTTCAGACCCGAATTGACCACTTGCAGAAGTCGGAGCGCCACCTAGCACGAAAAACAGGAATCTTGCGCCTCGCCGTTTGGTTGGAAAGCATCCCGCCTCCAGCCTTGCTTTGGTAACGGTGGCATCGAGTGGCGACGTTGTGTTTGCAGAGCTTCTTTCACGTTTTGTGAGAGCGTCGACGTTCTTTGGTAGTTGCCATATATGACCTGCCTTAAATATGATTGAAGAGGACTTCATTCTCTTGCCGTTTTTCCAAATCGGACCGACAACTCACTTCTCAGAGCGCTGGATAACGAGCGACAATGCGTGGGGTTATCTTCATGCCAACACTTCGTCCGTTTGTCAGGCACACCGCCGATGCGCTTTAAAAAAAGAGGGTTAAGTTAAGCGCATAAAACTTAACGTAAACGCCGTGGACCCTCCACTTGGCCTCATAGGAGCTACGTACACGCCATCCATGAAGTCGGGCATCTACGTGGTTACAGCATAGTTCACAAAAGCATTGGCGACATTGCCGGAGAGCACTGTGAATGTGTGGCCGGATGAGTGCTTTATGCCTGTCGCATTCCCCGAACTCTTAGTTGTTGCATGGAACAATAGATGTACATGTTCTAGCTCGCAAATTTGATATTCATCTCGTGCTGTTTCGCCCAACTGCTGTGTTGCATGCTTGTGGTTTACAAAGCCGTATCCCAAATTTCGCATGCGCTATATGTACGCGGTAGGTTATTCAGTCTGTTTTTGCGAGCGCTAAGGCCTCAAAGCTTACGCCAACCTATTTTATTATACGTTATAGTAGCTTAAATATGGGCAGCGCGTGTATCCGCAGGCTAGTACGCTCCCGCTCACTCGCGAATACTCATCAACGCAGATAGTAAGACAAATTCGTTCGAAGTCATGGTGGAAGAGAGCGCAACACAACTGACATATACCGAAAAAAAGAAGACGAGCGCAGACTCACAAATGACATGAAGTACACAGACTGGCCGCATCTGTTTGCGCCGTTTTTCACAAATCGCCTAATCGTACTCGCATATACTCAGGGTCACTCAGTGACGAGCGCGAAGGAAAGCTACATTCTTTATATTTTACAGCATCAGCGAGCCCTGCCAGCACGTCGCTGGCCTTCTGTTCAGCGTTGCAGAACTGGCAGGAGATGACAAGGGAATAGAAGTCGCCTGCATAAGCCACAGATCCTAGAATGCACTGTTAGCTGCCACGGCGTGCCGTCTGGGTTCGACCGCTTCACCGCTGCCGTCCACAAACTTCTCCACTTTAACCTTCGCGGGCGGAAATCTGAAGAAATTACTATTTCGATTTCCACAATAATAGCTCGTGCAGCCGAAAGCGACTCAGTTGGCCGGCATGTCACGCCCGAGCTGCGCAGTTAGCTTTCCAACCACGGAGACGGCGCTCACGAAGCGCCGCCCCGCGGCCGGTTTTAGCGCATGCGCAGTCGTACTTCTGCAAGTGGTCAATTGCCCACCCCTCTACTCTCCGCGACTTGGGTGGTGGTAAGGGTTGTTGAATAGTAACAACACATTACTTCTTTGTGTTCAGATGTGGGCTGGGGATGCACTGCGACGAATGGAATTTCTTAGTAATTCTCCGAAGGCGATTACGCTCGCCTTCTGCCGTTGTTGTCAAGGGAGACCGCGTACGAAGCAGAGACATATTCTGTAGACGCGACCTTTTCCTTGAAAAACAGCCTTGCGTGGTAAACAACTTATTAGATTTAGTAAACAGATTTTCCTCGCTATGTGGCACAGTGAAAAGGGAAATCCGATTGAGAAGAAACGTTTTTCTACCATCGACGAGAGAAACCATGTAGCTGCCGCAAGCAAGCATATTCAGGCGCTTTCTAACCGCGTGGTCATCCGCGATGTGCTTGGCAGAGTACTAAGTTTGGCGAGTTGGTGCATTGCTAGTCCGACGTAGAGCAAAAAAAAAAACCATAAGAACAATAAAATAAAGCGCCAAAGTGGCGAATAAAAATTATTAGTGGTATTATTAATACTGAATATACTGTGCTCCGAGCCTTCTTCCTACGCAATAGCTGAGGAAGTTAATAATGAATGAAGCAAAAAGGATTCGTGTAATACTACTAAGAGAAGGCAAGGGAAACAGTGACACATGAAAGGGATACTTGAAAGTGTAATGGTGTTCGCATTTGTTGCTATGTTATATGCTGTGTTTATTTTTACAGCGCAATAGCTGCCCTACGGAATACTAATCTAGAAATAGTAAGTATTTGGCACTTTTGTGAGGAAACGTGCGCACTCGTTATTTACCGGAGCGTACATTACGAGAACCACCGGACAAAGGCGAAGATTTCGCTAAAAAAAAAAAAAAGGAAGGAGCACCTCGTGTAACATGCCGTATAAATGGCGAAACGGCATGCTGGATCGCGTTCGACTTGCATGGTGATGTGAGAAAATGCGACCACCAATAGGCCATAGAAAATCAAAAATTCTCGGTGCACAAGGCTGGTGTTTCCCCATTGACAACTGCTTACGTTTTTTTTTTTACTTGTCCACTTTAAGTAAACATATGTCGCTAACGTGCATATCGTATTTTCTTCGAAAGTCAGCTTGCATTACTGCCCTCCATGCAGGCTCCAGGACGTCAGCCAAACGTGAGTGAGAACAGCGGCGTGTGTCGTCACGTGTCCGCTGCTCTCCTTCTCGAAACGTCATTCCCGAATAAACGTAGGCTACGCGTTCTCGCGTTCAATTATGCAGGAAACTGGGGGCACCTCTGGGAGGCCTCCTCAGCTGTACGTTGTTTATTGTGAAGATGAACACGCTCCGTTATTCCCTGCCTCCAGCTGTATTATATTACTTTTGCGTAGCGACTTACAGATAGGTCTTAAATCTTGCAGCCTTGAAGTCTGCGAGGGACAAGTTCAGCTTGGGCTGAAGAAAGTATCCGAATGGGCAGAGAAAAGCGGGTTCAAGTACAATCCATGGAAAAGAACCTGTCATGTTTTTTTTTTTTCAAAAAAGAATGGATTGCCTGCTAATCTTGCTATCGAACTACAAGGACAGCACATTCCTGTGAACAAAGAACATAACTTCTTGGGCGTAATACTTGTTTCAAAGCTAACCTTCAGCCCCCACATAAAATACGCCAAGGCGAAGAGCCTGAACGGTATGAAAATACTGAAAATTACACATAAATCGGGGCATTGACAGAAGATGCGCAATAAATCCCTATAAAAGTCTCATACGATCGAGTTTAGACTGCGGAGTGGTGGTGTATCAGTCTGCTACACCGGGTGCCTCAAACATGCTAATCTTGTTCATAATTTAGGCATACGAAAATCCACAGGAGCTTTCAGAACTAGCTCGGTGCAAAGTCTCCATGTACAACCCAATCAGTGGTCGCTGCACCTGCAAAGATCGTTGTCCAGTTCCTGTGTTGTCTGAAAACACATTAAACATGTCAATATCCCTGTGACCAAACAGGAAACAATATGACTTGTTCTACACTTTTGCCTAATCGTGCAACGGTGACAAAACCCTTTTCACTGCGTGCAATGAACCTCATCAAAGCAATAGAACTTCTTGAAGACCCTCTCATGGCACCAGCGAAGCAAGTACCACCGTTGGCGTGGCAGCTCATGGCATGTGACATTTATTTTGTAGAGGTTAAAGAAAACGCCTACGAAACAGACATACAAATCGCACTTCCTAGCTCTTCAGTAAGAGTACTCGAGCACTGAAGTTTACAGTGAAGCTTCTGAGTCACACGCCAGCATTTTTTAAGCTGCCGTCATGCCATCCTTCTTGGAATCCGGCTGTTTGCACCCGGAATCAAGGATACTTACGGCGGAAGCCTTACCACGATTGTTCGCAGTAAGTTACTTCATGGAAATAACACTACAAAAGGCAATAATATTTACAGATTCATTAGGCATCGCCAAAGCGATTATTTCGCTACAAAATAAAAAAAGCCCTTCCTTTACTGAATTTCATACAGTCGTCTGCGCTTTGTATGCATCTCATCAACAAATAATATGCTGGGTACCTGGCCACAGAGGCATCAGGGCAATATCAACATACTTGCCGACCATATAACCGCATTGGTGACAACAACAAGTATTTCTGCCATATAATCTTTCTTACGTATATATATAGATCAAGAGAGAGAGGGGTATTTACTATGATAGGGAAGTTGAGAGGTCGGCCTGAATCAATGTTCTGGCCTGCTACTCGGCGTTGAGGGAAGGGGAAATGGTACAGACAGATAGAATAAAGAAGACGTTGACTATGAAGATAAATATGGTGGTGAAAAACTTGCACGTTCAAGGACTCTTCAAAGTTTTTTGTCCAGTCCGCTCTCATAGAAAAATTTGTTGAGGGCCTTAAGATTATCAGCCTGATGACGATTATGAGGAGAAGGTCCCAGTAGAATGTTTTCAGTTAATGGTCCAGCGGCTAATTTTGACAAGATGTGTGTCAGCGATTTTTGTGATTTTTTGTGATTATACGCTGGTACATTTTACGTGCCCTCTATGGAGCATTCGAATGCGATAATTTTTCAAGTTCTCGCCTTAATTTGATTTAATAGCCGATATAGAAATGTGTTATTGCTGCGAAACCATGATTTCTTGAAACGAAGGTCATAGTCACCATACACCCTCTTTATGGCAAATCAGTGCTGCGGAATCCCGCAAGGTGGAGGAAGTATCCTGAAACGGAAACTTTATTTGACCCGAATGTAGCGTAATATTACAAAGGAAACACATGCGGGATCCGCAGAAAGGACGCTTCGCAGACGAGGATAAATTCGTCCTGGTCCGGGATTGGAACCCGGAACAAACGCGATTCGGGGCGATCGCTCTATCATCTGAGGTAACCAGGAGGCTAGCAGATCGCAGCAAAAGGGGCGAATAAATTGAGAACTCGATCGACAATCGAAAACTCAAAAGCACTTGCCCGTTTATAGACAATAACAGGCACGCACCCCTCTTCCCAAAACAAAAAATTTCACGTATGAGACCACATGGTCACTGCAACGCTTTTCTCGACTAAGCCTTCTAGGGGTGAGTTTACAGAAATATTATTTAAAACAAGCCCATTTGACGTGTAATTTTTTAACATTTCATAGCACGTAGCACTTCACCACGTGCACATTCTTGTATTTACTTTTCCTTCTGCTTGAAAATCTCGACGCTCTCTATAAGCGGGTAAATTGAAGAAGGCTAACTCGAAAGATCGCTTCGTCAACACGTCTACGCAGCGAAGCTGAGAGAGACTTGAGATACCTTTTGATGTGAGGCTGTTTGTAGATACAGGTGCTAGCGCTAACGAGAGCAGAAATTCTTTTCTATGCCACGGTGTTATATGCACTGCTCCTAAAAAGAAAACGAAAATGCCACATGTCATAATATCGCACCAGCCAACGGCAAATAGTGCTGTGCGAAAAACAAAGCTTTCTGTACTTTTGCGCATCAATTTATTACCTAACAGGTTTGGCCTGCTTTCTTGTCCTCGTCTTTACCGCCCGCTGAGCTAATGCCTTTCAAGATGAACCAACGAGCCCATGTCATCCCACTTGTCCTAATTGAGAGTGCGCAAAAGCGAAAGCTTGACCATCAACGAGTTTCCGAGCAATCTATGTACGCTGGTAACATTTCACGGTTGTCCCAGGCCTTGGCTTGTGTGCTGGACAAGCAAGGACAAAAAAAATCAAAGAAGAAAAGACAGGGAAGTTGCAGTGCATTGAATGTCGCTCTGCTTCCCGTCAACAGGTACAAAAATGGCACTGTCATTCCAGTGAGGGTTTCAATGGTTTCGTAGAACTCATCTTGTTATGATGGATCAGCATGGGTGCCAGCGACGAATGCTCCTTTGTTGGTCAAACACAAGAATCCCTTCAGACCAGAGGGAAAATTAGACCGTGTCCATGGTTTTGCTACACGCAAGGATAAGTTGCAGCCTGCTACGCCCATTAACACTGACACTGATGCCGCCACATGGTTTGGTCCTGAACCTTGCTGCGAACGCCGGCCTTGACGATTATACGATACACCCACAGCATATCTGGGGCATTGTACAAGGCATCTTGTTTTCATTTAGAAATGTGTTATGTATAATGAATAAAGAATAATCTAAATTTCTGGGTAGAAATACATTGCCGCTGCTTAAGTTACAGGGAAAAACAGTTATTACAGAACATCTCATCACATCTTTAGTGTCATTGGAGAATATTTAATGGCGAAATTGAAGGCTGTCACATTTATTTGCATATTTATTTTTAAAGGTACTGAACATAGCGCCTGATTCGTGATATTAATCATCGAATTTCCACGGTACATCCAGGCAATATCGAAACCAAGCTCCGCGGGAATGGACGAAAGGGGGCCCATGCATATCGCGTGTTGCTATTGTTCCATGCGCGCGGGTTCCCCGGCTAAGAGCAACTGCTCCGGTGTCTTCATCTGTCGGCCCAACTGGCCAGCGCTCCAGTTGTTTTTTGTAAATATGCATTTCAAATAACCTTTGGTACTCAATCCATCGTTCGGGCAACAATATCAAGCTGAAACGCCCCGTGAAGAAGTTTGAAACTGAACGTGTCGGCCAATCGCAGCGCCTACTGATACGGCACGCTTTGCCTGGCAATGACATTCCGTTTTGTGTCGAGTCAGTATTTGCTGCTGCGTGCTGTCATTGAAACTTGGTCCCGAATTTGTTTACGGGACGTTGGCGGCTTATTCGCATGTTCAATATTTCCTGTATTTGGCCTTCAACTTTATTAGCGAATATCTCAAACTACCTGCCATTGTTCGGATTTTGGAAAAAAAAAGGAAATTCGGCGTGTCATAAATTGCGACGACTTACACGTTTTCCTATAGAGAACTGCCCGTAATTTATATATCAAGACACAATTAGGAATTTTTGTTAATTATTCTTTCGAGAGCAATTGACGCTGCTGAAATTTATTTACGTCTCGTCCTAGACCTTGTATGCAATAACGACAGGCTTCTTACGGCCGCAACTTCTTTATAGAAAAATGCCACCTTGTTTAGGCAGACTAGCCACCTTGCCAAAAATGCCACATTGTTTTAGCACACTGCTTAAAACATTTACAGAAACTGCAACTCTTACCACCTTCGAGTGCCTTATACCACATTGAAGTCCATTGTTTCTCAGAAGTTGCCAGCAGTCACCGATTGCTGCGCGAATTAGGGCCACATCGACAAAAAGCTGCACGGCGGCATGAGAATTCTCGGCCATTCTTGTTCATTAAAAGAATGTCTGGTATGGAGAATGCCAACATTCACCTTTTGTTTAGCAATAGACCCAGTCAATGACGCTTTGGATTTATAAAAAATAAGGAGTGGTAAGTGAATACTCTAGTTGAAGGATAGTTATGACGTTTACAATACAAAATAATTGAAGAAGTGGTGCAAACTCGATCAGACATCCTTCAACGAAACGGCGGTCCATGAAATAAAATGAGCGCGTTTCTGTTGCGTTGCAAAGTAGAGATATCGCGCAAGACACCAAACGGTCCAGTCATCTCTGCGGGAAGTAACATCGTCTCAGTATGGCGTACTACTGTTTGCTCCTTCCTTTGACCCACACCCACCGTGGTCACATGATCACACAGCGAGACGTGTTTGCTTGAGGCGTCGTTCTGCCCCATTGTTTATAACCTATGAGATGGCTGAGCATTGTCATTCCTACACATGGCGCATCGCATGTCAGTAGAATTGGTGGAAGAATTATGGGGCTCTACGTGCCTACACCAAGATCGAATTATGAGGCACGCCGTGGTGGCGGACTGCAGATTAATTTGATTCCCTCCTGTTTCTTAACGTGCACCATGATCTAAGTGCCCGACCGGTATTGCATCTCGCTCAAGTCGAAATCGGCCGCCACGGTGGGGATCGAACTCGCGACGTCGAGCAATGCTATAGCCGCATAGCACAGAAGTGTTGATTTGACGTGCGACCGTTTCCGTAGAGTTGCATAGAACCTACGGTGATTTAATGGGGTTTTGCATCTAAACGCCCTGTGACATTTGTCCACGCGAGGAATTCCCATGGTTTTTCGTTAGAAATTGCAGAAACGTTGAATACCGATCCTTCAGTTCTTGACCAACTGTCGCCATGTATATTATAGTAGCGTTTCCTTACCTTCATTTCCCTAAGGTAGCGTTTTCCCTGTCCTATCCTTCCTCAATATATGGTAACTGCGAGCGAAGGGTGCCGATGCTGTTTTCACCGCTTTCACGAATACGCCGCTTCTACAAATTTTCCGCCTCATCTCCTTGCCCCCTCTTTACCACTCCATGGGACTTGCACGTTCTTAGAACGGTAAGCGCAGCAATTTCTGCAGTCCCTTCACGGGGGGTCACGGATAATTAAAGCTGGGAAAAGGCTAATGTGACGAGGCCCACAGATCTCCGAAGAGCATTGTGCACGTGGGACGCGATGGAAATGTCCAAAGGAGTTTGCCCCGTCGCCTTTCTTCTCTTCCACGTTATTTTCATATATATATTCACGCTCTGAACCCCCCCCCCCCCACCTCGGCTTCGTGCAAGAATGCAGGAGCATGCAGTAGGAAAATTGGAGGGAGAGCGAAAGAAATCTTCGTGTTGAAACCACACCGTGACAAAGATGGGGTGAGCGTAGGAGAAAAGAAAGTAGTATCTGCTAAGGCGCCTAATCGAGTCGCACAAACCCGACGGACAAGTCTCTTCAGGTCGACGAGCGTGACGATTAGGCGCGTCGTCTCTCAGTCACTTGGCATTTGTTTCCTTCATCGCCGCACACAGTGAACCCTAACACGTTTTTTTTTTTTTGAAGTAGTAGAGATAGCCGAAAATCCCAAGGAACTTACACGTATAGTATAGGTAGGTGCGGCCACTCCAGTCTTCCATGTTTGCAAGGAAAGTACGAGCAATTCAGAAAATCTCTGGAATTATTTAGATTCTCGGTGAGGACCGGCCACAGTAGCTTCAATGCTAACGATCTTCAAGTGCCCCCCAAAGTTGAAGTCCATTGTTACGCTGGCGTTGTCAGTCAGCCGTCAATTTCTGCTGGAATAAGGGCCACATTGTTAAGGACCGCCACCAGGGCACGGAAACAGAGTTCCAGCAATCGGTTTTCCGTGAAAAGTACAGCTGAAAACTGGTTGGAAAGAAAATACATCCACGCATCTCCACAACATAAAAAAAGGGAAAGAACATGCCATATACCAAGAAGGTACAGAATTTGTGCTAAAGAACAAATGAAGGAAGGGTAAACTAAGTATGATGGTTAATGACAATACTGGGCTTGAGATAAAATACAAATATATATATATATATATATATATATATATATATATATATATAAGAGAATGTTCAGTGTCGGTGTTTACAACAGCCCTGGTCTAAGCAGGTGTAAAACAGGAGAAATATAATTAGAAAATCTAAAAATGACATATTCTGAAAACAAATAACTGGCGCATTGAGAAACCTCCCATGCCCAAAGCGATGCTGAACATTCTGTTATTGGTAAACCGAGGATGTTAGTCACTATGCCAACCACACAACTGTAGCTGTAAAATGTAAATCTTACCTTCAACGATGAAATAAAAAAATTACATTATACAGTCAATCTTTGGGTCTCCAGGAGGTAGAAAATAAGGCCACATCACTGAATAATGCAAATATACACAGCCGTACCTCGTCCACAAGTCCAATACACTCGAACTAACAGGTACAAATATTTAGAGGGGAGCTCTTGAATGTGTTTCTAATACCAATCACGCAATTATAACCAGTAGCTCTGGTTATTATATATGTAAGACCTCTTGATGCGCTTACAGAAATTGCCTTGAGAGAAGTTTATAAAGAAACAAACTGTGGGTGTAGGTCTATCACTAGGAAGGATAAGTTGCATATTGGTGCGGTTGTTTCCAACGACGACGCTCTTGCCACGTGGTTTGTTCATGCACGCAGGGGCTTCTACGATGCGTCCACGATACATTTGGCGAACTGAATGGGGCATCTTGTTTAAAATTTCAGATAAACAGGAGAAGATGCACATACGCAGATCAACGTTCCAGGGTCATCTAAAGCCTTCCCAATAACCAATGCTAGTGCTCCAGAGGCTCATCAGATTTAATGGGCGCGTAAAATTAATCTATCTGTAATATGGTGATGTCGTTTGGGACCCACACACTAAAACTGATATAGACAAGCTGTAAAAAGTACAAAAAAAGCACTCAGGTTTATTTTTAATGCCTACGGAAGACAAGTATCACTATCTGATCTCCGTTCAAGGTCTGGCCTTCCAACACTGGAGGAACGCCGTAAGCTACACCGTCTGAAGATGCTTTACACGATAGTGAACGGCCAAACTAAAATGAATTTTAAGGAATACTTAGAGTTTAACACGTGTAGAAGTACCCGCGGAAAGCACGAACTTACCCTTATTGTACCCCAGGCTAGAACTATCGCTTATCAATTTTCCTTTTTTCCTAGAACGATAAGAGAATGGAACAGGCTTCCACAAGAGGCAACGAACAAACGTACTGTTGACTCCTTCTTATCGGCTATTTCTCAGTTGTGAGCGAAGTACGCAATTCCTTTCGTACCGAATTTTTATTCAACTCATGTCATTAGTTTTAGAGATATTGTTCTGCGCAGTAGCGTACAAGTATGATCTGTGAAGCACTGTGTGTGTGTGAGCTTGCTGTGTTCGAATTTTATTTGGACTTTTTTGCTTGTACAGTATCCCTTTGTATTTTCTATGTACCACTCCTGCTTTGGCTGCTAAAAAGCAGCTGGCAGTATTTTCAAATAAATAAAATAAATAAATAAATAAAAAATTGTGTTCATATAGGAGGAAAAAAATTACAACATACACAATGGAGTTAAACTCGCCGCCGAGAACTAAATTCATAATTTGAGTTCTCGAAGAACATATATCTTGCCAACGTTTTTAAGTGTATAGCCGTTTAATTGCAGGAAATGAAACAGGTCGAAAGAAAGAGATTGGCGGCAAGTTAAGCGTGATTCTGTGCAAGGCAACGTAATTGTAATCTCTTTTATAAACGGCCTAACTGAATACAAAAAATTACAACAATATAGGTGGGAAAACATTATTCCGTGGTAAAGAGAAATAGTCGAAATTGATTGAAAGGACGCCGGTGCAGACGGTGTTGACAGAGAAATTCAATCTTCGATCATTCCTGCGAGAATCGAGCATGGCTGCCGTACTTAAAACCCTATATTGAAGACAAGGCTTGGTCCGTGATCTTAAATTGCTCTCCAGTTTCTCGACGACCACCTGATATCAATTTTGTTACTATTGAAATTGTGAAGCAGTCAAATATGCACAGTCTTTATGCCTATGACGCATCCTTAAAGCGGCAAAAATAAGTTATTACATGCCGAATATATCTGAATTTCCGAACATTCTCTCTCAATTGAGAGTGTTTCAGCTGCTTGCAACATTTTCTTCTGTTTGTGACTGCCCTTTAGTATTGTCTGAGACAAAATTCCTTATGGTTGAATCAGACAGCGTGAATAAGCAGCAGTTGGAAACGTAAGGAGGTCAACAACAACTCCACAAAGAAGAGACCCTGTAATAAATCGTTAAGCCTAAGTTTGCGTGCAAATATGGCGTAAACATTATACTTCATGAATGTAGAATGAGGAAACGACAAAAGGCTAACTAGTACCAACGTGTAAAAATGCAAACCAAATCATTACAGTGTGTACCGCCAAAAAGCCACGTGTTAGTGACAGCGCGACCATCCCCATCCGTTTTTTTGTCCTATATCTTCATTGATGAAATTATTTTCCCAAGAAGAGAAAGTGAAACACAACTCATAAACTTAGCGGGCAAACATAATGATATAAAACCAATCATATAAAGACTGAACCTGTCAGGAAACTCGGACACATACGCTCGCAATATTATTTCCTATGAAAGGTTTCCGGAAATCGCATTAGCTTTGTTGCATCAGGGTTGTAGTCCGGTGTTTTCACTCTTGGTAAATCAAGGCTGAAGGGCACTCGCCAATGCGGTTGTTTAGGCACCCGAGAGCCCGAGATTCCTGTGCTACGTAAACCAATGGGAGCAACCACCGCAGCAAATATTGTGCGTGTTGTGATGCGTTATCAGTTCGCGCAAAATTAAAAAAAAAGAGCTGTGTATTTCAGTTTTATTCTGAAAGAACATAAGAGCGTTAACAAAAAAAAACAAAAATAGAGGGCTACAGAATGTGTCACACGTGCTTCTCTTTCTTGCAAACCTTCAAAAATTTCCGGAGTGTTTTTCTTTACCCTCTCTCTTTCCCCATTTCTGTTACTCGCGCACATAAACGCACAACCACGTGGCCACTTTTGGACCACCCTTCGCACGTTGTGAAAGCCAATCAACGACAACCCATTGCCGCCTCCTCCCCTTTCCTCCTCTTTCCACTACACCTCGAAAGTGGAGGCGAAGAGCACCTTGGAGGCTTTAAAAGACAGCGCAGCCCTCTGAGAGCCAGTTCAAGCACGCAGTGATTTCAGAGCCAGTTCAGCTGCACTGTTTGGGCTATAATTTCATCGTGCACGCTTCGACGCTCGGAATCGCAAGGCATCTCTTCGAAGCCACGACGGTGACAGCCAGCAGCTTCTGACCTGTTGAGACGAGCGACTGAAGCCCATCGCCGCCACGTCGACGTTGAAGCACACACCCAGTCATGGTGCGATCAGAGTCAAGGAGCAACGACGGCAGAGTTGTCCTCGCAAGTGAGTACGAGCACCCGACCTCTGAAGCTGTGGCTCGTGGAGCATCGGTGAATAGCTCTTGCCATTCTTCGAAGAAAGAAACAGCTGTCGAAGATGGTGGCAAACCGCGCAGAAGGAGGCTTCGACGGCTTTTTTCGAAGCCTTCCGGCGCCTCCCACGATCACGTCCAGACGACCAATGATGACGTCGTCCTCGAGGGTGAAGGCCTTCAGACGACTGAAGCAGCATCGCCGAACCGTTTTGCTGAATGCCCGGGAAAGAAAACTGCTGCACACCATGACGACACCCAACGCGGAAGGAACCCTTCACCAATTACGTATGTTCTGCAAGGATTTACAGAGTGCCCCTTCTTGGACATGCGACGCATCTCCTTCTTGGAGCCTTTGCCCGCATCTTGCGTTTGCGCCATCTGCGGCGCTCTTCCTGACCGGACCAGGCAGCTTCCCTGCGGCCACGCCGTGTGCTGGGTGTGCTGGTATATCGCCTACGACAGCACCGCCAAACCGCACCAGGACAACAGTGCGCTAAGGATGTTCCGCAGTGGCTGCTGTCCCAAGGATGGGGTCCCGTTCTCCGATCCTGCTCTGGGTGATGCGACCTGCCCAACGAGTATCTCCACCAAATTGGTGTACTGCGTCTACGGAGTGCTTGGCTGCCGGTGCAAGGTCGAACTCCGAGATCTGGAGGCCCACTGCCTATACGAATGCCGCTTCAACCCAATGACCCGTACTCTCTGCTGGAAAGACATCCCAGGGTGCAAGACCGATCAATATTTTCTACTCCGTCCAGGATGGTTGACTGGTTGATCTCGCATATGACGCATAAGAACGGCGACTACAGCGGCAAGTTCGATCGGCTACGGTCAGCGCCTTCGAAGCACCCTTAAAAGCTACTCGGCGGTCCGACAATAAAGAAAATGTTCTTTTGAATTTACTCGGCTTGAGTGATGATTGCACACGTGTTCAGGTCGCCGGCGCCGGCTTGCACTTGAACATGACGTGACTTCCTATACGACATGGTACGCATTAACCCAGGTTATTAGAGACAATAAGCTAGTGTGACTACACGCATATTTCTTTATTTAGATTACAATATGTTAGTGAAGTGTAGAAATTGTTTGCAAGGGACAGCTTTAGTGTTTGGCTTGATATACGTGGAAATGCAGTCGATGCGACGGGCACAAAAGTGTCGATTTGGAAAACATCTTGGACTTGGAAAACATCTTTGGGCTGTGGGCAAGGCTATGCGCGAGTGCTTGCGATGGTCATTGTGATCATAACGATTGCTCCATGAGTGCTGGCCGGGGTGAGTGCGCGTACATTTACTAATGCGTACATTCTGCGCTACGGCTTCCTTTACCATTCCGGTGTGCCGCGGCTCTGAAACTCGAATGACGTGACTTGCAATACCATGCGAGCGGGATCTCTATAGATGGAACACCCGTGACAGCGTTCCAGGTGCGCTGGAAGTTCCCGTGATTTCTATCCCAGTAAAACATTCGAACCACGTGTACTATACCAACTATTATGTAGGCGTTCGCAAATAGTACCTTTTGACAGACAGAGCTCAACACAGTGTGTGAAGAAAATGGCACTCTTACTTTGCTATCTTCGTAAGGCGTTTCCAGTAAAATTATTCAGCATAACAAAATGAAGATTGCAGTGCATTTAAATGAAAGTTTATACAAGGTTACCATGAAGAGACATTCTGTGTAGAGAAAGTACAAATTTAATAGGACCTAATGAGTACGGGCGAGACAAAAGTTCATGAATGAAATTATTTTTCCCTCTTGAACGCAGAACAACAAAACTTAGTGCTTTTCTAGGTTACATGTGCACATATTATCTATGCGAAGTTGAATTGTGTTCTAGCGAATAATTGATGAGGCATTGACATTTATTGCTATACTTGATCAGGCATCACCGAAGGAGAGGCGAAACTATTCAAGCTGAAACTTTGCAATTTTCAATGACCAAGCAACAAGCCCTTCTCTATAATTTTATGAAGAGCAAATTGATATATGCTGATTTAGGTATCTACAAGAAGCTGCGAATTTAAATTTAACAAGTTTTTCTGCTCATCCGCTCCGTCAAATTGTCATTCTTTTTCATATGCATGCTAATTCACAACGAGTCTTGCATATTATGGTGGACCCATACGATGTCTTGTAATTAGTAGCACTTACTAGTTTTACTAAGCAGTGCTTGAGAGAATAGATTTTATTTAAATAATTAATGGCATAGGAGGTTTTGCTGGTGGCGCCATCTGGACAAAAACGATATCAAGCCATTTCACGTCAGTTTCAACATTTTTGAAATGTAACGCCACTAAACATTTCGAAACCGGCAAAACGCGGATGGATTCATTCCTCAGATTTGAGTGTTTGGCTTAGTCTCGTCGCTACGCCAGCCCTACGCTGCTTCAAGCACACGTGCCTGCAACCAGGCCTTCAACGTGGTCCTAAGGCAGCTCACTCAATTGTGGCTGTTGGGAGAAAAAGAAAGAAAGAAGGAAATATATAAAAAAACGGGCAGTGCACTGTATGGCGCATCATGGCCACATGCCTGCTAGTCAGCAAGTTGGACTATTGTGCCCCGGATTACTGCAGATAAAGATTCCAGAAATGTCATGGGTGCCTATTTTTTTTCATAATTGACTCCAGTCCTCCCAGTTCCCAGGCTCATACGACGATATCTGGAAACTTGTTTTCCCCACGGGCTGACGTGCTATGGCTTTGGTAGAGTACTGTACTTGCCTTATTCTACGCGACGCCTGTGGAGCGATATGATTAACAGCAAACAATCAGCGAGCCTTTATTTCCCCAACTGCAGGGAAAAGTGCTGATGGCTGCGTGACCTGTATAGCATTCGGAGCCGGGCGCATCAAACCGAATGTCACGTGCTCTGACGCCCAGGAAAGTTTTTAAACACTTGATTTCCAGTATCTGGTCTTCTCATAGAAAGATATAGCGTATCTACCCGCGTAATAATCGCTTTCACATAATGCTCGAACACCCACATTGCCCACTTTCTTTTTCGGGACGTAATCGTATCCTTGAAAATTACTGTAGTGATTGCAATCTGCGTGTTGCGGTACATGGCAGCCGATGCGGCAGAGTTTCGTGCCATTTTTTTTTTTTGCGAAGCCGTTCTGCAATTACAGGCGCAACTGCGCACATATTATTACGATATCACCGAGCGATGCTCAAGAGCCGCCGCGAGAACCACGATGAAGTTTGTCGGTGCCCTTGGCGTGAGCGAGCGTCAACCTGGCTGCCTGGCTACAGTGTAAATAGCGCGTGCATAGCCTCCATCTTCTGTGTCTTTCAACATGTAACAATATGATCTAAAGTCTCCAAATCCAGCACACAAAAAAGAGAGAAATACCATGGACAGCGTGAAAATGGCGAACAACACGTGCACAATTTAGGCAATTTAGACTGATGACTTTTAGAAAGAAGTAAATTTGGAAGTAATCTATTATTGCAGCTCCTGCTTCTGTAGAGCGTGTGATATTATTCCAAAGGCCCGTGTGAGGATATGTCATTGGGCGCCTGCATGCGTCATGGGGACGTAGAGAAACTGTCCTTCGGGAAACCGACGACAAACGGCTGTCGGCGAAGAGAGAGAGAGAGAGAGAAAGGCAAAGGAAAGACAGGGAGGTTAACCAGAGATTAATTCCGGTTTGCTACCCTGTTCTGGGGGAAGGGAAAGGGGATGCAATAGGTGAGAAAGAAAGAAGGAGAAAAAAAGGAAAAAGAAAAAAAAACCTTAGCACACACACGCACGTGCACACGAACTATTTCTGCGGGCACTGTCACGCAACCCGCAAAGGCATTCCTAGTCTTACGCAGTGTCACCGTACAGTCCTGCGCCACACAGTGTACTGTCACAATTTGTCAGAAAGTCCCGTGTCTTTCAAGTATCGCAGCAGCGCCTTCATAGCGGATCGCGCTGATGTTCGCGTAGGCCAGGTTCCAAGGATCTTGTCTTCTGTCATTGGGCGCTTGTCCAGTTTGTCTAAGGTGGCTGAGAGGACAGTTCTTTGTAGGTTAAAAGACCTACAAAGAAGATGCTCGATCGTTTCGTTGCACCCGCAGAAGTCACACAGTGGGCTGTTGGCCATTCCGATAAGGAAAGAGTAGGCATTTGAAAATGCTACTCCAAGCCATAGACGGATAAGAAGGGTGCAGTCACGTCGTGGAAGCTCGTACGGAATATGGAGCCGTAAATTAGGGTCCAGAGTATGGAGGCGTGCACTTGTGAAATCGGATGAATTCCACTGGGCTAATGTCAGGTCACGCGCAAGTGTGGCAAGTTTTTTCGCTGCGTCGGCTCTCGAAAGAGGAATGGCAACGCAGTTGACGCCGTCATGGGCAGATCGGGCAGCTGCGTCTGCTCGATCATTGCCATGTATGCCACAGTGACTAGGCAACCACTGATATATTATATCGTGTCCTTCGTCAACTAGTCGATGGTGGACTTCTCTGATCTCTGCGGCGAGCTGCTCATGTGATCCATGGCGCAGTGCTGAGAGTACACTCTGTAGGGCTGCCTTAGAATCACAGAAGATTGACCATGCCTGGGATGGTTCCTCCTTAATAAAATGAAGAGCCGCACGCAGGGCTACGAGTTCAGCAGCTGTCGTTGATGATACATGTGACGTCTTTAGCTGTATCTTGACGGATCTTCTTGGTATCAGCACAGCGGCAGCTGCGCTTGCAGATGTAACTGAACCGTCGATGTAAACGTGTACGCGGCCACTGTGCACCTCATGTAAATGTTCTAACGTGGCCTGCTTAAGGGCAAACGAGGACATGTTGGCTTTCTTCATGATTCCTGGGATGGTGAGGCGTATGTCAGGTCTGTGCAGGCACCATAAAGGTAAGGATGGTCTTGCTGCAGGCATGTAGTTCGATGGCAATGAGGGGCGATTGGCATCAATTAAACGACTGAAAGTTGTGTGTGGCCTTTCTGTGGGTAGAGCGGCAAGATGGTGAGAAGGTAATCGGGCAACGTGCCGAATATGCGCCCTGAGAGCGTCGGTTGCCAAGTACGTTGATATTGGGTGATCTCGAGCTATGACGATCGTTGCCGCTGTAGACGCACACCTCGGAAGACCGAGACACGTCCTTAGGGCCTGAGCTTGTAGTCCCTGGAGTACACGCAGGTTTGTTTTGCAGCTGTTGCCAATCACAGGGAGGCTGTATCTTGCGAAGCCGAGGAACAAGGCGTTATACAGCTGCAGCATTGACCGCACCGAAGTGCCCCATGACTTTCCGCCGAGAAATTTGAGGAGATGTATTATTGTCAATAATCTCTTCTTCAGGTATGAAACATGCGGGCTCCATGATAGGTCTCGGTCAATAATTACCCCTAAAAAGCGGCGTTTTCGTGCATTTTCTACTGCTTGCCCATTGACCTTTACACTGTAACGCTTCATTTCCTTCCGAGTGAATGTAACAAGGCAGCATTTCTCTGAAGACAGCTCTAAGTTCTGTTTTCGCAAGTACAGAGATGTTATCGTAGCTGCCTTTTGCAGCCGTGCTCGTACCTGCAGCCGTGTTACGGCAGACGCCCAAATGCAGATATCGTCGGCATATATTGATACCTGAACTGTGTTGGGCAAGGATCGGACTAAGCCAGCGAGCACTAGGTTGAAAAGCGTCGGGCTTAACACTCCGCCTTGTGGTACTCCACGGCACGTTTGGTGTTGAGTCGTGGCGCCATCCTCGGTCATCACGAAGAAATGCCTGTCGGTCAGATAACTGCACAGCCACTGAAAAGTGCGGCCACCGATTCCGGCTTCAGTAAGAGCATTTATAATGGTATAATGTGCTATATTATCATAGGCGCCTTTTATGTCTAGGAATAATGCAGCAGTGAGTCGTTTCCGGCATTTTTGATGCTGAACGAATGTAACCAAATCGATGACATTATCTATGGATGAGCGCCCACGCCGGAAGCCAGCCATAGCATCTGGGCACACGTTGTAACTTTCCAGGTACCATTCCAGGCGAGTCAAAATCATTCGTTCCATTATTTTCCCTATGCAGCTGGCCAGAGCGATGGGGCGGTACGATGACAAGTTTAACGGTGATTTGCCAGGTTTGAGAAGTGGAACCAAGCGGCTGCATTTCCAGTCACGTGGAACCAAACCGTTGCGCCAAGACTCGTTGTAATGGTTTAGTAGCATGAGTCGTGCTGTCTGCCCAAGATTGGCGAGCGCCGCATAGGTAACCCCGTCCGGGCCAGGTGACGAAGAGCGCCTGCAAGTCGCCAGTGCCGCTTCAAGCTCCTCCAGCGAAAAAATTACATCCATGCGGGAATCCCGTGGCACAGGAGTAGCACATGGTGTAATTGCGCGTTGGAACTGCAAGCTGGAAAGTCTTGAGCAAAATTCTTCAGCAATGTCAATTTCGCTGCGACCTTGGTGCAAAGCGAGGGCTTTGAAAGGGACACGCTGTTGTGGTGATACGCGAAGCCCACGCACGGTTCTCCATATTTGAGATAATCGCTGACGTGGATCCAAGGACTCACAGAAACGTTTCCATCTTTGAGATTGTAGCAGGGGGGGGACACTCCTCGGTTCCGGTGGCGCAGGAAATTGGCGCCATCTGTGTACAGGGCGACGCAAAAATCCGTTTCCCTTGCATGGCCTCGTAGATCATCGCGCGCACGCGCGCCGATCCAGGTGGCCAAGCCCTTCCCCCCGCTAGGCTCCTCTCCCTACGCCCTCTCTCGTAATACACTCTCAACTCCCTCACCTTCGACTGTCTACGCGCCGCGCCGCCGTGCCATCCCCGCCGGCCCGGCTGCTGCTTAGTCCGCTACGTAACGCTTTATTTTTGTTATCTACTGTCATCGAGATACGTGCGCTGCTGTGCGTTTACCGACGTGGCTAGTTTAGTCAGTTCTGTGTTCCTCGGTAGCTGTGTGCTTGTGCTCCGCGATGTTTCACCCGTTTCACGACTCGTACCGCTCGTGCATCGTGCAGTGGTGCACAAATACCTCAAAAACAAGCCCTGCAAGGTTGTTCCGGGTGCCCAAAGACAACAGGTGAGCGCTCAGACCCAAGGACATCAGAAGGCGCATGTACACGAACACAGCCCTGTCCATTTGTGTACTCCATGAGGCTCCGGACGTCGTTGCGCCTTGATTGTGCTACACTTGCCTCTTCCCGGTAGAGAAAGCTGACAAATAGATGTTCCTCCTCATTGTCACCTGGTCTGTGACTTGTGTTTTTCTGTGCCAAGTCTCATTCTGCAACTTCAGTAACTTGCCCAGCTTTCCATACCGCCCTCAGTGCTTTTTCTGTGTATCACGTTCTACAAACCAACTAACAGCTGAAAAATTACTGTTAGTGTTTGTGTACTATCTCAGTAACCCCCGATGGGAAAACCGCGCGAACAACCTTCATGTGTAGGCATGATACGCTTTTTTTTCCTCTGGAAAGCATGAGCATTGCAAGTGTCCTACATGCAGATTTTTGCAGTTCATGTTTATTATACAAGGGACAGCCCAGTAGGTACGACTTAGTGCCTTAAGTGACGTAATTTTACTGCTAAGCATTGCATTCGGGTAGAAAGAAGGGTCGTGTTGGCTTGTTTTACCTGGTCTTTGATTGAGGAATACGCCTTTCTGCGAATGTTTTCTATGTGCTGCTGCAAAAGCCGACTATCTCCTGTTCCCTTGCCACCTTTACTCAAGTTGTGACCAAGTGCGAAATAATGTGATAATGTTTGTTTCAGTTTTTAGTACGATGTTATTTTTTTCTGCCATGTTTTTTTCAATTTGTTCAGTAGTAATGAACATGTCAAGCATTTCATATATTTTCGTGCAGATCTATAAGTGAGCTTTCTTTTGGTATGGCTCTCAATCAAACAATGTTAGCATTTTATTCTATCTTTCAGGTGTTTTGCGTGTCCTTGTTTTTGCCATTACTAGTGAGTTTTCCCTTTTTATAGTTGTCATGACTACGTCATACACGTCGTCCAATTTTGTGCAATATCTTAGTGCACATATCAGGAGCTCGTCTACATTTAGGTCTTGAGGACGTTATATAAAAATGTTGTTTTTATATGTGTGTACATGGAATGGCCTTCGCGTTTTCTAGCGCTTTCACTGCACGCTTTCTTTTGTTATTCCACCATCTGTGAACTTTTGTCTTTAGTACTCTTGTATATGTCATGCACCTCTCACTTTTGCTCATTTTTGGAGCGTGTATCACACCACGTTGTAAGAAAAATCTCTTTTCGGAAACGAAGTCAATAAAGCGAGGCTAAACATCTGTTGTGTTGGAAGTAGAATTTTTTTTATGTCCCGCCACATGCTGGTATAATATAAGTATGGGCAAGACTGCGTGCGTGCCAATGCATAGCCCACGGCGCACCACGCGCCAGCTCGCAAGCAATGCCAATGCGCCGCGTAGCGCGCGCATTGCTTGCGAGCTGGCGCGTGGCGCGCGGTAACAAGCGCGCTATAAAAAAGAAAAAACGCGCCGCTTACGGGTAAAAACAAAAAAAAAGTGAGCGGCGTGCGCGACATGGGGGAAAGAGAGAAAGAGAGTGGAGCGGGTCGGCATAATAAAAACAAAAAGGAAAGAAAAACGTTTGGGAGAGGAGGCGCCGCGCGGCTGCTGTTGCTGTTGCCATGGCAACGTAAACAATCATGTGCGCCGCCATTTTGCCTAATGCGTCGCCCCTTGATTAGGGCCGTAACTGAAGGGGACCTTGGCGCTAGCGTCGAAAGAGCGTCTGCTCAAAACCGGCCAATGGGATGTATACGGAGTGTCCGCCCCCTGATTGTAGTGCATCGATGCGACGTTGAATCTTCTTTTGCATCCGCCTTGCCTCTCGGAGATCATGGATGGATTTAGTTCTCCTGTATCTTCGTTCAGCCCGCCGGCGAATTGCTCGTAGTCGCTGCAGTTCTGCTTCAAATTCTGCATATTTCGGGAAAGGCTGGAAACTACGCGTAGCCTCTTGCATGGCTTTTTGAATTTCGTGTTCCGGACTTGAAGGGTTCCCTTGCTGACATACTCCCTCCATGTGCGACCGAAACGCCGACCAGTCAATTCGCCGGAGCGTCATGGAGGAGTACTTCGAAAGTCCCTTGATCTTCAGGTACGTCGGAATATGGTCGCTTCCATGTGTTTCAATGTCTGTAAACCATTGCACGTTTCTTTCAAGAAGCCGAGAAACCAGGGTCAAGTCTAGGCAGCTGCTGTAGGTAGGCCCGCGTAAATATGTCGGACTACCATCGTTGAGGCAGTAAAGGTCGTGCTGTGTGGCAAAGGATGCTATTCGCCTTCCCCTGGAGTCCATCTTCAGGCTCCCCCAAAGCGGATGGTGAGCATTAAAATCTCCTGTGAGAATCGTAGGGCCGGGTGTCGCTGATAGCACGTCGTGTAGTCGTTTAGAGTCGAAGCCACTTGAAGGAGCAATGTACACAGCAACGAGTGTGAACGTAAGCTTATTCGATTTCACGATTAAACAAACGTACTGGTTGTCGTCGTGAGGCGGAACTGGGTGCAACACGTAAGTCAGATCACTTCTAATATATACAATTACCTTGCTTACATCACCACAGCTAGAGGACATGAATGCCTCATAGCCAGAAATACGTATAACATTCTGCACGTTCGGTTCGCAAATTACAAGGATGGGAAAACGGTTTTCGAAGACAAAATGTCTAAAATCTGAAATTCTTGATTTGAGACCACGGGCATTCCACTGCAGTAAAGATGCATTCTTGACTTCCTTGTGGAAGGGCAGCGAGGGGCGGGCCATGGTGCTATGCGATGCTTTCAAGTACTGGAGTCAGCGCGTCCAATACTTGCAGTGCGCTACGAGCAGCTGGAGTGTTCATGTTCGTCAGTAGCAGACGCATGACATTCGTGAGCGATTTGCGCATGGCAATCACTTGTGAGTCCTTGTCTTGCATTTGATCAACTGTAGTGACATTTGACTGTAAATGGCGAGTCATTTGCTGTGGCTCTGGCGCGTGGCATGTTCTCGGCAGTGCCGGCCACGCATCACTTGATGAAGCATGGCCACTTCTTTCGTTGACATTCGTGCTCTTACTCGAGACAGATGGAACAGCAGGTGGCGTTGCCGGGCGAGATATTTCCCTTGAACCGGAAGAGGGTTTCATGGACTTTCGTTTCCGGGAGCGATGTCGCCTTATCGCTTCAGAAGCATCTCTGTGTGACGATCCGTCTCTGGCCATTTTTCTCAAGATTTCCTGCTCTTTCTTTAGGCGTGGACAGTCTTTTGAGGACGCAGCGTGCGATCCTTGACAATTTGGGCACTTGAGCTCTGTTGCACGGCAAGTGTCGGTGTCGTGATGTTCGAAACATCGTGGGCATATCGTTGTATTTCGGCAGACAGCACTCACATGTCCAATTCTTTGACACCTTCTGCACTGAAGTGGTTTTGGTACGAAAGGTCGTACCACATGACGAAAGTGGCCGACCTTTACATGTGATGGTAGGCAGTCACCTTTAAACACGAGCCTTACACAGGTCGACTTGCCAAGGCGCCGAGCTTGTAGTAAGGCAACACCATCTGTCGCAGGTTTGATTAAAATTGGCACGTCGCTGTCGTTAATGGATGTGTCAATGTCATAAACAACACCGGCCGTTGTTTCGTTGTCTTGCGGAATGAGGTAGTGGACATTAATGTTGCCCAGGAGCTTGACTACCATCAAAGCATTGATTGCGCTTCGGTTGTGGACGTCAATAGCCAGGATGTTCTTTCGAGTATTAATTCTGATATCTTTGATTTCTCCTGGGACAAGAGCCTCCAGAGAAACGGAAATCGCTTGTCGATTAAGGCGGTTGAGGTTGTCGGCGGGTGCGTCCGGCACAAAAAGAATTGTGTGCGCCGATGGCCTGCGCTGTGGAATGACGGTAGACTTACTTGACGAAGACCGTCCGCTGATGTTTCTTCTCTTGGCCTTCCGGTGTACCACTTTTTCGAAGCCTTCGTCATCTGAGGCGTCATCGCTTGAGTAGGAGTACAGCGCAGTGTCCTCGCTGTCAGCTTGACTCGGTGGGCAATTTCTCTTCCTCGGGCCGGTACCTGACGAAGCAGTCACGTCGCGTCGGCATTCTGCCGACTCCACTTCCATTGCCGTGGCAATGAGAGCGGCGTCTCCCAGTAAAACACGGGAAAAAGCCGAAAATACTGCAGCGCGAAGGAATAGTGGTCTCTACGAGAATCACTTCGTCTTCCTTTCCTGTCGGCGAAACTTGAAAAAACATCTTTGGGCTGTGGGCAAGGCTATGCGCGAGTGCTTGCGATGGTCACTGTGATCATAACGCTTGCGCAATGAGTGCTAGCCGGGGTGAGTGCGCGTACATTTCCCAATGCGTACATTCTGCGCTACCGCTTCCTTTATCATTCCGCTGTACCGCGGCTCTGAAACTCGAATGACGCGACCTCCAATACCATGCGAGCGGGCTCTCTATAGAGTGTACACCCGTGAGAGTGTGCCAGGTGCGCTGGAAGTCCGCATGATTTCTATCCCAGTAAAACAGTCGAACCACGTGTATTATACCAACTATTATATAGGCGTTCGCGAATAGTACCTTTTGAGGCCAATCGAAAACTGGCAATGACAAATCGAATCCAATAATGATCATTCCATTCGACAACCGAATCGAAAAGCCCATAATTAGATACGTTATACAGATTGCGCACACCCCTACTAGTATTCTAGCAGAATTTATACCCCTACTGGGATTTACAGCTTCTGTCCCGCGATAGATTTCCACGACTGCAATATATTTGGGTAAAAAGCCAAATAAGTGGACATCAGCAATTTACAGACGGCAGACATTGAAACAAACCCATATAATAAACATTTCTTTTTGTGCGCACGTGCGCATATTCATCATGTCATTGAGTGACACTTATCAGTTAAATCATAATGTCTTCTTTTGCTCCTGTTTTTAGCTGCAGCGAATACAGTGACACGCAAGCAGTATTATTTGAAAATTATGGGGTTTTACGTGCCAAAGCCACTCTCTGGTTATGAGGCACGCCGTAGTGCAGGACTCCGGAAATTCCGACGACCTGGGGTTCTTTAACGTGCACCTAAATCTATGTACACGGGTGCTTTTGCATTTCGCCCCCATCGAAATGCGGCCGCCGTCCCCGGGATTCGATCCCGCGACCTCGTGCTCCGCATCGCAACACCAGTATTATTTGGGTTGCATTCGTTCCTTCGCGTGTTCGCTTCTCGAGTTTTTCATGAATTTGAAAACTTTCTTAAGCGGCGGGTGCAGATGAGAGGGGGGTGATTTCTCTGTAATATCATAACTGAGGAACGCATAGTTGGGGTAAGTGGTACACGAGGAGGTGCAAAGAACGCAACTGCAATTGTTTGCGTGTTCATCTGTGCTAAATGACATGAATAGTATCCTTCTAGAGTTTCTCTTAAAGCCGTTCGCAAGCCATCAGTGAACCAGAAGGCTAAAGGCACATGGACGACGGAATAGGAAATGAACCCGCACCATTGCTGGCTTGAGGTAATCAGGCACGACGAGGCAATCCCGGTTTTATCACGTGACTTCCTGTCCGGGAGTAC
The DNA here is from genome assembly GCF_038994185.2 of Dermacentor albipictus. NCBI lineage: Eukaryota > Metazoa > Arthropoda > Arachnida > Ixodida > Ixodidae > Dermacentor > Dermacentor albipictus. Next base: position 81,581,726 of record NC_091826.1, read on the forward strand.
TGCCGCTTTGTGCCTGGGCCGTACGCACTGAAATGTCATTAGTTATGACAACTCTATTTCGGCGCCAGAGGATACCGATAACAAGCATTGCAAGTGCTTTGGCCGCATGCTTCGAGACGCCGACGACTGCCAAAAACCATTCTGCCTGCACACGACGTCTTTCGAAAGGCAGAGAAGGCAACGTCGTGTGCCACGCGAGAAGGGAAGCAGGCCGCAGGCGGAGAGTGAGGAGGCTATCCAGCTGCGCCCGCTCACCCCGACCTTTATGTGGATAGAGTCTCCTCACCTTCCTTCCTTCCTACTTCTGATGCATTTTTGATCATGAGGAATTGTTAGTTTGGGGCAAGGAGACATGCTTCAGCGCCGTTGCCGGGACTGTATACCGCACAACGTGAACATTTGAACGGTTCCATGGTCAGGCAGAGCAACGAACAGTCCGCATTAATGGAGGTAGGCACTCACACATATACTAGCCCACGTCAACGCTGCGTAGCTTTGGCGATTGCAGGAGTCGGTACTGTTGCACCGGGACACGACCGATGGCCTAGGAACATTTGTTCGCCAACCAAATAAACGTTCATGATCATGCATTTTACAAACAGTTTAGAAAAAAAAGAGAAAAAGAAAAGCCATTGTCCTCACATTCACTACATCTGTTTCGGGAGGCCCAATAGTTCTTCAGATGACTACACGCAAAACCTTTCCGTCGCGCATGTACATAAAAAGCACCCTTTATGGCTCACTGCAAGGCGAGCAAAAAAGTCGAAGTAATGAAAATGACCTTGCTGGGGCGCTTCTGAACGCAGGAGAATACGCATTAGGTCACGCGGCACATGTGGTCGAAACAAAGCTGGTTTAAGCGGGGCACACGACTCTAATTTCTGTGCACGTGCATGTGGTCCGGGATAGCTTACAAAAAAACTGCGACTTCTTCGAACCTAACCGTACCGGTGACAACCTTTCTCCGGGAAGTCACTCGACTAACCAACTCTTTTTTTTTATTTCGGCACTCTGTCGTAAATTTTTCGCTGTTCAAATATACTCAACTATCTCTGCCCAGTATCTCAACTATACTCTGCCCCTTCTCTTTTATCCCCACTCCTCATCCACTGCTGACCGGTGTTCAGGTGTCAGCAGAAAGCGCTAGACATTTACTGCGGTCTATAGCAATTTACTTCGCTTTATATTTATGTGTTTAGAGGCATAAAGCTACATTTAACATTTCAAGCCTAGAACCTACCTATAGCGGGCGCGTACTTTACAGAACGCTAAACGAAAGGGAAATTATGAAGATGCCACACACTGGCGAATCGGTGTATGGGAAGCTGTCTGGATTGGGTACCATTAACGTAAAACTATTCGAATATGTTTATTCCAATCGCCTGACGTCAAAGTTGCGTTACCACCGACACAAGCATCGGGCTTATGCTTATCCAGTTTTCCCGCAATCACGGTCGTATAGCCGTATGGTTTCCTTGCCTTCTCACGTCATCCTTCCCCCAACCCCACCTCGGTGTCCAGCACGCCTCTCCTACTCCCTCCTCTCTACAGTTCTATCGACGTCCCGTCTGCACTCGCACGTTAGTTGAAAGCAAGCGCTGCAGTTTCTGAAATGCTTTGGATAGTAGTTACGGATAATTGCAGCTGTCAGAGGTTAATTGCGATGCCAGACGGCATTGTGCACATTCGACGTGGTATGTCCGAACGAGTTTTTCTCGTCGCCTTTCCTCAGTGACCAGCTCCTGTCATGTGTACTACCCGCAAACTAGTTGATGATCAACGCCACTCAAGGTTTCTGTCTTTTTTATTACAAATGTGGTGTTTCGCCAAGGTAGTGAGCACTGCAGTCTGCAGACCATCTACCAAGACGTTGTTTGAAGCAGTGGCCCGCACTCACACGGCAGCCACGTGAAGAACGACAGTGACATCAGCAGCACTGTACATACAGAAAGGTTCGACCAAACAATTGTTGAAAGTATCAGCGGGGGGAAGGCCACCACGCACAACAACAAGACAACAATGGTACCAGGCACAACACGACCTGAGCAGAAGGGGGAGGGGGAATTTTCCTCAACAACTTCCGATGAACTGTCGTAGCGTTGAAACAGGGACAGTCCGGAGAATGCTGCGACGGCGAAGGCAGATTTACCCCCCTTTTGCTTTACATGACTGGGTGGTGTCGCCTGGTGGGAGCATCTGAATTACACCGAAGATAGCGACAATGATACCCTCCCACTAGTTCGCTTTAGGGCTGTAAGCCCTGCGTGAGCTGCGCGCTTGACAAATGTGCATGATGTTTATTTTTCAGAAATAGAGCAGACGCACCCTACCGTCAATTGAAGTTAAATTTTTTCGGTTTCTCTGCAAGTATACCGCCGTGCCTAGCAGTACCATTTCCTTTCCGTATCAACCCGGCTTTTCCCACTACCGAAGTCTCCCCATGACCAGAGCAATAGGGTCAGGGGTGTTTTCACTCATTTGCAACTGCGTGCTTCTTCTACACACTTATTTCCTTAATTCACGCTACCATTCTATCTGCATTCCTTCTAGAAGATTGCACGTAAGCACAAATGAAGGCGATGTAGTTCCTAAGTTCACCTTGCCGGCGTAATCCGGTTTTCCGTGATGGTGACTATATTAAAGGACAAACTAAAGATCTCTAATAAACTGTCGCGGTTCCGTATCAGCCTGCCAACAGAACGCCACCTTGATAGCATAAGGCCTATGCATTTCCATCCATGACGTCATTCTACCATGCCCGACCGCCATAGAATCCAAAAGAAAGCTCCTATATATGAGCCACGGTAATTTTGGCCTCGTCAGGACTCGGCGGAGGCTTCGAGGAAACAGCACCACGCTGTTCCCTACAGCATTGCGCGCCGGGTTAGGCATGCTGAGGAAGGTAAAACGGCCAAAGCCCAATAAAAAAGTTAAGAGCAAGCCAAGATGGCTTCCTAGAAGCAGCATCTAACCAAATACGCCATAGTTACACCGTCGTCTTCACACATATTCGCGTGCACCAAGTCAGCCCTCGAGTAGTGCTTATTTCTTTAAATATTGCCTCTCTTTTCTATTCTGAGGTATGCAATCAAAGAGACCTAGAAGTGGATGAATATAAAAAAAATTTCGAATTCGAATGGCCAAGCCCAGACGCATATATTGACAGCAAAAATATTTATTTTTACCAACTGGGTAACAAGCATCTACCGACTAGGACAAAAACGTCAGCTTTCGGCGCTGCCCCGCTGAAAAAATATTTTGAGTGGCAGCAGCATATTCTATCTTTGTGGCCAGGTTTTGGGTGAGGGGCGTACTACAGAAGAAAGTTTATTAATGCATGAGGGAGCTCTGCCCCTATAGGAAGGAATATTCTTGGCCGTTGAAGTGAACACACATGATTCTGGACTCTTCTTTCCCCGGAGCCACTTTCGTGAAGAGAGTGAAAATCGGCATCAAACATAAAGATGTTGCTTCCTGGTATACGATCAGGGATCCTACAGGTCTTGCTTGCGACTGCTAGGTGTCGAAGTGGAACTGTATCAACGGCGTTCTTTTCTTCATATTCACTCTCCGAAAAGTAAATATAATTTTATAAGGGCAGAATAAATGTTCCTCACTGCAGTCTGCGTTAGGGGAATGACGGCACGCATAAAGGAAACCATGTTTCTGACAAACGCAACGGTGTTTGATTAGAGGGAAAGTGGTCATAGAAATCATGGACTTAAATTTTTCTAGGAGCAATTAGGCCCCAATTCCATGGTAAGCATAGATGGACTACTGTTACAATTATCTAAGGCACTATTGTCTTCTCATTATTGTCGTGTCATGCAATTACGTCAGATGTGTGCGGTATCAATGTGTAATGGTTAGCACGCTGGACTATATATGAATCTAGCAATCCGAGTTCAAATCTCGGTGAGAGCTTTTTTCTTTCCGTTCTCCCAGGGCATCAACAGTGCTTTGTGAGCGGCAGCCGCGTTGCTTGAGCGTATTTCGAATCCGGCGTGGTCTAGTGATTCCACGTCCGGCCACTAAAACGTACGGACTTGTTTTTCATGTGCTCCAACTGGGCGGTTATAGCGGCCCTGTTTAGCCGCAGAAATAGGGATGAAATGGAAGACAACCAGGACTGCCAAGTGTTACTGCCTCATTTGCGAGAAGCTGGAGTTGATTTGAACGGCCCTTTTTTTTTTGCATGGTGACCTACGAGCAAAGCCGAACAGAGTTGAAGACTACCGGGATGGCTGTTTTAGTTGGTAATTGCTACCTGAGGTTGATGTCTTAGGACTGTTTCATATAAACCATTTGTGGGCTCTTGAATTCAAGAACCATGAAACCATGAAGTTCTTGGCCACTGTGAACGATTCTGTTTAATGGAGAAAATGTCTGGTAGTAGACCAGAGTAACCAAGATGTCCGAGTAAAAATCCACTCGTTTCTATACCTAATGCGACGAATGACGACATTCGTATGGCCTTTGAGTCATACGGCGAAGTAATGGAAACGACAAAGGAGAGCTTCCGTGCCCATGGTATTTCTGAAAAACCAGAAGTTCGACTAACGATATTCCTTGTTGAATACGTGTCGCCGGTGAGCCTGCTCTCGCAGCTATTGCAGGCAAGGCGCCACTTTGATTCCGCTGCCAAGAAAAAAGTGTATATGCGCCACCCCTGCCGAGTCTCCCGATGTTCACGGTGCGGACAGCCTGGTCACATAGAAAGACATTCAACAAGAGCAGAAACTACTATAGAGCCCAGTGGCCCAATTGACTGTAGCGCACCAAGCGGATGTAATTAACATCTGCCGGTTTGGGTTTTGGACGCGCGCGTGTTGAACGCTATAGCTAGCACGCGTAGCGCTGGCTGCGCTAATCGGCGCGGCAGCTTTTTCTTTTTCTGCTGCTCAACCGCGCGAGTTCCATGTACGGAATCGTTTCGTTTAGTACAAAACATTGCGAACGATCTTTACAAGCCTTCATCGCATCTCTGACACGTGCAATTTCATAAAGCAGATGCAAGATGCCTTGTGAGTGAGGAAATGTTTATTTTGCTCGATATAAGTGCTCGTTCAGGGATTTTTGTGCTTGCATATGTCGTTGTGGTACAAAGTAAGCTGCAGTAGTTCTCGTACGAAGCTCCACGGACGGCATCAGCTGAAAAAATTGCAAGCAATCGTTCATTTGGCATTAAAACCTTGTATCAATACTGCATGTAGAGGCGAAGCGTGCGAAAGTGTTAAATGGGCAACATTATATACAAACCAAAGCAATTTGCTTTTCCATACACATGGTGTACGAAATACCCAACTAAACCCAATCATTACCATAAAATATGAAAACATCTGATTTGCAAGCATTGCCCATTCACTGTCATTATTCAGTGCATTTTAAGAACACAAATGCACGAGAAACAGCGCGTGTCCAAAGCAACTTGTCCTCATCCAACGCTATACTAATCCCCATTCTCAGAGGTGGCCACAGCACAGGCTCTCATCCAGACCATGCTAGGCGCTGGCAGAATTCCTTTTGCTCACACTCAAAACAAATGCGTGGTTGCAAAGCCTCTTTTCAATCGTTTGATGAATTTTGATGTTCTTGGTTTTTGAACTCCTCGGCGTCATCTTTTGCGTGTTCTGCTGCCGCAGGAAACTGAGCGGCCAATTGGCAACGTAGGTGGTGCAGTGAAAGATTTAATAAATTTTACGGAATGAAATTAAAAAAAGGAAACTGGCCACCAATAACAACAATACAATAAACTGAGGTTATTTTCTACCCTATGAGGCCACACGTATGGCACTCATTGACACAGATTTACCTTTGATGACCTTCCTGTATGCAATAAATGTGTCGATGCATTAACGGTCCATCGCTTGTCTTTTGGTTATGGGAAAGTAGTAGCTCAATGAAAAAAATACTTTTCCCCAGCATAGAGAAAACACAGTGCCCTCCAACCGGAAATTTTTTCAGCATTGAACAGACATTTGACAGCAAGGTGGTTTAAACGTTTTAAAAGATGCTGGCACATTGCACGTTATCACAGCGTGGTATGCGTAGGGCATTCTCTTACCAGAAAAGGCTGCCGAAATAACAATATAGTTAAGCACGTGCCTCCCAGCTCCTATGGATAAGTGCTCATTGGTGAGGTGCGAGTGCTACTACTATTCCCTCGTTTAGTACATCATTCCTTGGTAATAGAACTTTTGTGTTCATAGGATACACAACAAATCATTGCCATTATTTTATTACCTGTATATTTTTCGCACCTTAAAAGGAAATATTTTTAGGCCACTCAGAGCCAGGTTCTACCATTCACAAATGTGATGCGCGACCTCGCTGTTTCACACGTTCTACCATAGATAATTCAAATCCATTTTTTTAGTATTTGCTTGGCGCTCATTGGTCATATCTCGCCGTTGCGGCAATAAGATGCATAAATGATGATCATCGAGCAAACCGTATTCAATAAGGAAAGTATCCCCTCGGCTGTCCTTTAGTCCTGCCTCTTCTCCTCCTCCCCTGCTGACCGCTGTTTAGGTGTCAGAAGACTGCGCTAGGCTGTTACTGTCGAAAGCAGTAATTTCTTTCATTTCATCTTGTTTTATCTATATATCTATCTATTTACATAAATAAAGAAATATAACCCATTCTTACAGGCTCAAAGCTATAAAATCCATACCGATCCTAAGTGTGAAGCATTGCCGTTCAATCCATTGTTCAGCAGGCCCGTACATTCCAAAAATCTAAAAAAAAGTAATCCGAAGAAGGAAACACAAAAAACCTAGTTGACGGTGAGCATCACTCAAGACTCCTTCCCTGTCAGTGTCAATCTGTCTCATTATTCACGGTGTGTACGTTATTCCGGCAAAGTAGTAAGCACTGCAGTCAACGGGTCATCTGAGACCGAGACGGATTTCGAAGAACCAGTGGTGGCCCGCATTCACGCGACGGTCGAGTCAAAAGCGGCAGCGACGAGCCCGTGGCACTGAACAGTTTACATAGAAAATGGTTAGGCCGAGCCTTTCTTGAAAGTATCAGCAGTGCCAAGGCCACCGCTCCAAGCAACAAAATGACAATGGTGCAAGACAGCAGCCGTTCTGAAAAGAAGGGGAGGGGGAGTCTATTTAGACAATTACAGCAGATCACCTGGCGTAAACGGGACAGAGTACGGCACGCTGCGACGGCGAAGAGCAGATCTTTTTTTTTTCTATAACGATTTATTGGCATCTCCTTTCAAATGGGGTATTGACGAATAGTCACCTATCCGCCCAGATTTATTCATATAAGCTACACATCTTTTTCTTTTCATCATAGCACATTTGTATACGCCTACTCAATCCTTTATTTTTCTGGTTAAAACTGCTCAGTCTACCTTGTACCGTTGCCTATGGTTGAGATAGATTCCGTCGAATCAATCTCTTTCCTGCTTTTTTTTCTACCAATACTTTAAATCTAAAGCTCTCTAGCTTATCTCGTCTGCAGGCCGGTTGACGCTTCCAAGAACTTCTGGAAGTTGTACGTTGCCTACCAGTCTCACTATTCTAAACGTAGCTGAGTTACAGCGCGTGGTGGGAGAACTCGAACTACGCGCAAGATGGCGGCCGTCATGCCTTCACCTTTTTTTATTGAAATGAAAATAAAAGAAAGAGACGTAGTCACCTTATAATGGTGACGGCTACTCCCTTTCTCATAGCAGAAAGAGCAATATAAAAAAAATATGTTGGAAAATGAAAAAAAAGAAAGGAAAATCACTTCATAGGATGAGAAAGCCACAGCACATTCCTATACGCCTATGAACGTCACAGAGTAAAAGTCAAATGCAAGTTGCACCACAATGAGCTCATAAACAGTCACAAACACACACAAACGGCCATGATGTAGACTTCGATGAGCGTATAAACAGATGAGGACTTACAGTGTTGAAATAATTACGCACAACAACAAAAAATCTATAACACGTATTTTGCATAAAGGGCACCAAACACGCGACACAGGAAACTATGATCATACGCTGTAAGTTGTTACGTGCCCTCTATGGAGCGTTGTAACGCAAGAATTTTTTAAATTGTTTCATTAATAGCCGATATAAAAATATTTCACTGTCGTAAAACCGTGATTTCCTGAGGCGAACGTCACAGTCAACACAGACAATCTTTATGGCAAATCAGTTCTGCGGAATCCCGTAAGGTGTAAGAAGTATCCTGAAACGGGAAAATTTTTTTCATCCACCCTAATGTAGCATGAAGCTTCAAAGGAAAAACACGCGGGTTAATCAGAAAGGACGCTTCGCAGGTGAGGATAAATTTGTCCTGGTCCGGGATTCGAACCCGGAACAGACGCCTTTCCGGGCGGTCGTTTTATCATCGGAGATAACTAGGAGGCTAGCAGATCGCCGCACAAGGCACAATTGTCAGCACAATTGACAGCTAGATGGGCAATCGAGAACTGAAAGCAATTTTACCGTTCGTAGACACTAATGCACTGGCACCCCCTTCCAAAAAAAAAATAGTTGCACATATGAGACCAAGTGGTCACTGCAGCGCTTTTACTTAAAATGTTGCTTTAAAGGATTAGCTAAAAACAAGCGCATTTGACCGGATATATTTAGTATTTCATAGCACGTAGATCTTCATGACTCGCACATTCTTGTATTTACTTTTTCTTGTGCTTGAAAATCTAGATGCTCTGTATAAGAGAGTAAACTGAAGAAGGCTTACTGGAAAAACACCTTCGTTAACATTTCTACGCAGTGAGGCTGATAGAGACTTGAGATATGTTTTGATGTGCGGCTGATAGGAGATAGAGGTTCTAGCGCTAACGTTAGCAGAAGTTCTTTGCTGCTGCAAAACGCGGTGATAGAAGATGCTCGGAGAATATATAACGAAAATTCCACAAGACAGAATATGGCACCGGCCAACGGCAAACAGTGTTGTGCGAAGAAAAAAAAAACTTTGTCTATTTTTTCACATTTCATTTATTACCTAAGAGTGTTTGGTGAACATGCCCTTTTCGCTCGTTGCCAGGACTCTAGTTCAACGCGTTGTGAAGATGAGGACAAAAAAGGAGACCTTTTTTTCCTCGTGTTTACTACGCGCCCAGCTAATGCCATCCAAGATGAACTAAAGAATCCATTTCGCCACAGTTGTCGAAACTGCCAGTGTGCAAAAGCGAAAACGAGGGCGTAAATGATTTTCTCAAGAATCGGTCCACGCTGGAGGACATTTCACGGTTGTGCCAGGCGTTGGGTTGTGTGCACAACGCGAAAGGACAAAGAAAGAGAGAGAGAGAGAATGAAAGTTGCAGTGAGCAGAATGCGCGCCCAGCTTCCCAATCACAGGTAAAAAAATGACACAGTCGTTCTAGGGAGGGTTTAGGTGGGTTCGTAGAACTAATGTCGTTTTAATGAATCAGCACGGCTTCAGGGGAGTATGCTCCTTTGTTGGTCAGACACAATGAGAGCTTGAGTGCCAAGGGAATATTGAACCGGGACCATGGTTTTGCTACACGAAAGGATAGATTGCACCCTGCTACGGCTGTTAACACTGACGTTGATGCCGCCACATCGTTTGCCCCTGAACCTTGCTTCCAACGCCGGCAGGAGGATTATACGATTTACCCACACCATATCTGTTGCAATAAATGAGGCATCTTTTTTTCGTTAAAACGTGTGCTGCTGATTACGCAATAAAAAAATTAAATTTCTTTGTAAATTACGGCTCTACGGCGAATAACAGATACGCTACGCCTTCTTAGGCTACTGTGGAAAAAAAATCAATTATTCAACACCTCATAACATCTTTGTCTTTGGAGAAGTATAAATGGCGAATTTCAAGGCCATCACATTTTAATGCACACTAATTTTTTTAACGATATTTAATATAGAGCCTGATTCATGAAATTTATCATCGAATTTACACGGTAAATCCAGGCAATATCGAAAACAAGCGCTGCATGTATTTGCATGCGTATGCCATACAATATGCATATGAGATGCATATTGCGTGTTGCTTTTGTTCCACGCGCACGTGCGCCCCGACGAATAAGACGCACTGCTCCGGTGTCTCGAGTTGTCCGTTCAACTTACCGGCGCTCGAGTTGTTTTTATAAATATACATTTTACATAACCTTCAGTATTCAATCCATCGTCAGGGTAACAATATGAAACTGAAACGCCCCGTGAAGATTTTTGAAACTGAACGTGTCGGCCAATCGCGGCGCCTACTGATACGGCACGCTTTGCCTGGCAAGGACATGCGGCTGTGTGTCGAGTCAGGATTTGCTGCGGCGTGCTGTCATTCAAACTTGGTCCCACATTTGTTTACAGGGCGTTGACGTTTGACTCGAAGCTGGAAGCACTTAGTCTCGATGTTGCCTGGATATGGCCTTCAACTTAGCTTACGAATATCTCAAGTTACGTGCGATTGTTTGCATTTTGAAAAAGAAAGTCGCGTTTCATAAATTGTGACGCCCTAGACATGAAGAGCTGCCCGCAAAATATACACCAAAACCTACTCAAGAATTTTTGGTAATTAGTCTTTTGAGAGTAACCAAACCTGCTGAAATGTATTTACGTCTCGTCGTACACCTTGTATGTAATGACGACAACCTCCTTACGGCCGCAACTTTTTTATAGAAAAATGCCACCTTGCTTAGCCACGCTCAAAACGCCTGAAGTTAGCAACGAATGCTTCGTGTTATGAGCGCGCTGCGTTACTAATTCCAGGCAGTGATGCACAGTGGAACACTATGAAAATTGCATCATTTTGCACTTGATGAGCAATAAAATATAGCGCAGGGAATAGCCGAAAGCCACGATTCTTTGGTTGCGTCAAATATATGAAGCTGTCGTATCCATTGCAGCCAAAGTAATTTCTCTTTTGCTCTTCTGCTTTTGTTGTAGCGCTTGAACCACTTACAGAAGCGGCAACGCTAACCACCTCCAAGTGCATTGCAGCTTTGAAGTTCATAGTTACGTGGGAGTTGCACCCAGTCATCGATTGCTGCGCGGATTAAAACAACGTCCCAGAAAAGCTTCACGGCGGCATGATATTTCTCTGCCATTCTTATTCATTGAAAGAATCTCTGGTATCAAGAATGCCAACATTCGCCTTCTGTTCGGCCATATACACATCCACTGATGCTTTGGATCTATATATTGACACGTGTACTTGTTTGTATTCATCGCGCACCACGTTTCAGCACCTAACAAATGCTGTGGTAACGCGCAGGACACGTCTGCATGTATCGGAAGTTTCTGGAATGTTATCGATGCTTCCATCCGCTGTCTGTGACCAGGCCTGTGTAATCTGATCGCATGTGTGCTCGACGCGAATAATGTAGAACTTTGTAAAATGCACGCGGGTCCTAGCGATTACTCTGGAACATTCGACGACGGATGTGTAAAAGCGGACGCGCTTGACCCACTGGCCAGATTTTTGACGATCGCCGACCGTGTTCGCCGGTATCGTTGTGCAATAAGTGTAGCCTGTTTTTGTGGGCACAGGTTCGCCGAGTAAAAGTTAATTTTGTCTTTCACAGTGTTGGTTCTGTGTTCTTAAGGTCACCACCGCATGACAATATAAAAGAAAAACCGCGAATAGATATCGTAATTCAAAATTATTTATGACGTTTATAATAAAAAAAACTGGAGTATTGCAAACTCGATCAGACATCCTTCAACGAAACGGCGTTCCATGAAAAAGAAAAATATAAGCATGTTTCCGTTGTGTTCCAACGTAGACATTTCCCGTGTGACCCCAAGAAGCGCAGTCATCTCGCAGTGACATATCGTCTCATTATGGCGAACATCTGTTTCCTCCTTTCTCTTTGACCCACACCTGCCGCGGTCACTTAGCGCCCGTGTCCCGTGCACAGGGGTCACGTTAAAGATACGCTGGAGGTCAGAATTAATCAGAAGACCCCACTACGCCGTACGTCCCAATGTAATCGTGGTTTTGGCCCGTAATTCGCCCGGACGCATTCATTATTTCTTTGTCCCAGGTGACTTCGTATATGCGAGAACATTTGTGAAGATCGAAGTGCTTAGCTCAAACAATACAAAATTTTCTTACGAATAACAAATAGCAATGGCGAAACATTCCGCAACGTCAAGAAATGAGTAACATTTTGACAAAAGGACAACAACCACAATCCTCGAGGTGCCTCTGCCAAAACCACGATCAAAAAACGGTCCCATGTCGTAGTGGGGGACACAATAACAATTTTAACTCGGGATTTTTTCACCTACCCATGATGCACGGTACACGAGGGTCGATGTGGGTGTGAACCCGCGACATCCTGCATAGCTGCTATAAACACCATAAGCCACTGAGCTATCATGGTCTGTAAGAAAGGGCCCCTTCTCGTCCACTGCCGAGGACACATTTTGTTGCCGAAATGAGGCTTCAGTCTCCCCTGTTCACAAATGTTTTATAGTACCAGACAAACACCTTCTGCTCTGTCTCTCTGCCTGAACAAGAAATAAGTTCAATTGAGATGACGAGCACTAATAGCACAAGTAATGACACTGGAGCCAAGGCTTCGACCACGGGGCAAGTCTTCTTCAGGGCAGCTCCTGTTATCTTTAGCAGCGTCTTTATGTGCGCGTATCCCACTCACGCCCAACCTCCAAGGGGGAGAAAGTAGATAATAAGCCTGGACGTGTTGTATAGCAGCTAGCGTGAGAGCACAACAATAACGGAAGTAGGGAAGAGAATCCGCACCAGAATCCAAATCGGCAGGGTCAAAGGGAAATTTGGAGTTCTGACAGAAAGGGCGAACAATGGGAGTTCTGGTTGCTAAGGCTGCCACCAACCGTTACGAGCTGGTACATCCCGTGGCCACGGGGGCGGGGTTTCTGCGACTTTCACCAGCGTTTGCTTAGAGCCCGAACAAGATTGACCACCGGAGAGGGTACGACAGGGAAGACGAGATGATGTAAAAGAATAACATATTTATAATAGATCATTGAGGGTGAGCGATGTCCTCCAAGACAAAAAGTACAGAAACGTTCGGCGTGCGTGCTCATGCACGAACGGGCAGAGAAGACCTGGGCATGGCGTCTCGCAGGCGCGTTCTCATGCCCTACATGACGAGGCCAACCTCTTCCTTGCTTCATGTTAGAGGGCCTTGTCTGCTACAGAAGAATAAGGAGTACAAGTATGTGGATCCCGCGCATTGTGGCAATCCATGTAAAAATCAATTCCTACTGGGCTTGGGAATCTTTCTGTGTTGTTTAGTTTGAGTGGCGATAAACAGCGGTAATGCTACTGAGAATCACTAATACCTTCAGCGTTTACTGCAATACTAGAGCTGTGAGTTGGTGGCAAATGTTGTTTTGCGGGCATCACTGCTGTTTGTCTGCATAGTGCAATGAACATACAACGAGACGTACGTGTTTGCTTAAGGCGTGGTTCTGAATCATTGTTTATAACCTATGACATGGTTGAGCACTGTCATTGCTTCACATGGCACATCGCACGGCAACAGAATTGGCGGAAGAATGGCGAGTTTCTGCGTGCCAAAACCAAAATCGGATTATTAGGCACGCCGTGGAGGCGGACTACGGATTAATTATGGTACCGAGCTGTTTTTTAACGTGCACTTAAACGTAAGTACCCGACCGCTATTGTATGTCGCTGCAGTCGAAATCGGCTGCCACGGTGGGGGTTGAACGCGCGACGTCGAGCAAGGCTATAGCCGCATAGGACGGAAATCTTGATTTGACGTGTGACCGCTTGCTTAGTGTTGCATAGAACCTGCGGCTATTTAAGGTGATTTTGTATCTACAAACCGTCCGTCAGTTGTCCAGTTGACAAATTTGCATGGAGTTTTTGTTAGTAATTGCAGAAACGTATAATTCCTTCAGTTCTTCTGCAACTCTTGTCATGTGTGTGTCCAGAGTAGCGTTTCCTCCCGTTTATTTCCTTAAGGTAGCGTCTTCCTTCTCCTAACCATCCGCCCCATAGGGTAACTGCGAGTGAAGAGTGCTGAGGCTGTTGTGCACTGATCTCGCGATTACGCCTCTTCTAACGATTCTCTGCCTCGTCACCTTGCCCCATCTATACCACTCTATTCACCACTCCTTGAGGCTTGTACGTTATTAGAACGGTAAGCGCTGCGGGGGGTCACGGATAATTAAAGCTGTCAAAACGCTAATGAGACGACACCCACAGATCTCCAAAAAGCGTTGTGCACGTGGCACGCGATAGAAATGTCCAAACGAGTTTCCCGCGTCGCCTCACCTCTCTTCCACGTTATTTTCTTATACACCGTTTTTTCTTAGGCGCCGCCCTATTGTGAACGCAGTGGCGCCGCCTGTGAGCAGCGCCATACTGGCTTGGGTGAAAGCGGTCTTTTGCACGGCAGGTATACGCTCGGCGGTAGGTTCTGGCGTTTGTTTTCGAACTCGTGTGGTCTGTTTAGTATGACGTGCGTCTTATACGTGATAAACAGTTCTGTGACACGTGCTGAAGTGGTTTAAGGCGTCATGGCCGGAATTTCTGCCGGCGTTGAGGTGGACGGAACACGCAGTGCGATGTGCGCGCGCATATTCGAGTCTACAATAAGCCTCGGAGATGAATTGTGTATTTCTGAATGTTCCAGTCACTAATGTGACCTTATTGCAGTATTACCCTCTATTTCTAAGCTGCGGTTTAGGAGCCATGAAACATATGGGATGATCGTAACAGCGTGGGTACCCTTCTGCTACGATAGGGTCTGTGCTGCTATACTTTGACAAGCGTTCAAACTGTTCGCAGCAGGTTACATTGCGTGACTACTTGGTTCGATGGATGAGGTTTCCGCCCATGAATAAAATAGTTTTGGATAGGAATAGCAGCACGCCTTACAGTCTGAATTAAGCTTGTCCAGAAAAGCGACCGTTTACGAACTGCGCGAGCGTCCTAAGCAGTAGTAGGGGCTGGATTAAAGATATCTTTGTTCTAAATAGCGCATGGTCCAAGCACACGGCATCAGCGGTTATATATTTATAAACGTTGTGAGGCGTTATCCAGTTTTCTTTTCCTTTTTAGAGAAAAAAAAGGATGATAACCGAATTCTTTTTTTCGGTTGTGTTCATTCAGTTCTCAACGACGCACTCACACGTATTACGGAAATTTTGCGCTCAAAAATAGCCATCGCATTCTTTTTATGCGAACCCTCTCATATATTATGGCTGTATACAGGCCAAAAAGGCAATGCCGAAGCACACAGCTTCTATATATATCGTGATGGCTCACCAACCGCAGTGATCGCTGTGTTGAGCAGCGCCATGGGCCTCATGCAGCAAGGCTAGCGTAGAGATATGGTAATTTCAAGCATACTAGACTAGAAATACGTGAGAACGATGCCAATGTATCACAAATACTTGATAGAGCCTGCCGCTCAGATGTTTCGTGGTTGCCTTAGGTTGGCCGTGCACGAGCATGCGCTCTTATGTTTTATGTTTTACTCCCTACGCCAATCGATCAGACAGTGAGCTGATTTACCATTTAATGCTGGTAATACAGAGACGCCGGTTTTCTTTGTTGAATTGAGATTGATATAAGCAAAATAGTAAAGAACACATACACGCACCGCGACTGATAATGCGCGTACACCGCGGCTGTTTATGCGCGTCACATTTTTGCGCCCCCAACACGTATTTCCGCCAACTGTAGTTACCGATACATCGAAAGGCTTCCCTGACGACCTTTATAGACCGTTTTTTCGTAGGTGCCGCCATATTGTGAGCGCAGTGGCGCCGCCTATGGGCAGCGCCATACTGGCTTGGGTGAAAGCGGTCTTTTGCATGGCAGGTATACGCTCGGCGGCAGGTTCTGGCGTTTGTTTTCGGCGTCGTGCGGCCTGTTTAGTATGACGTGCGTCTTCTACATGGTAAACGGTTCTGTGAGACGTGCTGAAGTGGTTTAAGGCGTCATGGCCGGAATTTCTGCCGGCGTTGAGGTGGACGGAACACGCAGTGCGATGTGCGCGCGCATATTCGAGTCTACAATCAGCCTCGGAGATGAATTGTGTATTTCTGAATGTTCCAGTCACTAATGTGACCTTATTGCAGTATCACCCTCTATTTCTAAGCTGCGGTTTAGGAGCCACGAAACATACGCGACGATCGTAACAGCTTGAGCGTGGGTACCGTTCTGCTACTATAGGAGCTGTGATGTTATACTTTGACAAGCGTTCAAACTGTTCGCTGCAGGTTACATTGCGTGACTACTTGGTTCGATGGATGAGGTTTCCGCCCCTGAATAAAGTAGTTTTGGCAAGTGATAGCAGCATACCTTACAGTCTAAATTACGCTTGTCCAGCAAAGGGACTGTTTACGAACTGATCGAGCGTCCTAAGCAGTGCTGGATTACATATATCTTTGTTCTATATACCGCATGGACCAAGCATAGCGCATTAACGGTTATATATTTATAAACGTTGTGCGGCATGACTATGCGAGGCCCTATTGCGGCGTTAGCCCGTTTTCTCTTGCTTTTTCTAGAAAGAGGGTGATAACCGAATTTCTTTTTCGGTTGCGTTCGTTCCGTTCTCTACGACGCACTCACACGCATTACGGAAACTTTGTCCTCAAAAATAGGCATCGCATTCTTTTTATGCGATCCCTGATATATTATGGCTGTATGCAGGCCAAAAAGGGAATGCCGAAGCGCACAGCTTACATATGTACCGTGCTGGATTACCAACCGCAGTAATCGCTGTGTTGAGCAGCGCCATCGGCCTCATGCAGGAAGGCTAGCGTACACATACGGTAATTTCAAGCCTACTAGACTTGAAATGCGCGAGAACGATGCCGGTGCATCACAAATACTTGATTGCGCCTGCCGCTTAGATGCTTCGTGGTTGCCTTAGGTTGGCCGTGCACGAGCATGCGCTCTTATGCTTTATGTTTTACTCCCCACGCCAAGCGATCAGATATTGAGCAGATTTACTATTTGATGCTGCTAATACAGAGACACCGGTTTTCTTTGTTGAATTAAAACCTATATAAGCAAAATAGTTCACAACAAATACACACACCGCGACTGATAATGTGCGTACACCGCGGCTGATAAAACGCGTCACATTTTTGCGCCCCCAAGAGATATTTCCGCCAACTGTAGTTACCGATACATCGAAAGGCTTCCCTGACGACCTTATATGAACTGACATGGTGTAAAGTTCACAAAGTACGATCTAAAACATCTCGAAATCGTTCCGCAGCACGCGACAGCAATACTTACAAGCTGCGCCGCGTCGGATCGCCCAAGCAAGAGAGGAGGAAAGGCTTTCCGCGCGCCCTATCCTCCTCGCCCGATGAAAAGGTCTATATATGCACGCTCTGAACACCCCTTTCCCCACCCGCAGCTGCGTGCGAGAATGCAGGAGCATGCAGTAGAAAAGTTGGAGGAACAGGGAAAAAAATCTTCGCGTTAAAACCACACCGTGGCGAAGATGGGGAGAACGTAGGAAAAAAGAAAGTCGTATTTGCACTGGCGCACAATCCCGTCGCAGAAACCCGACGGACAAGCGTGACGAATAGGCACGTCGCCTCACAGTCACTTGGCATCCGTTTCCTTCATCGCCACACACAGTGAACCGTGACATGGTGTTTCTTTTTTTTTTACCAGGAATACGTAACTTGCGCCCATCCAGTGTGCTTGGTTTGCAGGGAAAGTAGGAACTATTCAGAAAATCTCTCTTGAATTCTGTAGATTGGCAGTGAGAAACGGCCACAAAAGGGGCAATGCTGACGAACTTCAAGTGCCTTGCAGGTTTGAATTCCACTGTTAACTCGGCATTGTGAGCCAGCCGTGAATTTCTGCGTAAATGAGAGCCACATTGTAAGGGACAGCAACCTGGGCAAGGAAACTGAATTCCAGCAATCGGCGTTCCGTGAAAAGTACAGCTGAGAACTGGTTGGAAAGAGAATGCATCCACGTATCTCCACGAAATAAGGAGAAAGGGAAGGAACATGCCATATGCCAAGAATTTAAGGAATTTTTGTTAAAGAATAAATAAAGGAAGGGTAAACTGGGTATGATGGTAAAGGAGAAGACTAGGCTTGTGACAAAATACAAAGAAATATACATTTAAACAAAAGAAAAGATTAGGTGTCGCGGTTTGCAGCAGCCTTGGTCCAAGCAGTTGTAGAATAGAAGAAATATGTCAGGTAAAAGTAAAAACGACATATTAACAGTACCAAAAACAGGCGCTATGAGCCGATACCACTAGACATAGCAATACTGAAATTTCTGTTATAAGTAAACCGGGGAACTCATTCGCTATGTCAACCACACAACTGTAGCTGTAGAATGCAAATTTTACATTCAGCAATGAAGTAAAAATATTCACATTATACATTCAAACTTTAGGTCTCACGGAGGTAGAAAATATGGCCACATAACTGAATAAAGCAAATATATACAGCCGTATCTCATCCAAAAGTACAATACACTGGAACAAGCAGGTGCAAACATTTAGATGGGAGCTCTTGAGTGTGTTTGTAAAAATAACCGCACAATTATAACCAGTAGGCCTGGTTAATATATCTCTGAGACCTCTTGATGCTATTACAGAAATTGCCTTGAGAGAAGTTGATAAAGAAAAAACAGTGGCTGCATCTTGGTGCGGTCGTTTGCAGCGACGACGCTCTGGCCACGTGGTTTGGTCATGCACCCAGGGTCTTCTACAATGCGTCCACGATACATTTGGCAAACTGAACAAGGCATCTTGTTTAAAATGTCAGACAAACAGGAGAAACATTATCTAAGATTCCCATACGGAGATCAAAGTTCCAGGGTAAACTAGAGCCTTTGCAGTAACTTACTGATCCAACTGTTCCCAACTGTCATCAGATTTACTAGGCGTGTATAATATACCTATCTGTATTAAGTAGAACATAGCCAGTGCACTAAAACTCACCGCCGACAAATAAATTTGTAATTAGAGTTCTCAAGCGAAATATATCTCGCCAACCTTTTCAAGCGTAGGTATTAATTGCATTAAAGAAATACTTGATGAAAGTTTTTGAAATAAACATATTGACTGGAATTAGGCATGATTCTGTGCAAGACCACGTATATGTGATCTCTGTTAAAAACGGCCTTATTGAATGCGAAAAAGAATACAATAGAGGGGGAAACATTATTTCGTAAAAAAAAGAAATAACTGAAAGTGATTGAAAAGTCACCGCAGCAGCTGGGAGATATAAATTCCTGCGATGATCGAAGATGTCATGCGTACTTGAAAACTTTCATTGAAGCGAAGGCTTAGTCTGTGATATTAAATTGCTCTGCAGTTTCGCGATAAACACCCGAATTCAATTTTGTTACTATTGAAATTGGGAAGAACCCAAATCTGCAGTCTTTATGCCTTTGAGGCATCATTGTGCCGGCAGAAGGCCAGGTATTACAAGGTGAACACATTTTAATTTACAATCCTCGTCAATCGATTGGGATGATCGTATGGAATACTTTTCTAAGCAGACATTTCCTCTGCCCAAGCGAAGTGCAAGAACATGTGGTCATTGTGAACCAAGCCTTTCTTGATCTTTTTTAGCGACGCCATTATAGCGTAATGTATACTTCCATATATTTTTTTTTTCATATGTGTCAGCTCCTTGCAACATTTTCATCTGGTTAATTTTTATTGCTGATTTGGTATTGTCTTAGTGAAATAGAATATGGTGCAATCAGACACAGTGATTGAGTAGCAGTTGCAAACGCAGGGAGGTCAACAACACCTCCACAAAAAAGAGACCCTTTAATAAAGCGTTAGACATACGTTTGCGGACGAATTATGCCGTTAAAATTATACTTCATGAACGTAGAAGGAGTAGAGGACAGCAGGGACACTCCTACCAACTTGTGCAAATGCAGACCAAGTCATTGCAGCTTCTACCGGCAAAAAAGGCACGTGTTAGTGACACGCCACCATTCGCCCCTGTTTTGTCATATATTTACATTGATGAAATTGTTTTCCCAAGGAGGGAAAGTGAAATACAATTTGCGAACTTACTGCGCAAACATCATTACCTAAAGCCAATGACTTAAAGACTGAACGAGTCAGGAAACTCACGCACAGACGCTCGCCATTTTATTTCCTGTAAAAGGTTTCCGGAAACAGCATGAGCTTTGTGGTTTCAGGGTTGTAGCCCGGTGTTTCCATTTTTGCTAAATCAAGACTGAAGCGCACGCCATAAGACGACTATTTAGCCATCCGAGATTATGGCGCTGTGTAGGCCTCCGCTAGCTCACGACCCACCGCAGCAAATATCGCGCGAGTTGTGATGCCTTTTCCGTTCGGGCAAAATAAGAAAAGAACTGTATTAATTTTTTTTATTCAGAGAAGACATAAGAGCGTTAAGAAAAAAAAACAATAGATAGATGGGTATACGGAATGTGTCACACGTGCTTTTCTTTCTTGCACACATTCACGGATTTCCCGAGTGTTTATTTTCACCCTCTCCCCTCTCGCTTTCTCCATTTCGGGTACTCGCGCACGTAAACGCACAACCACGTGACCACTTACGGACCACCCTTCCACGTCGTGAAAGCCAATCAACGACTATCCATAGCCGCCTCCTTCCCTTTCCTCCTCCTTCCCACTACTCCTCAGAAAGTGGAGGCACAGAGCACCTCGGAGACTTTAAAAGACAGCGCCACCCTCTCGAGAGGCAGTTCAAGCACGCAGTGATTTCAGAGCCAGTTCAGCTGCACTGTTTGGGGTATAATTTCATCGTGCACGTTTCGACGATCGGAATCGCAACGCATCTCTTCGAAGCCACGACGGTGACAGCCAGCAGCTTCTGACCTGCCGAGACGAGTGACTGAAGCGCATCGCAGCCACGTCGACGTTGAAGCACAATTCCAGTCATGGTGCGATCAGAGTCAAGGAGCAACGACGACAGAGTTGTCCTCGCTAGTGAGTACGAGCACCCGACTTCTGAAGCTGTGGCTCGTGGAGCATCGGTGAATAGCTCTTCCCATTCTTCGGAGAAAGAAACAGCTGTCGAAGATGGTGGCAAACCGCGCAGAAGGAGGCTTCGACGGCTTTTTTCGAAGCCTTCCGGCGCCTCCCACGATCACGTCCAGACGACCAACGATGACGTCGTCCTCGAGGGTGAAGGCCTTCAAACGACTGAAGCAGCATCGCCGAACCGTTTTGCTGAATGCCCGGGAAAGAAAACTGCTGCACACCATGACGACACCCAACGCGGAAGGAACCCTTCACCGATTACGTATGTTCTGCAAGGATTTACAGAGTGCCCCTTCTTGGACATGCGACGCATCTCCTTCTTGGAGCCTTTGCCCGCATCTTGCGTTTGCGCCATCTGCGGCGCTCTTCCTGACCGGACCAGGCAGCTTCCCTGCGGCCACGCCGTGTGCTGGGTGTGCTGGTATATCGCCTACGACAGCGCCGACAAACCGCACCAGGACAACAGTGCGCTAAGGATGTTCCGCAGTGGCTGCTGTCCCAAGGATGGGGTCCCGTTCTCCGATCCTGCTCTGGGTGATGCGACCTGCCCAACGAGTATCTCCACCAAATTGGTGTACTGCGTCTACGGAGTGCTTGGCTGCCGGTGCAAGGTCGAACTCCGAGATCTGGAGGCCCACTGCCTATACGAATGCCGCTTCAACCCAATGACCCGTACTCTCTGCTGGAAAGACATCCCAGGGTGCAAGACCGATCAATATTTTCTACTCCGTCCAGGATGGTTGACTGGTTGATCTCGCATATGACGCATAAGAACGGCGACTACAGCGGCAGTTCGTTCGGCTACGGTCAGCGCCTTCGAAGCACCCTTAAAAGCTACTCGGCAGTCCGACAATAAAGAAAATGTTCTTTTGAATTTACTCGGCTTGAGTGATGATTGCACATGTGTTCAGGTCGCCGGCGACGGCTTGCACTTGAACATGACGTGACTTGCTATACGACATGGTACAAATTAAACCAGGTTATTAGCGACAATAAGCTAGTGTGGCTACACGCATATTTGTTTATTTAGATTACAATATGTTAGTGAAGTGTAGAAATTGTTTGCAAGGGACAGCTTTAGTGTTTGGTTTGATATACGTCGAAATGCAGTCGATGCGACGGGCACAAAAGTGTCGATTTGATGCGCATCCGTCTCCGAGGTGTCGTCTGCACTTTTGACACGGTCCCACACCGGTGTCACGCGCTTCACAGTTAATTGCGGACGCACTGTGCTTTCTGCGCTCATTGGACGGAAGTTAATTATATTTCATTAGAAAGCTAGCCCCGGCTTTGTGCGCTTTCTATTGAATGCTAGTATTATCGCCTAGCCGGAAGCATTACCTGGCACAGCTCAACAGAGTTTGTGACAAAAACGGCGTTCTTGCTTTGCAATTTTCGTACTGCGTTTCCAGTAAAAGTATTCAGCATAACAAAATGAAGATTGCAGTGCATTTAAATGAAAGTTTATACAAGGTTACCATGAAGAGACATTCTGTGTAGAGAAATTACAAATTTAATAGGACCTAATGAGTATGGGCGAGACAAAAGTTCATGAATGAAATTATTTTTCCCTTTTGAACGCAGAACAACAAAACTTAGTGCTTTTCTAGGTTACATGTGCACATATTATCTATGCGAAGTTGAATTGTGTTCTAGTGAATAATTGATGAGGCATTGACATTTATTGCTATACTTGATCAGGCATCACCGAAGGAGAGGCGAAACTATTCAAGCTGAAACTTTGCAATTTTCAATGACCAAGCAGCAAGCCCTTCTCTATAATTTTATGAAGAGCAAATTGATATATGCTGATTTAGGTATCTACAAGAAGCTGCGAATTTAAATTTAACAAGTTTTTCTGCTCATCCGCTCCGTCAAATTGTCATTCTTTTTCATATGCATGCTAATTCACAACGAGTCTTGCACATTATAGTGGACCCATACGATGTCTTGTAATTACTAGCATTTACTAGTTTTACTAAGCAGTGCTTGAGAGAATAGATTTTATTTAAATAATTAATGGCATAGGAGGATTTTGCTGGTGGCGCCATCTGGACAAAAAAGATATCAAGCCATTTCACGTCAGTTTCAACATTTTTGAAATGTAACGCCACTAAACATTTCGAAACCGGCAAAACGCGGATAGATTCATTCCTCAGATTCGAGTGTTTGGCTTAGTCTCGTCGCTACGCCAGCCCTACGCTGCTTCAAGCCCACGTGGGTGCAACCAGGCCTTCAACGTGGTCCTAAGGCAGCTCACTCAATTGTGGCTGTTGGGAAAAAAAGAAAGAAGTAAATATATAAAAAAACGGGCAGTGCACTGTATGGCGAATCATGGCCACATGCCTGCTAGTCAGCAAGTTGGGCTATTGTGCCCCGGATTACTGCAGATAAAGATTCCAGAAATGTCATGGGTGCCTATTTTTGTTCATAATTGACTCCAGTCATCCTAGTTCCCAGGCTCATACGACGATATCTGGAAACTTGTTTTCCCCACGGGCTGACATGCTATGGCTTTGGTAGAGTACTGTACTTGCCTTATTCTACGCGACGCCTGTGGAGCGATATGGTTAACAACAAACAATGAGCGAGCCTTTATTTCCCCAACTGCAGGGAAAAGTGCTGATGGCTGAGTGACCTGTAGTATTCCGAGCCGGGCGCATCAAACCGAATGCACGTCCTCTGACGCCAAGGGAAGTTTTTAAACACCTGATTTCCAGTAGGTGGTCTTCTCCTAGAAAGATATAGCGTATTTACCCGCGTAAAAATCGCCCTTGCATAATGCTGGAACACCCACATTGCCCACTTTCTTTTTCGGGACGTAATCGTATCCTTGAAAATTACTGTAGTGATTGCAATCTGCGTGTTGCGGTACATGGCAGCCGATGCGGCAGAGTTTCATGCCATTTGTTTTTGCGAAGCCGTTCTGCAATTACAGGCGCAACTGCGCACATATTATTACGATATCACCGAGCGATGCTCAAGAGCCGCCGCGAGAGCCACGATGAAGTTGGTCGGTGCCCTTGGCGTGAGCGAGCGTCAACCTGGCTGCCTGGCTACAGTGTAAATAGCGCGTGCATAGCCTCTATCTTCTGTATCTTTCAACATGTAACAATATGATCTAAAGTCTCCGAATCCAGCACACAAAAAAGAGAGAAATACCATGGACAGCGTGAAAAAGGTGAACAACACGTGCACAATTGAGGCAATTTAGACTGATGACTTTTAGAAAGAAGTAAATTTGGAAGTAATCCATTATTGCAGCTCCTGCTTCTATAGAGCGTGTGATATTATTCCAAAGGCCCGTGTGAGGATATGTCATTGGGCGCCTGCATGCGTCATGGGGAGGTAGGGAAGCTGTCCTTCGGGAAACCGACGAAAAACGGCTGTCGGCGAAACTTGAAAAAACATCTTTGGGCTGTGGGCAAGGCTATGCGCGAGTGCTTGCGATGGTCACTGTGATCATAACGCTTGCGCAATGAGTGCTAGCCGGGGTGAGTGCGCGTACATTTACTAATGCGTACATTCTGCGCTACCGCTTCCTTTATCATTCCGCTGTACCGCGGCTCTGAAACTCGAATGACGCGACCTCCAATGCCATGCGAGTGGGCTCTCTATAGATGGTACACCCGTGACAGCGTGCCAGGTGCGCTGGAAGTCCGCGTGATTTCTATCCCAGTAAAATATTCGAACCACGTGTACTATACCAACTATTATGTAGGCCTTCGCGAATAGTACCTTTTGACACCAATCGAAAACTGGCAATGACAAATCGAATCCAATAATGATCATTCCATTCGACAACCGAATCGAAAAGCCCATAATTAGATACGTTATACAGATTTCGCACACCCCTACTAGTATTCTAGTAAAATTTATACCCCTACTGGGATTTACAGCTTCTGTCCCGCGATAGATTTCCACGACTGCAATATATTTGGATAAAAAGCCAAATAAGTGGACATCAGCAATTTACAGACGGCAGACGTTGAAACAAACCCATATAATAAACATTTCTTTTTGTGCGCACGTGCGCATATTCATCATGTCATTGAGTGACACTTATCAGTTAAATCATAATGTCTTCTTTTGCTCCTGTTTTTAGCTGCAGCGAATACAGTGACATGCAAGCAGTATTATTTCAAAATTATGGGATTTTACGTGCCAAAGCCACTCTCTGGTTATGAGGCACGCCGTAGTGCAGGACTCCGGAAATTCCGACCACCTGGGGTTCTTTAACGTGCACCTAAATCTATGTACACGGGTGCTTTTGCATTTCGCCCCCAACGAAATGCGGCCGCCGTGCCCGGGATTCGATCCCGCGACCTCGTGCTCCGCATCCCAACACCAGTATTATTTGAGTTGCATTCGTTCCTTCGCGTGTTCGCTTGTCGAGTTCTTCATGAATTTGAGAACTTTCTTAAGCGGCGGGTGCAGATGAGACGAGGATGATTTCTCTGTGATATCATAACTGAGGAACGCATAGTTGGGGTAAGTGGTACACGAGGAGGTGCAAAGAACGCAACTGCAATTGTTTGCGTGTTCATCTGTGCTAAATGACATGAATAGTATCCTTCTAGAATTTCTCTCAAAGCCGTTCGCAAGCCATCAGTGAACCAGAAGTCTAAAGGCACATGGACGACGGAATAGGAAATAATCCAGCACCATTGCTGGCTTGAGGTAATCAGGCACGACGAGGCAATCCCGGTTTTATCACGTGACTTCCTGTCCGGGAGTGCTGCCGCTTTGTGCCTGGGCCGTACGCACTGAAATGTCATTAGTTATGACACCTCTATTTCGGCGCCCGTGTATACCGATGGCAAGCATTGCAAGTGCTTTGGCCGCATGCTTCGAGACGCCGACGACTGCCAAAAACCATTCTGCCTACACACGACGTCTTTCGAAGGGGAGAGAATTAAGGCAACGTCGTGTGCCACGCGAGAAGGGAAGCAGGCCGCAGGGGGAGAGTGAGGACGCTATCCAGCTGCGCCCGCTCACCTCGACCTTTACGTGGATAGAGTCTCCTCACCTTCCTTCCTTCCTACTTCTGATGCATTTTTGATCATGAGGAATTGTTAGTTTCGGGCAAGGAGACATGCTTCAGCGCCGTTGCCGGAACTGTATGCCGCACAACGTGAACATTTGAACGGTTCCATGGTCAGGCAGAGCAACGAACAGTCCGCATTAATGGAGGTAGACATTCACACATATACTAGCCCACGTCAACGCTCCGTAGCTTTGGCGATTGCAGGAGTCGGTACTGTTGCACCGGGACACGACCGATGGCCTACGAACATTTGTTCGCCAACGAAATAAACGTTCATGATCATGCATTTTACAAACAGTTTAGAAAAAAAAAGAAAAAAGAAAACCCATGGTCCTCACATTCACTACATCTGTTTCGGGAGGCAGAAGGCCAACAGTTCTTCAGATAACTACACGCAAAGCCTTTCCGTCGCGCATGTACATAAAAAGCACCCTTTATGGCTCACTGCAAGGCGAGCAAAAGAGTCGAAGTAATGAAAATGACCTTGCTGGGGCGCTTCTGAACGCAGGAGAATGGGCCTTAGGTAACGCGGCACATGTGGTCGAAACAAAGCTGGTTTCAGCGGGGCACACGACTCTAATTTCTGTGCACGTGCATGTGGTCCAGGATAGCTTACAAAAGAACTGCCACTTCTTCGAACGTAACCGTACCGGTGACAACCTTCTCCGGGAAGTCACTCGACTAACCAACTCTTTTTTTTTTACTTTGGCACTCTGTCGTAAATTTTTCGTATTTCAAATATACTCAACTATCTCTGCCCAGTATCTCAACTATACTCTGCCCCTTCTCTTTTATCCCCACTCCTCATCCAATGCTGACCGGGGTTCAGGTGTCAGCAGAAAGCGCTAGACATTTACTGCGGTCTATAGCAATTTACTTCGCTTTATATTTATGTGTTTATAGGCATAAAGCTACATTTAACATTTCAAGCCTAGAACCTACCTATAGCGGGCGCGTACATTACAGAACGCTAAACGAAAGGGAAATTATGCAGATGCCACACACTGGCGAATCGGTGTATGGGAAGCTATCTGGATTGGGTACCATTAACGTAAAACTATTCGAATATGTTTATTCCAATCGCCTGACGTCAAAGTTGCGTTACCACCGACGCAAGCATCGGGCTTATGCTTATCCAGTTTTCCCGCAATCAGGGTCGTATAGTAGTAGGGTTTCCTTGCCTTCTCACGTCATCCTTCCCCCAACCCCGCCTCGGTGTCCAGCACGCCTCTCGTACTCCCTCCTCTCTACAGTTCTATCGACGTCCCGTCTGCACTCGCACGTTAGTTGAAAGCAAGCGCTGCAGTTTCTGCAATGCTTTGGAGAGCAGTCACGTTTAATTGCAGCTGTCAGAGGTTAATTGCGACGCCAGACGGCATTGTGCACATTCGACGTGGTATGTCCGAACGAGTTTTTCTCGTCGCCTTCCCTCAGTGACCAGCTGCTGTCATGTGTACCACCCGCAAACTAGGTGATGATCAACGCCACTCAAGGTTTCTGTCTTTTTTATTAGAAGTGTGGTGTTTCGCCAAGGTAGAGAGCACTGCAGTCTGCAGACCATCTACCAAGATGTTTTTTGAAGCAGTGGCCCGCACTCACACGGCAGCCACGTGAAGAACGACAGTGACATCAGCAGCACTGTACATACAGAAAGGTTCGACCAAACAATTGTTGAAAGTATCATATAAGCTATACATGTTTTCATTTCATCATAGCATATTTGTATACGCCTATCCAATCTTTTATTTTTCTTGATAAAACTGCTCTGTCTACCTTGTACCGCTGCCTATGGTTGTTACAGATCCGCTCGAATCAATCTCTTTCCTGCGTTTTTTCTACCAATGCTTTAAACGTCTCTTGCTTATTTCCTCTGCAGGCCGGTTGAGGCTTTCAAGAACTTCTGAAAGTTGTACATTGCCTACCAGTCTCACTATTCTAAACGTGGCTGAGTAACAGTGCGTGATGGGAGAACTTCAACTACGCGCAAGATGGCGGCCGTCATACCTTCACCTTCTTTTTATAAATGAAAATAAAAAAGAAACGTAGTCACCTTATAATGGTGACGGCTACTCCTTTTCTCATAGCAGAAACAACGATATAAATAAAGATACGTTGGAAAATGAAAAAAAGAAAGAAAAATCACTTCATAGGGTGAGAAAGCCACAGCACAGCCCTATACGCCTATGAACATCACAGAGTAAAAGTCAAATGCAAGTTGAACCACAATGAGTTCATAAACAGCCACAAACACACGCAAACGGCCATGATGTAGACTTCGATGAGCATACAAGGAGATGAGGACTTACAGTGTTGAAATAATTACGCACAACAACAAAAATTGTATAACACGTAGTGTGCATAAAAGGACCCTAACAGGCGACACAGGAAATTATGATCATAGACTGGAAGTTGTTACGTGCCCTCTATGGAGCGTTCTAATGCAAGAATTTTTCGAATTGTTTCATTAATAGCGGATATAGAAATATTTCACTGCCGTAAACCGCGATTTCCTGAGGCGAAGGTCACAGTCAATACAGACACTCTTTATGACAAATCAGTTCAGTGGAATCCCGTAGAGTGAAAGAAGTATCCTGAAACGAAAAAAAAAATGTTCATCCACCCGAATGTAACGTGAAGCTTCAAAGGAAACCCATGGGGGTTAGTCAGAAAGGACGCTTCGCAGGTGAGGATAAATGTGTCCTGGCCCGGTATTCGAACCTGGAACAGACGCCATCCGGAGCGGTCGTTTTAACATCGGAGGTAACCAGGAGGCTAGCAGATCGCAGCACAAGGCACGATTGTCAGCACAATTGACAACTAGATGGGTAATCGAAAATTGAAAGCAATTGTACCATCCATAGACACTTATAGACAGGCACCCCCCTTCAAAAAAATCACATAGTTGAACATACGAGAACAAGTAGTCACTGCAGCGCTTTTACTTAAAAGATTGCTTTAAAAGATTGCTCAAAAAGATACTTAAGAACAAGCGCATTTGACTGGATATATTTAATATTTCATAGCACATATATCTTCACCAGGCGCACATTCTTGTATTTACTTTTTTTGTGCGTCAAAATCTGGATGCTCTGTATAGGAGAGTAAACTGAAGAAGGCTTACTGGAAAGACACCTTCGTTAACATTTCTGCGCAGTCAGGCTGAGAGACACTTGAGATACCTTTTGATGTGCGGCTGATAGGAGACAGAGGTTCTAGCGCTAACGTTAGCAGAGTTTCGTTGCTGCAAAACGCGGTGATAGACGATGCTCGGAGAAAAAAGAACGAAAATGCCACAAGTCAGAATATGGCACCGGCCAACGGCAAACAGTGTTGTGCGAAGAAAAAAAAACTTTGTCTATTTTTTCACATCTCATTTATTATCTAAGAGTGTTTGGTGAACATGCCCTTTTCGCTCGTTCCCGGGACTCTAGTTCAACGCGTTGTGAATACGAGGACAAAAAAAGGAGACCTTTTTTTCCTCGTCTTTACTCCGCGCTCAGCTAATGCCATCCAAGATGAACTAAAGAATCCATTTCGCCACAGTTGTCGAAACTGCCAGTGTGCAAAAGCGAAAACGAGGGCGTAAATGATTTTCTCAAGAATCCGTACACGCTGGAGGACGCTGCACGGTTGTGCCAGGCGTTGGGTTGTGTGCAGGACGCGAAAGGACAAAGAAAGAGAGAGAGAGAGAAAGTTGCAGTGAGCAGAATGCGCGCCCAGCTTCCCACTCACAGGTACAAAAATGACACATTCGTTCTAGGGAGGGTTTAGGTGAGTTCGTAGAACTAATGTCGTTTTAATGAATCAGCACGGCTTCAGAGAGTATGCTCCTTTGTTGGTCAGACAGAATGAGAGCTTGAGTGCTAAGGGAATATTGAACCGGGACCATGGTTTTGCTACACGAAAGGATAGATTGCACCCTGCTACGGCTGTTAACACTGACGTTGATGCCGCCACATCATTTGCCCCTGAACCTTGCCTCGAACGCCGGCCAGAGGATTATACGATTTACCCACACCATATCTGTTGCAATAAATGAGGCATCTTTTTTTCGTTAAAACGTGTGCTGCTGATTGCGCATTAAAAAAATGAAATTTCTTTGTAAATTACGGCTCTACGGCGAAGCACAGATACGCTACGCCTTCTTAGGATACTGTGAAAAAAAAATCAACTATTCAACACCTCATAACATCTTTGTCTTTGGAGAAGTATAAATGGCGAATTTCAAGGCCATCACATTTAAATGCACAATAATTCTTTTAACGGTCTTGAATATAGCACCTGATTCATCATATTTATCATCGAATTTCCACGGTAAATCCAGGCAATATCGAAAACAAGCGCTGCATGTATTTGCATGCGTATCACATACAATATGCATATGAGACGCATACTGCGTGTTGCTTTTGTTCCACGCGCAGGTGCGCCCCGACGAATAAGACGCACTGCTTCGGTGTCTTGAGCTGTCCGCTCAGCTTACCGGCGCTGGAGTTGTTTTTATAAATATACATTTTACATAACCTTCAGTATTCAATCCATCGTTAGGGTAGCAATATGAAACTGAAACGCCCCGTGAAGATTTTTGAAACTGAACGTGTCGGCCAATCGCGGCGCCTACTGATACGGCACGCTTTGACTGGCAAGGACATGCCACTGTGTGTCGGGTCGGGATTTGCTGCTGCGTGCTGTCATTCAAACTTGGTCCCAAATTTGTTTACAGGGCGTTGACGTTTGACACGAAGCAGGAAGCACTTAGTCTTGATGTTGCCTGGATATGGCCTTCAACTTAGCTTACGAATATCTTAAATTACGTGCGATTGTTGGCATTTTGAAAAAGAAAGTCGCGTTTCATAAATTGTGACGCCCTACACGTTTTTCACATGAAGAGCTGCCCGCAAAATATACACCAAATCCTAATCAAGAATTTTTGGTAATTAGTCTTTTGAGAGTAACCAAACCTGCTGAAATGTATTTACGTCTCGTCGTACACCTTGTATGTAATGACGACAAGCTCCTTACGGCCGCAACTTTTTTATAGAAAAATGCCACCTTGCTTAGCCACGCTCAAAACGGCTGAAGTTAGCAACGAATGCGTCGTGTTATGAGCGCGCTGCGGTACTAATTCCAGGCAGTGATGCACAGTGGAACACTATGAAAATTGCATCATTTTGCACTTGATGAGCAATAAAATATACCGCAGGGAATAGCCAAAAGCCACGTTTCTTTGGTTGCGTCAAATATATGAAGTTGTCGTATCCATTGCAGCCAAAGTACTTTCTCTGTTGCTCTTCTGCTTTTGTTGTAGCGCTTGAACCACTTACAGGAGCGTCGACGCTAACCACCTCCAAGTGCATTGCAGCTTTGAAGTTCATAGTTACGTGGGAGTTGCACCCAGTCATCGATTGCTGCGCGGATTAAAACAACATCCCAGAAAAGCTTCACGGCGGCATGATATTTCTCTGCCATTCTTATTCATTGAAAGAATCTCTAGTATCAAGAATGCCAACATTCGCCTTCTGTTCGGCCATACACACATCCACTGATGCTTTGGATCTATATACTGACACGTGTACTTGTTTGTATTCATCGCGCGACACGTTTCAGCACCTAACAAATGTTGTGGTAACGCGCAGGACGCGTCTGCATGTATCGGAAGTTTCTGGAATGTTATCGATGCTTCCATCCGCTGTCTGTGACCAGGCCTGTGTAGTCTGATCGCATGTGTGTTTGACGCGAATAATGTAGAACTTTGTAGAAGGCGCGCGGGTCCTAGCGATTACTCTGGAACATTCGACGACGGATGTATAAAAGTGGACGCGCTTGACCCACTGGTCAGATTTTCGACGATCGCCGACCGTGTTCGCCGGTATCGTTGTGCAATAAGTGTAGCCTGTTTTTGTGGGCACAGGTTCGCCGAGTAAAAGTTAGTTTTGTCTTTCACAGTATTGCTACTGTGTTCTTAACGTCACCACCGCCTGACAATATAAACGAAGAACCGCGAATATATATTCTAATACAAAAATTAGTTATGACGTTAATAATAAAAAATGAAGAAGTATTGCAAACTCGATGAGACATCCTTCAACCAAACGGCGTTCCATGAAAAAGAAAATATAAGCATGTTTCCGTTGTGTTCCAACGCAGACATTTCCCGTGTGAACCCAAGGAGCGCAGTCATCTCTCAGTTACATGTCGTCTCAGTATGGCGCACTACTGTTTGCCCCTTTCTCTTTGACCCACACCTGCCGCGTTCGCTTAGCGCCCGTGTACCGCGCACAGGGGTCACGTTAAATATATTCTGGTGGTCAGAATTAATCCGAAGACCCCACTACGCCGTACTTCCCAATGTAATCGTGGTTTTGGCGTGTAATAGCCCGGATGCATTCATTATTTCTTTGTCCCAGGTGACTTCGTATATGCGAGAACCTTTGTGAAGATCGAAGTGCTTTGCTCAAGCAATACAAAATTTTCATACGAAAAATAAATAGCAATGGTGAAACATTCCGCAACGTCAAGAAATGAGCAACGTTTTCACAAAAGGACAACAACTACAATCCTCGAGGTGCCTCTGCCAAAACCACGATCAAAAAACGGTCCCATGTCGTATAGGGGACACAATAACAATTTTAACTCGGGATTTTTTCACCTACCCATGATGCACGGTACACGAGGGTCAATGTGGGTGTGAACCCGCGACTTCCTGGATAGCTGCTATTGACACCATAAGCCACTGAGCTATCATGGTCTGTAACAAAGGGCCCCTTCTCGTCCACTGCCGAGGACACACTTTGTTGCCGAAATGAAGCTTCAGTCTCCCTTGTTCACAAATGTTTTATAGTACCAGACAAACACCTTGTGCTCTGTCTCTCTGCCTGAACAAGAAATAAGTTCAATTGAGGTGACGAGTACTAATCAAGGAGGATACATAAAAATCCTCCTTGGTACTAATGGAACAAGTAATGACACTGGAGCCAAGGCTTCGACCTCGGGGCAAGTCTTCAGGGCAGCACCTGTTATCTTTAGCAGCGTCTGTATGAGCGCGTATCCCACTCACGCCCACCTTCCAAGGGGGAGAAAGTAGATAATAAGCCTGGACGTGTTCTATAGCAACTAGCGTCAAAGCACAACAATAACGAAGGTAGGGAGAGAGAGAGAGAGAGAGAAACTTTTATTGATAAACGATTTACGTGCAGTGGTCGGAGACCCTTTAGTCCAAGGCTCCGCTGGCCTCGGCCGCCCGCTTGACCTGTGTTATGAAGGACTGTTGTCCCGCCAGGTCTGAGCTGGTTAGCTGTGCCTCCCATTGCTCCATTGTGTGGTGTGTTTTATCAAACGGGTGTGATTCACAATCCCAAGTAATGTGTTGTAGTGTTGGTATGCCTCCGCACCACGGGCAGTCGGGCCTGTAGCGAGTGGGGAACATGGCATTCTGTAATTTAAGGTGGGGGAATACTCCAGTCTGAATTTTGCGCCAGCTGGCGGCTTCCTCTCCACTGAGTTGTGGGTGAGGGGAGGGTACTTTTTTCTGGTTGCACGCTGATGAGCGAGAATCTCCCGGGCATTCGTTGGATTGGGGTCATTACAGTGGCTACCTGGGACCGTCCCAGTCGAGTCGGCCCGGTTAATAATACCTCGGGCTAGCGAATCGGCCAGTTCGTTCCCCTGAAGGCCTGTATGACCTGGACACCATAGGATACGGTGATGATGGGCGAATTTCGTTGGTATTATTGAGTGACATGTTTTGGTCACGTGGCCCTTGAGAAAAAGGCGACATGCTTCTTGTGAATCTGTTATTATGGTGACGCTCTTTTGCGTGCGTTCCGCGTGAGCGAGGGCCATTGCCACGGCGAAAGTTTCGGCAGCCGCGGGAGTACCTGCCCTAACGGAAGCCGTAAATTGTTGCCGTGCTTTCGTGTCGATGATTGCCACTGCTTACCTCCTGATGTTCATTTGGGCATCACTGGCGTTCGAGTGCACGTTCGAATACGCGGCTGCGTCTGTGTATATTGTGTTGTACGTGGGATTATTTTCATACATTGTTCTAATATGTTGTACACGTGCTTTTCGCCTTGCTTTATTGTATTCAGTGTGCATGTTTCGGAAGAGAATCCGCACCAGAATCCAAATCGGCAGGGTCAAAGGGAAGGTTGGAGTTCTGACAGAAAGGGCAAACAATGGGAGTTCTGGTTGCTAAGGCTGCCACCAACCGTCACGAGCTGGTACATCCCGTGGCCACGGGGGCGGAATTTCTGCGACTTTCACCAGCGTTTGCATAGAGCCCGAACAAGATTGACCACCGGAGAGGGTGCGACAGGGAAGACGAGATGAGGTAAAACAATAGCATATGTATAATACATCATTGAGGGTGAGCGATGTGCTCCAAGACAAAAAGTACAGAAACGTTCGGCGTGCGTGCTCATGCACGAACGGGCAGAGAAGACCTGGGCATGGCGTCTCGCAGGCGTTCTCATGCCCTACATGACGAGGCCAACCTCTTCCTTGCTTCATGTTAGAGGGCCTTGTCAGCTACAGAAGAATAAGGAGTACAAGTATGTTGATCCCGCGCATTTTGGGAATCCATGTAAAAATCAATTCCTGCTGGGCTTGGGAATCTTTCTGTGTTGTTTAGTTTGAGTGGCGATAAACAGCGGTTATGGTGACTGCGAATCACTAATACCTTCAGCGTTTACTGCAATACGAGAGCAGTGAGTTGGTGGAAAATGTTGTTTTGCGGGCATCACTGCTGTTTGTCTGCGTAGTGCAATGAACATACACCGAGACGTGTTTGCTTAAGGCGTGGTTCTGCATCATTGTTTATAACCTATGAGATGGTTGAGCACTGTCATTGCTTCACATGGCACATCGCACGGCAACGGAATTGGTGGAAGAATGGCGGAGCTCTGCGTGCCAAAACCACAATAGGATTATTAGGCCCGCCGTGGAGGCGGACTCCGGATTAATTTTCGTACCGAGCTGTTTTTTAATGTGCACTTAAACGTAAGTACCCGACCGCTATTGCATGTCGCTGCAGTCGAAATCGGCTGCCATGGTGGGGATCGAACGCGCAACGTCGAGCAAGGCTATAGCCGCATAGGACGGAAATCTTGATTTGACGTGTGACCGCTTGCTTATAGTGTTGCATAGAACCTGTGGTTATTTAATGTGATTTTGCATCTACAAACCGTCCGTCAGTTGTCCAGTTGACAAATTTGCATGGATTTTTTGTTAGAAATTGCAGAAACGTATAATTACTTCAGTTCTTCTGCAACTGGTGTCATGTCTGTGTCCAGAGTAGCGTTTCCTCACGTTTATTTCCTTAAGGTAGTGTCTTCCTTCTCCCAACCGTCCGCCCCATAGGGTAACTGCGAGCGAAGAGCGCTGAGGCTGTTGTGCACTGATTTCGTGATTACTCCGCTTCTACCGATTCTCTGCCTCGCCTCCTTGCCCCATCTTTACCACTCTACTCACCACTCCTTGAGGCTTGTACGTTATTAGAACGGTAAGCGCTGCGGGGGGTCACGGATAATTAAAGCTGTCAAAAGGCTAATGTGACGACACCCACAGATCTCCAAAAAGCGTTGTGCACGTGGGACGCGATAGAAATGTCCAAACGAGTTTCCCGCGTCGCCTCACCTCTCTTCCACGTTCTTTTCTTATAGACCGTTTTTTCGTAGGCTCCGCCATAATTGTGAACGCAGTGGCGCCGCCTGTGAGCAGCGCCATACTGGCTTGGGTGAAAGCGGTCTTTTGCATGGCAGGTATACGCTCGGCGGTAGGTTCTGGCGTTTGTTTTCGCACTCGTGCGGTCTGTTTAGTATGACGTGCGTCTTATACGTGATAAACGGTTCTGTGACACGTGCTGAAGTGGTTTAAGGCGTCATGGCCGGAATTTCTGCTGGCGTTGATGTAGACGGAAGAAGCAGCGCGATGTGTGCGCGCATATTTGAGCCTCCAATCAGCCTCGGAGATCAATTGTATATTTCTGAATGTTCCAATCACTAAGGTGACCTTATTGCAGTATTATCCTCTATTTCTGAGTTGCGGTTTAGGAGAGATGAAACATATGGGATGATCGTAACAGCATGGGTACCGTTCTGCTACGATAGGATCTGTGCTCCTATACTTTGACAAGCGTTCAAACTGTTCGCTGCAGGTTAGATTGCGTGACTACTTGGTTCGATGGATGAGGTTTCCACCCATGAATAAAATAGTTTTGGATAGGAATAGCAGCGTGCCTTACAGTCTGAATTAAGCTTGTCCAGCAAAGCGACCGTTTACGAACTGCGCGAGCGTCCTAAGCAGTAGTAGGGGCTGGATTACAGATATCTTTGTTCTAAATAGCGCATGGTCCAAGCACACGGCATCAGCGGTTATATATTTATAAACGTTGTGCGGCGTTAGTCAGTTTTCTTTTGCTTTTTAGAGAAAAAGGATGATAACCGAATTCTTTTTTTCGGTTGTGTTCATTCAGTTCTCTACGACGTACTCACACGTATTACGGAAATTTTGCGCTCAAAAATAGCCATCGCATTCTTTTTATGCGAACCCTCTCATATATTATGGCTGTATACAGGCCAAAAAGGCAATGCCGAAGCACACAGCTTATATATATATCGTGCTGGCTCACCAACCGCAGTGATCGCTGTGTTGAGCAGCGCCATGGGCCTCATGCAGCAAGGCTAGCGTAGACATATGGTAATTTCAAGCATACTAGACTTGAAACACGTGAGAACGATGCCAATGTATCACAAATATTTGATAGAGCCTGCCGCTCAGATGTTTCGTGGTTGCCTTAGGTTGGCCGTGCACGAGCATGCGCTCTTATGTTTTATGTTTTACTCCCTACGCCAATCGATCAGACAGTGAGCTGATTTACCATTTAATGCTGGTAATGCAGAGACGCCGGTTTTCTTTGTTGAATTAAGATCGATATAAGCAAATTAGCAAATAACACATACACGCACCGCGACTGATAATGCCCGTACACCACGGCTGATTATGCGTGTCACATTTTTGCGCCCCCAACACGTATTTCCGCCAACTGTAGTGACCGATACATCGAAGGGCTTCCCTGACGACCTTATATGAACTGACATGGTGTAAAGTTCACAAAGTACGATCTAAAACATCTCGAAATCGTTCCGCAGCGCGCGACACCAATACTTACAAGCTGCGCCGCGTCGGATCGCCCAAGAGAGAGGAGGACAGGCTCTCCGTGCGCCCTATCCTCCTCGCCCGATGAAAAGGTCTATATATGCACGCTCTGAACACCCCTTTCCCCACCCGCAGCTGCGTGCGAGAATGCAGGAGCATGCAGTAGAAAAGTTGGAGGAAGAGGGAAAAAAATCTTCGCGTTAAAACCACACCGTGGCGAAGATGGGGAGAACGTAGGAAAAAAGAAAGTCCTATTTGAACTGGCACAAAATCCCGTCCCGAAAACCCGGCGGACAAGCGTGACGAATGGGCACGTCGCCTCTCATTCACTTGGCATCCATTTCCTTCATCGCCACACACAGTGAACCGTGACATGGTGTTTCTTTTTTTTTTTAGCAGGTACACCTAAATTGCGCCCATACAGTGTGCTTGGTTTGCAGGGAAAGTAGGAACTATTCAGAAAATCTCTCTTGAATTCTGTAGATTGGCAGTGAGAAACGGCCACAGAAGGGGCAATGCTGACGAACTTCAAGTGCCTTGCAGGTTTGAATTCCACTGTTAAATCGGCATTGTGAGCCAGCCGTCAATTTCTGCGTAAATGAGAGCCACATTGTAAGGGACAGCAACCTGGGCAAGGAAACTGAATTCCAGCAATCGGCGTTCCGTGAAAAGTACAGCTGAGAACTCGTTGGAAAGAGAATGCATGCACGTATCTGCACGAAATAAGGAGAAAGGGAAGGAACATACCATATACCAAGAATTTACAGAATATTTGGTAAAGATTAAATAAAGGAAGGGTAAACTGGGTATGATGGTAAAGGAGAAGACTAGGCTTGTGACAAAATACAAAGAAATATACATTTAAACAAAAGAAAAGATTCAGTGTCGCGGTTTGCAGCAGCCTTGGTCCAAGCAGTTGTAGAATAGAAGAAATATGTCAGGTAAAAGTAAAAACGACATATTAACAGTACCAAAAACAGGCGGTATGAGCCGATACCACTAGACGTAGCAATACTGAAATTTCTGTTATTAGTAAACCGGGGAACTCATTCGCTATGTCAACCACACAACTGTAGCTGTAGAATGCAAATTTTACATTCAGCAATGAAGTAAAAATATTCACATCATACATTCAAACTTTAGGTCTCACGGAGATAGAAAATATGGCCACATAACTGAATAAAGCAAATATATACAGCCGTATCTCATCCAAAAGTAAAATACACTGGAACAAGCAGGCACAAACATTTAGAAGAGAGCTTTTGAATGTGTTTGTAATAATAACCGCACAATTATTTCCAGTAGGCCTGGTTAATATATCTCTGAGGCCTCTTGATGCTATTACAGAAATTGCCTTGAGAGAAGTTGATAAAGAAAAAACAGTGGCTGCATCTTGGTGCGGTCGTTTCCAGCGACGACGCTCTGGCCACGTGGTTTGTTCATGCACCCAGGGTCTTCTACAATGCGTCCACCATACATTTGGCAAACTGAACAAGGCATCTTGTTTAAAATGTCAGACAAACAGGAGAAACATTATCTGAGATTCCCATACCGAGATCAAAGTTCCTGGGTAAACTAGAGCCTTTGAAGTAACTTACTGATACAACTCTTCCCAACTGTCATCAGATTTACTAGGCGTGTATAATTAACCTATCTGTATTAAGTAGAACATAGCCAGTGCACTAAAACTCACCACCGACAAATAAATTTGTAATTAGAGTTCTCAAGCGAAATATAACTCGCCAACCTTTTCAAGCGTATGTATTAATTGCATTAATGAAATACTTAATGAAAGTTTTAGAAATAAACATATCGACTGGAATTAGGTGTGATTCTGTGCCAGACCACGTATATGTGATCTCTGCTAAAAACGGCCGTATTCAATGCAAAAAATAATACAATAGAGGATGAAACACTATGTCGTAATAAAAAGAAATAACTGAAAGTGATAGAAAAGTCACCGCAGCAGCTGGGAGATATAAATTCAGTCATTGATAATTCCTGCGATGATCGAAGATGTCATGCGTACTTAAAAACTATCATTGAAGCGAAGGCTTAGTCTGTGATATTAAATTGCTCTGCAGTTTCGCCATAAACACCCGAATTCAATT
This sequence comes from Dermacentor albipictus, assembly GCF_038994185.2. Classification (NCBI taxonomy): domain Eukaryota; kingdom Metazoa; phylum Arthropoda; class Arachnida; order Ixodida; family Ixodidae; genus Dermacentor; species Dermacentor albipictus. The sequence goes on from NC_091826.1 coordinate 81,620,996, forward strand.
TTGTTACTATTGAAATTGGGAAGCCCCCAAATCTGCAGTCTTTATGCCTTTGACGCATCATTGTGCCGGCAGAAGGCCAGGTATTACATGGTGAACACATTTTAATTTACAAACCTCGTCAATCGATTGGGATGACCGTATGGAATACTTTTCTAAGCAGACATTTCCTTTGCCCAAGCGAAGTGCAAGAACATGTGGTCATTGTGAACCAAGCCTTTGTTCATCTTTTATGCGAAGCATATTACGAGGGCTCAACCCAGCTCCTCAGGCGCGGCGGTGACCATGAAATCACGTGACACCGTGACGTCACGACAGAGGAGAAGTGGCTTTGGCTCAACTCTTGCAAGACGGGCTGGGTGGGAATCGAACCAGGGTCTCCGGAGTGTGGGACGGAGACGCTACCACTGAGCCACGAGTACAACGCTTCAAAGCGGTACAAAAGCGCCTCTAGTGAATGCGGTGTTGCCTTAGAAACGCGCTGTTTCTAAGGCGTGCGTCTCTTGCTCAGGCGCACATTTCGTTGCCGCGCCGAACGCTGCTTTGCTCGACGCTCACCGCGTCCAATGCGGGGCGCGTAGTCGCTGCCCTGTAGCCCATTGTCTTACACCCCTTGGCGGGTCGACGGGAACGCTGTCGCGTTCCACTCTTGAAGGCGAAGAAGTAATGCATGAGTTGTTTCTTCGTCTAGCCGAACCAAATATAGCCAAGCAACAGCAGTTCACCAGGCTAAACAGTGGTTCAACAACTAAAATAAAGGCTAGTATGCTTCGCATCCTGGGCTTAACCTTACCTAAGCCACAGCCATTTTTTAGCGACGCCATTATAGCGTAATGTATACTTCCATTTTTCTTTCATATGTGTCAGCTGCTTGCAACATTTTCGCTTGGGTAATTGTTATTGCTGATTTGGTATTGTCTCAGTGAAATTGAATATGGTGCAATCAGACAGAATGATTGAGCAGGAGTTGCAAACGCAGGGAGGTCAACAACACCTCCACAAAAAAGAGACCCTGTAATAAAGCGTTAGACATAAGTTTGCGGACTAATTATGCTTTTAAAATTATACTTCATGAACATAGAAGGAGTAGAGGACAGCAGGGACACTCCTACCAACTTGCGCAAATGCAAACCAAGTCATTGCAGCTTCTACCGGCAAAAAAGGCTCGTGTTAGTGACGCGCCACCATTCGCCTGATTTTTGTCATATATTTACATTGATGAAATTGTTTTCCCAAGGAGAGAACGTGAAATACAATTCGCGAACTTACTGCGCAAACATCATTACCTAAAGCCAAGGACTTAAAGATTGAACGAGTCAGGAAACTCACGCACAGACGCTCGCCATTTTATTTCCTGTAAAAGGTTTCCGGAAACAGCATGACTTTTGTGGTTTCAGGGTTGTAGCCCGATGTTTCCACTTTTGCTAAATCAAGACTGAAGCGCACGCCATAAGACGACTATTTAGCCACCCGAGATTATGGCGCTGTGTAGGCCTCCGGGAGCTCACGACCCACCGCAGCAACTATCGCGCGATTTGTGATGCCTTTTCCGTTCGGGCAATATAAGAAAAGAACTGTATTTATTTTTTTTTATTCTGAGAAGACATAAAATCGTTAAGAAAAAAAAACTATAGATAAGGGGTATACGGAATGTGTCACACGTGCTTTTCTTTCTTGCACACATTCACGGACTTCCCGAGTGTTTCTTTTCACCCTCTCCCCTCTCGCTTTCTCCATTTCGGGTACTCGCGCACGTAAACGCACAACCACGTGACCACTTACGGACCACCCTTCGCACGTCGTGAAAGCCAATCAACGACTATCCACAGCCACCTCCTTCCCTTTCCTCCTCCTTCCCACTACTCCTCAGAAAGTGGAGGCACAGAGCACCTTGGAGGCTTTAAAAGACAGCGCCACCGTCTCGAGAGGCAGTTCCAGCACTCCGTGGTTTCAAAGCCCGATCATCTCCATTCGTTGCGCTCAGATCTCATCGGTACACGCTTCAACGCCCGGAATCGCGACTCAACCCTTCGAAGCCACGACGGTGACAACCAGCAGCTTCTGACCTGCCGAGACGGGCGACTGAAGCCCAGCGCATCCAAGTCGACGTTGAAGCAGAAACCTAGTCATGGGGCGATCACATCCAAGGCTCAACCACGACGAGGTCGTCGTCGAAAGTGAGTACGAGCACCCAACTTCTGAAGGTTCGGCTCGTGACGCCTCGGTGAGTAGCTCTTCGCTTTCCTCGGAGGAAGAAACAGCAGTCACAGTTGGCGGCAACCCGCACAGAAGGAAGCTTCAACGGCCTTTTTCGAAGAGTACTGACATCTCCCACAACAACGTCCAAACGACAAACGACGACGTCGTGCTCGAGTGTAAAGATCTCCAGACGACTCAAGAATTGGCGACTGAAGCAGCATCGGCGAACCTTTCTGCGCGATGCCCGGAAAAGAAAACTGCTGTGGACCATGACGACACCCATCGCGGAAGCGAACCTTCGCCGACTTTCAAGATTCCCTACAGGTGCAAAGTGCCCCCCTCCCCGATCACATACGTTCTGCAAGGGTTTACTGAGTGCCCCTTCTTGGACATGCGACGCATCTCATTCTTGGAGCCTTTGCCCGCATCTTGCGTTTGCGCCATCTGCGGCGCTCTTCCTGCCAGGACCAGGCAGCTTCCCTGTGGCCACGCCGTGTGCTGGGTGTGCTGGTATATCGCCTACGACTGCGCCGACAAACCGCACCAGGACAACGGTGAGCTAAGGATGTTTCGCAACGGCCTCTGTCCCAAGGATGGTGTCCGGTTCTCCGATCCTGCTCTGGGTGATGCGACCTGCCCACCGAGTATCTGCATGAAATTGGTGTACTGCATCTACGGAGTGCATGGCTGCCGGTGTAAGGTCGAACTCCGAGATCTGGAGGCCCACTGCCTATACGAATGCCGTTTCAACGCCATGACCCGACCTCTCTGCTGGAAAGACATGCCAGGGTGCAAGACTGATCTACATTTTCTACACCGTGCAGGATGGTCTATTGGTTGATCCCACATACGACGCACAAGAACGGCGACTGCAGCGGGAAGTTCGTTCGGCTACGGTCAACGCCTTCGAAACAGCCTTAAAAGCTACTCGGCAGTCCGACAATAAAGAAAATGTTCTTTTTAATTTACTCGGCTTGAGTGATGATTGCACATGTGTTCAGGTCGCCGGTGACGGCTTGCACTTGAACATGACGTGACTTGCTATACGACATGATACGCATTAACCCAGGTTATTAGAGACAATAAGCTAGTGTGGCTACACGCATATTTGTTTATTTAGATTACAATATGTTTCTTCAATAAAATCTACTTCGGCATATGAAGTACGGAATTAACCTAAACGAAATTACATTGATTGTTTAAAAATACCCAGTTTCGCCGGCGAAGGGCAGAAATTGTTTGCAAGGGACAGCTTTAGTGTTTGGTTTGGTATACGTCGAAATGTAGTCGATGCGGTCGGTACCGCAACCTGAGGCCACACCACATTCACACAGCTACCACGACGGGCACAAAAGTGTCGATTTCATGCGCATCCGCCTCCGAGGTGTCGTCTGCACTTTTGACACGGTCCCACACCGGCGTCACGCGCATCACAGTTAATTGCGAAAGCACTGTGCTTTCTGCGCTCATTGGACGGAAGTTGATTATATTTCATTAGAAAGCTAGCCCCGACTTTGTGAGCTTTCTATTGAACACTAGTATTATCGCCTAGCCTGAAGCGTTACCTGACAGAGCTCAACACAGTGTGTGACAGAAACCGCGCTCTTACTTTGCTATGTTCGTACTGCATTTCCGGTAAATGTTTTCAGCATAACAAAATGAAGATTGCAGTGCATTTAAATGAAAGTTTATACAAAGTTATCATTATTCTTTGGAATAATGGAAATAATGGAGTAAAGGAAATAGAAATTTAATAGAACCAAATGAATATGGGCGAGACAAAAGTTTATGAATTAAGTTATTTTTCCCTTTTGAATGCAGAACAACAAAATTTAGTGCTTTTCTAGGTTACATGTGCACTTATTATCTTTGCGGAGTTGTATTGTGTTCTAGCGAATTATTGATGAGGTATTGGCATTTATTGTTATACTTGATCAGGCATCACCCAATGAGAGGCAAAACTATTCAAGCAGAAACTTTGCACTTTTCAATGACCAAGCAGCAAGCTCTTCTCTATAATTCTATGAAGAGCAAATTGATATATGCTGATTCAGGTATCTACAAGGGAGCTGCGAATTTAAATTTAACAAGTTTTTTTTGCTCATCCGCTCCGTGCAAATTGTCGTTCTTTTTCATATGCATGCTAATTCACAACGAGTCTTGCACATTAGTGGACCCTTACGATCTGACCCATACGATCTGGACAAAAAGATATCAAGCCTTTTCACGTCAAATTCATCATTTTTGAGATGTAACGCCACTAAACATTACGAAACCGGCATAACGTGGATGGGTTCATCCTGCACATTTCAGTGTTTGCTTAGTCTCGTCGTTACGCCAGCCCTACGCTGCTTCAAGCACACATGCCTGCAACCAGGCCTTTAACGTGGTCCTAAGGCAGCTCACTCAATTGTGGCTGTTTGGAGAAAAAGAAACACAGAAAGAAATATATAAAAAAATGGGCAGTGCACTGTACGGCGCATCATGGCTACATGCCTGCTAGTCAGCAAGTTAGGCTATTGTGCCCAGGATTACTGCAGATGAAGATTCCAAAAATCTCATGGGTGCCTAATGTTATTCATAACTGACTCCAGTCCTCCTAGTTCCCAGGCTCATACGACGATATCTGGAAACTTGTTTTCCCCACGGGCTGAAGTGCTAGGGCTTTGTTAGAGTACTGTACTTGCCTGATTCTACGCGACGCCTGTTGAGCGACAGGATTAACAGCAAACCATGAGCGAGCCTTTATTTCCCCAACTGCAGGGAAAAGTGCTGATGGCTGCGTGACCTGTAGCATTCCGAGCCGGGCGCACCAAAGCGAATGTCACGTGCTCTGACGCCCAGGGAAGTTTTTAAACACCTGATTTCCAGTAGGTGGTCTTCTCCTAGAAATATATAGCGTATTTACCCGCGTAAGAATTGCTCTCACATAATGCTCGAACACCCCCATCACCCACTTTCTTTTTCGGGTCATCATAGTACCCTCGAAAATTACTGTAGTGATTGCAATCTTCGTGTTGCGTTCTATGGCCGCCGATCCAGCAGAGTTTCGTGCCATTTTTTTTTGCGAAGCCATTCTGCTATTGCAGGCGCAACAGCGATCGTATCATATCAAGCGATGCTTAAGAGATGAGCCGCCGCGAGAACGACGATGGAGTTGGTCGGTGCCCTTGGCGCCAGCGAGTGTCAGACTGGCTGCCTGGCTCCAGTGTAAATAGCGCATGAATAGCATCTATCTTCTGTGTCTTTCCACACGTAACAATATGATCTAAAGTCTCCGAATCTAGCACACAAATAAAGAGAAATACCCATGACAGCGTGAAAAAGGCGAACAACACGTGCACAATAAGGGCAATTTAGACTGATGACTTTTAGAAAGAAGTAAAATTGCAAGTAATCTCTTAATGCAGCTCCTGCTTGTATAGAGCGTGTGATCTTATCCCAAAGGCCAGTGTGAGGATATGCCATTGGCCGCCTGCGTCGTGGGGAGGTAGAGACACTATCCTTCGGGAAACCGACGAAAAACGGCTGTCGGCGACACTTGGAAAACATCTTTGGGCTGTGGGCAAGGCTATGTGCGAGTGCTTGCGATGGTCATTGTGATCATAACGATTGCGCAATCAGTGCTAGCCGGGGTGAGGGCGCGTACATTTCCCAATGCGTACGTTCTGTGCTACCGCTTCCTTTACCATTCCGCTGTACCGCGGCTCTGAAACTCGAATGACGTGACCTGCAATGCCACTCGAGCGGGCTCTCTATAGATGGTACACCCGTGACAGCGTGCCAGGTGCGCTGGAAGTCCGCGTGATTTCTATCCCAGTAAAGCAGTCGAGCCACGTGTACTATACCAACTATTATGTAGGCGTTCGCGAATAGTACCTTTTGAGACCAATGGAAAACTGGCAATGACAAATCGAATCCAATAATGAGTATTCCATTCGACAACCGAATCGAAAAGCCCGTTATTACAAACGTTATACACATTTCGCGCACCGCTGCTAGTATTCTAGTAGAATTTATACCCCTACTGGGATTTACAGCTTCTATCCCGTGATAGAGGTCCAAGACTGCAATATACTTTGGTAAACGGCCAATTAAGCGGGCAACAGCATTTGACAGTCGGCAGACGTTGAAACAAACCCATAAAATAAACATTTCTATTTGTGCGCACGTGCGCATATTCATCATGTCATTGAGTGACACTTATTAGTTAAATCATGATGCCTTCTTTTGCTACTGTTTTTAGCTGCAGCGATTGCAGTGACACGCAGGCAGTATTCTTTGGGTTGCATTCCTTCCTTCACATGTTCGCTTGTCGAATTCTTCGTGAATCTGACAAGTGCCTTAGGTGGGTGTGAGCACATGAAACGGGAAGGATTTGTCTGCAATATCGTAATTGCGGAACACATATTTGAGTTAAGTGGTACACAAGGAGGTGCAAAGAACGCAGCTGTTATTGTTGTGTGTTTATCTGTACTAGATGCTATAAATACTATGTTTCTCAAGTTTCTCTCAAACCCTTTCCCACGCCAACAGTGAACCAAAAGGCTAAACGCACATGGGCGAAGGAATCGGAAATAATCCCGCACCATTGCCGGCTTGAGGTAATTAGGCACGACGAGGCGATCCCGGCTTTAACACGTGATTTTCTGTCCGCGAGTTCTGCCGCTTCGTCCGTAGGTCGTACAGACCAAAATTTCAGCTGTTCATGACATCTCTATTTCTGCACCCAGACAGACAGACAGACAGACAAAGAACTTTAATAGCAAGGTCCTGAGACGCTTTGCCCTAGGGCAGAGCTGCGGGCCGCTCCCACGTGGGGACTGGTAGGCCGAGCCTAACTGCGCCCAAGCACTGCAAATACTGATGACAAGCATTGCAAGGGATTTGCCCGCATGGTTCCATATGCCGATGAGTGCTAAAAACTATTCTGCCTGCATGCACACAACGTCTTTCGAAAGGGAGAGGAGGCTACGTCACGTGCAACGCGAGTAGGGAAGCAGGCCGCAGAGAGTGAGGACGCTATCCAGCCGCATCCGCTTACCTCGACCTTACGCGGCGAATGCGTAATTTCTTCAACGCTTAGTCTTACACGAGACAGCTGAGTTCACATCAAACGTTACCTTGCGTGCACCATTCCTGTCTGTCTGCGTAGTACAAAGAACACACCGAGAGATGTTTCCTTGAGGCGTTGCTGGGCGCCATATTTCATACACTCTGAGGGGGTTGAGCATTATCATTGCCTCACATGGCACATCGCATCGTGGCAGAAGCATTAAACTTGAACTGGATTATGGGGCTGTAGGTGCGAAAACCACATTAGGATTTCGATGCCGACCATAGTGGCGCACTCCGGTATAATTTTGATACCGTGGTGTTCTTTAACGTGTCCCTAAATCAAAGTGCGTGAGTGTTTTTTTATTTTGACCCTGTCGAAAGGCGGCTTCCTCGGTCCGGATCAAATACACGACCTCGAGCAATACCATAGGGGCAAAGCAACCGCGGTGGGCACAGAATTGTTGATTTGTCTTGCGACAGCTTCCGTTGTGTCGCCCAGACGCTGCAGTGCGCTTTAATTACTGCAGCTCTGCTTCTGCACACCTGGTGTAATTTGTCCGCTTCACATACCTGCATGCTGTTTATTTCTCAGAAATGGCAAGAACGTACTGTTCCATAGCTTGAACTTAAGCTTATCCCGTTTTCCCGCAATCGCTGTCGTATAGCAGTAGGGTTTCCTTGCCTTCACAGGTCACGTTCCCCCAACCCCACCTCGGTGTCCAGTACAACTGCCTCTTCTACTGCCTCCTCTCTAGTTCTATCACCATCCCGTCTGCACTCGCACGGAAGTTGACGGCATTGTGCACAGTCAACGCGGTGGGTCCAAACCTGTTTCTCGCGTCGCCTTTCCTCTGTGACCAGCTCCTCTCGTGTATACCACCCACAAACTAGTTGATGATCAACGTCACTCAAGGTTTCTGTCTTTTTTGTTACATGTGTCGTGTTTCGCCAAGGTAGTGAGCACTGCAGTCTGCAGACCATTTACCAAGACGATTTTCGAAGCAGTGGCCCGTTGTCATACGACAGCCACGTCAAGAACGAAAGTGACGAACCAGTACCACGCCTAACGCCCACATCAGCAGTCCGTAGCATTTTACATAAAGAAATGTTCGACCAAGCAATCGTTGAAAGTATCTGCGGAGCGAAGGCCACCATGCACAGCAACTGGACAAGAATGGTGCCAGGCACAACATGTCCTGAGCAGAAGGGGGAGGGGGAATTTTCCTCAACAACTGTAGGTCACCTGTCGCAGCGTCGCAACAGGGACAGACCGGAGCATGCTGCGACGGCGAAAAGCAGATTCCCCCCCCCCCCCTTTTTTTTTGCTTCACATGACCGAGTGGTGTCGACTGGTGTGGCCATCTGAATTACACCGGAGATGTTGACAATAATACCCTCCCACTAGTTCGCTTTATGGCTGTAAGCCCTGCGTAAGCTGTGTGCTTGAGAAATGTGCATGATGTTTATTTTTCAGAGATAGAGCAAACGTACCGTCCCGTCAATTGAAGGTAAAATTTTCCGGTTTGTATACGACTACCGCCATGCCTAGCAGTACCGTTTCCTTGCCGTGTATTAGGCCGGTTTTTCCCACTACCGAAGTCTCCCTATTTCACGAGCAAAGGGGTTCATTTGCAACTGCGAGCTTCTTCTACACACTTATTGCCTTAATTCGCCCTACCATTCTATCTGCATTCCTTCTCGAAGATAACACGTGTGCACAAATCTACGCGATGCAGTTTCTAAGTTCATCTCGCCGGCATAATTCGGTTTCCCGTGGTGGTCACTACATTAAGGTACAAAGTAAAACTCTCTAATAAACTGTCGTGGTTCCGTATGAGCCTGCCAACAGAACGCCACCTTGATAGCATAGCATAAGGCCTGTGCATTTCCATCCATGACGTCATGCTACGTTGCCCGACTGCCATAGAATCTAATATAAAGCTCGCAAGTAAGCGACTGGGATTCTGGCCTCGCCGGGCGGCATCGGCGGAGGCTTCGAAGAAACAGCACCACGTGGTTTTCTACAGCATTGCGCGAGCGGATTAGGCATGCTGACGAAGGTAAAACGGCCAAAGCGCAATAAAAAAATTAAGAGCAAGCCAAGATGGCTTTATAGAAGCAGCAGCAAACCAAAATACACCATAGCTACACCGTCGTCTTCTCACAATTCGCATACACCAAATCAGCCGTCGAGTAGTGCTGATTTCTTGAAATATTGCCTCTCTTTTCTATTCTGAGGTATGCAATGAAACAGAACTAGGGGTGGATGAATATAAAAGAATTTTTGAATACGAATGGCCAAACCCAGACGCATATATTGACAGCAAAAATATTTATTTTTACCAACTGGGTAACAAGCATGTACCGACTAGGGCAAAAGGACAGCTTTCGGCGTTGCCCCGCCGATAAAATATTTTGAGTGGCAGCAACATATTCTATCTTTGTGGCCAGGTTTTGGGTGAGGGGCGTACTACAGAAGAAATTTTATTAATGCATAAGGGAGCTCTGCCCCTGGGAAGGATTATTCTTGGCCGTTGAAGTGAACAGACCTGATTATGGACTCTTCTTTCCCCGGAGCCACTTTCGTGAAGAGAGTGAAAATCGGCATCAAATATAAAGATGTTGCTTCCTGGTGTACAATCAGGGATCCTACACATCTAATGAACTGCTTGTCACAGCTACGCGTCGAAGCGGAACTGTGTCAACGGCGTTCTTTTCATCGTATTCACTATGAGTAAAAAAATATCATTATTATATATGTCCAGAATGCTTTTTCCTGATTGCAGTCTGCATTTACTAAATGATGGCACGCATTAAGGAAACCGTGCTTCTCATAAACGCAACTGTGTCTGATTAGAGCGAAAGTGGTCATAAAAGTCATGGCTTAAATTTCTTTAAGAGCAATTAGGCCCCAATCATGCAATTACGTCAGAAGTGTTCGGTATCATCGAGTAACGGCTAGCACTCGGGACTATATATGAATCCAGCAATCCGACTTCTAATCTCGGTGAGAGCTTTTTTTTTTCTTTTCTTTCTCTCAGGGCATCAACAGTGCTTAGTGAGCGGCAGCCGCGTTGCTTGAGTCTATTTAGAATCCGGCGTGGTCTAGTGATTCCACTTCCGGCTACTAAAACGTACGGACGTGTTTGCATGAGCTCCTACGGGGCGGTGATAGCGGCTTAGTTTAGCCGTGGAAACAGGGATGACAGGAAAAACAGCCAGGACTATCAAGCGTTACTGCCTCATTTGTGAGAAGCTCTGGTTGGTTTGAACGCGGTTTTTTTTTTTTTTTTGCATCGTGACCTACGAGCAACGCCGTAAGTGTGGAAGATTACCGGGATTCCCGTTGTCGTTTGGAATTGCTACCTGAGGCTGATGTTTTAGGAGTATTTCATAAAAATCATTTCTCGGCTTTTAAATTCCGGAGCCATGAAAGCATGCAGAAGTTGTTGACCACTGAAAACTTTTCTGTGAAAGGCAGAAAATGTCTAGAAATAGACCCGAGTAACCAAGATGTCCGAGTTAAAATCCACTGGGTTCTTCCTAATGCGACGAATGACGACATTCGTATGGCCTTTGAGTCATACGGCGAAGTAATGGAAACGACAAAGGAGCGCTTCTGTGCCATTGGTACTTATGAAAAACCAGAAGCTAAAAGCCGGAGTCATGACTGAAGATATTCCTTGTGAAGTGCGTGTCGTCAGTGATCCTGTTCTGGCAGCTCTTCCAGGCAAGGCGCCACATTGATTGCGCTGCCAAGTAAAAAGTTTATACGTGCCACCAATGCCGACTCCCCCGATGTTCACCTGCCGACAGTCTGGCCATAGAGAAAGACATTCAACAAGAGCAGAAACTACTATAGACCATTTTTTCGTAGGCGCCGCCATATTGTGAGCGCAGTGGCGCCGCCTATGAGCAGCGCCATACTGGCTTGGGTGAAAGCGGTCTTTTGCATGGCAGGTATACGCTCGGCGGCAGGTTCTGGCGTTTGTTTTCGCCGTCGTGCGGCCTGTTTAGTATTACGTGTGTCTTCTACGTAGTAAACGGTTCTGTGAGACGTGCTGAAGTGGTTTAAGGCGCCATGGCCGGAATTTCTGCTGGCGTTGAGGTGGACGGAACACGCAGCGCGATGTGTGCGCGGATATTCGAGTCTACAATCAGCCTCGGAGATTAATCGTGTAGTTCTGAATGTTCCAGTGATAATGTGACCTTATTGCAGTATTGTCCTCTATTTCTAAGCTGCGGTTTAGGAGCCATGAAACATACGCGACGATCGTAACAGCGTGAGCGTGGGTACCGTTCTGCTACGATGGGAGCTGTGATGTTATACTTTGACAAGCGTTCAGACTGTTCGCTGCAGGTTACATTGCCTGACTACTTGGTTCCATGGATGAGGTTTCCGCCCCTGAATAAAATAGTTTTGACAAGTGATAGCAGCATACCTTACTGTCTGAATTACGCTTGTCCAGCAAACGGACTGTTTACGAACTGCGCGAGCGTCCTAAGCAGTGGTAGGTGCTGGATTACATATATCTTTGTTCTATATACCGCTTGGTCCAAGCATACCGCATAAGCGGTTATATATTTATAAACGTTGTGCGGCGTGACTATGCGAGGCCCTGTTGCGGTGTCAGCCCGTTTTCTCTTGCGTTGTCTAGAAAGAGGATGATAACCGAATTTCTTTTTCGGTTGTGTTCGTTCCGTTCTCTACGACGCACTCACACGCATTACGGAAATTTTGTCCACAAAAATAGGCATCGCATTCTTTTTATGCGATCCCTCATATATTATGGCTGTATGCAGGCCAAAAAGCAATGCCGAAGCGCACAGCTTACATATGTACCGTGCTGGATCACCACCGCAGTGATCGCTGTGTTGAGCAGCGCCATCGGCCTCATGCAGGAAGGCTAGCGTAGACATATGGTAATTTCAAGCCTACTAGACTTGAAATGCGCGAGAACGATGCCGGTGCATCACAAATATTTGATTGCGCCTGCCGCTTAGATGTTTCGCGGTTGCCTTAGGTTGGCCGTACACGAGCATGCGCTCTTATGCTTCATGTTTTACTCCCCATGCCAAGCGATCAGATATTGAGTACATTTACCATTTCATGCTGCTAATAAAGAGACACCGGTTTTCTTCGCCGAGTTAAAACCGATATAAGCAAAATAGTTCACAACACAAACACACACCGCGACTGATAATGTGCGTACACCGCGGCTGATAAAACGCGTCGCATTTTCGAGCACCCAAAAGATATTTCCGCCTATTGTAGTTACCGATGCACCGAAAGGCTTCCCTGACGACCTTATATGAACGGACACGGCATAAATTTCACAGAGTACGATCTAAAACATCAAGAAATCGTTCCGCAGCACGCGACAGCAATACTTTCAAGCAGCGCCGCTCCGGATTGCCCAAGCCAGAGAGGAGGAAAGGCTCTCCGCGAGCCCTATCCTCCTCGCCCGATGAAACGGTCTATAGACCGTTTCATCCGTAATACGTGTAATAAATTTCCGTAATACGTGTGAGTGCGTCGTAGAGAACTGAACGAACACAACCGAAAAGAAAATTCGGTTATCATTCTCTTTCTCTAAGAAGCAAGCGAAAACGGGATAACGCCGCGCAACGTTTATAAATATATGACCGCTGATACCGTATGCTTGGACCATGCGCTATATAGAACAAAGATATCTGTATCCAGCACCTACTACTGCTTAGGACGCTCGCGCAGTTCGTAAACGGTCGCTTTGCTGGACAAGCTTAATTCAGACTGTAAGGTACGCTGCTATTACTAGCCAAAACTATTTTATTCATGGGTGGAAACTTCATCCATCCAACCAAGTAGTCACGCAATGTAACCTGCAGCGGACAGTTTGAACGCTTGTCAAAGTATAACGGCACAGCTCCTATCGTAGCAGAACGGTACCCACGCTGTTACGATCGTCGCGTAATATTCATGGCTCCTAAACCGCAGCTGATAAATGGAGGATAATATTGCAATAGGTCGCATAAATCATTGGAACATTCGGAAATACACAATTGATCTCCGAGGCTGATTGTAGGCTCAAATATGCTCGCACACATCACGCTGCGTGTTCCGTCCACCTCAGAGCCAGCGAAAATTCCGGCCATGACTCCTTAAACCACTTCAGCACGTCTCACGGAACCGTTTATCACGTAGAAGACGTACGTCATACTAAACAGACCGCACGACCGCGAAAACAAACGTCAGAACCTATCGCCGAGCGTATACTTGCCATGCCAAAGACCGCTTTCACCCAAGCCAGTATGGCGCTGCTCATAGGCGGCGCCACTGCGTTCACAATATGGCGGCGCCTACGAAAAAGCGGTCTATAGAGCTATCTAGTACACTGTAATAGAGCCCAGCGGCCGAGTTGACTGTAGCGCACCAAGCGGATGGGATTAACATCTCCCGGTTCCGGTTTTGGGCGCGCGCGTTTTGAACGCTAACAAGCACGCTTAGTGCTGGCTCCGCTAATCGACGCGGCGGTTCTCTCTCTCTCTCTTTTTTGTTCTGCTGCTCAACCGCGTGCGTTCTTAGTACGCAATCGTTTCGTTTAGTACAAAACATCGCGAACGATATGACAAGCTTTCATCGAATCTTTGCCACGGGCAATTTCATGAAGTAGACGCAAGGCGCTGCTAAATGACGAAAGGATGATTTTGCTTAATATAAATGCTATTTTAGGAATTTTTGTGCGTTCATTTAATCTTGCGGCACCAAGTAAGGAACAGTAGTTCTCGTACGAAGCTCCACCGGACGGCATCAGCTGAGAAAATTACAAGCCTGTGTCAATTTGGTGTTTTGGCCTCGTAGGAATGCTGCGTGTAGTGGTGAAGCGTGTTAAAGTCTTTAATGGGCGACATTACAAACCAAATTAATTTGCTTCTCCATACACACGGTGTACCCGACTAACTCCTAACAATACCACAAAATATGAAAACACCCGATTTGCAAGCATTACCCATTCCCGGTCCATATTTCCTGCACTTTAAGAGCACAAATACACGATCAACTGGGCATTTCCAAAGCAACTTGTTCTCATCCGACGCGATACCAAGCCCCTACACAGAAGTGGCCACAGCACAGTCTCAGCCAGACCATGCCTGGCGCTGGCAGAATTCCTTTTGCTCGCAGTCAAGACAAATGCGAGGTTGAAGAGCCTGTTTTCAGTCGTTTGAGCCGCAGGAAACTGAGGGGCCAGTTGGCAACGTAGGTGGGGCAGTGAAAGATTTAATAAACTTCACGGAGTGAAGCCAAGAAAGGAAACTGGCCACCAATGACAACAACACAATAAACGGAGGTTATTTTCTACCTTCTGAGGCCACACGTATGACACTCACTGACACGGATCGACCTTTGATGATCTTCCTGTATGAAATAAATGTGTCGATACTTTAACGGTCCATCACTTCTCTTTAGATTATCGGGAAATAGGCGCTCAAAGAAAAATATGCTTTTCCCCGGAATGCAGACAACACAGTGCCCTCTAATCGGTAGTGTTTTTTTGGCATTGAACAAATATTTAACAATGAGTTAGTTTTAACGTTTAACGAGATGTTGGCACATTGCACGTTATCAGATCATAGTAAGCAGTAGGGCATCCTCTCGCTATAGAGGCTGCTGCTGAATAGTATTTTTGTAAAGCACGTGCATCCCAGATCTTATGTTTAGGTGTTCGTTGGTGAGGTGCGAGTGCTACTACTATTCCCTCGTTTAGTACAGCATTCCTTGGTAATAGAAATATTGTGTTCATAGGATGCACCACAAATCATTGCCATTATTTTATTACCCGTACATTTTTCGCACCATAAAGCGACATATTTTAGGCCTCTCAGAGCCAAGTTCTACCATTCCGAATTCTGATTCACAACCCCCACATTTGCCACGTTCTGCTATTGATATTTCCAATCCATTTATTACATTTTGCTTGGTGCTCTTTGTTCATATCTGGCCGTTGCAACAATGAAATGCGAAAATCATCATCGTCGAGCAAACTGCATTCAATTAGGAAATTATCCCCTCGGCTCCTCCATTTCTGTCCTTTTAGCCCTGCCTCCTCTCCTCCTCCCCTGCTGTGCGCTGTTTATGTGTCAGCAGACTGCGCTACGCAGTTACTGTTGTAAGCAGCATTTTCTTTTCTTTCCTCTTGCTTTATCTACATATCTATCTATTTAGATAAATAAAGAAATACAACCCATTATTGCAGGCACAAAGCTGTAAAATCCATACCGATGCTAAATATGAAGCATTGCAGTTCAATCCATCATTCAGCAGGCCCGTACATTCCAAAAATCTAAAAAAAGTAATCGGAAAAAGGAAAGACAAACAGCCTAGTTGACGGTGAACATCACTCAAGGTTCCTTCTTCCTTAGTGTCAATCTATATCATCATCCATGCACGGTGTTGTATTCCGGCAAAATAGTAAGCACTGAAGTCAGCGGGCCATATGAGACCGAGACGAATTTTGAAGAACCAGTGGCCCGCAGTCGCACGACGGTGGACTCAAAAGCGGTAGCGACGAACCAGCGGCACAGAGCAGTTTAGATAAACAATGGTTAGACCGAGCCCTTGTTGAAAGTATCAGCAGTGATAAGGCCACCACTCGCAGCAGCATAATAACAGTGGTGCTAGGCAGCAGTCGTTCTGAAAAGAAGAGGAGGGGGAGTCATTTTTGACAATTACAGCAGATCACCTGGCGTAAACGGGACAAACTACAGCACGCTGAGACGGCGAAGAGCAGATCATTTTTTTTCTATAATGATTTATTGGCATCTCCTTTCAAACAGGGCGGTGACGCGTGGTTACCTATCAGGCCAGATTTATTCATATAAGCTATACATGTTTTTCTTTTCATCATAGCATATTTGTATACGCCTATCCATTAAAACTGCTCAGTCTACCTTGTACCGTTGCCTATGGTTGTGACAGATCCGGTCTAATCAATCTCTTTCCTGCTTTTTATTCTACTAATGATTTAAACGCCTCTAGCTTATCTCGTCTGCAGGCCGGTTGATGCTTCCAAGAACTTCTGAAAGTTGTACGTTGCCTACCAGTCTCACTATTCTAAACGTAGCTGAGTTACAGCGCGTGGTGGGAGAATTCGAACTACGCGCAAGATGGCGGCCGTCATGCCTTCACCTTTATTTTTTATTGAAATGAACATAAAAGAAAGATACGTAGTCACCTTATAATGGTGATGGCTACTCCTTTTCTCATAGCAGAAAGAACGATATAAAAAAAATATGTTAGAAAATGAAAAAAAGAAAGAAAAATCACTTTATAGGATGAGAAAGCCACAGCACAGTCCTATGCGCCTATGAACATCACAGTGTAAAAGTCAAATACAAGTTGCACCACAATGAGCTCATAAACAGTCACAAACACACACAAACGTTCATGATGTGAACTTCGATGAGCATATAAACAGATGAGGACTTACAGTGTTGAAATGATTACGCACAACAAAAAATGTATAACACGTAATATGCTTAAAGGGCCCCTAGCAGGCGACACAGGATATTATGATCATAGATTGGAAGTTGTTACGTGCCCTCTATGGAGCGTTGTAACGCAAGAATTTTTCGAATTGTTTCATTAATAACCGATATAGAAATATTTCACTGCCGTGAAACCTTGACTTCCTGAGGCGAAGGTCACCGTCAACACAGGCACTTTTTATGCAAATCAGCTCTGCAGAATCCCGTAAGGTGAAAGAAGTTTCCTGAAACGAAAAAAAAAATGTTCATCCACCCGAATGTAGCGTGAAGCTTCAAAGGAAACCCATGTGGGTTAGTCAGAAAGAACGCTTCGTACGTGAGGATAAATTTGTCCTGGTCCGGGATTCGAACCTGGAACAGACGCCTTTCGGCGCGGTCGTTTTATCATCGAAGGTAACCAGGAGGCTACCAGATCGCAGCACAAGGCACACTTGTCAGCACAATTGACAACTAGATGGGCAATCGAAAACTGAAAACAACGTTACCGTTCATAGACACTAATAGACAGGCACCCCCCCCCCCCCCAAAAAAAAAGAAGAACAAATAGTTGCACATACGAGACGAAGTGGTGACTGCAGCGCTTTTACTTAAAAGACTGCTTAAAAACATTGCTTAAAAAGATTACTTAAGAACAAGCGCATCTGACCGGATATATTTAATATTTCATAGCACGTAGATCTTCATCAAGCGCACATTATTGTATTTACTTTTTTTTGTGCTTGAAAATCTGGATGCTCTGTATAAGAGAGTAAACTGAAGAAGGCTTACTGGAAAGAGACCTTCGTTAACATTTCTACGCAGTCAGCCTGAGAGACACTTGAGATACCTTTTGATGTGCGGCTGATAGGAGACAGAGGTTCTAGCGCTAACGATAGCAGAAGTTCTTTGCTGTAAAACGCGGTGATATAGGCTGCTGTGAAAAAAAAAACGAAGAGAGAGAGAGAGAAGAATACAGGAAGGCAGGGATGTTAACCAGTCAATAGTCTGGTTGGCTGCCCTACACTGGGGGAAGGGAGAATGGGAAGAGAAAGAAGGGAGAGAGAAGGTGTAGGTACGTGTACGGACAGCACTTCAGTTAAAGTCGCTCGAGCAAACCAGAAGTTCTGAGAAAACACAAAAGTGCCTTCACTGCCTTCTGAGCCGATGATCGGTCGGGACGGTGCTCTAATATTGTCTGTTCACTCAGAGGACGATCGTCTAGTTTCCTCAATGTGTCGGACAAATACTGTCTTTGGGCTTGAAATTGAGGACAATGGCACAATATGTGGTCAATGTTCTCCTCGCATGCGCAAACATCACATGCAGGAATATCAGCCATTCCAATTAGAGCTGAGTAGGCATTCGTGAAGGCCACTCCAAGCCATAACCGACACAGAAGAGACGCTTCACGCCGGTGCACACCGGCTGGAGGTCTGAGTTGAAGTGATGGGTTTAGTCGGTGCAGTCTTGTGCGCCTTGTATGTACGGTATTTCACTCTGCTAAGGAGATCGTGCGTGCCAGAATGCCAAATTGTCTCGCGGCGTCGGTCCTTGAGAGCGGAACGGGGACGCAGCGGTCTTCTTGGTTGGACGATCGAGCTGCCTTATCGGCGTCATCATTACCAATGATACCGCAATGACCTGGTATCCACTGAAAAGAGATATCATGGCCTTTTCGCTTAAGTGATGGACAACTTCCGCGATTTCGCACGTGAGCTGATCGTGAGTTCCATGTCGGAGAAATGGATGCACACATTGCAAGGCCGGCCTTGAATCGCAGAAGACTGCCCATTTTCTAGGACTTTCAGTATTTATCACTTGAAGCGCGTCACGGAGAGCCGCGAGCTCTGCAGCTGTAGACTTAGGGACATGGGAAGTCTTGAACCGCTTGGTTATTCTCATTGCTGGTATAACTACAGCGCCGCCGGAACTGGTTGATGTAGTTGATCCATCAGTGTAGACGTGTGTGCACTCGCTGTATTTCTCGTACAAGAGAAGTAAAGTTAGTTGCTTGAGCGCTGATGATGGTAAGTCCGACCTTTCCTGAAGTCCTGCAGGGACTGTAAGGTTCACTTGAGTACGGCGCATACACCATGGAGGAATAGAAGGCCTTGCCGCAGGTGTGTAACCTGACCTGAAAGAGGCACGGTGCGCGAAAACAGTCGCACTGAATGTCGTGTGGGGCCTATATACTGGGAGACTTGCTAGGTGGTGGGTAGGGTTCCGGGCGAAGTGTCTTATGTGCACACGCATTGTTTCAATGCTAATGTGCGTTCTAATAGTGAAATCTTGAGCCACTGCAATTACTTCTGTCGTTGACGCACTCCGCGGTAGACCGAGACATATCTTGAGTGTTTGGGCTTCGATGCTTTGGATTATGTTCAGGTTCGTTCTGCAGGCGTTGGACATGACAAGTAGGCTGTAGCGCAGGAATCCAAGAAAGAGGACCCTGTACAGTTGCAGCATAGAGTGTATTGGCACTCCCCAGGTCTTTCCTGCAAGGAACTTAAACATATTGCAAATTCCTGTCAGGCGTTTGTTCACATATTTCACATGAGGGGCCCAGGAGAGATTTTTGTCAAGGACCACCCCTAAAAATCTGTGACTCGTGCTGTACGAGATCATGTGTCTGTCGACGGATGTCACGTATGGAGACATTGATTTCCTGGTAAATGCCACCGCTGCGCACTTCTCGTATGATTTATGAAGTCCTTGTTCTCGAAGGTAGGATGATGTTTTAAAGTAGCCGACTTTTGAAACCGCGCGCGAAGCTGCAGTCGCGTCACAGCCGACGTCCAAATGCAAATGTCGTCGGCATAGATGGAGAGCCTAACGGTGCCTGGCAGGATGTCGGCGAGTCCAATGAGTGCTAGACTGAAGAGCGTTGGGCTGAGTACTCCGCCCTGAGGCACCCTATGGTTACTGTAATGCTGGGAGGTCGGGCCATCCTCGGTAAGTACGAAAAAGGATCTCGTATGTAGATAGCTACTTATCCAATTATATACTTTGCCGCCTAGTCCTACTGCCTCTAACGCGTTCAAAATCGCTTCGTGCGTTACATTATCGTACGCTCCTTTAACATCCAGAAACAGGGCAGCAGATAATCTTTTGCAGAACTTTTGGTGCTCGACGTACGTCACCAAGTCGATAACGTTGTCTATGGAAGAACGGCCCCGCCTGAAACCGGCCACTGCATCTGGGTATACCTGGTAATGTTCGAGGTACCATTCTAGCCGTGCTAGAACCATCCTCTCCATTAGTTTTCCGATGCAAATGGCAAGCGCAATTGGTCGGTATGATGCAATGTCTACAGGCGACTTGCCAGGCTTGAGCAGTGGAATTATGCGACTGGTCTTCCATTCTTGGGGAACCGTACCTGTCCGCCAGGAGCTGTTGAACAGGAGCAGGAGCACTTTTCGAGCCTCATCACCCAGATTACACAGGGCACGGTAGGTTATACCGTCGGGTCCTGGTGAAGATGAACGCTTGCACAAGGCCAGTGCAGCTTCGAGCTCGTCCATGGAGAAAGGACTATCCATGCGGGAGTCGCGTGAAATCGGTGAGTGGAAAACGGAAATGCCAGAAGTCAGAATAGGGCACCGGCCAACGGCAGAAAGTGTTGTGCGAAGAAAAAAAACTTTGTCTACTTTTTTCGCATCTCATTTATTACCTAAGAGTGTTTGGCGAACATGCCCTTTTTGCTCGTTGCCAGGACACTATAGTTCAACGCGTTCTAATGACGAGGACAAAAAAGGAGACCTTTTTTTTTTCCTTGTCTAAACTACGCGCTCAACTAATGCCATTCAAGATGACCTAAATAATCCATTTCGCCATGGTTGTTGAAATTGACAGTGTGCAAAAGCGAATACGAGGGCGTCAACGATTTTCTCAAGAATCCGTACACGCCGGAGGACACTGCACGGTTGTGCCGGGCGTTGGGTTGTGTGCAGGACGCGAAAGAATAAAGAAAGAAAGAACGAAAGTTGCAGTGAGCAGAATGCGCGCCCAGCTTTCCAATCACAAAAACAGGGAGGGTTTAGGTGGTTTCATAGAACTGATGTCGTTATAAGGGGTCAGCAGTGCTGCAGGGGCGTTTGCTCTATTGTTGGTCAGACACAAACAGCCTTTGAGAGCGGAGGAAAAATTGAACCGTTACCATGGTTTTTCTACACGAAAGGATACATTGCACCCTGCTACGGCTGTTAACACTGGCGTTGATGCTGCCACATCGTTTGCCCCTGAACCTTGCTGCGAACGCCGGGCATGAGAAATGTACGGTTCACCGACAGCATATCTGGTGCATTGCACGAGGCATCTTGTTTTCGTTAAAAAGTGTGCTATTGATTATGCAATAAAAAATCATATTTCAGTGTAAATTACGGCTCTACGGCGAAGCCAAGAGACGTTACGCCTTCTTAGGCTACTGTGAAAAAAATTAATTATAGAACAGCTGATAACATCTTTGTCTTTGGAGAAGTATAAATAGCGAATTTCAAGGCCATCACATTTAAATGCATTTTTTTAAAGGTATTGAATATATCACCTGATTCATGATATTTATCATCGAATTTCCACGGTAAATCCAGGCAATGTCGAAAACAAGCACTCCGGGAGCGCAAGGAAGAGGGCCCATGCATACTGCATGTATTTGCATGCGTATGACATACAATATGCATATGAGATGCATACTGCGTGTTGCTTTTGTTCCACGCGCGCGGGCGCCCCGACGAAGAAGACGCACTGCTCCGGTGTCTTGAGTTGTCCTCTCAACTGGCCGGCGCTGGAGTTGTTTTTATAAAGATACATTTTAAATAACCTTTACTATTGAATCCATCGTTAGGGTAACAATATGAAACTGAATCGCCCCGTGAAGAAGTTTGAAACTGAAGGTCTCGGCCAATCGCGGCGCCTACTGATACGGCACGCTTTGCCTGGCAAGGACATGCGGCTGTGTGTCGAGTCAGGATTTGCTGCGGCGTGCTGTCATTCAAACTTGGTCCCAAATTTGTTTACCGGGCGTTGACGTTTGACTCGAAACGGGAAGCACTTAGTCTCGATGTTGCCTGGATATGGCCTTCAGCTTCGATTACGAATATCTCAAATTACGTGCGATTGTTTGGAATTTGAAAAAATTGGCATGTCATAAATTGTGATGCCCTACAGATGTTCCATATAAAGAACTGCCCGCTCCTTAAAGATCAAGGCATAATTAATGAATTTTCCTTATTTGTCTTTTGAGAGCCACATAAACCGCTGAAATGTATTTCCGCCTCGTCGAGGCTCTCGTATGCCATGACTACAGGCGTCTCACGGTCACAACTTTCTTGTGAAAAACTGTATTGTCTAGAAAAAACACTCTGCGTAGGCGCACTGAAAACGCCTGAAGTTCGCAACGAATGCTTCGCATTATGAAAGCTCTACAGTACAACCTCATGGAAATGATGCACAGTCGAACACTATGTGAAAAAATTGCAATAATTGTGCACATGATGAGCAATAAAATATGAAACAGGAAATTGCCAACCGCCATGTTTTTTTGGTTGCGTCAAATATATGAAGTTGTCGTATCCATTGCAGCCAAAGTAGTTTCCCCGTTTCTCTCCTGCTTTTGTTGTAGAGCTTGAACCAATTACAAAAGTACCAACGCTAACAACCTCCAAGTTGTGGGGTCTGATGTGGGATTCTCTCCCCGTACTCTTGGGACAAAGGGACGACAACACAGCAGTGCAAACAATCACAAGGGCATTTATTGCACCTTTCATACATCAATGCCTGCTAGCCGAGTTGCTATCCACAAAACATGCCGATGGGCGCGCGACAAATCTAGAAGTCCGACTCACCGCGACCGTAAGCGAGCGAATATGTTCGCCCCATGCTGGATCCCAACGCCTGGTCGTTCGCGTGTATAGTCAAGCGAATCGTGGCGCGTTCGAAGGCGGCCATGCGAGGCGGTCTCGCAGAAGCCTGGGTCGCCGCTCGCTCGCGGGAGACGTCCCCGCCGCGCGCCGACCTGCCGGGAAACAGGGGCGCTGCCCGCGCGGCACGTCCGTGCTGCTAGCTGGCTCCAACCCAAGAGAGCAAGCGCCTTCCTTTCGGCGCCCAAGTAACCTCGCGGCGTTAGCAGCGCAACGCTCGCGCCATCTCTCGGACTGCACCTGTACCATTCGGACCGCCGCATGTGCGGCGAAGCCGCACTACAGGAGATGCGCTATGCGGGAAAAACATCAGGGGAGGCGCGAGGGTCGCGCATCCCCACATCCCCCCAACCTTAAATCACTACATATTCCGGCGAAACATGTCACTCGGTCTCACATCAACGCGCGCTTCGCGACAAGGTAGTACATGTAACAGTGGCCGCGCCGAAGAAATGTCCACACGCTGTCCATAGCATGCGAGCCGACATTGTCCCTGGGTGCACCGCTGGCGTCCGCCGGTCACAGCAGCAGCTTTGCAGCCTCGACGGCACGATCCCAAGCCAGGACTCCGGAGACCACGACGCAGTAGTCGGTACGAGGAAGCGCCGCTCGCGCCGACGCGCCCTGCTGGCAAGAGCCGCCGTAGCTGTCGGTGACCGCCGGCTCTTTTGTCCGCCGCCGAGGGTTGTGAGCTGGATACAGAAGGCCACCGAAGTCGCTGCGCCGAACTGGCCACAGCATCACCATCGCCGGGGGTGGCTCGATCGTAGTCCGGGGCAGCAGCGCAGACGATGTGCAGGTGACGGCAAACCAGGGGTGACTCCAATCACACTGCGTAAACTCAACACACTCGGCAAACACTAAAGTAGTGCAAGGGAGAGGAATTCTGCATGCGCATCGCCCACGTGGTACGATGTTCAACTCGGCTAGCAAAAGATCAGGCAGCTACTCAGATGCTAAGTTCACGTGAACGAAGCTCGCTTCCTTGAGTCGAACGAGTAATTTCAATTCGTGCGAGGCTAAATTGAATGAGGGAAGCAAATTGCAACACCTCAACGCCACGGTCCACCAGGTTGTGTCCCTCCACGTGCGACAGGCAGCTTCGTAAAGCCTTAGGCCTAAAGCGTCGCTACTCTGACAACAACCGGCATCCAACAAACAACACCCAAAATGAGCACAAAACAGGCAGCAACTAGGAGACGGCAGCTCTGTGAGGTGGTCCTTCTCCGCTAGGTGCACACAGCATCCGAGTTGACGGCGCCCACCGTCCCAGACGGTGTCGGAGCGCCCGGTGCCAGGCCGCAATACCAGTCAGCCCGTACTGGCACCCGTGGCCCGCGGCCACCCGGCTCCCAGAGCCGCGACTTCATCCGAGTCAAAGAGATAGAAGAAGCTATTTACATAAGAAATTCGGACCACCCACGAGGCTTCCGTACTCACTCGCTTCAGGCTTGCCACTGCTCCGCGGGCGCTCAGCCTCGCTCTCCCAGGATGCAGACCACGTGGCTCTCGTACCGACGAATGCCATTAAAAAAAAAAACACTTGCGAAAAGGCTTAGCACGTTGACATCTTCAAACACACTACAGCCACCGCCACCTCGCTCGAGAAAGCACGCCGCCGACTCTAGCGATCAAAATTCACGCTAGGCCTACGCTTCGGTTCAAACAAAGGTCTCGATCGAAGCAAAACTGTTAAAACTATCGTCCGATGCCCCAAGAGCCCCACGTTGGGCGCCAGATGTGGGGTCTGTTGTGCGATTCTCTCCCCGTACTCTCGGGACAAAGGAACGACTAGACAGTAGTGCAAACAATCACAAGGGCATTTATTGCACCTTTCATACATCAATGCCTGCTAGCCGAGTTGCTATCCAAAAAACATGCCGATGGGCGCGCGACAAATCTAGAAGTCCGACTCACCGCGACTTTAAGCGAGCGAATATGTTCGCCCCATGCTGGATCCCAACGCCTGGTCGTTCGCGTGTATAGTCACGCGAATCGTGGCGCGTTCGAAGGCGGCCACGCGAGGTGGTCTCGCAAAAGCCTGGGTCGCCGCGCGCTCGCGGGAGACGTCCCCGCCGCGCGCCGACCTGCCGGGAAAGAGGGGCGCTAGCCCTTACAAAAAATTTTAGTAACATTTTATAAACCGTCTTTAGACAAATGTTACTAAAACCTATCGACATTCTATAAAACGTCTTTAGACACCGTAACAACTTCCTAGTAACCTCCTGCCGACTATTGGCCACCGATATTGAATTGAAAGTATAGACATAAAATGTCGATAGAATTCTTACCGACTGCTTATTATCTTATGTCGTTAGAAAGTGTCAACTGTGAAGCGACTATTTATTGACCACCTTTATACATCCTAACTACTTGCTAGTAACATCCTGTCGACTATTCGCCACAGATAGTTGACAGGATATTACTAGATAGTCGTTAGGATGTATAAAGGTGGTTAATAAATAGTCGCTTCACAGTTTTTAGAAAGTACATAAAAATTTTATCCAGAGGTAATTACTTTTGCAATTATATATTGCAAAAGTAAGCTTTGATTATCTCTGAATAAAATTTTTATTTGCTTCCTAAAAACTGTGCAATGACTATTTATTAACCACCTTTATATATCCTAACGACTTGCTAGTAACATCCTGTCAACTATCTGTCTTTGGCGAATAGTGATTGCCAAGTGGCTAGGTGTGGCATGCAACAGAAGAAGACGGGTTTCCATTTGTGCTTGAACACATCCATTTAATATCCCCGGGCTAGTAAGGGGGACGAGTTCTCCAGCTGCCCTGGAAGTAGGCTGAAATGTTGCGTTGTGTAGTCTAGAAACGAGAAGAAAAAAGGCAATATATTAGTTTTGCTACAGTGACATGAGACAAGAAATGCCATGAGAAGTGCACAAGAGACAAGCTTTCAATCCTGTGAGCTATAAACATCTCCAGCTGTTTTGTGCAAAGTCCTAAAAATGCATGAAATGACTGAATTCGTGCATTAAAGCTGGGAGCGTGATGGATGTGCATAACACCAACAGATGCACGACACATAAACTCTATCGTACCAATTGTCATCTACAAACAAAACCTGTAAATCAACTTCAGTTTAATGAACTTCGATATTCGTATTGTGACTAGTACATGGAAGTTTCATGTGTGAATTATCTTAGGAAAGGCAAGGTGTCAGTCATAACTATGCTGCAGCTTTGCTTGGGCACAGGTACACAGAAGAGTTGATTTTTATGTTGCACTTAAGAAACACGAAATGATACAAGCAACATGTAAGCAGTTGAACAGGCATTACGGACGTTCTACAGCAAGATTACAAAATGCCTTTGTTGTGCAGGCAGACATTGTCAAAGTGAGCTTGTTACTAAACATGTTAGCTTTCCACAAGACAGGATATTATATTATCAGTGCATTCACATGACCAGGGCCTCTATCACAAAAATACACATGCCAACAGTAATGACAATTTTCTAGTTATGGTGGCAAAGCTTGCATTATAATATGCTATTATAATCAGGTTAATAGCTATTTTAGCAGGAAAGAAAGGAGTATACCCTAAGATAGCATTGAAATTAGCATGAAAGGAGTTTTGTTGAAAACTGCACAAAGAATATTAAGATGCTTCTTTGTGACACATACCTACTATGGTGTTGACCTTCTTGGAATCCAACAGATCCTTCTGTGGAAGGCATTTGACAGCCGCCCAAAGAAGGACCTCCCTTCAACGTCTTCTATTGAAAAAGGAGCTTTAAGGAGGCCCTCCGCGAAGTGAAAGCCTGAGTTGTTAGCATCCAGGCACAGCCTCTTCAGCAGGCCCTTTTCAACGTATACACCGTCACCGATGTCTACCTGTGAAAGAATACAACAACCAAAGATTCATTTTATACGCATTTGATCAAGGAATGGTTAGGAAGTAGGGTAAGGTTTGCAAAAACGGAAGTCGCTGCTTCTTGTTGATTCCGTTTAAAGAACAAAGCAGCCTTACGTATACCATACATGCATTGTACTGAGCTGTGTACTTTTACGTAAGACTAGAAAGTATTGGGAACTTCAATGCGAAAGAAAGACATGCATCTGCCTAGAACTAAGCAAATGTGTGCCACCCCTTGACACAGAGTGAGATCTGGTGCTGTTTTAGTGATTAGCAGACATTGAAAGCTTCAAGCCTCATCGAGTATAGGGCCAAGCTGTGCTCGATTAGTGGCGCACAAGTGCTCAAGAACTATCAAACAAGATGCAATTGTCTTCAAATACAATTCTGACTTCCCCTTGCAGGCATGCACTTTTAAATTTACTGACTGCGCTTGGGTGTAAAGATTTTGTCTGACAGAGTGAATAAACAATATACGCAAGCAGCATTTTCATAGTTAGCGTAGTCTTTAATAGGTACTGATACCTTCAATTCAGAAAGCGCTGTATATTGGGCCTCATCAAACTAATTTCACAAAAGGTTTGTCAAGGTAGAAGCATAGAACTTTAGTCATTAGAAGACAGGTGAAAGTAGTTAATTATTGCAATTATTACTGAAAATAAATTTCAGACAGCTCATCCCAATGAGAAATGGATGCAAGCAGTTTGTACATGCCACATAAGCATTTAGATATCAAAAATAGGGATTAGAGAAAACCTTCCCTTAGAGGTTCATTATTACAAGCAGCCATGCCCTCGAGTAAGACATAACTTCTTTTTCTGTAGGCAGAAAGAGGCTCGAGTATTTTATTGACACATATATGTGCCCATGCATATATGTCATCTCTGTCGTAAACCTTTTTTTCATGTACATGCAAGGTGTGTTTATAACATCTCATTGTGCACAAAATTTGCGTAATAATTTAAAGACCGCGATTTTGTAGCGATGGTATTCCTTTGCGCTATTCGTTAGTAGGCTGACCGACGCCCCGGCCCGTGCTGCGTACTGCAGCTGCCGGCCGTTAGCGGTGGGCGAGAAGAGTGATATAGAATTGAGGGGTAAGTATTGCTACAAAATCGCAGTCTTCAAATTATTACGCACTGCCGAACGAACACAAACTTTCAATGTGTTTTCATAATTGTGTGCCCATTCAGGCATAGCAATCAAGGCGGGTAGCAGAATGCAAGTACGCTGTAACATCAGAGGAAGCTTTCGCGAAATTGCTTGCTAAATGTGCACAGCAACATGGCTAACATACGATCGGAAAGCGCTTTGCTCTAGCTAGTTACACAACGCTCATTACGCAAATCATAAGCTTCAAGAATGCGCGCAAGCGCCAAACTTGCTTACCTTTCAAGACTTGGCAAACGCTCCTTCGTCTAACAGGTACAGAAGCACCGACGTTTCTCTGGCGCAAGCACTGTAGAACTGCCGATGAACTCCAGCTCCACAAAAGCACAACCTTCAACAGTCTTCCAAACACTACAATTCGAAGCCCCAGTACCAGACTTTTGACGAGAGCGCCGGCAGAACAGCTCGGCAGAACAGCGCCGGCAGCAGCTCGGCAGAACAAAGGCAGTTCGGACGGGAGCTGTACTAGGGCACTCACTGACGACACTGGTGGATCGCTCGAAACACACGGCGAACTAATGGCGTTACACGAGTCCGGAGGGTTTGGGATGGTCACTGCACACAACAAGCAGCACGTTTTGTCTAGGCACTTCTAAAATTTACCTCAAATACCACCTTACTGCAGGGAGCACTTACGATAACCAACGTGGTGTGTCGACCAAACAAATACTACAGTAGCGCCACTCTGCGGTTTTTTCGAAAAATGTATCTTGAATGAAAAAATTGCGTGTTTTTTCCTAATAACATTTGATAGAGTCTTTTAATAAATTTATTTGGTCCAGAAGTGTGTACTTTGTACTTTGTGATACGAAGTTTAGGGAAATGTATATATAATAAAAACTAAGCGGATGTTGCCTTCAAGATTCGCAATTGCTTCAGGTGCATGCAGGTTGCAAAAGCATGGCCTTCGAGATCAGACTGTCACTCAAAGCAAGCCGTAGTAGGAGGCGGAGAGGCATTTAGGCCCCAATAATTGGGTTTACAGTGCCTAGGTAGGCTTCCTTATTTATAAAGTGTATACGGGGACTTCAGCCGAACCATGAGCGAGCTATACAGACGCACGCGGTACGATTCGGTGTCCGATCCGACGTGCGGCGCTGCATGCTACGGCATGAGCGGCGCGTAAGCTCCGCCCACATCCAACTCCCCAGCTTGAGTTGATATCCACGTCGAGAAACGCAATATAAACAACTCTGCACCACACTGCTTCGCTTTACGCGAAGGCTGTCGATAAACTTATGCCCCTGTGAGTGACAGAACACTTCACGACGGCGCGTTGTCCACTGACGGCTCCGCTAAAGCCAGCGATAGGGCCGGTAGGCATAGCTAGGCGGACGCTGCAGCCGACGGCGCTTGCGATCCAGTCCGAGCTCGTCGAAGAGTGCTTATTTTTGCCAAAACAATGAACACTGTACACTTAGGTCGGCCGTAATTAAATACAATTGGTTTACTCGACGCAGTCGTTGCGAAGGGCAAACGTGCAAGCGGCCTCGCTCAGACGGTCGGTGTGTGATGTCTGCTCGCGAAATGCCCTCGCGTCGCGGCTCCCGATCTCACCAGTAGCTTAGCGCTAGTGTACAAGGCGCTGGTTTGCGTAACAGGCACACGTTCGAGATAATTTTACTGAACTGGTAACTATTTCATGTCAGAAACAAACTGCAGCAGGCAAGGAAAAAGAATAACTGCGAGAAACCGGAAAGCCAGCACCGCCTCCGTGGAGGGAACGTCAGAGAACGTCACATGCCAGCCGCGCTGCCAATGGCTGCGGCCAGACGACGGTGCAGTTGTCGGACACGTCGAACGATGAAAATCTGCCCGGTTTGTCGCACGCCGGACGTCCGATCCGGCGCTTCGGCACGGCAAAACACCTCGATTCGGGCTGCAGTTTCGGCGCGTCAGACGCCGGATCGGACACCAAATCGGACCGTGTGTCTCCCGCTTTAGTTGGCGAACACGAGCCGATCAGCGCGCCGTCTAGTGCGGTGGTGCATGGCCTACGGGCTTCTTTGACACCTACTGAGCACAAATTCATGATCACCGCTCATATACACGCTTCCCATGGCACTAGCTCTCGTGTTTTCGAGAATACGTGCCCACATCTTGAATTGGTGAGACCATATTTTCTCTTAGCGTCCGGTATTAGAAGCATTTTTTTTCTATGAACATTCTGCTATCATCTGTTACTAGGAAGTTGATTAAAAATTAGGAAAACAGTTACTGTGCAAAAAAAAACATTTTTTTTAATGCAGCCAGTCTTTGCATATTCATTTATAGTTCAGATGCTGTTATATGTTCATTTTTCACTAAATCATTTTTAACAACTTTGTAGTAACCAGTGTTACTAGAAAGTTGATTGCAAATTGTGGAAAGTTACACCTGTCCATGAAACAACACTGTCTTGCACCAGCTATGTTCACTGAATAATTATAACCTTATTGAATAATATTCATGCATGTTTTGTAACTTGGGTTATGTACTTTAAGAACATAATTATTTTTATTACCTTCCTATTGAATCGTGTTTTTAAAAAGTTAAAATAGTGTGTCTTAACTTTCTAGTAACTTTCTTTTTACATACTGAAGTTAGAAAAGAAGTAACCAACTTTCTTTTGACAAACGTTACTAAAAAGTAAAAGTCAATAGGATGTTACTAAAGTTGATAGGATGTTGATAAAAGTTCTAAAGAAAGTAAGGAAGCATTTTTGTATGGGGCCCGCGCGGCACGTCCGTGCTGCTAGCTGGCTCCAACCCAAGAGAGCAAGCGCCTTCCTTTCGGCGCCCAAGTAACCTCGCGGCGTTAGCAGCGCAACACTCGCGCCATCTCTCGGACTGCGCCTGTACCATTCCGACCGCCCCATGTGCGGCGAAGCCGCACTACAGGAGACGCGTTATGCGGGAAAAAGATCAGCGGAGGCGCGAGGGTCACGCATCCCCACAAAGTGCATAGTAGCTTTGAAGTTCATCGTTACGTGGGAGTTGTCTCCCAGTGATCGATTGCCGCGCGGATTAGGACAACAACCCAGAAAAGCTTCACGGTGACGTGAGAATTTTCTGCCATTCTTATTCATTAAAAGAATCCCGGGCATCGAGAATGCCAACATTCGCCTCCTGTTCAGCCATACACACAGCCACGGATACTTTGGATCTACATATAAAATAAGAACCACCAATAAATATTCTAATCGAATATTAGTTATGACGTTTATAATTAAAAAAAATCAAGTATTGCAAACTCGATCAGACATCCTTCAACGAAACGGCGTTCTATGAAACAAAAAACGATCACGTTTCCGTCGCGTTCTAAAGTAGAGATTTCGTGCATGACACCAAACGGCCCAGTCATCTCTCAGTGAAATGTCGTCTCAGTATGGCTCACTACTGTTTGCTCCTTTCTCTTTGACCCACACCTACCGCGGTCGCTTAGCGCGCGTGTCCCGTGCTCAGGGGTCATGTTAAAGATATCCTGGTGGTCAGAATTAATCCGAAGACCACCACTACGCTGTACTTCACAATAAAATCGTGGTTTTGGCTCGTAATACGCCCGAACTCATTCACTATTTCTTTGTCCCAGGTGACTTCGTATATGCGTGAACCTTTGTGAAGGTCGAAGTGGTTAGCTCTAACAGTACATGATGTTGTTACCAAAATAGATAGCAATGGTGAAACATTCCGCAACGTCAAGAAATGAGCAACGTTATCAGAAAAGGACAATAACTGCAACACTCGAGATTCCTCTGCCAAAACCACGATCAAAACAACGGTGCCATGTCGTAGTAGGGGGCTCGAGAATAATTTTAACTCGGTATTTCTTCACGTACCCATGATGCACGGTACACGAAATGTCAATGTGGCTGTGAACCCGCGACATCCTTGATAACTGCTATTGACACCATGAGCCACTGAGCTATCATGGTCTGTAAGAAAGGGCCCCTTCTTGTCCATTGCCGAGGACACACTTTGTTGCCAAAATGAAGCATCAGTGCCCCTTGTTCACAAATGTTTTATAGCACCAGACAAACACCTTGTGCTCTGTCTCTCTGCCTGAACAACAAATAAGTTCAATTGAGGTGACGAGCCCTAATGGAACAAGTAATGTCACTGGAGCCAAAACTTCGATCACGGGGCAAGTCTACATCCGGGCAGCACCTGTCATCTTTAGCAGCGCTTTGTGCGCGCGTATCCCACTCGCTCCCCCCCCCCCCGCTCCAAGGGGCAGAAATTAGGTAAGAAGCCTGGACGTGTTGTATAGCAACTAGCGTCAAAGCACAATAATAACGGCCGTCGGGAAGCGAATCCGCACCAGAATCCAAATCGGCACGGTCAAAGGGAAGGTTGGACGTCTTACAGAAAGGGCGAACAAGGGGAGTTCTGGTTGCTAAGGCTGCCACCAACCTTCACGAGCTGGTGCAACCAGTGGCCACGGGGGCGAGGTTTCTGCGACTTTCAACAGCGTTTGCTTAGAGCCCGAACAAGACTGACCACCGGAGAGGGTACGTCAGGGAAGACGAGATGATGTAAAACAATAACATATGTAAAGACATCATTGAGTGTGAGCGATGTGCTCCAAGACAAAAAGTACGGAAACGTTCGGTGTGCGTGCTCATGCACGAAAGGGCAGAGAAGGTCTGTGCGTGCCAGGCCAGACATCAGGCCTTCTGGTGTCCCACATGATCAGGACAACCTCCTTCTGGCTTCCTGGTAGAGGGCCTTGTCAGCACACTGGTCAGCTTACACAGAAGAATAAGAAGTACAATTATGTGAACACCACGCACCGTGGGAATCGATGTGAACATCGATTCCTACTGTGTTTGGGAATCTTTCTGTGTTTTTTAATTTGAATACCGATACTCAGCGGTAATGGCGAGAGCGAATCATTATATTTCTTCAGCGTTTACTGCAAGACGAAGGCAGTGATTTGGTGGCAAATGTTACCTTGCGTGCATCACTGCTGTTTGTCTGCGTAGCGCAATGAACATACACCGAGACGTGTTTGCTTAAGGCGTTGGTCTGCGTCATTGTTTATAAGCTATCAGATGGTTGAACACTGTCATTGCTTCACATGGAACATCACATGGCAGCAGAAGTGGTGGAATAATTATGGGGCTCCATACGTGCCAAAACCACAATCGGATTATTAGTCACGCCATGGTGGCGGACTCCGGATTAACTTTGGTACCCAGCTCTTTTTTTAACGTGCACCTAAATGTAAGGGCCCGACCGCTATTGTATTTCGCTGCTTTCGAAATCGGCTTCCATGGTGGGGATCGAAGCCGCGACGTCGAGCAAGGCTATAGCCGCATAGCAGGGAAATCTTGATTTGACGTGTGAGCGCCTGCGTATTGTTGCATAGAACCTTCGGTTATTTAATGTGCTTTTGCATCTGCAAACCGTCGGTCATTTGTCCAGTTGACAAATGTTCATGGATTTTTGGTAGAAATTGCAGAAACGTATAATTCCTTCAGTTCTTCTGCAACTGTTGTCATGTCTGTGCCTATTGCAGTAGCGTTTCCTCACGTTTATTTCCTTAAGGTAGCGTCTTCCTTCTCCCAACCATCCGCCCCACAGGGTAACTGCGAGCGAAGAGTGCTGAGGCTGTTGTGCACTGAATTCGCTATTACGCCGCTTCTACCAATTCTCTGCCTCATCTCCTTGCCCCCTCTTTACCACTCTATTAAGCCTTTAAGGGTCGAATTATTTTGAAAAAAAACTTTCCCAGGTGGTCAGATTAGTTTATTGCGGATTTTGAATCTACAAAATGTATAAAGTCGGGAATAAATAGTAAAAAATAATTAGGAACAGTATTTTGGTGTCGGCATCACTCAGAACTGCAAAATGTTCAATAATATTTCCGAGCGTGGTACTCCTTGAAACACGGGTCAACGCACAGCGCCTTATCGCAATCTGCACACCTAAAATGCGTGTCTGTTCTCTTGGAGCGAGGAATTGTGTTGGCGCACACGACACCTCTGCGTGCGGCTGCCTTGGGCAGAGATCGGAGGCACCCTCTCGCGTAATCGCATTGCCGCAGAGAGCGAGAATACCTCGTGAGCGGTGGTGACAAGCAAGCTAAGAGCAGTGCCAATCAAGATAGAAATCAACTTTCGCCGCCCCTGTGAGAGCCTGCCGACAAAGAAAAAATTGACGTTTCGCGCGCCTCCGTTGCGATCACGCGGCGAAACCGAAACCGCCAAAGGGGCGCTGGCGCAGTCTGAGCGACGCGCTGAAGCTAGCAATCAGTTCTGTTTATCTCCCCAAGAACGTAGCGCCGATTTTTCAAACGCATCTTGTAAGTGGTAAGATGTGGCAGCACCTCCCGGTTACCACGCATCGTCACTATGGTGCGAAATTTCAAACAGAGGGTCGGAACCGTACCGGTACGGCGATGACCTTGCGGGACAGAAAACCGCCGCCGTACATGTACGGTAAATGGTGAAAGGGTTAACAACTCATTGAGGCTTGCACGTTATAAGAACTGTAAGCGCTGCAGGTTCTGCGGTGCCTATGCGGGGGGTCACGAATAATTAAAGCTGTCGAAAGGCTAATGTGACGACACCCACAGATCTGCAAAGAGCACTGTGCACGTGGGACGCAATAAAAATCTCCAAACGAGCTTCCCACGTCGCCTCACCTCCCTTCCACGTTATTTTATTATATATATTCACGGTCTGAACCCCCCCCCCCCACCCCGCTTCGTGCAAGAATGCAGGACCATGCAGTAGAAAAGTTGGAGGGAGAGGGAAAGAAATCTTCGCGTTAAAACCACACCGTGGCGAAGATGGGATGAACGTAGGAAAAAAGAAAGTCGTATTTCCACTGGCGCATAATCCCGTCGCACAAACCCGACGGACAAGCGTGACGAATAGGCACGTCGCCTCTCATTCACTTGGCATCCGTTTCCTTCGTCGCCACACACAGTGAGCCGTGACATGGTGTTTCTTTTTTTTTTAGCAAGTATACCTACTTTGCGCCCATCCAGTGTGCTTGGTTTGCAGGGAAAGTAGGAACTATTCAGAAAATCTCTCTTGAATTCTGTAGGTTGGCAGTGAGAAACGGCCACAGAAGGGGCAATGCTGACGAACTTCAAGTCCCTTGCAGGTTTTAATTCCACTGTTAACTCGGCATTGTGAGCTAGCCGTCAATTTCTGCGTAAATGAGAGCCACATTGTAAGGGACAGCAACCTGGGCAAGGAAACTGAATTCCAGCAATCGGCGTTCCGTGAAAAGTACAGCTGAGAACTGGTTGGAAAGAGAATGCATCCACGTATCTCCACGAAATAAGGAGAAAGGGAAGGAACATGCCATATGCCAAGAATTTAAGGAATTTTTGTTAAAGAATAAATAAAGGAAGGGTAAACTGGGTATGATGGTAAAGGAGAAGACTAGGCTTGTGACAAAATACAAAGAAATATACATTTAAACAAAAGAAAAGATTAGGTGTCGCGGTTTGCAGCAGCCTTGGTCCAAGCAGTTGTAGAATAGAAGAAAAATGTCAGGTAAAAGTAAAAACGAGTAATTTACAGTACCAAAAACAGGCGCTATGAGCCGATACCACTAGACATAGCAATACTGAAATTTCTGTTATTAGTAAACCGGGGAATCATTCGCTATGTCAACCACACAGCTGTAGCTGTAGAAAGCAAATTTTACATTCAGCAATGAAGTAAAAATATTCACATTATACATTCAAACTTTAGGTCTACCCGCCGTGGTTGCTCAGTGGCTATGGTGTTAGGCTGGTGAGCACGAGGTCGCGGGATAGAATCCCGGCCACGGCGGCCGCATTTCGATGGGGGCGAAATGCGAAAACACCCGTGTACTTAGATTTAGGTGCACGTTAAAGAACCCCAGGTGGTCGAAATTTCCGGAGTCCTCCACTACGGCGTGCCTCATAATCAGAAAGTGGTTTTGGCACGTAAAACCCCATAATTTAATTTAAATAATTTAAACTTTAGGTCTCACGGAGGTAGAAAATATGGCCACATAACTGAATAAAGCAAATATATACAGCCGTATCTCATCCAAAATTACAATACACTGGAACAAGCAGGTACAAACATTTAGATGAGAGCTCTTGAATGTGTTTGTAATAATAACCACACAATTATAACCAGTAGGCCTGGTTAATATATCTTTGAGACTTCTTGATTCTATTACAGAAATTGCCGTGAGAGAAGTTGATAAAGAAAAAACAGTGGCTGCATCTTGGTGCGGTCGTTTCCAGCGAAGACGCTCTGGCCACGTGGTTTGTTCATGCACTCAGGTTCTTTTACAATGCGTCCGCGATAAATTTGGCAAACTGAACAAGGCATCGTGTTTAAAATTTCAACACAAACAGGAAAAACGTTATCTAAGATTCCCATACGTACATCAAATTTCCAGGGTCAACTGCAGCCTTAGCAGTAACTTACTGGTCCAACCGTTCCATACGATCATCAGAATTAGGAGGCGCGTATAATTAACCTATCTGTAATAAGTAGAACATAGCCAGTGCAATAAACCTCACCGCCAAGAAATAAATTTGTAATTCGAGTTGTCAAACGAAATATATCTCGCCAACCATTTCAAGCGTAGGTAATAATTTCAGGCAACAAAATACTTGATGAAAGCGTTCGAAATATACAGATTGGCTGGAATTAGGAGTGATTCTGTGCAAGACCACGTAATTGTGATCTATTTTATAAACGCCCTAATTTAATGCAAAAAGAACGCAATATAGAGGAAAAACATTATTCCGTAATAACAAGGAATACTTGAAAGTGATTGAAACGTCACCGCAGCAGCTGGGAGATATAAATTCAGTCTTTGATCATTCTTCCGATGATCGAAGATGTCATGCGTACCTAAAAACTTTCATTGAAGAGACCGGTTAGTCTGTGATTTCAAATAGCTCTGCAGTTTCGCGATAAACGCCCGAATTCAATTTTGTTACTATTGAAATTTGGAAGCACCAAAATCTGCAGTCTTTATGCCTTTGACGCATCATTGTGTCGGCAGAAGGTCAGGTATTACATGGCGAACACATATTAATTTCCAATCCTCGTCTATCGATTGGGATGACCATGTGGAATACTTTTCTAAGTAGACATTTCGCCAGCGCAAGCGAAGTGCAAGCAACATGTGGTCATTGTGAACCAAGCCTTTATTTATTTTTATAGCGACGCCATGATAGCCTATGTTTACTTCCATTTTTCTCTTTTTTTATAGATTTGTCAGCTGCTTGCAACATGTTCATCTGGTTAATTGTGATTGCTGAGTTGGTATTGTCTTAGTGAAATTGAATATGGTGCAATCAAAGTGATTAAGCAGCAGTTGGAAACGTAGGGAGGTCAACAACAACTCCACAGAAAAGAGACCATATATAAAGTGTTAGACATAAGTTTGCGTGCTAATTTTGGCATTAAAAGTATACTTTATGAAAGTAGAATAAGTAAAGGACAGCAGGGACACTAGTGCCAACTTGTTTAAATGCTAACCAAGCTCATTGCAGCTTCTACGAGCAAAAATACCACGTGTTAGTGACACGCCACCATTCGCCCCTTTTTTGTCATATATTTGCATTGATGAAATTGTTTTCCCAAGGAGAGAAAGTGAAATACAGCTCGCACACTTACTGCGCAAACATAATTACCTAAAGCCAATGACTCAAAGACTGAACGGGTCAGGAAACTCACGTACAGCCGCTCGCCATTTTATTTCCCGTAGAAGGTTTCCGGAAACAGCGTGAGCTTTATGGTTTCAGGGTAGTAGCCCGGTGTTTCCACTTTTGCTAAATCAAGGCTGAAGCGCACTCCATAAGACGATTATTTAGCCACCCGAGATTACAGCGCTGTGTAGGCCTCCGGGAGCTCAAGACCCACCGCTGCAAATATTGCGCGAGTTGTGACGCCTTTTCCGTTTGGCCAAAAAAAGAGAAGGAAACTGGATATATTTTTTTATTCTGAGAACAGATAAGAGCGTTAAGAAAAAAAAAAAAACTAAAAATAGAATGGTACATGGAATGTAACACCCGTGCTTTTCTTTCTTGCACACATTCACGGGTTTCCCGAGTGTTTCTTTTCACCCTCTCCCCTCTCGTTTCGCCATTTCTGGTACTCGCGCACACAAACGCACAACCACGTGACCACTTTAGGGCCACCCTTCGCACGTTGTGAAAGCCAATCAACGACAACCCATAGCCGCCTCCTCCCCTTTCCTCCTCATTTCGCTACTCCTCAGAAAGTGGAGGCGCAGAGCACCTTGGAGGCTTTAAAAGACGGCGCGACCCTTCGGAGAGCCAGTTCAAGCACGCAGTGGTTTCAAAGCCAGTTCAGCTGCGCTGTTTGCGCTATAATTTCATCGCTGCACGCTTCGAAGCCCGGAATCGCAACGCATCTCTTCGAAGCCACGACGGTGACAGCCAGCAGCTTCTGACCTGTTGAAACGAGCGACTGAAGCCCATCGCCGCCACGTCGACGTTGAAGCACACACCCACTCATGATGCGGTCAAGGCGCAAACACCAGAAGATCATCGTCGCAAGTGAGTTCGCACGCCCGACTTCTGAAGGTCCGGCTCGTGATGCATGGGCGAATCGCTGTTCGCATTCCTCGGGGAAAGAAACAGCTGTCAAAGATGCCGGCAATCACCGCAGAAGGAAGCTTCGAAGGCCTTTTTGGAAGCCTTCTGCCGCATCCCACAACCACGTCCAGACGACATGCGACGACGTCGTGCTCGAGGGTAAAGGCCTCCACACGACTCCAGAATTGGCGATCGAAGCAGCATCGGCGAACATTTCTGCGCGATGCCCGGAAAATAAAACTGCTGCGGACGATAACGACATCCATCGTGGAAGCGAACCTTCGCCGACATTCCAAATTCCCTACCCGTGCAAAAGGCAGCCTTCGCCGATTACGTATGTTCTGCAAGGATTTACCGAGTGCCCCTTCTTGGACATGCGACGCATCTCATTCTTGGAGCCTTTGCCCGCATCTTGCTTTTGCGTCATCTGCGGCGCTCTTCCTGCCAGGACCAGGCAGCTTCCCTGCGGCCACGGCGTGTGCTTGGT
This sequence comes from Dermacentor albipictus, assembly GCF_038994185.2. NCBI lineage: Eukaryota > Metazoa > Arthropoda > Arachnida > Ixodida > Ixodidae > Dermacentor > Dermacentor albipictus. Next base: position 81,659,756 of record NC_091826.1, read on the forward strand.
GTGCTGGTATACCGCCTACGAACGCGCCGGCAGACCGCACCAGGACAACGGTGAGCTAATAATGTTCCTGTGCGGCCTCTGTCCCAAGGATGGTGTCCGGTTCTCCGATCCTGCTCTGGGTGAGGCGACCTGCTCATCGAGTATCTCCACCAAATTGGTGTACTGTGTCTACGGAGTGCATGGTTGCCGGTGTAAAATCGAACTCCGAGATCTGGAGGCCCACTGCCTCTACGAATGCCGTTTCAAGCCCACGAGCTGTACTCTCTGCGGAAGAGACGACATCGCGGTGTCCAAGGCCGTTCAGCACTTTGCACTCTGTGCAGGATTGACGACTGCTTGATCCGACACATGGCAGATAAGAACGGCTGCTGCAGCCTCAAGTTGGTTCGGCTAGATCAACGCCTGTGAAGCAACCTTAAAGTTCCTGCGGCAGTCCGACAATAAAGAAAGTGTTCTTTTGAATTTTTTCGGCTTGAGTGATGATTGCACGTATGTTCAGGTCGCCGGCGACGGCTTGCACTTGTGCATAACGCGCGTTTATAGAGGGCATGGTACACGTTATGCCACGTTATTAGAGGCAATACGCTATTGTGACGACACGCATATTAGTTTGTTTAGATTACATTCAGTGTCTTCGATAAAATGTACTTCTCTATTATGAATTACGCAATTAACCTAAACGAAAATTACAATGATCGTAGAAAAATATCTAGTTTCGCCGTATAGCGAAGGGCAGAAATTGTTTGCAACACTCATCTTTGGTCTCGCATTCGATATACGTCGACATGTGGCTGATGCGGTCGGTACCGCAACCTGAAGCGACACCATAGTCACGCAGCTAGCGCGACGGGTACAAAAGTGTTTTACGCTGCGCCGCCTTCGAGGTGTCGAGCAGTGTGGATCCTGGTAGCGGTGCCACTGCGGCGGTTGGCATTTTCGTCAGTGTTTGCGGTTATTGCACAGATAAGAATTATATTTCATTAGAAAGGTTGCTTTCTGCGCTTTCCAATGACACAGTATTATCACCTAAGCTGAAGCGTCACCTGACGGCACTCGAAAGAGTGCGAGCAAAAAACGGTGTTTCTGCTGCACTAGTCACCGTCGTACTGCGTTTCCTGCAAAAGTACTCAGCGTAACAAAGAAAAGTTTGCTGTGCCTTCAAATGAAAGGTGATACACGCTTTCCTTAAAATATATTGCGCGTAAAGGAAATAAAATTTGTATGTACATTATTATATTATGGCACAAAAATTAACGTTTATGAATAAATATAATTTTCCCTTTTCAACGCAGAACAACACACTTTTGTGTTTTTTTTCGTTACAGGTGCACTTATCATTTATGCGATATTGTTTTGTGTTCTGATGAATAGTTCATGAATTATTGGCATTTATGCCTCTACTTGGTCACGCCTCACTGAAGAAGAGGTAAAGCTATTCAACTTGAAACTCTGCAATTTGATCAAGCAGCAAGCCCTTCTCGGCAATTCTATAAAGAGAAAATTGTGTTATGTTGATTGAGTAATCTACAACGGTGCTGCGAATATAACGAACTTTTCTGCCGGTCATCTTCGTGAAAATTAACAGTCTTGTTCGTGGACACGCTGATTCACACGGGCGTTGCACATTAGTAGAGCCCCATTCGATGTCTTGTATTTAATAGCACTCACTAGTTTTTCATACTAGTGCTCGAAGCAAAGGATTTCCAATAAGTAATAAATCTCGCTGGCATTTCTGGCTCCTGGCACAATCTGTGGAAAAAAGATATCATGCTTTTTCACGGAAGTTTCAACAATTGTCAAATGTGGTGCCCCTGAGCATTAGGAATCCTTCAAAACGCGGATGGATTCTTTCTCCAGATTTCAGTGTTTGACTTAGTCTAGTCGCTGCGCCTACCCACATTCCTTCTAACACACGTGTTTGCAACCTTGCCATCGATGCAGTCCAAGGAGAGCTAACTCAATTGTGGCCGCTGGTAGAAAAAAAAATGAAACAAAAGAAGGGTAGCACATGGTACATTATGAGTGCATGACAGCTAGCCAGCAGTTTAGCTTATTGTGCAATTGTACCAAGGAGAATCGCAGATAACGTGAGATTTTAGAAATTTTCCTGGGTGCCCAGTTTTGTTGACAGGCGGCTGTGGAAGCGTTTTTGAAGTGCACACAAAACTTGCCCTCGTGTCTTTCTATTTTCGGAGCTCGCACGGCGATATATTCAAACTTGCTTTACTCACGCGGTGAGGTGCAACGGGTTTGGCATAGTACTGTGCTTGCCCTATTCTACGAGACTCCTGATGAGCGATAGGATTACCAGGAAACAATGAGCGAGCCCTATATCGCTGACTTCACGCAGGGAGAAGAGCGATGGCGTCTTGACCGGTAGCATTCCAAGCTGCGCGCGAGAAACCTAATTTCACGGTTTACGACACCCAATGAAGTTTTGGAACGCGTGAATCCTATATATAGTGGGTGGTCTTCTCATTAACATGTATATCGTATTTACCCTTGTAATCACCGCAAGTCTCGTGGCCTCTTTTTATTATTTTAGATGTACATGTATCCCCATCACTTTCGGTTGGTATGATGTCAAAATGTGCGGACGCACATTTCAAGCTGCCATGGTTCCCTATTTATCTCTTTTAATTTTGCTTTTAATTGCGTGGCCGAAACGACGATTTGATGCACTATTGAAGGGTTTTCCTGCTTACCTGATGCATTTCCTAAACGATTATATGTGGCCTGTTATGCAGAACGTTTATGAAATGACATGTATGTTTTCGCATCATTTATTAGAAATTCTTCTACCCCTGCTCTCATCCTTATTAGTTCACCTTGTCATATAATTTTTACATTTATATTTTGTTTTCCTCTTCAAACACGGATACGCTACATATATATATATATATAAAAGCAGCCTGCCCGCAGACACAAGGTATACCACTTGTGCAAAGACGTCAATGGAACGCAGTTCGTTCAACTCGGAGGTCAATGCAGGTCACAGAGCAGTTGTCCGAAACAACCAGGTGTGGGTGTATTGACCATCTTCAAGGTCGCACATAAGTTGCAGTGAAGGACAAAAGAACAATTCTCCTGGCAAATGCGACCCCTCACCTGTCACCCCTGCCTACATTCTATTGGCTATGGCTTTGGTCACAGTACAGGTGATTTTCACCTTTTACAGGTGGCCATTGGCTCTGGTCACAGTACAGGTGCACATTCAGTCGTGGACACGACTGAATGTGCTCCTGCTGACGTGTAGGCTATTCACAAACTGCCTAACTGATTTGTTTCCTTCGTTTGTTTTTTCATAATGCCACTGTATGTACTTGCAAATTTTACTCCTGCTCTAGCACCAACGTATGTTCGAGCAATTTGGCCTTGACGGTTGTATTCGTTGATTTGATGTGAGCCAACGCACGTGTTGCTATTCATGACACTACTAAATTTACGCGTGCTTGTCGTCATAAACTATTTTTCATGCCACAGTCGGTACACTCGCAGGTTTGTATTCTCATTTTCGTTTGCACTCTCGCTGGTTGGTTGTTTTTTTTTGCAGCTAAAAGTACATAATCTGAACCATTGGTACTTGTGTGTAATGTTGTCTGGCGTTGCTTAGAGATACTCAAATTTTGTAATTCCCCCTAATGACCTAATTAGTCTTCATTATTCATTGAATTTTTCAAATATCATAATTAGAGGAACATGAACTTCTGATGTAGGTTTCAGTTGCTCACTACGGGATGCATAAAAGTGTTTTCCGAGCGTGAAAAAAGCTTTTATATACACAGAAAATTGCGGTGCGACTGGCCGATCTATAGGCACTTTGCGTGTACGTGCAGTCTCCGTACACGCTGGGAAAAACACTTTTATATAGCACGTATTGAGCTACAGAAAGCTGTACCGGGAGTTTTTTCTTGTTGCTCCACAGTTTTCTGCTGGTATAGCCTTTGCAGAGGCGCGGGAAGCATATATTGCGACGAAAATGTTTTCGACCACATACTAGCAGAATGAAGCTTTGTTCTCATTCAACTTAGCTCCCCCTTGACCATAGCCAGACCCACACTGCCCACCCCTCTACTCTCCGAGACTTGGGTGGTGGTAAGGGCTGTTCAATAACAACAATACATTATTTCTTTGTGTTCAGATGTGGGCTGAGGACGCGCTATGACGAATGGAATTTTTTTTAGTAATTCTCCGAAGGCGATTACGCTCGCCTTCTGCCGTTGTTGTCAAGGGAGACCGCGTACGAAACAGAGACATATTCTGTCGACGCGACCTTTCCCTTGAAAAACAGCCTTGTGTGGTAAACAACTTATTAGTTTTAGTAAACAGATTTTCCTCGCTATGTGGCACAGTAAAAAGGGAAATGCGATGGAGAAGAAACGTTTTTGAACCATCGACGAGAGAAACCACGTAGCTGCAGCAATCAAGCATTTTCAAGCGCTTTCTAACTGCGCGGTCATCCGCTTTGTGCTTAGCAGAGTATTAAGTTTGGCGAGCTGATGCATGGCTAATCCGACGTAGAGTAAACACACCTTGAGAACAAGAAAACAAAGCGGCAAAATGGGCAATAAAATGCATTGTTCCCATTATTATTACAAAATATACTGTGCTCTGAGCCATTATCGCTACACAATAGCTAAGGAGGTAAATAATGAATAAACCAAAAAGGATTCGTGTAAGACTAAGAGAAGGCAGGTGAAACACTCACACATGAAGGGAATAATTGTAACTGCAATGGTGTTCGCACATATCGCTGTGTCATATGCTGTGTTTTAGTACTACAGCGCAATAGCTGCCCTACGGAATACTAATCTCGAAACAGTAAGTATTTAGCAGTTCCATCAGGAAACGGGCGCACTCATTATTTATGGGAGCAGAAAGCACGAGACCCACCCGACAAATGCGAAGACCTCGGTACAGAAAAAAAAAAGAGAAAATGAGCACCTCGTGTAATATTCCATGTGAATGAAGAAGCAGGTTGTTGGATCGCGTTATCTGAGAAAATTCGGCCACCAATAGGCAATAGAAAATCAAGAATTGTCGGTGCACAAGGCTGGTGTTAACCCATTGACAACGGCTTACTTTTTTTTTTCACTTACCCACTTTAAGTAAACATATATCGCTAACGTGCATACCATATTTTCTTCGAAAGTCAGCTTGCATTGCTCCCCTCCAGGCTCCAGGACGTCAGCCAAACGTGAGTGAGAACAGCGGCGTGTGTCGTCACGTGTCCGCTGCTTGCCGTCTCGAAGCGTCATTCCCGAATAAACGTAGGCAACGCGTTCTCGCGTTCATTTATGCAGGAAACTGGGGGTACCTCTGGGAGGCGTCCTCAGCTGTACGTTGTTTATTGTGAAGATGAACACGCTCCGTTATTCCCTACCTCCAGCTGTATTATATTACTTTTGAGTAGCGTCTTACAGATAGGTCTTAAATCTTGCAGCCTTGAAGTCTGCGAGGGACAAGTTCAGCTTGGGCTGAAGAAAATATCCGAATGGGCAGAGAAAAATGGGTTCAAGTACAATCCATGTAAAAGTACCTATAATTTTTTTTTCGGAAAAGAGAGGACTGCTCCCTGATCTCACTATCGAACTAAAAGGACAGCACATTCCTGTGAACAAAGAACATAACTTCTTGGGCGTAATTCTTGTTTCAAAGCTAAGCATCATCCCCCACATAAGATACGTCAAGGCGAAGTGCCTGAACGGTATGAACATACTGAAAATTGCACATAAATTGGGGCAGTGACAGAAGATGCGCAATAAATCCCTATAAAAGTCTTATACGATCGAGTTTAGACTGCGGAGTGGTGGTGTATCAATCTGCTAAACGGGGTGCCTCAAACATGCTTGATCCTGTTCATAATTTAGGCATACGAAAATCCACAGGAGCTTTCAGAACTAGCTCGGTGCAAAGTCTCCATGTATATATATATACAATCCAATCAGTGGTCGCTGCATCTACAAAGATCGTTGTCCAGTTCCTGTATTGTCTGAAAACACATTAAACATGTTAATATCCCTGTAACCAAACAGGAAACAATATGACTTGTGCTACGCTTTTGCCTAATCGTGCAACGGTGACAGATTCCTTTTCACTGCATGCAATGAACCTCATCGAAGCAATGGAAGTTCTTGAAAACCCTCTCTTGGCTCCAGCCAAGCAAGTACCACCGTTGTTGTGGCAGCTCAGGGCGTGTGACATTTATTTTGCAGAGGTTAAAGAAAACGCCTACGAAACAGACATACAAATCGCACTTACTAGCTCTTCAGTAACAGTACTCGTGCACTGAAGTTTACAGTGAAGTTTCAGAGTCACACGCCAGCATTTTATACGCTGCCGTCATGCCATCCTTCTTGGAATCCGGGTGTTTGCACCCGGAAACAAGGATACTTGCGGCGGAAGCCTACCCACGATTTTTCGCAGTAAGTTACTTCATGGAAATAACACTACAAAAGGCAATAATATTTACAGATTCATTAGGCATCGCCAAACCGATTATTTCGCTACAAAATAAAAAAAAACCCTTCCTTTACTGAATTTGATACAGTCGTCTGCACTTTGTATGCATCTCATCAACAAATAATATGCTGGGTACCTGGCCACAGAGGCATGAGGGCAATATCAACATACTTGCCGACCATATAACCGCATTAGTGACAACAACAAGTATTTCTGCCATATAATCTTACTTACGTATATATATAGATCAAGAGACAGAGAGATATTTACTATGATAGGAAAGTTGAGAGGTCGGCCTGAATCAATGTTCTGGCCTGCTACTCGGCGTTGGGGGAAGGGGAAATGGTACAGACAGGTAGAATAAAGAAGACGTTGACTATAAGGATAAATATGGTGGTGAAAATCTTGCACGTTCAAGGACTCTTCAAAGTTTTTTGTCCAGTCCGCTCTCATACAAAAATTTGTTGAGAGCCTCAAGATTATCAGGCTGATGACGAGAATCAGGAGAAGGTCCCATTAGAATCTTCTCAGTTAATGGTCCAACGGCTAATTTTGACAAGATGTGTGTCAGCGATTTTCTCTGTACATCAAATCTCGGGCACTAAGGGGCAATTGGCAACGCACGTAGGGCAGCGAAACGTTTCATAAACGGCACGTTATTCAGCAAACGTAGGAAATTTACCACCATGAAGCAAAATAAAATAAACTGAGGTTATTCTCTGCCCTCTTAGTATAGGCCACATGTATGATCGACACTCACTGACACCCATTACCCTTTGATGATCTTCCTGTATGCGATAAATATGACGATACACTACCGGTCCTTCCCTTCTTTTTAGATTGCCGCGAAGTAGAAGCTCAAAGAAAAAAGTACTTTTCCGTGGCATGCAGACAACACAGTCTCCTTCAGCCGGCAACGTTTTTCGGCGTTGAACCAACATTTCACAGTAAGCTAGTTTCAACGTTTTAAAAGACGTTGGCACATTGCACGTTATCACACCATGGTATGCGTAGTGCATTCTCTTACTAGAGAAGGCTGCCGGGATAACAACCTTGTTAAGCACGTGCCTCCCAGCCCCTATTTTCAGACTTATTGGTGAGGTACGAGTGCTGCTGCTATTCTCACATTTAGTATACATTATTCCTTGGTAATAGAACTTTTGTATTCATGGGATACACCACAAATCATTGTCATAATTTTATTACCTGTATATTTTTCGCACCATAAAAGGAAATATTTTTTGGCCACTCAGAGCCAAGTTCTACCATTCCCGATTGCGATGCACGACCTCGCCATTTGCCACGTTCTACCATAGATAATTGAAATCCATATATTAGCATTTGCTTGGCGCTCGTTGTTAATATCTCGCGGTTGCAGCAATAAGATGCATAAATCATGATCATCGAGCAAACTGTATTCAATAAGGAAACTATCCCCTGGGATCCTCCATTTCTGTCCTCTTAGCCCTACCTCCTCTCCTCATCCCCTGCTGACCGCTCTTTAGGTGTCAGCAGACTGCGCTAGGCAGTTACATTGGTAAGGAGTGATTTCTATCATTTCCTCTTGCTTTATCTACATATCTATCAATTTAGATAAATAAATACAATCCATTATTACAGGCATAAACCCATAAAATCCATACCGATCCTAAATATGAAGCATTACCGTTCAGTCCATCGTTCAGCTGGCCCGTACATTCCAAAAATCTAAAAAATGTGATCGAGAGAAGGAAACACAAAAAACCTAGTTGACGGTGAACATCGGTCAAGGTTCCTTCTCTCTTAGTGTCAATCTATATTATCATCCATGGACGGTGTTCTATTCCGGCAAAATAGTAAGCACTGCACTCTGCGGGCCATATGAGACCGAGACGAATTTGGAAGAACCAGTGGCCCCTAGTCACACGATGGTCGAGTGAAAAGCGGCAGAGAATAACATGCGGCACTGAACAGTTTACAGAGAGAATGGTTAGGGCGAGCCCTTGTTGAAAGTATCAGCAGTGCGAAGGCCACTACGCGCAGCAGCAAAATGACAACGGTGCTAGGCACCGGTCATTCTGAAAAGAAGGGTAGGGAGGGTGGGGGGGGGGGGCATTTTTGTCAATTACAGTAGATCACCTGACGCTGCAGGGGAGGACCACATCGCGCTGCTATGGCAAAGAGCAGATTTTTTTCTTTCTTTATGATAGTTTATTGGCATGTCCTTTGACATGGCGGGGTGACGAATAGCCACCTATCGGCCCAGATTTATTCATATAACCTAAACATGTTTTCTTTTCAATTTAGCAGATTTGTATATGTCTCCGCAATATATTTTTTCTTTCTGAAAACGCCTCTGTCTATCTTGTATCGCTGCCTATGACTGTAACTGGTCCGGTCGAATCAATCTCTTGCCTGCTTTCTTTCCTTCCAATGCTGTAAATGTCTCTAGCTTACCGCGTCTGCAGGCTGGTTGATGCTTCCAAGAACTTCTGGAAGTTGTACCTTGCCTCCCTCTCTCATTATGCTAAACATGGCTGAGTGACAGTGCGTGGAGGGAGGATCTGAACTGCGCGCAAGATGGCGGCCGGGATACCTACACCTCAAAGGGCCCTTAACAAGCCACAGGAACTTGTGATTATACGCTGGTACATTTTACGTGCCCTCTATAGAGCGTTCCAATGCGATAATTTTTCAAGTTCTCGCCTTAATTTGATTTAATAGCGGATATAGAAATGTCTTATTGCTGCGAAACCATGATTTCTTGAAACGAAGGTCGTAGTCACCATAGACCCTCTTTATGGCAAATCAGTGCTGCGGAATCCCGCAAGGTGGAGGAAGTATCCTGAAACGGAAACTTTATTTGACCCGAATGTAGAGTAATATTACAAAATAAACACATGCGGGATCCACAGAAAGGACTCTTCGCAGACGAGGATAAATTCGTCCTGGTCCGGGATTGGAACCCGGAACAAACGCGATTCGGGGGGATCGCTCTATCATCTGAGGTAACCAGGAGGCTAGCAGATCGCAGCAAAAGGGGCGAATAAATTGAGAACTCGATCGACAATCGAAAACTCAAAACAATTTGCCCGTTTATAGACAATAACAGGCACGCACCCCTCTTCCCAAAACAAAAAGTTTCGCGAATGGGACCACGTGGTCACTGCAACGCTTTTGTCGACTAAGCCTTCTAGGGGTTAGTTTACAGAAATATTATTTAAAACAAGAGCATTTGACGTGTAAGTTTTTAACATTTCATAGCACGTAGCTCTTCACCACGTGCACATTCTTGTATTTACTTTTCCTTGTGCTTGAAAATCTCGACGCTCTTTATAAGCGGGTAAATTGAAGAAGGCTAACTCGAAAGATCTCTTCGTCACCACGTCTACGCAGTGAAGCTCAGAGAGACTTGAGGTACCTTTTGATGTGAGGCTCTTTGTAGATATAGGTTCTAGCGCTAACGACAGCAGAAATTCATTGCTATACAACGCTGTTATATACACTGCTCCTAAAAAGAAATCTAAAATGCCACAACACACAATATCGCACCGGTCAACGGCAAATAGTGCTGTGCAGAAAAGAAAGCTTTGTGTACTTTTGCACATCTATTTATTACCTAGCAGGTTCGGCCTGCTTTCTTGTCCTCGTCTTTACCACCCGCTGAGCTAATGCCTTTCAAGCCCATTGCGCCCCACTTGTCGTAATTGCGAGTGCGCAAAAGCGAAAGCCAGACCGTGAACGAGTTTCCGAGCAATCTATGTACGCTGGTAACATTTCACGTTCGTCCCAGGCCTTGGGTGGTCTGCAGGACGTGCAAGGACCAAAAAAAACAAGCAAACAAACAAAAAAACAGTAAAGCTGCAGTGCATTCAATGTCGTTCTCCTTCCCGTCAACAGGTACAAAAATGGCAGTCATTCCAGGGAGGGATTCAATGGTTTCGTAGAACTGAATTTTTTATGGTGGATTTGCAGGGGTGCCAGCGACGAATGCTCCTCTGTTGGTCAAACACAAAAAGCCCTTCAGAGCAGAGGGAAAATTAGACCGTGGCCATGCTTTTGCTACACGCTAGGATAAGTTGCAGCCTGCTACGCCCATTAACACTGACATTGATGCCGCCACATGGTTTGCCCCTGAACCTTGCTGCGAACGCCATTCTTGACGATTAAACGACACACCCACAACATATCTGGGGCATTAAACAAGGCATCTTGTTTTCATTTAGAAATGTGTTATGTATAATGAATAAAGAATAATCTAAATTTCTGGGTAGAAATACATTGCTGCTGCTTGAATTACAGGGAAAAACAGTTATTACAGAACATGTAATTTCATCTTTAGTGTCTTTGGACAATATTAAATGGCGAAATTGAAGGCTGTCGCATTTATTTGCACATTTATTTTTTGAAGGTAATAAACATAGCGCCTGATTCGTGACATTTATCATTGAATTTCCGCGGTATATCCAGGCAATATCGAGACCGAGCTCCGTGGGAATGGACGAAAGGGGGTCCATGCATATGGCATGTATTTGCATGCATATGACATGCATAGTGCGTGTTGCTATTGTTCCACGCGCGCGGGTGCCCCGACTAAGAGCCACTGCTCCGGTGTCTCGATCTGTCGGCCCAACTGGCCAGCGCTCCAGTTGTTTTTTGTGAATATACATTTTAAACACCCTTTGGTATTCAATCCATCGTTCGGGCAACAATATCAAGCTGAAACGCCCCGTGAAGAAGTTTGAAACTGAACGTGTCGGCCAATCGCAGCGCCTACTGATACGGCACGCCTTGCCTGGCAATGACATTCCGCTTTGTGCCGAGACAGGATTTGCTGCGGTGTGCTGTCATTAAAACTTGGTCCCGAATTTGCTTACAGGGCGTTGGCGTCTGACTCGCAATCTCGATATTTCCTGTATTTGGCCTTCACCTTTGATTGCGCATAATTCAATCTACCTGCGATTGTTTGGATTTTGAAAAAAAAAAGAGAAAGTCGGCGTGTCATAAACTGCGACGCCCTACACGTTTTCCACATAAAGATATGACCCAACATAATTGGATCATATCAAGACCCAATTAGGAATTTTTTTAATTATTCTTTTGAGAGCAAATAAAGCTGTTGAAATGTATTTACGTCTCGTCGTAGACCTTGTATGCAATGAGGACAAGCTTCTTATGGCCGCAACTGTTTTATAGAAAAATGCCGCCTTGTTTAGGCACACTAGCCACCTTGCCAAAAAATGCCACCTTGTTTTAGCACACCGCTTAGAACATTTACAGAAACTGCAACGCTTACCACCTTCGAGTGCGTTATACCACTTTGAAGTCCATTGTTACGTCGAAGTTGCCAGCAGTCACCGATTACTGCGCGAAGTAGCGCCTGTTCTTTTATTACGTTTACTTTGTAAAGGAGGTCCCATTGCAGTCTTTGACTCCGGGACCTCCTCGTTAATATTAACAACTTGTAATCATTCTAATGGTCTCAATAAAAACCAATTCTGATTCTGATCGATAAAAAGCTCCACGGCGGCATGAGAATTCTCGGCCATTCTTGTTCATTAAAAGAATGTCTGGTATCGAGAATGCCAACATTCGCCTTTCGTTTAGCAATAGACCCAGCCAATGATGCTTTGGATTTATAAAAAGTAAGGAGCGGTAAGTGAATTGTCTAATTGAAGAATAGTTATGACGTTTACAATACAAAATAATCGAAAAAGTTGTGCAAACTCGATCAGACATCCTTCAACTAAACGGCGGTCCCATGAAAAAACATAAGCATGTTTCCGTTGCGTTCCAATATAAACATATCGCGCATGACACCAAACGGCCCAGTCATCTCTGCGGGAAGTAATATCGTCTCAGTATGGCCTACTACTCCTTGCTGCTTCCTTTGACCCACACCCACCACCGTCACATGATCTCACAGCGACACGTTTTTTCTTGAGGCGTGGTTCTGCCCCATTGTTTATAACCTATGAGACGGTTGAGCATTGTCATGTCTACACATGGCACATCGCATGTTAGCAGAATTGGTGGAAGAATTATGGGACTCTACGTGCCTGCACCAAAATCGGATTATTAGTCACGCCATGGTGGCGGACTCCGGATTAATTTTGGTACCCAGCTGTTTTTTAACGTGCACCTAAATGTAAGTGCCCGACCGCTATTGTATTTCGCTGCTTTCGAAATCGGCTTCCATAGTGGGGATCGAACCCGCGACGTCGAGCAAGGCTATAGCTGCATAGCACGGAAATCTTGATTTGACGTGTGACCGCTTGCGTAGTGTTGCATAGAACCTTCGGTTATTTAATGTGATTTTGCATCTGCAAACCGTCGGTCATTTGTCCAGTCGACAAATTTTCATGTTTTTTTGTTAGAATTTGCAGAAACGTACAATACCTTGAGTTATTCTGCAACTGTTGTCATGTCTGTGTCTATTGAAGTAGCGTTTCCTCACGTTTATTTCCTTAAGCTAGCGTCTTCCTCCTCCCAACCATCCGCCCCATAGGGTAACTGCAGGCGATGAGTGCACTGATTTCGCGATTTCGCCGCTTCTACCGATTCTCTGCCTCGTCTCGTTGCCCCATCTTTAGCACTCTATTCACCACTCCTTGAGGCTTGTACGTTATTAGAACGGTAAGCGCTGCGGGGGGTCACGGATAATTAAAGCTGTCAAAAGGCTAATGGGACGACGCCCACAGATCTCTAAAAAGCATTGTGCACGTGGGACGGGATAGAAATGTCCAAACGAGTTTCCCACGTCGCCGTACCTCTCTTCCACGTTCTTGAGAACGCCACCAGCGGCGGAGCAGAGCGGTCGCACCTTACATTGGCACCGAGAATTTTTCACCGAGATGGCGAATATTTTACCGTAAATGGCCTGAAACCGGTCCCCAAAGGTCAGTGCAGGTGCCCGGCACCCGTCTTCACCTTTCTTCGGAAGTTTCCGACCGGACTTTGTGCGCGAGAAGCGCTTTTCTATCTGACGCGGCGGCCTCCGCGCTATAGGCCTACTTTACGCCTAACGCAACGAGCGTCTCGCCACGACAGCCGGTTAGGTCTTGGCCTACCGGCGTCTGTTCCGACGCCGCTCAGCGCCATGGAGCCGTCCTTGGAGATGGCTTACTGTGTCGCGGGAGAAAATATCACCCCAGAGGAGTTCGCAAGTGACCCAAGGTGGCAGAGGGCCTTTGAAGCCCGGAAGGCTGCCTACCCCAAGCTCCAACACCTGGCGTCAAGTCCGCTCCCGGCGCCATCGGCCGGTTCTACCGGCAGTTATTCTAGTTCAGCCACACCGCCGACGGCTCCGCTGACTTCCGGCAAGCCAAAAAGGCACGCTCCTCTACCCAAGCTACCAAAAACAGACCTCAAGGTCATATTCCGACCCGGCGGCGGACTGTGCGTGCGACGGTGCAACGGCGGAGTGCTTCTCCCACTCGTATGCGCGAACGCCCGCATTGACTATAACATCGCCCGGCAGGAGGACAAACTGCGCCTGAACCCATTCAACAATAAGTTCACGATGAGTACCCCTGCGGAAGACCGAGCGCAGAGGTATGTGGCTGTGGACTCTTTGATACTAGACACCGTGCAATACCCACTCCGCGCTTACGTGGCCGCCCCTGACGATGCGGTACGTGGCATCATTTACAACGCGCTATACAATCAAAATCCAGAAGAAATCATCCAAGATTTGGTAGCTATGAATAAGAGCTCCCAGTACACGATCACTGACGCAAGACCTCTGGGCAAAACCAAGTCTATCTTAATCACCTTCATCAATGTGCAAGCGTTCCCGAAGCAGCTAAACTTCTATGGGACTCTATATGCCTGCCACCATTTCAAGGCCAAAGTGGAGGCATGCCACAACTGCTGGAGGGCAGGGCACCGAGTGGACGTGTGTCCGCACCCCAAGAGCAACCGCTGCCCGCGATGCGGAGTAGAGCATCAATTCGTCGAACAACCCACCTGTAACGCCAAGTGCATCCTCTGTGGAGGGGCGCACTTCACGGGGTGCAAAAAGTGTAAGGTGCGGTTCGACCGCACCGGCAAGACCAAGTCTCCACCCGCAACCGTCAAGGTGGCTTTTATCGAAAAAAAGGCTACCCCCGACTCCACCCAACAACGCAGCTCCCGCAGTCCTACGAGGCTGCTCTCGGACCCCCAGAAGAAGTCGAACAGGGCCTCTCGCTCGAGGACGCAGTCCAGGTCCAGATCCCGTTCCACCACCGGGCGCGGCCGGACCAGGAGCCGCTCCACCTCCTACCCTCCTCTACATGGGACAGAGATTCAGTCCACGAAACAAGTGAGCTGCGGGCCGCGGTCTCCGTCTCTCGAGCGGGAAAATAAGGAGCTCAGGGCCCAGCTTCAGAAACAAGGTGCCGAAATCGCCGAACTACGTGAACAAATTCAATCGCTGCTTAAGCGCAACATGCATACGCGCAGAACCGACTCTCCTAATCCCCCACCCGCCGCTAGTGCTCCCTCTGTCAGACCCTCCTCTGCGACGCAGGCATCTAACCTTCCGTCACAAGCAACGTCCCCCACCAGGAATCCCCCCCAGAAGCGCCGTGCGCAGCCTGACGGTAGCGGAGAAAATTCCCAAAACGGGACCACTTACATGACAGACTTTGCAAACGCTATTCAAAGCATGCAACAAAGCCTCATGGCCATGCAGAAAGACAATGCCGCCTGGATGGCAAATATAGCTAATAGACTCACGGCGCTCGAGAAACGGCAGGGCACCCAGGAAGCAACCGTGTCTCAGATACAAACTCAGCTAAATGGGCTGCTAGCTTCAAATTCTACAACCTCGGCCTCCGTAGCCGAGTCCCTTCACAGTCATCATCATGGCAGCACGGCATAACGGGGCCGTGGTATGGCAGTGGAACTGCCGGAGTTACAGGGCTAAGCGCAGCAACCTCCAACTCCACCTACAGTCCCTGCCCACAGATCAAACGCCCACAATCATAGCACTACAAGAAACACAAGGTCCCGCAAAGCTCCTTAATTACACACCTTTCGAGATAGCCAATGCGACCTCCAGCAGGGTAGCCACATTGGTACACCGAAATTACACAGCTACGCTCCATCCACTTGATATTCCGGACATTGATGGAGTGCTCATAGAACTTCTTCCCCAACACAGACACGACGGCAGTCTGTTTGTGCTCAACATCTACAGCCCCCCCAAGGGCCCTGCATCCCCGCTAGTAACGGCGATACGTAAAACCTTAGACATTTGCGGAAGGAACTCATTAGTAATAGTGGGCGACTTCAACGCAAACCACACTGCCTGGGGTTACAGAAAGAACTGCCGGAAGGGTACCACGCTATGGACGCTCATCCAAAATGAGGGGCTCTCGCTCCTCAACGATCTTAATTTTCCCACAAGGATCGGCAACAGTGTCCAACATAACACAAACCCGGACCTTACTCTCACTAAGCACATACCCAATGGTACATGGCTCAATACGCTCAACTCATTGGGCAGTGGCCACTTCATCCTTAGCACCTACATCCCTACCCGTACGCTCTCCAAGACACAACGCCGCCAAGTCGCCATCACTGACTGGGACAGGTTTCGAAGGATTAGAGCAGCCGCACCTGAATCCATCGATAACCTGGACACGTGGGTGCAGCAACTAATGGCAGATACCACAATGGCCACATCCCAGGTACCAACTACGTCAGACTCAGAACTCGCAGACAGTAGGCTATTACACATGTGGGAGGCACACAACAGTTTACAGAAACGCTGGCTAGCAAATAAGCACAATCGAAAACTCAAAACCCGAATCGCGGCCCTTGTCAGGGAAATAGAAGAGCACGCAACACACCTAACACGCCAACAGTGGGGGCAGCTCTGCGACCGCATGAGTGCGAATTTAGGCCTAAATGACACGTGGTCATTCCTGCGATGCCTGCTAAACCCCGAAAATAACAAGATCCAACAGCGCAAGAGTCTTTCGCGGCTGCTGCACAGCAACCCAGTGGAAGACAAAGCACTACTGGACTCTCTGCAAACCCTATATCTGGCGGATCGCACAAGGGTCCCCTTACCACCTTACACCGGCCAGGACAATCCAGAACTAGATGCAGACATCACTGTCTGGGAAGTCCGCGCAGCCTTACATAAGCTCAGAACCACATCCGCTCCAGGGGAGGATAACATCACGAACAAAGCCCTTCGAAACCTTGATGACAGGTCGATACAGGCGATAACCCAACTCTTTAACTCGCACTGGGCCGCAGGAACCCTCCCACCACAGTGGACCCATGCAAAGATAACCTTTATTCCCAAGCCAGGCAAGCCGCTAGATCTCAAAAACCTGCGTCCGATTTCACTCACTTCATGTCTAGGTAAGCTCTACGAACATGTCATACTAGAAAGACTCCAACAGCATATGCAAACACATAATCTCTTCCCTCACACAATGATTGGCTTCCGCGGGCATCTATCCGCGCAAGACGTCATGCTTCAGCTCTCTGAAGAAGTCCTGCACCCCCGGCTTGCCAAACGCACAAGAGCCATACTAGCACTCGACCTGACCAAGGCCTTTGACAATGTGAAACATACCGCAGTGCTGAACGCCTTATCCGGTCTACACGTAGGCGGGAGAACTCACGCCTATGTCACAGCTTTCCTACAGGCCAGGACTGCGGTCCTTACTGTGGGAGAACAGACAAGGTCCAACTGGGTAGCAGAGGCACACCGCAAGGGTCAGTGCTCTCGCCACTCCTCTTTAACCTCACTCTCATTCCCATGGCCAGAGACCTGGCAAATATTCCCAACCTCTCGCACTCCCTGTATGCAGATGATATTGTGACCTTGTGGACCACTACAGGCAGCATAGGCGACATGGAGGCGACCTTACAGGCAGGGGCCGATGTGGTGGTGGAGCGGGCTATGGCAATAGGTCTCGCGTGCTCCCCCACCAAGTCGGAACTTCTTGTTCTTCACCCCCCGAAAAGTCGCACAGACCCAACTCCAAACCCCAGCATCCGTATCCACATGAAGACGTATTCCATTCCAGAGGTCACACAGCTACGAGTGCTTGGCATGGTCATGCAGAACAACGGCAGACATGCGGCGACCTTGAACAAACTCAGCACCACAGTACACCACACTATGCGCCTGATTAAGCGGATAGCCAACAGACACAATGGGATGAGAGAGCATGACTTGAGAAAGTACAGGCTTTTGTCATAAGCAGAGTACTATACTCGCTCCCATACCTACATCTCAACCCGACGGAAACGGCAA
Organism: Dermacentor albipictus; assembly: GCF_038994185.2. NCBI lineage: Eukaryota > Metazoa > Arthropoda > Arachnida > Ixodida > Ixodidae > Dermacentor > Dermacentor albipictus. The sequence continues at coordinate 81,677,463 of NC_091826.1, forward strand.
AAGTGGATGCCTTTATACGTCAAGCTTATAAGACTGCACTTAACCTCCCCAGGCACACGCCAAACGAGCGTCTCCTTCGCATGGGGGTACATAACACATTTTCTGAGCTCACGGAAGCCCATCGCACAGCCCAAATTGAGAGGCTGTCCTCTACCACCACAGGTCGGCACATCCTGGACAAACTAGGACTACTCCCGACTTCCAAGGCCCATCAGACATGTCCTTTATCATCGGACATACAAAACCGCATCACTATTCTCCCCCTGCCTAAAAACATGCACCCCGTGCATCACGAGGCACGCAGGCAGTCCAGGGCAAAAGCCCTCTACAAACAACACCAACACGACCACCTCACTGTGTGTGTCGACACCGCTAGTTACCCACAGAAACCAGCCTATGCCGTAAGGGCAGTGTCCCATCAACTTGGTTACATCACAACTGCCACAATACACGCGCGCACGACCATAGAGGCGGAGGAGGCTGCCATAGCGCTGGCCATCTCAACCACCGCTGCCGAGGTTATCCTTAGTGATTCCAAAACTGCAATCCGCAACTACTCGAAAGGCCGAGTTCATGAACCGGCACTGAAAATTCTCAATAATCAGACCCCCCTCAGACCAATTAAGCTCATCTGGGTGCCCGCGCACGCAGGCCATCCAGGCAATGAGATGGCCCATTCTATCGCTCGAGTAGCCGTCAACCGTGCCACGCCGTCCGATGACCTAGATAACGCCAGAGACCGATTGGTCGAATATCACGAGATCACCCTCCACTACCGTGAAATGCGGTTGAGATACCCTCCCCCAGATAAATCCTTAACAAAATTGCAACAAAGTACCTGGCGCCAACTTTTCTTTTCCTCGCCCTGGTTCATCCACGCCTATGTCAACAGGAATGTACGCTCTGCGGCGCACCTAGAGCTAACCTTCACCACATTATGTTCTTATGCCCAGAGCTCCAGCCACCCTCTGAGTGGCAACTCACCGACGTCGAGGGATGGGAGACCGCGGTGTCTAGCTCCAACCCAGCCGTCCAAATACGGCTGGTGGACTGGGCTCTGAGGGTCGCCGAGTGCCACAAACTCCCGGACACCCTACGCGCTCCTGAGCCCCCTCACAAGTAATGTTGTAAAAAGGCTCAAGCAATAAATGTTTACCACCACCACCTTCCACGTTCTTTTCTTATATATGCACGCTCTGAACCCCCCTATCCCTCCCCCCCCAGCTGCGTGCAAGAATGCAGGAGCATGCAGTAGAAAAGTTGGAGGGAGAGGGAAAGAAATCTTCGTGTTAAAACCACACCGTGGCGAAGATGGAGTGAACGTAGGAAAAAAGAAAGTCGTATTTGCACTGGCGCATAATCCCGTCGCACAAACCCGACGGACACGCGTGACGAATAGGCACGTCGCCGCTCAGTCAATTGGCATCCGTTTCCTTCATCGGCACACACAGTGAACCGTAACATGGTATTTCTTTTTTTTTAACAGGTATGCGTAGTTCGCGCCCATGCAGTGTGCTTGGTTTGCAGGGAAAGTAGGAACTATTCAGAAAATCTCCCTTGAATTCTGTGTGCGTAGTTCGCGCCCATGCAGTGTGCTTGGTTTGCAGGGAAAGTAGGAACTATTCAGAAAATCTCCCTTGAATTCTGTAGATTGGCAGTGAGAAACGGCCACAGAAGGGGCAATGCTGACGAACTTCAAGTGCCTTGCAGGTTTGAATTCCACTGTTAACTCGGCATTGTGAGCCAGCCGTCAAATTCTGCGTAGGGAGGGGGAAAGAGATAAGAAGAAGGCAGGGAGGTTAACCAGAATAACGTCCGGTTTGCTACCCTACACCGGGGGAATGGGAAAGGGGATAACAAAGATAACAGGGAAAGAGAGGAGGGAAAGAAAGAAGGAAATTGCGGTGAGTTCGCTGACGTGTGTGGGCTTACAGAAATTTCATTAATAGTCACAGATGGTCGCACAAGCCCGTCGTCCTTAAGTAGCACAAAAGTGCCTTCACCGCTTTATGGGCCGACGGGCGATGGGGGCGCTGTTCCAACAGCACCTGCACAGAAAGCGGCCGATTGTCCAGTTTTTGAAAGGCTTTGGCAAGTTCTTGTCTCTCAGGTGTGTATCGTGGACAGTGGCACAGCAGGTGGTCGATGTTTTCTTCGGTGCCACAGACCTCGCATGCTGCGCTGTCACTCATTCCAATTAATGTAGAGTATGCTTTTGTGAAGGCAACTCCTAGCCAAAGGCGACAGAGAAGCGTAGCTTCACGTCGAGGAAGTCTGAGTGGAGGTCGGAGTTGCAGGGAGGGGTTTAGTCGATGCAGTCGTGTAAGTCGCAAGTTTGGTGAGTTCCACTCGGTCAGTGTGAGACTGCGAGCCAGGTGTCGAAGCTGCATTGCGGCGTCTGTCCTCGAAAGCGGAATTGGAACGCTGTGCTCGTCATGATGTGCTGTGCGAGCAGCGTTATCGGCGCAATCATTGCCACTGATTCCACAATGGCCAGGTACCCATTGAAAAACAACCTCGTGACCTTTTTTGTTGGACATGATGGTAAAGTTTCGCGATGTCATATGTCAATTGGTCAAGGCATCCGTGTCGGAGAACTGACTGCGTGCACTGTAATGCCGGTTTGGAATCACAGAACACAGCCCATTTTCCAGCTCTTTCACATTCGATGAATTCCAGTGCTCGACGCAGGGCCGTTAGTTCTGCCGCCGTTGAGGTCGTGACATGCGATGTCTTGAAGCGTAGTGTCATTCCTCGCGTTGGTATAACCACGGCACCACCAGAACTGCACGACGTAGTCGATCCATCGGTATAGATGTGCACATGGTTCCTGTACTTTTCATGCAAAAGAAGTAAGCGCAGCTGTTTTAGAGCAGGGGCCGGTAGATCTCTCTTCTTCTGTACTCCTGGAATCATTAGATGTACTTGTGGACGGCTCAAACACCACGGAGGAAACGCTGGCTTGGCCGCAGGTGCGTACCCTGAAGTAAACGACGCACGATGTGCACTGACAATGCCGCTAAATGTCGAGCAGGGCCTTGCAGCAGTGAGGCTTCACAAGTGGTGGGAAGGGGTCCTAGCACAATGCCTGAGATACATATGCAGTGTCTCAACGGTAATGTGCGTCGTGATTGGGTAATCCTGCGCAAGGGCAATGGTTTCAGCCGTTGATGCACTGCGTGGTAAGCCAAGACATATCTTAAGGGCTTGGGCTTGAATACTCTGAAGCATACGCAGGTTAGTCTTGCAGGCGTTGGATATTGCAGGCAGGCTGTATCGCAGGAATCCAACGAACAACGCCATGTAGAGCTGTAACATAGCGTGTACAGATACTCCCCAACTTTTTCCTGCAAGGAACCTGAACAGGTGACAGATAGCAGTCAGCCGCTTTTTCACGGAATTCACGTGCGGAGTCCAAGATAGGTCTCTGTCAATTACGACTCCCAAGAACCTGTGACTTCTGCTGTATGGTATAATTTGCCCGTCAATAGATACGCCGTAAGCAGACATTCGCTTCCTCGTGAATGCCACCATTGCGCACTTCCCACATGAAATTTCAAGTCCTTGTTCACGAAGGTAGCAAGATGTCATTGTGGCAGCCTTCTGAAGTCGAGCGCGAAGCTGAAGTCGTGTCACACCTGATGCCCAAATGCAGATGTCGTCCGCATAGATGGAAAGTCGTACGGTGCTTGGCAGGTTGTCAACTAATCCACAGAGGGTAAGGTTGAAAAGAGTCGGGCTAAGCACTCCGCCTTGAGGGACTCCTCGGCTACCGTAATGCTCGGATGTCGGGCCATTTTCTGTGTCGACATAGAATGGTCTTCTCTGTAAGTAGCTGCACACCCACATATACATCTTACCACCAAGTCCGACGGCTTCTAACGTGCTAAGGATGGCTTCATGGGTGACATTATCATATACCCCTTTAACGTCTAGAAACAAAGCAGCAGATAGTCGCTTACAGGCCTTTTGGTGTTGCACAAACGTTATCAAGTCAACAACGTTGTCTGTTGACGAACGGCCACGTCTGAATCCAGCCATTGCATCTGGGTAGATTTCATAGTACTCTAAGTACCATTCCAGACGTGTTAAAATCATTCTTTCCATTGTTTTTCCGACACAGCTGGCATGTGCTATCGGACGGTATGAGGAAATGTCCAAAGGCGACTTGCCAGCTTTCAGAAGTGGAATGAGGCGAGTTGACTTCCATTCCTGCGGAACCGTACCCGTCTGCCAGGAGTCGTTGTACAGGAGCAAGAGTGCCTTCCGAGCTTGGTCTCCTAGCTTACACAGGGCACGGTATGTAATGCCGTCAGGTCCTGGCGCTGAAGAACGCCTGCACAAAGCCAGCGCAGCTTCTAGCTCTTCCATAGAAAAAGGGCATTCCATGCGGGGATCGCGTGAGAACGGTGGGCGGTCGAGCGTTCCCGTACCCGTTCCATCGGAATTTGTTTCGCCAGCAATCTTTCTGCAGAAAGATTCAGCGACGTCAATATCTCTGCATTGTAGATGGAGTACTAGAGATTTAAACGGGTGGCGCTGACCAAAGGTTGAGCGAAGGCCACGAACAGTCCTCCATATAAGCGACAAAGGTTTTCGCGGATCCAGGGACTCGCAAAAGGATACCCATTGCCGTGAAGCCAGCTTGTTCATGCGACGCTGTATTTTCTTTTGTGTTCGTCTAGCCAATCTCAAATCATAATTGGACTTCGTGCGTCTATATCTTCGCTCCGCGCGACGGCGAATTGCTCGAAGTTTCGCTAGTTCGATGTCGAAATCGGTGCGGGAAGAACTCTTCGAAAGCAAATGCGTGGTTGTTTGTATGGCATCCTTTATCGCGCCCTGTAGGTTATACGAGGTGCCGTCACGACAACAGTCTTCCATTATTATTTTGTATTTAGGCCAATCGGTGCACTGGATGGTTCTGGAGGACTTGGAGGTAGTGAAGCCTTCAATCTTCAAATAGGTTGGGATGTGGTCACTACCCCGCGTTTCTAAATTCTGCGTAAATGAGAGCCGCATTGTAAGGGACCGCAACCTGGGCAAGGAAACTGAATTCCAGCAATGGGCGTTCCGTGAAAAGTACAGCTGAGAACTGGTTGGAAAGAGAATGCATCCACGTATCTGCACGAAATAAGGAGAAAGGGAAGGAACATACCATATACCAAGAATTTAATGAATTTTTGTTAAAGATTAAATAAAGGAAGGGTAAACTGGGTATGAGGGTAAATGAGAAGACTAGGCTTGTGACAAAATGCAAAGAAATATACATTTACACAAAAGAAACGATTCAGTGTCGCGGTTTGCAGCAGCCTTGGTCCAAGCAGTTGTAGAATAGAAGAAATATGTCAGGTAAAAGTAAAAACGACATATTAACAGTACCAAAAACAGGCGCTATGAGCCGATACCACTAGACATAGCAATACTGAAATTTTTGTTATTAGTAAACCGGGAACTCATTCGCTATGTCAACCACACAACTGTAGCTGTAGAATGCAAATTTTACATTCAGCAATGAAGTAAAAATATTCACATTATACATTCAAACTTTAGGTCTCACGGAGGTAGAAAATATGGCCACATAACTGAATAAAGCAAATATATACAGCCGTATCTTATCCAAAAGTACAATACACTGGAACAAGCAGGTACAAACATTTAGATGGGAGCTCTTGAATGTGTTTCTAATGATAACCACACAATTATAACCAGTATCCCTGCTTAATATATCTCTGAGACGTATTGATGCGCTTACAAATATTGCATTGAGAGAAGTTGATAAAGCAAAAAACTGTGGCTGCAGGTCTATCACTAGGAAGGATAAGTCGCATCTTGGTGTTGTCGTTTCCAACGACGTACGCTCTAGGCACGTTTTTTGTTCATGCACCCAGGGTCTTCTAAAATGCGTCCACGATACATTTGGCAAGCTGAACAAGGCATCTTGTTTAAAATTTCAGACAAACAGGAGAAACGTTGCCTAAGGTTCCCATATATTATACGTAGATCAAAGTTCCAGGGTCAACTACAGCCTTCGCAGTAACTTACTGATCCAACTGTTCCCGATGGCTATCAGAATAACTAGGCGTGTATAAATAACCTATCTGTAATAAATAAATAAATTTCTAATTCGAGTTGTCAAACGAAATATATCTCGCCAACCTTTCAAGCGTTGGTATTAATTGCAGGCAATGAAATACTTGATGAAAGCGTTCGAAATAAACAGATTGGCTGGAATTAGGTGTGATTGTGGGCAAGGCCACGCAATTGTGACCTCTTTTATAAATGGCCTAACTGAATGCAAAAAGAACGCAATATAGAGGAAAAACATTTTTCCGTAATAACAAGGAATACTTGAAAGTGATTGAAACGTCACCGCAGCAGCTGGGAGATATGAACTCAGTCTTTGATCATTCCTGCGACGATCGAGGATGTCATGCGTACTTAAGAACTTTCATTGAAGAGAAGGCTTAGTGTGTGATTTTAAATTGCTCTGCGGTTTCGCGATAAACACCCGAATTCAATTTTGTTACTATTGAAATTGGGAAGCACCCAAATCTGCAGTCATTATGCCTTTGACGCATTATTATGCCGGCAGAAGGTCAAGTATTACATGGCGAACGCATTTTAATTTCCAATCCTCGTCTATCGATTGCGATGACCGTGTGGAATACTTTTCTAAGTAGACATTTCTTCAGCGCAAGCGAAGTGCAAGCAACATGTGGTCATTCTGAACCAAGCCTTTGCTGATTTTTTTCAGCGACACCATGGTAGCGTAATGTTTACTTCCATTTTTTTTTCTTTTTTTTTCAGATGTGTCAGCTGCTTGCAACATTGTTGTCTCCTTAATTGTGATTGCTGATTTGCTATTGTCTAAGTGAAATTGAATATGGTGCAATCAGAAAGAGTGATTAAGCAGCAGCTGGAAACGTAGGGAGGTCAACAACAACTCCACAGAAAAGAGACCCTTTAATAAAGTGTTAGACATAAGTTTGCGTGCTAATTATGGCATTAAAATTATACTTCATGAACGCGTAGAATAAGTAAAGGACAGCAGGGACACTACTACCAACTTGTGTAAATGGAAACCAAACTCATTGCAGCTTCTACCGGCAAAAAAAGCCACGTGTTAGTGACACGCCACCATTCGCCCCTTTTTTGTCATATATTTGCATTGATGAAATTGTTTTCCCGAGGAGAGAGAGTGAAATACAGCTCGCGAACTTACTGCCTAAACATAATTACCTAAAGCCAATGACTTAAAGACTGAACGGGTCATGAAACTCGCGCACACACGGTCGCCATTTTATTTCCCGCAAAATGTTTCCGGAAACAGCGTGAGCTTTGTGGTTTCAGGGTTGTAGCCCGGTGTTTCCACTATTGCTAAATCAAGGCTGAAGCGCACGCTATAAGTCGATAGTTTAGCCACCCGAGATTACGGCGCTGTGTAGGACTCCGGGAGCTCAAGACCCAGCGCAGCAAATATTGGGCGAGGTGTAATGCCTTTTCCGTTCGGGAAAAAAAAAGAAAAAAAAAACTGGATATATTTTTTATTCTGAGAACACATAAAAGCGTTAAGAAGAAAAAAACTAAAAATAGAAGGGTATACGGAATGTGACACACGTGCTTTTATTTCTTGCACACATTCACGGATTTCCGAAGTGTTTCTTTTCACCCTCTCCTCTCTCGCTTTCGCCATTTCTGGTACTCGCGCACGTAAACGCACAACCACGTGACCACTTACGGACCACCCATCGCACGTCGTGAAAGCCAATTAACGACTATCCATAGGCGCCTCCTTCCCTTTCCTTCTCCTTCCCACTACTCCTCAGAAAGTGGAGGCGCAGAGGACCTTGGAGGCTTTAAAAGACAGCGCAGCCCTCTGAGAGCCAGTTCAAGCACGCAGTGGTTTCAAAGCCAGTTCAGCTGCACTGTCTGCGCTATAATTTCATCGGTGCACGCTTCGAAACCCGGAATCGCAACGCATCTCTTCGAAGCCACGACGGTGACAGCCAGCAGCTTCTGACCTGTTGAGACGAGCGACTGAAGCCCATCGCCGCCACGTCGACGTTGAAGCACACACCCAGTCATGGTGCGACCAAAGTCACGGCTCAAACACCACAAGATCGTCGTCGCAAGTGAGTGAGCCCGACTTCTGAAGGTCCGGCTCGTGATGCATGGGTGAATCGCTCTTCGCATTCCTCGGGGAAAAAAACAGCTGTCAAAGATGCCGGCAATCAGCGCAGAAGGAAGCTTCGAAGGCCTTTTTCGAAGACTTCTGACACATCCCACAACGACGTCCAGACGACATACGACGACGTCGTGCTCGAGGGTAAAGGCCTCCACACGACTCCAGAATTGGCGATCGAAGCAGCATCGGCGAACATTTCTGTGCGATGCCCGGAAAAGAAAACTGCTGTGGACCATAACGACACCCATCGTGGAAGCGAACCTTCGCCGACATTCCAGATTCCCTACCCGTGCAAAAAGCAGCCCTCCCCGATTACATACGTTCTGCAAGGATTTACCGAGTGCACCTTCTTGGACATGCGACGCATCTCATTTTTGGAGCCTTTGCCCGCATCTTGCTTTTGCGCCATCTGCAGCGCTCTTCCTGCCAGGGCCAAGCAGCTTCCCTGCGGCCACGGCGTGTGCTTGGTGTGCTGCTATACCGCCTACGACCGCGCCGGCAGGCCGCACCAGGCCAACGGTGAGCTAATAATGTTCCTGTACGGCCTCTGTCCCAAGGATGGTGTCCGGTTCTCCGATCCTGCTCTGGGTGAGGCGACTGCTCACCGAGTATCTCCACCAAATTGATGTACTGTATCAACGGAGTGCTTGGCTGCCGGTCTAAGGTCGAACTTCAAGATCTAGAGGGCCACTGCCTATACGAATGCCGTTTCAAGCCCACGAGCTGTACTCGCTGCGGAAGAGACGACATCGCGGTGTCCAAGGCCGTTCAGCACTTTGTACTCTGCGCAGGATTGCCGACTGGTTGATCCGACACATGGCAGAAGAGAACGGCTGCTGCAGCTGCAAGTTCGTTCGGCTACGATCAACGCCTCTGAAGCAACCTTAGAGTTCATGCGGCAGTCCGACAATAAAGAAAGTGTTCTTTTGAATTTTTTCGGCTTGAGAGATGATTGCACGTATGTTCAGGTCGCCGGCGACGGCTTGCACTTGTGCATAACGCGCGTTAGCTATAGGACATGGTACACGTTATGCCACGTTATTAGAGGCAATACGCTATTGTGACGACACGCATATTAGTTTGTTTAGATTACATTCTGTTTCTTCGATGAAATGTACCTGTCTATTATGAAGTACGCAGTTAACCTAAACGAAAATTACAATGATCGTAAAAAAATATCCAGTTTCGCCGGCGAAGGGCAGAAATTGTTTTCAACACTCATCTTTGGTCTCGCATTCGATATACGTCGATATGTGGCTGATGCGGTCGGTACCGCAACCTGAAGCAACACCATAGTCACACAGCTAGCGCGACGGGTACAAAAGTGTTTGACGCTGCGCCGCTTTCGAGGTGTCGAGCAGTGTGGATCCTGGTAGCGGTGCCACTGCGGCGGTTGGCATTTTCGTCAGTGTTTGCGGTTATTGCAGAGATAAGAATTATATTTCATTAGAAAGGTTGCTTTCTGCGCTTTCCAATGACACACGTATTATAACCTAAGCTGAAGCGTTACCTGACGGCACTCGAAAGAGTGCGAGCAAAAAAGGGTGTTTCTGCTGCAGTAGTCACCATCGTACTGCGTTTCCTGCAGAAGTATTTAGCGTAACAAAGAAAAGCTTGCTTTGCCTTCCAATGAAAAGTGGTACACGCTTTCCTTAAAACATATTGCGTCTAAAGCAAATAAAATTTGTATGTCCACTATTATATAATGGCAAGAAAATTAACGTTTATGAATGAATATAATTTTCCCTTTTCAACGCAGAACAACAAACTTTTGTGTTTTTCTACGTTACAGATACACTTATCATTTATGCGAGGTTGTTTTGTGTGCTGATGAATAGTTCACGAATTATTGGCATTTATGCCTCTACTTCGTCACGCCTCACTGAAGAAGTGGTAAAGCTATTCAACTTGCGACTCTGCAATTTGATCAAGCAGCAAGCCCTTCTCGGCAATTCTATAAAGAGAAAATTGTGTTATGTTGATTGAGTAATCTACAAGGGTGCCGCGAATATAACCAACTTTTCTGCCGGTCATCTTCGTGAAAATTGAGTCTTGTTCGTGGACACGCTCATTCACACGGGTGTTGCACATCAGTAGAGCCCCATTCGATGCCTTGTATTTACTAGCACTCGCTAGTTTTACAAAGCAGTGCTTGAAGCAAAGTATTTCCAATAAGTAATAAATCTCGCTGGCGTTTTCGGCTCCTAGAACAATCTGTGGGAAAAAAAAATATCGAGCTTTCTCACGGAAGTTCCAACAATTGTGAAATGTGGTGCCCCTGAGCATTGGGAATCCTACAAAACGCGGATGTATTCTTTCTCCAGATTTCAGTGTTTGACTTAGCCTAGTCGCTGCGCCTACCCACATTCCTTCAAACACACGTGTTTGCAACCTCGCCATCGATGCAGTCCAACGAGAGCTAACTCAATTGTGGCCGCTGGTAGAAAAAAAAATGAAACAAAAGAAGGGTAGCACATGGTACTTTATGAGTGCATGACAGCTAGCCAGCAGTTTAGCCTATTGTGCAATTGTACCAAGGAGAATCGCAGATAACGTGAGATTTTGGAAATTTTCCTGGGTGCCCAGTTTTTTTGACAGGCGGCTGTGGAAGCGTTTTTGAAGTGCACACAAAACTTCCCCTCGTGTCTTTCTATTTTCGGAGCTCGCACAGCGATATCTTCTAACTTGCTTTACTCACGCGGTGAGGTGCGACGGGTTTGGCATAGTACTGTGCTTGCCCTATTCTACGAGACGCCTGTTGAACGATAGGATTACCAGGAAACAATGAGCGAGCCCTCTTTCCCCGACTTCACGCAGTCAGAAGAGCGATGGCGTCTTGACCGGCAGCATTCCAAGCTGCGCGCGAAAAACCAAATGTCACGGGTTCCGACGCCCAAGGAAGTTTTGGAACACGTGAATCCCAGTGGGGGGTCTTCTTATTGACATGTATATCGTATTTACCCGGGTAATCACCGCAAGTCTCATGGCCTCTTTTTATTATTTTAGATGTACATGTATCCCCATCACTATTGGTTGGTATGATGTCAAAATGTGCGGACGCACATTTCAAGCTGTCAGGGTACCCAACTTTTTCTCTTTTAATTTTGCATCTAATTGCGCGGCCGAAACGACGATTCGATGCTTCATTGCAGGGTTTTCCTGCTGACCTGATGCATTTCCTAAACGGTTATATATGACTTGTTATATGGGACGTTTATGAAATGACATGTATGTTTTCGCATCATTTATTAGAAATTCTTCTCCCCCTGCTCTCATCCTTATTAGTTCACCTTGTCATATAATTTTTACATTTATATTTTGTTTTCCTCTTCACACGCGGATACACTTCATATATATATAAAAAAAGCAGCCTGCCCGCAGACACAAGGTATACCACTTGTGCAAAGACGTCAATGGAACGCAGTTCGTTCAACTCGGAGGTCAATGCAGGTCACAGTGCAGTTGTCCGAAACAACCAGGTGGGGGTGTATTGGCCATCTTCAAAGTCGCACAAACATTCCAGTGAAGGACAAAAGAACAATTCTCCTGGCAAATGCGACCCCTCACCTGTCACCCCTTCCTACATTTTATTGGCTATGGCTTTCGTCACAGTACAGGTGACTTTTACCTTTTACAATTGACCATAGGCTATGGTCACAGTACATGTGCACATTCAGTCGTGGACACGACTGAATGTGCGCCTGCTGACGTGTAGGCTATTCACAAACTGCCTACCTGATTTGCTTTCCTTCTTTTTTTTTTCATAATGCCACTGTATGTACTCGCAAATTTTCTCTCCTGCTATAGCACCAACGTATGTTCGAGCAATTTGTCCTTGATGGTTGTCTTCGTTGACTTTGACGCGAGCCAACGCACGTGTTGGTATTCATGACGCCGCTAAATTTACGCGTGCTTTTGGTCGTAAACTATTTTTTATGCCACTGTCGGTACACTCGCAGGCTTGTATTCTAATTTTCGTTTGCACTATCTCGCTGGTTCTTTTTTTTTTGCAGATAAAAGTATATAAACTGAACCGTTGGGACTTGTGTGTAATGTTGTTTGCCGTCGCTTAGAGATACTCAAATTTTGTAATTCCCCCTAATGACCTAATTGGTCTTCGTTATTCATTCAATTTTTCAAATATCATTATTTGAGGAACACGAAGTACTTCTGATGTAGCTTTTGGTTACTCGCTGCAGAATGCATATAAGTATTTTTCCGAGCGTGAAAAAAAGCCGGTAAATACACACGAAATTGCGGCGCGACTGGCCGACCGAGGCGCTTTGCGTGTAAGCGCAGTCTCCTTTCACGCTGGGAAAAACACTTTTACGTAGCACGTATTGAGCAACAGAAAGCTGTACCGGGAGTTTTTTTCTTGTTGCTCCACAGTTTTCTCATTGACACTTTTGATGTATGTGTAATATTTCAGGAGTTAAATTAGGACGAATTATGTAGTTAGGAGGAGCGAAAGAATAATCTGAGTACATCCATGAGATGGTAAACAAGATCACTTTGGTTCGGTCCAGCTACGAAAAAATAAGTGTCTGCACCGTAGCTAAGACATTTTGTAACGCTGAGCACTGCTATCTCAAAGGTGCGGAGTGAGAACACTCCTTGGATGCCGGCGCTCTTCACGTCCTCTCAGCTTGCGGAGCAACTGGCAGTTTCCATAAAACAGCGAGAATGGCACCCGACCGAACAAGGGTGCTGTCGGTCGCGAATGCAGAATCGACCCGTTCTCCCTTGTAGCCGAGATGGCGAGGGATCATTAGAGAGCAAAAGCGGTGGGGATGTGGGGAGTAGGTGGATGGGCAGGTGGTGACATTCCAGGCAGTGTGTTACAGCGCGAAGCGGGACGGGGAACACAGGAAGAGCGAGGAGAAGCGCTTCGCGCCTGTCCCACTTCGCGCTTTACCACAGAGACTAACATGGAAGACCAACTAACCCAAACCATCACATTTCTAAGGTGGTGACAGTTGGGACAGGATCATGCAGGCATTGTGTGTTCTACGCCCCAGGTGGCACGCTTACGTTCCGATTTCATTATTCTTCTTGTACAAGGTGCTGTCTCGTTTTTTCGGAGAATTACTGACAAAAGGGATAGCAGGTACCAACGATTTCAGAGTCCTGGCTAAGGGAGTGCCTAAAAAACAAGGTTTTCTGAAGTTTTTCAAATTACTTGGGACAGAACAATAAATATATGCATCTTGCTGGGCAACCAGAAACATGTGGTAACGTAACTGGAGCCTCAAATTTCAAACCAATGGGGTGTGGGTTCAAACGTTTGTTCCGACTTGCATGGGTCACGAAGTGACAGGCAGCTTCATACATGAGGGTACCGCATCCGCAGACACCGACAGAATAAAGGAACACTATAGTGCTGTCAGTACCGTCAGGCGTGGTTACAACCAGCCTGTAATTCGGTTAGTAAAGTTTTCGCAATCCCTATTTAATCACGTGAGTCTTGCTTCTACGCTTCGCCCGTGGGACGCGTACAGACAGAAAATACTCCGTTTTTATCACATCTGAAGCTTGGTGCCCGAGCAACTCGCACATTGATGACTAAAGTTGGAACGGCTTTGTCCGCATAGTTCCACATGCCTACGAGTGCCCAAAACCATTCGGCCGGCTCGCGGGACGATAGGAAACACAGGCCCTTCGAAAGGGGAGAAGGCAACGTCCCGCGCACGCGATAATTGAAGCACACCATCGACAGAGAGTAGGGGCGCTATCTGGCGGTGTCGTCCACTTACCCCGATCTTTGCGTGGATAGCTTCTGCTCGTCTGCCTTGAGTTCTTGGTGCATTCTTGGTGATGAGGAATTGTTGCAATTGTGGGGGAAGGGGACAACCCTCGTCGCCATTACCGTAACTGTATCTCTCAAAGCGGACATTCGAACTATTGTGCAGGTGCCGGAGCTATCACCTGTCAGCGTTCCTGGAGGTTGTTTCCATCTCATGTACTAGCTCAGATCAACACTGCTTAGCTTCGGCGATTTGAGGAGCCCTCACTGTGGCACTAAAACACGGCCGATGTCACCTTAATCCTCATTCATGTTCATGCAAAGAAACAAAACTTGTTGGCGATAAATGTCACTCCCATGATTCTGTCCATTTTAGTTTCAATCTCTCTGTATTATTACAGTGTTGTGTTCCTCCTGATCAGTCAGCACTGCCGTCAGAAGCCATCTACCGAGATGGTTCATAGGCACGTGTTCCTGGGTAGCTTACAAACACACTCTGGCTTCCTGTAGCAGTCGGGCCTCGAGATCCGGCTGTTCCGCGGGACCTAACATTGACGGTGACAAAATGTCTCGACAAAGTCAGTGCACTCACGGTATTTTTATTTCTTCTTTTTACTTAGTCCCTCTGTTGTAAATATTCCATTTTATCTCTATACTAATCTCTCCCCCTACTCTTTTACCCTCACCCCTCCTCCGCTGCTGACAGCTGTTCAGGTGTCAACAGACTGCGCTAGATAGCTACTGCAGTCCTTCCCTTCCTTCTCTTTTTCTTCCTTTATTTATCTATCTGTTTATAGGCACAAAGCTACGTTTATACTTCGAAGCCTAAAACCTTCTTTTAGCGGGGATGTTCTTCGGACAGTGTTAAAAGAAAGAAGACGCTACGAAGAAAAAGAAACAAAACTGGTTGGCGACAAACGTCACTCCCATGATTCTGTCCATTTTAGTTTCAATCTCTCTGTATTATTACAGTGTTGTGTTGCTCCTGGTCAGTCAGCACTGCCGTCAGAAGCCATCTATCGAGAGGGGTCATAGGCGCCGACCACGGGGACGGCGGGCTCCACCCCCCCCCCCCCCCACCTAACGGCAGTGCCGAATCATACCACCCTCTCCCCCGCACAAGCACCTAAAACGTCATTGCCAGAGTTTCGTCACCCACATCAATTGAGGTTTCTTTTGTATTGCTTCGACCTTTTCACATAAAATTTTATTGTGGCTGATAGCTCACTGCATCATAATTGGTGCAGGCTTTTAATCTCTGCTTTCGCTTCATTTCTGCGAATCCTACCAATAGGAGGACAAGCCAATAAGAAGCACTAACGGTGGCTGCCTCTTTCGTGTTTTCTCACTTGTTGTTTTATATTTGTTTTATATTTCCACTTTTAACAGCATGCACATACACAATATTGCTTGCAAACCAACCCGACGCAAAAATCCTCTTCTGACCTTGGCCACACATTAGGACCTCATTAAAGTGAACGTGGATGGTGTACCTGTTACGGCTGTGATTGACACTGGCGCGCACGTATCTGCGATGAATGCTCAGCTTCTGAATCGTCTCAAGAAAGTCCTCACTCCTGCCTCTTCGCCTGTGGTCCACGTCACCGACGGTGGAACACCAGCCGTTATTGGCATGTGTCCGGCTCGCGTGAGTGTCGCCGGACATCATACTTGTGTTTTATTTATGTCCTAGAGCACTGGTGCCCTCGTTGTCACGGCCAATGAGGCAGTGCAAGCCATAGGGCCCCGGAAATGAGGATACATCCCACCTGGGGTAGAACTGGTGCTTACCCCGGGGTACTGTCGATACCCGTCTGGCGACAATCAACTTCATCGAGAGTGTCGCGTACATACGGGAAATATATCCTGGCCGGAGTGAGCCTCCTGAGTGGGTGTCTATACTCAATCATTTGATCAATCTGAAGCGATTTTATTATTCAGTGTTAGCCAAAGTATGGTTAACATATGCGAGCATTTAAACATGTACTTGGTTTGTGCTGCAAACACGCGGAATAAAAAAGAAAAGTCAGGTGTAGTCTAGGAGTTAGGATACCTGGCTTTCACCCAGGAGGCTCAGGTTCGTTTCTCGGTGTCGGAAGTGTGCGGTCTCATGGTGTAACGTTAGTACTCTGAATCCAGCAATCCGAGTTCAAATCTCGGTGGGAACTTTTTTTTTTCTTTTGCTTCTCCCAGTTCACCTACAGTGCTTAGTGAGTGACAGCCGCGCTGCTTGACCATGTCTCGAACCCGGCGTGTCAAGTGGCATTCTGCTTCCGGTTCCCAAGCTAAACGGATCGTAGGATCATGGGCTTCAATGGAGCGGCATATGCGGCTGTTAGCCACGGCAACAGGTTTTCGACGGAGGATGATAAGAATTGCCAGATTTAGAAGATTTCCGGGAATCACATCAAGCTGTTGGTATGCTCTCTGGTGTCGTCGCGCTTGGAGCGTACCAGATTAAGCTTGTATGGGCGGCAACGATGAAGACACCCGCGGCTGCTCAAAAGCTGGCGGCACTATAGGAGCTGCAGGTGAAGGGACGTCGCTGCCCTGTCATCGACCCCAAGGAACAACAGGTGAAGCTTCGTATCCACTGGCTTCGGCATGGGGTGGATGACGAAGACGTAAAGACCGCGCTGGCCTCCTTTGGCAAAGTGACCGAAGTGATCCGCGAGCGCTGGCGAGTGGATGACATTTCCGACAAGGGCTCAACAACCCGAGCAGGGCTGCTGCAGCTCAAAACTGGGATGAAGGTTGATAACCTGCCCCATCAGATTCGCGTCGCCGGCGAGCGAGTTTAGACTGCGGAGTGGTGGTGTATCAGTCTGCTACACCGGGTGCCTCAAACATGCTGATCTTGTTCATAATTTAGGCATACGAAAATCCACAGGAGCTTTCAGAACTAGCTCGGTGCAAAGTCTCCATGTACAACCCAATCAGTGGTCGCTGCACCTGCAAAGATCGTTGTCCAGTTCCTGTGTTGTCTGAAAACACATTAAACATGTCAATATCCCTGTGACCAAACAGGAAACAATATGACTTGTTCTACACTTTTGCCTAATCGTGCAACGGTGACAAAACCCTTTTCACTGCGTGCAATGAACCTCATCGAAGCAATAGAAGTTCTTGAAGACCCTCTCATGGCACCAGCGAAGCAAGTACCACCGTTGGCGTGGCAGCTCATGGCGTGTGACATTTATTTTGTAGAGGTTAAAGAAAACGCCTACGAAACAGACATACAAATCGCACTTCCTAGCTCTTCAGTAAGAGTACTCGTGCACTGAAGTTTACAGTGAAGTTTCAGAGTCACACGCCAGCATTTTATACGCTGCCGTCATGCCATCCTTCTTGGAATCCGGCTTTTTGCACCCGGAAACAAGGATACTTACGGCGGAAGCCTACTCACGATTTCTCGCAGTAAGTTACTTCATGGAAATAACACCACAAAAGGCAATAATATTTACAGATTCATTAGGCATCGCCAAACCGATTATTTCGCTACAAAATAAAAAAAACCCTTCCTTTACTGAATTTCATACAGTCGTCTGCACTTTGTATGCATCTCATCAACAAATAATATGCTGGGTACCTGGCCACAGAGGCATGAGGGCAATATCAGCATACTTGCCGACCATATAACCGCATTAGTGACAACAACAAGTAATTCTGCCATATAATCTTTCTTACGTATATATATAGATCAAGAGAGAGAGAGGTATTTGCTATGATAGGAAAGTTGAGAGGTCGGCCTGAATCAATGTTCTGGCCTGCTACTCGGCGTTGAGGGAAGGGGAAATGGTACAGACAGATAGAATAAAGAAGACGTTGACTATGAAGATAAATATGGTGGTGAAAAACTTGCACGTTCAAGGACTCTTCAAAGTTTTTTGTCCAGTCCGCTCTCATAGAAAAATTTGTTGAGGGCCTTAAGATTATCAGCCTGATGACGAGAATGAGGAGAAGGTCCCAGTAGAATCTTTTCAGTTAATGGTCCAGCGGCTAATTTTGACAAGATGTGTGGCAGCGATTTTTGTGATTTTTTTTGTGATTATACGCTGGTACATTTTACGTGCCCTCTAGGGAGCATTCCAATGCGATAATTTTTCAAGTTCTCGCCTTAATTTGATTTAATAGCCGATATAGAAATGTCTTATTGCTGCGAAACCATGATTTCTTGAAACGAAGGTCATAGTCACCATACACCCTCTTTATGGCAAATCAGTGCTGCGGAATCCCGCAAGGTGGAGGAAGTATCCTGAAACGGAAACTTTATTTGACCCGAATGTAGCGTAATATTACAAAGGAAACACATGCGGGATCCGCAGAAAGGACGCTTCGCAGACGAGGATAAATTCGTCCTGGTCCGGTATTGGAACCCGGAACAAACGCGATTCGGGGCGGTCGCTCTATCATCTGAGGTAACCAGGAGGCTAGCAGATCGCAGCAAAAGGGGCGAATAAATTGAGAACTCGATCGACAATCGAAAACTCAAAAGCATTTGCCCGTTTATAGACAATAACAGGCACGCACCCCTCTTCCCAAAACAAAAAGTTTCACGTATGAGACCACGTGGTCACTGCAACGCTTTTCTCGACTAAGCCTTCTAGGGGTGAGTTTACAGAAATATTATTTAAAACAAGCCCATCTGACGTGTAATTTTTTAACATTTCATAGCACGTAGCACTTCACCACGTGCACATTCTTGTATTTACTTTTCCTTCTGCTTGAAAATCTCGACGCTCTCTATAAGCGGGTAAATTGAAGAAGGCTAACTCGAAAGATCGCTTCGTCAACACGTCTACGCAGCGAAGCTGAGAGAGACTTGAGATACCTTTTGATGTGAGGCTGTTTGTAGATACAGGTGCTAGCGCTAACGAGAGCAGAAATTCTTTTCTATGCCACGGTGTTATATGCACTCCTCCTAAAAAGAAAACGAAAATGCCACATGTCATAATATCGCACCAGCCAACGGCAAATAGTGCTGTGCGAAAAACAAAGCTTTCTGTACTTTTGCGCATCAATTTATTACCTAACAGGTTTGGCCTGCTTTCTTGTCCTCGTCTTTACCGCCCGCTGAGCTAATGCCTTTCAAAATGAACCAACGAGCCCATGTCATCCCACTTGTCCTAATTGAGAGTGCGCAAAAGCGAAAGCTAGACCATCAACGAGCTTCCGAGCAATCTATATACGCTGGTGACATTTCACGGTTGTGCCAGGCCTTGGCTTGTGTGCAGGACAAGCAAGGACAAAAAAAATCAAAGAAGAAAAGACAGGGAAGTTGCAGTGCATTGAATGTCGCTCTGCTTCCAGTCAACAGGTACAAAAATGGCACAGTCATTCCAGTGAGGGTTTCAATGGTTTCGTAGAACTCATCTTGTTATGATGGATCAGCATGGGTGCCAGCGACGAATGCTCCTCTGTTGGTCAAACACAAGAATCCCTTCAGAGCAGAGGGAAAATTAGACCGTGGCCATGGTTTTGCTACACGCAAGGATAAGTTGCAGCCTGCTACGCCCATTAACACTGACACTGATGCCGCCACATGGTTTGCTCCTGAACCTTGCTGCGAACGCCGGCCTTGACGATTATACGATACACCCACAGCATATCTGGGGCATTGTACAAGGCATCTTGTTTTCATTTAGAAATGTGTTATGTATAATGAATAAAGAATAATCTAAATTTCTGGGTAGAAATACATTGCCGCTGCTTAAGTTACAGGGAAAAACAGTTATTACAGAACATCTCATCACATCTTTAGTGTCATTGGAGAATATTTAATGGCGAAATTGAAGGCTGTCACATTTATTTGCATATTTATTTTTAAAGGTACTGAACATAGCGCCTGATTCGTGATATTAATCATCGGATTTCCACCGTACATCCAGGCAATATCGAAACCAAGCTCCGCGGGAATGGACGAAAGGGGGCCCATGCATATCGCGTGTTGCTATTGTTCCATGCGCGCGGGTTCCCCGGCTAAGAGCAACTGCTCCGGTGTCTTCATCTGTCGGCCCAACTGGCCAGCGCTCCAGTTGTTTTTTGTAAATATGCATTTCAAATAACCTTTGGTACTCAATCCATCGTTCGGGCAACAATATCAAGCTGAAACGCCCCGTGAAGAAGTTTGAAACTGAACGTGTCGGCCAATCGCAGCGCCTACTGATACGGCACGCTTTGCCTGGCAATGACATTCCGTTTTGTGTCGAGTCAGTATTTGCTGCTGCGTGCTGTCATTGAAACTTGGTCCCGAATTTGTTTACGGGACGTTGGCGGCTTATTCGCATGTTCAATATTTCCTGTATTTGGCCTTCAACTTTATTAGCGAATATATCAAACTACCTGCGATTGTTCGGATTTTGGAAAAAAAAGGAAATTCGGCGTGTCATAAATTGCGACGACTTACACGTTTTCCTATAGAGAACTGCCCGTAATTTATATATCAAGACACAATTAGGAATTTTTGTTAATTATTCTTTCGAGAGCAATTGACGCTGCTGAAATTTATTTACGTCTCGTCGTAGACCTTGTATGCAATAACGACAGGCTTCTTACGGCCGCAACTTCTTTATAGAAAAATGCCACCTTGTTTAGGCAGACTAGCCACCTTGCCAAAAATGCCACATTGTTTTAGCACACTGCTTAAAACATTTACAGAAACTGCAACTCTTACCACCTTCGAGTGCCTTATACCACATTGAAGTCCATTGTTTCTCCGAAGTTGCCAGCAGTCACCGATTGCTGCGCGAATTAGGGCCACATCGACAAAAAGCTGCACGGCGGCATGAGAATTCTCGGCCATTCTTGTTCATTAAAAGAATGTCTGGTATCGAGAATGCCAACATTCACCTTTTGTTTAGCAATAGACCCAGTCAATGACGCTTTGGATTTATAAAAAATAAGGAGTGGTAAGTGAATACTCTAGTTGAAGGATAGTTATGACGTTTACAATACAAAATAATTGAAGAAGTGGTGCAAACTCGATCAGACATCCTTCAACGAAATGGCGGTCCATGAAATAAAATGAGCGCGTTTCTGTTGCGTTGCAAAGTAGAGATATCGCGCATGACACCAAACGGTCCAGTCATCTCTGCGGGAAGTAACATCGTCTCAGTATGGCGTACTACTGTTTGCTCCTTCCTTTGACCCACACCCACCGTGGTCACATGATCACACAGCGAGACGTGTTTCCTTGAGGCGTCGTTCTGCCCCATTGTTTATTACCTATGAGATGGTTGAGAATTGTCATTTCTACACATGGCGCATCGCATGTCAGTAGAATTGGTGGAAGAATTATGGGGCTCTACGTGCCTACACCAAGATCGAATTATGAGGCGCGCCGTGGTGGCGGACTGCAGATTAATTTGATTCCCTGCTGTTTCTTAACGTGCACCATGATCTAAGTGCCCGACCGGGATTGCATCTCGCTCAAGTCGAAATCGGCCGCCACGGTGGGGATCGAACTCGCGACGTCGAGCAATGCTATAGCCGCATAGCACAGAAGTGTTGATTTGACGTGCGACCGTTTCCGTAGAGTTGCATAGAACCTACGGTGATTTAATCGGGTTTTGCATCTAAACGCCCTGTGACATTTGTCCACGCGAGGAATTCCCATGGTTTTTCGTTAGAAATTGCAGAAACGTTTAATACCGATCCTTCAGTTCTTGACCAACTGTCGCCATGTATATTATAGTAGCGTTTCCTTACCTTCATTTCCCTAAGGTAGCGTTTTCCCTGTCCTATCCTTCCTCAATATATGGTAACTGCGAGCGAAGGGTGCCGATGCTGTTTTCACCGCTTTCACGAATACGCCGCTTCTACAAATTTTCCGCCTCATCTCCTTGCCCCCTCTTTACCACTCCATGGGACTTGCACGTTCTTAGAACGGTAAGCGCAGCAATTTCTGCAGTGCCTTCACGGGGGGTCACGGATAATTAAAGCTGGGAAAAGGCTAATGTGACGAGGCCCACAGATCTCCGAAGAGCATTGTGCACGTGGGACGCGATGGAAATGTCCAAAGGAGTTTCCCCCGTCGCCTTTCTTCTCTTCCACGTTATTTTCATATATAGATTCACGCTCTGAACCCCCCCCCCCCCCCACCTCGGCTTCGTGCAAGAATGCAGGAGCATGCAGTAGAAAAATTGGAGGGAGAGCGAAAGAAATCTTCGTGTTGAAACCACACCGTGACGAAGATGGGGTGAGCGTAGGAGAAAAGAAAGTAGTATCTGCTAAGGCGCCTAATCGAGTCGCACAAATCCGACGGACAAGTCTCTTCAGGTCGACGAGCGTGACGATTAGGCGCGTCCTCTCTCAGTCACTTGGCATTTGTTTCCTTCATCGCCGCACACAGTGAACCCTAACACGTTTTTTTTTTTGAAGTAGTAGAGATAGCCGAAAATCCCAAGGAACTTACACGTATAGTATAGGTAGGTGCGGCCACTCCAGTCTTCCAGGTTTGCAAGGAAAGTACGAGCAATTCAGAAAATCTCTGGAATTCTTTAGATTGTCGGTGAGGACCGGCCACAGTAGCTTCAATGCTAACGATCTTCAAGTGCCCCCCAAACTTGAAGTCCATTGTTACGCTGGCGTTGTCAGTCAGCCGTCAATTTCTGCTGGAATAAGGGCCACATTGTTAAGGACCGCCACCAGGGCACGGAAACTGAGTTCCAGCAAGCGGTGTTCCGTGAAAAGTACAGCTGAAAACTGGTTGGAAAGAAAATACATCCACGCATCCCCACAACATAAAAAAAAGGGAAAGAACATGCCATATACCAAGAACGTACAGAATTTGTGCTAAAGAACACATGAAGGAAGGGTAAACTAAGTATGATGGTTAATGAGAATACTGGGCTTGAGATAAAATACAAATACATATATATATATATATATATATATATATATATATATATATATATATATATATATATATATATATATATATATATATATATATATATATATATATATATGAGAAAATGTTCAGTGTCGGTGTTTACAACAGCCCTGGTCTAAGCAGGTGTAAAACAGGAGAAATATAATTAGAAAATCTAAAAATGACATATTCTCAAAACAAATAACTGGTGCATTGAGACACCTCCCATGCCCAAAGCGATGCTGAAAATTCTGTTATTGGTAAACCGAGGATGTTAGTCACTATGCCAACCACACAACTGTAGCTGTAAAATGTAAATCTTGCCTTACACGATGAAATAAAAAAATTACATTATACAGTCAAACTTTGGGTCACCATGAGGTAGAAAATAAGGCCACATCACTGAATAATGCAAATATACACAGCCGTACCTCATCCACAAGTCCAATACACTCGAACTAACAGGTACAAATATTTAGATGGGAGCTCTTGAATGTGTTTCTAATACCAATCACGCAATTATAACTAGTAGCTCTGGTTATTATATATGTGAGACCTCTTGATGCGCTTACAGAAATTGCCTTGAGAGAAGTTTATAAAGAAACAAACTGTGGGTGTAGGTCTATCACTAGGAAGGATAAGTTGCGTATTGGTGCGGTTGTTTCCAACGACGACGCTCTTGCCACGTGATTTGTTCATGCACGCAGGGGCTTCTACGATGCGTCCACGATACATTTGGCGAACTGAATGGGGCATCTTGTTTAAAATTTCGGATAAACAGGAGAAGATGCACATACGCAGATCAACGTTCCAGGGTCATCTAAAGCCTTCCCAATAACCAATGCTAGTGCTCCAGAGGCTCATCAGATTTAATGGGCGCGTAAAATTAATCTTCCTGTAATAAAAATTGTGTTCATATAGGAGGAAAAAAATTACAACATACACAATGGAGTTAAACTCACCGCCGAGAACTAAATTCATAATTTGAGTTCTCGAAGAACATATATCTTGCCAACGTTTTCAAGTGTATAGCCGTTTAATTGCAGGAAATGAAACAGGTCGAAAGAAAGAGATTGGCGGCAAGTTAGGCGTGATTCTGTGCAAGGCAACGTAATTGTAATCTCTTTTATAAACGGCCTAACTGAATACAAAAAATTACAACAATATAGGTGGGAAAACATTACTCCGTGGTAAAGAGAAATAGTCGAAATTGCTTGAAAGGACGCCGGTGCAGACGGTGTTGACAGAGAAATTCAATCTTCGATCATTCCTGCGAGAATCGAGGATGGCTGCCGTACTTAAAACCCTATATTGAAGACAAGGCTTGGTCCGTGATCTTAAATTGCTCTCCAGTTTCTCGACGACCACCTGATATCAATTTTGTTACTATTGAAATTGTGAAGCAGTCAAATATGCACAGTCTTTATGCCTATGACGCATCCTTAAAGCGGCAAAAATAAGTTATTACATGCCCAATATATCTGAATTTCCGAACATGCTCTCTCAATTGAGATGACCATGTGGAATATTTTTAGGCAGGCATTTCGTCACCCCAAGCGAAGTGCAAGCAACACGTGGTCATTTTGAAGAGAACGCTTTGCTGAATTTTTTAACGACACCATGATAGCCTAATGTTTATTTTTTTTTTCGAGTGTTTCAGCTGCTTGCAACATTTTCTTCTGTTTGTGACTGCCCTTTAGTATTGTCTGAGACAAAATTCCTTATGGTTGAATCAGACAGCGTGAATAAGCAGCAGTTGGAAACGTAAGGAGGTCAACAACAACTCCACAAAGAAGAGACCCTGTAATAAATCGTTAAGCCTAAGTTTGCGTGCTAATTATGGCGTAAACATTATACTTCATGAACATAGAATGAGGAAACGACAAAAGGGAAACTAGTACCAACGTGTAAAAATGCAAACCAAATCATTACAGTGTGTACCGCCAAAAAGGCACGTGTTAGTGACAGCGCGACCATCCCCATCCGTTTTTTTGTCGTATATCTTCATTGATGAAAATATTTTCCCAAGAAGAGAAAGTGAAACACAACTCATAAACTTAGCGGGCAAACATAATGATATAAAACCAATCATATAAAGACTGAACCTGTCAGGAAACTCGGACACATACGCTCGCAATATTATTGTTGTTATTGTTATTGTTGTTATTATTATTGCTTTGTTGCATCAGGGTTGTAGCCCGGTGTTTTCACTTTGCTAAATCAAGGCTGAAGGGCACTCGCCAATGCGGTTGTTTAGGCACCCGAGATTCCTGTGCTACGTAAACCAATGGGAGCAACCACCGCAGCAAATATTGTGCGTGTTGTGATGCGTTTTCTGTTCGCGCAAAATTAAAAAAAAAGAGCTGTGTATTTCAGTTTTATTCTGAAAGAACATAAGAGCGTTAACAAAAAAAAATAGAGGGCTACAGAATGTGTCACACGTGCTTCTCTTTCTTGCAAACCTTCAAAAATTTCCGGAGTGTTTTTCTTTACCCTCTCTCTTTCCCCATTTCTGTTACTCGCGCACATAAACGCACAACCACGTGACCACTTTTGGACCACCCTTCGCACGTTGTGAAAGCCAATCAACGACAACCCATTGCCGCCTCCTCCCCTTTCCTCCTCTTTCCACTACACCTCGAAAGTGGAGGCGAAGAGCACCTTGGAGGCTTTAAAAGACAGCGCAGCCCTCTGAGAGCCAGTTCAAGGACGCAGTGATTTCAGAGCCAGTTCAGCTGCACTGTTTGGGCTATAATTTCATCGTGCACGCTTCGACGCTCGGAATCGCAAGGCATCTCTTCGAAGCCACGACGGTGACAGCCAGCAGCTTCTGACCTGCCGAGACGAGCGACTGAAGCGCAGCGCAGCCACGTCGACGTTGAAGCACAATTCCAGTCATGGTGCGATCAGAGTCAAGGAGCAACGACGACAGAGTTGTACTCGCAAGTGAGTACGAGCACCCGACCTCTGAAGCTGTGGCTCGTGGAGCATCGGTGAATAGCTCTTCCCATTCTTCGGAGAAAGAAACAGCTGTCGAAGATGGTGGCAAACCGCGCAGAAGGAGGCTTCGACGGCTTTTTTCGAAGCCTTCCGGCGCCTCCCACGATCACGTCCAGACGACCAACGATGACGTCGTCCTCGAGGGTGAAGGCCTTCAGACGACTGAAGCAGCATCGCCGAACCGTTTTGCTGAATGCCCGGGAAAGAAAACTGCTGCACACCATGACGACACCCAACGCGGAAGGAACCCTTCACCAATTACGTATGTTCTGCAAGGATTTACAGAGTGCCCCTTCTTGGACATGCGACGCATCTCCTTCTTGGAGCCTTTGCCCGCATCTTGCGTTTGCGCCATGTGCGGCGCTCTTCCTGACAGGACCAGGCAGCTTCCCTGCGGCCACGCCGTGTGCTGGGTGTGCTGGTATATCGCCTACGACAGCGCCGACAAACCGCACCAGGACAACAGTGCGCTAAGGATGTTCCGCAGTGGCTGCTGTCCCAAGGATGGGGTCCCGTTCTCCGATCCTGCTCTGGGTGATGCGACCTGCCCAACGAGTATCTCCACCAAATTGGTGTACTGCGTCTACGGAGTGCTTGGCTGCCGGTGCAAGGTCGAACTCCGAGATCTGGAGGCCCACTGCCTATACGAATGCCGCTTCAACCCAATGACCCGTACTCTCTGCTGGAAAGACATCCCAGGGTGCAAGACCGATCAATATTTTCTACTCCGTCCAGGATGGTTGACTGGTTGATCTCGCATAAGACGCATAAGAACGGCGACTACAGCGGCAAGTTCGATCGGCTACGGTCAGCGCCTTCGAAACAGCCTTAAAAGCTACTCGGCAGTCCGACAATAAAGAAAATGTTCTTTTGAATTTACTCGGCTTGAGTGATGATCGCACATGTGTTCAGGTCGCCGGCGCCGGCTTGCACTTGAACATGACGTGACTTCCTATACGACATGGTACGCATTAACCCAGGTTATTAGAGACAATAAGCTAGTGTGACTACACGCATATTTCTTTATTTAGATTACAATATGTTAGTGAAGTGTAGAAATTGTTTGCAAGGGACAGCTTTAGTGTTTGGTTTGATATACGTGGAAATGCAGTCGATGCGACGGGCACAAAAGTGTCGATTTGGAAAACATCTTGGACTTGGAAAACATCTTTGGGCTGTGGGCAAGGCTATGCGCGAGTGCTTGCGATGGTCATTGTGATCATAACGATTGCTCCATGAGTGCTGGCCGGGGTGAGTGCGCGTACATTTACTAATGCGTACATTCTGCGCTACGGCTTCCTTTACCATTCCGGTGTGCCGCAGCTCTGAAACTCGAATGACGTGACTTGCAATACCATGCGAGCGGGATCTCTATAGATGGTACACCCGTGACAGCGTTCCAGGTGCGCTGGAAGTTCGCGTGATTTCTATCCCAATAAAACATTCGAACCACGTGTACTATACCAACTATTATGTAGGCGTTCGCAAATAGTACCTTTTGACAGACAGAGCTCAACACAGTGTGTGACGAAAATGGCACTCTTACTTTGCTATCTTCGTAAGGCGTTTCCAGTAAAATTATTCAGCATAACAAAATGAAGATTGCAGTGCATTTAAATGAAAGTTTATACAAGGTTACCATGAAGAGACATTCTGTGTAGAGAAATTACAAATTTAATAGTACCTAATGAGTACGGGCGAGACAAAAGTTCATGAATGAAATTATTTTTCCCTCTTGAACGAAGAACAACAAAACTTAGTGCTTTTCTAGGTTACATGTGCACATATTATCTATGCGAAGTTGAATTGTGTTCTAGCGAATAATTGATGAGGCATTGACATTTATTGCTATACTTGATCAGGCATCACCGAAGGAGAGGCGAAACTATTCAAGCTGAAACTTTGCAATTTTCAATGACCAAGCACCAAGCCCTTCTCTATAATTTTATGAAGAGCACATTGATATATGCTGATTTAGGTATCTACAAGAAGCTGCGAATTTAAATTTAACAAGTTTTTCTGCTCATCCGCTCCGTCAAATTGTCATTCTTTTTCATATGCATGCTAATTCACAACGAGTCTTGCACATTATAGTGGACCCATACGATGTCTTGTAATTAGTAGCACTTACTAGTTTTACTAAGCAGTGCTTGAGAGAATAGATTTTATTTAAATAATTAATGGCATAGGAGGTTTTGCTGGTGGCGCCATCTGGACAAAAACGATATCAAGCCATTTCACGTCAGTTTCAACATTTTTGAAATGTAACGCCACTAAACATTTCGAAACCGGCAAAACGCGGATGGATTCATTCCTCAGATTTGAGTGTTTGGCTTAGTCTCGTCGCTACGCCAGCCCTACGCTGCTTCAAGCACACGTGCCTGCAACCAGGCCTTCAACGTGGTCCTAAGGCAGCTCACTCAATTGTGGCTGTTGGGAGAAAAAGAAAGAAAGAAGGAAATATATAAAAAAACGGGCAGTGCACTGTATGGCGCATCATGGCCACATGCCCGCTAGTCAGCAAGTTGGGCTATTCTGCCCCGGATTACTGCAGATAAAGATTCCAGAAATGTCATGGGTGCCTATTTTTGTTCATAATTGACTCCAGTCCTCCCAGTTCCCAGGCTCATACGACGATATCTGGAAACTTGTTTTCCCCACGGGCTGACGTGCTATGGCTTTGGTAGAGTGCTGTACATGCCTTATTCTACGCGACGCCTGTGGAGCGATATGATTAACAGCAAACAATCAGCGAGCCTTTATTTCCCCAACTGCAGGGAAAAGTGCTGATGGCTGCGTGACCTGTATAGCATTCGGAGCCGGGCGCATCAAACCGAATGTCACGTGCTCTGACGCCCAGGAAAGTTTTTAAACACTTGATTTCCAGTATCTGGTCTTCTCATAGAAAGATATAGCGTATTTACCCGCGTAAAAATCGCCCTTGCATAATGCTGGAACACCCACATTGCCCACTTTCTTTTTCGGGACGTAATCGTATCCTTGAAAATTACTGTAGTGATTGCAATCTGCGTGTTGCGGTACATGGCAGCAGATGCGGCAGAGTTTCGTGCCATTTTTTTTTTTGCGAAGCCGTTCTGCAATTACAGGCGCAACTGCGCACGTATTATTACGATATCACCGAGCGATGCTCAAGAGCCGCCGCGAGAACCACGATGAAGTTTGTCGGTGCCCTTCGCGTGAGCGAGCGTCAACCTGGCTGCCTGGCTACAGTGTAAATAGCGCGTGCATAGCCTCCATCTTCTGTGTCTTTCAACATGTAACAATATGATATAAAGTCTCCGAATCCAGCACACAAAAAAGAGAGAAATACCATGGACAGCGTGAAAATGGCGAACAACACGTGCACAATTTAGGCAATTTAGACTGATGACTTTTAGAAAGAAGTAAATTTGGAAGTAATCTATTATTGCAGCTCCTGCTTCTGTAGAGCGTGTGATATTATTCCAAAGGCCCGTGTGAGGATATGTCATTGGGCGCCTGCATGCGTCATGGGGAGGTAGAGAAACTGTCCTTCGGGAAACCGACGACAAACGGCTGTCGGCGAAACTTGAAAGAACACCTTTGGGCTGTGGGCAAGGCTATGCGCGAGTGCTTGCGATGGTCACTGTGATCATAACGCTTGCGCAATGAGTGCTAGCCGGGGTGAGTGCGCGTACATTTCCCAATGCGTACATTCTGCGCTACCGCTTCCTTTATCATTCCGCTGTACCGCGGCTCTGAAACTCGAATGACGCGAGCTCCAATACCATACGAGCGGGCTCTCTATAGAGTGTACACCCGTGAGAGTGTGCCAGGTGCGCTGGAAGTCCGCATGATTTCTATCCCAGTAAAACAGTCGAACCACGTGTACTATACCAACTATTATATAGGCGTTCGCGAATAGTACCTTTTGAGACCAATCGAAAACTGGCAATGACAAATCGAATCCAATAATGATCATTCCATTCGACAACCGAATCGAAAAGCCCATAAATAGATACGTTATACAGATTGCGCACACCCCTACTAGTATTCTAGCAGAATTTATACCCCTACTGGGATTTACAGCTTCTGTCCCGCGATAGATTTCCACGACTGCAATATATTTGGGTAAAAAGCCAAATAAGTGGACATCAGCAATTTACAGACGGCAGACGTTGAAACAAACCCATATAATAAACATTTCTTTTTGTGCGCACGTGCGCATATTCATCATGTCATTGAGTGACACTTATCAGTTAAATCATAATGTCTTCTTTTGCTCCTGTTTTTAGCTGCAGCGAATACAGTGACACGCAAGCAGTATTATTTGAAAATTATGGGGTTTTACGTGCCAAAGCCACTCTCTGGTTATGAGGCACGCCGTAGTGCAGGACTCCGGAAATTCCGACGACCTGGGGTTCTTTAACGTGCACCTAAATCTATGTACACGGGTGCTTTTGCATTTCGCCCCCATCGAAATGCGGCCGCCGTCCCCGGGATTCGATCCCGCGACCTCGTGCTCCGCATCCCAACACCAGTATTATTTGGGTTGCATTCGTTCCTTCGCGTGTTCGCTTGTCGAGTTTTTCATGAATTTGAAAACTTTCTTAAGCGGCGGGTGCAGATCAGAGGGGGATGATTTCTCTGTAATATCATAACTGAGGAACGCATAGTTGGGGTAAGTGGTACACGAGGAGGTGCAAAGAACGCAACTGCAATTGTTTGCGTGTTCATCTGTGCTAAATGACATGAATAGTATCCTTCTAGAGTTTCTCTTAAAGCCGTTCGCAAGCCATCAGTGAACCAGAAGGCTTAAGGCACATGCACGACGGAATAGGAAATGAACCCGCACCATTGCTGGCTTGAGGTAATCAGGCACGACGAGGCAATCCCGGTTTTATCACGTGACTTCCTTTCCGGGAGTGCTGCCGCTTTGTGCCTGGGCCGTACGCACTGAAATGTCATTAGTTATGACAACTCTATTTCGGCGCCAGAGGATACCGATAACAAGCATTGCAAGTGCTTTGGCCGCATGCTTCGAGACGCCGACGACTGCCAAAAACCATTCTGCCTGCACACGACGTCTTTCGAAAAGCAGAGAAGGCAACGTCGTGTGCCACGCGAGAAGGGAAGCAGGCCGCAGGCGGAGAGTGAGGAGGCTATCCAGCTGCGCCCGCTCAACCCGACCTTTACGTGGATAGAGTCTCCTCACCTGCCTTCCTTCCTACTTCTGATGCATTTTTGATCATGAGGAATTGTTAGTTTGGGGCAAGGAGACATGCTTCAGCGCCGTTGCCGGGACTGTATACCGCACAACGTGAACATTTGAACGGTTCCATGGTCAGGCAGAGCAACGAACAGTCCGCATTAATGGAGGTACACACTAACACATATACTAGCCCACGTCAACGCTGCGTAGCTTTGGCGATTGCAGGAGTCGGTACTGTTGCACCAGGACACGACCGATGGCCTAGGAACATTTGTTCGCCAACCAAATAAACGTTCATGATCATGCATTTTACAAACAGTTTAGAAAAAAAAGAGAAAAAGAAAAGCCATTGTCCTCACATTCACTACATCTGTTTCGGGAGGCCCAATAGTTCTTCAGATGACTACACGCAAAGCCTTTCCGTCGCGCATGTACATAAAAAGCACCCTTTATGGCTCACTGCAAGGCGAGCAAAAGAGTCGAAGTAATGAAAATGACCTTGCTGGGGCGCTTCTGAACGCAGGAGAATACGCATTAGGTCACGTGGCACATGTGGTCGAAACAAAGCTGGTTTAAGCGGGGCACACGACTCTAATTTCTGTGCACGTGCATGTGGTCCGGGATAGCTTACAAAAAAACTGCGACTTCTTCGAACCTAACCGTACCGGTGACAACCTTTCTCCGGGAAGTCACTCGACTAACCAACTCTTTTTTTTTTATTTCGGCACTCTGTCGTAAATTTTTCGCTGTTCAAATATACTCAACTATCTCTGCCCAGTATCTCAACTATACTCTGCCCCTTCTCTTTTATCCCCACTCCTCATCCACTGCTGACCGGTGTTCAGGTGTTAGCAGAAAGCGCTAGACATTTACTGCGGTCTATAGCAATTTACTTCGCTTTATATTTATGTGTTTAGAGGCATAAAGCTACATGTAACATTTCAAGCCTAGAACCTACCTATAGCGGGCGCGTACTTTACAGAACGCTAAACGAAAGGGAAATTATGAAGATGCCACACACTGGCGAATCGGTGTATGGGAAGCTATCTGGATTGGGTACCATTAACGTAAAACTATTCGAATATGTTTATTCCAATCGCCTGACGTCAAAGTTGCGTTACCACCGACGCAAGCATCGGGCTTATGCTTATCCAGTTTTCCCGCAATCGCGGTCGTATAGCCGTATGGTTTCCTTGCCTTCTCACGTCATCCTTCCCCCAACCCCACCTCGGTGTCCAGCACGCCTCTCCTACTCCCTCCTCTCTACAGTTCTATCGACGTCCCGTCTGCACTCGCACGTTAGTTGAAAGCAAGCGCTGCAGTTTCTGAAATGCTTTGGAGAGTAGTTACGGATAATTGCAGCTGTCAGAGGTTAATTGCGATGCCAGACGGCATTGTGCACATTCGACGTGGTATGTCCGAACGAGTTTTTCTCGTCGCCTTTCCTCAGTGACCAGCTCCTGTCATGTGTACTACCCGCAAACAAGTTGATCATCAACGCCACTCAAGGTTTCTGTCTTTTTTATTACAAATGTGGTGTTTCGCCAAGGTAGTGAGCACTGCAGTCTGCAGACCATCTACCAAGACGTTGTTTGAAGCAGTGGCCCGCACTCACACGGCAGCCACGTGAAGAACGACAGTGACATCAGCAGCACTGTACATACAGAAAGGTTCGACCAAACAATTGTTGAAAGTATCAGCGGGGGGAAGGCCACCACGCACAACAACAAGACAACAATGGTACCAGGCACAACACGACCTGCGCAGAAGGGGGAGGGGGAATTTTCCTCAACAACTTCCGATGAACTGTCGTAGCGTTGAAACAGGGACAGTCCGGAGAATGCTGCGACGGCGAAGGCAGATTTACCCCCCTTTTGCTTTACATGACTGGGTGGTGTCGCCTGGTGGGAGCATCTGAATTACACCGAAGCTAGCGACAATGATACCCTCCCACTAGTTCGCTTTAGGGCTGTAAGCCCTGCGTGAGCTGCGCGCTTGACAAATGTGCATGATGTTTATTTTTCAGAAATAGACCAGACGTACCCTACCGTCAATTGAAGTTAAATTTTTTCGGTTTCTCTGCAAGTATACCGCCGTGCCTAGCAGTACCGTTTCCTTTCCGTATCAACCCGGCTTTTCCCACTACCGAAGTCTCCCCATGACCAGAGCAATAGTGTCAGGGGTGTTTTCACTCATTTGCAACTGCGTGCTTCTTCTGCACACTTATTGCCTTAATTCACGCTACCATTCTATCTGCATTCCTTCTAGAAGATTGCACGTAAGCACAAATGAAGGCGATGTAGTTCCTAAGATCACCTTGCCGGCGTAATCCGGTTTTCCGTGATGGTGACTATATTAAAGGACAAACTAAAGATCTTTAATAAACTGTCGCGCTTCCGTATCAGCCTGCCAACAGAACGCCACCTTGATAGCATAAGGCCTATGCATTTCCATCCATGACGTCATTCTACCATGCCCGACCGCCATAGAATCCAAAAGAAAGCTCCTATATGTGAGCCACGGTAATTTTGGCCTCTTCAGGACTCGGCGGAGGCTTCGAGGAAACAGCACCACGCTGTTCCCTACAGCATTGCGCGCCGGATTAGGCATGCTGAGGAAGGTAAAACGGCCAAAGCCCAATAAAAAAGTTAAGAGCAAGCCAAGATGGCTTCCTAGAAGCAGCATCTAACCAAATACGCCATAGTTACACCGTCGTCTTCACACATATTCGCGTGCACCAAGTCAGCCCTCGAGTAGTGCTCATTTCTTTAAATATTGCCTCTCTTTTCTATTCTGAGGTATGCAATCAAAGAGACCTAGAAGTGGATGAATATAAAAAAAATTTCGAATTCGAATGGCCAAGCCCAGACGCATATATTGACAGCAAAAATATTTATTTTTACCAACTGGGTAACAAGCATCTACCGACTAGGACAAAAACGTCAGCTTTCGGCGCTGCCCCGCTGAAAAAATATTTTGAGTGGCAGCAGCATATTCTATCTTTGTGGCCAGGTTTTGGGTGAGGGGCGTACTACAGAAGAAAGTTTATTAATGCATGAGGGAGCTCTGCCCCTATAGGAAGGAATATTCTTGGCCGTTGAAGTGAACACACATGATTCTGGACTCTTCTTTCCCCGCAGCCACTTTCGTGAAGAGAGTGAAAATCGGCATCAAACATAAAGATTTTGCTTCCTGCTATACGATCAGGGATCCTACAGGTCTTGCTTGCCACTGCTAGGTGTCGAAGTGGAACTGTATCAGCGGCGTTCTTTTCTTCATATTCACTCTCCGAAAAGTAAATATAATTTTATAAGGGCAGAATAAATGTTCCTCACTGCAGTCTGCGTTAGGGGAATGACGGCACGCATAAAGGAAACCATGTTTCTGACAAACGCAAGGTTGTTTGATTAGAGGGAAAGTGGTCATAGAAATCATGGACTTAAATTTTTCTAGGAGCAATTAGGCCCCAATTCCATGGTAAGCATAGATGGACTACTGTTACAATTATCTAAGGCACTATTGTCTTCTCATTATTGTCGTGTCATGCAATTACGTCAGATGTGTGCGGTATCAATGTGTAACGGTTAGCACGCTGGACTATATATGAATCTAGCAATCCGAGTTCAAATCTCGGTGAGAGCTTTTTTCTTTCCGTTCTCCCAGGGCATCAACAGTGCTTTGTGAGCGGCAGCCGCGTTGCTTGAGCGTATTTCGAATCCGGCGTGGTCTAGTGATTCCACGTCCGGCCACTAAAACGTACGGACTTGTTTTTCATGTGCTCCAACTGGGCGGTGATAGCGGCCCTGTTTAGCCGCAGAAATACGGATGATTCCACGAAATGGAAGACAACCAGCACTGCCAAGTGTTACTGCCTCATTTGCGAGAAGCTCGAGTTGATTTGAACGGCCCTTTTTTTTTGCATGGTGACCTACGAGCAAAGCCGAACAGAGTTGAAGACTACCGGGATGTCTGTTTTAGTTGGTAATTGCTACCTGAGGTTGATGTCTTAGGACTGTTTCATATAAACCATTTGTGGGCTCTTGAATTCAAGAACCATGAAACCATGAAGTTCTTGGCCACTGTGAACGATTCTGTTTAATGGAGAAAATGTCTGGTAGTAGACCAGAGTAACCAAGATGTCCGAGTAAAAATCCACTCGTTTCTATACCTAATGCGACGAATGACGACATTCGTATGGCCTTTGAGTCATACGGCGAAGTAATGGAAACGACAAAGGAGAGCTTCCGTGCCCTTGGTATTTCTGAAAAACCAGAAATTCGACTAACGATATTCCTTGTTGAATACGTGTCGCAGGTGAGCCTGCTCTCGCAGCTATTGCAGGCAAGGCGCCACTTTGATTCCGCTGCCAAGTAAAAAGTGTATATGCGCCACCCCTGCCGACTCTCCCGATGTTCACGGTGCGGACAGCCTGGTCACATAGAAAGACATTCAACAAGAGCAGAAACTACTATAGAGCCCAGTGGCCCAATTGACTGTAGCGCACCAAGCGGATGTAATTAACATCTGCCGGTTTCGGTTTTGGACGCGCGCGTGTTGAACGCTATAGCTAGCACACGTAGCGCTGGCTGCGCTAATCGGCGCGGCAGCTTTTTTCTTTTTCTGCTGCTCAACCGCGCGAGTTCCATGTACGGAATCGTTTTGTTTAGTACAAAACATTGCGAACGATCTTTACAAGCCTTCATCGCATCTCTGACACGTGCAATTTCATAAAGCAGATGCAAGATGCCTTGTGAGTGAGGAAATGTTTATTTTGCTCGATATAAGTGCTCGTTCAGGGATTTTTGTGCTTGCATATGTCGTTGTGGTACAAAGTAAGCTGCAGTAGTTCTCGTACGAAGCTCCACGGACGGCATCAGCTGAAAAAATTGCAAGCAATCGTTCATTTGGCATTAAAACCTTGTATCAATACTGCATGTAGAGGCGAAGCGTGCGAAAGTGTTAAATGGGCAACATTATATACAAACCAAAGCAATTTGCTTTTCCATACACATGGTGTACGAAATACCCAACTAAACCCAATCATTACCATAAAATATGAAAACATCTGATTTGCAAGCATTGCCCATTCACTGTCATTATTCACTGCATTTTAAGAACACAAATGCACGAGAAACAGCGCGTGTCCAAAGCAACTTGTCCTCATCCAACGCTATACTAATCCCCATTCTCAGAGGTGGCCACGGCACAGGCTCTCATCCAGACCATGCTAGGCGCTGGCAAAATTCCTTTTGCTCACACTCAAAACAAATGCGTGGTTGCAAAGCCTCTTTTCAATCGTTTGATGAATTTTGATGTTCTTGGTTTTTGAACTCCTCGGCGTCATCTTTTGCGTGTTCTGCTGCCGCAGGAAACTGAGCGGCCAATTGGCAACGTAGGTGGTGCAGTGAAAGATTTAATAAATTTTACGGAATGAAATTAAAAAAAGGAAACTGGCCACCAATAACAACAATACAATCAACTGAGGTTATTTTCTACCCTATGAGGCCACACGTATGGCACTCATTGACACAGATTTACCTTTGATGACCTTCCTGTATGCAATAAATGTGTCGATGCATTAACGGTCCATTGCTTGTCTTTTGGTTATGGGAAAGTAGTAGCTCAATGAAAAAAATACTTTTCCCCAGCATAGAGAAAACACAGTGCCCTCCAACCGGAAATTTTTTCGGCATTGAACAGACATTTGACAGCAAGGTGGTTTAAACGTTTTAAAAGATGCTGGCACATTGCACGTTATCACAGCGTGGTATGCGTAGGGCATTCTCTTACCAGAGAAGGCTGCCGAAATAACAATATAGTTAAGCACGTGCCTCCCAGCTCCTATGGATAAGTGCTCATTGGTGAGGTGCGAGTGCTACTACTATTCCCTCGTTTAGTACATCATTCCTTGGTAATAGAACTTTTGTGTTCATAGGATACACAACAAATCATTGCCATTATTTTATTACCTGTATATTTTTCGCACCTTAAAAGGAAATATTTTCAGGCCACTCAGAGCCAAGTTCTACCATTCACAAATGTGATGCGCGACCTCGCTGTTTCACACGTTCTACCATAGATAATTCAAATCCATTTTTTTAGTATTTGCTTGGCGCTCATTGGTCATATCTCGCCGTTGCGGCAATAAGATGCATAAATGATGATCATCGAGCAAACCGTATTCAATAAGGAAAGTATCCCCTCGGCTGTCCTTTAGTCCTGCCTCTTCTCCTCCTCCCCTGCTGACCGCTGTTTAGGTGTCAGAAGACTGCGCTAGGCTGTTACTGTTGAAAGGAGTAATTTCTTTCATTTCATCTTGTTTTATCTATATATCTATCTATTTACATAAATAAAGAAATATAACCCATTCTTACAGGCTCAAAGCTATAAAATTCATACCGATCCTAAGTGTGAAGCATTGCCGTTCAATCCATTGTTCAGCAGGCCCGTACATTCCAAAAATCTAAAAAAAAGTAATCCGAAGAAGGAAACACAAAAAACCTAGTTGACGGTGAGCATCACTCAAGATTCCTTCCCTGTCAGTGTCAATCTGTCTCATTATTCACGGTGTGTACGTTATTCCGGCAAAGTAGTAAGCACTGCAGTCAACGGGTCATCTGAGACCGAGACGGATTTCGAAGAACCAGTGGTGGCCCGCATTCACGCGACGGTCGAGTCAAAAGCGGCAGCGACGAGCCCGTGGCACTGAACAGTTTACATAGAAAATGGTTAGGCCGAGCCTTTCTTGAAAGTATCAGCAGTGCCAAGGCCACCGCTCCAAGAACAAAATGACAATGGTGCTAGACAGCAGCCGTTCTGAAAAGAAGGGGAGGGGGAGTCATTTTAGACAATTACAGCAGATCACCTGCCGTAAACGGGACAGAGTACAGCACGCTGTGACGGCGAAGAGCCGATCTTGTTTTTTTCTATAATGATTTATTGGCATCTCCTTTCAAATGGGGTATTGACGAATAGTCACCTATCCGCCCAGATTTATTCATATAAGCTACACATCTTTTTCTTTTCATCATAGCACATTTGTATACGCCTACTCAATCTTTTATTTTTCTGGTTAAAACTGCTCAGTCTACCTTGTACCGTTGCCCATGGTTGTGATAGATTCCGTCGAATCAATCTCTTTCCTGCTTTTTTTTCTACCAATATTTTAAATCTAAAGCTCTCTAGCTTATCTCGTCTGCAGGCCGGTTGACGCTTCCAAGAACTTCTGGAAGTTGTACGTTGCCTACCAGTCTCACTATTCTAAACGTAGCTGAGTTACAGCGCGTGGTGGGAGAACTCGAACTACGCGCAAGATGGCGGCCGTCATGCCTTCACCTTTTTTTTTATTGAAATGAAAATAAAAGAAAGAGACGTAGTCACCTTATAATGGTGACGGCTACTCCCTTTCTCATAGCGGAAAGAGCAATATAAAAAAAATATGTTGGAAAATGAAAAAAAAATGGCTGTGGCTTAGGTAAGGTTAAGCCCAGGATGCGAAGCATACTAGCCTTTATTTTAGTTGTTGAACCACTGTTTAGCCTGGTGAACTGCTGTTGCTTGGCTATATTTGGTTCGGCTAGACGAAGAAACAACTCATGCATTACTTCTTCGCCTTCAAGAGTGGAACGCGACAGCGTTCCCGTCGACCCGCCAAGGGGTGTAAGACAATGGGCTACAGGGCAGCGACTACGCGCCCCGCATTGGACGCGGTGAGCGTCGAGCAAAGCAGCGTTCGGCGCGGCAACGAAATGTGCGCCTGAGCAAGAGACGCACGCCTTAGAAACAGCGCGTTTCTAAGGCAACACCGCATTCACTAGAGGCGCTTTTGTACCGCTTTGAAGCGTTGTACTCGTGGCTCAGTGGTAGCGTCTCCGTCCCACACTCCGGAGACCCTGGTTCGATTCCCACCCAGCCCGTCTTGCAAGAGTTGAGCCAAAGCCACTTCTCCTCTGTCGTGACGTCACGGTGTCACGTGATTTCATGGTCACCGCCGCGCCTGAGGAGCTGGGTTGAGCCCTCGTAATATGCTTCGCATAAAAAGAAAGAAAAATCACTTCATAGGATGAGAAAGCCACAGCACATTCCTATACGCCTATGAACGTCACAGAGTAAAAGTCAAATGCAAGTTGCACCACAATGAGCTCATAAACAGTCACAAACACACACAAACGGCCATGATGTAGACTTCGATGAGCATATAAACAGATGAGGACTTACAGTGTTGAAATAAGTACGCACAACAACAAAAAATCTATAACACGTATTTTGCATAAAGGGCACCAAACACGCGACACAGGAAACTATGATCATACGCTGTAAGTTGTTACGTGCCCTCTATGGAGCGTTGTAACGCAAGAATTTTTTAAATTGTTTCATTAATAGCCGATATAAAAATATTTCACTGTCGTAAAACCGTGATTTCCTGAGGCGAACGTCACAGTCAACACAGACACTCTTTATGGCAAATCAGTTCTGCGGAATCCCGTAAGGTGTAAGAAGTATCCTGAAACGGGAAAATTTTTTTCATCCACCCTAATATAGCATGAAGCTTCAAAGGAAAACCATGCGGGTTAATCAGAAAGGACGCTTCGCAGGTGAGGATAAATTTGTCCTGGTCCGGGATTCGAACCCGGAACAGACGCCTTTCCGGGCGGTCGTTTTATCATCGGAGATAACCAGGAGGCTAGCAGATCGCCGCACAAGGCACAATTGTCAGCACAATTGACAGCTAGATGGGCAATCGAGAACTGAAAGCAATTTTACCGTTCGTAGACACTAATGCACTGGCACCCCCTTCCAAAAAACAAATAGTTGCACATATGAGACCAAGTGGTCACTGCAGCGCTTTTACTTAAAATGTTGCTTTAAAAGATTACTTAAAAACAAGCGCATTTGACCAGATATATTTAATATTTCATAGCACGTAGATCTTCATCACTCGCACATTCTTGTATTTACTTTTTCTTGTGCTTGAAAATCTAGATGCTCTGTATAAGAGAGTAAACTGAAGAAGGCTTACTGGAAAGACACCTTCGTTAACATTTCTACGCAGTGAGGCTGATAGAGACTTGAGATATGTTTTGATCTGCGGCTGATAGGAGATAGAGGTTCTAGCGCTAACGTTAGCAGAAGTTCTTTGCTGCAAAACGCGGTGATAGACGATGCTCGGAGAATATAGAACGAAAATTCCACAAGTCAGAATATGGCACCGGCCAACGGCAAACAGTGCTGTGCGAAGAAAAAAAAAACTTTGTCTATTTTTTCACATCTCATTTATTACCTAAGAGTGTTTGGTGAACATGCCCTTTTCGCTCGTTGCCAGGACTCTAGTTCAACGCGTTGTGAAGATGAGGACAAAAAAGGAGACCTTTTTTTCCTCGTGTTTACTACGCGCCCAGCTAATGCCATCCAAGATGAACTAAAGAATCCATTTCGCCACAGTTGTCGAAACTGCCAGTGTGCAAAAGCGAAAACGAGGGCGTAAATGATTTTCTCAAGAATCGGTCCACGCTGGAGGACATTTCACGGTTGTGCCAGGCGTTGGGTTGTGTGCACAACGCGAAAGGACAAAGAAAGAGAGAGAGAGAGAGAGAGAAAGTTGCAGTGAGCAGAATGCGCGCCCAGCTTCCCAATCACAGGTAAAAAAATGACACAGTCGTTCTAGGGAGGGTTTAGGTGGGTTCGTAGAACTAATGTCGTTTTAATGAATCAACACGGCTTCAGGGGAGTATGCTCCTTTGTTGGTCAGACACAATGAGAGCTTGAGTGCCAAGGGAATATTGAACCGGGACCATGGTTTTGCTACACGAAAGGATAGATTGCACCCTGCTACGGCTGTTAACACTGACGTTGATGCCGCCACATCGTTTGCCCCTGAACCTTGCTTCCAACGCCGGCCAGAGGATTATACGATTTACCCACACCATATCTGTTGCAATAAATGAGGCATCTTTTTTTCGTTAAAACGTGTGCCGCTGATTACGCATTAAAAAAAATTAAATTTCTTTGTAAATTACGGCTCTACGGCGAATAACAGATACGCTACGCCTTCTTAGGCTACTGTGAAAAAAAAATCAATTATTCAACACCTCATAACATCTTTGTCTTTGGAGAAGTATAAATGGCGAATTTCAAGGCCATCACATTTTAATGCACACTAATTTTTTTAACGGTATTTAATATAGAGCCTGATTCATGAAATTTATCATCGAATTTACACTGTAAATCCAGGCAATATCGAAAACAAGCGCTGCATGTATTTGCATGCGTATGCCATACAATATGCATATGAGATGCATATTTCGTGTTGCTTTTGTTCCACGCGCACGTGCGCCCCGACGAATAAGACGCACTGCTCCGGTGTCTCGAGTTGTCCGCTCAACTTACCGGCGCTCGAGTTGTTTTTATAAATATACATTTTACATAACCTTCAGTATTCAATCCATCGTCAGGGTAACAATATGAAACTGAAACGCCCCGTGAAGATTTTTGAAACTGAACGTGTCGGCCAATCGCGGCGCCTACAGATACGGCACGCTTTGCCTGGCAAGGACATGCGGCTGTGTGTCGGGTCGGGATTTGCTGCGGCGTGCTGTCATTCAAACTTGGTCCCACATTTGTTTACAGGGCGTTGACGTTTGACTCGAAGCTGGAAGCACTTAGTCTCCATGTTGCCTGGATATGGCCTTCAACTTAGCTTACGAATATCTCAAATTACGTGCGATTGTTTGCATTTTGAAAAAGAAAGTCGCGTTTCATAAATTGTGACGCCCTACACGTTTTTCACATGAAGAGCTGCCCGCAAAATATACACCAAAACCTAATCAAGAATTTTTAGTAATTAGTCTTTTGAGAGTAACCAAACCTGCTGAAATGTATTTACGTCTCGTCGTACACCTTGTATGTAATGACGACAAGCTCCTTACGGCCGCAACTTTTTTATAGAAAAATGCCACCTTGCTTAGCCACGCTCAAAACGCCTGAAGTTAGCAACGAATGCTTCGAGTTATGAGCGCGCTGCGTTACTAATTCCAGGCAGTCATGCACAGTGGAACACTATGAAAATTGCATCATTTTGCACTTGATGAGCAATAAAATATAGCGCAGGGAATAGCCGAAAGCCACGTTTCTTTGGTTGCGTCAAATATATGAAGCTGTCGTATCCATTGCAGCCAAAGTAATTTCTCTGTTTCTCTTCTGCTTTTGTTGTAGCGCTTGAACCACTTACAGGAGCGGCAACGCTAACCACCTCCAAGTGCATTGCAGCTTTGAAGTTCATAGTTACGTGGGAGTTGCACCCAGTCATCGATTGCTGCGCGGATTAAAACAACGTCCCAGAAAAGCTTCACGGCGGCATGATATTTCTCTGCCATTCTTATTCATTGAAAGAATCTCTGGTATCAAGAATGCCAGCATTCGCCTTCTGTTCGGCCATACACACATCCACTGATGTTTTGGATATTTATATTGACACGTGTACTTGTTTGTATTCATCGCGCGACACGTTTCAGC
This sequence comes from Dermacentor albipictus, assembly GCF_038994185.2. Lineage (NCBI taxonomy): Eukaryota > Metazoa > Arthropoda > Arachnida > Ixodida > Ixodidae > Dermacentor > Dermacentor albipictus. The sequence goes on from NC_091826.1 coordinate 81,719,968, forward strand.
ACCTAACAAATGTTGTGGTAACGCGCAGGACGCGTCTGCATGTATCGGAAGTTTCTGGAATGTTATCGATGCTTCCATCCGCTGTCTGTGACCAGGCCTGTGTAATCTGATCGCATGTGTGCTCGACGCGAAAAATGTAGAACTTTGTAAAAGGCACGCGGGTCCTAGCGATTACTCTGGAACATTCGACGACGGATGTGTAAAAGCGGACGCGCTTGACCCACTGGCCAGATTTTTGACGATCGCCGACCGTGTTCGCCGGTATCGTTGTGCAATAAGTGTAGCCTGTTTTTGTGGGCACAGGTTCGCCGAGTAAAAGTTAATTTTGTCTTTCACAGTGTTGGTTCTGTGTTCTTAAGGTCACCACCGCATGACAATATAAAAGAAAAACCGCGAATAGATATTGTAATTCAAAATTATTTAGGACGTTTATAATAAAAAAAACTGGAGTATTGCAAACTCGATCAGACATCCTTCAACGAAACGGCGTTCCATGAAAAAGAAAATATAAGCATGTTTCCGTTGTGTTCCAACGTAGACATTTCCCGTGTGACCCCAAGGAGCGCAGTCATCTCGCAGTGACATATCGTCTCATTATGGCGAACATCTGTTTCCTCCTTTCTCTTTGACCCACACCTGCCGCGGTCACTTAGCGCCCGTGTCCCGTGCACAGGGGTCACGTTAAAGATACGCTGGAGGTCAGAATTAATCAGAAGACCCCACTACGCCGTACGTCCCAATGTAATCGTGGTTTTGGCCCGTAATTCGCCCGGACGCATTCATTATTTCTTTGTCCCAGGTGACTTCGTATACGCGAGAACATTTGTGAAGATCGAAGTGCTTAGCTCAAACAATACAAAATTTTCTTACGAATAACAAATAGCAATGGCGAAACATTCCGCAACGTCAAGAAATGAGTAACATTTTGACAAAAGGACCACAACTACAATCCTCGAGGTGCCTCTGCCAAAACCACGATCAAAAAACGGTCCCATGTCATAGTAGGGGACACAATAACAATTTTAACTCTGGATTTTTTCACCTACCCATGATGCACGGTACACGAGGGTCGATGTGGGTGTGAACCCGCGACATCCTGCATAACTGCTACAGACACCACAAGCCACTGAGCTATCATGGTCTGTAAGAAAGGGCCCCTTCTCGTCCACTGCCGAGGACACATTTTGATGCCGAAATGAGGCTTCAGTCTCCCTTGTTCACAAATGTTTTATAGTACCAGACAAACACCTTCTGCTCTGTCTCTCTGCCTGAACAAGAAATAAGTTCAATTGAGATGACGAGCTCTAATAGAACAAGTAATGACACTGGAGCCAAGGCTTCGACCACGGGGCAAGTCTTCTTCAGGGCAGCTCCTGTTATCTTTAGCAGCGTCTTTATGTGCGCGTATCCCACTCACGCCCAACCTCCAAGGGGGAGAAAGTAGATAATAAGCCTGGACGTGTTGTATAGCAGCTAGCGTGAGAGCACAACAATAACGGAAGTAGGGAAGAGAATCCGTACCAGAATCCAAATCGGCAGGGTCAAAGGGAAATTTGGAGTTCTGACAGAAAGGGCGAACAATGGGAGTTCTGGTTGCTAAGGCTGCCACCAACCGTTACGAGCTGGTACATCCCGTGGCCACGGGGGCGGGGTTTCTGCGACTTTCACCAGCGTTTGCTTAGAGCCCGAACAAGATTGACCACCGGAGAGGGTACGACAGGGAAGACGAGATGATGTAAAAGAATAACATATGTATAATAGATCATTGAAGGTGAGCGATGTCCTCCAAGACAAAAAGTACAGAAACATTCGGCGTGCGTGCTCATGCACGAACGGGCAGAGAAGACCTGGGCATGGCGTCTCGCAGGCGCGTTCTCATGCCCTACGTGACGAGGCCAACCTCTTCCTTGCTTCATGTTAGAGGGCCTTGTCTGCTACAGAAGAATAAGGAGTACAAGTATGTGGATCCCGCGCATTGTGGCAATCCATGTAAAAATCAATTCCTACTGCACTGTAAAAAATTTCCGTAATTATACGGGGGATTTCCGTCATTATACGGAGGACTGCAAGTAAAAAAACGGAAAATCGGTCATTGTCACAAAAAACTGCAAAAACTGCCGTTAAAATACGGAAAGTGCTCTCCGTTTTCAGCTTAACGGACATTTTGCACGTATTATTACGGTAACTGCCCTGTTTTGCACGAAACAGACGGAATTCCGTATTGTTATTATGCGAACATCCGTATTTTCGCGACGAAAACTATACCCGCATGCTGTCTAAATGAGCATGCACTTGTACTCGCAGAGTTCCATCCAAGAACAATTTATTGAACAGGCGAACTGTACACATTGTGAAGACACGTGCAGACTCAGCCTTCTACCGAAAGCTTCAATAACAGATCGTATAGATATACATTGACGCGCACTCTCTCTCTCTCCATATATATATATATATATTATTCGGTGTAAACGCTGTGCAGATTATAATACAACATATATGTGTAAGTGGACGAAGTGTGGTGGATACACGTTCCAATCTCCAATGAAAACAAACTTGCACCGCTCAGCTGCTGCATGGTGCGCTGACAATGACATCGGCGCTGTATGTGCATATATATATATATATATATATGTGTGTGTGTGTGTGTGTGTGTGTGTGTGTGTGTGTGTGTGTGTGTGTGTGTGTGTGTGTGTGTGTGTGTGTGTGTGTGTGTGTGTTCATCAACACCAGGCGAGCGTCTTTGTGGATCGGGCGGCCAAAATTAATTATTTCAACGTCTCGATTCAAAGCGATGGTCCAACATTGAAGGCGCGATCTCACTCTTTTCATCAATGGAACATCCGTGGTCGTTCACGATCATCAATAGCGCGGCCACAACTCGTTTTTCGGTTTGTTGCTCGTCGTCTTTTCTGTACACCTGTATTTTTCTTTCGGGCATAGCATATGCATATGGGCTTAGTAACGCTGATCATATGCGCAAATATATGCGTGTTCTCGCAATGTTCTCAAATTAAGCGCTTTGTAGTTAATAACGCAGCATATATGTTTAAGTGAATGAAGAGCCGGGGACATACGTGCATACGTAAACAAGCTTGCGGCACTCAGGTGCTGGTACACTGGGAATGACATTGGTGCTCTATACGCCAAAAATTGTGCGCACTCTAAATCAGTACCGAAACGCAGGGAGTGGTATAATGACCGTAACTGCGTTTACATTTGGCAATAAATGGTCTCGAAGGGGACTGGCGGCCTATAGATCCAAGTACAACGGTCGGAGGAAATTTTCGAATGCGGCAAGCAATTAACCCAAGTGTCAAAGAGCACTGCTGAACTGCAATGTAGTTGGTTGAACTCATTCCCATGATATTTACAAAATATCTCGTCTCTGACAATAACTGCCCATTCATTGAGACAAATCGATTACGCATAATCTTCACTGTTCATGTGTTAATTCTTGCGGTAAGATGTAATCGCAAACATTTGGTGCTTCATCTTGAAACAAGACCGGTAAGCGCGCTCGTTCTTGTACGGTAGAATCAAGAACGCGAACATGCACCGACATGTATGTAAACTACTGGAAGGTGACTGAAGATGAAGGACCTATTACCGTGCTAGTACTTACTGTGTATACTGTCAAAAAGAAGAAAAAAATATTTCGGAAAGAAAGAATGCCCAGTGTCGAGATGTAACGATTCAAGCTTTATTTCTTTTTGACCTATAGAATGCAACACCACTAGTTCCACGTGCTTTATGCATGGGTAATGTTATGACACAACTCATTATTTAACCGTTCATTACATGCACCAACCCGCCCAAATTATCACTGTACTCGAGCTTATGGACGCATCGCAGTGCACTGCTTTGCACTTCATTGTAGCACAGGGGTTTGCTATCGCCAGTAGCGAATGCTTTGGTTGACCTCCCTGCCTTTCTTCCTTTTGAATTCTCTCTCCCTTTGTATAAAACGCACTAACTTGTGGGAGAGAAAGCATTCTCCTCTTTTAGAATTCAATTAATTGTCAAGCAATTATATTGCAGTTCCAGTAACTAGAGCACAAATGCGAAAACGAAACCGATTCTCTTCGGTTCTCCGCGCTCAGAGTGCGGCACCAGGGGGCAGGGCGCGCTGCGCGTCCGTTGGAGTGGCAGACGGAGATGCACATGTCTAGTCAGCCGGCATTTTTCGAGTCGTGTTGTAAATGTTGTTAATTCGCCGTAAATATCTCTTGATTTGTACTCAAGGGTGGAGCAAGACCCCAAGGAAGAGAGATTGACTCATCGGGAGCGAAGAACAGAAACGATGGATGGTTACGCTGCTTGGGTCTCGGCACGTTCAAATTGGCAAAGTTCCGAATTTGTTGCTGTGTTGTGTCCGCTTGTGCGCTCGTTATTTGCCGTCATCGCTCGGAGATATTTGCGCTGGATGTCTTTCACTTCGTGTACAAAACTCTGCTCGCTGCGGCATCGAAGAAGTTGTCCTGTGTTTGGGTGCACGTATGCGCTTGGACACGGATAGCCTGCTTGCTCTCAACGGGTGTTCAACAGTCTACGCGCGCTGGTAACTTGCTCATGAGGTAAGCCCATTTTAATCTTATTTGTTTTGCATAACGTAGGTGTTAAAATGATGTGTGGTAAGCCGGTTTCGCGAACAGAAATATTGTTTCAAAAGACCACTATGCAACGTCTTAGGGCAAAAATCACGCATGCATGGGGAAAGGATAAAACCTATCTCTTCAGATCGATTCCAGTCGTAGCGCGATTGGCTCGATCGCAATTTCCGTGAGGTACTTCTAACCTTTTGTTCACTCGCGTTAAAAGCGTAGAATAAAACTGTGTTCAGTTGAGCTCTTGTATTGACGCTTGTATTGGCTTGAGAGCATACTGTATCCGATACAAGAACTTCTGTTAAAATACGGAAATAAACGTTCGAGGCAATAGCAGTCGCTCACTACCTGTGATCGTTACTTTCTTGCTTGGGTGCACGTTTTAATTGTGACCGGAAAAAAACGTCTTGCTGCACCGTTTGCGGTGCAACAAGACGTGTTCCTTCGAATGATGTCTGGGCAGTCAAGGCATTCGTGCCACTAAGCAAGCAGTAAACGGGGTATCAGTGCGAAAACATTTGGACATACAAGAGAAGCGAATGGTATCACCATAGACTCTTTTATTTGACGAATAATTCAGTTGTATTACTAAAGAGGAGAGTGGATATGCATGAAAGTCAGATTGTATTGATACTAAGCAAAAACAAGGTAACTTATCATTACTAATCAATCCTTTTCTTTTACTGAAAGGCAAGTTGCTGTTGTGCTGGAGCTGAGAAGAGGTCTGCTGCCTGCAATGGGTCCATCTCTCTCAAGTTATTGCAGTATTATAGCTCTCAAGGTGAGTGGATTTTTTTTTTCTCATAGCTATTTGCCACCTGAATCAGGACCGTTTACTTAGCTGTGTAGGTGATCACTGTTAGTGACATTGGAGTGCTGGTGGACCAGCACTCCTTTATGATTGCAACGCATATGACAGAGTGCAGCTGTGGCAGTATGCAAAGGTGTTAATCTACAAGCCAAATTAGGTTCTTTGAGGTAATATGTTAATATATTGATGACATTGGATTGTGGTCTAGCAGGCGAAAATGCTAAACAAAAAGAAATTTTAATTTGAACTTGGTAAGATGTGCAAGCAATTCAGGCTGTTATACATGAAGTGGGACATTTGTAGATGTCTTCTACAGTGCTGCAGTCCTGAATGGCTTCAGAGTTGAGTGATACCACTATAATTTCTCTGTAGAGCATGCAGCACAGTTTAGCATTGGGGGAGGCTGGCATCAACAGGCGTCTACTTACTGTGAAGTTCAAGTGAGGTGTTACTGTTAGGGTGACTATATATAATTTATGGTTTAATTCTAGTCTTGTGTCAGGCAGACATAGTTTACCCATTTGGTTAAACAATAGAGATGTAATATCTATGTATACAAGTATTACCCATTCATTTATGCCATTTAGACAATGGCAGAAATGCGTGGGTAATACTTGTGTACATAGACAATACATCACTATTGTTTAACCAAGCGGTGCCCCTGCATGCTAAATTTTACAGGGCTATTATTAAGTAATGTCAGCTTTTGTTGTAACATTAAGGCACCTTTTATATTATTACAGATTACCACCATTGTGCACCATCATAGTGTCATATTTACACTAAATGTATTTGACTTTGCTATAAAACCTTGCACAGCGGTGCATCGTGAAATTTTTTTTTATAGTTTCTGGCCTCAGAATGCACTTCACGTTATATTCTTGTTTGCAACAAGACTATAAATGCAGGTTTCTCTCCTTATGTTTTGTGGCACTTCAAACTGCGGCGAGCTAAACCACTGGGCAGCAATACTGGATACGCTACTGCGTGTGGAGCTGTCTTCAAACACACACAAGGAATACATCATTGCTTTTTAGCACAAAATAACGGACACAAGAAAGACGACAGAACAAGGCGCTACTCTCAACTGACATCACTATATTGCGTCCCTCCTTTGTAGACAGCAGAATCTAGAAGAACATTTGCTGTGAACACCAAGTGCAGGAACCACCAACATCTGATCAAAAAAGCACACTCATGCGACAGAATCCAAAAAAGAAACATATTGAGCACTTTACAAGGTTAAAGAAAGCGCACTAATGCGCTGTGACCCCAGTGACTGTATGAAGAAAACTTCTGATAACTCTCTGGCGGTGGTATCACGGCCCTTTTTTCAAAATCGTAGCATCACGAAACATTGCGAACCTAAGCGATCCATACCAACAGGCACAGGTTCCCATTTGGCTCAACATTGTAAAATATGGAAGTGCAAAGCCATGTTTCGTGATACTACGATTTTGAAAAAGTGCTGTGATACCATCGCCTGAGAGTTATCGGAAGCTTTCTTCATACAGTCATTGGGGTCACAGTGCATTAGTGTGCCTTCTTTAGCCTTGTGCAGTGCTCAATACGGTTTTTTGGATCCCGTCGCATGAGTACGCTCTTGTGATTGGTTGTTGGTGGTCTCTGCACATGGTGCTAACTGCGGATGTTCTTCTAGATTCTACTATTTATAAAGGAGCGACGCAATAAAGTGATGTCAGTTGAGTGTAGCGCCTTGTGCTGGTCGTCTTTCTTGTGTCCATTGTTTTGCACTTAACAAAGTATTTATGGATTCACACCAACTAGCCCGCCAACACATTGTGTTGCGGGCACTTCTGAAGTATTGTCTGTCCAATAACCTTGGTGGCATAGAAGCGCCGTCCACTTCTATGCGTTGCTTTCTGTTTCATTGTGGCATGACATCACATTATAATCATAATGTGTATGTACTTTTTCCAAGAGACCCATATTCCTATCCTTGTGTTGTATTTACTGTCGCATTATTTATGTGCAAATGACCAGTGCTCCGAGCTCCATTTTATCGCAAGTAAACTACTGGTACCTAAACAGATCTGTATATCAGAAAACCAAAGCTGAACTGCCGAACAGTACCAAGCGGCAGCCTTAGTGCAGTGTCAAGTAGTCAGATTTTATTGGTCATGCAGAGGTACACAGGATAGCTCTTTATTACTTGCTGAATAATTAAGCTGTGTGAAAACTGAGTATATATGTAGCTTCAACCACATGCTATTGGTCATTGCTCCTGCCCTCATCAAATGTAGAAGATTATCACGGCATTTCCTATTCTCTTTTTCCTTAATACAGTGGGATTACTGCATGCGTAAGTAGGAAACGGATCACATAGGCAATCAAAAGCCAACATTGTGTAAACTTGGAACATTGATTGTACAGTTTGATGACCCAGAATAAGTAGGAATACACCATAAATGATTGACAATTAACTTTTACTTGACACAGGGCTAAAGCATACAGTAAGCATACTGTATGCTCATATGGTGTCACATCAATTTAAATTTTAGTGTAGCTTTACAGTGTACGCTTCTATTGTTGTATTCTGTCAGAGGAATGATAATGTTTCGCGTGTATAGCAACTAGACTGTCTATATACAGAAGTAAAAATGTGTGAACTGTATTTTTTAATGATTTGATAGAATGTGTAGCACAATAAAGCCATACAATCAACGCACAGTGATGTGACTTTCTCTGCACATGTTGCAGGTTCAAAAAAAGTATGGTGGAAGCTGTTGCCAAGGTTCCGACCAGAAAAGACAGCCAGTATAAAAGGGTCCACGCCACTGATCTCTACTACAGGGGATGAACAGCACATCGAGCGCCCTCGACTGAAGCCGGCCTTGTCCCGGAAGTTGGTGCTTGACAACTTTGCGGCAGCACTTTGTTGCACGGGTGTGTAGCATTTCTTCCCCTAACATGCCTGCCTGATGTGCCATAAACTACCCAAGCAGTGTTTCGAGGTGTCCAGAATTTTTCCATTGTAGTGTCTACAGTGTCGCTAACATAAGTGGCGTGCAATGGAAACACTGGTAAATCAGAAAAAACTTGATGTAAAAGAACACTATCGTATACGGGTTCAGATTGTCATAAAAGTGCTTACCAGACATGTAGAGACCTCCTAAAATGTGAAAAACCACAAAGAAAAGTTTTTCGGCAGCAATATTATCTGATCGCACGCACTAGTTAGTCCACCATATGCCCTGCTTCCAGGACAAGCGACTGCATGACATCGCATTTCCACTGGCTTCACCTGCATCCGGTGCGGTGTGCTGCACCCAGCGAAACATGTTAGAAATCAGTGGTGCACAGTGTTTTCTGTCCCCTTTCTCGACGCCTACTGAACACATGTTAAACTGTTTCCAAAGCAGACAAACAGAAGGAAAGGGTTCTGAACACATTGCATTTTAAAGTGGCTGGTACTGGGTAACGCAAGTACTGTGGCATAGTAGATTTGCACCAGGCAACCTGGGTTCCCAAAAAGGCTACTGTTTACTTGCAAATGGCCAACGTATTGTGAGCATGTTGAAGTTCTTTTTTTATTCTCATCGCTTATTTAGCTAACGGAGACAGCTTTCACAACTGAAGAAGCCTTGGAAGCATGAAACACTTCACAAAACCAGCTTCAATATATCGTGTCTGCATCACAATTTCATGGCTGCATGAGTGAACCCTCTGGTTAACATGTAAGAGAGTTCATGATGTTTGCCATGCATTATCCAGTTTATTTACAGGTCAACCCTATCTTGAGATTTAAGCTGATGTTGCGTTTAGAGAAATTATGGCCGAGAGCCAGCTTTTGAGAATACAGATTGAGCTTGACAGATTAAACGCCAGAACAAGTCGTTGAGGATTTCAGATCAAGAATCTTCAAAGGCCAGTTCATTTAGTGGTGTTAATATTCTGCTCGAAGTTGTTGATTGTTACGTTCATATGGTGCCCAAGCATTGCGGTAACAACTTCACTTGGAGTACATAGCAAGGGTGTATTCAATGTAAGCTGCTGGCTTTTTTTCTGTGTTTTCAAAAACTGGTTTCTTGTTCAGTTTAAATTTTCGAATTTTGCATTGTTTATTAGGTGTTGTGTCTTGTTTCCTTTTCCTGCAGCTTCTTAGTTAAACATCTGAATAGTGAACACAACTTGACCTTTTGCTTGATTGCCTAGATTACATGCCCTCGATGCAAAACAATTTCACTTCAAAACTGCTTGTACCACACTGAAAGAATAACTTGAAGCAGCCATAGCCACCAATAACACGCAAGAGATGATTATGAAAATTTTAATATTGTTTTTTGATCTACAGGGTGTCTTAACTATCGTGCACCAAGATTCAGAAATATGTAAATGCGATGTAACTAGACAAAATGAAGGTAATGTTTGCCATCGCCTGGAGATACTCTGATTATATTGTGCATTCTGCCTAATTACATAATTCTTAATTATTTATTAAATATCTCAAATAATTAAATGAAATGTGTCAATGAAAAGTTGTAGAGCAATATGAAAGCCTCCTGATACACTTTTTTGTTACTGTTACTCATTGTGTGCTACATAAAAGTGTTTTTCCAAGGAATAAGCCTGCGAATACACATAAAGTGTCTTGAGTGGCCAGTCATGTGTCAGTTTTGTGGTGCAAAGCCACGAATACAACTTAAATGGGTTCTTTTAAGAAAAAGACTTAGCTCAGCAAATTATCTTTCTTTGTGCAGCCTGTGGAGACAAGGTTTCTTAGACATGGCCGTGGCCCTCAAGGAAGATGCCGAGGCCACAGGCAGTTCCTCCAGTGACCGTGAAAAGGTCCCCTGGGGCACAAGTCTGGTTTGGCACCCCCACCTTTCTCCTGCAGCTTTTCTGTCTACTTAGCTAACCAGGTGGGTCAATGATGGCAAAGGGAAAAAAAGAATCAACAGCATCAAACGCAGAACTTGCTCAAGCTCAATGCATTCTTGGTGTGAAGTTTTTCCCTTATCATTTATCAAAAAAACGGGTAATAAGTATATGATATGGTCTTCATACGGACACCTCTTTCCCACAGAGAATTAGCAGTAAAAAAAGCAGCTTATGAAGGCTTGAATATTAGCTAGGATGATGTGGCATAGATAGGATAATGATTATGAATGTTTCTAATGAAGGCAGTGGTAGTAGAGTGAATAATCAGAGTTTATATACAGATTGAAAGACATTTCGTTCCAATGCCAGAATTTTAAATCATCCCAAATAATTCTTGCATTTTATAGTCTTCATTTTATAGTTCTTGATGCTTGCTTCTTGCTGACATCATTCTTATGCTGCATAATTCACCTGTTATAAATTCCCTATTTCCCCCATTCAAGCAACTTTACATTGATCATAAGAAACCTCGTAGATGAGTTCCAGAAACTTGCTGATGAGATTAGGGGGCGGCGTGTACCCCAGGCCGCTTTCAAGGGCCTCATATCTTGCAAATGTTAGAAATACTCCTGCTAAGCAAGTTCTTGGTGTCATACAAGGTTATTTGCGAATACGAATTTGCCTAAATTTAGAAAACAGCCAATATAAAAAATGTCAAGCGATATCGCTGGCGATACACACACACATTCCAACTGAACTAAATGCAAATAAATATAGCACCAAATGCAGAATCATTGGCATGATGCCATTCTTTCAGTGGAATAAAATCTGTCCTGCATTGTAAATCTGGAATCCTTTATAATCCAGACTACTAAATACTTATGAGGGTTGTAGCGTAAAATATGCATGTATTTATTTCTCGTTTCTTTACTTTAGGACCCGATAATGCTAAAACAGCAGTGAAAGAACTGATATCACAGTACCTAATACTTTATATTGCTCCAGAAATCCGTTTCTCTGCCGATCGCAGCATTCGACACTAAGAAAAAGGCACATAACACTTAGGGTGGTGCTATTCACTTTGATTGTTTGGGAACGAAACCCATAATGTACATGTTATGGCCCTACGTGTCATTACGTTTGAACAACAAAAAGGTTGGGGGTTTGCATTTTGCAAAACTGCATGGAGGTTTTCACTGTGTGCATATAAAATTAGGAACCTTCCCAGCTCATACTAAATGCATTCTCCAAAGCTTTAGGTTATACAGGTGCACTACTTTACACAGAACACACTCTTTTCCCTCGTCACGGCTCACACTCTTAGGCAGAGTTACACCCTTTGAAGTGCCCCTTCTTCCACACAACGATAATTGTCATCTGCCTTTATGCATTTTCTTTCTTTAACGCTGCGAGCCCTGTGCTTTCCAGTAACGAACGGCATGCGCGTTATCAGCATGATAGCATTCCCGACAACAAAGTAGCGGGCGTGGCGTCTTCAAGAAAGGAAACGCATCGAGGCAAATAACGATTATTGTTGTGTGGCAGAAGCGGCACTCCAAAGGGTGTAACTTTGCCTAAGAGTGCAGGTGGTGATTCAGATTCTTCAAAGGTGTTTCATTGTATGGGATGGCACATCGCGCTTCACTTATTTGCAGAATATTGCATTCCAATTGTGTCATATGAGATAAATCCATTAGAGAGCTTTAGCTTGCCCTAAATTTATTACAGCTGTGTACTGGTAAACTGGCCGCAGCTTGCAGTGCTTGTGGAAAAACAATTGTAACTGCCATATTATATGTAACTGCTAGTGCACAGGCATAGGCAGCAGCAATGGTTAGAGTACACTTGTTTCTTCTATTCTGGGGTATGCATCCTCCACCAGAAAGTAGTTTTTTCCGTCTTCCTCTTCTACCATATTGGAATGTGAAATGGGGTGTAATTTGTAGGATATACTCTTGCATAAACTTAATGAGCATTTATTCTCGTCTGTGCCACAGATCATTGTTGCTACCACTGTAAAAGCAGGGTGCCTGTTTACAGCACCCATAGGGAACAATCTGTGAATCTTTAAGGAACAGTAACGATAATGAATAATCGAATAATTTTTAGTAATTTTCAACAAATTTAGCACTCTTTGTTTTCCACTACGGTGTTTTTCAAACTCTAATATTGGCACAAGGTTTGAGTGCAGGATGTCATTTTGTGTGAAAGAGTACACTTGTGCGCATAACACCTCATCGTCAACATTCTGCTGCACAGAATGTCATTAGCTTTTGTATGCATTGGTCACTATCTCACAAACCGGTTGCTCCTTTGTTAGTTGGAATGTAGCATTTATGTAAAGCACATTTGATGTTCTAACAAAAAGCATTGTGCCCTCTTATCCCCTAATTCTCCTCACTTGATGCCTAGTGTTGTAATAGCATGGTTGACACCATGAGAGTCAGTGTGGTGAATAATTGTCTGGTGGAGTAGGGGGTGTACGTTAACTTAAGCAACTTTTCCAGACGACTTGAATCAGTATTGTGGAATGCTGGTTTTTTTTTTCAATCACTGTTACCTAGTTTCACTTTGGTTGTGGCAACAAGTATAATGTAGTTCGCTAGCACTCCTGCCAACACATATAATGTGCAGGCATCTGTGTTGAAAAAAAGACCAGCTAATGGTTTGCCAGGAGCTAAGGTCCATTTAGACCTTTAAATTTTGAACTTACATCGGTGGAAATAACTGGTGAATGAAAGCACACCCAGGAGAACTGAAGCAAGACTGCGAGTCGGCCTAGTTGGAACAAATTCATCTTGAAACTTATTGTGCGCAACAAACAGGGACGAAGAATAGAAGAAACACAAGGACGAGCGCTTAACATTGTGTTTCTTCTATTCTTCGTCCCTGTTTGTTGCGCACAATAAGTTTCAAGATGAGCAGGAGAACTGACCATAATATTTTCTTTCATTATAACACCGCTGAAGCTTTGAACTGCATTTGAACTGGCTTGTTTAAAAAATGACCCATTTCCTTGTTCAAGTAAGACAAAGGTTCCACAGGAAGACAGAAACTTGAAGCCGTCAACAGCAGCATGAATATAAACAGCACTCGACGTTTTGCAATCTTGCACCTGGTTATATTATCCATCCCATTTTTTTCCACAGGCTGTTCTTTACTGTTTTATAGTCATATCCAGTTTAATTTTAATGTCCCTATTTTTTAATATTTGGTTAATATATACTTTCTTCATCGGCTTGCAACAAAATATATATTCATAATGTGCCTTCATTTACCATTTGCAGTGATCTTAACCAGATGCATCTTGATACAAAATTTATTTTCCTTAATTCTTCGTTTTCCTTTTTCAAAAGTGCAAACTGTTTATCTTGATACCTATTTTGTCTTCTGGGAAGATTGGTTCTACTGGATTAATGACTGCATACATGTGTACATCGTTTTCTGTTTTGGTCACCCCTACTCTTGGCAAGTACTGACAGCATTGCTCATACCCGCTCCATCACGATCACCACTGCTAAGCACACCCTTCCTTCCTTTATTTTAACACTTTGGCTTCTCTTGACCTATTATATGCACCAGTTACTTCTCCCCCAATGAGGCTAGGGGCCAGTGAGATATGCACAATCCCACAACACAGCCAAGGAAAACATTTGCTACCCTAATGACAAGCACCTATGTCGAAATGTTGGCTACAGCAACATCCCTTGTGCCAGCAATGTTGATCTACTTACATGTTTTTCTAACACAGAAGTTACTGCTTTCTCGTGTTCTGTGATTAAACTTTTTTGCCGCTTTCTTTAGGATGGATATTCACGAAGACTATTTGTTTCTCCTAACAGCAGCAAGTTTATCCTTGCAAGTGTTTGGAGTCAAGAACAACTTTCACCAGGAAGAAGTGCAAGACGAGTGATTGAAGAAAATAAAGTTGCTTCTGTGATCTAAGAACTTGAGGACTGAAATGTTGCACCTTTTTGTGTATATGCTATGCAGTGCATTCATATCACAAAGTGCAAAGTGTTTTATCTCTGCAGCCATGTCAGTGTGTTGGCAAGACAATTTTCTCAATGGTGACCTGCTGCTTTGACTATGAGCTGCCTTCATGACATTTGCATTAAAGGAGATGTACTATCGTGGACAAAAGTACCCTGGAAGTGCGAGCGTTGACCAAATTGCATTTCTGCTCAAGACCGCTGAAAACAGTGGGTCACGTATGCACATGCTGAACGCAGATGGTGGCACGGCTGATCCCAGCAAATAGCACACCAATGAAATTCGGTCGACTCTCGCACGTCCTGGGCAATTTTGTGCCCGATGGCACATTCTTCGAATGGATATGCTCTGCAAGATGAAATACGGGAAGCACCTGTACTTTAACGGTTATAGTACAGATTCAGAATACAGAATCTTCCGTTTTCTAGATACAGAAGCACTCGTATCTTGTATTACGGTCTCCTTTTCTACAGTTGTCCGTTCTACGGAAATGACCGTTCTTAATTTACGGAAGAGTGTTCGGTCACAAATTACCAGCAAATTTTCTGTAAAGTAAGGCAAATTTTTTTTACAGTGTGGGCTTGGGAATCTTTCTGTTTTGTTTAGTTTGAGTGGCGATAAACAGCGGTAATGCTACTGAGAATCACTAATACCTTCAGCGTTTACTGCAATACTAGAGCTGTGAGTTGGTGGCAAATGTTGTTTTGCGAGCATCACTGCTGTTTGTCTGCATAGTGCAATGAACATACAACGAGACGTACGTGTTTGCTTAAGGCGTGGTTCTGAATCATTGTTTATAACCTATGACATGGTTGAGCGCTGTCATTGCTTCACATGGCACATCGCACGGCAACAGAATTGGCGGAAGAATGGCGAGTTTCTGCGTGCCAAAACCAAAATCGGATTATTAGGCACGCCGTGGAGGCGGACTACGGATTAATTTTAGTACCGAGCTGTTTTTTAACGTGCACTTAAACGTAAGTACCCGACCGCTATTGTATGTCGCTGCAGTCGAAATCGGCTGCCACGGTGGGGGTTGAACGCGCGACGTCGAGCAAGGCTATAGCCGCATAGGACGGAAATCTTGATTTGACGTGTGACCGCTTGCTTAGTGTTGCATAGAACCTGCGGCTATTTAATGTGATTTTGTATCTACAAACCGTCCGTCAGTTGTCCAGTTGACAAATTTGCATGGATTTTTTGTTAGTAATTGCAGAAACGTATAATTCCTTCAGTTCTTCTGCAACTCTTGTCATGTGTGTGTCCAGAGTAGCGTTTCCTCCCGTTTATTTCCTTAAGGTAGCGTCTTCCTTCTCCTAACCATCCGCCCCATAGGGTAACTGCGAGTGAAGAGTGCTGAGGCTGTTGTGCACTGGTCTCGCGATTACGCCTCTTCTAACGATTCTCTGCCTCGTCACCTTGCCCCATCTATACCACTCTATTCACCACTCCTTGAGGCTTGTACGTTATTAGAACGGTAAGCGCTGCGGGGGGTCACGGATAATTAAAGCTGTCAAAACGCTAATGAGACGACACCCACAGATCTCCAAAAAGCGTTGTGCACGTGGCACGCGATAGAAATGTCCAAACGAGTTTCCCGCGTCGCCTCACCTCTCTTCCACGTTATTTTCTTATACACCGTTTTTTCTTAGGCGCCGCCCTATTGTGAACGCAGTGGCGCCGCCTGTGAGCAGCGCCATACTGGCTTGGGTGAAAGCGGTCTTTTGCACGGCAGGTATACGCTCGGCGGTAGGTTCTGGCGTTTGTTTTCGCACTCGTGTGGTCTGTTTAGTATGACGTGCGTCTTATACGTGATAAACAGTTCTGTGACACGTGCTGAAGTGGTTTAAGGCGTCATGGCCGGAATTTCTGCCGGCGTTGAGGTGGACGGAACACGCAGTGCGATGTGCGCGCGCATATTCGAGTCTACAATAAGCCTCGGAGATGAATTGTGTATTTCTGAATGTTCCAGTCACTAATGTGACCTTATTGCAGTATTACCCTCTATTTCTAAGCTGCGGTTTAGGAGCCATGAAACATATGGGATGATCGTAACAGCGTTGGTACCCTTCTGCTACGATAGGGTCTGTGCTGCTATACTTGGACAAGCGTTCAAACTGTTCGCTGCAGGTTACATTGCGTGACTACTTGGTTCGATGGATGAGGTTTCCGCCCATGAATAAAATAGTTTTGGATAGGAATAGCAGCACGCCTTACAGTCTGAATTAAGCTTGTCCAGCAAAGCGACCGTTTACGAACTGCGCGAGCGTCCTAAGCAGTAGTAGGGGCTGGATTACAGATATCTTTCTTCTAAATAGCGCATGGTCCAAGCACACGGCATCAGCGGTTATATATTTATAAACGTTGTGAGGCGTTATCCAGTTTTCTTTTCCTTTTTAGAGAAAAAGGATGATAACCGAATTCTTTTTTTCGGTTGTGTTCATTCAGTTCTCAACGACGCACTCACACGTATTACGGAAATTTTGCGCTCAAAAATAGCCAGCGCATTCTTTTTATGCGAACCCTCTCATATATTATGGCTGTATACAGGCCAAAAAGGCAATGCCGAAGCACACAGCTTCTATATATATCGTGCTGGCTCACCAACCGCAGTGATCGCTGTGTTGAGCAGCGCCATGGGCCTCATGCAGCAAGGCTAGCGTAGAGATATGGTAATTTCAAGCATACTAGACTTGAAATACGTGAGAACGATGCCAATGTATCACAAATACTTGATAGAGCCTGCCGCTCAGATGTTTCGTGGTTGCCTTAGGTTGGCCGTGCACGAGCATGCGCTCTTATGTTTTATGTTTTACTCCCTACGCCAATCGATCAGACAGTGAGCTGATTTACTATTTAATGCTGGTAATACAGAGACGCCGGTTTTCTTTGTTGAATTGAGATCGATATAAGCAAAATAGTAAAGAACACATACACGCACCGCGACTGATAATGCGCGTACACCGCGGCTGTTTATGCGCGTCACATTTTTGCGCCCCCAACACGTATTTCCGCCAACTGTAGTTACCGATACATCGAAAGGCTTCCCTGACGACCTTTATAGACCGTTTTTTCGTAGGTGCCGCCATATTGTGAGCGCAGTGGCGCCGCCTATGGGCAGCGCCATACTGGCTTGGGTGAAAGCGGTCTTTTGCATGGCAGGTACGCTCGGCGGCAGGTTCTGGCGTTTGTTTTCGGCGTCGTGCGGCCTGTTTAGTATGACGTGCGTCTTCTACATGGTAAACGGTTCTGTGAGACGTGCTGAAGTGGTTTAAGGCGTCATGGCCGGAATTTCTGCCGGCGTTGAGGTGGACGGAACACGCAGTGCGATGTGCGCGCGCATATTCGAGTCTACAATCAGCCTCGGAGATGAATTGTGTATTTCTGAATGTTCCAGTCACTAATGTGACCTTATTGCAGTATTACCCTCTATTTCTAAGCTGCGGTTTAGGCGTCACGAAACATACGCGACGATCGTAACAGCTTGAGCGTGGGTACCGTTCTGCTACTATAGGAGCTGTGATGTTATACTTTGACAAGCGTTCAAACTGTTCGCTGCAGGTTACATTGCGTGACTACTTGGTTCGATGGATGAGGTTTCCGCCCCTGAATAAAATAGTTTTGGCAAGTGATAGCAGCATACCTTACAGTCTAAATTACGCTTGTCCAGCAAAGGGACTGTTTACGAACTGATCGAGCGTCCTAAGCAGTGCTGGATTACATATATCTTTGTTCTATATACCGCATGGACCAAGCATAGCGCATTAGCGGTTATATATTTATAAACGTTGTGCGGCATGACTATGCGAGGCCCTATTGCGGCGTTAGCCCGTTTTCTCTTGCTTTTTCTAGAAAGAGGGTGATAACCGAATTTCTTTTTCGGTTGCGTTCGTTCCGTTCTCTACGACGCACTCACACGCATTACGGAAACTTTGTCCTCAAAAATAGGCATCGCATTCTTTTTATGCGATCCCTGATATATTATGGCTGTATGCAGGCCAAAAAGGGAATGCCGAAGCGCACAGCTTACATATGTACCGGGCTGGATTACCAACCGCAGTAATCGCTGTGTTGAGCAGCGCCATCGGCCTCATGCAGGAAGGCTAGCGTACACATACGGTAATTTCAAGCCTACTAGACTTGAAATGCGCGAGAACGATGCCGGTGCATCACAAATACTTGATTGCGCCTGCCGCTTAGATGTTTCGTGGTTGCCTTAGGTTGGCCGTGCACGAGCATGCGCTCTTATGCTTTATGTTTTACTCCCCACGCCAAGCGATCAGATATTGAGCAGATTTACTATTTGATGCTGCTAATACAGAGACACCGGTTTTCTTTGTTGAATTAAAACCTATATAAGCAAAATAGTTCACAACACATACACACACCGCGACTGATAATGTGCGTACACCGCGGCTGATAAAACGCGTCACATTTTTGCGCCCCCAAGAGATATTTCCGCCAACTGTAGTTACCGATACATCGAAAGGCTTCCCTGAGTACCTTATATGAACTGACATGGTGTAAAGTTCACAAAGTACGATCTAAAACATCTCGAAATCGTTCCGCAGCACGCGACAGCAATACTTACAAGCTGCGCCGCGTCGGATCGGCCAAGCAAGAGAGGAGGAAAGGCTTTCCGCGCGCCCTATCCTCCTCGCCCGATGAAAAGGTCTATATATGCACGCTCTGAACACCCCTTTCCCCACCCGCAGCTGCGTGCGAGAATGCAGGAGCATGCAGTAGAAAAGTTGGAGGAAGAGGGAAAAAAATTACCGACGATTACGTTACTTCCTAATGCGAAATTTGAGCGCAGCAAATAAGCTGTTTCACCTTTTCGATAGATTGAGGCAAAGAAATCGAGCAACACATGTATGCGCTATCACAGAATTTTTTTTTATTTTTCACACGTATTCCTTTAACAAAGACTCCATTAACAGTTCTTGACAGTCATGAAGGAAGCTTTGTGGTCGGAGAAATAGACTGATATATGTTCGACTTGGTACACCAATGCTTGATTCTCAAAGACGAGATCTATACAAGTGCCTCGCGAGGTTGTCACAGCCGTGGGACGCGTTACGAGCGAGAGGAACGGGATGTTCTCCCGCATAAGTGTTAGGAAATTGCTGTTTGTCTTTATGTCAACATTAAAGTCCCCCACTACTATCATCGGTGTGGATCGATGGACGGTTAATGCGAGTTGCAGGAAGTGCACGACGTCTTTCGTGAGTGCGGTAGCGGACTCACGAAAGCGGTATCAGTCGGTCGCTGCTAGCGCTGGGGGGATGAAAGGGGGGCGGAGCTGGTTATGAGGCCGACGACAACGCGAAACCCAGGAACGGACGCCAAAGAGCCATTTGTGTAGCCAGCCCTCCTCCACAGTCTCTCCTCCTCCCTTCCATCATCCTCCCTCGCCCGGAGAGCCGACAGCGCGCATGCGCGGCGGCGGAGCAGCGGCGCATGCGCGGCGGCGGAGCGCGGCGGCGGAGGCGAGCTGGTTACGAGGCCGACGCCGACGACGACGACGCCGACGACGACGCGAAACCCAGGAACGGACGCCAAAGAGCTGCGCTCTAAAAAATCTTCGCGTTAAAACCACACCGTGGCGAAGATGGGGAGAACGTAGGAAAAAGAAAGTCGTATTTGCACTGGCGCACAATCCCGTCGCAGAAACCCGACGGACAAGCGTGACGAATAGGCACGTCGCCTCACAGTCACTTGGCATCCGTTTCCTTCATCGCCACACACAGTGAACCGTGACATGGTGTTTCTTTTTTTTACCAGGAATACGTAGCTTGCGCCCATCCAGTGTGCTTGGTTTGCAGGGAAAGTAGGAACTATTCAGCAAATCTCTCTTGAATTCTGTAGATTGGCAGTGAGAAACGGCCACAAAAGCGGCAATGCTGACGAACTTCAAGTGCCTTGCACGTTTGAATTCCACTGTTAACTCGGCATTGTGAGCCAGCCGTCAATTTCTGCGTAAATGAGAGCCACATTGTAAGGGACAGCAACCTGGGCAAGGAAACTGAATTCCAGCAATCGGCGTTCCGTGAAAATACAGCTGAGAACTGGTTGGAAAGAGAATGCATCCACGTATCTCCACGAAATAAGGAGAAAGGGAAGGAACATGCCATATGCCAAGAATTTAAGGAATTTTTGTTAAAGAATAAATAAAGGAAGGGTAAACTGGGTATGATGGTAAAGGAGAAGACTAGGCTTGTGACAAAATACAAAGAAATATACATTTAAACAAAAGAAAAGATTCAGTGTCGCGGTTTGCAGCAGCCTTGGTCCAAGCAGTTGTAGAATAGAAGAAATATGTCAGGTAAAAGTAAAAATGACATATTCACAGTACCAAGAACAGGCGCTATGAGCCGATACGACTAGACATAGCACTACTGAAATTTCTGTTATTAGTAAACCGGGGAACTCATTCGATATGTCAACCACACAACTGTAGCTGTAGAATGCAAATTTTACATTCAGCAATGAAGTAAAAATATTCACATTATACATTCAAACTTTAGGTCTCACGGAGGTAGAAAATATGGCCACATAACTGAATAAAGCAAATATATACAGCCGTATCTCATCCAAAAGTACAATACACTGGAACAAGCAGGTGCAAACATTTAGATGGGAGCTCTTGAGTGTGTTTGTAATAATAACCACACAATTATAACCAGTAGGCCTGGTTAATATATCTCTGAGACCTCTTGATGCTATTACAGAAATTGCCTTGAGAGAAGTTGATAAAGAAAAATCAGTGGCTGCATCTTGGTGCGGTCGTTTGCAGCGACGACGCTCTGGCCACGTGGTTTGGTCATGCACCCAGGGTCTTCTACAATGCGTCCACGATATATTTGGCAAACTGAACAAGGCATCTTGTTTAAAATGTCAGACAAACAGGAGAAACATTATCTAAGATTCCCATACGGAGATCAAAGTTCCAGGGTAAACTAGAGCCTTTGCAGTAACTTACTGATCCAACTGTTCCCAACTGTCATCAGATTTACTAGGCGTGTATAATATACCTATCTGTATTAAGTAGAACATAGCCAGTGCACTAAAACTCACCGCCGACAAATGAATTTGTAATTAGAGTTCTCAAGCGAAATATATCTCGCCAACCTTTTCAAGCGTAGGTATTAATTGCATTAAAGAAATACTTGATGAAAGTTTTTGAAATAAACATATTGACTGGAATTAGGCATGATTCTGTGCAAGACCACGTATATGTGATCTCTGTTAAAAACGGCCTTATTGAATGCGAAAAAGAATAAAATAGAGGGGGAAACATTATTTCGTAAAAAAAAGAAATAACTGAAAGTGATTGAAAAGTCACCGCAGCAGCTGGGAGATATAAATTCCTGCGATGATCGAAGATGTCATGCGTACTTAAAAACTTTCATTGAAGCGAAGGCTTAGTCTGTGATATTAAATTGCTCTGCAGTTTCGCGATAAACACCCGAATTCAATTTTGTTACTATTGAAATTGGGAAGCACCCAAATCTGCAGTCTTTATGCCTTTGAGGCATCATTGTGCCGGCAGAAGGCCAGGTATTACAAGGTGAACACATTTTAATTTACAATCCTCGTCAATCGATTGGGATGATCGTATGGAATACTTTTCTAAGCAGACATTTCCTCTGCCCAAGCGAAGTGCAAGAACATGTGGTCATTGTGAACCAAGCCTTTCTTGTTCTTTTTTAGCGACGCCATTATAGCGTAATGTATACTTCCATATATTTTTTTTTCATATGTGTCAGCTCCTTGCAACATTTTGATCTGGTTAATTTTTATTGCTGATTTGGTATTGTCTTAGTGAAATAGAATATGGTGCAATCAGACACAGTGATTGAGCAGCAGTTGCAAACGCAGGGAGGTCAACCACACCTCCACAAAAAAGAGACCCTGTAATAAAGCGTTAGACATACGTTTGCGGACTAATTATGCCGTTAAAATTATACTTCATGAACGTAGAAGGAGTAGAGGACAGCAGGGACACTCCTACCAACTTGGGCAAATGCAGACCAAGTCATTGCAGCTTATACCGGCAAAAAAGGCACGTGTTAGTGACACGCCACCATTCGCCCCTGTTTTGTCATATATTTACATTGATGAAATTGTTTTCCCAAGGAGAGAAAGTGAAATACAATTTGCGAACTTACTGCGCAAACATCATTACCTAAAGCCAATGACTTAAAGACTGAACGAGTCAGGAAACTCACGCACAGACGCTCGCCATTTTATTTCCTGTAAAAGGTTTCCGGAAACAGCATGAGCTTTGTGGTTTCAGGGTTGTAGACCGGTGTTTCCATTTTTGCTAAATCAAGACTGAAGCGCACGCCATAAGACGACTATTTAGCCATCCGAGATTATGGCGCTGTGTAGGCCTCCGCTAGCTCACGACCCACCGCAGCAAATATCGCGCGAGTTGTGATGCCTTTTCCGTTCGGGCAAAATAAGAAAAGAACTGTATTAATTTTTTTTATTCAGGGAAGACATAAGAGCGTAAAAAAAAAAAACACAATAGATAGATGGGTATACGGAATGTGTCACACGTGCTTTTCTTTCTTGCACACATTCACGGATTTCCCGAGTGTTTCTTTTCACCCTCTCCCCTCTCGCTTTCTCCATTTCGGGTACTCGCGCACGTAAACGCACAACCACGTGACCACTTTTGGACCACCCTTCGCACGTTGTGAAAGCCAATCAACGACAACCCATTGCCGCCTCCTCCCCTTTCCTCCTCTTTCCACTACACCTCGAAAGTGGAGGCGAAGAGCACCTTGGAGGCTTTAAAAGACAGCGCAGCCCTCTGAGAGCCAGTTCAGCTGCACTGTTTGGGGTATAATTTCATCGTGCACGCTTCGACGATCGGAATCGCAACGCATCTCTTCGAAGCCACGACGGTGACAGCCAGCAGCTTCTGACCTGCCGAGACGAGTGACTGAAGCGCATCGCAGCCACGTCGACGTTGAAGCACAATTCCAGTCATGGTGCGATCAGAGTCAAGGAGCAACGACGACAGAGTTGTCCTCGCAAGTGAGTACGAGCACCCGACTTCTGAAGCTGTGGCTCGTGGAGCATCGGTGAATAGCTCTTCCCATTCTTCGGAGAAAGAAACAGCTGTCGAAGATGGTGGCAAACCGCGCAGAAGGAGGCTTAGACGGCTTTTTTCGAAGCCTTCCGGCGTCTCCCACGATCACGTCCAGACGACCAACGATGACGTCGTCCTCGAGGGTGAAGGCCTTCAGACGGCTGAAGCAGCATCGCCGAACCGTTTTGCTGAATGCCCGGGAAAGTAAACTGCTGCACACCATGACGACACCCAACGCGGAAGGAACCCTTCACCGATTACGTATGTTCTGCAAGGATTTACAGAGTGCCCCTTCTTGGACATGCGACGCATCTCCTTCTTGGAGCCTTTGCCCACATCTTGCGTTTGCGCCATCTGCGGCGCTCTTCCTGACCGGACCAGGCAGCTTCCCTGCGGCCACGCCGTGTGCTGGGTGTGCTGGTATATCGCCTACGACAGCGCCGACAAACCGCACCAGGACAACAGTGCGCTAAGGATGTTCCGCAGTGGCCTCTGTCCCAAGGATGGGGTCCCGTTCTCCGATCCGGCTCTGGGTGATGTGACCTGCCCAACGAGTATCTCCACCAAATTGGTGTACTGCGTCTACGGAGTGCTTGGCTGCCGGTGCAAGGTCGAACTCCGAGATCTGGAGGCCCACTGCCTATACGAATGCCGCTTCAACCCAATGACCCGTACTCTCTGCTGGAAAGACATCCCAGGGTGCAAGACCGATCAATATTTTCTACTCCGTCCAGGATGGTTGACTGGTTGATCTCGCATATGACGCATAAGAACGGCGACTACAGCGGCAGTTCGTTAGGCTACGGTCAGCGCCTTCGAAGCACCTTTAAAAGCTACTCGGCAGTCCGACAATAAAGAAAATGTTCTTTTGAATTTACTCGGCTTGAGTGATGATTGCACATGTGTTCAGGTCGCCGGCGACGGCTTGCACTTGAACATGACGTGACTTGCTATACGACATGGTACAAATTAAACCAGGTTATTAGAGACAATAAGCTAGTGTGGCTACACGCATATTTGTTTATTTAGATTACAATATGTTAGTGAAGTGTAGAAATTGTTTGCAAGGGACAGCTTTAGTGTTTGGTTTGATATACGTCGAAATGCGGTCGATGCGACGGGCACAAAAGTGTCGATTTGATGCGCATCCGTCTCCGAGGTGTCGTCTGCACTTTTGACACGGTCCCACACCGGTGTCACGCGCTTCACAGTTAATTGCGGACGCACTGTGCTTTCTGCGCTCATTGGACGGAAGTTAATTATATTTAATTAGAAAGCTAGCCCCGACTTTGTGCGCTTTCTATTGAATGCTAGTATTATCGCCTAGCCGGAAGCATTACCTGACACAGCTCAACAGAGTTTGTGACAAAAACGGCGTTCTTGCTTTGCAATTTTCGTACTGCGTTTCCAGTAAAAGTATTCAGCATAACGAAATGAAGATTGCAGTGCATTTAAATGAAAGTTTATACAAGGTTACCATGAAGAGACATTCTGTGTAGAGAAATTACAAATTTAATAGGACCTAATGAGTATGGGCGAGACAAAAGTTCATGAATGAAATTATTTTTCCCTTTTGAACGCAGAACAACAAAACTTAGTGCTTTTCTAGGTTACATGTGCACATATTATCTATGCGAAGTTGAATTGTGTTCTAGTGAATAATCGATGAGGCATTGACATTTATTGCTGTACTTGATCAGGCATCACCGAAGGAGAGGCGAAACTATTCAAGCTGAAACTTTGCAATTTTCAATGACCAAGAAGCAAGCCCTTCTCTATAATTTTATGAAGAGCAAATTGATATATGCTGATTTAGGTATCTACAAGAAGCTGCGAATTTAAATTTATCAAGTTTTTCTGCTCATCCGCTCCGTCAAATTGTCATTCTTTTTCATATGCATGCTAATTCACAACGAGTCTTGCACATTATAGTGGACCCATACGATGTCTTGTAATTACTAGCATTTACTAGTTTTACTAAGCAGTGCTTGAGAGAATAGATTTTATTTAAATAATTAATGGCATAGGAGGTTTTTGCTGGTGGCGCCATCTGGACAAAAACGATATCAAGCCATTTCACGTCAGTTTCAACATTTTTGAAATGTAACGCCACTAAACATTTCGAAACCGGCAAAACGCGGATGGATTCATTCCTCAGATTCGAGTGTTTGGCTTAGTCTCGTCGCTACGCCAGCCCTACGCTGCTTCAAGCACACGTGCCTGCAACCAGGCCTTCAACGTGGTCCTAAGGCAGCTCACTCAATTGTGGCTGTTGGGAGAAATAGAAAGAAAGAAGGAAATATATAAAAAAACGGGCAGTGCACTGTATGGCGCATCATGGCCACATGCCTGCTAGTCAGCAAGTTGGGCTATTGTGCCCCGGATTACTGCAGATAAAGATTCCAGAAATGTCATGGGTGCCTATTTTTGTTCATAATTGACTCCAGTCCTCCCAGTTCCCAGGCTCATACGACGATATCTGGAAACTTGTTTTCCCCATGGGCTGACGTGCTATGGCTTTGGTAGAGTACTGTACTTGCCTTATTCTACGCGACGCCTGTGGAGCGATATGATTAACAGCAAACAATCAGCGAGCCTTTATTTCCCCAACTGCAGGGAAAAGTGCTGATGGCTGCGTGACCTGTATAGCATTCGGAGCCGGGCGCATCAAACCGAATGTCACGTGCTCTGACGCCCAGGAAAGTTTTTAAACACTTGATTTCCAGTATCTGGTCTTCTCATAGAAAGATCTAGCGTATCTACCCGCGTAATAATCGCTTTCACATAATGCTCGAACACCCACATTGCCCACTTTCTTTTTCGGGACGTAATCGTATCCTTGAAAATTACTGTAGTGAGTGCAATCTGCGTGTTGCGGTACATGGCAGCCGATGCGGCAGAGTTTCGTGCCATTTTTTTTTGCGAAGCCGTTCTGCAATTACAGGCGCAACTGCGCAAATATTATTACGACATCACCGAGCGATGCTCAAGAGCCGCCGCGAGAACCACGATGAAGTTGGTCGGTGCCCTTGGCGTGAGCGAGCGTCAACCTGGCTGCCTGGCTACAGTGTAAATAGCGCGTGCATAGCCTCTATCTTCTGTGTCTTTAAACATGTAACAATATGATCTAAAGTCTCCGAATCCAGCACACAAAAAAGAGAGAAATACCATGGACAGCGTGAGAAAGGCGAACAACACGTGCACAATTGAGGCAATTTAGACTGATGACTATTAGAAAGAAGTAAATTTGGAAGTAATCTATTATTGCAGCTCCTGTTTCTATAGAGCGTGTGATATTATTCCAAAGGCCCGTGTGAGGATATGTCATTGGGCGCCTGCATGCGTCATGGGGAGGTAGGGAAACTGTCCTTCGGGAAACCGACGAAAAACGGCTGTCGGCGAAACTTGAAAAAACATCTTTGGGCTGTGGGCAAGGCTATGCGCGAGTGCTTGCGATGGTCACTGTGATCATAACGCTTGCGCAATGAGTGCTAGCCGGGGTGAGTGCGCGTACATTTACTAATGCGTACATTCTGCGCTACCGCTTCCTTTATCATTCCGCTGTACCGCGGCTCTGAAACTCGAATGACGCGACCTCCAATACCATGCGAGTGGGCTCTCTATAGATGGTACACCCGTGACAGCGTGCCAGGTGCGCTGGAAGTCCGCGTGATTTCTATCCCAGTAAAATATTCGAACCACGTGTACTACACCAACTATTATGTAGGCCTTCGCGAATAGTACCTTTTGAGACCAATCGAAAACTGGCAATGACAAATCGAATCCAATAATGATCATTCCATTCGACAACCGAATCGAAAAGCCCATAATTAGATACGTTATACAGATTTCGCACACCCCTACTAGTATTCTAGTAAAATTTATACCCCTACTGGGATTTACAGCTTCTGTCCCGCGATAGATTTCCACGACTGCAATATATTTGGATAAAAACAAAATAAGTGGACATCAGCAATTTACAGACGGCAGACGTTGAAACAAACCCATATAATAAACATTTCTTTTTGTGCGCACGTGCGCATATTCATCATGTCATTGAGTGACACTTATCAGTTAAATCATAATGTCTTCTTTTGCTCCTGTTTTTAGCTGCAGCGAATACAGTGACACGCAAGCAGTATTATTTGAAAATTATAGGATTTTACGTGCCAAAGCCACTCTCTGGTTATGAGGCACGCCGTAGTGCAGGACTCCGGAAATTCCGACCACCTGGGGTTCTTTAACGTGCACCTAAATCTATGTACACGGGTGCTTCTGCATTTCGCCCCCAACGAAAGGCGGCCGCCGTGCCCGGGATTCGATCCCGCGACCTCGTGCTCCGCATCCCAACACCACTATTATTTGGGTTGCATTCGTTCCTTCGCGTGTTCGCTTGTCGAGTTCTTCATGAATTTGAGAACTTTCTCAAGCGGCGGGTGCAGATGAGACGGGGATGATTTCTCTGTGGTATCATAACTGAGGAACGCATAGTTGGGGTAAGTGGTACACGAGGAGGTGCAAAGAACGCAACTGCAATTGTTTGCGTGTTCATCTGTGCTAAATGACATGAATAGTATCCTTCTAGAGTTTCTCTTAAAGCCGTTCGCAAGCCATCAGTGAACCAGAAGGCTAAAGCCACATGGACGACGGAATAGGAAATAAACCCGCACCATTGCTGGCTTGAGGTAATCAGGCACGACGAGGCAATCCCGGTTTTATCACGTGACTTCCTGTCCGGGAGTGCTGCCGCTTTGTGCCTGGGCCGTACGCACTGAAATGTCAGCTAGTTATGACACCTCTATTTCGGCGCCAGAGCATACCGATAACAAGCATTGCAAGTGCTTTGGCCGCATGCTTCGAGACGCCGACGACTGCCAAATACCATTCTGCCTGCACACGACGTCTTTCGAAAGGCAGAGAAGGCAACGTCGTGTGCCACGCGAGAAGGGAAGCAGGCCGCAGGCGGAGAGTGAGGAGGCTATCCAGCTGCGCCCGCTCACCTCGACCTTTACGTGGATAGAGTCTCCTCTCCTTCCTTCCTTCCTACTTCTGATGCATTTTTGATCATGAGGAATTGTTAGTTTGGGGCAAGGAGACATGCTTCAGCGCCGTTA
Organism: Dermacentor albipictus; assembly: GCF_038994185.2. Classification (NCBI taxonomy): domain Eukaryota; kingdom Metazoa; phylum Arthropoda; class Arachnida; order Ixodida; family Ixodidae; genus Dermacentor; species Dermacentor albipictus. Next base: position 81,748,435 of record NC_091826.1, read on the forward strand.
CCGGGACTGTATACCGCACAACGCGAACATTTGAACTGTTCCATGGTCAGGCAGAGCAACGAACAGTCCGCATTAATGGAGGTTGACACTCACACATATACTAGCCCACGTCAACGCTGCGTAGCTATGGCGATTGCAGGAGTCGGTACTGTTGCACCAGGACACGACCGATGGCCTACGAACATTTGTTCGCCAACGAAATAAACCTTCATGATCATGCAGTTTACAAACAGTTTAGAAAAAAAAGAAAAAAAGAAAACCCATGGTCCTCACATTCACTACATCTGTTTCGGGAGCCAGAAGGCCAATAGTTCTTCAGATGACTACACGCAAAGCCTTTCCGTCGCGCATGTACATAAAAAGCACCCTTTATGGCTCACTGCAAGGCGAGCAAAAGAGTCGAAGTAATGAAAATGACCTTGCTGGGGCGCTTCTGAACGCAGGAGAATGGGCCTTAGGTCACGCGGCACATATGGTCCAAACAAAGCTGGTTTCAGCGGGGCACACGACTCTAATTTCTGTGCACGTGCATGTGGTCCAGGATAGCTTACAAAAGAACTGCCACTTCTTCGAACGTAACCGTACCGGTGACAACCTTTCTCCGGGAAGTCACTCGACTAACCAACTCTTTTTTTTTTACTTTGGCACTCTGTCGTAAATTTTTCGTTTTTCAAATATACTCAACTATCTCTGCCCAGTATCTCAACTATACTCTGCCCCTTCTGCTTTATCCCCACTCCTCATCCAATGCTGACCGGGGTTCAGGTGTCAGCAGAAAGCGCTAGACATTTACTGCGGTCAATAGAAATTTACTTCCCTTTATATTTATGTGTTTATAGGCATAAAGCTACATTTAACATTTCAAGCCTAGAACCTACCTATAGCGGGCGCGTACATTACAGAACGCTAAACGAAAGGGAAATTATGCAGATGCCACACACTGGCGAATCGGTGTACGGGAAGCTATCTGGATTGGGGCCCATTAACGTAAAACTATTCGAACATGTTTATTCCAATCGCCTGACGTCAAAGTTGCGTAACCACCAACGCAAGCATCGGGCTTATGCTTATCCAGTTTTCCCGCAATCAGGGTCGTATAGTAGTAGGGTTTCCTTGCCTTCTCAAGTCATCCTTCCCCCAACCCCGCCTCTGTGTCCAGCACGCCTCTCGTACTCCCTCCTCTCTACAGTTCTATCGACGTCCCGTCTACACTCGCACGTTAGTTGAAAGCAAGCGCTGCAGTTTCTGCAATGCTTTGGAGAGTAGTCACGGATAATTGCAGCTGTCAGAGGTTAATTGCGACGCCAGACGGCATTGTGCACATTCGACGTGGTATGTCCGAACGAGTTTTTCTAGTCGCCTTTCCTCAGTGACCAGCCTCTTTCATGTGTACCACCCGCAAACTGGTTGATGATCAGCGCCACTCAAGGTTTCTGTCTTTTTTATTACAAGTGTGGTGTTTCGCCAAGGTAGTGAGCACTGCAGTCTGCAGACCATCTACCAAGATGTTTTTTGAAGCAGTGGCCCGCACTCACACGGCAGCCACGTGAAGAACGACAGTGACTTCAGCAGCACTGTACATACAGAAAGGTTCGACCAAACAATTGTTGAAAGTATCATATAAGCTATACATGTTTTCATTTCATCACAGCATATTTGTATACGCCTATCCAATCTTTTATTTTTCTTGATAAAAATGCTCTGTCTACCTTGTACCGCTGCCTATGGTTGTGACAGATCAGGTCGAATCAATCTCTTTCCTGCGTTTTTTCTACCAATTCTTTAAACGTCTCTAGTTTATTTCGTCTGCAGGCCGGTTGAGGCTTTCAAGAACTTCTGAAAGTTGTACATTGCCTACCAGTCTCACTATTCTAAACGTGGCTGAGTTACAGTGCGTGATAGGAAAACTTCAACTACGCGCAAGATGGCGGCCGTCATACCTTCACCTTCTTTTTATAAATGAAAACAAAAAAGAAACGTAGTCACCTTATAATGGTGACGGCTACTCCTTTTCTCATAGCAGAAACAACGATATAAATAAAGATATGTTGGAAAATGAAAAAAAGAAAGAAAAATCATTTCCAAGGGTGAGAAAGCCACAGCACAGCCCTATACGCCTATGAACATCACAGAGTAAAAGTGAAATGCAAGTTGAACCACAATGAGTTCATAAACAGCCACAAACACACGCAAATGGCCATGATGTAGCGTTCGATGAGCATACAAAGAGACGAGGACTTACAGTGTTGAAATAATTACGCACAACAACAAAAAATGTATAACACGTAATGTGCATAAAGGGCCCCTAACAGGCGACACAGGAAATTATGATCATAGACTGGAAGTTGTTACGTGCCCTCTATGGAGCGTTCTAATGCAAGAATTTTTCGAATTGTTTCATTAATAGCCGATATAGAAATATTTCACTGCCGTAAACCGCGATTTCCTGAGGCGAAGGTCACAGTCAATACAGACACTCTTTATGACAAATCAGTTCAGTGGAATCCCGTAGAGTGAAAGAAGCATCCTGAAACGAAAAAAAAAATGTTCATCCACCCGAATGTAACGTGAAGCTTCAAAGGAAACCCATGCGGGTTAGTCAGAAAGGACGCTTCGCAGGTGAGGATAAATATGTCCTGGTCCGGTATTCGAACCTGGAACAGACGCCATCCGGAGCGGTCGTTTTAACATCGGAGGTAACCAGGAGGCTAGCAGATCGCAGCACAAGGCACGATTGTCAGCACAATTGACAACTAGATGGGTAATCGAAAATTGAAAGCAATTGTACCATCCATAGACACTTATAGACAGGCACCCCCCTTCAAAAAAATCAAATAGTTGAACATACGAGAACAACTAGTCACTGCAGCGCTTTTACTTAAAAGATTGCTTTAAAAGATTGCTCAAAAAGATACTTAAGAACAAGCGCATCTGACCGGATATATTTAATATTTCATAGCACGTAGATCTTCATCAAGCGCACATTATTGTATTTACTTTTTTTGTGCTTGAATATCTGGATGCTCTGTATAAGAGAGTAATCTGAAGAAGGCTTACTGGAAAGACACCTTCGTTAACATTTCTACGCAGTGAGGCTGATAGAGACTTGAGATATGTTTTGATGTGCGGCTGATAGGAGATAGAGGTTCTAGCGCTAACGTTAGCAGAATTTCGTTGCTGCAAAACGCGGTGATAGACGATGCTCGGAGAAAAAAGAACGAAAATGCCACAAGTCAGAATATGGCACCGGCCAGCGGCAAACAGTGTTGTGCGAAAAAAAAAACTTTGTCTATTTTTTCACATCTCATTTATTATCTAGGAGTGTTTCGTGAACATGACCTTTTCGCTCGTTCCCAGGACTCTAGTTCAACGCGTTGTGAAGACGAGGACAAAAAAGGAGACCTTTTTTTCCTCGTCTTTACTCCGCGCTCAGCTAATGCCATCCAAGATGAACTAAAGAATCCATTTCGCCACAGTTGTCGAAACTGCCAGTGTGCAAAAGCAAAAACGAGGGCGTCAGCGATTTTCTCAAGAATCCGTACACGCTGGAGGACGCTGCACGGTTGTGCCAGGCGTTGGGTTGTGTGCAGGACGCGAAAGGACAAAGAAAGAGAGAGAGAAAGTTGCAGTGAGCAGAATGCGCGCCCAGCTTCCCACTCACAGGTACAAAAATGACACATTCGTTCTAGGGAGGGTTTAGGTGAGTTCGTAGAACTAATGTCGTTTTAATGAATCAGCACGGCTTCAGGGGAGTATGCTCCTTTGTTGGCCAGACAGAATGAGAGCTTGAGTGCTAAGGGAATATTGAACCGGGGCCATGGTTTTGCTACACGAAAGGATAGGTAGCACCCTGCTACGGCTGTCAACACTGACGTTGATGCCGCCACATCGTTTGCCCCTGAACCTTGCCTCGAACGCCGGCCAGAGGATTATACGATTTACCCACACCATATCTGTTGCAATAAGTGAGGCATCTTTTTTTCGTTAAAACGAGTGCTGCTGATTACGCATTAAAAAAAATGAAATTTCTTTGTAAATTACGGCTCTACGGCGAAGCACAGATACGCTACGCCTTCTTAGGCTACTGTGAAAAAAAAATCAATTATTCAACACCTCATAACATCTTTGTCTTTGGAGAAGTATAAATGGCGAATTTCAAGGCCATCACATTTAAGTGCACACTAATTCTTTTAACGGTATTGAATATATCACCTGATTCATCATATTTATCATCGAATCTCCACGGTAAATCCAGGCAATATCGAAAACAAGCGCTGCATGTATTTGCATGCGTATGACATACAATATGCATATGAGACGCATACTGCGTGTTGCTTTTGTTCCACGCGCGCGCGCGCCCCGACGAATACGACGCACTGCTCCGGTGTCTCGAGTTCTCCGCTCAACAGGCCGGCGCTGGAGTTGTTTTTATAAATATACATTTTAAATAACCTTTAGAATTCACTCCATCGTTAGGGTAACAATATGAAACTGAAACGCCCCGTGAAGATGTTTGAAACTGAACGTCTCGACCAATCGCGGCGCCTACGGATACGGCACGCTTTGCCTGGCAAGGACATTCCGCTCTGTGTCGGGTCGGGATTTGCTGCGGCGTGCTGTCATTCAAACTTGGTCCCACATTTCTTTACAGGGCGTGGACGTTTGACTGGAAGCTGGAAGCACTTAGTCTCGACGTTGCCTGGATATGGCCTTCAACTTAGATTACGAATACCTCAAATTACGTGCGATTGTTTGCATTTTGAAAAAAGAAAGTCGCGTTTTCATCAATTGTGACACCCTACACGTTTTTCACATAAAGAGCTGCCCGCAATATATACACCGAAACCTAATTAAGAATTGTCGTAATCAGTCTTTTGAGAGTAACCATACCTGCTGAAATGTATTTACGTCTCGTCGTAGACCTTGTATGCAATGACGACAAGCTCCTTACGGCCGCAACATTTTTTTTGCAAAATGCCACCTTGCTTAGGCACACTCCAAACGCCTGAAGTTAGCAACGAATGCTTCGCTTTATGAGAGCGCTGCGGTATTAATTCCAGGTAGTGATGCACAGTGGAACACTATATGAAAATTGCATCAATTGTGCACTTGATGACCAATAAAATATAAAGCAAGAAATTGCCAACACCCATGTTTCTTTGGTTGCGTCAAATGTACTAGGTTGTCGTATCCATTGGAGCTAAAGTATTTTCTCTGTTTCTCCTCTGCTTTTGTTGTAGCGCTTGAAACACTTACAGAAATGGCAACGCTAACCACCTCCAAGTGCATTGCAGCTTTGAAGTTCATAGTTACGTCGGAGTTGTCACCCAGTCATCGATTGCTGCGCTGATTATAGCAGCATCCCAGAAAAGCTTCACGGCGGCATGATAATTCTCTGCCATTGTTATTTATTGAAAGAACCTCTGGTATCAAGAATGCCAACATTCGCCTTCTGCTCAGCCATACACACAGCCACTGATGCTTTGGATCTATATATTGACACGTGTACTTGTTTGTATTCGTCGTGCGACACGTTTCAGCACCTAACAAATGTTATGGTACAGCGCAGGACGCGCCTGCATGTATCGGAAGTTTCTGGAATGTTTTCGATGCTTCCATCCGCTGTCTGTGACCAAGCCTTGTGTAGTGTGATCGCATGTGTGCGCGACGCGAATAATGTAGAACTTTGTAGAAGGCACGCGGGTCCTAGCGATTACTCTGGAACATTCGACGACGGATGTATAAAAGCGGACGCGCTTGACCCGCTGTTCAGATTTTCGACGATCGCCGACCGTGTTCGCCGCTATCGTTGTGCTATAAGTGTAGCCTGTTTTTGTGGGCACAGGTTCGCCGAGTAAAAGTTAATTTTGTCTTTCACAGTGTTGGTTCTGTGTTCTTAAGGTCACCACCGCATGACAATATAAAAGAAAAACCGCGAATAGATATTGTAATTCAAAATTATTTATGACGTTTATAATAAAAAAAACTGGAGTATTGCAAACTCGATCAGACATCATTCAACGAATCGGCGTTCCATGAAAAAGAAAATATAAGCATGTTTCCGTTGTGTTCCAACGTAAACATTTCGTGCGAGAAACAAAGCAGCGCAGTCATCTCTCAGTTAAATGTCGTCTCAGTATGGCGAACTTCTGTTTGCTCCTTTCTCTTTGACATACACCTGCCGCGTTCGCTTAGCGCCCGTGTCCCGTCCACAGGGGTCACGCTAAAGATACGCTGGAGGTCAGAATTAATCCGAAGACCCCACTACGCCGTACTTCCCAATGTAATCGTGGTTTTGGCCTGTAATACGCCCGGACGCATTCTTTATTTCTTTGTCCTTTGTGAAGAACCTTTGTGAAGATCGAAGTCCTTAGCTCAAACAATACAAAACTTTCTTACGAAAAATAACTAGCAATGGCGAAACATTCCGTAACGTCAAGAAATGAGCAACGTTTTGACAAAAGGACAATAACTGCAATACTCGAGGTGCCTCTGCCAAAACCACGATCAAGAAACGGTCCCATGTCGTAGTAGGGGGCAAAATAACAATTTTAACTCGGGATTTTTCACCTACCCATGATGCACGGTACACGAGGGTCGATGTGGGTGTGAACCCGCGACATCCTGCATAACTGCTACAGACACCACAAGCCACTGAGCTATCACGGTCTGTAACAAAGGGCCCCTTCTCGTCCACTGCCGGGGACACATTTTGTTGCCGAAATGAAGCTTCAGTCTCCCTTGTTCACAAATGTTTTATAGTACCAGACAAACACCTTGTCTCTGTTTCTGGCTCTGTCTCTCTGCCTGAAAAACAAATAAGTTCAATTGAGGTGACGAGCACTAATGGAACAAGTAATGACACTGGAGCCAAGGCTTCGACCACGGGGCAAGTCTTCTTCAGGGCAGCACCTGTTATCTTTAGCAGCGTCTTTATGAGCGCGTATCCCACTCACGCCCACACTCCAAGGGGGAGAAAGTAGATAATAAGCCTGGACGTCTTGTATAGAAACTAGTGTCAAAGCACAACAATAACGGAAGTAGGGAAGAGAATCCGCACCAGAATTCAAATCGGCAGCGTCAAAGGGAAGGTTGGAGTTCTGACAGTAAGGGCCAACAATGGGAGTTCTGGTTGCTGACGCTGCCACCAACCGTTACGAGCTGGTACATCCCGTGGCCACGGGGGCGGGGTTTCTGCGACTTTCTACAGCGTTTGCTTAGAGACCGAACAAGATTGACCACTGGAGAGCGTACCGCAAGGAAGACGAGATGATGTAAAACAATAACATATGTATAATACATCATTGAGGGTGAGCGATGTGCTCCAAGACAAAAAGTACAGAAACGTTCGGCGTGCGTGCTCATGCACGAACGGGCAGAGAAGACCTGGGCATGGCGTCTCGCAGGCGTTCTTGTGGTGTCTGGCTCAGACCAGACGCATGACACGGGACCACGCAAGCGCAGTATGCAACTCTCCTTTATTCGTCACAGTAAAGCCACTTATATAGGAAATCATATTGAATGACAATGACAATATGTACTCTGAAAGAAATGAAACTGAAACAAGGAAGAAGGATACAACATCGCCTCCCGCTTGAAAATACAACATAGTAATTTGCAACAACCAAAATAACACGAACTAAACACTTATTGTTCAGGTAAAGAAAACCCAAATCTTTCGACAGGTCGACGTACCCTAGTGCTGCGACGCAAAGGTTGCTCCACCGAATCCTCTAAAGGAGCGACCACTTCATTAACTTCAGCCCTTGTTTCCGGCGATCGCAACAGTTCACCCTGTTCAACGTCTGCGCGGCTTTCAGCCCCAGTGGTACCCGAGTAGTCATGAGGGAATTCCCATGCCCATTGTTCTGTTGTCTGCGATTGATTGTAGGGAACCCGAACTAGTTTAGACGCGTTCCAGCAATGACCGTCGCTCGTGAAAAAGCTATTTTTGCCTTTTCTGCCGACAATCTTGAAAGGTCCCGTGTAGTTTACCGACGCTTTCCCACCGCCTGCTGGCTTGCGTACACGAACGAAGTCCCCTACACAAAAGGCCGGTCTTTTCGCACCTCGCCTCCTGTCCGTATACTGCTTTGCATACGTCTGCTTCGCCTTAACCCTAGCAGGAACATTTCTATTCGAACTGGCATGGACGCCCTCCCTTGTCGGCAAACCCACTGTATTGAGTCTTGCCCTTGGCTGGCGCCCGTGAAGCAACTTGGCTGGCGACACACCCGCTGTCGCGTGCGGCGTCGACCTATATATGCCGAGATAGTCAACCACAGCAGCCTGGAGGGGCCGTTGTTCCAGTCGGGCAACCTGCATGAAATCTTTCAGCACGCGATTAAAGCGTTCAATCGCGCCGTTTCCTTGTGGATAGTACAGAGAAGAACAACGATGCACAATACCCCTCTCTCAAGAATGTTTCGAATATTTGCGATCTAAACTGAGGCCCATTATCTGTGACAATTTCTTCCGGATAGCCTTCTCGGCTGAACAGTCTAAAAAAAATCGACCACGCTCTGTGACGTCACTGTAGATGAAAAGGCAACCTCAGGCCACTTGGAATGATAATCGATCAGCGATATCATGTACCTACAGTTTGAAGGGGCCCAGTCAATCGGTCCCACTATATCCATTGCTAACTTCTGCCATGGTAGCGCTGTAAACGTCACCGGCTGCAGCGCTGCAAACGACGGTTTAGCGGACTTGTCCGCGGCCTGGCAGATATGACAAAAATGGATTGCTTCTTCTACTTGTTTATTCAAACGGGGCCACCAGTAAAGATCACGTAGTCTCTGCTTCGTCCTCACAATTCCTGGGTGACCTTCGTGCGCAAAACCAACAAGGAGCGAGGTTAATTCACTCGGAACAACTACCTGCTCGCCGCGCATCAAAAGGCCATCAACGAAAGAAAGCTCTTCCCGCACGTTAAATTACGGCATTATTTCTGCTGGCAAAGCTTTTCTAGGCGCCTAACCATGTACCACGTGTACAACAACCTGTTGCAGTGTGCTGTCTGCAGCAGTGACCACCTGCAGTCGTTCCTTTGTTAGGCACTCTGATACAACGGACACAATTTCTTCCTGCATCGTCTGCAGCGAATCACAGTCAAGGGGTAGGCGTGAAAGCGCATCTGCCACGATATTTTGCGATCCCTTCTGGTACTCTATGTCGAAGTTATAATACAAAAGTCGAGCTGACCATCTGAATATACGCAAAGGTCGGCGTCCTGTACCGGCAGCTGAAAGTAACGTCACTAGTGCCTGATGGTCCGTACGCAACAAAAACTTTATACCCCACAAGTAGACGTGCCAGCGCTCGCACGCGATGAGACAAGCAAGGGCCTCACGTTCCCCAGCGGAGTACTTCCGCTCAGCAGGAGTCAGGGCACGCGATGCGAAGGCCACCGTGCGTACGCTGTCACCATCGCGTTGCTGAATAACGGCTCCCAGTCCCTTATCAGAAGCATCTGTCGTAACAATTACATCAAGGTCTGGGTTAAACCTTTGTATGACTGGGCTTGAAGACAAAGCTGTCTTAACAAGCTGGAACCTACGCTCAGCCTCATCATCCCACGTGAACTGTTGACCAGGCCGCAGGAGCCTTCTAAGTGGCTCGACAAGATCAGCAAATCGCGGCACAAACCGAGCATAGTAACCAGCGAGACCCAAAAATGACCTCAAAGTGGCAACATCGTGAGGAGCAGGCACTTTGACAATAGCGTCAACCTTAGACTGCAATGGTGTAAGCCCTTTTGAACTCACCGTATGCCCTAAAAGGGATAGTTCTGAAACAGCAAATGTGCATTTCTGGTTGAGCTTTAAACCTGAATGACTGATGCGTTTTAGCACCTGGTGTAGATTCTTGTGGTGCTCCTCACGTGTCTTGCCCCACACAACCACATCATCAATGTAACAAAGTACGCCTTTGCAATCTTTCAAAATATGCTGCATCATTCTCTGAAAGGCTGAAGGGGCAGATGCAAGGCCAAAACACACTCTCTTAAAACGAAACAATCCTTCGTGTGTGATAAAAGTGGTTAGTCCCCGACTTTCCGGAGTCAGTTCTAGCGGGTGGTATGCCGATGCTAAGTCGAGCTTTGAGAAGCACGTTCCTCCAGCTAGTTCATGAAGTAGTTCCTCTGTATGCGGAAGAGGAAAAGCATCGGCAATTACTGCCTTGTTCACTTCACGTAGGTCCACACACAACCTAATTGAACCGTCCTTCCTAACGACGACGATCGGTGAAATCCACTCCGATGCGTTGTCAGGTTCAATTATATCTTCGGTCAGCAGTCGTATCTCTACCGACACCTGTTGCCGTAGCGTGAGTGGCAGGCGTCGGAGCTTCGCAACGACTGGTTTCACAGATGAACGGCATTTAACATGGTGAACAAAGCCTTTCACATGCCCTAACTGTTCCTTGAACAAGTGCGCAAACTATTGCGTGAATTCTGAAGGCAGTGAATCAAAGCATGTCACCTGGCAGCAATTCAAGGTTGAGCCGTTGAAGGTGATTCCCAGGCTCCGAACGGCATCAAACCCCAGCAGCGAAGTGCCCTTGGTTGTGACATGAAAGAGCACACTGGCTCTGTTTCCCTTGTAAGATACGTCAGCAAGAAAGCAACCGCTTAACTTGATTTGTTCTCCGGAATAGTTACACAAATTGGCAGTCGGCGGTCGCAATGAGTAGGTGTTGGCTAGATATTTGTGGTAGTGCTCTTCACTGAGCAATGAAACCGTAGCACCCGTGTCGACAATCAACGACAATCTTATCTTCCCGATAGAAATGTTGGCTCGAATATCTTTCGCCGACGCATTACGGTCACCGATCTGAAGTACCGTGACGGCGTTGGCTTTCTCGGGCTTTCGAACGGCGTATTTCTTTTTCTTCGATTTGCACATGCTTGAAAAGTGACCAATTTTTCCACAAGAGTGGCAACGCTTGTTCCTCGCCGGACATGCAGTCGAGTTAGCCATATGCGATGACGAGCCGCACCTGTAGCAACTTCCTTGCTCAGAGTCTGACCTTTTTCGCACATCTTGAATATTGTTCACAGTGCTATGCGCGAATCCCCCGAGCTCTTGTTGCGTTTCCTCAATTTGCTTCCCGATGTCAACAGCACGCTGCAGTGTAAGCCAAGACCCTTCATAAAGCATGCGTTCCCGGGTTGTTCGTGACGAAGTGCCTTCCAGTAATTGGTCTCGAATCATGCTATCGGTAGCACTGCCAAAATTGCAAGTAGACGCAAGGTCCCGAAGACTGTTTGTAAATGCTTGAAAGGTCTCACCAGGCAGTTGTCTTTGGCGAAACCGGCGCCGCTCCACCAAATCATTCGTAGCGCTTGCGAAATGCGTATCCAGTGTAGCAAGCGCGTCCTTGAACTGGTCCACCTTGTCCTCGGCCTTGGCGTCCGCGGTCACGTCTGCTCCTTGTGCAAGGATGCTGTAGAATATTCGCTGGCCTTCAACCCCGAGCGAGTTGAGCAGAATTGCCTTGCGACGCTTCGGCTGCAGTTCATCGCCGACAATGGCCTCCAGGAAATTCAGGAATACGCGTTTCCACTGCTGCCAAGGCACAGCCGGGTCACCGGGTGCAGGCAAGAAAGGGGGCGGTGCTGGGAAACACCAGAGCGGCATGGCTCCGATACTGACCCTCGTCGCCAATATGTGGTGTCTGGCTCAGACCAGATGCATGACACAGGACCACGCAAGCGCAGTATGCAACTCTCCTTTATTTGTCACAGTAAAGCCACTTATATAGGAAATCATATTGAATGACGATGACAATATGTACACTGAAAGAAATGAAACTTAAACAAGAAAGAAGGATACAACAGTTCTCATGCCCTATACTTGACGAGGCCAACCTCTTCCTTGCTTCATGTTGGAGGGCCTTGTCAGCTACAGAAGAATAAGGAGTACAATTATGGGGATCCCACGCATTTTGGGAATCCATGTAAAAATCAATTCCTACTGGGCTTGGGAATCTTTCTGTGTTGTTTAGTTTGAGTGGCGATAAACAGCGGTAATGGTGACTGCGAATCACTAATACCTTCAGCGTTTACTGCAATACGAGAGCAGTGAGTTGGTGGCAAATGTTGTTTTGCGGGCATCACTGCTGTTTGTCTGCATAGTGCAATGAACATACAACGAGACGTACGTGTTTACTTAAGGCGTGGTTCTGAATCATTGTTTATAACCTATGACATGGTTGAGCACTGTCATTGCTTCACATGGCACATCACACAGCAACAGAATTGGCGGAAGAATGGCGAGTTTCTGCGTGCCAAAACCACAATCGGATTATTAGGCACGCCGTGGAGGCGGACTACGGATTAATTTTCGTACCGAGCTGTTTTTAACGTGCACTTAAGCGTAAGTACCCGACCGCTATTGTATGTCGCTGCAGTCGAAATCGGCTGCCACGGTGGGGATCGAACGCGCTACGTCGAGCAAGGCTATAGCCGCATAGGACGGAAATCTTGATTTGACGTGTGACCGCTTGCTTAGTGTTGCATAGAACCTGCGGTTATTTAATGGGATTTTGCATCTACAAACCGTCCGTCAGTTGTCCAGTTGACAAATTTGCATGGAGTTTTTGTTAGAAATTGCAGAAACGTATAATTCCTTCAGTCCTTCTGCAACTGTTGTCATGTCTGTGTTCTGCTGGCGCTGAGGTAGACGGAACACGCAGCGCGATGTGTGCGCGCATATTTGAGCCTACAATCAACCTCGGAGACCAATTGTATATTGCTGAATGTTCCAATCACTAATGTGACCTTATTGCAGTATTATCCTCTATTTCTGAGTTGCGTTCCAGGAGATATGAAACATAAGGGATGATCGTAACAGCATGGGTACCGTTCTGCTACGATAGGATCAGTGCTGCTATACTTTGACAAGCGTTCAAACTGTTCGCTGCAGGTTACATTGCGTGACTACTTGGTTCGATGGATGAGGTTTCCACCCATGAATAAAATAGTTTTGGATAGGAATAGCAGCATGCCTTACAGTCTGAATTAGGCTTGTCCAGCAAAGCGACCGTTTACGAACTGCGCGAGCGTCCTAAGCAGTATATTAGGTGCTGCATTACAGATATCTTTGTTCTAAATAGCGCATGGTCCAAGCACACGGCATCAGCGCTTATATATTTATAAGCGTTGCGCGGCGTTAGTCAGTTTTCTTTTGCTTTTTAGAGAAAAAGGACAATAACCGAATTCTTTTTTTCGGTTGTGTTCATTCAGTTCTCTACGACGTACTCACACGTATTACGGAAATTTCGCGCTCAAAAATAGCCATCGCATTATTTTTATGCGAACCCTCTCATATATTATGGCTGTATACAGGCCAAAAAGGCAATGCCGAAGCACACAGCTTATATATATATCGTGCTGGCTCACCAACCGCTGTGAACGCTGTGTTGAGCAGCGCCATGGGCCTCATGCAGCAAGGCTAGCGTAGACATATGGTAATTTCAAGCATACTAGACTTGAAACACGTGAGAACGATGCCAATGTATCACAAATATTTGATAGAGCCTGCCGCTCAGATGTTTCGTGGTTGCCTTAGGTTGGCCGTGCACGAGCATGCGCTCTTATGTTTTATGTTTTACTCCCTACGCCAATCGATCAGACAGTGAGCTGATTTACCATTTAATGCCGGTAATGCAGAGACGCCGGTTTTCTTTGTTGAATTAAGATCGATATAAGCAAAATAGCAAAGAACACATACACGCACCGCGACTGATAATGCCCGTACACCGCGGCTGATTATGCACGTCACATTTTTGCGCCCTCAACACGTATTTCCGCCAACTGTAGTTACCGATACATCGAAAGACTTCCCTGAGGACCTTATATTAACTGACATGGTGTAAAGTTCACAAAGTACGATCTAAAACATCTCGAAATCGTTCCACAGCACGCGACAGCAATACTTACAAGCTGCGCCGCGTCGGATCGCCCAAGCCAGAGAGGAGGAAAGGCTCTCCATGCGCCCTATCCTCCTCGCCCGATGAACAGGTCTATATATGCACGCTCTGAACCCCCGTATCTCCCCCCTCCCTCCCAGCTGCGTTCAAGAATGCAGGAGCATGCAGTAGAAATTTGGAGGGAGAGAGAAAAAAATCTTCGCGTTAAAACCACGCCGTGGCGAAGATGGGGAGAACGTGGGAGAAAAGAAAGTCGTATTTGCACGGGCGCAAAATCCCGTCGCACAAACCCGACGGACAAGCGTGGCGAATAGGCACGTCGCCTCTCAGTCAATTAGCATCCGTTTCCTTCATCGCCACACACAGTGAACCATGACATGGTGTTTATTTTTTTTTTAGCAGGTATACGTAGTTTGCGCCCATCCAGTGTGCTTGGTTTGCAGGGAAAGTAGGAACTATTTAGAAAATCTCTCGGGAATTCTGTAGATTGGCAGCGAGAAACGACCACAGAAGGGGCAATGCTGACGAACTTCAAGTGCCTTGCAGGTTTGAATTCCACTGTTAACTCGGCATTGTGAGCCAGCCGTCAATTTCTGCGTAAATGAGAGCCACATTGTAAGGGACCCCAACCTGGGCAAGGAAACTGAATTCCAGCAATCGGCGTTCCGTGAAAAGTACAGCTGAAAACTGGTGGGAAAGAGAATGCATCCAGGTATCTGCACAAAATAAGGAGAAAGGGAAGGAATATAACATATACCAAGAATTTACTGAATTTTTGTTAAAGATTAAATAAAGGAAGGGTAAACTGGGTATGTCGGTAAATGGGAAGACTAGGCTTGTGACTAAATACAAAGAAATATACATTTAAACAAAAGAAAACATTCAGTGTCGCGGTTTGCAGCTGCCTTGGTCCAAGCAGTTGTAGAATAGAAGAAATATGTCAGGTAAAAGTAAAAACGACATATGAACAGTACCAAAAACAGGCGCTATGAGCCGATTCCACTAGACATAGCAATACTGAAATTTCTGTTATTAGTAAACCGGGGAACTCATTCGCTATGTCAACCACACAACTGCAGCTGTAGAACGCAAATTTTACATTCAGCAATGAAGTAAAAATATTTACATTATACATTCAAACTTTAGGTCCCAAGGAGGTAGAAAATATGGCCACATAACTGAATAAAGCAAATATATACAGCCATATCTCATCCAAAAGTACAATACACTGGAACAAGCAGGTACAAACATTTAAATGGGAGCTCTTGAATGTGTTTGTAATAATAACCACACAATAACAACCAGTAGGCCTGGTTAATATATGTCTGAGACCTCTTGATGCTATTACATAAATTGCCTTGAGAGAAGTTGATAAAGAAAAAACAGTGGCTGCATCTTGGTGCGGTCATTTCCAGCGACGACGCTCTGGCCACGTGGTTTGTTCATGCACCCAGAGTCTTCTACAATGCGTCCACGATACATTTGGCAAACTGAACAAGGCATCTTGTTTAAAATGTCAGACAAACAGGAGAAACATTATCTAAGATTCCCATACGCAGATCAAAGTTCCAGGGTAAACTAGAGCCTTTGCAGTAACTTACTGATCCAACTGTTCCCAACTGTCATCAGATTTACTAGGCGTGTGTAATTAACCTATCTGTATTAAGTAGAACATAGCCAGTGCACTAAAACTCACCGCCGACAAATAAATTTGTAACTTGAGTTCTCAAGCGAAATATATCTCGCCAACCTTTTCAAGCGTAGGTATTAATTGCATTAATGAAATACTTCATGAAAGTTTTCGAAATAAACATATTGACTGGAATTAGGTGTGATTCTGTGCAAGACCACGTATATGTGATCTCTGTTAAAAACGGCCGTATTGAATGCAAAAAAGAATACAATAGAGGGGGAAACATTAAGTCGTAATAAAAAGAAATAACTGAAAGTGATTGAAAAGTCACCGCAGCAGCTGGGAGATATAAATTCAGTCTTTGACAATTCCTGCGATGATCGAAGATGTCATGCGTACTTAAAAACTTTCATTGAAGCGAAGGCTTAGTCTGTGCTATTAAATTGCTCTGCAGTTTCGCGATAAACACCCGAATTCGATTTTGTTACTATTGAAATTGGGAGGCACCCAAATCTGCAGTCTTTATGCCTTTGACGCATCATTGTGCCGGCAGAAGGCCAGGTATTACATGGTGAACACATTTTACTTTACAATCCTCGTCAATCGATTGGGATGACCGTATGGAATACTTTTCTAAGCAGACATTTCCTCTGCCCAAGCGAAGTGCAAGAACATGTGGTCATTGTGAACCAAGCCTTTGTTGATCTTTTTTAGCGACGCCATTATAGCGTAATGTATACTTCCATTTTTTTTTTCATGTGTCAGCTGCTTGCAACATTTTCGTCTGGGTAATTGTTATTGCTGATTTGGTATTGTCTTAGTGAAATTGAATATGGTGCTATCAGACAGAATGATTGAGCAGCAGTTGCAAACGCAGGGAGGTCAACAACACCTCCAAAAAAAAAGGAGACCCTGAAATAAAGCGTTAGACATACGTTTGCGGGCTAATTATGCCATTAAAATTATACTTCATGAACGTAGAAGGAGTAGAGGACAGCAAGGACACTCCTACCAACTTGTGCAAATGCAAACCAAGCCATTGCAGCTTCTACCGGCAAAAGAGGCACGTGTTAGTGACGCGCCACCATTCGCCTGTTTTTTTGTCATATATTTAAATTGATGAAATTGTTTTCCCAAGTAGAGAAAGTGAAATACAATTCGCGAACTTACTGCGCAAACATCATTACCTAAAGCCAATGAGTTAGAGATTGAACGAGTCAGGAAACTCAGGCACAGACGCTTGCCATTTTATTTCCTGTAAAAGGTTTCCTGAAACAGCATGATCTTTGTGGTTTCTGGGTTGTAGCCCGGTGTTTTCATTTTTGCTAAATCAAGACTGAAGCGCACTCCATAAGACGTATATTTAGCCACCCGAGATTACGGCGCTGTGTAGGCTTCCGGGAGCTCACGACCCACCGCAGCAAATATCGCCCGAGTTGTGATGCCTTTTCCGTTCGGGCAAAATAAGAAGAGAACTGTATTTATTTTTTTTTTATTCTAAGAAGACATAAGAGCGTTAAGAAAAAAAACTATAGATAGAGGGGTATACGGAATGTGTTACACGTGCTTTTCTTTCATGCACACATTCACGGATTTCCCAAATGTTTCTTTTCACCCTCTCCCCTCTCGCCTGCTCCATTTCGGGCACTCGCGCACGTAAACGCACAACCACGTGACCACTTACGTACCACCCTTCGCACGTCGTGAAAGCCAATCAACGACTATCGATAGCCGCCCCCTTTCCTCCTCCTTCCGACTACTCCTCAGAAAGGGGAGGCACAGAGCACCTTGGAGGCTTTAAAAGACAGCGCCACCCTCTCGAGAGGCAGTTCCAGCACTCCGAGGTTTCAAAGCCCGATGATCTCCATTCGTTGCGCTCAGATCTCATCGGTACACGCTTCAACGCCCGGAATCGCAACGCATCTCTTCGAAGCCACGACGGTGACAGCCAGCAGTTTCTGACCTGCCGAGACGAGCGACTGAAGCGCATCGCAGCCACGTCGACTTTGAAGCACAATTCCAGTCATGGTGCGATCAGAGTCAAGGAGCAACGACGACAGAGTTGTCCTCGCAAGTGAGTACGAGCACCCGACTTCTGAAGCTGTGGCTCGTGGAGCATCGGTGAATAGCTCTTCCCATTCTTCGGAGAAAGAAACAGCTGTCGAAGATGGTGGAGATCCGCGCAGAAGGAGGCTTCGACGGGCTTTTTCAAAGTCTTCCGACGCCTCCCACAATCACGTCCAGACGACTGATGCAGCATCGGCGAACGGTTCTGCTGAATGCCTGGAAAAGAAAACTGCTGTGGACCATGGCGACACCCAACGTGGAAGCGAACCTTCGCCGACTTTCAAGTTTCCCTACCCGTGCAAAGGGCAACCCTCCCCGATTACATACGTTCTGCAAGGATTTACAGAGTGCCCCTTCTTGGACATGCGACGCATCTCCTTCTTGGAGCCTTTGCCCGCATCTTGCGTTTGCGCCATGTGCGGCGCTCTTCCTGACCGGACCAGGCAGCTTCCCTGCGGCCACGCCGTGTGCTGGGTGTGCTGGTATATCGCCTACGACAGCGCCGACAAACCGCACCAGGACAACAGTGCGCTCAGGATGTTCCGCAGTGGCCTCTGTCCCAAGGATGGGGTCCCGTTCTCCGATCCTGCATTGGGTGATGCGACCTGCCCACCGAGTATCACCACCAAATTGGTGTACTGTGTGTACGGAGTGCATGGCTGCCGGTGTCAGGTCCAACTCCGAGACCTGGAGGCCCACTGCCTTTACGAATGCCGTTTCAACCTCATGACCCGTCCTCTCTGCTGGAAAGACATGCCAGGGTGCAAGACTGATCAACATTTTCTACACCGTGCAGGACGGTCTACTGGCTGATCCCACATATGACGCAGAAGAACGGCGACTGCAGCGGGAAGTTCGTTCGGCTACGGTCAGCGCCTTCGAAACAGCCTTAAAAGCTACTCGGCAGTCCGACAATAAAAAAAATGTTATTTTCAATTTACTCGGCTTGAGTGATGATTGCACATGTGTTCAGGTCGCCGGCGACGGCTTGCACTTGAACATGACGTGACTTGCTATACGACATGGTACGCATTATAACCCAGGTTATTAGAGACAATAAGCTAGTGTGACTACACGCATATTTGTTTATTTAGATTACAATATTTTTCTTCAATAAAATCTACTTCGGTATAATGAAGTACGGAATTAACCTAAACGAAATTACATTGATTGTTTAAAAATACCCAGTTTCGCCGTAGTGAAGTGTAGAAATTGTTTGCAAGGGACAGCTTTAGTGTTTGGTTTGGTATACGTCGAAATGCAGTCGATGCGGACGGTACCGCAACCTGAGGCCACACCACATTCACGCAGCAATACCACGACGGACACAAAAGTGTCGATTTGATACGCATCCGCCTCCAAGGTGTCGTCTGCACTTTTGTGGCGGTCCCACTCCGGCGTCATGCGCTTCACAGTTAATTGCGAAAGCGCTGTGCTTTCTGCGCTCATTGCACGGATGTTAATTATATTTCACAAGAAAGCTATCCGCGACTTTCTGCGCTTTCTATTGAACGCTAGCATTATCGCCTAGCCTGAAGCGTTACGTGACAGAGCTCAACACAGCGTGTGACAAAAACGGCGTTGTTACTTTGCTATCTTTGTACTGCATTTCCGGTAAAAGTACTCAGCATAACAAAATGAAGATTGCAGTGCATTTAAATGAAAGTTTATACAAAGTTGTCATTATTCTTTGCAAAGGAAATAGAAATTTAATATAACCAAATGAGTATGGGCGAGACAAAAGTTTATGAATGAAGTTATTTTTCCCTTTTGAATGCAGAACAACAAAATTTAGTGCTTTCCTAGGTTACATGTGCACTTATTATTTTTGCGGAGTTGTATTGTGTTCTAGCGAATTATTGATGAGGTATTGGCATTTATTGTTATACTTGATCAGGCATCACCCAAGGAGAGGCAAAACTATTCAAGCTGAAATTTGCAGCTTTCAAGGACCAACCAGCAAGCCCTGCTCTATAATTCTATGAAAAGAATATTGATATATGTTGATTCAGGTATCTACAAGGGAGCTGCGAATTTAAATTTAACAAGTTTTTTTGCTCATCCGCTCCGTGCAAATTGTCGTTCTTTTTCATATGCATGCTAATTCACAACGAGTGTGGCACATTAGTGGACCCATACGATGTCTTGTAATTACCAGCACTTGTTTTATTAGGCAGTGCTTGAGAAAATAGAGTAGCTTTATATAATAAATGTCATAGGGGTGTTTTTTTTTCCTTGCGCCATCTGGACAAAAAGATATCAAGCCTTTTCACGCCAGTTTCACCATTATTGAGATGTAACGCCACTAAACATTACGAAACCGGCATAACGTGGATGGATTGATTCTGCACATTTCAGTGTTTAGCTTAGTCTCGTCGTTACGGCAGCCCTACGCTGCTTCAAGCAC
Organism: Dermacentor albipictus; assembly: GCF_038994185.2. Taxonomy (NCBI): domain Eukaryota; kingdom Metazoa; phylum Arthropoda; class Arachnida; order Ixodida; family Ixodidae; genus Dermacentor; species Dermacentor albipictus. The sequence continues at coordinate 81,768,477 of NC_091826.1, forward strand.
ACATGCCTGCAACCAGGCCTTCAACGTGGTCCTAAGGCAGCTCACTCAATTGTGGCTGTTTGGAGAAAAAGAAACAAAGAAGGAAATATATAAAAAACGGGCAGTGCACTGTACGGCGCATCATGGCTACATGCCTGCTAGTCAGCAAGTTGGGCTATTGTGCCCAGGATTACTGCAGATAAAGACTCCAAAAATCTCATGGGTGCCTAATTTTATTCATAATTGACTCCAGTCCACCTAGTTCCCAGGCTCATACGACGATATCTGGAAACTTGTTTTCCCCATGGGCTGAAGGGCTATGGCTTTGTTAGAGTACTGTACTTGCCTTATTCTACACGACGCCTGTTGAGCGATAGGATTAACAGCAAACCATGAGCGAGCCTTAATTTCCCCAACTGCAGGGAAAAGTGGTGATGGCTGCGTGACCTATAGCATTCCGAGCCGGGCGCACCAAAGCGAATGTCACGTGCTCTGACGCCCAGGGAAGTTTTTAAACACTTGATTTCCAGTAGGTGGTCTTCTCCTAGAAAGATATAGCGTATTTACCCGCGTAAGAATTGCTCTCGCATAATGCTCGAACACCTCCATCACCCACTTTCTTTTTCGGGTCATCATAGTACCCTCGAAAGTTACTGTAGTGATTTCAATCTGCGTGTTGCGTTGTATGGCCGCCGATCCAGCAGAGTTTCGTGCCATTTTTTTTGTGGACCATTCTGCTATTGCAGGCGCAACAGCGCACATATTATTACTATAATATCGAGCGATGCTTAAGAGACGAGCCGCCGCGAGTACGACGATGAAGTTGGTCGGTGCCCTTGGCGCGAGCGAGTGTCAGACTGGCTGCGTGGCTCCAGTGTAAATAGCGCGTGAATAGCCTCTATCTTCTGTGTCTTTCCACACGTAACAATATGATCTAAAGTATCCGAATACAGCTCACAAAAAAGAGTGAAATACCATGGACAGCGTGAAAAAGGCGAACACGTGCACAATTTAGGCAATTTAGACTGATGACTTTTAGAAAGAAGTAAATTTGGAAGTATTCTATTATTGCAGCTCCTGCTTGTATACAGCGTGTGATCTTATCCCAAAGGCCAGTGTGAGGATATGCCATTGGGCGCCTGCGTCGTGGGGAGGTAGAGAAACTGTCCTTCGAGTAACCGACGAAAAACGGCTATCGGCGAAACTTGGAAAACATCTTTGGGCTGTGGGCAAGGCTATGCGCGAGTGCTTGCGATGGTCACTGTGATCATAACGATTGCGCAATCAGTGCTAGCCGGGGTGAGTGCGCGTACATTTATTAATGCGTACATTCTGCGCTGCCGCTCCCTTTACCATTCCGCTGTACCGTGGCTCTGAAACTCAAATGACGTGACCTGCAATACCATGCGAGCGGGCTCTCTATAGATGGTACACCCATGACAGCGTGCCAGGTACGCTGGAAGTCCGCGTGATTTCTATCCCAGTAAAACATTTGAACCACGTGTACTATACCAACTATTATGTAAGCGTTCGCGAATCGAGAGCAATCGAAAACTGGCAATGACAAATGGAATCCTGTAATGATTATCCCATTCCACAACCGAATCGAAAAGTCCATTATTACATACGTTATACAGATTTCGCGCACCGCTGCTAGTATTCTAGTAGAATTTATACCCCTACTGTGATTTACAGCTTCTATCCCGTGATAGAGGTCCAAGACTGCAATGTACTTGGGTAAACGGCCAAATAAGCGGGCAACAGCAATTGACAATCGGCAGACGTTGAAACAAACCCATAAAATAAACATTTCTTTTTGTGCGCACGTGCGCATATTCATCATGTCATTGAGGTACACTTATTAGTTAAATCATGATGCCTTCTTTTGTTACTGTTTTTAGCTGCAGCGAATGCAGTGACACGCAGGCAGTATTCTTTGGGTTGCATTCCTTCCTTCACATGTTCGCTTGTCGAATTCTTCGTGAATCTGACAAGTGCCTTAGGTGGTGTGAGCCCATGAAACGGGAAGGATTTGTCTGTAATATCATAATTGCGGAACAAATATTTGAGGTAAGTGGTACACAAGGAGGTGCAAAGAACGCAGCTGCGATTGTTTTGTGTTTATCTGTACTAGATGCTTGAAATACTATGCTTCTCAAGTTTCTCTCAAACCCTTTCCCACGCCAACAGTGAACCGAAAGGCTAAACGCACATGGGCGAAGGAATGGGAAATAATCCCGCACCATTGCCGGCTTGAGGTAATTAGGCACGACGAGGCAATCCCGGCTTTAACACGTGAATTTCTGTCCGCGAGTTCTGCCGATTCGTCCGTAGCCGTACAGACCGAAATTTCAGCTGTTCATGACACCTCTATTTCGGCACCCAAGCACTGCAAATACTGATGACAAACTTTGCAAGGGCTTTGCCCGCATGCTTCGATATGCTGATGAGTGCTAAAAACCATTCTGCCTGCATGCTTACAACGTCTTCCGAAAGGGAGAGGAGGCTACGTCACGTGCAACTCGAGTAGTGAAGCAGGCCGCAGAGAGTGAGGACGCTATCCAGCCGCATCCGCTTACCTTGACCTTACGCGGCGAATGCGTAATTTCTTCAACGCTTAGTCTTACACGAGACAGCTGAGTTCACATCAAACGTTACCTTGCGTGCACCATTCCTGTCTGTCTGCGTAGTACAAAGAACACACCGAGAGAGAGAGAGAATAAACATTTTTATTAGGTAAATGCAGCTAGGGAGAGGCGTCCTCATTCCAGAATGCCTTGAGCTCGGGCTGCGTCCTGGGCCCTCGCAATCAGCCGTTGCTGATCCTCGAGGTCGGAGCTGGCCAAGGCTCTTTCCCAAAGCTCCTTTATTTATTTATTTATTTCAATACCCTAAAGGCCCAATGCGGGCATTACATAGGGGGGGATACATCAAAGAAAACTTATAAATATACAACACAGGTTATAAATGGCTGAATACAGAAATAAACGAGTTTAAGAAGCCAGGTACAAGTTATTAAGAAAGAAACAATGGCTAGGAACAGGAACTGGAAAATTGCACATGTAGCAAGTTCCAAAAAAAAAGAAAAAGAACAAAAAGCACCTTCAGAAGTTCCAAAACATGGCAACCAACATTTCACGCAACAATACGGCCGGCACGCACAAAAAGAAAGAAAAGAAAACGAAAAAAAAGACAGGAAAAAAACAACGACACACATCATTTTACGTTGAAATTTTCTAAGTATGACCAAAGAGCTGTCTGAAATGATGATGATTCAGCGATAGCCGCAATGCTAGAAGGAAGCGAATTCCACTCTTCGATAGCCAGGATCAAAGGTGAGTATTTGAATCGTTCTGTTCGAGCGAAAATAGGTTTAATCTTCTTCATATGATCTACACGAGCCGATGTGTGCGGCGCCGGGAGAAGATGTGAACTTGCAAATGGTGTGTTATTGTGGTAGAGAGTGTGGAAAAAGGATAATCGGCTGAATTTTCTGCGCATGACCAGAGGCGGGAGATGGAGCGATATTTTCAGTGATGTTACACTTTGATATCGAGAGTAACGGGAAAGGATGAATCGTGCAGCCTTGTTTTGTATAGATTCTAACCTGTTAATAAGATAGGTTTAATGAGGGTTCCAGATCACTGAGGCGTATTCTATCACAGGCCTGATTAGCATGTTGAATGCGTGAAGTTTTGTATCCTGGTTGGCTTGGTGTAGTCGGTGTTTAAGAAGACCAAGTTTTTTTAAGGCTTTGGTAGTAATCAGTTCTATATGAGTGCTCCAGGATAAATTAGAGGTAAGATTTACGCCGAGGTATTTTACCGACGCTGCAGTTTCTATGACACTATTATTAACAGTGTAGGCATTAGCACTTGAGTTAGCAGCGGAAGTAAACTTGACATGTTTAGTTTTGTCTGCGTTAACAACCATTTGCCACCTGGCGCACCAGTGAGTTAGTTCATCAAGGTCAGTCTGGAGAGCAATGATGTCGCAAGGGCTTGATATTGCTCGGTAAATTACGCAGTCGTCTGCAAATAGCCGTATTGATGATGTTATGTTCGACGTGATGTCATTAATATATATTAAGAAAAGCAGTGGACCCAGCACCGAACCCTGGGGTACTCCTGAAGCAACGCCTGTACGTCTTGATAAGAAGCTTCCTAACTTAACAGACTGAAAGCGGTTTGTTAGAAATGCGTTCATCCACTGCGTAGTACGCTGGTCCAGCTGCAGGTTGCGTATCTTTATCATCAAGCGGTTATGAGGCACGCGGTCAAAGGCTTTAGAGAAATCAATAAAGATGGAGTCAATGTAGAAGGAAGAGTCGATTGCTTGATGAAGGTCCGTTATTAACTCAAATAACTGCGTCTGACACGATAAATGTTTGCGGAAGCCATGTTGGTTGTTATGAAGCAAGTTGTTCTGGTTAATATGAGTCATAATGTTAGTGTATAATATGTGTTCGAGCACCTTGCAACATATCGATGTTAGTGAAATTGGCCTGTAATTATTAGGAACGGATCTGTCACCAGATTTAAATACCGGCATTACATAAGCGGATCTCCAATCTTCTGGCACACATGTCGTATCGAGTGACTGTTGAAAAATTAGAGATAGCAGGAAAGCTGTGTGTTGGCAGGTAATCTTTAAGAGTTTCGCGCTGATACCATCGGGTCCTGGGCTGGTATGGTGAGGTAGGCGTTCAATTGCACGAGCCACGCCAAGCGCAGATATGTGAATGGGTGAAAACGGAATCTGTATATCGGCCTCAGGAAGCAACAGTGGATTATAAATGGGCAATTCGTTCGTAAAAACTTGTGAGAAGTGGCTATTGAATTGTTCTGCACACTGTTCGATAGGCAGAGTGCTGCCGTGGGCGTCCAAAAGAACAGGAACGGTACTAGCGGTTTTAGGATTAACAGTGTTCCAGAATTTCTTAGGGTTGGTTTTCATCAAACTAGGAAGCGTAAAATTAAAATATTTGTTCTTGGCTTCAGAAATTAGTTTTTCAGCTATTTTGGAAATGTTTTTATAGTTTTCCCAGTCTGTAGCTTCTTTTGATCGAACCGCTTTACTAAATGCTCTTTTTTTCCTATTTAGTGCCCTGTTGACGTCTGTGGTGAACCAAGGATCGTTGGTACGCGTACTTATCGTTAGTTTTGGCACGCAGGAATCTTCAATTTCTTTGAGTTTGTCACGAAACAACTTCCAATTTTCGTTAGTCTTACGGTTATGAAAATTGGTCTGAAAGCTATTTGTGAAAGTTTCCAGCAACAGGTTCATTTTTTCAACATCCGCACATGCGTAGTTGTAGATAAGCTTCGTGTGTTTTGTTTTGTCGGTCCGTGGGAGTAGAAGAGAACAGTGCACAACTTTGTGGTCACTTATTTCTTCCAAGACGTGAATGTCTGAGAGCTCAGGATGGGTTGTTAGGATGAGGTCCAGGATGTGTTTACCGCGAGTGGGCTCGTGAACAATTTGGGTGAGCTGGTGATATTGAAGTAAATGAAGAAAGTTAATGCTCTCCTGTCGGTTATTGTCGGAGCCAACAGTTAACGTCGTCCAGTTAATCGCGGGAAAATTAAAGTCGCCAGCTAAAAATAGGAGGCAATTCGGGTGCCTAACAAGGATCTGCTCGATAGCGTCATTTAACAGTTCAATGAATTCAGGTTGGCTACTTGGTGGCCTATAACAGGCGCCAATAATGCAGAACTTATGACCAAGTTGAGCAGAAACCCAGACTATTTCTAAGGGAGAGTCGATAGGGGTAAGAGATGCATGGAAGTCTTTGTTAATTGCAATGAGCACTCCTCCTCCTCGTCGAGAATCAGCCCTATCTTTCCTAAATAAAACGAACGATGGTGGAAGCGCGATGTCGTGAGATGCAACGTCTTCGGTTAGCCACGTTTCCGTACCCACGATGATATCAGCTGAGCAGGTATGTGCTATAGCTTTGAGTGCGTCTACTTTGTTATGTATGCTGCGGAAGTTTGCCAAGACCAAGGAGATTGGTTTGGTTTTGTTATCGTTGACTTTCTTTGGGGTAGACTGTCAATTCTCTGGGGGCGAGTGCCTAGAAAAAAGTTTTTTCACGCTATCTGTTGCCGAATCATACCGGTAAACAAAATTTCTTATGTGAAGCTTATCAAATCTTACAGAATAACGCTCGTTTTCTCTGATATTGGCCTTGGCGAAGTCGCGCAGCTTTTTCCGTGCATGTAGGACCTTCGGGGAGAAGTCTTCGTCTAGCCAAACTTTTGGTTCCGTGAGATGTTTTAGTTTATGCGCATTTTGAAATGCTTCGCGTTTAGATTTAAAGTTCAGAAATTTAACTATAATTGGTCGAGCTTGACCGGAACGTGGCCGGCCAAGGCGATGTGCACGTTCGATGTCACCACACTGTATCTTAAGATGCTCGCTAAAGAAGTCCTTAACTATTTTTTCTGTTTCTGCATAACCTTCGTGCTCTTCTTCAGCGAGTCCTTTGATAATCAAGTTGTTCCTTCTCATTCTGCTGTTCATGTCTTCGACTACACCTGTAAGTTCATCGTTTGTTTTGCGTATATTTGTCTTGACGTCTTCTACAGAAGAAGACACGGTGTCGAAGTTTTTCTTCATATCAAGTACAGCGGACATACTTTTCTCTACCACAGCAACACGTCCCTGGATGTTGTTTATGTCCTGTTTGATTTGTTTTAGCGTGTTTGACGTCTCAGCATGACATTCTTTTAACAGTGCGAGCACATCATCAATCTTTGGACCGGGGTTTGCTTCAACATCTCCCGCACAAAGCAAAAGTAGGGTCAGACATGTAGAAAGCAGGAATGAAGTGGGTCTCGGGGAAAGTTCACGGACTAGTCGCGCCCCTGGACTAAATGGATAGACTTGTTCACCCACATGTACGTGACAGGAAGAAAATGAGCCGATGCAAGCGCGATACGTGCACAAATCCACACCCATTGAAATGCAGCAACTGGGATCCGCGGCCACAGGAATATTCTAAAAGTGATCAATAAGTAAAAAAGGCCTACCTAGAAGCAAAGTGCACAAGTCACCAATATGCTCTCGTGGCCGCGAATCCCAGAAGTGCGAAGCCGGAGGATGGCTTTATAGGCGCCCCTGGTGGTGAGTCTGCTCCAGGCGGCGCTGTCTTCGTTTATGACGTCACAGGTTGGGTCCCGTTCCGCAGTGTCACGCAACGGAGGCACCAGTAGACAGTTAGGGCGCTCGATGATACGATGGGGTGAAGGGACGATGGCGAGAAGCTTGCGCGGCGCCCAGTCTTGGTAAGCACGCGGCAGGATACGAGTATCTAGAAGCAAAGTGCACAAGTCACCAATATGCTCTCGTACGGATGATTTATTGGTGCCGCTCTGCAACCCCCTACTGTGAGCCTGAGGGACCCGGGCTCTGCGCAGAAGCGGCATTGCGGAAAGAATTTTGTAGGGTCTACGAGGTGATTTCTGGTTGGGTGGGGGAATGTGTTAACCTGTAGAGCTCGGAGGAATCGCTCCTGCTCTCTAGGTAGTGACTTGTGTGGGGGTGCATATGTTCTGCGGGTTAGCTTGTAGTGTTGTGTGATGTCTTGGTAAGAGACTAGAGGGTGCATGCGCTCGGGTTCAGAACACACCGAGAGATGTTTCCTTGAGGCGTTGCTGGGTGCCATATTTCATACACTCTGAGGGGGTTGAGCATTATCATTGCCTCACATGGCACATCGCATCGTGGCGGAAGCATTAAATTTGAACTGGATTATGGGGCTGTAGGTGCGAAAACCACATTAGGATTTTGATGCCAACCATAGTGGCGCACTCCAGATTAATTTTGATACCGTGGTGTTCTTTAACGTGTCCCTAAATCAAAGTGCGTGAGTGTTTTTTTTTAAATTTTGACCCTGTCGAAAGGCGGCTGCCTCGGTCCGGATCAAGTACACGACCTCGAGGAATACCATAGGGCCAAAGCAACCACAGTGGGCACAGAATTGTTGATTTGTCTCGCGACCGCTTTCGTTGTGTCACCCAGACGCTGCAGTGCGCTTTAATTACTGCAGCTCTGCTTCTGCACACGCTGTGTAATTTGTCCGCTTGACATACCTGCATGCTGTTTATTTCTCAGAAATAGCAGGAACGTACTGTTCCATAGCTTGCACTTAAGCTTATCCCGTTTTCCCGCAATCGCTGTCGCATAGCAGTAGGGTTTCCTTGCCTTCTCAGGTCACGTTCCCCCAACCCCACCTCGGTGTCCAGTACAACTGCCTCTTCTACTGCCTCCTCTCTAGTTCTATCACCATCCCGTCTGCACTCGCACGGAAGTTGACGGCATTGTGCACAATCGACGCGGTGGGTCCAAACGTGTTTCTCGCGCCGCCTTTCCTCTGTGACAGCTCCTCTCATGTATACCACCCACAAACTAGTTGATGATCAACGTCACTCAAGGTTTCTGTCTTCTTTATACATGTGTGGTGTTTCGAAAAGGTAGTGAGCACTGCAGTCTGCAGACCATTTACCAAGAGGATTTTCGAAGCAGTGGCCCGTAGTCATACGACAGCCACGTCAAAAACGACAGTGACGAACCAGTACCACGCCTAACGCCCGCATCAGCAGTCCGTAGCATTTTACATAAAGAAATGTTCGACCAAGCAATCGTTGAAAGTATCAGCGGAGCAAAGGCCACCATGCACAGCAACAAGACAAGAATGGTGCCAGGCACAACACGTCCTGAGCAGAAGGGGGAGGGGGAATTTTCCTCAACAACTGTAGGTCACCTGTCGCAGCGTCGCAACAGGGACAGACCGGATCATGCTGCAACGGGGAAAAGCAGATTCCCCCCCCCCTTTTTTTGCTTCACATGACTGAGTGGTGTCGACTGGTGTGGCCATCTTAATTACACCGGAGATGGTGACAATGATACCCTCCCACTAGTTCGCTTTATGGCTGTAAGCCCTGCGTAAGCTGCGCGCTTGAGAAATGTGCATGATGTTTATTTTTCAGAAATAGAGCAAACGTACCCTCCCGTCAATTCAAGTTAAAATTTTCCGGTTTGTATACAACTACTGCCGTGCCTACCAGTACCGTTTGCTTGCCGTATATTAGGCCGGCTTTTCCCACTACCGAAGTCTCCCTATTTCACGAGCAAAAGGGTCAGGGGTGTTCTCCCTCATTTGCAACTGCGAGCTTCCTAATTCTACACACTTATTGCCTTAATTCGCCCTACCATTCTATCTGTATTCCTTCGCGAAGATAACACGTAAGGGCAAATGAACGCGATGTAGTTTCTAAGTTCACCTTGCCGGCATAATCCGGTTTCCCGTGATTGTGACTACATTAAGGGACAAACTAAAGATCTCTAATAAACTGTCGCGGTTCCGTATCAGCCTGCCAACCGAACGCCACCTTGATAGCATAAGAACTGTGCATTTCCATCCATGACGTCATGCTACGTTGCCCGACTGCCATAGAATCTAATAGAAAGCTCCCAAGTAAGCCACGGGGATTTTGGCTTCGTCGGGCGTCGGCGGAGGCTTCGAGGAAACAGCACCACGTGGTTTTATACAGCATTGCGCGAGTGGATTAGGCATGCTGACGAAGGTAAAACGGCCAAAGCGCAATAAAAAAATTAAGAGCAAGCCAAGATGGCTTCATAGAAGCAGCAGCAATCCAAAATACACCATAGGTACGCCATCGTCTTCTCACATATTCGCGTACACCAAGTCAGCTCTCGAGTAGTGCTGATTTCTTGAAATATTGTCTCTCTTTTCTATTCTGAGGTATGCAATGAAACAGAACTAGAGGTGGATGAATATAAAAGAATTTTTGAATAGGAATGGCCGAACCTAGACGCATATATTGACAGCAAAAATATTTATTTTTACCAACTGGGTAACAAGCATCTACCGACTAGGGCAAAAACGACAGCTTTCGGCGTTGCCCAGCCGATAAAATGTTTTGATTGGCAGCAGCATATTCTATCTTTGTGGCCAGGTTTCGAGTGAGGGGCGTACTGACATTTTATTAATGCATAAGGCAGCTCTGCCCCTAGGAAGGAATATTCTTGGCCGTTGAAGTGAACACACCTGATTCTGGACTCTTCTTTCCCCGGAGCCACTTTCGTGAAGAGAGTGAAAATCGGCATCAAATATAAAGATATTGCTTCCAGGTGTACAATCAGGGATCCTACACATCTAATGAACTGCTTGTCACTGTTACGCGTCGAAGCGGAACTGTGTCAACGGCGTTCTTTTCTTCATATTCACTCTAAGTAAAAAAATATCATTGCTATATATGTCCAGAATAATTTTTCCTGATTGCAGTCTGCATTCACGAAATGAAGGCACGCATTAAGGAAACCGGGCTTCTCATAAACACAACTGTGTCTGATTAGAGCGAAAGTGGTCATACAAGTCATGGGCTTAAATTTTTTCAAGAGCAATTAGGCCCCAATCGTGCAATTACGTCAGAAGTGTGCTGTATCATCGAGTAACGGCTAGCACTCGGGACTGTATATGAATCCAGCAATCTGACTTCTAATCTCGGGGAGAGCTTTTTTTTCTTTTCGTTCTCTCAGGGCATCAACAGGGCTTAGTGAGCGGCAGCCGCGTTGCTTGAGTCTATTTAGAATCCGGCGTGGTCTAGTGGTTCCACTTCCGGCCACTAAAACGTACGGACGTGTTTTCATGTGCTCCTACGGGGCGCTGATAGCGGCCCAGTTTAGCCGTGGAAACAGGGATGACAGGAAAAACAGCCAGGACTATCAAGTGTTACTGCCTCATTTGTGAGAAGCTCTGGTCGGTTTCAACGCGTTTTTTTTTTTTTTGCATCGTGACCTACGAGCAGCGCCGTAAGTGTGGAAGACTACCGGGATTCTCGTTGTCGTTTGGATTCGCTACCTGGGGCTAATGTTTTAGGAGTATTTCATATGAATCATTTATCGGCTTTTGCATTCAGGAGCCATGACAGCATGCAGAAGTTTGACCACCGAAAACTTTTCTGTGAAAGGCAGAAAATGTCTACAAATAGACCCGAGAACCAAGATGTCCGAGTGAAAATCCACTGGGTTCTTCCTAATGCGACGAATGACGACATTCGTATGGCCTTTGAGTCATACGGCGAAGTAATGGAAACGACAAAGGAGCGCTTCTGTGCCATTGGTATTTATGAAAAACCAGATGCTAAAGGCCGGAGTCACGACTGAAGATATTCCTTGTGAAGTGCGTGTCGTCAGTGATCCTGTTCTCGCAGCTCTTCCAGGCAAGGCGCCACATTGATTGCGCTGCCAAGTAAAAAGTTTATACGTGCCACCAATGCCGACTCCCCCGATGTTCACGGCGCCGACAGTCTGGTCATAGAGAAAGACATTCAACAAGAGCAGAAGCTACTATAGAGCCCAGCGGCCGAGTTGACTGTTGCGCATCAAGCGGATTGGATTAACATCTTCCGGTTCCGGTTTTGGGCGCGAGCGTTTTGAACGCTAACAAGCACGATTAGTGCTGGCTCCGCTAATCGGCGCGGCGGTTCTCTCTCTCTCTCTCTCTTTGCTTCTGCTGCTCAACCGCGTGCGTTCTTAGTACGCAATCGTTTTGTTTAGTACAAAACATTGTGAACGATATTGACAAGTTTTCATCGAATCTTTGCCACGGGCAATTTCATGAAGTAGACGCAAGGCGCTGCTAAATGACGAAAGGTTGATTTTGCTTTATATAAATGCTATTTTAGGAATTTTGTGCGTTCATTTAATCTTGCGGCACCAAGTAAGGAACAGTAGTTTTCGTACGAAGCTCCACCGGACGGCATCAGCTGAGAAAATTACAAGCCTGTGTCAATTTGGTGTTTTGGCCTCGTAGGAATGCTGCGTGTAGTGGCGAAGCGTGTGAAAGTCTTGAATTGGCGACATTACAAACCACAGTAATTTGCTTCTCCATACACACGGTGTACAAGATACCCGACTAACCCCTAACAATACCACAAAATATGAAAACACCCGATTTGCAAGCATTACCCATTCCCGGTCAATATTTCCTGCACTTTAAGAGCACAAATACACGATCAACTGGGCATTTCCAAAGCAACTTGTTCTCATCCGGCGCGATACCAAGCCCCTACACAGAAGTGGCCACAGCACAGGCTCTCAGCCAGACCATGCTAGGCGCTGGCAGAATTCCTTTTGCTCGCAGTCAAGACAAATGCGTGGTTGAAGAGCCTGTTTTCAGTCGTTTGAGCCGCAGGAAACTGAGGGGCCAAGTGGCAACGTAGGTGGGGCAGTGAAAGATTTAATAAACTTCACGGAGTGAAGCCAAAAAAAGGAAACTGGCCACCAATACCAACAAGACAATAAACGGAGGTTATTTTCTACCTTCTGAGGCCACACGTATGACACTCACTGACACGGATCGACCTTTGATGATCTTCCTGTATGAAATAAATGTGTCGATACTTTAACGGTCCATCACTTCTCTTTAGATTATCTGGAAATGAAAAAAATGCTTTTCCCCGGAATGCAGACAACACAGTGCCCTCTAACCGGTAATGTTTTTCGGCATTGAACAAATATTTAACAATGAGTTAGTTGTAACGTTTAACGAGATGTTGGCACATTGCACGTTATCAGATCCTGGTAAGCAATAGGGCATCCTCTCGCTAGAGGCTGCTGCTGCGATAGTATTTTTGTAAAGCACGTGCCTCCCAGCTCTTATGTTTAAGTGTTCATTGGTGAGGTGCGAGTGCTACTACTATTCCCTTGTTTAGTACAGCATTCCTTGGTAATAGAACTATTGTGTTCATAGGATGCACCACAAATCATTGCCATTATTTTATTACCCGTACATTTTTCGCACCATAAAGCGACATATTTTAGGCCTCTCAGAGCCAAGTTCTACCATTCCCAATTCTGACTCACAACCCCCAGATTTGCCACGTTCTGATATTGATATTTCAAATCCATTTATTAGATTTTGCTTGGTGCTATTTGTTCATATCTGGCCATTGCGGCAATGAAATGCGAAAATAATCATCGTCGAGCAAACTGTATTCTATTAGGAAATTATCCCCTCGGCTCCTCCATTTCTGTCCTTTTAGCCCTGCCTCCTCTCCTCCTCCCCTGCTGTGCGCTTGTTATGTGTCAGCAGACTGCGCTACGCAGTTACTGTTGTAAGCAGTATTTTCTTTTATTTCCTCTTGCTGTATCTATATATCTATCTTTTTAAATAAATAATGAAATACAACGCGTTATTACTGGCGCAAAGATATAAAATCCATACCGATCCTAAGTATGACGCATTGCCGTTCAATCCATCGTTCAGCAGGCCCGTACATTCCAAAAATCTTAAAAAAGTAATCGGAAGAAGAAAAAAAAACCTGGTTGACGGTAAGCATTACTGAAGATTCCTTCTCCGCCAGTGCCAATATGTCTCATTATTCACGGTGTTGTATTCCGGCAAAGTAGTAAGCACTGCAGTGTGCGGGCCATCTGAGATCGAGACGAATTTTGAAGAACCAGTGGCCCGCAGTCACACGACGGTCGACTCAAAATCGGCAGCGACGAACCAGTGGCACAGAGCAGTTTAGATAAACAATGGTCAGACCGAGCCCTTGTTTAAAGTATCAGCAGTGATAAGGCCACCACTCGCAGCAGCATAATAACAATGGTGCTAGGCAGCAGTCGTTCTTAAAAGAAGAGGAGGGGGAGTCATTTTTGACAATTACAGCAGATCACCTGGCGTAAACGGTACAGACTACAGCACGCTGAGACGTCGAAGAGCATTTCGAATCATTTTTTTGTTCTATAATGATTTATTGGCATCTCCTTTCAAACGGGGCGGTGACGCATGGTCACCCCTGACCATGCGTCACCTATCAGGCCAGATTTCTTCATATAGGCTATACGTTTTTCTTTGTATCATAGCATATTTGTATACGCCTATCCATTAAAACTGCTTTGTCTACCTTGTACCGTTGCCCATGGCTGTGACAGATCCGGTCTAATCAATCTCTTCCGTGCTTTTTTTTTTCTACCAATGCTTTAAACGTCTCTAGCTTATGTCGTCTGTAGGCCAGTTGAGGCTTCCAAGAACTTCTGAAATCAGTCTCACTATTCTAAACGTAGCTAAGTTACAGCGCGTGGTAGGAGAACTTGAACTACGCGCAACATGGCCGCCGTCATACTTTCACATTTTTTTATTGAAGGGAGACGTAGTCACCTTATAATGGTGACGGCTACTAATTTTCTCATAGCAGAAACAACGATATAAATAAAAATATGTTGGAAATGAAAAAGAAAAGAAAAATTACTTCTTAGGGTGAGAAAGCCACAGCACAGTCCTATAGACCGTTTCATCCGGTCAGGAGGATAGGGCGCGCGGAGAGCCTTTCCTCCTCTCTGGCTTGGGGGATCCGGCGCGGCGCTGCTTGAAAGTATTGCTGTCGCGTGCTGCGGAACGAATTCGAGATGTTTTAGATGTTACTTTGTGATATCTGCGCCATGTCCGTTCATATAAGGTCGTCAGGGAAGCCTTTCGGTGGATCGGTAACTACAGTAGGCGGAAATATCACTTGGGGGCGGAAAAATGTGAAGCACTTAATCAGCCGCGATGCACGCCCATTATCAGTCGCAGTGTGTGTATGTGTTGTGAACTATTTTGCTTATATCGGTTTGAATTCAACAAAGAAAACCGGTGTCTCTGTATTAGCAGCATGAAATGGTAAATCTGCTCACTATCTGATCGCTTGGCCTAGGGAGTGAAACATAAATCGTAAGAGCACATGCTCGTGCACGGCCAACCTAAGGCAACCACGAAACATCTAAGCGGCAGGCGCAATCAAGTATTTGTGATGCACCGGCATCGTTCTTGCGCACTTCTAGTAGGCTTCAAATTACCATATGTCTACGCTAGCCTTCCTGCATGAGGCCGATGGCGCTGCTCAACACAGCGATCATTGCGGTTGGCGAACATGCACGATACATATGTAAGCTGTGCGCTTCGGCATTGCCTTTTTGGCCAGCATACAGCCATAATATATGAGAGGGATCGCATAAAAAGAATGAGGACAGAATTTTTGAGGACATAGTTTTCGTAATACGCGTTAGTGCGCCATACAGAACGGAACGAACACAATCGGAAAAGAATTCAGTTATCATTCTCTTTCTCGAAAAAGCAAGAGAAAACGGGCTAACGCCGCAATAGGACCTCGCATAGTCACGCCGCAAAACGTTTATAAATATATAACCGCTGATGCCTTATGCTTGGACCATGCAGTATATAGAACAAAGATATATGTAATCCAGCACCTACCACTGCTTACCATGCTCGCGCAGTTCGTAAACAGTCGCTTTGCTGGACAAGCTTATTTCAGACTGTAAGGTGTGCTGCAATTACTTGCCAAAACTATGTTATTCAGGGGCGGGAACCTCATCCATCGAACCAAGTAGTCACGCAATGTAACCTGCAGCGAACAGTTTGAACGTTTGTCAAAGTATAACATCACAGCTCCTATCGTAGCAGAAGGGTACCCACGCTGTTACGATCGTCGCGTATGTTTCATGGCTCCTATACCGCAGCTTAGAAAGAGAGGATAATACTGCAGTAAGGTCAGATTAGTGATTGTAACATTCAGAAATACACAATTGATCTCCGAGGCTGATTGAAGGCTCAATTATGCGCACACACATTGCGCTGCGTGTTCCGTCTACCTCAACGCCAGCAGAAATTCCGGCCATGACGCCTTAAACCACTTCAGCACGGCTCACAGAACCGCTTACCATGTAGAAGACGCACGTCATACTAAACAGACCACACGACCGCGAAAACAAACACCAGAACCTACCGCCGAGCGTATACCTGCCATGCAAAAGACCGCTTTCACCCAAGCAAGTAGTGCGCTGCTCATAGGCGGCGCCACTGCTTTCACAATATGGCGGCGCTTACGAAAAAACGGTCTATACGCCTATGAACATCACAGTGTAAAAGTCAAATGCAAGTTGCACCACAATGAGTTCATAAACAGTCACAAACACACACAAACAGCCATGATGTAGACTTCGATGAGCATATAAACAGATGAGGACTTACAGTGTTGAAATAATTACGCACAACAGCAAAAAATACATAACAAGTGATGTGCATAAAGGGCCCCTAACAGGCGACACAGGAAATTATGATCATACGCTGTAAGTTGTTACGTGCCCTCTATGGAGCGTTCTAACGCAAGCATTTTTCGAATTGTTTCATCAATAGTCGATATAGAAATATTTCACTGCCGTGAAACTTTGATTTCCTGAGGCGAAGGTCACCGTCAACACCGACAATCTTTATGGCAAATCAGCTCTGCAGAATCACGCAGAGTGAAAGAAGTATCCTGAAAAGAAAAAAAAATGTTGATCCACACAAATGTAGCGTGAAGCTTCAAAGGAAACCCATGGGGGTTAGTCAGAAAGGACGCTTCGCAGGTGAGGATAAATTTGTCCTGGTCCGGGATTCGAACCTGGAACAGACGCCTTTCGGAGCGGTCGTTTTATCATCGGAGATAACCAGGAGGCTAACAGATCGCAGCACAAGCCACAATTGTCAGCACAATTGACAACTAGATGGGCAATCGAAAACTGAAAACAATTTTACCGCTCGTAGACACTAATGCACTGGCACCACCCTACAAAAAACAAATAGTTGCACATACGAGACGAAGTGGTGACTGCAGCGCTTTTACTTAAAAGATTGCTTAAAAAGATTGCTTAAAAAGATTACTTAAGAATAAGCGCATCTGACTGGATATGTTTAATATTTCATAGCACGTAGATCTTCATCAAGCGCACATTATTGTATTTACTTTTTTTGTGCTTGAAAATATGGATGCTGTGTATAAGAGAGTAAACCGAAGAAGCCTTACTGGAAAGACACCTTCGTTAACATTTCTACGCAGTCAGCCTGAGAGACACTTGAGATACCTTTTGATGTGCGGCTGATAGGAGACAGAGGTTCTAGCGCTAACGATAGCAGAAGTTCTTTGCTGTAAAACGCGGTGATATAGGCTGCTGTGGAAAAAAAACCAAAAAAATGAAAATGCCAGAAGTCAGAATAGGGCACCGGCCAGCGGCAGACAGTGTTGTGCGAAGAAAAAAAAACTTTGTCTATTTTTTCACATCTCATTTATTACCTATAAGAGTGTTTGGTGAACATGCCCTTTTTGCTCGTTGCCAGGACACTATGTTCAACGCGTTCTAACGACGAGGACAAAAAAGGATACCTTTTTTTTCCTTGTCTAAACTACGCGCTCAACCAATGCCATTCAAGATGACCTAAATAATCCATTTCGCCATGGTTGTCGAAATTGACAGTGTGCAAAAGCCAAAACGAGGGCGTCAACGATTTCCTCAAGAACCCGTACACGCTGGAGGACGCTGCACGGTTGTGCCAGGCGTTGGGTTGTGTGCAGGACGCGAAAGAACAAAAAAAGAGAGAGAGAAAGAGAGTTGCAGTGAGCAGAATGCGTGCCCTGCTTGCCAATCACAGGTGCAAAATGACACAGTCGTTCTAGGGAGGGTTCAGGTGGGTTCGTGGAACAAATGTCGTTATTGCAAATCATATTGACCGCAAAAAAGACGGGGACATAGGAAGAAAACACATAAACAGCACAGGCGGTAACTTTCAACTGTGCTGTTTATGTGTTTTCTTCCTATGTCCCCGTCTTCTTTGCGGTCAATATGATTTGCAGTAAATACCAACTAGGCCAAACTGAAGTTCTTCTAATGTCGTTATAATGAATCAGCAGGGCTTCAGGGGAGTATGCTCCTTTGTTGGTCAGACAGAATAAGAGGTTGAGTGCTAAGTGAATATTGAACCGGGACCATGGTTTTGCTACACGAAAGGATAGATTGCACCCTGCTACGGCTGTTAACACTGACGTTGATGCCGCCACATCGTTTGCCCCTGAACCTTGCTTCCAACGCCGGCCAGAGGATTATACGATTTACCCACACCATATCTGTTGCAATAAATGAGGCATCTTTTTTTCGTTAAAACGTGTGCTGCTTATTACGCATTAAAAAAATGAAATTTCTTTGTAAATTACGGCTCTACGGCGAAGCACAGATACGCTACGCCTTCTTAGGCTACTGTGAAAAAAAAATCAACTATTCAACACCTCATAACATCTTTGTCTTTGGAGAAGTATAAATGGCGAATTTCAAGGCCATCACATTTTAATGCACACTAATTTTTTTAACGGTATTTAATATAGAGCCTGATTCATGAAATTTATCATCGAATTTACACGGTAAATCAAGGCAATATCGAAAACAAGCGCTGCATGTATTTGCATGCGTATGCCATACAATATGCATATGAGATGCATATTGCGTGTTGCTTTTGTTCCACGCGCACGTGCGCCCCGACGAATAAGACGCACTGCTCCGGTGTCTCGAGTTGTCCGCTCAACTTACCGGCGCTCGAGTTGTTTTTATAAATATACATTTTACATAACCTTCAGTATTCAATCCATCGTCAGGGTAACAATATGAAACTGAAACGCCCCGTGAAGATTTTTGAAACTGAACGTGTCGGCCAATCGCGGCGCCTACTGATACGGCACGCTTTGCCTGGCAAGGACATGCGGCTGTGTGTCGAGTCAGGATTTGCTGCGGCGTGCTGTCATTCAAACTTGGTCCCACATTTGTTTACAGGGCGTTGACGTTTGACTCGAAGCTGGAAGCACTTAGTCTCGACGTTGCCTGGATATGGCCTTCAACTTAGATTACGAATACCTCAAATTACGTGCGATTGTTTGCATTTTGAAAAAGAAAGTCGCGTTTCATAAATTGTGACGCCCTAGACATGAAGAGCTGCCCGCAAAATATACACCAAAACCTAATCAAGAATTTTTGGTAATTAGTCTTTTGAGAGTAACCAAACCTGCTGTATTTACGTCTCGTCGTACACCTTGTATGTAATGACGACAAGCTCCTTACGGCCGCAACTTTTTTATAGAAAAATGCCACCTTGCTTAGCCACGCTCAAAACGCCTGAAGTTAGCAACGAATGCTTCGTGTTATGAGCGCGCTGCGTTACGTATTCCAGGCAGCGATGCACAGTGGAACACTATGAAAATTGCATCATTTTGCACTTGATGAGCAATAAAATATAGCGCAGGGAATAGCCGAAAGCCACGTTTCTTTGGATGCGTCGAATATATGAAGCTGTCGTATCCATTGCAGCCAAAGTAATTTCTCTGTTGCTCTTCTGCTTTTGTTGTAGCGCTTGAACCACTTACAGGAGCGGCAACGCTAACCACCTCCAAGTGCATTGCAGCTTTGAAGTTCATAGTTACGTGGGAGTTGCACCCAGTCATCGATTGCTGCGCGGAATAAAACAACGTCCCAGAAAAGCTTCACGGCGGCATGATATTTCTCTGCCATTCTTATTCACTGAAAGAATCTCTGGTATCAAGAATGCCAACATTCGCCTTCTGTTCGGCCATACACACACCCACTGATGCTTTGGATCTATATATTGACACGTGTACTTGTTTGTATTCGTCGTGCGACACGTTTCAGCACCTAACAAATGTTGTGGTAACGCGCAGGCCGCGTCTGCATGTATCGGAAGTTTCTGGAATGTTATCGATGCTTCCGTCCGCTGTCTGTGACCAGGCCTGTGTAATCTGATCGCATGTGTGCTCGACGCGAATAATGTAGAACTTTGTAAAAGGCACGCGGGTCCTAGCGATTACTCTGGAACATTCGACGACGGATGTGTAAAAGCGGACGCGCTTGACCCACTGGCCAGATTTTTGACGATCGCCGACCGTGTTCGCTGGCATCGTTGTGCAATAAGTGTAGCCTGTTTTTGTGGGCACAGGTTCGCCGAGTAAAAGTTAATTTTGTCTTTCACAGTGTTGGTTCTGTTTTCTTAAGGTCACCACCGCATGACAATATAAAGAAAAACCGCGAATAGATATTGTAATTCAAAATTATTTATGACGTTTATAATAAAAAAAACTGGAGTATTGCAAACTCGATCAGACATCCTTCAACGAAACGGCGTTCCATGAAAAAGAAAATATAAGCATGTTTCCGTTGTGTTCAAACGTAGACATTTCCCGTGTGACCCCAAGGAGCGCAGTCATCTCGCAGTGACATATCGTCTCATTATGGCGAACATCTGTTTCCTCTTTTCTCTTTGACCCACCCCTGCCGCGGTCACTTAGCGCCCGTGTCCCGTGCACAGGGGTCACGCTAAAGATACGCTGGAGGTCAGAATTAATCAGAAGACCCCACTACGCCGTACGTCCCAATGTAATCGTGGTTTTGGCCCGTAATTCGCCCGGACGCATTCATTATTTCTTTGTCCCAGGTGACTTCGTATATGCGAGAACATTTGTGAAGATCGAAGTGCTTAGCTCAAACAATACAAAATTTTCTTACGAATAACAAATAGCAATGGCGAAACATTCCGCAACATCAAGAAATGAGTAACATTTTGACAAAAGGACCACAACTACAATCCTCGAGGTGCCTCTGCCAAAACCACGATCAAAAAACGGTCCCATGTCATAGTAGGGGACACAATAACAATTTTAACTCGGGATTTTTTCACCTACCCACGGTGCACGGTACACGAGGGTCGATGTGGGTGTGAACCCGCGACATCCTGCATAACTGCTACAGACACCACAAGCCACTGAGCTATCATGGTCTGTAAGAAAGGGCCCCTTCTCGTCCACTGCCGAGGACACATTTTGTTGCCGAAATGAGGCTTCAGTCTCCCTTGTTCACAAATGTTTTATAGTACCAGACAAACACCTTCTGCTCTGTCTCTCTGCCTGAACAAGAAATAAGTTCAATTGAGATGACGAGCACTAATAGAACAAGTAATGACACTGGAGCCAAGGCTTCGACCACGGGGCAAGTCTTCTTCAGGGCAGCTCCTGTTATCTTTAGCAGCGTCTTTATGTGCGCGTATACCACTCACGCCCAACCTCCAAGGGGGAGAAAGTAGATAATAAGCCTGGACGTGTTGTATAGCAGCTAGCGTGAGAGCACAACAATAACGGAAGTAGGGAAGAGAATCCGCACCAGAATCCAAATCGGCAGGGTCAAAGGGAAATTTGGAGTTGTGACAGAAAGGGCGAACAATGGGAGTTCTGGTTGCTAAGGCTGCCACCAACCGTTACGAGCTGGTACATCCCGTGGCCACGGGGGCGGGGTTTCTGCGACTTTCACCAGCGTTTGCTTAGAGCCCGGACAAGATTGACCACCGGAGAGGGTACGACAGGGAAGATGAGATGATGTAAAAGAATAACATATGTATAATTGATCATTGAGGGTGAGCGATGTCCTCCAAGACAAAAAGTACAGAAACGTTCGGCGTGCGTGCTCATGCACGAACGGGCAGAGAAGACCTGGGCATGGCGTCTCGCAGGCGCGTTCTCATGCCCTACATGACGAGGCCAACCTCTTCCTTGCTTCATGTTAGAGGGCCTTGTCAGCTACAGAAGAATAAGGAGTACAATTATGTGGATCCCACGTATTTCGGGAATCCATGTAAAAATCAATTCCTACTGGGCTTGGGAACCTTTCTGTGTTGTTTAGTTTGAGTGGCGATAAAGAGCGGTAATGCTGACTGCGAATCACTAATACCTTCAGCGTTTACTGCAATACGAGAGCAGTGAGTTGGTGGCAAATGTTGTTTTGCGGGTATCACTGCTGTTTGTCAGCGTAGTGCAATGAACATACAACGAGACGTGTTTGCTTAAGGCGTGGTTCTGCATCATTGTTTATAACCTATGACATGGTTGAACACTGTCATTGCTTCACATGGCACACCGCAAGGCAACAGAATTGGCGGAAGAATGGCGGGGCTGTGCGTGCCAAAACCACAATCGGATTATTAGGCACGCCGTGGAGGAGGACTCCGGATTAATTTTCGTACCGAGCTGTTTTTTAACGTGCACTTAAACGTAAGTACCCGACCGCTATTTTATGTCGCTGCAGTCGAAATCGGCTGCCACGGTGGGGATCAAACGCGCGACGTCGAGCAAGGCTATAGCCGCATAGGACGCAAATCTTGATTTGACGTGTGACCGTTTGCTTAGTGTTGCATAGAACGTGCGGTTATTTAATGTGATTTTGTATCTACAAACCGTCCGTCAGTTGTCCAGTTGACAAATTTGCATGGATTTTTTGTTAGTAATTGCAGAAACGTATAATTCCTTCAGCTCTTCTGCAACTCTTGTCATGTGTGTGTCCAGAGTAGCGTTTCCTCCCGTTTATTTCCTTAAGGTAGCGTCTTCCTTCTCCTAACCATCCGCCCCATAGGGTAACTGCGAGTGAAGAGTGCTGAGGCCGTTGTGCACTGATCTCGCGATTACGCCTCTTCTAACGATTCTCTGCCTCGTCACCTTGCCCCATCTATACCACTCTATTCACCACTCCTTGAGGCTTGTACGTTATTAGAATGGTAAGCGCTGCGGGGGGTCACGGATAATTAAAGCTGTCAAAACGCTAATGAGACGACACCCACAGATCTCCAAAAAGCGTTGTGCACGTGGCACGCGATAGAAATGTCCAAACGAGTTTCCCGCGTCGCCTCACCTCTCTTCCACGTTATTTTCTTATACACCGTTTTTTCTTAGGCGCCGCCCTATTGTGAACGCAGTGGCGCCGCCCATGAGCAGCGCCATACTGGCTTGGGTGAAAGCGGTCTTTTGCACGGCAGGTATACGCTCGGCTGTAGGTTCTGGCGTTTGTTTTCGCACTCGTGTGGTCTGTTTAGTATGACGTTCGTCTTATACGTGATAAACAGTTCTGTGACACGTGCTGAAGTGGTTTAAGGCGTCATGGCTGGAATTTCTTCCGGCGTTGAGGTGGACGGAACACGCAGTGCGATGTGCGCGCGCATATTCGAGTCTACAATAAGCCTCGGAGATGAATTGTGTATTTCTGAATGTTCCAGTCACTAATGTGACCTTATTGCAGTATTACCCTCTATTTCTAAGCTGCGGTTTAGGCGCCATGAAACATATGGGATGATCGTAACAGCGTGGGTACCCTTCTGCTACGATAGGGTCTGTGCTGCTATACTTTGACAAGCGTTCAAACTGTTCGCTGCAGGTTACAATGCGTGACTACTTGGTTCGATGGATGAGGTTTCCGCCCATGAATAAAATAGTTTTGGATAGGAATAGCAACACGCCCTACAGTCTGAATTAGGCTTGTCCAGCAAAGCGACCGTTTACGAACTGCGCGAGCGTCCTAAGCAGTAGTAGGGGCTGGATTACAGATATCTTTGTTTTAAATAGCGCATGGTCCAAGCACACGGCATCAGCGGTAATATATTTATAAACGTTGTGAGGCGTTATCCAGTTTTCTTTTCCTTTTTAGAGAAAAAGGATGATAACCGAAATCTTTTTTTCGGTTGTGTTCCTTCAGTTCTCAACGACGCACTCACACGTATTACGGAAATTTTGCGCTCAATAATAGCCATCGCATTCTTTTTATGCGAAACCTCTCATATATTATGGCTGTATACAGGCCAAAAAGGCAATGCCGAAGCACACAGCTTCTATATATATCGTGCTGGCTCACCAACCGCAGTGATCGCTGTGTTGAGCAGCGCCATGGGCCTCATGCAGCAAGGCTAGCGTAGAGATATGGTAATTTCAAGCATACTAGACTTGAAATACGTGAGAACGATGCCAATGTATCACAAATACTTGATAGAGCCTGCCGCTCAGATGTTTCGTGGTTGCCTTAGGTTGGCCGTGCACGAGCATGCCCTCTTATGTTTTATGTTTTACTCCCTACGCCAATCGATCAGACAGTGAGCTGATTTACCATTTAATGCTGGTAATACAGAGACGCCGGTTTTCTTTGTTGAATTGAGATCGATATAAGTAAAATAGTAAAGAACACATACACATGGACGGGTTGAAGAAATTGCGCATTCGCCGCCAACATCACTGTGAATTATCGTCAATCAAAGCAACCAGGGGCGCTATAAGGTAATATTATTCCAAACTTTGCCATCCCAATTCTGCAATCCGCCCTCCGCGATTGGCGAAAATTTTCTTAGACATCCCCCACTTCACCTGTCTGTAAGGCAACGTCACGGAAACCGCGATAGCTCCCCATTGATATGACGTTAACGCAATGATTATGCATGATTTGACCGGACAAAAGAAAAATAGTTATTTCTGATTCGACGCCTTTTAGCCATTTGCCCTCGACTAAAGGTCAAAAGATTTCGAACTGCCTGTTCACCTGCCTGTCACGTAACGTCACTATACTGCAAGAACTCACCGCCTCAAAGTGATGTGTACGCGTCAGAGACGCATTAATATGCCAAAAAAAACAAATTTTCTTCTGAGTAGCCACAGGCTGCCCCGTTCCGAAAGGAATAAAAGATGGCTGCCGCCGATCGCTCAGGCACTGGCTACTCGCACCTGCGGTAGAGGATAGGTTTATTTGCGTGTAATAAAACTTTTTTGCGTGGCCGTGTAACGTTTTCGAACACTTACGGCACGTTTACGACCTCCTTCTGGCACCTCTTGTTTGCGGAGAACCCGTTTTAGCTTCATTTCTGAGTTTCCGTTGCATGCCGCCGCGATTGTCGACGAGCCACCGTAACCTAAGGGAATTAAGCGGACCAATCATAGACGCTGGCACCACTCTCTTCATCTGGTTATAGTGTTTCAGTGCAGTGGCTCGGCCCCATCCAATCCCTCTCCACATGAGCGTGCTCCTCGTCTCTTGTGAGCCAATTAGATTAGACAAGCCGCTCAGTGTGGGTAATCTTATTCGTTTTCCAAGCAAACAAAAGTGACCTCCTATGGACGAGGAGAGCGTTTGATTGGTCTGTTAAAACAACCCTTCGGGTGACCACCCGATGCTTGCGTAGGTGGTTATGCAGATTCGACGTCAGGTGATTGGAATAAACATATTCGAATAGTTTTAATGGGCCCCAATCCAGATAGCTTCCCATACACCGATACGCACAGTGTGTGGGATCTGCATAATTTCCCTTTCGTTTAGCGTTCTGCAAACTACGCGCCCGCCAAAAGGAGGTTCTATGCTTGAAATAACTGTAGCTTTATGCCTATAAACACATAAATTTAAAGGGAAGGAAATTGCTATTGATTACAGTAAATGTCTAGCGCAGTCTGCTGACACCTGAACAGCGGACAGCAGCGAAGAAGGAGCGGCGATAAAACAGAAGGGGCAGAGTATAGTTGAGATACTGGGCAGAGATAGTTGAGTATATTTGAACAACGAAAAATTTACGACAGACTGCCAAAGGAAAAAAAAAGGAGTTCGTTAGTCGAGTGACTTCCCGGAGAATGGTTGTCACCGGTACGGTTAGGTTCGAAGAAGTCGCAGTTTTTTTGTAAGCTATCCCGGACTACATGCACGTGCACAGAAATTAGAGTCGTGTGCCCCGCTTAAACCAGCTTTGTTTCGACCACATGTGCCGCGTGACCTAATGCGTATTCTCCTGCGTTCAGAAGCGCCCCAGCAAGGCCATTTTCATTACTTCGACTCTTTTGCTCGCCTTGCAGTGAGCCATAAAGGGTGCTTTTTATGTACATGCGCGACGGAAAGGCTTTGCGTGTAGTCATCTGAAGAACTATTGGGCCTCCCGAAACAGATGTAGTGAATGTGAGGACAATGGCTTTTCTTTTTCTCTTTTTTTTCTAAACTGTTTGTAAAATGCATGATCATGAACGTTTATTTGGTTGGCGAACAAATGTTCCTATTCCATCGGTCGTGTCCCGGTGCAACAGTACCGACTCCTGCAATCGCCAAAGCTACGCAGCGTTGACGTGGGCTAGTATATGTGTCAGTGTCTACCTCCATTAATGCGGACTGTTCGCTGCACTGCCTGACCATGGAACAGTTCAAATGTTCACGTTGTGCGGCATACAGTCCCGTCAACGGCGCTGAAGCATGTCTCCTTGCCCCAAACTAACAATTCCTCATGATCAAAAATGCATCAGAAGTAGGAAGGAAGGAAGGTGAGGAGACTCTATCCACGTAAAGGTCGGGGTGAGCGGGCGCAGCTGGATAGCCTCCTCACTCTCTGTCTGCGGCCTGCTTCCCTTCTCGCGTGGCACACGACGTTGCCTTCTCTGCCTTTCGAAAGACGTCGTGTGCAGGCAGAATGGTTTTTGGCAGTCGTCGGCGTCTCGAAGCATGCGGCCAAAGCACTTGCAATGCTTGTTATCGGTATCCTCTGGCGCCGAAATAGAGGTGTCATAACTAGCTGACATTTCAGTGCGTACGGCCCAGGCACAAAGCGGCAGCACTCCCGCGGAGCGGAAGTCACGTGATAAAACCGGGATTGCCTCGTCGTGCCTGATTACCTCAAGCCAGCAATGGTGCGGGTTTATTTCCTATTCCGTCGTCCATGTGCCTTTGGCTTTCTGGTTCACTGATGGGTTGCGAACGGCTTTGAGAGAAACTCTAGAAGGATACTATTGATGTCATTTAGCACAGATGAACACGCAAACAATTGCAGTTGCGTTCTTTGCACCTCCTCGTGTACCACTTACCCCAACTATGCGTTTCTCAGTTATGATATCACAGAGAAATCATCCCCGTCTCATCTGCACCCGCCGCTTAAGAAAGTTCTCAAATTCATGAAGAACTCGACAAGCGAACACGCGAAGGAACGAATGCAACCCAAATAATACTGGTGTTGGGATGCGGAGCACGAGGTCGCGGGATCGAATCCCGGGCACGGCGGCCGCATTTCAATGGGGGCGAAATGCAAAAGCACCCGTGTACATAGATTAAGGTGCACGTTAAAGAACCTCAGGTGGTCGGAATTTCCGGAGTCCTGCACTACGGCGTGCCTCATAACCAGAGAGTGGCTTTGGCACGTAAATCCCATAATTTTCAAATAATACTGCTTGCGTGTCACTGTATTCGCTGCAGCTAAAAACAGGAGCAAAAGAAGACATTATGATTTAACTGATAAGTGTCACTCAATGACATGATGAATATGCGCACGTGCGCACAAAAAGAAATGTTTATTATATGGGTTTGTTTCAACGTCTGCCGTCTGTAAATTGCTGATGTCCACTTATTCGGCTTTTTATCCAAATATATTGCAGTCGTGGAAATCTATCGCGGGACAGACGCTGTAAATCCCAGTAGGTGTATAAATTTTACTAGAATACTAGTAGGGGTGTGCGAAATCTGTATAACGTATCTAATTATGGGCTTTTCGATTCGGTTGTCGAATGGAATGATCATTATTGGATTCGATTTGTCATTGCCAGTTTTCGATTGGTCTCAAAAGGTACTATTCGCGAAGGCCTACATAATAGTTGGTATAGTACACGTGGTTCGAATATTTTACTGGGATAGAAATCACGCGGACTTCCAGCGCACCTGGCACGCTGTCACGGGTGTACCATCTATAGAGAGCCCACTCGCATGGTATTGGAGGTCGCGTCATTCGAGTTTCAGAGCCGCGGTACAGCGGAATGATAAAGGAAGCTGTAGCGCAGAATGTACGCATTAGTAAATGTACGCGCACTCACCCCGGCTAGCACTCATTGCGCAAGCGTTATGATCACAGTGACCATCGCAAGCACTCGCGCATAGCCTTGCCCACAGCTCAAAGTTGTTTTTTCAAGTTTCGCCGACAGCCGTTTCTCGTCGGTTTCCCGAAGGACAGTTTCCCTATCTCCCCATGACGCATGCAGGCGCCCAATGACATATCCTCACACGGGCCTTTGGAATAATATCACACGCTCTATAGAAGCAGGAGCTGCAATTATAGATTACTTCCAAACTTACTTCTTTCTAAAAGTCATCAGTCTAAATTGCCTCAATTGTGCACGTGTTGTTCGCCTTTTTCACGCTGTCCATGGTATTTCTCTCTTTTTTGTGTGCTGGATTCGGAGACTTTAGATCATATTGTTACATGTTGAAAGACACAGAAGATGGAGGCTATGCACGCGCTATTTACACTGTAGCCAGGCAGCCAGGTTGACGCTCGCTCACACCAAGGGCACCGACCAACTTCATCGTGGCTCTCGCGGCGGCTCTTGAGCATCGCTCGGTGATATCGTAATAATATGTGCGCATTTGCGCCTGTAATTGCAGAACGGCTTCGCAAAAAAAAAAAATGGCATGAAACTCTGCCGCATCGGCTGCCATGTACCGCAACACGCAGATTGCAATCACTACAGTAATTTTCAAGAGTACGATTACGTCCCGAAAAAGAAAGTGGGCAATGTGGGTGTTCCAGCATTATGCAAGGTCGATTTTTACGCGGGTAAATACGCTATATCTTTCTAGGAGAAGACCACCTACTGGAAATCAGGTGTTTAAAAACTTCCCTGGGTGTCAGAGGACGTGCATTCGGTTTGATGCGCCCGGCTCGGAATACTACAGGTCACGCAGCCATGAGCACTTTTCCCTGCAGTTGGGGAAATAAAAGCTCGCTCATTGTTTGTTGTTAATCATATCGCTCCACAGGCGTCGCGTAGAATAAGGCAAGTACAGTACTCTACCAAAGCCATAGCACGTCAGCCCGTGGGGAAAGCAAGTTTCCAGATATCGTCGTATGAGCCTGGGAACTAGGATGACTGGAGTCAATTATGAACAAAAATAGGCACCCATGACATTTCTGGAATCTTTATCTGCAGTAATCCGGGGCACAATAGCCCAACTTGCTGACTAGCAGGCATGTGGCCATGATGCGCCATACAGTGCACTGCCCGTTTTTTTATATATTTCCTTCTTTCTTTTTCTCCCAACAGCCACAATTGAGTGAGCTGCCTTAGGACCACGTTGAAGGCCTGGTTGCATCCACGTGTGCTTGAAGCAGCGTAGGGCTGGCGTAGCGACGAGACTAAGCCAAACACTCGAATCTGAGGAATGAATCCATCCGCGTTTTGCCGGTTTCGAAATGTTTAGTGGCGTTACATTTCAAAAATGTTGAAACTGACGTGAAATGGCTTGATATCTTTTTTGTCCAGATGGCGCCACCAGCAAAAACCTCCTTTGCCATTAATTATTTAAATAAAATATATTCTGTCAAGGACTGCTTAGTAAAACTAGTAAATGCTAGTAATTACAAGACATCGTATGGCTCCACCATAATATGCAAGACTCGTTGTGAATTAGCATGCATATGAAAAAGAATGACAATTTGACGGAGCGGATGAGCAGAAAAACTTGTTAAATTTAAATTCGCAGCTTCTTGTAGATACCTAAATCAGCATATATCAATTTGCTCTTCATAAAATTATAGAGAAGGGCTTGCTGCTTGGTCATTGAAAATTGCAAAGTTTCAGCTTGAATAGTTTCGCCTCCCCTTCGGTGATGCCTGATCAAGTATAGCAATAAATGTCAATGCCTCATCAATTATTCACTAGAACACAATTCAACTTCGCATAGATAATATGTGCACATGTAACCTAGAAAAGCACAAAGTTTTGTTGTTCTGCGTTCAAAAGGGAAAAATAATTTCATTCATGAACTTTTGTCTCGCCCATACTCATTAGGTCCTATTAAATTTGTAATTTCTCTACACAGAATGTCTGTCTCTTCATGGTAACCTTGTATAAACTTTCATTTAAATGCACTGCAATCTTCATTTTGTTATGCTGAATACTTTTACTGGAAACGCAGTACGAAAATTGCAAAGCAAGAACGCTGTTTTTGTCACAAACTCTGTTGAGCTGTGTCAGGTAATGCTTCCGGCTAGGCGATAATACTAGCATTCAATAGAAAGCGCACAAAGTCGGGGCTAGCTTTCTAATGAAATATAATTAACTTCCGTCCAATGAGCGCAGAAAGCACAGTGCGTCCGCAATTAACTGTGAAGCGCGTGACACCGGTGTGGGACCGTGTCAAAAGTGCAGACGACACCTCGGAGACGGATGCGCATCAAATCGACACTTTTGTGCCCGTCGCATCGACTGCATTTCGACGTATATCAAACCAAACACTAAAGCTGTCCCTTGCAAACAATTTCTACACTTCACTAACATATTGTAATCTAAATAAACAAATATGCGTGTAGCCACACTAGCTTATTGTCTCTAATAACCTGGTTTAATTTGTACCATGTCGTATAGCAAGTCACGTCATGTTCAAGTGGAAGCCGTCGCCGGCGACCTGAACACATGTGCAATCATCACTCAAGCCGAGTAAATTCAAAAGAACATTTTCTTTATTGTCGGACTGCAGAGTAGCTTTTAAGGGTGCTTCGAAGGCGCTGACCGTAGCCGAACGAACTGCCGCTGTAGTCGCCGTTCTTATGCGTCCTATGCGAGATCAACCAGTCAACCATCCTGGACGGAGTAGAAAATATTGATCGGTCTTGCACCCTGGGATGTCTTTCCAGCAGAGAGTACGGGTCATTGGGTTGAAGCGGCATTCGTATAGGCAGTGGGCCTCCAGATCTCGGAGTTCGACCTTGCACCGGCAGCCAAGCACTCCGTAGACGCAGTACACCAATTTGGTGGAGATACTCGTTGGGCAGGTCGCATCACCCAGAGCAGGATCGGAGAACGGGACCCCATCCTTGGGACAGAGGCCACTGCGGAACATCCTTAGCGCACTGTTGTCCTGGTGCGGTTTGTCGGTGCTGTCGTAGGCGATATACCAGCACACCCAGCACACGGCGTGGCCGCAGGGAAGCTGCCTGGTCCTGTCAGGAAGAGCGCCGCACATGGCGCAAACGCAAGATGCGGGCAAAGGCTCCAAGAAGGAGATGCGTCGCATGTCCAAGAAGGGGCACTCTGTAAATCCTTGCAGAACATACGTAATCGGTGAAGGGTTCCTTCCGCGTTGGGTGTCGTCATGGTGTGCAGCAGTTTTCTTTCCCGGGCATTCAGCAAAACGGTTCGGCGATGCTGCTTCAGTCGTCTGAAGGCCTTCACTCTCGAGGACGACGTCATCGTTGGTCGTCTGGACGTGATCGTGGGAGGCGCCGGAAGGCTTCGAAAAAAGCCGTCGAAGCCTCCTTCTGCGCGGTTTGCCACCATCTTCGACAGCTGTTTCTTTCTCCGAAGAATGGGAAGAGCTATTCACCGATGCTCCGCGAGCCACAGCTTCAGAAGTCGGGTGCTCGTACTCACTTGCGAGGACAACTCTGTCGTCGTTGCTCCTTGACTCTGATCGCACCATGACTGGAATTGTGCTTCAACGTCGACGTGGCTGCGATGCGCTTCAGTCACTCGTCTCGGCAGGTCAGAAGCTGCTGGCTGTCACCGTCGTGGCTTCGAAGAGATGCGTTGCGATTCCGATCGTCGAAGCGTGCACGATGAAATTATACCCCAAACAGTGCAGCTGAACTGGCTCTGAAATCACTGCGTGCTTGAACTGCCTCTCGAGAGGGTAGCGCTGTCTTTTAAAGCCTCCAAGGTGCTCTGTGCCTCCACTTTCTGAGGAGTAGTGGGAAGGAGGAGGAAAGGGAAGGAGGCGGCTATGGATAGTCGTTGATTGGCTTTCACGACGTGCGAAGGGTGGTCCGTAAGTGGTCACGTGGTTGTGCGTTTACGTGCGCGAGTACCCGAAATGGAGAAAGCGAGAGGGGAGAGGGTGAAAAGAAACACTCGGGAAATCCGTGAATGTGTGCAAGAAAGAAAAGCACGTGTGACACATTCCGTATACCCATCTATCTATTGCTTTTTTTTTTCTTAACGCTCTTATGTCTTCTCTGAATAAAAAAAAATTAATACAGTTCTTTTCTTATTTTGCCCGAACGGAAAAGGCATCACAACTCGCGCGATATTTGCTGCGGTGGGTCGTGAGCTAGCGGAGGCCTACACAGCACCATAATCTCGGATGGCTAAATAGTCGTCCTATGGCGTGCGCTTCAGTCTTGATTTAGCAAAAATGGAAACACCGGGCTACAACCCTGAAACCACAAAGCTCATGCTGTTGCCGGAAACCTTTTACAGGAAATAAAATGGCGAGCGTCTGTGCGTGAGTTTCCTGACTCGTTCAGTCTTTAAGTCATTGGCTTTAGGTAATGATGTTTGCGCATTAAGTTCGCAAATTGTATTTCACTTTCTCTCCTTGGAAAAACAATTTCATCAATGTAAATATATGACAAAACAGGGGCGAATGGTGGCGTGTCACTAACGCGTGCCTTTTTTGCCGGTAGAAGCTGCAATGACTTGGTCTGCATTTGCACAAGTTGGTAGGAGAGTCCCTGCTGTCCTCTACTCCTTCTACGTTCATGAAGTATAATTTTAACGGCATAATTAGTCCGCAAACGTATGTCTAACGCTTTATTACAGGCTCTCTTTTTTGTGGAGGTGTTGTTGACCTCCCTGCGTTTGCAACTGCTGCTCAATCACTGTGTCTGATTGCACCATATTCTATTTCACTAAGACAATACCAAATCAGCAATAAAAATTAACCAGATGAAAATGTTGCAACGAGCTGACACATATGAAAAAAAAATATATGGAAGTATACATTACGCTATAATGGCGTCGCTAAAAAAGATCAAGAAAGGCTTGGTTCACAATGAGCACATGTTCACATGTGATGACCACATGTCACTACCTACTTGGGGCAGGTAGTGACGGCGGATCCGGATCATGAGACGGAAATAATCAGGAGAATAAGAATGGGCTGGTGTGCGTTTGGAAGGCATTCTCAGATCATGAACAGCAGGTTGCCATTATCCCTCAAGAGAAAAGTATATAATAGCTGTGTCTTACCAGTACTCACCTATGGGGCAGAAACCTGGAGGCTTACGAAAAGAGTTCTACTCAAATTGAGGACGACGCAACGAGCTATGGAAAGAAGAATGATAGGTGTAACGTTAAGGGATAAGAAAAGAGCAGATTGGGTCAGGGAACAAACGCGAGTTAATGACATCTTAGTTGAAATCAAGAAAAAGAAATGGGCATGGGCAGGGCATGTAATGAGGAGGGAAGATAACCGATGGTCATTAAGGGTTACGGACTGGATCCCAAGGGAAGGGAAGCGTAGCAGGGGGCGGCAGAAAGTTAGGCGGGCGGATGAGATTAAGAAGTTTGCAGGGACGGCGTGGCCACAATTAGTACATGACCGGGGTTGTTGGAGAAATATGGGAGAGGCCTTTGCCCTGCAGTGGGCGTAACCAGGCTGATGATGATGATGATGATGACCACATGTTCTTGCACTTCGCTTGGGCAGAGGAAATGTCTGCTTAGAAAATTATTCCATACGATCATCCCAATCGATTGACGAGGATTGTAAATTAAAATGTGTTCACCTTGTAATGCCTGGCCTTCTGCCGGCACAATGATGCCTCAAAGGCATAAAGACTGCAGATTTGGGTGCTTCCCAATTTCAATAGTAACAAAATTGAATTCGGGTGTTTATCGCGAAACTGCAGAGCAATTTAATATCACAGACTAAGCCTTCGCTTCAATGAAAGTTTTTAAGTACGCATGACATCTTCGATCATCGCAGGAATTTATATCTCCCAGCTGCTGCGGTGACTTTTCAATCACTTTCAGTTATTTCTTTTTTTTACGAAATAATGTTTCCCCCTCTATTGTATTCTTTTTCGCATTCAATAAGGCCGTTTTTAACAGAGATCACATATACGTGGTCTTGCACAGAATCATGCCTAATTCCAGTCAATATGTTTATTTGAAAAACTTTCATCAAGTATTTCTTTAATGCAATTAATACCTACGCTTGAAAAGGTTGGCGAGATATATTTCGCTTGAGAACTCTAATTACAAATTTATTTGTCGGCGGTGAGTTTTAGTGCACTGGCTATGTTCTACTTAATACAGATAGGTATATTATACACGCCTAGTAAATCTGATGACAGTTGGGAACAGTTGGATCAGTAAGTTACTGCAAAGGCTCTAGTTTACCCTGGAACTTTGATCTCCGTATGGGAATCTTAGATAATGTTTCTCCTGTTTGTCTGACATTTTAAACAAGATGCCTTGTTCAGTTTGCCAATTGTATCGTGGACGCATTGTAGAAGACCCTGGGTGCATGACCAAACCACGTGGCCAGAGCGTCGTCGCTGCAAACGACCGCACCAACATGCAGCCACTGTTTTTCTTTATCAACTTCTCTCAAGGCAATTTCTGTAATAGCATCAAGAGGTCTCAGAGATATATTAACCAGGCCTACTGGTTATAATTGTGTGGTTATTATTACAAACGCACTCAAGAGCTCCCATCTAAATGTTTGCACCTGCTTGTTCCAGTGTGTTGTACTTTTGGATGAGATACGGCTGTATATATTTGCTTTATTCAGTTATGTGGCCATATTTTCTACCTCCGTGAGACCTAAAGTTTGAATGTATAATGTGAATATTTTTACTTCATTGCTGAATGTAAAATTTGCATTCTACAGCTACAGTTGTGTGGTTGACATAGCGAATGAGTTCCCCGGTTTACTAATAACAGAAATTTCAGTATTGCTATGTCTAGCGGTATCGGCTCATAGCGCCTGTTTTTGGTACTGTTAATATGTCGTTTTTACTTTTACCTGACATATTTCTTCTATTCTACAACTGCTTGGACCAAGGCTGCTGCAAACCGCGACACTGAATCTTTTCTTTTGTTTAAATGTATATTTCTTTGTATTTTGTCACAAGCCTAGTCTTCTCCTTTACCATCATACCCAGTTTAGCCTTCCTTTATTTATTAGTTTAGCCTTCCTTTATTTATTCTTTAACAAAAATTCCTTAAATTCTTGGCATATGGCATGTTCCTTCCATTTCTCCTTATTTCGTGGAGATACGTGGATGCATTCTCTTTCCAACCAGTTCTCAGCTGTACTTTTCACGGAACGCCGCTTGCTGGAATTCAGTTTCCTTGCCCAGGTTGCTGTCCCTTACAATGTGGCTCTCATTTACGCAGAAATTGACGGCTGGCTCACAATGCCGAACTAACAGTGGAATTCAAACGTGCAGGGCACTTGAAGTTCGTCAGCATTGCCCCTTTTGTGGCCGTTTCTCACTGCCAATCTACAGAATTCAAGGGAGATTTTCTGAATAGTTCCTACTTTCCCTGCAAACCAAGCACACTGGATGGGCGCAAGCTACGTATTCCTGGTAAAAAAATAGAAACACCATGTCACGGTACACTGTGTGTGGCGATGAAGGAAACGGATGCCAAGTGACTGTGAGGCGACGTGCCTATTCGTCACGCTTGTCCGTCGGGTTTCTGCGACGGGATTGTGCGCCAGTGCAAATACGACTTTCTTTTTTCCTACGTTCTCCCCATCTTCGCCACAGTGTGGTTTTAACATGTTTTAACGCGAAGATTTTTTTCCCTCTTCCTCCAACTTTTCTACTGCATGCTCCTGCATTCTCGCACGCAGCTGCGGGTGGGGAAAGGGGTGTTCAGAGCGTGCACATATAGACCTTTTCATCGGGCGAGGAGGATAGGGCGCGCGGAAAGCCTTTCCTCCTCTCTTGCTTGGGCGATCCGACGCGGCGCAGCTTGTAAGTATTGCTGTCGCGTGCTGCGGAACGATTTCGAGATGTTTTAAATCGTACTTTGTGAACTTTACACCATGTCAGTTCATATAAGGTCGTCAGGGAAGCCTTTCGATGTATCGGTAACTACAGTTGGCGGAAATATCTCTTGGGGGCGCAAAAATGTGACGCGTTTTATCAGCCGCGGTGTACGCACATTATCAGTCGCGGTGTGTGTATGTGTTGTGAACTATTTTGCTTATATAGGTTTTAATTCAACAAAGAAAACCGGTGTCTCTGTATTAGCAGCATCAAATAGTAAATCTGCTCAATATCTGATCGCTTGGCGTGGGGAGTAAAACATAAAGCATAAGAGCGCATGCTCGTGCACGGCCAACCTAAGGCAACCACGAAACATCTAAGCGGCAGGCGCAATCAAGTATTTGTGATGCACCGGCATCGTTCTCCCGCATTTCAAGTCTAGTAGGCTTGAAATTACCGTATGTGTACGCTAGCCTTCCTGCATGAGGCCGATGGCGCTGCTCAACACAGCGATTACTGCGGTTGGTAATCCAGCACGGTACATATCTAAGCTGTGCGCTTCGGCATTCCCTTTTTGGCCTGCATACAGCCATAATATATCAGGGATCGCATAAAAAGAATGCGATGCCTATTTTTGAGGACAAAGTTTCCGTAATGCGTGTGAGTGCGTCGTAGAGAACGGAACGAACGCAACCGAAAAAGAAATTCGGTTATCACCCTCTTTCTAGAAAAAGCAAGAGAAAACGGGCTAACGCCGCAATAGGGCCTCGCATAGTCATGCCGCACAACGTTTATAAATATATAACCGCTAATGCGCTATGCTTGGTCCATGCGGTATATAGAACAAAGATATATGTAATCCAGCACTGCTTAGGACGCTCGATCAGTTCGTAAACAGTCCCTTTGCTGGACAAGCGTAATTTAGACTGTAAGGTATGCTGCTATCACTTGCCAAAACTATTTTATTCAGGGGCGGAAACCTCATCCATCGAACCAAGTAGTCACGCAATGTAACCTGCAGCGAACAGTTTGAACGCTTGTCAAAGTATAACATCACAGCTCCTATAGTAGCAGAACGGTACCCACGCTCAAGCTCTTACGATCGTCGCGTATGTTTCGTGGCTCCTAAACCGCAGCTTAGAAATAGAGGGTAATACTGCAATAAGGTCACATTAGTGACTGGAACATTCAGAAATACACAATTCATCTCCGAGGCTGATTGTAGACTCGAATATGCGCGCGCACATCGCACTGCGTGTTCCGTCCACCTCAACGCCGGCAGAAATTCCGGCCATGACGCCTTAAACCACTTCAGCACGTCTCACAGAACCATTTATTATGTAGAAGACGCACGTCATACTAAACAGGCCGCACGACGCCGAAAACAAACGCCAGAACCTGCCGCCGAGCGTATACCTGCCATGCAAAAGACCGCTTTCACCCAAGCCAGTATGGCGCTGCCCATAGGCGGCGCCACTGCGCTCACAATATGGCGGCACCTACGAAAAAAATGTCTATAAAGGTCGTCAGGGAAGCCTTTCGATGTATCGGTATCTACAGTTGGTGGAAATACGTGTTGGGGGATCAAAAATGTGACGCGCATAAACAGCCGCGGTGTACGCGCATTATCAGTCGCGGTGCGTGTATGGGTTCTTTACTATTTTGCTTATATCGATCTCAATTCAACAAAGAAAACCGGCGTCTCTGTATTACCAGCATTAAATGGTAAATCAGCTCACTGTCTGATCGATTGGCGTATGGAGTAAAACATAAAACATAAGAGCGCATGCTCGTGCACGGCCAACATAAGGCAACCACGAAACATCTGAGCGGCAGGCTCTATCAAGTATTTGTGATACATTGGCATCGTTCTCACGTATTTCAAGTCTAGTATGCATGAAATTACCATATCTCTACGCTAGCCTTGCTGGATGAGGCCCATGGCGCTGCTCAACACAGCGATCACTTCGGTTGGTGAGCCAGCAAGATATATATAGAAGCTGTGTGCTTCGGCATTGCCTTTTTGGCCTGTATACAGCCATAATATATGAGAGGGTTCGCATAAAAAGAATGCTATGGCTATTTTTGAGCGCAAAATTTCCGTAATACGTGTGAGTGCGTCGTTGAGAACTTAATGAACACAACCGAAAAAAAGAATTCGGTTATCATCCTTTTTCTGTAAAAAGGAAAAGAAAACTGGATAACGCCTCACAACGTTTATAAATATATAACCGCTGATGCCGTGTGCTTGGACCATGCGCTATTTAGAACAAAGATATCTGTAATCCAGTCCCTACTACTGCTTAGGACGCTCGCGCAGTTCGTAAACGGTCGCTTTGCTGGACAAGCTTAATTCAGACTGTAAGGCGTGCTGCTATTCCTATCCAAAACTATTTTATTCATGGGCGGAAACCTCATCCATCGAACCAAGTAGTCACGCAATGTAACATGCAGCGAACAGTTTGAACGCTTGTCAAAGTATAGCAGCACAGACCCTATCGTAGCAGAAGGGTACCCACGCTGTTACGATCATTCCATATGTTTCATGGCTCCTAAACCGCAGCTTAGAAATAGAGGGTAATACTGCAATAAGGTCACATTAGTGACTGGAACATTCAGAAATACACAATTCATCTCCGAGGCTTATTGTAGACTCGAATATGCGCGCGCACATCGCACTGCGTGTTCCGTCCACCTCAACGCCGGCAGAAATTCCGGCCATGACGCCTTAAACCACTTCAGAACCTGTCACAGAACTGTTTATCATGTATAAGACGCACGTCATACTATACAGACCACACGAGTGCGAAAACAAACGCCAGAACCTACCGCCGAGCGTATACCAGCCGTGCAAAAGACCGCTTTCACCCAAGCCGGTATGGCGCTGCTCACAGGCGGCGCCACTGCGTTCACAATAGGGCGGCGCCTAAGAAAAAACGGTGTATAAGAAAATAACGTGGAAGAGAGGTGAGGCGACGCGGGAAACTCGTTTGGACATTTCTATCGCGTGTCACGTGCACAACGCTTTTTGGAGATCTGTGGGTGTCGTCTCATTAGCGTTTTGACAGCTTTAATTATCCGTGACCCCCCGCAGCGCTTACCGTTCTAATAACATACAAGCCTCAAGGAGTGGTGAATAGAGTGGTATAGATGGGGCAAGGTGACGAGGCAGAGAATCGTTAAAAGAGGCGTAATC
Organism: Dermacentor albipictus; assembly: GCF_038994185.2. NCBI lineage: Eukaryota > Metazoa > Arthropoda > Arachnida > Ixodida > Ixodidae > Dermacentor > Dermacentor albipictus. Next base: position 81,807,092 of record NC_091826.1, read on the forward strand.
GCGAGATCAGTGCACAACAGCCTCAGCACTCTTCACTCGCAGTTACCCTATGGGGCGGATGGTTAGGAGAAGGAAGACGCTACCTTAAGGAAATAAACGGGAGGAAACGCTACTCTGGACACACACATGACAAGAGTTGCAGAAGAACTGAAGGAATTATACGTTTCTGCAATTACTAACAAAAAATCCATGCAAATTTGTCAACTGGACAACTGACGGACGGTTTGTAGATACAAAATCACATTAAATAGCCGCAGGTTCTATGCAACACTAAGCAAGCGGTCACACGTCAAATCAAGATTTCCGTCCTATGCGGCTATAGCCTTGCTCAACGTCGCGCGTTCAACCCCCACCGTGGCAGCCGATTTCGACTGCAGCGACATACAATAGCGGTCGGGTACTTACGTTTAAGTGCACGTTAAAAAACAGCTCGGTACGAAAATTAATCCGTAGTCCGCCTCCACGGCGTGCCTAATAATCCGATTTTGGTTTTGGCACGCAGAAACTCGCCATGCTTCCGCCAATTCTGTTGCCGTGCGATGTGCCATGTGAAGATATGCAGTGCTCAACCATGTCATAGGTTATAAACAATGATTCAGAACCACGCCTTAAGCAAACACGTACGTCTCGTTGTATGTTCATTGCACTATGCAGACAAACATCAGTGATGCCCGCAAACCAACATTTGCCACCAACTCACAGCTCTAGTATTGCAGTAAACGCTGAAGGTATTAGTGATTCTCAGTAGCATTACCGCTGTTTATCGCCACTCAAACTAAACAACACAGAAAGATTCCCAAGCCCAGTAGGAATTGATTTTTACATGGATTGCCACAATGCGCGGGATCCACATACTTGTACTCCTTATTCTTCTGTAGCAGACAAGGCCCTCTAACATGAAGCAAGGAAGAGGTTGGCCTCGTCATGTATGGCATGAGAACGCGCCTGCGAGACGTCATGCCCAGGTCTTCTCTGCCCGTTCGTGCATGAGCACGCACGCCGAACGTTTCTGTACCTTTTGTCTTGGAGGACATCGCTCACCCTCAATGATCTATTATACATATGTTATTCTTTTACATCATCTCGTCTTCCCTGTCGTACCCTCTCCGGTGGTCAATCTTGTTCGGGCTCTAAGCAAACGCTGGTGAAAGTCGCAGAAACCCCGCCTCCGTGGCCACGGGATGTACCAGCTCGTAACGGTTGGTGCCCAGGTAGCACACAAAGTCTTGAAAACGTCGTATTAAGGGATTCAACGTCTGAAACGGATTTTTGACCAAAATCGACGCATCAAAGACGTTCCAAACAAGATAGCTTAAAAACGAGGGGTGAATACGTTTGGATAACGTTGCAAGCCAGGCGGCTTAAAAACGAGGGGTGAATACGTTTTGAAAACGACTTCATATGACTCGCTCTATCTCTTTAGTTATCATGTGACCAAGGTGGCCACGTGATTCGTGATGCCGGGCAGCCGGGCGAGCAGGGCATAGTCGCGTCGTCGCGTCACCGCACTCGCATTGCGCTGTGGTGTGTTTGCGGCTGTTCTGAATGTGCTGCCGCTGCCCTTTGCTATGTAAGTGTTGCAGTGTTTTGCTGTCACGAAAACGATATTCTGTGATTAATTTGGGTTGTGCGAAATTGTTTGTGTGGTTTTAATTCGGAAATCAGTAGTGTTTTCAATTGTTATCTGACCAAGGCGGCCACGTTATTCGTGAAGCCTGGCATAGTTACGTTATCGCACTCGCATGCACTGTAAACGGAAATAACTCCGACGTGGGAGTATAACGCTTGTCCTCTAGCGACCCCCCGGTTCGGAGTTTATTATGCTCCGTATGATCGGAGTAGAATTTTCACTCCGTGCGAGCGGAATTTTTGCGTGGAATTATGGGAGGCATTTTTTTCTATCTTTTCTTTCTTTTTTGCTTTGCAATGGACGGAGTTTTTTTGAGGTGCAACGGGAGTATAAAAAGAGGCATCGCGTCAGTTTGCGCGAACATCTTTACATACAGAGGCTGCTGGTCAAATTTCGAAATATGCACACGAGACCGCGTCAAATTCGACGAAACAAGTCAATGAAAGCACATATATCATGACAAACATAAACATTTCAGAAACGCCCAATGCAGAAACTTGAAAGACATCCCACGTACACGCGATACCCAAGAAGCCACGGTGCCAGTATATATAGCCACGATACTGTGTGCCTCTAAACCGCCTAGGGAGCAGCTGTGCTTCCTTCAGAATTACGACTCCCATGCTCGTTCATACGAGATGTGCCTCTCTGATATTAACAGAATACCTTAATCAACACAAAACTGTTAATTCAGAATAGTGAGAGAAAAAAGTTAATGGCGTAAATTTTTACAATTAGCATGCAATTCTGAGTGCTGGAGCGACTTCGCACACTGCCGGCGTTCGCGGCCAAAAAGTAGTGCGTTAGTTACAGTAAGCAAGAAAAATGTAAGTGCGTCTGCTTCATAGCAAAATTAAATTTTTGCGATATAGTGGTAGCGTAGCAACAAATTATTACGTGTGAGCATGACCCGCAGCAGCCGACGTAACACCGAAAAATACGCAGTCATACATATTATACACCGCACTACTTGCTCCGCGTCCAAGCAATATCTCTCGGTTGTGAAAACGAGCTACATAGCTGATCTGTCGAGTGAATGCTTAAACTCGGAGCGAACAGGCATGCGTCTAAATCAGTGTCTCGGATAGAGCGTAATGTTAATGCAATATCGGAAGCAATGACGTGACCAAAACCTATATGCGCGATAACAATTCGATGCACATCGCTCAATAAGAAGCTTTATTTACAGTAAGCATACTTGTGTCCTACCGTTTTTCTTCGGGTGAAAATATCCGTTCGCAGATACATAAAAACAGTTGCTTGCACTGCGATCTTACTCACTGGCAACACAGCACCGCAACGAACTTGGGGTACGCCATACATGTGCGACTAGCACGGACGTCGTCGCTCGAACAGTGGCTGCTGTTTCCATTGCTACGCGGTCCTTTCAAACATTACACCAGACGTTGTCAGCATGTACCCAAAAGGACATAGAGGTCGCATTTCACGTACTGAACAACACAAGCCAGGGTCACGCAGCACGAAAACACAGTCAGAACCTGAGCCGACATCACGAGCCAGTGAGCAGCTTCGAGGTATACCTAAGCCTTTTTCCGCACTTGAAAACGTTGCTCTTGCATTCATCGTTGTCAGCAAAGTGATCAGAGCAAACGTACTTGAAGCTGAGAAACAGCGAGCTTCAGGCATGCCTATAACACTTTCTGGAAGGAAATACGGGAAACGAATTGACGAAACGCTGTCACAGAACGACACTTCACAAATGTAAACAAACCGTCCGCCATGAGCACTGCCGGCTCCACCGAATGCGCCCGGTCGCTGGCGAGGCGCACAGCCTCATGGGAAGCGCCACGTGACCAAGCTCTTTCGGCGGAGGGGAGTTTTTAAAACTCCCTGTCGGAGTTTCACGGGAGAACAAGATTTTTAAGCGGAGTAAAATCGCGTCATGTCGCCCTAATACTCCCGCAGCCAGCCAGCGGAGTGAAACGAGGGAATGGCGCTGTTTTGCTTCCATACATCGGAGTAAATACTTGAGGAGGGGAGGTTTTAGGGTACATCACCTGTTAAAAACTCCCAGGTGGGTTTATTTTCGTTTACAGTGTGGCACTATAGTCTGTTTGCGACTCTTCTGAATGTGCTGCCGCTGCCTTTTGTCATGTAAGTGTTGCAGTGTTTTGCTGTCAAGAAAACGACATTCTGTGATTAGTTTGGGTTGTGCGATCTGTTTGAGCCGGGCATAATAGCGCTATCGCACTTGCATTGCGCTGTGGTATGTTTGCGGCTGTTCTGAATGTGCTGCCGCTGCCCTTTGTCATGTAAGTGTTGCAGTGTTTTGCCGTCAAGAAAACGACATTCTGTGATTAGTTTGAGTTGTGCGATCTGTTTATGTAGTTTTAATTTGTAAATCAGTAGTGTTTTCAATTGCAGGGCGCCGAGTGGAGGGCACTAATCAGCTCTCCAAGTTCATTGTCATGGTATTTGAGGCGCCTTTTCACTGACGCTGTAATGCAGGCGTTAAGGGCAGTACACTGTAAAATAATTTACACCCCTAAGGGTTTTTTTCGGTGTCTATAACTAACCCCCTAGCACCCTTGAAAAAGGTGGGTTCTATAGGGAATTACACCCTTATGATGGTTATTCTATATTCCAATAACACCCTATCCCTTGAGGGTGTTTTGAACAACATATTACCCTTCGACCCACGGGGTGTAAGGGTGTGATCAGGAATATATTTCCCCTTCACCTATCGGGTGTAATGAGCAATATAATAACCCTTGAAGTACGGCATGTGGATGCGGGTTCATATGCACTTCATTGTTTGTTTCGTAAGTCCACAGTCAGGCTAGCACACAGGAATGTTATGTATGGTGTGCATACAATAGGTAATGTGTTTCCAAACGCACGGCATAGCAACTTTGAGAGAAAACACATAATCATGTGTGATGGTCCCATTTACCACAGACACAGAGTGACTGCATGGAGGGTCATTTATTCTAGCCTCCTGTACAATATTTAGAGCTTGCACTATGCCTTGTATGTGGTGACAAGTCTTGTGGCCGTTCTACGTTGAAGAACAGTCTCATTCAAACCAAAGTTCCAGGGCAGAGTCGAGGATGATGATGCCTTTGTGTAGCTGCATTCCAATGTCCTAAGGCGAGCCATCATAGATGAAGCCATTTCTTCACTGATCGCTGTAGCCATCTGCTTCTTTTCTACCTGCAAAATGATTTGTTGCAATTTAATGTCAGGAAAAGTACACGAAACATGACAAGCTGTGCTTCCCTGCATCATCCACTTTAATATTTCAAGATCACATGAAGAGCAAGTTAAAGAAACAAGCACAGATAGTGCTTACTTCCAAGAAATCGTTATTTCGAAAGAATAAGGCATTCAATCTGCCACATCATGAATGTAGGAGAGACAGGCTACAGAATTAAATGAGGGCAATTCAGAAATTATTGCCTCCAAGCCCACTACTTTGCCAATATTACAGCAAACATTTTGAACTCTATCATTTATGCACTTATGTTTAAGCTATCGAATGCCACTTGCCTCGCCTTCCTATCTCTTCTCGTTCCAGAGTAATCGAGCAATTCATGGCATCCAGTGGTGACGTCCAGTTGAAACAACAGGCTGTAATTGAATTTCTGACTGTGGAAGGTTGTGTGCATATCAACATTCATGGCCATCTGACTGCAGTTTACAGGAATACCTGTGTTGACATCAGCACTGTGCGGAGGTGGGCAAGGACTGTGAAAGACCAAAATCCTGCCTCATCAGATCTCCCGGATCAGCACCGAAATGGACGGCCCACAATGGCTTCTGATGAGGGTCATGAACATCAGGCAGATGAGTTGACTCGGGGCAATCGCAGGATCAAGCAACACCAGATTGCAACAACACTCGCCATTTTCGTTGGCTCAGTGAACCACATCATTAACGACCTGCGTTACAAGAAGACTTGCGCTTGTTGGGTGTCACGGTAACTGACAACTGACATGAAAAAGTCGAAGCATAGCCAACAAGTTCAATTCTTCTTGTAACCCAGGAGGTTTTTAATTATGTGCTTCACTGAACCAATGGAAATAGCGAGTGTTGTAGCAATCTGGTGTTGCTTGATCCTACGATTGACCTGATTCAACTCGTTTGCCTGATGTTGATGATCCTCATAAGAAGCCGTTGTGGGCCGTCCAGTTCGGTGCTGATCCTGGACATTTGATGCGGCTGGATTTTGATGTTTCTCAGTACTTGCCCACCTACGCACAATGCTGACTTCAACACCGGCATCCCCGTAAACTGCTTTCAGATGGCAATGAATGTTGAAGGGCGCAGAACGTTCCGCAATGAGAAATTCAATTCAATTACAGCCCACTGTTTCAACCGGACATCAGCACTGGATGCGATGCATTGCTCGATTACTTTGGAACGCGAAGAGATAGGAAGATGGGTCAAGTGACATTCTATAGCTTAAACATCAGTGCACTAATGATAATGAGCCAAAATGTTTGCAGTACTACTGGTAAAGTAGTGGGTTTGGAGGCATTACTTTCTTAACCGCCCTCATATTACAGCAATAACGCTGTGCAGTTTGTTTTTGTGAGTGAAATTTGACCCAAAACTAGAATTTAGTGACCTTAGGCTTCTAAATTCGCCTCACTGGTGTGCTCTTGATCCCTAATTGTCATGGTGGTTGCTCTGCAAATGTTTATCAAGCATGGTTCCTCTAAAATATTTGACACAATTATTTGTAACATATTCAACGAAAATTTTAAAATGTTAGTTGAGAGCATTACTTGTTTCGTTTTCCTGTTGTTCTCTTTATACTAAGCATCACTAAGCTGACCTTTATTTTTTCTTAATCTCTGACTTACACAGTGGCTGGTAACAACCCCTCTGTCGGAACTATTTGGCATCTCTACTACAAAGAAGCCCTACCTACACCTTCTGGCATCATCTTAGCCATCTCCACTAAGCAAGCACATAATCCTGCTGGTATTTTTATTACAGAGGTTTTCCCTAAAGATCTTCCAAGCAAGAACACTTTAGTATTTGATCATTTAGATGCTTTTAACTGAAACAACACAGTGAATCCATCATGCTTAACAGAAGTTTAGCTATTTTAATCAAAGCACAGTTAAAGCCTTTCATGTATGAAGTTTGTGATCTGCTTTCACTTGATCTTGCTGGTTATATGATTGTGAGTTACACTGAGATCAAACATTCTAATGGCCAACATCTTTCATCTGTGAAGCGCAGAAAACTTTAGTGCACTTGTCAGTGTTGTTACGGCATTCTTATATGTGATGATTAGGATTAGGATTAAGATTAGGACGATTAGGATTATATGTGATGATGATGTTTAGCACTGTAGTAGGAATGTACAGGGTGATCATTTTTAAGTTCTATGGAATTTTAAAAAATGTCCTGCGGCAGATGGCATAATTCTTGTCCTTGAGCTAGATTATTTGAAGAGGTGGACATTACTAGCATGAGAAATCGAAACACATGCTCAACTAAATAAAAAAATCACTAATTAACTTCGTAACTAATTATATTACTGCACATATTGCAATTTATTAATTGTAGCCAGTGAGCTTGGAAGACATATGCATTTGAACTTCCAGAATGACACCAGTTTAGGAATATTTCCCTTATAAAGACCAATACACAAGGGTGTTCCCGTTACTTTTGTGCATCAGTGCATAAAAGCACATTTTGTTAAAAAAGTAAGTGGAACAACAGTGCATTTTTACAGCAAGTTTGATGGTGCATATCTCCAAACTGACGCCATTCTGGAAATAAATTCCAAGTAGATACACCTTGTAATGTCACTGGCTATGATTCGTAAATTACAATATGTGCCCCAGACATGTGGTGGCGCTGGCAAACACTCCCAGGGTTCTACTAGGAAACATAAATACCCAAGAAAGTGATGGGGAAACGGCGCCCGCAGTAGCTCAATTGGTAAAGCATCTAACGCGTAATGTGAAGACATGGGTTCGTTCCCCACCTGCGGCAAGTTGTTTTTTCATCCACTTTCATTTCCATTTATTTATCATTTCTTTATTTCATTTGTTAATAACAAGTAATTTACCCTAACTTGTCCTTGGTGTCAGTGTTTGCTGGCTTCTTAAGATATGATTAATAAACATCGGGTTCATCGGTTAAGCCGCTTTCTTTTCGTTTATATTAGCTATAATGTAATTCATTCGAAAGATAATAAAATTTTCTAATTAGCTTGATATGTTTTGATTTCTCGTGCAAGATATATCTGCCTGTTTGAATATTCCTGCTCAAGGACTAGAATTATGCAATATGCAACAGGGCTATATTTAAAAATTCCACAAAACTGAAAATCATCACCTTGTATAAAAAAAGTGTGAATTTAAAAACAAGCTTCAGTGAACCCTACTGAATCAGCAAATGGCCAGTGTAACTAGTCTGATCATCCTGGAAATCTTTTGTAGCTTATAAGCATAGTGCATTTCAATTCCACATTTAGGAGCGCAAATTTTTCTTGAAGTCAGCTTTTTCTTTTTAACAGCTAGCATCCCTGCCAGTTTGCTTAAACATAATGTTGCATGACTTCAACAGTACTGCACAATCAGGCTTTTTTCTGCTCAGTGTCTAGTGATGTGTCTTTAGCAGCTGAGATAATTAATGTTCATGCAGATAAACATCAGAAAACATTGCAATAACTGCCAAGAAAATGCAATCATGCGTTTTGTTTACAAAAGAGCATGTGCTCTATCTTCTGCCAGGTTTGTTCTCCATGTCAGGCTAGCACGGAACTTGCACAAGAGGCACCTTTTGCATCCATGAAGATATTTTATGAGGTTATGGTGGTGTCTAAACATGATATAAACCATAACACTTTAAGCTATTTTATGAAACAGTTATTTGTACAAAGATAGAAAAGGCACCAATTTTGAATTTATCACATTCGGCTTAGAGTACCATAGTATAAATGGCCCAACTAGTACAGGTACGCAAACGGGCTAGTTGGTACTGGTCGATGACGTTAGACAATGCGAACACGACAAAGGATGGAGAAAGAGGCGATAGCATTTGTTCCATTTCTCGCCACTTTTGACGTCCCTTGTACAAGTCTGCGCTGTCGAACATCGTGGATAAACTAGTACAGTCTGAAAAAAATGTCATCAAAGAAAACTTGGCTTTCAACCTCGACAATTCTGCCTGTTAGGTATTATGGTTTCTTTAGAACTTATTTTTTTATACAAAGTCAGACCCATCAAGTAAAGCTCACTGAGAAAGAAATGAAGAACAGCATCAACACCTCTCAAGGCACATGCATCAAAGGAGTCAGAGCATCATACACATTACCTTTAATTGCAAGAGTATTCTCTTTCTTAGGCAAACTGCATTTCTAGTTTCTTAAAGCCTATATATTTATTTGCCGCAGCTATGGGAAGATCACAAGGTGGAAAAGATTTGTTGGTGCAACTTCAACTATTATGTACAACAACAAAAGGTAAAGCACAGGAAGTCTCACTGCTCCTCTGTCTAAATGACATTCAGTTTCATTTGTCATGTCCACTCCTATCCTGATGGCAGCAGAAACAGGAAGACAGCAGCGTGGTTCAGAAAGCAGACGAAGGAGCTGATATCCAAGCTGACATAAAGAGTAAAGAAGGAAGCTGGTCAGGCCATGTAGTGCAGACTTGAGACATCATTAACTAGCGCGAAAAAGACAACGGACGACAGCTAGAAGCACACAGGACAGAACTCTAGCCTTCAACTGAAATTTTGGCTACACAGAAACATAGGATTCAGGGGATGCGACCTCGACGCATGGAAGCAACATTTATCTTTCCTTTTCCCTGCCTGACACAGGAGGTATCGGAGCAAATCGATGGGCAGGTTCATTTCGAGATACGAACACTCTTTTTTGGCGAGAGCCAGGGAAGGGGTGCTTACACACCTATCACCCGCTTTTCGATGCGAAGTGCTTCGAATATTTTCATGTCGACCTGCATCTAGAGCCGCCTGGGCAGATGAGTGCATTGAAACTGCTCAGTGCATGAGCACTTACAGCAATGATTGGCCAGATGGCCACCAGCCATGACAGCTGCCCTATCTTTGTTCCCCCAAGCGGTCGTTTAAACACCGACCTGTTTGGCTTGAGGAAACATAGGGCAGCTTTGAGTGCCTTGGTGGCTGGTGGCCACATGGCCAATCATCGCCATACGTGCTCATGCACCGAGCAGTTTCAAAGCAATCGTGTGCTCAGACAGCTCCAGAAGCAGCTACATAGGGAAATATATGAACCACTTTGCATCAAAAAAGCGGGGAATAGGTGTGTAAGCACCCGTCTCTGGCTCTTACCAAGAATGTTCGTAAGTGAAATTAACCTGTTCATAAATTTGTTCCGATAGCTCCTTTGTTGTTTCTGTCCGTCGGCATTCTGTACATTCCATGTTTCTGTGTAGCGAAAATTTCAGTTGAAGTTTAGAGTTCTTCCTTATGTGCTTCTTGATGTTGTCTTTTTCACGCTAGTTATTGATGTCTCAAGTCTGCAATGAGCACCAACTAGCCAAAGTGCCTTCTTCAACCATGTAATACATAGGGCATATAACCGGTGGCACATTCGAGTTACAGAATGGATGCCAAGAGAAGAGAAGGGTAGTCAAGGACGGTAGAGAAGTAGACTATGATGAAGTCCAAAAATTTTGCAGGCTTCACTTTGAATCAGCTAGCGCAAGACAGGGGTAATTGGAGCTCACTGGGGGAGGTTTTCATCCTCCTGTAAAAAATATGTAGGCCAATTGTGATGAAAAAAGTATACCTGTCAGCTCAGACGTCTTCATTGTCTTTTCAGCAATGTGTAGGCTCAAGACAGCCAGTCGGTTCCCATGCAATTGCTTCATGCTGACTGTAACTGCATGGGCACAAGAAAACAACCCACCATTAATACCACCCGAGATTGACCACTCAATAAAAGAACCTCTCAAAACAGCAAATACAATAAAGCATTTACCAGCTTAATAAATACATATATAAAGGCCAAGAATAGTTACAATAACCATACCCTTTATAACTAGACATTAAAATAAGGTAGTGAAACGTACTCTAACCGTAGGACGCTCAGTGCAATTCATTTCAGAAATACTGTTGACAACTGACAGGACGCCTTAGGCAGGGTTCAGTCACACAACAAGAAAACAAATAGTAGTAGTAATAAGCACGCCTGCGTGAAACCAAGAAACGAGTTCAAGGACGAGAAAAAAATTGATTAGGCTCGGTGTGCTTATATATACAAAAAGATAAATTTATAAACAAATAGCGCAACCATGCGTTCATCCGCAACAGCACAAGAGCTTCTAGAACAAACGAGCACAACTTAAAGCGAAGGATAAGTACATAGCCGGGACGGTCGTGGTTCTTTTGTTTTGCATTAGTTCTAGTCATGAAAGCACAAGCATTGCAAGCTGCCTGCGCCATTACCTACCACGGGACCTCCGACAAAAAAAAAGAACAATAACAATTGAGTGAAAGTACACAAGCGACATTTAATACGGTTGTCACACTGCATACTTTTGGCCGCGATCGATCCTGACTGGAATCGAATTTCTGGAGGCGTTTGGCCTCGTTGCACAATCGGCGGACGGGAGCCAATCGCGGTCGAAAATTTCGATCGTGGCTGTGTGACACCGGTATAAGTATGCGCCCATCTTTAGTAACAGAATCAACTAATTAGCCAAACCAAAGTATTATTTACCTGCCTGCGCCGGATACTGACGCGTAGCAGTACTTAATTCTCTACAACTCTAGTTGAGGACACGTGAACAATGAAACATTAATTTTTTTTTCTTTTTCACATTCGGTGCCCATAGGCTACGCCTGGAGTACATATACTACACTCGCATCCAACACACCTTGTGCTGTCCTTTAAATAAATTGCGCGAAGATTACTACCACAATGACGCACCATAAAAACGCGACGCTGAACGTGGCTACGTACGTACCTTTTATATGAGCAGTTCATGCGCCTTGCAAAAGGCCCTCGGTTTGAAGGCGGAGCGCTGCCACGATGTGTACTGTGGGCACACCATTTCGATTACGTAGTGGATGGACGATGTTGACGATGGATTCCGCCGAAAAACAAAACGTCCACTTCATCACTGTTCAGGCCGAATGGAAGATGTTTTCTCCGTCGCCACGAATGACGGCCGTCGTAGGCGTAGTAAACACACTGTCACAAAGAAACACCGATGTCGTAGGCCGCTGCTGCCCTTCTTTCTCACGCACAATCGCGTCGTCTTCACTCCGGACGCTCACTTCGCGTCGATGAGCACAAAAGTACGCGAGAACAACGAGGTGGTACAACCTAAACGCAGCAAAAAACAATCTAATTACTGACAACTTCAAGAATGTTACGGAGAACACACATGCACCCGACGGGCCGCCGGCCCGCCGCGAGACGTAGGAAATGACGTAGCGGCGATAGCGGCGACACCCGTCGGGGGAAGTTATTTCAATTTCGGTTTCGTTTTCAAGGCATAAAAACAAATATTCTTTTAAACTACGTGTGTGTATTACTTTCAAAGCTATTTACTTTACACTACCTCTAAGCCATTTTCTGTGTTTACGGGTAGTTTCACTGGAAATTTGTTCCCAGAAACATGGGCTGATATCAAATCAAATGGGGCAAAGGTGGGCTGGTAACTGCGTGTAAGTGAATTTATTTCTCGATGCTTTTTTTTGTTTGTTTGCTTGGACGTTCATTTGTAAAGAGACGTGGCCCTTCCTGATTTTATAAGATACAGAGGTACTTGCGAGTCTGTCTTTTCTTTTATGCGCAGAGAAAGAGAGAGAGAGAAAAAAAAGCTTTAATTGGCATTTTCAAGAAGTTCACAATGCTCATCTTTCTGAACTGGTGTGCTCACGCAAATTTTAAATAGCTTGGACGAACGGCAGATATAAAAGTACTTGCATAATAGCTTTCTAAACGTATAGGCGACACCACGAAATTTCACATGTGCAGAACTAGACGAAAACCTTAAGTTTCCAAGTACGAAGTCTTTGCGTGGTGTCATGAAAGTGCAACCGAAGCGAATCCAGTTCTCCGGTTTTTTTTTCTTCCTTTATTTAAGAGCGGGTGAGCAAGTGCGGCCGATGATCGCTCAAAAGAAAGAACAAATATAACAACGACTCCCCTTTGGTGGACAGCCCCGTGAGTTAATTGTCGCTTACAATCTGATGTCGGTCTTTGTCTTACTGCAGTTGCTTATAATAGCAGTTTGACGGGTAATGAGGAAGATATATTCACAATCGAGGTATTTTGTGCATGCGGTAGACAAGTCATTTTCAACCCAACTACTCTCGCCCTCAAACTACCACGAGCAGAGTAATTTAGTATTGTTCCTATTCAATAGCTGTGCCTATACCATCGCCGAACCCCTTTGCTGGGCGAGGGTGCAGCTGTGGTAAAGGCTATTGAATGACAACAAGAATTTCTTGGTAAAGTGTGGGAACTGTGATGACATTTCGTCTGGGTGTTGGCTTTAAGCATTCTCTTGTCTCCCCTTAGTATCATACTGTCTCTCCTCTGCGCTGTTGCATGTGAGTACAAAAAAAGTAAGTGTTGCACCTTCTGCACTACTTTTGCGGTGGGTTGGGGTGGGCAGAAGGGGGCTAACGCGTAATTAGTCTTCCAGAGGGCATTGTGTCGATGGCCAGGGTGTTTCAGTGGGCATTGTGACGCCAAAGAGGTCCAAGAAGTATTGTAGCGATGCCCACGAAGTTCTCGCTAAAAGGACTCGCACACGCCTTCCCCGCGTCCCTCTCATGTTCATTATGCGCGCCCTCAAACAACCCACCGACGTGGCTGGCAAGCCAGTGACAGCAGCAGCAGCAGCAGCAGAATTGGAAAGAGTGAGGGAGGAGGCATAGAAAGCTTCGTTTTAAAATCTGGCAGAACGCCCCTGTGCACGCTGTAACCTGCAATCCAGAGCTCTGGTGTTTTGACAAAATTCAATTTCATTCTGCAAAGTATTTCTTTCCCGTATTCAGCATGTGCATCTGTCCTACCCGTCTAGCGAGGGGAGACGGGCGAGTCTCGCGAGACGGGTCTGCATATGCCAAGACATCGCGAACGTACTTGGCAGGTGGGCAGTAGCGCGCACACTTGAAAAATGACTCACCACTGTTCCGTGAACAAAGATGGGTCTGCAAATGCCCCTCCAATTTCTGGAATCTCGTTATATCTGCAATGATTGGCTTAATATCCTGTTCATGCATGCAATAATACTGTCTCCAGTTTGGGAGGGGAAATATTTGAGTAAATACCGCTGTTAGTCGGTGTTGTAAATACTTTATGCCTCGCAAGTTGTACGTTGGTTCTCTATACTTTCTTAGATTATTCTCCCTTTCTTTTTGAGCACTCCGTTCAGACAGCTGTTTGTAAGCCAGTAGAACTTTCCCTTACTATACAACTACAAACTTAACAGTTTCTTTTTGTACAGCCAGCATCGTAAATTGACGCAGACGCGAAGCCATGAGCGTTTTGCACGGCTCTTTCCGCAGATGCTGCTTGAGCAAAGCATTGTGGTGGGTGAGAAGGTTCAAGTTTGCCAACGAACCTACCTTGTTTATAAACTTGAGAGAAGCAGAACGAATTGGGGTTATTGATTCGGCGAAAGAAGGTCAGGTGGGGTCAAAGCTTCTCGAATCGGCGTATCTTTTGTCCGCGTATGGTTCGTCGCACCCTTTTCTGCCTGTTTTGTCATGCTTGAAAGAAACCTAGACGACCGCACTGCTTTAGAGCAATTGTGGCGCGTCCAGCTGCATGCTGTCACGTGGCCTCTTCATTTTGCTAGATTCCTGGCGTCCGAAAAGCAAGAGCTCCACTAGTTCTGCCGTGCTGAAAACATTTTGAACATTTTTCTTTTGGTTAAATACTCAATACTAGAAAAAGTAGGTGCGCGCTTTTGGATTCCTCGGAATTTGTGCGTGACGACATTTAAGAACTGTGTGCCACCTGGAACACTGTAGTAGATAGTAGTGCTTCAGCAACAGGTTTTTCGCAGGACATATTTAAAAAGGGCTTATCAAAACAGACAGTGAAACGGAGGGGGACTCTCTTCAGGAGTTTTGTCGGCACTGAAAGCCCGACATGTCTCGGGGGGAAGCGGTTGGGGTAGGGGAGGGCACATTTCTGGATCCGCCACTGGTCTTTAGTGCCGTGGGACACGCCGTCTCTTCGTGCAACTGTATGTTTGTGAATGTGATAAAAACAAACAAAAACACCCTTGCACCCACCCCCAATATTCTTAGTCAGTGCACCCTTTCGGTGGGTAAAAGGGTGTTATGGCACCTAGAACTTCCCTATGCTTCGCAAAAAGTCATGATGATGGGATGTTTCTTGAATGAAAACACCCTTTAAGGGTGTTATGATTCGCAATTCTCACCATCAAGGGTGTAAATTATTTTACTGTGTATAAGGATGAAAGTTAGAGGGAAGAAATCGTGCCTGTGTGTCCCTAGCGTCGAGATCGGCCGCTATGCGTGATCCTAACAAGAAAGCATTTTGCAGAATGCGAAGAAAGATGGCAAAATTGCTGTCTGTGCGCACCTTGCCAATCTCCGCAATAGAGCCGTCATCGTGGTATTTTAGTCTCCCGTTTAGCAAGAGTGTTGCAGACAAGATAACTGGTTCAAACAGGCTTTTTTTTATGATTCTGTACTAGTACGGTATCCCAAAAGGTGAGGTCAACTGCTCGCCCTATTTTCTTCCCTCGCGCTACAGCGCACTGACAGAATTTTGCGTGCACCATATATACCGTGCTTTTGTCGTTTACGCTTCAGGTTCTCGATTGTGTTTTCGCCCCCTTTATCCACGTGAGCGGTATTTCATGGTCTTACGGGGTACCACGTGTGTCCATATATTGTGTCCAATATATGAAACGGCCCAATTCTATTTTATTTGACGATTCAAATGGTATTAATGTATTGAGTCCCTTGTAGCTTTGGGCTTGTTATCAATTTTACTACTTGGCGAATGGATATCATGTACGCTGCATAACTCGCTTGTGGATACTGCATACGTGAGTCGAGTATGCTTTAGGTAGTACGATTGTTTGCCGTTTGGGACATGTGTCGGAATGTACGCTGTGCGCCCTTCGCGCTTTACGTAGTCGGCGGCCTGCCGAGTTCGTGCGGGTGCGATGTGTGCGCATGGAATTTGCGAAGCGCTCGCGCGGTTTTTTTTATATGTGTTCTGTTCGCGCGCTTCGCAAAGCAGGGCATGCCGCAGTTCTTTGTCCTTGTGCAACACATTTTCCTAGCGTACGCCTGTGCATTATTTGATACCGGTTTCACACGGGGCTCTTTTAACCGCTATCCAATCCCTTACAAATCGAATTTCTCGGTCGTGATTGGCTCCTTTGCGCAAGCTACGAGAGTGAGCCAGTCGCATCGATAATTTCGATCTGGATCGGGCTTGATCGCGATCGAGAGTGGTCGTGTGACACCGGTTTTACACATGGCTCCCACATAGGGAACACTTTAAGTTCAATGCTACTGAGTGAAGAGAAAGTGCATGTATATGCCAGTGGTGGTATGTGGGCAAGTCTTTCTGGTGAAGCCAATACTTGTGCATTCAAAACATTTCAACTACCAGCGTAGTGCATCAATGTGTCTACTTCACAAAACGGAGCACCAGTGCAGATATCTGAGCATACCTGTCCAGGACAGCAAGTGTGTCTACATTTAAACCACTACCAGCTTGAGCGGCAGTTCTATTTCCAGCGGGACTGCAGTATAATCAGTAGGGTGCGCTCAAGTTGTTTATCTATGAAGCTCTGCCTCGACTGTGTGCCAAATATTTTTGGACGTGAAAGTGGGGGTGAATTGGTAAACATCAGTAGAACTGTGCCTGGACTTTGTGGCAAATGTTTTTGGATGTGAAAGTGTGGGTGAACTGGCAAGGAATTTGCTCTGGGCTACATGTGTTAAGAGTTTTTCTCATTCAGAGTGCTTTTTTTTTTACTTTAGGAGACTGAAGATATGCGCAAAGTGTGACATGTCAGTGTGCTAATTAATGTATTTGCTGGTTTGCAAATTACTCGTTGCAACTTTGTTTTTGCCAGAGAGGTACAACTTTGCCTCTTGTACAGGGTTTTTTAGATAAAACACTTACTATTTATTACGACCATTGCTTCCTTTGTTACACAAATGCAGCTTCCAGTGCATTCCAGTTTATTTCCATGTTTATGTAAGTTACTAATATGAGGCTTGCATATTCATTTCTCACGTTCTGGAGTGGCAAGATGCAGCATTACTGTCTCATCGTTCGCTGTACTACAGTAGTGTTCACTAGTTACACTGAATCCCCCGTTTAAGTATTCTGTAGTAATTTCACTTTATTGCTTTTTTGTGGTATGGTTATTTTTCTCGCCATTACCTTCTTTGATATATCCTAAAGGCGACATTTCCAATTTTGCATTGTTCCCATTTTTTTATTTCTGTCACGGGATTATTTTATGATAAATATATGATTCTCAATTGAACTTATTTCTTGTTCAGGCAGAGAGACAGAGCAGAAGGTGTTTGTCTGGTACTAAAAAACATTTGAGAACAATGGAGACTGAAGCCTCATTTCGGCAACAAAATGTGTCCTCGGCAGTGGAGGAGAAGGGGCCCTTTCTTACAGACCATGATAGCTCAGTGGCTTGTGGTGTCTGTAGCAGTTATGCAGGATGTCGCGGGTTCACACCCACATCGACCCTCGTGTACCGTGCACCATGGGTAGGTGAAAAAATCCCGAGTTAAAATTGTTATTGTGTCCCCTACTATGACATGGGACCGTTTTTTGATCGTGGTTTTGGCAGAGGCACCTCGAGGATTGTAGTTGTGGTCCTTTTGTCAAAATGTTACTCATTTCTTGACGTTGCGGAATGTTTCGCCATTGCTATTTGTTATTCGTAAGAAAATTTTGTATTGTTTGAGCTAAGCACTTCGATCTTCACAAATGTTCTCGCATATACGAAGTCACCTGGGACAAAGAAATAATGAATGCGTCCGGGCGAATTACGGGCCAAAACCACGATTACATTGGGACGTACGGCGTAGTGGGGTCTTCTGATTAATTCTGACCTCCAGCGTATCTTTAACGTGACCCCTGTGCACGGGACACGGGCGCTAAGTGACCGCGGCAGGTGGGGGTCAAAGAGAAAGGAGGAAACAGATGTTCGCCATAATGAGACGATATGTCACTGCGAGATGACTGCGCTCCTTGGGGTCACACGGGAAATGTCTACGTTGGAACACAACGGAAACATGCTTATATTTTCTTTTTCATGGAACGCCGTTTCGTTGAAGGATGTCTGATCGAGTTTGCAATACTCCAGTTTTTTTTATTATAAACGTCATAAATAATTTTGAATTACAATATCTATTCGCGGTTTTTCTTTTATATTGTCATGCGGTGGTGACCTTAAGAACACAGAACCAACACTGTGAAAGACAAAATTAACTTTTACTCGGCGAACCTGTGCCCACAAAAACAGGCTACACTTATTGCACAACGATGCCAGCGAACACGGTCGGCGATCGTCAAAAATCTGGCCAGTGGGTCAAGCGCGTCCGCTTTTACACATCCGTCGTCGAATGTTCCAGAGTAATCGCTAGGACCCGCGTGCCTTTTACAAAGGTCTACATTATTCGATCAGATTACACAGGCCTGGTCACAGACAGCGGATGGAAGCATCGATAACATTCCAGAAACTTCCGATACATGCAGACGCGTCCTGCGCGTTACCACAACAGTTGTTAGGTGCTGAAACGTGTCGCGCGATGAATACAAACAAGTACACGTGTCAATATATAGATCCAAAGCATCAGTGGATGTGTGTATGACCGAACAGAAGGCGAATGTTGGCATTCTTGATACCAGAGATTCTTTCAATGAATAAGAATGGCAGAGAAATATAATGCCGCCGTGAAGCTTTTCTGGGACGTTGTTTTAATCCGCGCAGCAATCGATGACTGGGTGCAACTCCCACGTAACTATGAACTTCAAAGCTGCAATGCACTTGGAGGTGGTTAGCGTTGCCGCTCCTGTAAGTGGTTCAAGCGCAACAACAAAAGCAGAAGAGCAACAGAGAAATTACTTTGGCTGCAGTGGATAAGACAGCTTCATATATTTGACGCAACCAAAGAAACGTGGCTTTCGGCTATTCCCTGCGCTATATTTTATTGCTCATCAAGTGCAAAATGATGCAATTTTCATAGTGTTCCACTGTGCATCACTGCCTGGAATTAGTAACGCAGCGCGCTCATAACACGAAGCATTCGTTGCTAACTTCAGGCGTTTTCAGCGTGGCTAAGCAAGGTTTCATTTTTCTATAAAAAAGTTGCGGCCGTAAGGAGCTTGTCGTCATTACATACAAGGTGTACGACGAGACGTAAATACAGCAGGTTTGGTTACTCTCAAAAGACTAATTACCAAAAATTCTTGATTAGGTTTTGGTGTATATTTTGCGGGCAGCTCTTCATGTCTAGGGCGTCACAATTTATGAAACGCGACTTTCTTTTTCAAAATGCAAACAATCGCACGTAACTTGAGATATTCGTAAGTTATGTTGAAGGCCATATCCAGGCAACATCGAGACTAAGTGCTTCCAGCTTCGAGTCAAACGTCAACGCCCTGTAAACAAATGTGGGACCAAGTTTGAATGACAGCACGCCGCAGCAAATCCTGACTCGACACACAGCCGCATGTCCTTGCCAGGCAAAGCGTGCCCTATCAGTAGGCGCCGCGATTGGCCGACACGTTCAGTTTCAAAAATCTTCACGGGGCGTTTCAGTTTCATATTGTTACCCTGACGATGGATTGAATACTGAAGGTTATGTAAAATGTATATTTATAAAAACAACTCGAGCGCCGGTAAGTTGAGCGGACAACTCGAGACACCGGAGCAGTGCGTCTTATTCGTCGGGGCGCACGTGCGCGTGGAACAAAAGCAACACGCAATATGCATCTCATATGCATATTGTATGGCATACGCATGCAAATACATGCAGCGCTTGTTTTCGATATTGCCTGGATTTACCGTGTAAATTCGATGATAAATTTCATGAATCAGGCTCTGTATTAAATACCGTTAAAAAAATTAGTGTGCATTAAAATGTGATGGCCTTGAAATTCACCATTTATACTTCTTCAAAGACAAAGATGTTATGAGGTGTTGAATAATTGATTTTTTTTCACAGTAGCCTAAGAAGGCGTAGCGTATCTGTTATTCGCCGTAGAGCCGTAATTTACAAAGAAGTTTAATTTTTTTTTAATGCGTAATCAGCAGCACACGTTTTAACGAAAAAAAGATGCCTCATTTATTGCAACAGATATGGTGTGGGTAAATCGTATAATCCTCTGGCCGGCGTTGGAAGCAAGGTTCAGGGGCAAACGATGTGGCGGCATCAACGTCAGTGTTAACAGCCGTAGCAGGGTGCAATCTATCCTTTCGTGTAGCAAAACCATGGTCCCGGTTCAATATTCCCTTGGCACTCAAGCTCTCATTGTGTCTGACCAACAAAGGAGCATACTCCCCTGAAGCCGTGCTGATTCATTAAAACGACATTAGTTCTACGAACCCACCTAAACCCTCCCTAGAACGACTGTGTCATTTTTTTACCTGTGATTGGGAAGATGGGCGCGCATTCTGCTCACTGCAACTTTCTCTCTCTCTCTTTCTTTGTCCTTTCGCGTTGTGCACACAACCCGACGCCTGGCACAACCGTGAAATGTCCTCCAGCGTGGACCGATTCTTGAGAAAATCATTTACGCCCTCGTTTTCGCTTTTGCACACTGGCAGTTTCGACAACTGTGGCGAAATGGATTCTTTAGTTCATCTTGGATGGCATTAGCTGGGCGCGTAGTAAACACGAGGAAAAAAAGGTCTCCTTTTTTGTCCTCATCTTCACAACGCGTTGAACTAGAGTCCTGGCAACGAGCGAAAAGGGCATGTTCACCAAACACTCTTATAGGTAATAAATGAGATGTGAAAAAATAGACAAAGTTTTTTTTTCTTCGCACAACACTGTTTGCCGTTGGCCGGTGCCATATTCTGACTTGTGGAATTTTCGTTCTATATTCTCCGAGCATCGTCTATCACCGCGTTTTGCAGCAAAGAACTTCTGCTAACGTTAGCGCTAGAACCTCTATCTCCTATCAGCCGCACATCAAAACATATCTCAAGTCTCTATCAGCCTCACTGCGTAGAAATGTTAACGAAGGTGTCTTTCCAGTAAGCCTTCTTCAGTTTACTCTCTTATACAGAGCATCTAGATTTTCAAGCAAAACAAAAAGTAAATACAAGAATGTGCGAGTTATGAAGATCTACGTGCTATGAAATATTAAATATAACCGGTCAAATGCGCTTGTTTTTAAGTAATCTTTTAAAGCAACATTTTAAGTAAAAGCGCTGCAGTGACCACTTGGTCTCATATGTGCAACTATTTGTTTTTTGGAAGGGGGTGCCAGTGCATTAGTGTCTACGAACGGTAAAATTGCTTTCAGTTCTCGATTGCCCATCTAGCTGTCAATTGTGCTGACAATTGTGCCTTGTGCGGCGATCTGCTAGCCTCCTGGTTATCTCCGATGATAAAACGACCGCCCGGAAAGGCGTCTGTTCCGGGTTCGAATCCCGGACCAGGACAAATTTATCCTCACCTGCGAAGCGTCCTTTCTGATTAACCCGCATGGTTTTCCTTTGAAGCTTCATGCTACATTAGGGTGGATGAAAAAAATTTTCCCGTTTCAGGATACTTCTTACACCTTACGGGATTCCGCAGAACTGATTTGCCATAAAGAGTGTCTGTGTTGACTGTGACGTTCGCCTCAGGAAATCACGGTTTTACGACAGTGAAATATTTTTATATCGGCTATTAATGAAACAATTTAAAAAATTCTTGCGTTACAACGCTCCATAGAGGGCACGTAACAACTTACAGCGTATGATCATAGTTTCCTGTGTCGCGTGTTTGGTGCCCTTTATGCAAAATACGTGTTATAGATTTTTTGTTGTAGTGCGTAATTATTTCAACACTGTAAGTCCTCATCTGTTTATATGCTCATCGAAGTCTACATCATGGCCGTTTGTGTGTGTTTGTGACTGTTTATGAGCTCATTGTGGTGCAACTTGCATTTGACTTTTACTCTGTGACGTTCATAGGCGTATAGGAATGTGCTGTGGCTTTCTCATCCTATGAAGTGATTTTTCTTTCTTTTTTTTCATTTTCCAACATATTTTTTTTATATTGCTCTTTCTGCTATGAGAAAGGGAGTAGCCGTCACCATTATAAGGTGACTACGTCTCTTTCTTTTATTTTCATTTCAATAAAAAAAAGGTGAAGGCATGACGGCCGCCATCTTGCGCGTAGTTCGAGTTCTCCCACCACGCGCTGTAACTCAGCTACGTTTAGAATAGTGAGACTGGTAGGCAACGTACAACTTCCAGAAGTTCTTGGAAGCGTCAACCGGCCTGCAGATGAGATAAGCTAGAGAGCTTTAGATTTAAAGTATTGGTAGAAAAAAAAGCAGGAAAGAGATTGATTCGACGGAATCTATCACAACCATAGGCAACGGTACAAGGTAGACTGAGCAGTTTTAACCAGAAAAATAAAAGATTGAGTAGGCGTATACAAATGTGCTATGATGAAAAGAAAAAGATGTGTAGCTTATATGAATAAATCTGGGCGGATAGGTGACTATTCGTCAATACCCCATTTGAAAGGAGATGCCAATAAATCATTATAGAAAAAAACAAGATCGGCTCTTCGCCGTCGCAGCGTGCTGTACTCTGTCCCGTTTACGGCAGGTGATCTGCTGTAATTGTCTAAAATGACTCCCCCTCCCCTTCTTTTCAGAACGGCTGCTGTCTAGAGCCATTGTCATTTTGTTGCTTGGAGCGGTGGCCTTGGCACTGCTGATACTTTCAAGAAAGGCTCGGCCTAACCATTTTCTGTGTAAACTGAGTGCCACGGGCTCGTCGCTGCCGCTTTTGACTCGACCGTCGCGTGAATGCGGGCCACCACTGGTTCTTCGAAATCCGTCTCGTTCTCAGATGACCCGTTGACTGCAGTGCTTACTACTTTGCCGGAATAACGTACACACCGTGAATAATGAGACAGATTGACACTGACAGGGAAGGAATCTTGAGTGATGCTCACCGTCAACTAGGTTTTTTGTGTTTCCTTCTTCGGATTACTTTTTTTTAGATTTTTGGAATGTACGGGCCTGCTGAACAATGGATTGAACGGCAATGCTTCACACTTAGGATCGGTATGGATTTTATAGCTTTGAGCCTGTAAGAATGGGTTATATTTCTTTATTTATGTAAATAGATAGATATATAGATAAAACAAGATGAAATGAAAGAAATTACTGCTTTCAACAGTAACAGCCTAGCGCAGTCTTCTGACACCTAAACAGCGGTCAGCAGGGGAGGAGGAGAAGAGGCAGGACTAAAGGACAGCCGAGGGGATACTTTCCTTATTGAATACGGTTTGCTCGATGATCATCATTTATGCATCTTATTGCCGCAACGGCGAGATATGACCAATGAGCGCCAAGCAAATACTAAAAAAATGGATTTAAATTATCTATGGTAGAATGTGTGAAACAGCGAGGTCGCGCATCACATTTGTGAATGGTAGAACTTGGCTCTGAGTGGCCTAAAAATATTTCCTTTTAAGGTGCGAAAAATATACAGGTAATAAAATAATGGCAATGATTTGTTGTGTATCCTATGAACACAAAAGTTCTATTACCAAGGAATGATGTACTAAACGAGGGAATAGTAGTAGCACTCGCACCTCACCAATGAGCACTTATCCATAGGAGCTGGGAGGCACGTGCTTAACTATATTGTTATTTCGGCAGCCTTCTCTGGTAAGAGAATGCCCTACGCATACCACGCTGTGATAACGTGCAATGTGCCAGCATCTTTTAAAACGTTTAAACCACCTTGCTGTCAAATGTCTGTTCAATGCCGAAAAAATTTCCGGTTGGAGGGCACTGTGTTTTCTCTATGCTGGGGAAAAGTATTTTTTTCATTGAGCTACTACTTTCACATAACCAAAAGACAAGCGATGGACCGTTAATGCATCGACACATTTATTGCATACAGGAAGGTCATCAAAGGTAAATCTGTGTCAATGAGTGCCATACGTGTGGCCTCATAGGGTAGAAAATAACCTCAGTCTATTGTATTGTTGTTATTGGTGGCCAGTTTCCTTTTTTTAAGTTCATTCCGTAAAATTTATTAAATCTTTCACTGCACCACCTACGTTGCCAATTGGCCGCTCAGTTTCCTGCGGCAGCAGAACACGCAAAAGATGACGCCGAGGAGTTCAGAAACCAAGAACATCAAAATTCATCAAACGATTGAAAAGAGGCTTTGCAACCACGCATTTGTTTTGAGTGTGAGCAAAAGGAATTCTGCCAGCGCCTAGCATGGTCTGGATCAGAGCCTGTGCTGTGGCCACCTCTGAGAATGGGGATTAGTATAGCGTTGGATGAGGACAAGTTGCTTTGGACACGCGCTGTTTCTCGTGCATTTGTGTTCTTAAAATGCAGTGAATAATGACAGTGAATGGGCAATGCTTGCAAATCAGATGTTTTCATATTTTATGGTAATGATTGGGTTTAGTTGGGTATTTCGTACACCATGTGTATGGAAAAGCAAATTGCTTTGGTTTGTATATAATGTTGCCCATTTAACACTTTCGCACGCTTCGCCTCTACATGCAGTATTGATACAAGGTTTTAATGCCAAATGAACGATTGCTTGCAATTTTTTCAGCTGATGCCGTCCGTGGAGCTTCGTACGAGAACTACTGCAGCTTACTTTGTACCACAACGACATATGCAAGCACAAAAATCCCTGAACGAGCACTTATATCAAGCAAAATAAACATTTCCTCACTCACAAGGCATCTTGCATCTGCTTTATGAAATTGCACGTGTCAGAGATGCGATGAAGGCTTGTAAAGATCGTTCGCAATGTTTTGTACTAAACAAAACGATTCCGTACATGGAACTCGCGCGGTTCAGCAGCAGAAAAAGAAAAAGCTGCCGCGCCGATTAGCGCAGCCAGCGCTACGCGTGCTAGCTATAGCGTTCAACACGCGCGCGTCCAAAACCGAAACCGGCAGATGTTAATTACATCCGCTTGGTGCGCTACAGTCAATTGGGCCACTGGGCTCTATAGTAGTTTCTGCTCTTGTTGAATGTCTTTCTATGTGACCAGGCTGTCCGCACCGTGAACATGGGGAGACTAGGCAGGGGTGGCGCATATACACTTTTTACTTGGCAGCGGAATCAAAGTGGCGCCTTGCCTGCAATAGCTGCGAGAGCAGGTTCACCGGCGACACGTATTCAACAAGGAATATCGTTAGTCGAACTTCTGGTTTTTCAGAAATACCAAGGGCACGGAAGCTCTCCTTTGTCGTTTCCATTACTTCGCCGTATGACTCAAAGGCCATACGAATGTCGTCATTCGTCGCATTAGGTATAGAAACGAGTGGATTTTTACTCGGACATCTTGGTTACTCTGGTCTATACCCCGCTTAAACCAGCTTTGTTTCGACCACATGTGCCGCGTGACCTAATGCGTATTCTCCTGCGTTCAGAAGCGCCCCAGCAAGGTCATTTTCATTACTTCGACTCTTTTGCTCGCCTTGCAGTGAGCCATAAAGGGTGCTTCTTATGTACCTGCGCGACGGAAAGGCTTTGCGTGTAGTCATCTGAAGAACTATTGGGCCTCCCGAAACAGATGTAGTGAATGTGAGGACAATGGCTTTTCTTTTTCTCTTTTTTTTTCTAAACTGTTTGTCAAATGCATGATCATGAACGTTTATTTGGTTGGCGAACAAATGTTCCTAGGCCATCGGTCGTGTCCCGGTGCAACAGTACCGACTCCTGCAATCGCCAAAGCTACGCAGCGTTGGCGTGGGCTAGTATAGACCGTTTCATCGGGTGAGGAGGATAGCGCGCGCGGAGAGCGTTTCCTCCTCTCTGGCTTGGGCGATCCGGCGCGGCGCTGCTTGAAAGTATTGCTGTCGCGTGCTGCGGAGCGATTTAGAGATGTTTTAAATCTTACTTTGCGAAATTTACCCCATGATCGTTCATATAAGGTCGTCAGGGAAGCCTTTCGGTGCATCGGTAACTACTGTAGGCAGAAATATGTCTTGGGGGCGCAAAAATGTGACGCGCATAATTAGCCTCGGTGTACGCGCATTATCAGTCGCGGTGCGTGTATGTGGTGTTTACTATATTGCTTACATCGATTTTGATTCAACTAAGAAAACCGGTGTCCCTGTATTACCAGCATTAAATGGTAAATCAGCTCACTTTCTGATCGAATGGCGTAGGGAGTAAATCATAAAACATAAAAGCGCATGCTCATGCACGGCCCACCTAAGGCAACCACGAAACATCTGAGTGGCAGGCGCTATCAAATATTTGTGATACACTGGCATCGTTCTCACGCATTTCTAGTCTAGTATGCTTGAAATTACCATAAGCCTAAGCTAGCATTGCAGCATGAGGCCCATGGCGCTGCTCAACACAGCGATCACTGCGGTTGGTGAGCCAGCACGATACATATATAAGCTGTGCGCTTCCGCATTGCCTTTTTGGCCTGCATATAGCCATAATATATGAGAGGGTTCGCATAAAAAGAATGCGATGGCAATTTTTGAGCGCAAAATTTCCGTAATACGTGAGTGCGTCGTAGAGAACTGAACGAATACAACCGAAAAAAATCGGTTATCATCATCTTTCTCTAAAAAAAGCAAGAGAAAACGGACTGACGCCACACAACGTTTATAAATATATAACCACTGATGCTATATGCTAACAAAGATATCTATAATCCAGCACCTACTACTGCTTAGGACGCTCGCGAAGTTCGTAAACGGTCGCTTTGATGGACAAGCTTAATTCAGACTGTAAGGTATGCTGCTATTACTAGCCAAGACTATTTTATTCATGGGTGGAAACCTCATCCACCCAACCAAGCAGTCACGCAATGTAACCTGCAGTGAACAGTCTGAACGCTTGTCAAAGTATAACAGCACAGCTCCTATCGTAGCAGAGCGGTACACACACTGTTACGATCGTCGCATGTTTCATGGCTTAAACCGCAGCTTAGAAGTAGAGGATAAGACTGCAATAACATCACATTAGTGATTGGAACATTCGGAAATACACAATTGATCTCCTATTGTAGGCTCAAATATGCGCGTACACATCGCGCTGCGTGTTCCGTCCACCTCAACGCTAAGCAGAAATTGCAGTCCTAACGCCTTAAACCACTTCAGTACGTCTCACAGAACCGTTTACCACGTAGAAGCTGCAAGTCATACTAAACAGACCGCACGACCGCGAAAACAAACGCCAGAGCCTACCGCCGAGCGTATACCTGCCATGCAAAAGACCGCTTTCACCCAAGCCAGTATGGCGCTGCTCATAGGCGGCGCCACTGCGGTCCCAATATGGCGGCGCCTACGAAAAAACGGTCTATATGTGTGAGTGTCTACCTCCATTAATGCGGACTGTTCGTTGCTCTGCCTGACCATGGAACCGTTCAAATGTTCACGTTGTGCGGTATACAGTCCCGGCAACGGCGCTGAAGCATGTCTCCTTGCCCCAAACTAACAATTTCTCATGATCAAAAATGCATCAGAAGTAGGAAGGAAGGAAGGTGAGGAGACTCTATCCACGTAAAGGTCGGGGTGAGCGGGCGCAGCTGGATAGCCTCCTCACTCTCTGTCTGCGGCCTGCTTCCCTTCTCGCGTGGCACACGACGTTGCCTTCTCTGCCTTTCGAAAGACGTCGTGTGCAGGCAGAATGGTTTTTGGCAGTCGTCGGCGTCTCGAAGCATGCGGCCAAAGCACTTGCAGTGCTTGTTATCGGTATCCTCTGGCGCCGAAATAGAGTTGTCATAACTAGCTGACATGTCAGTGCGTACGGCCCAGGCACAAAGCGGCAGCACTCCCGGACAGGAAGTCACGTGATAAAACCGGGATTGCCTCGTCGTGCCTGATTACCTCAAGCCAGCAATGGTGCGGGTTCATTTCCTATTCCGCCGTCCATGTGCCTTTAGCCTTCTGGTTCACTGATGGCTTGCGAACGGCTTTAAGAGAAACTCTAGAAGGATACTATTCATGTCATTTAGCACAGATGAACACGCAAACAATTGCAGTTGCGTTCTTTGCACCTCCTCGTGTACCACTTACCCCAACTATGCGTTCCTCAGTTATGATATTACAGAGAAATCACCCCCCTCTCATCTGCACCCGCCGCTTAAGAAAGTTTTCAAATTCATGAAAAACTCGACAAGCGAACACGCGAAGGAACGAATGCAACCCAAATAATACTGGTGTTGGGATGCGGAGCACGAGGTCGCGGGATCGAATCCCGGGGACGGCGGCCGCATTTCGATGGGGGCGAAATGCAAAAGCACCCGTGTACATAGATTTAGGTGCACGTTAAAGAACCCCAGGTCGTCGTTAAAGAACCCCAGGTCGTCCTGCACTACGGCGTGCCTCATAACCAGAGAGTGGCTTTGGCACGTAAAACCCCATAATTTTCAAATAATACTGCTTGCGTGTCACTGTATTTGCTGCAGCTAAAATTAGGAGCAAAAGGAGACATTATGATTTAACTGATAAGTGTCACTCAATGACATGATGAATATGCGCACGTGCGCACAAAAAGAAATGTTTATTATATGGGTTTGTTTCAACGTCTGCCGTCTGTAAATTGCTCATGTCCACTTATTTGGCTTTTTTACCCAAATATATTGCAGTCGTGGAAATCTATCGCGGGACAGAAGCTGTAAATCCCAGTAGGGGTATAAATTCTGCTAGAATACTAGTAGGGGTGTGCGCAATCTGTATAACGTTTCTAATTATGGGCTTTTCGATTCGGTTGTCGAATGGAATGATCATTATTGGATTCGATTTGTCATTGCCAGTTTTCGATTGGTCTCAAAAGGTACTATTCGCGAACGCCTATATATTACTTGGTATAGTACACGTGGTTCGACTGTTTTACTGGGATAGAAATCATGCGGACTTCCAGCGCAC
The DNA here is from genome assembly GCF_038994185.2 of Dermacentor albipictus. Taxonomy (NCBI): domain Eukaryota; kingdom Metazoa; phylum Arthropoda; class Arachnida; order Ixodida; family Ixodidae; genus Dermacentor; species Dermacentor albipictus. The sequence goes on from NC_091826.1 coordinate 81,835,797, forward strand.
CTGGCACACTCTCACGGGTGTACACTCTATAGAGAGCCCGATCGCATGGTATTGGAGGTCGCGTCATTCGAGTTTCAGAGCCGCGGTACAGCGGAATGATAAAGGAAGCGGTAGCGCAGAATGTACGCATTGGGAAACGTACGCGCACTCACCCCGGCTAGCACTCATTGCGCAAGCGTTATGATCACAGTGACCATCGCAAGCACTCGCGCATAGCCTTGCCCACAGCCCAAAGATGTTTTTTCAAGTTTCGCCGACAGCCGTTTGTCGTCGGTTTCCCGAAGGACAGTTTCTCTACCTTCCCATGACGCATGCAGGCGCCCAATGACATATCCTCACACGGGCATTTGGAATAATATCACACGCTCTACAGAAGCAGGAGCTGCAATAATAGATTACTTCCAAATTTACTTCTTTCTAAAAGTCATCAGTCTAAATTGCCTAAATTGTGCACGTGTTGTTCGCCATTTTCACGCTGTCCATGGTATTTCTCTCTTTTTTGTGTGCTGGATTCGGAGACTTTAGATCATATTGTTACATGTTGAAAGACACAGAAGGTGGAGGCTATGCACGCGCTATTTACACTGTAGCCAGGCAGCCAGGTTGACGCTCGCTCACGCCAAGGGCACCGACAAACTTCATCGTGGTTCTCGCGGCGGCTCTTGAGCATCGCTCGGTGATATCCTTATAATATGTGCGCAGTTGCGCCTGTAATTGCAGAACGGCTTCGCAAAAAAAAATGGCACGAAACTCTGCCGCATCGGCTGCCATGTACCGCAATACGCAGATTGCAATCACTAAAGTAATTTTCAAGGATACGATTACGTCCCGAAAAAGAAAGTGGGCAATGTGGGTGTTCGAGCATTATGTGAAAGTGATTATTACGCGGGTAGATACGCTATATATTTCTATGAGAAGACCAGATACTGGAAATCAAGTGTTTAAAAACTTTCCTGGGCGTCAGAGCACGTGACATTCGGTTTGATGCGCCCGGCTCCGAATGCTATACAGGTCACGCAGCCATCAGCACTTTTCCCTGCAGTTGGGGAAATAAAGGCTCCCTGATTGTTTGCTGTTAATCATATCGCTCCACAGGCGTCGCGTAGAATAACGCAAGTACAGTACTCTACCAAAGCCATAGCACGTCAGCCCGTGGGGAAAACAAGTTTCCAGATATCGTGGTATGAGCCTGGGAACTGGGAGGACTGGAGTCAATTATGAACAAAAATAGGCACCCATGACATTTCTGGAATCTTTATCTGCAGTAATCCGGGGCACAATAGCCCAACTTGCTGACTAGCAGGCATGTGGCCATGATGCGCCATACAATGCACTGCCCGTTTTTTTATATATTTCCTTCTTTCTTTCTTTTTCTCCCAACAGCCACAATTGAGTGAGCTGCCTTAGGACCACGTTGAAGGCCTGGTTGCAGGCACGTGTGCTTGAAGCAGCGTAGGGCTGGCGTAGCTACGAGACTAAGCCAAACACTCAAATCTGAGGAATGAATCCATCCGCGTTTTGCCGGTTTCGAAATGTTTAGTGGCGTTACATTTCAAAAATGTTGAAACTGACGTGAAATGGCTTGATATCGTTTTTGTCCAGATGGCGCCACCAGCAAAACCTCCTATGCCATTAATTATTTAAATAAAATCTATTCTCTCAAGCACTGCTTAGTAAAACAAGTAAGTGCTACTAATTACAAGACATCGTATGGGTCCACCATATTATGCAAGACTCGTTGTGAATTAGCATGCATATGAAAAAGAATGACAATTTGACGGAGCGGATCAGCAGAAAAACTTGTTAAATTTAAATTCGCAGCTTCTTGTAGATACCTAAATCAGCATATATCAATTTGCTCTTCATAAAATTATAGAGAAGGACTTGCTGCTTGGTCATTGAAAATTGCAAAGTTTCAGCTCTCCTTTCGCCTCTCCTTCGGTGATGCCTGATCAAGTATAGCAATAAATGTCAATGCCTCATCAATTATTCACTAGAACACAATTCAACTTCGCATAGATAATATGTGCACATGTAACCTTGTATACACTTTCATTTAAATGCACTGCAATCTTCATTTTGTTATGCTGAATAATTTTACTGGAAACGCCTTACGAAGATAGCAAAGTAAGAGTGCCATTTTCGTCACACACTGTGTTGAGCTCTGTCTGTCAAAAGCTACTATTTGCGAACGCCTACATAATAGTTGGTATAGTACACGTGGTTCGAATGTTTTACTGGGATAGAAATCACGCGAACTTCCAGCGCACCTGGAACGCTGTCACGGGTGTACCATCTATAGAGATCCCGCTCGCATGGTATTGCAAGTCACGTCATTCGAGTTTCAGAGCCGCGGCACACCGGAATGGTAAAGGAAGCCGTAGCGCAGAATGTACGCATTAGTAAATGTACGCGCACTCACCCTGGCCAGCACTCATGGAGCAATCGTTATGATCACAATGACCATCGCAAGCACTCGCGCATAGCCTTGCCCACAGCCCAAAGATGTTTTCCAAATCGACACTTTTGTGCCCGTCGCATCGAGTGCATTTCCACGTATATCAAACCAAACACTAAAGCTGTCCCTTGCAAACAATTTCTACACTTCACTAACATATTGTACTCTAAATAAAGAAATAGGCGTGTAGTCACACTAGCTTATTGTCTCTAATAACCTGGGTTAATGCGTACCATGTCGTATAGGAAGTCACGTCATGTTCAAGTGCAAGCCGTCGCCGGCGACCTGAACACATGTGCAATCATCACTCAAGCCGAGTAAATTCAAAAGAACATTTTCTTTATTGTCGGACTGCCGAGTAGCTTTTAAGGGTGCTTCGAAGGCGCTGACCGTAGCCGATCGAACTTGCCGCTGTAGTCGCCGTTCTTATGCGTCCTATGCGAGATCAACCAGTCAACCATCCTGGACGGAGTAGAAAATATTGATCGGTCTTGCACCCTGGGATGTCTTTCCAGCAGAGAGTACGGGTCATTGGGTTGAAGCGGCATTCGTATAGGCAGTGGGCCTCCAGATCTCGGAGTTCGACCTTGCACCGGCAGCCAAGCACTCCGTAGACGCAGTACACCAATTTGGTGGAGACACTCGTTGGGCAGGTCGCATCACCCAGAGCAGGATCGGAGAACGGGACCCCATCCTTGGGACAGCAGCCACTGCGGAACATCCTTAGCGCACTGTTGTCCTGGTGCGGTTTGTCGGCGCTGTCGTAGGCGATATACCAGCACACCCAGCACACGGCGTGGCCGCAGGGAAGCTGCCTGGTCCGGTCAGGAAGAGCGCCGCAGATGGCGCAAACGCAAGATGTGGGCAAAGGCTCCAAGAAGGAGATGCGTCGCATGTCCAAGAAGGGGCACTCTGTAAATCCTTGCAGAACATACGTAATTGGTGAAGGGTTCCTCCCGCGTTGGGTTTCGTCATGGTGTGCAGCAGTTTTCTTTCCCGGGCATTCAGCAAAACGGTTCGGCGATGCTGCTTCAGTCGTCTGAAGGCCTTCACCCTCGAGGACGACGTCATCGTTGGTCGTCTGGACGTGATCGTGGGAGGCGCCGGAAGGCTTCGAAAAAAGCCGTCGAAGCCTCCTTCTGCGCGGTTTGCCACCGTCTTCGACAGCTGTTTCTTTCTCCGAAGAATGGCAAGAGCTATTCACCGATGCTCGACGAGCCACAGCTTCAGAGGTCGGGTGCTCGTACTCACTTGCGAGGACAACTCTGTCGTCGTTGCTCCTTGACTCTGATTGCACCATGACTGGAATTGTCCTTCAACGTCGACGTGGCTGCGCTGCGCTTCAGTCGCTCGTCTCGGCAGGTCAGAAGCTGCTGTCTGTCACCGTCGTGGCTTCGAAGAGATGCGTTGCGATTCCGAGCGTCGAAGCGTGCACGATGAAATTATAGCCCAAACAGTGCAGCTGAACTGGCTCTGAAATCACTGCGTGCTTGAACTGGCTCTCAGAGGGCTGCGCTGTCTTTTAAAGCCTCCAAGGTGCTCTTCGCCTCCACTTTCGAGGTGTAGTGGAAAGAGGAGGAAAGGGGAGGAGGCGGGAATGGGTTGTCGTTGATTGGCTTTCACAACGTGCGAAGGGTGGTCCAAAAGTGGTCACGTGGTTGTGCGTTTATGTGCGCGAGTAACAGAAATTGGGAAAGAGAGAGGGTAAAGAAAAACACTCCGGAAATTTTTGAAGGTTTGCAAGAAAGAGAAGCACGTGTGACACATTCTGTAGCCCTCTATTTTTGTTTTTTTTTGTTAACGCTCTTATGTTCTTTCAGAATAAAACTGAAATACACAGCTCTTTTTTTTAATTTTGCGCGAACTGAAAACGCATCACAACACGCACAATATTTGCTGCGGTGGTTGCTCCCATTGGTTTACGTAGCACAGGAATCTCGGGTGCCTTAACAACCGCATTGGCGAGTGCCCTTCAGCCTTGATTTAGCAAAGTGAAAACACCGGGCTACAACCCTGATGCAACAAAGCTAATGCGATTTCCGGAAACCTTTCATAGGAAATAATATTGCGAGCGTATGTGTCCGAGTTTCCTGACAGGTTCAGTCTTTATATGATTGGTTTTATATCGTTATGTTTGCCCGCTAAGTTTATGAGTTGTGTTTTACTTTCTCTTCTTGGGAAAACAATTTCATCAATGAAGATATACGACAAAAAAACGGATGGGGATGGTCGCGCTGTCACTAACACGTACCTTTTTGGCGGTACACACTGTAATGATTTGGTTTGCATTTTTACACGTTGGTACTAGTTTCCCTTTTGTCGTTTCCTCATTCTACGTTCATGAAGTATAATGTTTACGCCATAATTAGCACGCAAACTTAGGCTTAACGATTTATTAAAGGGTCTCTTCTTTGTGGAGTTGTTGTTGACCTCCTTACGTTTCCAACTGCTGCTTATTCACGCTGTCTGATTCAACCATAAGGAATTTTGTCTCAGACAATACTAAAGGGCAGTCACAAACAGAAGAAAATGTTGCAAGCAGCTGAAACACTCGAAAAAAAAAATAAACATTAGGCTATCATGGTGTCGTTAAAATTCAGCAAAGCGTTCCCTTCAAAATGACCACGTGTTGCTTGCACTTCGCTTGGGGTGACGAAATGCCTGCCTAAAAATATTCCACATGGTCATCTCAATTGAGAGAGCATGTTCGGAAATTCAGATATATTCGGCATGTAATAACTTATTTTTGCCGCTTTAAGGATGCGTCATAGGCATAAAGACTGTGCATATTTGACTGCTTCACAATTTCAATAGTAACAAAATTGATATCAGGTGGTCGTCGAGAAACTGGAGAGCAATTTGAGATCACGGACCAAGCCTTGTCTTCAATATAGGGTTTTAAGTACGGCAGCCATCCTCGATTCTCGCAGGAATGATCGAAGATTGAATTTCTCTGTCAACACCGTCTGCACCGGCGTCCTTTCAATCAATTTCGACTATTTCTCTTTACCACGGAGTAATGTTTTCCCACCTATATTGTTGTAATTTTTTGTATTCAGTTAGGCCGTTTATAAAAGAGATTACAATTACGTTGCCTTGCACAGAATCACGCTTAACTTGCCGCTAATCTCTTTCTTTCGACCTGTTTCATTTCCTGCAATTAAACGGCTATACACTTAAAAACGTTGGCAAGATATATGTTCTTCGAGAACTCAAATTATGAATTTAGTTCTCGGCGGCGAGTTTAACTCCACTGTGTATGTTGTAATTTTTTTCCTCCTATATGAACACAATTTTTATTACAGATAGATTAAGTTTACGCGCCCATTAAATCAGATGAGCCTCTGGAGCACTAGCATTGGTTATTGGGAAGGCTTTAGATGACCCTGGAACGTTGATCTGCGTATGTGCTTCTTCTCCTGTTTATCTGAAATTTTAAACAAGATGCCCCATTCAGTTCGCCAAATGTATCGTGGACGCATCGTAGAAGCCCCTGCGTGCATGAACAAACAACGTGGCAAGAGCGTCGTCGTTGGAAACAACCGCACCAATATGCAACTTATCCTTCCTAGTGATAGACCTACACCCACAGTTTGTTTCTTTATAAACTTCTCTCAAGGCAATTTCTGTAAGCGCATCAAGAGGTCTCACATATATAATAACCAGAGCTACTGGTTATAATTGCGTGATTGGTATTAGAAACACATTCAAGAGCTCCCATCTAAATATTTGTACCTGTTAGTTCGAGTGTATTGGACTAGTGGATGAGGTACGGCTGTGTATATTTGCATTATTCAGTGATGTGGCCTTATTTTCTACCTCCTGGAGACCCAAAGATTGACTGTATAATGTAAATTTTTTATTTCATCGTTGAAGGTAAGATTTACATTTTACAGCTACAGTTGTGTGGTTGGCATAGTGACTAACATCCTCGGTTTACCAATAACAGAATTTTCAGCATCGCTTTGGGCATGGGAGGTTTATCAATGCGCCAGTTATTTGTTTTGAGAATATGTCATTTTTAGATTTTCTTATTATATTTCTCCTGTTTTACACCTGCTTAGACCAGGGCTGTTGTAAACACCGACACTGAACATTTTCTTATATATATATATATATATATATATATATATATATATATATATATATATATATATAAGTACTTTATCTCAAGCCCAGTATTCTCATTAACCATCATACTTAGTTTACCCTTCCTTCATTTGTTCTTTAGCACAAATTCTGTACCTTCTTGGTATATGGCATGTTCTTTCCCTTTTTTTTATGTTGTGGAGATGCGTGGATGTATTTTCTTTCCAACCAGTTTTCAGCTGTACTTTTCACGGAACACCGATTGCTGGAACTCAGTTTCCGTGCCCTGGTGGCGGTCCTTAACAATGTGGCCCTTATTCCAGCAGAAATCGACGGCTGACTGACAACGCCAGCGTAACAATGGACTTCAACTTTGGGGGGCACTTGAAGATCGTTAGCATTGAAGCTACTGTGGCCGGTCCTCACCGACAATCTAAAGAATTCCAGAGATTTTCTGAATTGCTCGTACTTTCCTTGCAAACCTGGAAGACTGGAGTGGCCGCACCTACCTATACTATACGTGTAAGTTCCTTGGGATTTTCGGCTATCTCTACTACTTCAAAAAAAAAAAACGTGTTAGGGTTCACTGTGTGCGGCGATGAAGGAAACAAATGCCACGTGACTGAGAGGCGACGCGCCTAATCGTCACGCTCGTCGACCTGAAGAGACTTGTCCGTCGGGTTTGTGCGACTCGATTAGGCGCCTTAGCAGATACTACTTTCTTTTCTCCTACGCTCATCCCATCTTCGTCACGGTGTGGTTTCAACACGAAGATTTCTTTCGCTCTCCCTCCAATTTTTCTACTGTATGCTCCTGCATTCTTGCACGAAGCCGAGGTGGGGGGGGGGGGGGGGTTCAGAGCGTGAATATATATATGAAAATAACGTGGAAGAGAAGAAAGGCGACGGGGGTTACTCCTTTGGACATTTCCATCACGCCCCACGTGCACAATGCTCTTCGGAGATCTGTGGGCCTCGTCACATTAGCCTTTTCCCAGCTTTAATTATCCGTGATCCCCGTGAAGGCACTGCAGAAATTGCTGCGCTTACCGTTCTAAGAACGTGCAAGTCCCATGGAGTGGTAAAGAGGGGGCAAGGAGATGAGGCGGAAAATTTGTAGAAGCGGCGTATTCGTGAAAGCGGTGAAAACAGCATCGGCACCCTTCGCTCGCAGTTACCATATATTGAGGAAGAATAGGACAGGGAAAATGCTACCTTAGGGAAATGAAGGTAAGGAAACGCTACTATAATATACATGGCGACAGTTGGTCAAGAACTGAAGGATCGGTATTAAACGTTTCTGCAATTTCTAACGAAAAACCATGGGAATTCCTCGCGTGGACAAATGTCACAGGGCGTTTAGATGCAAAACCCCATTAAATCACCGTAGGTTCTATGCAACTCTACGGAAACGGTCGCACGTCAAATCAACACTTCTGTGCTATATATATATATATATATATATATATATATATATATATATATATATATATATATATATATATATATATATATATATATATAGCTCCAAGAGACAGAGAGCGTTAAAGCAGGTAGGTTAACCGGAGGCGAGTTTCTGGTTTTCCACCCTGCACTGGGACGAAGGATCCAAAAGCGTCACTGTGGTCCGAACGTTTCTTCCGCTGCCGCATAAACTCGCTCGATTGCTACGATGACGGGCACACGCTGTTCAAAGCATAAGGGCAGCGGATTGGGCGAGTTGGTGTTGCATCGTAACAATAAAATTCAAACAGCGCTAAACGACAGGACCAGAATGAGGAGGAGACAAACACGGTGCTGATACACACCTAGTTCTGTCCTCGGGCTGAGCCTTAGATGACACATTATGGGCGAAGGCCAACTTTTCAACGGTTCTCAGACCCGGGTCGAGACAAAACGGAGGTCCAAGGCGCAAGGTCTTTTCATGCTTTGAATCCAAAACGACGTCTCCAAGGACCAGCAGCTTTCCTTCTGCAGGGATACTTCTTATGCCTTTCCGAAGAGATCTTCGGACCGTTTTCCAAATGAATTCCGTGAGATGGTCAATGGTCACACACCACTCGCGAAACACACGCTGACCTCGGCATATAGTCCGGAGCAAGTCCTTGAACAGCCTCGCCTGGCGCCACCACTCACTCTTGAGAATTTTGCACATTCTGTTGTGTCCCGTAGACGGACGTAGCAAGCCACAAAGTGCTTGTAAATCCGAAGGGCAGGTATCATACCGGCAGTGCCACGACGCGTTGCGAGCTCGTCAGATACACACGGCGATGATGGGCGAGAGTGCAGCCGGGCTTGACATATCGATATTTTTGCACATAAATGACGCCCATGCACAAGAAATGAACTGCAGAAGGGCAGCGGATTGGGCGAGTTGGTGTTGCATGGTAACAATAAAATTCAAACAGCGCTAAACGACAGGACCAGAATGAGGAGGAGACAAAGACTGCGCTGAATGTCTGCATGTCTGCATAATTTATTTGCTTATGTGGCAATTACATTTTAATCCGCTTTTACCGAAGTGTTAAACCGTGTGAACTGAAAGTTTCGCCATTCAAGCTGTTTACCACATATGTAAGAAGGGAGAGAAAGTCTTTGCTAATTAGTTTTGCCGCTGGTATATTCTTTGCACAGGTGCGGGAAGGATATATTGTGACGGCAATATTTTCGATCACATAATAGAAGAATGAAGCATTGTTCTCATTTAACATAGCTGCCCGTTGACCATATTCAGACCCGAATTGACCACTTGCAGAAGTCGGAGCGCCACCTAGCACGAAAAACAGGAATCTTGCGCCTCGCCGTTTGGTTGGAAAGCATCCCGGCTCCAGCCTTGCTTTGGTAACGGCGGCATCGAGTGGCGACGTTATGTTTGCAGAGCTTCTTTCACCTTTTGTGAGAGCGTCGACGTTCTTTGGTAGTTGCCATATATGACCTGCCTTAAATATGATTGAAGAGGACTTCATTCTCTTGCCGTTTTTGCAAATGGGACGTCAACACTTCGTCGGTTTGTCAGGCACACCGCCGATGGCTTTAAAAAAAGAGGGTTAAGTTAAGCGCATAAAACTTAACGTAAACACCGTGGACCCTCCACTTGGCCTCATAGGAGCTACGTACACGCCATCCATGAAGTCGGGCATCTACGTGGTTACAGCATAGTTCACAAAAGCATTGGCGACATTGCCGGAGAGCACTGTGAATGTGTGGCCGGATGAGTGCTTTATGCCTGTCGCATTCCCCGAACTCTTAGTTGTTGCATGGAACAATAGATTTACATGTTCTAGCTCGCAAATTTGATATTCATCTCGTGCTGTTTTGCCCAACTGCTCTGTTGCATGCTTGTGGTTTACGAAGCCGTATCCCAAATTTCGCATGCGCTATATGTACGCGGTAGGTTATTCAGTCTGTTTTTGCGAGCGCTAAGGCCTCAAAGCTTACGCCAACCTATTTTATTATACGTTATAGTAGCTTAAATATGGGCAGCGCGTGCATCCGCAGGCTAGTACGCTCCCGCTCACTCGCGAATACTCATCAACGCAGATAGTAAGACAAATTCGTTCGAAGTCATGGTGGAAGAGAGCGCAACACAACTGACATATACGGAAAAAAAGAAGACGAGCGCAGACTCACAAATGACATGAAGTACATAGACTGGCCGCATCTGCTTGCGCCGTTTTTCACAAATCGCTTAATCGTACTCGCATATACTCAGGGTCACTCAGTGACGAGCGCGAAGGAAAGCTGCATTCTTTATATTTTACAGCCTCAGCGAGCCCTGCCAGCACGTCGCTGGCCTTCTGTTCAGCGTTGCAGAACTGGCAGGAGATGACAAGGGAATAGAAGTCGCCTGCATAAGCCACAGATTCTAGAATGCACTGTTAGCTGCCACGGCGTGCCGTCTGGGTTCGACCGCTTCACCGCTGCCGTCCACAAACTTCTCCACATTAACCTTCGCGGGCGCAAATCTGAAGAAATTACTATTTCGATTTCCACAATAATAGCTCGTGCAGCCGAAAGCGACTCAGTTGGCCGGCATGTCACGCCCGAGCTGCGCAGTTAGCTTTCCAACCACGGAGACGGCGCTCACGAAGCGCCGCCCCGCGGCCGGTTTTGGCGCATGCGCAGTCGTACTTCTGCAAGTGGTCAATTGCCCATCCCTCTACTCTCCGAGACTTGGGTGGTGGTAAGGGTTGTTGAATAGCAACAATACATTACTTCTTTGTGTAAAGATGTGGGCTGGGGATGCGCTGTGACGAATGGAATTTATTTTTAGTAATTCTCCGAAGGCGTATACGCTCGCCTTCTGCCGTTGTTGTCAAGGGAGACCACGTACGAAGCAGAGACATATTCTGTAGACGCGACCTTTTCCTTGAAAAACAGCCTTGCGTGGTAAACAACTTATTAGATTTAGTAAACAGATTTTCCTCGCTATGTGGCACAGTGAAAAGGGAAATGCGATCGAGAAGAAACGTTTTTCAACCATCGACGAGAGAAACCATGTAGCTGCCGCAAGCAAGCACATTCAGGCGCTTTCTAACCGCGTGGTCATCCGCGATGTGCTTGGCAGAGTACTAAGTTTGGCGAGTTGGTGCATTATTAGTCCGACGTAGAGCAAAAAAAAAAAACCATAAGAACAATAAAATAAAGCGCCAAAGTGGCGAATAAAAATTATTAGTGGTATTATTATACTGAATATACTGTGCTCCGAGCCTTCTTCCTACGCAACAGCTGAGGAAGTTAATAATGAATGAAGCAAAAAGGATTTGTGTAATGCTACTAAGAGAAGGCAAGCGAAACAGTGACACATGAAAGGGATAATTGAAAGTGTAATGGTGTTCGCATTTGTTGCTATGTTATATGCTGTGTTTAATTTTACAGCGCAATAGCTGCCCTACGGAATACTAATCTCGAAAGAGTAAGTATTTGGCACTTTTGTGAGGAAACGTGCGCACTCGTTATTTACGGGAGCGTACATTACGAGAACCACCGGACAAAGGCGAAGATCTCGCTAAAGAAAAAAAAAAGGAAGGAGCACCTCGTCTAACATGCCGTATAAATGGCGAAACGGCATGTTGGATCGCGTTCGACTTGCATGGTGATGTGAGAAAATGCGACCACCAATAGGCGATAGAAAATCAAAAATTCTCGGTGCACAAGGCTGGTGTTTCCCCATTGACAACTGCTTACTTTCTTTTTCACTTGTCCACTTTAGCTAAACATATGTCGCTAACGTGCATGTCGTATTTACTTCGAAAGTCAGCTTGCATTGCTCCTCTCCAGGCTCCAGGACGTCAGCCAATCGTGAGTGAGAACAGCGGCGTGTGTCGTCACGTGTCCGCTGCTTGCCGTCTCGAAACCTCATTCCCGAGTAAACGTAGGCAACGCGTTATGGCGTTCATTTACGCAGGAAACTGAGTGTACCTCTGGGAGGTGTCCTCAGCTGTACATTGTTTATCGTGAAGATGAACACGCTCCGTTATTCCCTACCTCCAGCTATATTCTATTACTTTTACGTAGTGACTTACAGATAGGTCTTAAATCCTGCAGCCTTGAAGTCTGCGAGAGGAAAGTTCAGCTTGGGCTGAAGAAGGTATCCGAATGGGCAGAGGAGAATGGGCTCAAGTACAATCCATGTAAAAGAACCTATATTTCTTTTTTTCAGCACAGAGAGGACTGCTCCCTGATCTCACTATCGAACTAAAAGGACAGCACATTCCTGTGAACAAAGAAAATAACTTCTTGGGCGTAATTCTTGTTTCAAAGCTAAGCATCATCCCCCACATAAAATACGTCAAGGCGAAGTGCGTGAACGGTATGAACATACTGAAAATTGCACATAAATTGGGGCAGCGACAGAAGATGCGGAATAAATCCCTATAAAAGTCTTATACGATCGAGTTTAGACTGCGGAGTGGTGGTGTATCAATCTGCTACACCAGGTGCCTCAAACATGCTTGATCCTGTTCATAATTTAGGCATAAGAAAATCCACAGGAGCTTTCAGAACTAGCTCGGTGCAAAGTCTCCATGTATATATGTATACAATCGAATCAGATGTCGCTGCATCTGCAAAGATCGTTGTCCAGTTCCTGTATTGTCTGAAAACACATTAAACATGTTAATATCCCTGTAACCAAACTGGAAACAATATGACTTGTGCTACGCTTTTGCCTAATCGTGCAACGGTGACAGAACCCTTTTCACTTCGTGCAATGAACTTCATCGAAGCAATGGAAGTTCTTGAAAACCCTCTCACGGCTCCAGCCAAGCAAGTACCACCATTGTTGTGGCAGCTCAGGGCGTGTGACATTTTTTTTGCAGAGGTTAATGAACACGCCTACGAAACAGACATACAAATCGCACTTCCAAGCTCTTCAGTAAGGGTACTCGTGCACTGAAGTTTACAGTGAAGTTTCAGAGTCACACGCCAGCATTTTATACGCTGCCGTCGTGCCATGCTTCTTTCAATCCGGCTGTTTGCACCCGGAAACAAGGACACTTACGGCGGAAGCCTACCCACGATTGTTCGCAGTAAGTTACTTCACGGAAATAACACTACAAAAGGCAATAATATTTACAGATTCATTAGGCATCGCCAAAGCGATTATTTCACTACAAAATAAAAAAAAACCCTTCCTTTACTGAATTTCATACAGTCGTCTGCGCTTTGTATGCATCTCATCAACAAATAATATGCTGGGTACCTGGCCACAGAGGCACGAGGGCAATATAAACATACTTGCCGACCATATAACCGCATTAGTGACAACAAGTATTTCTACCATATAATCTTTCTTATGTATATATATAGATCAAGAGAGAGAGAGGTATTTACTATGATAGGAAAGTTGAGAGGTCGGCCTGAATCAATGTTCTGGCCTGCTACTCAGCGTTGGGGGAAGGGGAAAGTGTGCAGACAGATAGAATAAAGAAGACGTTGATTATAAGGATAAATATGGTGGTGAAAATCTTGCACGTTCAAGGACTCTTCAAAGTTTTTTGTCCAGTCCGCTCTCATACAAAAATTTGTTGAGGGCCTTAAGATTATCAGCCTGATGACGAGAATCAGGAGAAGGTCCCAGTAGAATCTTTTCAGGTAATGGTCCAACGGCTAATTTCGACAAGATGTGTGTCAGCGATTTTCTCTACATGAAATCGCTGGCACTAAGGGGCAATTGGCAACGCACGTATGGCAGGGAAACGTTTCATAAACGTCACGTTCTTCAGCAAACGTAGGAAATTTACCACCATCGACCAAAATAGAATAAACTGAGGTTATTCTCTTCCCTATTAGGATAGGCCACACGTATGTCACTCACTGACACCCATTGAGCTTTAATGGTCTTCCTGTATGCGATAAATGTGACGATACGTTAACGGTCCTTCAGTTCTATTTAGATTGTCGGGAAGAAGAAGCTCAAAGAAAAAAGTACCTTTCCGCGGCATGCAGACAACACAGTCTCCTCCAGCCGGAAACGTTTTTCGGCGTCGAACCGACATTTTACAGTAAGTTAGTTTCAACGTTTTAAAAGATGTTGGCCCATTGCACGTTATCACACCATGATATGCGTAGTGCATACTCTTACTAGAGAAGGCTGCCGGGATAACAACCTTGTTAAGCACGTGCCTCCCATCCCTTATGTTCAAAGGCTGATTGGTGAGGTACGAGTGCTGCTGCTATTCCCACGTTTAGTATACATTATTCCTTGGTAATAGAACTTTTGTATTCATAGGATACACCACAAATCATTGTCATAATTTTATTACCTGTATATTTTTCGCACCATAAAAGGAAATATTTTTAGGCCACTCAGAGCCAAAATCTACCATTCCCAATTGTGATGCACGACCTCGCCGTTTGCCACGTTCTACCATAGATAATTGAAATCCATATATTAGCATTTGCTTGGCGCTAATTGGTAATATCTCGCGGTTGCAGCAATAAGATGCATAAATCATGATCATCGAGCAAACTGTATTCAATAAGGAAACTATCCCTTGGGATCCTCCCTTTCTGTCCTTTTAGCCCTACCTCCTCTCCTCATCCCCTGCTGACCGCTCTTTAGGTGTCAGCAGACTGCGCTAGGCAGTTACATTGGTAAGCAGTAATTTCTATCATTTCCTCTTGCTTTATCTACATATCTATAAATTTAGATAAATAAATACAATCCATTATTACAGGCGTAAACCTATAAAATACATACCGATCCTCAATATGAAGCATTGCCGTTCAGTCCATCGTTCAGCTGGCCCGTACATTCCAAAAATCTAAAAAATGTAATCGAAAGAAGGAAACACAAAAAACCTAGTTGACGGTGAACATAGCGAACAAGGGCCCTTAACAAGCCACAGGAACTTGTGATTATACGCTGGTACATTTTACGTGCCCTCTATGGAGCATTCCAATGCGATAATTTTTCAAGTTCTCGCCTTAATTTGATTTAATAGCCGATATAGAAATGTCTTATTGCTGCGAAACCATGATTTCTTGTAACGAAGGTCATAGTCACCATAAGCCCTCTTTATGGCAAATCAGTGCTGCGGAATCCCGCAAGGTGGAGGAAGTATCCTGAAACGGAAACTTTATTTGACCCGAATGTAGCGTAATATTACAAAGGAAACACATGCGGGATCCGCAGAAAGGACGCTTCGCAGACGAGGATAAATTCGTCCTGGTCCGGGATTGGAACCCGGAACAAACGCGATTCGGGGCGGTCGCTCTATCATCTGAGGTAACCAGGAGGCTAGCAGATCGCAGCAAAAGGGGCGAATAAATTGAGAACTCGATCGACAATCGAAAACTCAAAACAATTTGCCCGTTTATAGACAATAACAGGCACGCACACCTCTTCCCAAAACAAAAGGTTTCACGTATGAGGCCACGTGGTCACTGCAACGCTTTTGTTGACTAAGCCTTTTAGGGCTGAGTTTACAGAAATATTATTTAAAACAAGCCCATTTGACGTGTAATTTTTTAACATTTCATAGCACGAAGCTCTTCACCACGTGCATATTCTTGTATTTACTTTTCCTTGTGCTTGAAAATCTCGACGCTCTTTATAAGCAGGTAAATTGAAGAAGGCTAACTCGAAAGATCTCTTCGTCAACACGTGTACGCAGTGAAGCTGAGAGAGACTTGAGATACCTTTTGATGTGAGGCTGTTTGGAGATACAAGTGCTAGCGCTAACGAGAGCAGAAATTCTTTTCTATGCCACGGTGTTATATGCACTGCTCCTAAAAAGAAAACGAAAATGCCACATGTCATAATATCGCACCAGCCAACGGCAACTAGTGCTGTGCGAAAAACAAAGCTTTCTGTACTTTTGCGCATCAATTTATTACCTAACAGGTTTGGCCTGCTTTCTTGTCCTCGTCTTTACCGCCCGCTGAGCTAATGCCTTTCAAGATGAACCAACGAGCCGATGTCATCCCACTTGTCCTAATTGAGAGTGCGCAAAAGCGAAAGCTAGACCATCAACGAGTTTCCGAGCAATCTATGTACGCTGGTAACATTTCACGGTTGTCCCAGGCCTTGGCTTGTGTGCTGGACAAGCAAGGACAAAAAAAAAAACAAAAAAAACAGGGAAGTTGCAGTGCATTGAATGTCGCTCTGCTTCCCGTCAACAGGTAAAAAAATGGCAGTCATTCCAGGGAGGGATTCAATGGTTTCGTAGAACTGAATTTGTTATGGTGGATCAGCAGGGGTGCCAGCGACGAATGCTCCTCTGTTGGTCAAACAGAAAAAGCCCTTCAGAGCAGAGGGAAAATTAGACCGTGGCCATGCTTTTGCTACACGCAAGGATAAGGTGCAGCCTGCTGCGCTCATTAACACTGACATTGATGCCGCCACATGGTTTGCCCCTGAACCTTGCTGCGAACGCCGGTCTTGACGATTATACGACACACTCACAACATATCTGGGGCATTAAACAAGGCATCTTGTTTTCATTAAGAAATGTGTTATGTATAATGAATAAAGAATAATCAAAATTTCTGGGTAGAAATACATTGCTGCTGCTTAAATTACAAGGAAAAACAGTTATTACAGAACATCTAATCTCATCTTTAGTGTCTTTGGACAATATTAAATGGTGAAATTGAAGGCTGTCGCATTTATTTGCAGATTTATTTTTTGAAGGTAATAAATACAGCGCCTGGTTCGTGACATTTATCATCGAATTTCCGCGGTATATCCAGGCAATGTCGAAACCAAGCTCCACGGGAATGGACGAAAGGGGGCCCATGCATATTGCATGTATTTGCATGCATATGACATGCATAGTGCGTGTTGATATTGTTCCATGCAAGCGGGTGCCCCGACTGAGAGCAACTGCTCCGGTGTCTCGATCTGTCGGCCCAACTGGCCAGCGCTCCAGTTGTTTTTTGTGAATATACATTTTAAACACCCTTTGGTATTCAATCCATCGTTCGGGCAACAATATCAAGCTGAAACGCCCCGTGAAGAAGTTTGAAACTGAACGTGTCGGCATCGCAGCGCCTACCGATACGGCACGCTCTGCCTGGCAATGACATTCCGCTTTGTGTCGAGTCAGGATTTGCTGCGGCATGCTGTCATTCAAACTTGGTCCCGAATTTGTGTACAGGGCGTTGGCGTCTGACTCGCGATCTCGATATTTCCTGTATTTGGCCTTCAACTTCTTTTGCGAGTATCTCAAACTACCTGCGATTCTTTAGATTTTGAAAAAAAAAAAGAAAGTCGGCGTGTCATAAATTGCGACGCCCTAGACGTTTTCCACATAAAGAACTGCCCGCAATTTATAAATCAAGACCCAATTAAGAATTTTTTAAAATTATTCTTTTGAGAGCAACTAAAGCTGCTGAAATGTATTTACATCTTGTCGTAGACCTTGTATGCAATGACGACAAGCTTCTTACGGCCGCAACTGTTTTATAGAAAAATGCCGCCTTGTTTAGGCACACTAGCCACCTTGCCAAAAATGCCACCTTGTTTTATCACACCGCTTAAAACATGTACAGAAACTGCAACGCTTACCCCCTTCGAGTGCCTTATACTACTTTGAAGTTTATTGTTACGTCGAAGTTGTCAGCAGTTACCGATCGCTGTGCAAATTAGCGCCAGATCGATAAAAAGCTCCACGGCGGCATGAAAATTCTCGGCCATTCTTGTTCATTAAAAGAATGTCTGGTATCGAGAATGCTAACATTCTCCTTTTGTTTAGCAATAGACCCCGGCAATGATGCTTTGGATTTATCAAAAAATAAGGAGCGGTAAGTGAATAGTCTAATTGAAGAATAGTTATGACCTTTACAATACAAAATAATCGAAAAAGTTGTGCAAACTCGATCAGACATCCTTCAACTAAACGGCGGTCCCATGAAAAAACATAAGCATGTTTCCGTTGCGTTCCAAAATATACATATCGCGCATTACACCAAACGGCCCAGTCATCTCTGCGGGAAGTAATATCGTCTCATTATGGCGTAGAACTGCTTGCTGCTTCCTTTGACCCACACCCACCGCCTTCACATGATCTCACAGCGACACGTTTTTTCTTGAGGCGTGGTTCTGCCCCATTGTTCATAACGTATGAGATGGTTGAGCATTGTCATGCCTACACATGGCACATAGCATGTCAGCAGAATTGGTGGAAGAATTATGGGACTCTACGTGCCAAAACCAAAATTGAATTATGAGGAATTGAACATCGATTCCTACTGTGTTTGGGAATCTTTCTGTGTTGTTTAATTTGCATACAGATACTCAGCGGTAATGGTGACAGCGAATCATTAGATTTGTTCAGCGTTTACTGCAAGACGAGGGCAGCGATTTGGTGGCAAATATTACCTTGCGTGCATCATTGCTCTTTGTCTGCATAGTTCAATGAACATACACCGAGACGTGTTTGCTTA
Organism: Dermacentor albipictus; assembly: GCF_038994185.2. Taxonomy (NCBI): domain Eukaryota; kingdom Metazoa; phylum Arthropoda; class Arachnida; order Ixodida; family Ixodidae; genus Dermacentor; species Dermacentor albipictus. The sequence continues at coordinate 81,854,235 of NC_091826.1, forward strand.
AGGCGGGGTTCTGCGTCATTGTTTTTAAGCTATGAGATGGTTGAGCACTGTCATTGCTTCACATGGAACATCACATGGCAGCAGAAGTGGTGCAAGAATTATGGGGCTCTACTTGCCAAAACCACCATCGGATTATTAGTCACGCCGGGGTGGCGGACTCCTGATTAATTTTCGTACCGAGCTCTTTTTTAACGCGCACTTAAACGTAAGTACCCGACCGCTATTATATGTCTCTGCAGTCGAAATCGGCTGCCACGGTGGGGATCGAACGCGCGACGTCGAGCAAGGCTCATCATCATCAGCCTGGTTACGCCCACTGCAGGGCAAAGGCCTCTCCCATATTTCTCCAACAACCCCGGTCATGTACTAATTGTGGCAATGCCGTCCCTGCAAATTTCTTAATCTCATCCGCCCACCTAACTTTCTGCCGTCCCCTGCTACGCTTCCCTTCCCTTGGAATCCACTCCGTAACCCTTAATGACCATCGGTTATCTTCCCTCCTCATTACATGTCCTGCCCATGCCCATTTCTTTTTCTTGATTTCAACTAAGATGTCATTAACTTGCGTTTGTTCCCTCACCCAATCTGCTCTTTTCTTATCCCTTAACGTTACACCTATCATTCTTCTTTCCATAGCTCGTTGCGTCGTCCTCAATTTGAGTAGAACCCTTTTCGTAAGCCTCCAGGTTTCTGCCCCGTAGGTGAGTACTGGTAAGACACAGCTATTATACACTTTTCTTTTGAGGGATAATGGCAACCTGCTGTTCATGATATGAGAATGCCGGCCAAACGCACCCCAGCCCATTCTTATTCTTCTGATTATTTCTGTCTCATGATCCGGATCCGCAGTCACTACCTGCCCTAAGTAGATGTATTCCCTTACGACTTCCAGTGCCTCGCTGCCTATTGTAAACTGCTGTTCTCTTCCGAGACTGTTAAACATTACTTTAGTTTTCTGCAGATTAATTCTTAGACCCACTCTTCTGCTTTGCCTCTCCAGGTCAGTGAGCATGCATTGCAGTTGGTCCCCTGAGTTACTAAGCAAGGCAATATCATCAGCGAATCGCAAGTTACTAAGGTATTCTCCATTAACTTTTATCCCCATTTCTTCCCAATCCAGGTCTCTGAATACCTCCTGTAAACACGCTGTGAATAGCATTGGAGAGATCGTATCTCCCTGCCTGACGCCTTTCTTTATTGGGATTTTGTTGCTTTCTTTATGGAGGACTACGGTGGCTGTGGAGCCGCTATAGATATTTTTCAGTATTTTTACATATGGCTCGTCTACACCCTGATTTCGTAATGCCTCCAGGACTGCTGAGGTTTCCACAGAATCAAATGCTTTCTCGTAATCAATGAAGGCTATATATAAGGGTTGGTTGTATTCCGCACATTTCTCTATCACCTGATTGATAGTGTGAATATGATCTATTGTTGAGTAGCCTTTACGGAATCCTGCCTGGTCCTTTGCTTGACAGAAGTCTAAGGTGTTCCTGATTCTATTTGCGATTACCTTAGTAAATAGTTTGTAGGCAACGGACAGTAAGCTGATCGGTCTATAATTTTTCAAGTCTTTGGCGTCCCCTTTCTTATGGATTAGGATTATGTTAGGGTTTTTCCAAGATTCCGGTACCCTCGACGTTATGAGGCATTGCGTATACAGGGTGGCCAGTTTCTCTAGAACAATCTGCCCACCATCCTTCAGTAAATCTGCTGTTATCTGATCCTCCCCAGCTGCCTTCCCCCTTTGCATATCTCCCAAGGCTTTCTTTACTTCTTCCGGCGTTACCTGTGGGATTTCGCATTCCTCTAGACTATTTTCTCTTTCATTATTGTCGTGGGTGGCACTGGTACTGTATAATGAATGAATGGAATTTATTGATAGGAAAGACAGAGAGGTCGACCTGAGCTAGTGCGCTCTAGTCTGCTACTCTGTACTGGGGAAGAGGGAAGGGGAGTGAAAGTATTGGGATGGATGATGATGATAAGAGAAGTGGTGAGTGCTTATGTACATGAGACAGTTGCCTCGCTAGAGCCGCTCGTCGAGCTTGGTGTCCTGCAGGAACTTCAACAATGCTTTTGTGGCACGCATTGAAATTGCAGTGTCAGGCCATGGACCGAGAATAGCTTCCTCCGACAGTAGTTGTCTGCCAACGCTGGCTAGGAAACTCTCTAACGTCCTTCGCTCCAGCATATATGCTGGGCAGTCGCACAGTATGTGTTGCAGTGTTTCGGGCATCTGGCAGTGTACACAATCAGGGCTGTTCGATTGGCCGATTAGGTGTGAGTAGCGACGGGTGAAAGCAACGCCGAGCCGAATCCTGTGTAGCAATGATGTTTTGCTCCGTGTAAGCTTCGGGGGCAAACAGAATTTACCGTCTGGGTCAATCATACGTAAACGTCTGTGAATGTTATCAGAGTGGGCTCTGTAAGCCTTTGTAAGGTCCTGCATGAGTGCCTTGATCATGGAGTTGGTGTCAGGTCCCGAGTAGGCAATCCGTACTTCATCACATGAAGGGGAGGCCGATCTTGCCTCACTGTCAGCGAGTTCATTACCAAAAACACCACAATGGCTAGGCACCCATTGAAAGGTGATCACGTGGCCACTTAACTCGGCACTGTGATAAAGTTCGACGATTTCCAGCCCGAGCAGATAGTATGGTCCTTTGTTTAAAAAGTATTTTAGCGCCTGTAGCGCTGATTTGGCATCGCACAATATTGTCCATTTATGGGGTGTCTGCGTTCTCATAAAACGGACAGCCTCCCGTATTCCCGCAAGTTCCGCTGCCGTAGATGTCGATTTGTGGTCTAATCGAAATCGTTGAGTAATTCCAAATTGTGGGATGACAAATGCGGCCGTTGTGGCAGATGGCGTGACCGAACCATCGGTATATACTTCTACAGTCCCACTATATAAAGTAAATATATGGGACAGGGTGAGCTGCTTCAAGCCAATGGAGGAAACGTGAGATTTCTTCCTAATTCCGGGTATCTGAAGCCTCACTAGTGGTCTTGGCAATGTCCATGGAGGTGTCGCGGGGATGTCGGTTACCTGGAATCTTGCAGGCACAATGCTTGCGTGACATGCAATAGCTTTAGAAAAAGCACAGTCAAGGTTGATGCTTGGAAGCGTTGACAGTGGATGGCGTGAGTGTCTGGTTAGCAGGCGAAGATAGGTTCGCACGGGTTCATAAGACCTGTATATGTCGATAGGACAGGCCCGTGCTTCCGCTATTGTGCCCTTAGTTGACGTGCAGCGTGGCAAGCCAAGACATATCCGTAGTGCTTGAGCCTGAAGGCTCTCCAGCGTGCGTATACAAGATGACCCCATGTTAGATAACACAGGCATGCTGTAGCGTATGTAGCCCACAAAAAGTGCCTGATACACTTGGAGCAAACTTCGCTCAGATGGCCCCCATCTCAGTCCTGATATTACACGAAGAACGTGCATGAAGTTGGACAGTTTAGCCCTAAGCGCAGTAACATGTTTGGTCCAAGAAAGATTGCGGTCTATTATCACGCCAAGAAATCCGTGGTGGGTGACTAAAGGGAGCGCCGTTCCGTCGACAACGATTGGATAATTTGACATCGATTTGCGCGTAAATGCCATGACTGCACACTTAGTAGCTGAGAGTTGCAGGCCTCTACGGCGCAAGTACTTCGCCGTTATGGTAACCGCACGTTGAAGCCTTGCACGCACTTGCGGACGTGTGACCCCAGATGACCAAATACAGATATCATCCGCGTACGTACTGATACGCGCTGTTTCAGGTAGCTCGTCTGCAAGGCCCACCAGTATCATATTGAACAATACTGGGCTAAGGACACCACCCTGCGGAACACCCCTGCGAACTTCATGTCTATCAGTCTCGCCATCCGAAGTGGACATGAAAATGATGCGGCCACTGAGGTAACTCTGCAGCCACGCATACATCCGGCCACCAACACCTATATCCTCAAGCGCCTGAAGAATCAAATGGTGGAAGACGTTGTCGTAGGCACTTTTGATGTCCAGAAATATTGCGCATACCAGACGACGGCGTCTCTTTTCCTGTTGAACAGAAGATACTAGGTCGATCACACCGTCAATGGATGATCGGCCTCTTCTGAATCCATTGATGAAATCAGGAAGTCCACCACTTTTCTCGAGTAGCCATTCCAGTCTGCTCAGTACCATTCGCTCCATCACTTTACCGACACAGCTTGCCAAGGCTATTGGTCGATAATGTGAGAGATCCTGCGGGCATTTCCCAGGTTTTAGCAAAGCCACAAGACGACTGCACTTCCAGTGATTAGGCACAGTTGCTGTGTCCCACGTAGAGTTGTAGAGCGCCAGGAGAATTTCTCGAGCTTCTACTCCAAGATGACAAATCGCGGAGTATGTAATTCCGTCTGGTCCTGTACAAGTTGATCGGCGGGAAGAAGATATTGCAGCGTCTAGCTCGTGCATGGTAAAAGGCGCGTCCAGACGGTGATCACTAGATGACGGGAAAGTCAATCGTGAATGGGTTGGTATATCGTTCGAGGAGCTCACGAGTAATTTGCAAAAGTCATCGGCGACGTCAACCTCACGCCGGCCTTGCCGTATGGCCACAGCGCTGAACGGGTGAAGCTGTTGTGGAGGCGAGCGAAGGCTTCGTACATTAGAAGAGTTAACTGCTGGGCTAGTTGGTGTTCTTGCATACTGGAAAGATTTTGCGCCAAAAAAACACAACACACACAAGAAAGACGACAACACCACGGGCGCTACTTCAACTGTTTAATGAGCTGGTGTTGTCGTCTTTCTTGTGTGTGTTGTGTTTTTTGGCGCAAAATCTTTCCAGTATGCTTCGTACAATTTGCCAAATTCTAGATAGAGGTTTTCTCGGATCCAGAGAGCCACAGAATGATCTCCAGCGTTGTTTGTCAAGCTTGTCAAGGTGGCGCAGGACATGACGCTGAGCCCGGCGTGATGCAGTGACGTCTAATGGTGATTTGGTCCTTCTGTATTTTCGTTCTGCTCGACGCCGTATCGCGCGAAGTCGCTCGTACTGGTCATCAATAGATGATCTAGGTGAAGGTGCACTGAGGTGTTTTGTTGTGTCACGTAAAGTTGCCGCGATGACATCTTCAATATTGGATGGTGCTTGGATGGCTTGACATGCGGTGGTCACAGATTCTCGAAACGCCGGCCAATCGATAGAACGCACAGTGTGCGGAGCTGGGGGATGTAACCATTTCAACTGAACATATGTTGGTAGATGGTCACTTCCATGGGTGTCGAGATCAGTACACCATCGTGTAGCAGACAGCAGGCTTTTTGAAACGAACGCAATGTCAAGACAACTGCTGTAGTAAGAGCCTCGAAGGTATGTTGGCGAGCCATCATTGATCACCATCAAGCCTTGACTAAGCATGAAGTCAGCCAAGTCTCTACCGCGGGCGTTCGTCGAAGCAGAGCCCCACATGGGATGGTGGGCATTGAAGTCACCGATGACTATGTGCGGACCCGGACAAGCTTTCAGTATGGACAGCAAATATGAACAGTCTATGCTCGATCTTGGGGGTATATACCCGCCAATTACTGAGAGTGTGCGCCGCTTGTACTTCAGCGTTATGCAAACGTACTCGTTGGAAGCGTGTGCAGGAATGTCTTTACGAAGGCACGTTAAATTCCGACGGACAAAAGTGAGCACTTTGCTTAAATTGTGATCATTTCTTGACCACAGAGGCACATATCCAGATACGCGTAGTAAAGATGTCATGTTTGGTTCACATATTACAGCCACGGGAAACTGGTATTTGAACATCCACTGCCGAAAGTCTGCGAGGCGGCCTCGTAGGCCTCTGGCATTCCACTGCATTATTGCAGATCTTCGTAATTGGTTTTCAAAAGAGAGCGCCATGATGCCTTATTGTAGAGCCGCAAGGAGCGGTTCCAAAGCATCTAGAACATGTAGCGCGGTCTTAGCAACCGGCGTCTGAAGTCCGCAGAGAAGTGAACGCATCGTAGTTATCAGCTGTTTCAGCATACTTTGTACATTTTCATTTTCTGACTTATCGTTCTCAACCACCCTTGCAGACACATCACCCGGCGCATTTAAGCCTATTTGTTTGGGTGGGAGCGACGGCCAGTCAATGTCAGAGTCGGTCGGCGGAAGCGTCGTTTTATGCAGCGCATGTGTTCCACGTGCTGCTGCCGAAGAAGGCACGTCGGGCCCGCATCTTGATCGCAGAAGCAAACTTGGCAAGCGAGGAGTTTGCCATGCGGTCGATGGTCCATCGGTATGAGAAGTACTCTTGTCTTGCTGTCGTCTGTGTCGCGATCGACGTCTGCGGCGGCGTATCGATGTAGCAGCCTGTCTGTGAGTGGAGTTGTCCCGCACCATCTTTCGAAGCACTGACATTTCGTCCTTGATTTTCTGGCAGTCCTTCGATGTCGCTTCATGTGGACCGGCGCAATTAGGACATTTTAGGGCAGTAGCATCGCAGCTATTATTTTGATGGGCCCCTCCACACCGTTGGCATGTTACTCCGCCCTTGCAAGCTGCGCTTACGTGTCCTATTTTGAAACACTTCCGACACTGCACCAGTTTTGGCACGTAAGGGCGCACACGGTGTCTTACGTATCCTACTTTTACGTAGTCAGGTAATGCTTCAGAGTCAAAAACTATTTTAATACACCGGGATTGACCGAAGCGGTGAATCTGCACTATTGGTGCGGTGGAATTCAGAAGCCGCTGGAGGTCAGTGTCTGCGATTTCTTTGTCCACGTCAGAAATAACGCCAGTCGAGGTTCCTTTTCCATACGCAAAGAAGGAGCGCACTGGGATGTTTCCTAGTAGTGTGGCAGCCTTTAGCGTATCCAGAATTGTCTTGTTGTTCACGTCCACCGAAAGGATGTTCCTCCGTGCGTTAATTCTGATCTCGCTGACTTGGCCTGGCGCAATTCGCTCAAAGTACTCTGTTAAACTCTGCCTGTTCAAGGTATTCAGATCGTCGGTAGCTGTGGTAGGGACGTAAGCAATAGTGAATGATTGCTTACCGCTGTCCTGCCTGGGCAACGATTCACTGTCTGTTGATGTCCTCCTGAGTTTTCTCTTCAAACGGCGACCCATGGCAAGTGTGAAATCGTTGTCCGAGTCCATTTCTTCAACCGTTGAGCTGTCGGAAGATTCAAGGGCGACAGTGGAAGGGCCAGTACGGTCCCTTGTCTTCGATGCAGCCAGTGGTGGACGACCAGGGTCAAACGCTTGGTTGGGATTCCTATCCCCCATCCTGGAGGATGACGTTGTGCCCTTTGCACAGTCTCTGATGTTGAAAAACGTCCGGTACTGTATAAATCTCTATAGAACTCCTCAGCCACTTGTACTATCTCATCCATATTAGTAATGATATTGCCAGCTTTGTCTCTTAAGGCATACATCTGATTCTTGCCAATTCCTAGTTTCTTCTTCACTGTTTTTAGGCTTCCTCCGTTCCTGAGAGCATGTTCAATTCTATCCATATTATACTTCCTTATGTCAGCTGTCTTACGCTTGTTGATTAACTTCGAAAGTTCTGCCAGCTCTATTCTAGCTGTAGGGTTAGAGGCTTTCATACATTGGCGTTTCTTGATGAGATCTTTCGTCTCCTGTGATAGTTTACTGGTATCCTGCCTAACGGAGTTACCACCGACTTCCATTGCACACTCCTTAATGATGTCCACAAGATTGTCGTTCATTGCTTCAACACTAAGGTCCTCTTCCTGAGTTAAAGCCGAATACCTGTTCTGAAGCTTGATCTGGAATTCCTCTATTTTCCCTCTTACCGCTAACTCATTGATCGGCTTCTTATGTACCAGTTTCTTTCGTTCCCTTCTAAGGTCTAGGCTAATTCGAGTTCTTACCATCCTGTGGTCACTGCAGCGCACCTTGCCGAGCACGTCCACATCTTGTATGATGCCAGGGTTAGCGCAGAGTATGAAGTCTATTTCATTTCTAGTCTCGCCGTTCGGGCCCCTCCACGTCCAGTTTCGGCTATCACGCTTGCGGAAGAAGGTATTCATTATCCTCATATTATTCTGTTCCGCAAACTCTACTAATAACTCCCCCCTGATGTTCCTAGTGCCTATGCCATATTCCCCCACTGCCTTGTCTCCAGCCTGCTTTTTGCCTACCTTGGCATTAAAGTCACCCATTAGTATAGTGTATTTAGTTTTCAATCTACCCATCGCCGATTCCACGTCTTCATAGAAGCTTTCGACTTCCTGGTCATCATGACTGGATGTAGGGGCGTAGACCTGTACAATCTTCATTTTGTACCTCTTATTAAGTTTCGCAACAAGACCTGCCACCCTCTCGTTAATGCTATAGAATTCCTGTATGTTACCAGCTATATTCTTATTAATCAGGAATCCGACGCCTAGTTCCCTTCTCTCTGCTAAGCCCCGGTAGCACAGGACGTGCCCGCTTTTTAGCACTGTATATGCTTCTTTTGGCCTCCTAACTTCACTGAGCCCTATTATATCCCATTTACTGCCCTCTAATTCCTCCAATAGCACTGCTAGACTCGCCTCACTAGGCTATAGCAAGGCTATAGCCGCATAGCACGGAAATCTTGATGTGACGCGTGACCGCTTGCGTAGTGTTGCATAAAACCTTCGGGTATTTAATGTGATTTTGCATCTGCAAACCGTTGGTCATTTGTCCAGTCTACAAAGTTTCATGTTTTTTTTGTTAGAATTTGCAGAAGCGTACAATTCCTTGAGTTCTTCTGCAACTGTTGTCATGTCTGTGCCTATTGCAGTATAGCGTTTCCTCACGTTTATTTCCTTAAGGTAGCGTCTTCCTTCTCCCAACCATCCGCCCTATAGGGTAACTGCGAGCGAAGAGTGCTGAGGCTGTTGTGCACTGAATTCGCTATTACGCCGCTTCTACCAATACTCTGCCTCATCTCCTTTCCACCTCTTTACCACTCTATTAACCCTTTAAGAGTCGAATTATTTTGAAAAAAACTTTCCGAGGTGGTCAAATTAGTTTATTGCGGATTTAGAATCCACAAAATGTATAAAGTCGGGAAAAAATAGTAAAAAATAATTAGGAACAGTATTTTGGTGTCGGCATCACTCAGAACTGCAAAATGCTCAATAATATTTCCGAGCGTGGTACTCCTTGAAGCACGGGTCAACGCACAGCGCCTTATCGCAATCTGCACACCTAAAATGCGTGTCTGTTCTCTTGGAGCGAGGAGTTGTGTTGGCGCACACGACACCTCTGCGTGTGGCTGCCTTGGGCAGAGGTCGGAGGCACCCTCTCGCGTAATCGCATTGCCGCAGAGAGCGAGAATACCTCGTGAGCGGTTGTGACAAGCAAGCTAAGAGCAGTGCCAATCAAGATAGAAATCAACTTTCGCCGCCCCTGCGAGAGCCTGCCGACAAAGAAAAAAAAAAATTGGAGGCCGCTTAAGCTTCGCCTTCAAGAGTGGGACGCGACAGCGTTCCCGTCGACCCGCCAAGGGGTATAAGACAATGCGCTACGGCACAGCAATCACTTACGATGCGCCCCGCATCGGACTTAGCGCCCACCTATCACGCGGTGAGCGTCGAGCAACGCAGCGTTCGGCGCGGCAACGAAACGTGCGCCTGAGCGAACGAAACGAACCAAGGAACTCGGTGTCTCGGAGGGGAAACGATCTACGCCAGCCAAACGTCGTGATCGGCACGGGCAGAGAGATAGATAGTAATCTAAACCGGGAGTACAGTGGCCTAGAAGGGGCAGTGCAGCGAGCGGAGGCGGCGGCGCATTGAGTAGCCTGACTCCGGTGGTGGCGAACGGAGCGGCGGCGCTGCAGTCGACCAATCTTGAATGTGATCGCCGTCTGCACGTGGGAGTCGACGACTGCTGTGCTTGTTAGGCGGTGTTTCTCGTTTCTTTGTGTGTGAATGTGGGCTTCTACAACGCCCGAATGGCTCAGAAGCAACGCCTGAACCATTGTTTCGCACCGGGGTGCAACACAGGATACTCCCGGATCAAGCAAACGGCCAAACTCTCGTTATTCAAAGCACCCGCCGACAAGGAGAGAAGAAGCGTGTGGGAACGCAACCTTCGCAGAGACGACAGGAGACTCACACCTGATTGTGCTGTTTGTGAGTTGCATTTCGAGAAGCATTTCATCGTCAGGGACTATGTTCATTGTATTAACGGCACGGAGGTGCGAATTCCGCGCGGGATCCCGACGCTCACACCGGACGCCGTTCCAACTATTCTACCGAACGTTCCCTCATATTTAAGCAAGCGCTTACCTGCGAAAAGAATGAAAGGAACAGGAAATCTGCAGACGATGTCGTGCCCAGGAAAAAGTCACGACTGTCTACTACTGACGAGCCTGATGTCTTGGACGAGCCCAAGACAAGCCAGGGCGCCGTTGTAACAGTTGCCTCCTTGAAAGAAGCGAGACTGCCTGATAAGTACTGGACGTTTCATGAGCTACGTAACGGTGAGGGTGCGTGTTTTACGTGTTGCGCCCTGAACGCCGGCACAGGGGAGGTCAGCGTAGAAAAGGCAGTGTTTTTCACTGTAAACAGCGATGGTGTTTTCAGCTCGAGAACGTTTGTGCTCGGGAAGCTCGTAGGAGAGGCGGCGGTAGTTACTGTGTGGGATGTGGAAACCGTTCTGGGTCAAGCGTGCCCACTGCACTTGTGTAAAGGAGCAGCTGCCCATCGCGATTCATTGTTGAGCAATCTGACTACAAACTTGCAAGGCCAAATGCAGTTCAAGTGTGGGTCTGCTTTCAGCATTAAGTGCCTAGGAAGCGCGAAGACGGTGGGAACGCCTTGCGTCAGCTGCAAGTATTTAAGGAAGGCCCTTCTCACGCGGCAGTCGCGACTGAAGAAGCTTAGGAAAACAACGGCTAATACCTGTGGAAGTGCCGAGCGGAAGCTGAAGGTATGCAAGCGCAGAAACAAGAGGCTCTTGTTGAGGCTAGGAAGCCTTGAAGAACACATTCAGAAACTGAAAAATGAATCTTCTGCTAGTACTGAAGAAGCATTAGCAGCAAAGATAGGATCACTACCTCCAAAACAGCAGCTTGCCGTCAAACAGTGCTTTGAAGCAGCAAAAAGGAAGAGCTTATGTGGAATGCGATACAACAATGAATGGATGCTGGAGTGCATTTTGCTCAAGATAAGAAGCCCGAAGTTGTATCAGTACATGAGGAAGCAAAACATCCTTGCACTTCCAAGCGATACCACAATACGCAAGTACACTGCTCGCTACAGAACTGGCTATGGCTTCAATGAAAAGATGCTGAGCGCGTTGAAAACAAAAGTAGCCCAACTTGAAAATATGCACCGGCATGGAGGTATCGTCATTGACGAAATGAAGCTTTCTGAGCACTTGACTGTGAGCAATGAAGGCAAGATTGAAGGCTTTGTAGATTTGGCGCAGTACACGCCTAAGGGCCAAGAATCACTGCCCTGCAATCACGGGCTTGTCGTCTTGTTTGTGCCACTTGTGGGCAGCTGGACACAGGTGCTTGGGACATTCGGTGGTCATGAGAATGTCAGAGGTGACCTATTAGCCAAAATCGTGCTGGAGGCTACAGTTTTGGCAGAGAAGGCTGACCTATTCGTGGACTACTTAACCTGTGATGGAGCTTCATGGAACAGAGTGATGTGGCGAAAATTCAACATACATGCTTCATCGAAGGAAGTGGTCTGCAAAACTGTGCACCCTGTTGACAGCAGCCACTTTCTTTACTTCCTTTCTGATTTTCCTCACCTCGTGAAAAACGTTCGCAACCGACTTCTGACAACCTCGCTGAACACTCCCGAGGGGCTAGTTTCTTTGGAGTTTGTGAAAGAAGCCTTCAAACTGGACAGCAATTCGGTAACCTTGAAAGCGATGCCAAGTATTACCACTGTTCACTTAGCTCCCAACAATTTTGAGAAAATGAGAGCGAGTTATGCCTTTCAGCTATTCGGACACGGTCCACTGCAGGCATTTTTTTTGTACCGCACTCAGCTTGAGAGACAGTGTGGTAAAATTCAAGCTACAGAGAAATTTTTTATGCGAATGAAATCTTTGATAGCTGTTATGACTAGCAGATATGCTGCAGAAGCTCTACGGCCAGCCTCTACTAAGGTGGAAGTCATAAAAGAAATGCTTGATTTTCTAAATTTATGGGAGGCTCATGCCGACAAGCAGCAGTTCCTAAGTGTGTCTACTGCAGAGGGGCTAAGGGTGACACTTACTAGTACACTTGAGCTGCTCGGCTACCTGAATAAAGTGGCTGGATTCAGCTATGTTCTGACATCCCGGCTCAGCCAAGACAAGATTGAGAACTTTTTCGGCATTGTAAGGATGTCGTCAGGCTGCAATAATACGCACCCAACGCCACAGCAGTTTCTGCTCACAGTTAACTGCTTATCATTTTATAACCTCGCCCGAAGTGTTACAGGTGCCAACGTCGACGGAGATACTATCAGTTCTCTCCTCAGCGTTGAAGACAAAGAAAAAACTGCAAAACAGAAACTGGTGGATATCGTGAAATCTTACACAGGCAAGCTGGCACCTTCATCTGCTTCAGGAGATCCTGTAGACCATCCCTACATCGTGAGCAGGAGTGACTCTAGGCTAATATGCCACATTGCTGGTTATGCGGCAAAGAAGTGTGTATTGCCAACCAAGTGTCCATCTTGCACCGACCGTCTTTTGCTCCCGGCACAGGAAGGGCGCCGCTTAGCTGCAGCGGAATACATAAAGCACAACGACCGTGGTGGCTTGGTGTACCCCTCACTCGAACTGTTCAGGTTCATCACACGCTTAGAAGACGTCTTTACAAACTGCTTTAGCACACGGAAACTGCACTGTGAAAGCATTATGGATGTTCTGCAGACGATTCACAAAGCTGCTCCACTACAGGTTGGATGTGAAGAGCACGTAAATAGCCTAACGCCGAGAATTGTAGGCTTTTATATCACCATGAGGCTTCATTTTTTTGTGAAAGGCGTCAACAAATCAAATCTCCTGAAAAAGCGTAACTCGACCAAGCACCTCAAGCTCAGCAGGTTGACCTAAGTGGAGGTCTTACCTATACAGATTGTTAACATACATGCATGTGCAGAAACTGCGTCCTTGTGTTTCTTTCTTGCAACATAACCTTGCAAACACCCCTCCTTTGCATGGTCTCTTAAACTAAAGCAGTTGTTCTGCCATTTGTTTGAAGTTTCCCTCTTTGCCTTCTGCTTCAGTGTTTGTGTTGATCCATTTCTGCAGCTCATTCATATGCGGGCGTTAAGCTCTTGAGAATAAATTGCTTGTGCGGGCGTATTGCAGGACTCATATTTGTTTATTCCATGGATGGATTCAATCTGCACTTATATTATTGCATGAATTTACCATCCAAGGTGAGTAATCAGCTTCTTTCTGTCATACCGTTCAGTTCTCCTGGGTGTTAATATTTTGCAGAAGTTTTGAGTTCTCCAATATCCTTGTGAAAAGTTGTACCAAACGTTAGGAAGCGTGCAGTGTAAGAACTAATTAGATAAAAACAATTAAGACCGCCGCGCTACTGCCGAGTTTAATAATAATTGGTTTTGGGGGAAAGGAAATGGCGCAGTATCTGCCTCGTATATCGTTCGACATCTGAAGCGCGCCGTAAGGGAAAGGATAAAGGAGGGAGTGAAAGAAGAAAGGAAGAAAGAAAGTGGTGCCGTAGTGGAGGGCTCCGGAATAATTTCGACCATCTGGGGATCTTTAACGTGCACTGACATAGCACTGCCGAGTTTAAAATTCATTTTTAACGTGTTTATTACCGCAGCCACATTTCAGTGGTGGATACAGAGACGCCAAGTTCGTTTCAGCGTGTGCTTTGTATCTACCGTATGCAATTTGCATTTAATTTCTTCGATGTAACCAAAGAATATGGAATTAACACTTCCATATGATAATTTTGAAGAAAAGCACTTGCGTGCGATATGATCATATGAACGCCTCCGTGAAACGCGCGCCATTCGCTACAGCAGTTTCGCCTGCTAGCTTGGAAGATAGTTCGACCGCAGCGCCGCCGCTACTGCCGACGCTCCAAGGGTCGCTTGGAGAGTGGCGCCCGCTGCACTGCCCCTTCTAGGCCACTGTACCGGGAGCACGGCGAAGCGTCGTCAGGGGAGAGGGAGTCCCGCGACGCGCCTGGCAGCGGTCCCAATGCGCGCGCGGTGCGCCTCCTGTCGGGGCAGCGCCGTACATTGAGAGGTGGGGGTCTTCTGTGTTTGCCGTAAGATGGCTCTGCGTGTGCGGAAAGCGCAGAAGAAATGCAGCGGAAACGCACTTCGCAACTCGTGTAATTGTGACTTCTGTACGTTACATGTTCATAATTACCGATATACACCGCAGTATAACTTTCCACGGCTCATTTCGAAGGCAACACCGCATTCATTAGAGGCGCGTTTGCACCGCTTGAAAGCATCGAACTCTTGGCTGAGTGGTAGCGTCTCCGTCTCACACTCCGGAGACCCTGGTTCGATTCCCACCGGGCCAATCTTGGAAGTTGCTTTTTATTTATGAAGCGCCTGCCGTGATTTATCGCTCACGGTCAACGCCGCAAACGCTGACACCGACGCCGACGACACCAGCTTTTCTGCGACACGAGCTCCTTAACGCTATCGCGTTAAAATTGACGTTTCGCGCGCCTCCGTTGCGATCACGCGGCGGAACCGAAACCGCGAAAGCGCGTTGCCACTGAGAGCGAGAATACCTCGCGACGGCACTGATAAATAAGCTAAGAGCAGCGACAACCAAGATAGAAATCAACTTCCACCACCCTGCAAGAGAGTGCCGACAAAGAAAAAATTGACGTTTCGCGCGCCTCCGTTGCGATCACGCGGCGAAACCGAAACCGCCAAAGGGGCGCTAGCGCAGTCAGAGCGACGCGCTGAAGCTAGCAATCAGTTCTGTTTATCTCCCCAAGAACGTAGCGCCGATTTCAAACGCATCTTGTAAGTGCTAGGAGGTGGCAGCACCTCCCGGTTACCACGCATCGTCATTATGGCGCGAAATTTCAAACGGAGGGTCGGAACCATACCGGTACGGCGATAACCTTGCGGGAAAGAAAACCGCCGCCGTACATGTACGGATAAATCGTGAAAGGGTTAACAACTCATTGAGGCTTGCACGTAATTAGAATTGTAAGCGCAGCAGGTTCTGCGGTGCCTATGCGGGGGGTCACGAATAATTAAAGCTGTCGAAAGGCTAATGTGACGACACCCACAGATCTGCAAAGAGCACTGTGCACGTGGGACGCGATAAAAATCTCCAAACGAGTTTCCCACGTCGCCTCACCTCTCTTCCACGTTATTTTCTTATATACATTCACGGTCTCAACCCCCCCCCCCCCCCCCCACCCCGCTTCGTGCAAGAATGTAGGACCATGCAGTAGAAAAGTTGGAGGGAGAGGGAAAGAAATCGTCGCGATAAAACCACACCGTGGCGAAGATGGGGTGAACGTAGGAAAAAAGAAAGTCGTATTTGCACTGGCGCCTAATCCCGTCGCACAAACCTGGCGGACAAGCGTGACGAATAGGCACGTCGCCTCTCAGTCACTTGGCATCCGTTTCCTTCATCGCCACACACAGTGCACCGTGACATGGTGTTTCTTTTTTTTTTAGCAGGTATACATAGTTTGCGCCCATCCAGTGTGCTTGGTTTGCAGGGAAGGTTGGAACTATTCAGAAAATCTCTCTTGAATTCTGTAGATTGGCAGTGAGAAACGGCCACAGAAGGGGCAATGCTGACGAACTTCAAGTGCCTTGCAGGTTGGAATTCCACTGTTAACTCGGCATTGTGAGCCAGCCGTGAATTTCTGCGTTAATGAGAGCCACATTGTAAGGGACCGCAACCTGGGCAAGGAAACTGAATTCCAACAATCGGCGTTCCGTGAAAAGTACAGCTGAGAACTGGTTGGAAAGAAAATGCATCCACGTATCTCCACGAAATAAGAAGGAAGGGAAGGAACATACCATACACCAAGAATTTAGAGAATTTTTGTTAAAGAATAAATAAAGAAAGGGTAAACTGGGTATGACGGTAAATGAGAAGACTAGGCTAGTGACAAAATACAAGAAATACACATTTACACAAAAAAAAAATGATTCAGGATCGCGTTTTGCAGCAGCCTTGGCCCAAGTAGTTGTAAAATAGAAGAAATGTATCAGGAAAAAGTAAAAACGACAGATTAACAGAACCAAAAACAGGCGCTACGAGCCGCTACCACTAGACATAGCAATACTGAAATTTCTGTTATTAGTAAACCGGGGAATCATTCGCTATGTCAACCACACAGCTGTAGCTGTAGAATGTAAATTTTACATTCAAAAATGAAGTAAAAATATTTACATTATACATTCAAACTTTAGGTCTCACGGAGGTAGAAAATATGGCCACATAACTGAATAAAGCAAGCATATACAGCCGTATCTCATCCAAAAGTACAATACACTCGAACAAACAGGTACAAATATTTAGATGGGAGCTCTTGATTGTGTTTCTAATAATAACCACACTGTTATAACCAGTATCCCTAGTTACTATATCTCTTAGACCTATTGTTGCGCTTACAAAAATTGCCTTGAGAGAAGTTGACAACTCAAAAAACTGAGGCTGCAGGTCTATCACTAGGAAGGATAAGTCGCATCTTGGTGTTGTCGTTTCAAACGACGTACACTCTAGGCACGTTTTTTGTTCATGCACCCAGGGTCTTCTACAATGCGTCCGCGATACATTTGGCAAGCTGAACAAGGCATCTTGTTTAAAATTTCAGACAAACAGGAGAAACGTTGCCTAAGGTTCCCATATATTATACGTAGATCAAAGTTCCAGGGTCAACTACAGCCTTCGCAGTAACTTACTGAACCAACTGTTCCCGATGGTTATCAGAATAACTAGGCGTGTATAAATAACCTATCTGTAATAAATAAATAAATTTGTAATTCGAGTTGTCAAACGAAATATATCTCGCCAACCTTTCAAGCGTTGGTATTAATTGCAGGCAATGAAATACTTGATGAAAGCGTTCGAAATAAACAGATTGGCTGGAATTAGGTGTGATTCTGCGCAAGGCCACGCAATTGTGACCTCTTCTATAAATGGCCTAACTGAATGCAAAAAGAACGCAATATAGAGGAAAAACATTTTTCCGTAATAACAAGGAATACTTGAAAGTGATTGAAACGTCACCGCAGCAGCTGGGAGATATGAACTCAGTCTTTGATCATTCCTGCGACGATCGAGGATGTCATGCTTACTTAAAAACTTTCATTGAAGAGAAGGCTTAGTGTGTGATTTTAAATTGCTCTGCGGTTTCGCGATAAACACCCGAATTCAATTTTGTTACTATTGAAATTGCGAAGCACCCAAATCTGCAGTCATTGTGCCTTTGACGCATTATTATGCCGGCAGAAGGTCAAGTATTACATGGCGAACGCATTTTAATTTCCAATCCTCGTCTATCGATTGCGATGACCGTGTGGAATACTTTTCTAAGTAGACATTTCTTCAGCGCAAGCGAAGTGCAAGCAACATTTGGTCATTCTGAACCAAGCCTTTGCTGATTTTTTTTAGCGACACCATGGTAGCGTAATGTTTACTTCCATTTTTTTTTTCTTTTTTTTCAGATGTGTCAGCTGCTTGCAACATTTATGTCTCGTCAATTGTGATTGCTGATTTGGTATTGTCTAAGTGAAATAGAATATGGTGCAATCAGAAAGAGTGATTAAGCAGCAGCTGGAAACTTAGGGAGGTCAACAACAACTCCACAGACAAGAGACCCTTTAATAAAGTATTAGACATAAGTTTGTGTGCTAATTATAGCATTAAAATTATACTTCATGAACGCGTAGAATAAGTAAAGGACAGCAGGGACACTACTACCAACTTGTGTAAATGCAAACCAAACTCATTGCAGCTTCTACCGGCAAAAAAAGCCACGTGTTAGTGACACGTCATCATTCGCCCCTTTTTTGTCTTATATTTGCATTGATGAAATTGTTTTCCCAAGGAGAGAGAGTGAAATACAGCTCGCGAACTTACTGCCTAAACATAATTACCTAAAGCCAATGACTTAAAGACTGAACGGGTCATGAAGCTTGCGCACACACGGTCGCCATATTATTTCCCGCAAAATGTTTCCGGAAACAGCGTGAGCTTTGTAGTTTCATGGTTGTAGCCCGGTGTTTCCACTTTTGCTAAATCAAGGCTGAAGCGCACGCTATAAGTCGATAGTTTAGCCACCCGAGATTACGGCGCTGTGTAGGACTCCTGGAGCTCAAGACCCACCGCAGCAAATATTGGGCAAGTTGTAATGCCTTTTCCGTTCGGGGAAAAAAAAGAAAAAAAAAACTGGATATATTTTTTATTCTGAGAACACATAAAAGCGTTAAGAAGAAAAAAACTAAAAATAGAAGGGTATACGGAATGTGACACACGTGCTTTTATTTCTTGCACACATTCACGGATTTCCGAAGTGTTTATTTTCACCCTCTCCTCTCTCGCTTTCGCCATTTCTGGTACGCGCGCACGTAAACGCACATCCACGTGACCACTTACGGACCACCCATCCCACGTCGTGAAAGCCAATCAACGACTATCCATAGGCGCCTCCTTCCCTTTCCTTCTCCTTCCCACTACTCCTCAGAAAGTGGAGGCGCAGAGGACCTTGGAGGCTTTAAAAGACAGCGCAGCCCTCTGAGAGCCAGTTCAAGCACGCAGTGGTTTCAAAGCCAGTTCAGCTGCACTGGCTGCGCTATAATTTCATCAGTGCACGCTTCGAAGCCCGGAATCGCAACGCATCTCTTCGAAGCCACGACGGTGACAGCCAGCAGCTTCTGACCTGTAGAGACGAGCGACTGAAGCCCATCGCCGCCACGTCGACGTTGAAGCACACACCCAGTCATGGTGCGACCAAAGTCACGGCTCAAACACCACAAGATCGTCGTCGCAAGTGAGTACGCGCGCCCGACTTCTGAAGGTCCGGCTCGTGATGCATGGGTGAATCGCTCTTCGCATTCCTCGGGGAAAAAAACAGCTGTCAAAGATGCCGGCAATCAGCGCAGAAGGAAGCTTCGAAGGCCTTTTTCAAAGACTTCTGACACATCCCACAACGACGTCGTGCTCGAGGGTAAAGGCCTCCACACGACTCCAGAATTGGCGATCGAAGCAGCATCGGCGTACATTTCTGTGCGATGCCCGGAGAAGAAAACTGCTGTGGACCATAACGACACCCATCGTGGAAGCGAACCTTCGCCGACATTCCAGATTCCCTACCCGTGCAAAAAGCCACCCTCCCCGATTACATACGTTCTGCAAGGATTTACCGAGTGCCCCTTCTTGGACATGCGCGGCATCTCATTTTTGGAGCCTTTGCCCGCATCTTGCTTTTGCGCCATCTGCGGCGCTCTTCCTCCCAGGACCAGGCAGCTTCCCTGCGGCCTCGGCGTGTGCTTCGTGTGCTGGTATACCGCCTACGACCGCGCCGGCAGGGCGCACCAGGCCAACGGTGAGCTAATAATGTTCCTGTACGGCCTCTGTCCCAAGGATGGTGTCCGGTTCTCCGATCCTGCTCTGGGTGAGGCGACCTGCTCACCGAGTATCTCCACCAAATTGGTGTACTGTGTCAACGGAGTGCTTGGCTGCCGGTCTAAGGTCGAACTCCGAGATCTGGAGGCCCACTGCCTATACGAATGCCGTTTCAAGCCCACGAGCTGTACTCGCTGCGGAAGAGACGACATCGCGGTGTCCAAGGCCGTTCAGCACTTTGTACTCTGCGCAGGATTGACGACTGCTTGATCCGACACATGGCAGATGAGAACGGCTGCTGCAGCTGCAAGTTGGTTCGGCTACAATCAACGCCTCTGAAGCAACCTTAAAGTTCCTGCGGCAGTCCGACAATAAAGAAAGTGTTCTTTTGAATTTTTTCGGCTTGAGTGATGATTGCACGTATGTTCAGGTCGCCGGCGACGGCTTGCACTTGTGCATAACGCGCGTTTATAGAGGGCATGGTACACGTTATGCCACGTTATTAGAGGCAATACGCTATTGTGACGACACGCATATTAGTTTGTTTAGATTACATTCTGTGTCTTCGATAAAATGTACTTCTCTATTATGAATTACGCAATTAACCTAAACGAAAATTACAATGATCGTAAAAAAATATCTAGTTTCGCCGTATAGCGAAGGGCAGAAATTGTTTGCAACACTCATCTTTGGTCTCGCATTCGATATACGTCGACATGTGGCTGATGCGGTCGGCACCGCAACCTGAAGCAACACCATAGTCACACAGCTAGCGCAACGGGTACAAAAGTGTTTGACGCTGCGCCGCCTTCGAAGTGTCGAGCAGTGTGGATCCTGGTAGCGGTGCCACTGCGGCGGTTGGCATTTTCGTCAGTGTTTGCGGTTATTGCACAGATAAGAATTATATTTCATTAGAAAGGTTGCTTTCTGCGCTTTCCAATGACACAGTATTATCACCTAAGCTGAAGCGTCACCTGACAGCGCTCGAAAGACTGCGAGCAAAAGACGTTGTTTCTGCTGCACTAGTCACCGTCGTACTGCGCTCCCTGCAAAAGTACTCAGCGTAACAAAGAAAATTTTGCTGTGCCTTCAAATGAAAAGTGATAGACGCTTTCCTCAAAATATATTGCGCGTAAAGGAAATAAAATTTGTATGTCCATTATTATATAGTGGCACGAAAATTAACGTTTATGAATGAATATAATTTTCAATCTTCAACGCAGTACAACAAACTTCTGTGTTTTTCTACGTTACAGATGCACTTATCATTTATGCGAGGGTGTTTTGTGTGCTGATGAACAGTTCACGAATTATTGGCATTTATGCCTCTACTTCGTCATGCCTCACTGAAGAAGAGGTAAAGCTATTCAACTTGCGACTCTGCAATTTGATCAAGCAGCAAGCCCTTCTCGGCAATTCTATAAAGAGAAAATTGTGTTATGTTGATTGAGTAATCTACAAGGGTGCTGCGAATATAACCAACTTTTCTGCCGGTCATCTTCGTGAAAATTGAGCCTTGTTCGTGGACACGTTCATTCACACGGGTGTTGCACATCAGTAGAGCCCCATTCGATGCCTTGTATTTACTAGCACTCGCTAGTTTTACAAAGCAGTGCTTGAAGCAAAGGATTTCCAATAAGTAATAAATCTCGCTGGCGTTTTCGGCTCCTAGAACAATCTGTGGGGAAAAAAAATATCGAGCTTTCTCACGGAAGTTCCAACAATTGTGAAATGTGGTGCCCCTGAGCATTGGGAATCCTACAAAACGCGGATGTATTCTTTCTCCAGATTTCAGTGTTTGACTTAGTCTAGTCGCCGCGCCTACCCACATTCCTTCAAACACACGTGTTTGCAACCTCGCCATCGATGCAGTCCAACGAGAGCTAACTCAATTGTGGCCGCTGGTAGAAAAAAAAATGAAACAGAAGAAAGATAGCGCACGGTACATTATGAGTGCATGACAGCTAGCCGGCAGTTTAGCCTATTGTGCAATTGTACCAAGGAGAATCGCAGATAACGTGAGATTTTGGAAATTTTCCTGGGTGCCCAGTTTTGTTGACAGGTGGCTGTGGAAGCGTTTTTGAAGTGCACACAAAACTTGCCCTCGTGTCTTTCTATTTTCGGAGCTCGCACAGCGATATCTTCTAACTTGCTTTACTCACGCGGTGAGGTGCGACGGGTTTGGCATAGTACTGTGCTTGCCCTATTCTACGAGACGCCTGTTGAACGATAGGATTACCAGGAAACAATGAGCGAGCCCTCTTTCCCCGACTTCACGCAGTCAGAAGAGCGATGGCGTCTTGACCGGCAGCATTCCAAGCTGCGCGCGAAAAACCAAATGTCACGGGTTCCGACGCCCAAGGAAGTTTTGGAGCACGTAAATCCCAGTGGGGGGCCTTCTTATTGACATGTATATCGTATTTACCCGGGTAATCACCGCAAGTCTCATGGCCTCTCTTTATTATTTTAGATGTAGATGTATCCCCATCACTATTGGTTGGTATGATGTCAAAATGTGCGGACGCACATTTCAAGCTGTCAGGGTACACAACTTTTTCTCTTTTAATTTTGCATCTAATTGCGCGGGCGAAACGACGATTCGATGCTTCATTGCAGGGTTTTCCTGCTGACCTGATGCATTTCCTAAACGGTTATATATGACTTGTTATATGGGACGTTTATGAAATGACATGTATGTTTTCGCATCATTTATTAGAAATTCTTCTCCCCCTGCTCTCATCCTTATTAGTTCACCTTGTCATATAATTTTTACATTTATATTTTGTTTTCCTCTTCAAACGCGGATACACTTCATATGTATATAAAAAAAGCAGCCTGCCCGCAGACACAAGGTATACCACTTGTGCAAAGACGTCAATGGAACGCAGTTCGTTCAACTCGGAGGTCAATGCAGGTCACAGTGCAGTTGTCCGAAACAACCAGGTGGGGGTGTATTGGCCATCTTCAAGGTGGAACAAACATTCCAGTGAAGGACAAAAGAACAATTCTCCTGGCAAATGCGACCCCTCACCTGTCACCCCTTCCTACATTTTATTGGCTATGGCTTTCGTCACAGTACAGGTGACTTTTACCTTTTACAATTGACCATAGGCTATGGTCACAGTACATGTGCACATTCAGTCGTGGACACGACTGAATGTGCGCCTGCTGACGTGTAGGCTATTCACAAACTGCCTACCTGATTTGCTTTCCTTCTTTTTTTTTCATAATGCCACTGTATGTACTCGGAAATTTTCACTCCTGCTATAGCACCAACGTATGTTCGAGCAATTTGTCCTTGATGGTTGTCTTCGTTGACTTTGACGCGAGCCAACGCACGTGTTGGTATTCATGACGCCGCTAAATTTACGCGTGCTTTTGGTCGTAAACTATTTTTTATGCCACTGTCGGTACACTCGCAGGCTTGTATTCTAATTTTCGTTTGCACTATCTCGCTGGTTCTTTTTTTTTGCAGATAAAAGTATATAAACTGAACCGTTGGGACTTGTGTGTAATGTTGTTTGCCGTCGCTTAGAGATACTCAAATTTTGTAATTCCCCCTAATGACCTAATTGGTCTTCGTTATTCATTCAATTTTTCAAATATCATTATTTGAGGAACACGAAGTACTTCTGATGTAGCTTTTGGTTGCTCACTACAGAATGCATATAAGTATTTTTCCGAGCGTGAAAAAAGCCGGTAAATACACACGAAATTGCGGCGCGACTGGCCGACCGAGGCGCTTTGCGTGTAAGCGCAGTCTGCTTTCACGCTGGGAAAAACACTTTTATGTAGCACGTATTGAGCAACAGAAAGCTGTACCGGGAGTTTTTTCTTGTTGCTCCACAGTTTTCTCATTGACACTTTTGATCTGATTGTAATATTTCAGGAGTTAAATTAGGACGAATTATGTAGTTTGGAGGAGCGAAAGAATAATCTGAGTGCATCCATGAGATGGTAAACAAGATCACTTTGGTTCGGTCCAGCTACGAAAAAATAAGTGTCTGCACCGTAGCTAAGATATTTTGTAACGCTGAGCACTGCTATCTCAAAGGTGCGGAGTTAAAACACTCCTTGGAGGCCGGCGCTCTTCACGTCCTCTCAGCTTGCGGAGCAACTGGCAGTTTCCATAAAACAGCGAGAATGGCACCCGACCGAAGAAGGGTGCTGTCGGTCGCCAATGCAGAATCGACCCGTTCTCCCTTGTAGAAGAGATGGCGAGGGATCATTAGAGAGCAAAAGCGGTGGGGATGTGGGGAGTAGGTGGATGGCCAGGTGGTGACATTCCAGGCAGTGTGTTACAGCGCGAAGCGGGACGGGGAACACAGGAAGAGCGAGGAGAAGCGCTTCGCGCCTGTCCCACTTAGCGCTGTACCACAGAGACTAAAATGAAAGACCAACTAACCCAAACCATCACATTTCTAAGGTGGTGACAGTTGGGACAGGATCATTCAGCCATTGTGTGCTACGCCCCAGGTGGCACGCTTACGTTCCGATTTCATTATTCTCCTTTTACAAGGTGCTGTCTCGTTTTTTCGGAGAATTACTGACAAAAGGGATAGCAGGTACCAACGATTTCAGAGTCCTGGCTAAGGGAGTGCCCAAAAAAACAAAGTTTTCTGAAGTTTTTCAAATTACTTGGGACAGAACAATAAATATATGCATCTTGCTGGGCAACCAGAAACATGTGGTAACGTAACTGGAGCCTCAAATTTCAAACCAATGGGGTGTGGGTTCAAACGTTTGTTCCGACTTGCATGGGTCACGAAGTGACAGGCAGCTTCATACATGAGCGTACCGCATCCGCAGACACCGACAGAATAAAGGAACACTATAGTGCTGTCAGTACCGTCAGGCGTGGTTACAACCAGCCTGTAATTCGGTTAGTAAAGTTTTCGCAATCCCTATTTAATCACGTGAGTCTTGCTTCTACGCTTCGCCCGTGGGACGCGTACAGACAGAAAATACTCCGTTTTTATCACATCTGATGCTTGGTGCCCGAGCAACTCGCACATTGATGACTAAAGTTGGAACGGCTTTGTCCGCATAGTTCCACATGCCTACGAGTGCCCAAAACCATTCGGCCGGCTCGCGGGACGATAGGAAACACAGGCCCTTCGAAAGGGGAGAAGGCAACGTCCCGCGTACGCGATAATTGAAGCACACCATCGACCGAGAGTAGGGGCGCTACCTGGCGGTGTCGTCCACTTACCCCGATCTTTGCGTGGATAGCTTCTGCTCGTCTGCCTTGAGTTCTTGGTGCATTCTTGGTGATGAGGAATTGTTGCAATTGTGGGGGAAGGGGACAACCCTCGTCGCCATTACCGTAACTGTATCTCTCAAAGCGGACATTCGAACTATTGTGCGGGAGCCGGAGCTATCACCCGTCAGCGTTGCTGGAGGTTGTTTCCATCTCATGTACTAGCTCAGATCAACGCTGCTTAGCTTCGGCGATTTGAGGAGCCCTCACTGTGGCACTAAAACATGGCCGATGTCACCTTAATCCTCATTCATGTTCATGCAAAGAAACAAAACTGCTTGGCGATAAATGTCACTCCCATGATTCTGTCCATTTTAGTTTCAATCTCTCTGTATTATTACAGTGTTGTGTTCCTCCTGATCAGTCTGCACTGCCGTCAGAAGCCATCTACCGAGATGGTTCATAGGCACGTGTTCCTGGGTAGCTTACAAACACACTCTGGCTTCCTGTAGCAGTCGGGCCTCGAGATTCGGCTGTTCCGCGGGACCTAACATTGACGGTGACAAAATGTCTCGACAATGTCAGTGCACTCACGGTATTTTTATTTCTTCTTTTTACTTAGTCCCTCTGTTGTAAATATTCCATTTTATCTCTATACTAATCTCTCCCCCTGCTCTTTTACCCTCACCCCTCCTCCGCTGCTGACCGCTGTTCAGGTGTCAACAGACTGCGCTAGATAGCTAGTGTGGTCCTTCCCTTCCTTCTCTTTTTCTTCCTTTGTTTATCTATCTGTTTATAGGCACAAAGTTACGTTTATACTTCGAAGCCTGAAACCTTCTTTCAGCGGGGATCTTCTTCGGACATTGTTAAAAGAAAGTAGACGCTATGAAGAAAAAGAAACAAAATTGGTTGGTGACAAACGGCACCCCCATGATTCTGTCCATTTTAGTTTCAATCTCTCTGTATTATTACAGTGTTGTGTTCCTCCTGGTCAGTCAGCACTGCCGGCAGAAGCCATCTACCGAGAGGGGTCATAGGTGCCGACCACGGGGACGGGGGGCTCCGCCCCCCCCCCCCCCCCCACCTTACGGCAGTGCCGAATCATACCACCCTCTGCCCCGCACACGCACCTAGAACGTCATTGCCATAGTTTCGTCACCCACATCAATTGAGGTTTCTTTTGTATTGCTTCGACCTTTTCACTTAAAATCTTATTGTGGCTGATAGCTCACTGCATCATAATTGGTGCAGGCTTTTAATCTCTGCTTTCGCTTCATTTCTGCGAATCCTACCAATAGGAGGACAAGCCAATAAGAAGCACTAACGGTGGCTGCCTATTTCGTGTTTTCTCACTTCAACATTGTTTTATATTTCCACTTTAAACAGCATGCACATACACAATATTGCTTCCAAACCAACCCGACGCAAAAATCCTCTTCTGACCTTGGCCACACATTAGGCCCTCATTAAAGTGAACGTGGATGGCGTACCTGTTACGGCTGTGATTGACACTGGCGCGCACGTATCTGTGATGAATGCTCAGCTTCTGAGTCGTCTCAAGAAAGTGCTCACTCCTGCATCTTCGCCTGTGGTCCACGTCACCGACGGTGGAACACCAGCCGTTATTGGCATGTGTCCGGCTCGCGTGAGTGTCGCCGGACATCATACTTCTGTTTTATTTATGTCCTAGAGCACTGGGGCCCTCGTGACCTCATACTAGGCCTTGACTTTCTGTCTACATATTCCGCTTTAGATAGACTTTTCTTCTGGTGTTTTGCAACTCCCTCTATTTAAATATACACACATGAGCAATTTTATTATATTTTTGAAAGAGATGGAACCAATTCAAAATTTTTTCTCATCCAAACCTGGGAGGCTAAGTTCATCTCCAAGGGCCTGGAGCCACAACGATACCTCGTTGCCAGGGCCAATGAGGCAGTGCAAGACATAGGGTCCCTGAAATGAGGATACATCCCACCTGGAGTAGAACTGGTGCTTGCCCCGGGATACTGTCGATACCCGTCTGGCGACAATCAACTTCATCGAGAGTGTCGCGTATATACGGGAAATATATCCTGGCCAGAGTGAGCCTCCTGAGTGGGTGTCTATACTCAATCATTTGATCAAGCTGAAGCGATTTTATTATTCAGTGTTAGCCAAAGTATGGTTAACATATGCGAGCATTTAAACATGTACTTGGTTTGTGCTGCAAACACGCGGAATAAATAAGAAAAATCAGGTGTAGCCTAGTGGTTAGGATACCGGGCTTTCACCTAGGAGGCCTGGGTTCGATTCCCGGCGTTGAAGTGTGCGGTCTCATTGTGTAACGTTAGTACTCTGAATCCAGCAATCCGAGTTCAAATCTCGATGAGAACTTTTTTTTCTTTTGCTTCTCCCAGTTCACCTACAGTGCTTAGTGAGTGACAGCCGCACTGCTTGACCATGTCTCGAACCCAGCGTGTCTAGTGGCATTCTGCTTCCGGTTCCCGAGCTAAACGGACCGTAGGATGATGGGCTTCAATGGAGTGGCATATGGGGCTGTTAGCCACGGCAACAGGTTTTCGACGGAGGATGATAAGAATTGCCAGATTTCGAAGATTTCCGGGAATCACTTCAAGCTGTTAGTATGCTCTCTGGTGTCGTCGCGCTTGGAGCGTACCAGATTAACCTTGTATGGGCGGCAACGATGAAGACACCCGCGGCTGCTCAAAAGCTGGCGGCGCTATAGGAGCTGCAGGTGAAAGGACGTCGCTGCCTGGTCATCGACCCCAAGGAACAACAGGTGAAGCTTCGTATCCACTGGCTTCGGCATGGGGTGGATGACGAAGACGTAAAGACCGCGCTGGCCTCCTTTGGCAAAGTGACCGAAGTGATCCGCGAGCGCTGGCGAGTGGATGGCATTTCCGACAAGGGCTCAACAACCCGAGCAGGGCTGCTGCAGCTCAAAACTGGGATGAAGGTTGATAACCTGCCCCACCAGATTCGCGTCGCCGGCGAGCTGGCGCTCGTGATAGCCCCAGGTCGTCCTATTCTGTGCCTGCGCTTCCGGGGCTCTGGCCACGTTCGTCGAGAATGTAAGATTCCCCGTTGCTCCCGGTGCAGGTTGTTTGGACACAACGACGCGGACTGTCCGCGGTCATACGCAGTAGCCACGGGTTCGGCGCAGGGCGAGTCGTCGACATTAGACCATGTGATGGACGTGACCGAGGCGGAGGAAGCCGCCAAGGGAGCTGGAAACGGCAACCTGGAGGAAGAAACTAGCAGGACGACCATGCCGACCAAAAGGGGACGGAACAACGTCCCTCCCCCCAAGGAGCCAGCAGCTACACTCGATAGCGTGAGGACGGCCCCGCAAGAAAATGAGAGCCACCAGCGAGCTACGGATGCCAAGCAGGCAGAGGAAGACTTCAACGCAACCCCTGCCAGCGCCCGCGTTGAAGGCGTCTCGGCACCGGTCAAGAGGTCCCTGCAACGGGAGAAGAAAGTCGACGGAACGGCCGGCGGTGACTCTGAGCCACCGGCCGCTAAGACGCATTCCTTAAGGCGCTCCACTCTCAAGCTTAGGCCGAACATGGAGGCTGACCCTAGGCCCACCGTGAACCCGACCAAAGAGGAACCCGGGCGACGGCCACCGGATGGCCAAGGAGGTGGCTAGCGGTCTGCTAGACGTTAAGGTGAGCACCATGCTCCGGGCCTTCTCCCCTCCGACTTACATCAGTAATGGCTACCAACGCATCGATTAGCCTCGGCACGCTAAACGACTGTTGTAGTGGAAGAGCGGTTCCTGATCGGTGAAGGTAAGAAAAATTAGTTAATATTGGTTGCGATTCGGTGCTTCTGTAGTTCATTATTTTCGTACAGATACCACTTGACAGGGCACGGCGCAAGGGCCACGAGCACGGAGAGCGCTGTCTTTTCCTCGTCGTTTCCTACGGCGCCGGGTGCCCTGTGACGTTACGCAGCGAAATTTGCTCCGCGTGTTCCAAGAAACCGCGCGCTCGCCACTTACTCGTTATAGCTTGCTCGTCTTTGGGGTGCGATGTTCCCGGCCGGTTATGGGCTAAACGAAGGAGCCAAACAGTTTTCGCTGACAATGATCGAATTCGCGTTCGTAAAATGTTGCGCCTCGCTTGGCGCTGTACAGCATACGAGACGTTGAACCCAGTTCTTGCTGCGCGTTGCCGTCTTCGCCCTAAGCTTCGTTTACCGCTTTATAGCACAAATTCTCAAGCGGCGAAAAATCCAATGGCCAGTTGCCAAGCAGCTTTAAACTATTGGAAGTTTTGCTCTTGCGGCTATTTTCCAGAAAAATCAAGCCAAAGTAAAGGAAACTCTCAATTACCTAATCCTTGAGAAGACGAATAAAAAATTTCATTCATCAAGGTAACTATCTCGGAAAACTGATGCCTAGTATTCTCAGCGAACTATTGAGAAACTAGCAATACTGAACATGTTACGTTAATATATAGCAGCAATAAAATAGGAACTTTGCTTACTGAATTTTGGAGGCAAATTTCTACTTGAAATCCTGTAACCGAATATAATCAGACGTAACCTGCATGGATTAAAATAACTGCTTCACGAAAAGGCTTGCGCTTTTTGTCACGTGCACTTGAAATTCGATAAGGAAGGGGCTTTTCATGTCGTGTTTCCATACACACGAAGCAATGTCACATAGCGCATGTGTTGTCAATGGAATTCTCTTCACAGTGGAACATGTCTCTCAAGCATAGACAGGGCGCTGCGCCTGTCCTGTGTGCCCGTGTGTATAGTGTGCCTTGACAGAACGTGCAACGTCGGCGAAAATTTGCCATCTAGCCTGACAAAATGTTCTGATGATGCGTTACATGCGCTGCGCTACCGCAGCGAGGCCAAAAGCGGGAAATATACCCACCAGAGACCGCGGGCGTCCTCGACCGACTGAGAGACGATACACAAAGGTATCGGAAGTCAGCGAAGTTAAATTACCTCGGGAGTATACCAGCTGACCTAGCCGTGGTAGCACCAGACCTTCGTGCCCGAGGTTATTCAGACAGGCAGACAGACGTGTGCTGGCTGCTTGGTCACCAATGGAAGCGCGTGCTTTTACCCGGTAAGAATGGGCACCTGTTCCCTGCATCGAAAGCCGTGGTCTAGGGACGTCACTTCGAGAACAATGCTGAGGTGGAGCAGTCCGTGCGACAATTCCTTCCATCGCAAGACACTGAGTTTTACCAGGGAAGTTACTTTGAACTGATTGCAAACTACGAGAAATGTTTTAAGGTGGGGGTGCTTATGTGGAAAAGTAGTGTAAAGGGTATTGTTCTGGATGCCACAGTGTATTTTGTTTTTCACAAAAGCTTCCAGGTGAACATAAATGATTTTCGGAACGTCCCTCGCACCAACGACAACGTTCCTCGCACTATGCCAGGACTGCCTGAGCCACAATGCAAGAATGGCCTCCGCTGGTACAGTTACGCGAAATTTTGGAAAACTGAGAGCATCTTCAAAGCGAATCACTGAAGAACGGGTGTAGAAAAAAGCGTTCCCGGAAGATGTGTCCCCCGAAGATGCGTCCCGGAAGATACGGCGCCGGCATATACGTCTCCTCAGTGATAGCTATCCAGGAAAAAAAAGTCCCCAAGTGAGCGATTAACCTAATGAACGAATTCTGTGCGAACTCACTTGACAAAGAACTGCACTCCTTATTGTGCACTTAGCTTAGGCTTTGGAGGTTGAACGTCCCAAAGTGACTCAGGTTATGAGGGGCGCCGCGATGGAGGGCTCCAGGTAATTTTCGGCATTCTTGGGTTGTTTAACATCCATCTCACATCGGACAGTACATAGGCCTATATCAATGGACACTTTCGTGGCTTCGAGAATAAATGTAAGCATGAAATGAATTGCAGTAGTAGGGGACATCGCATTCACTATAGTACAGGTCATGTCAAGTAAAAGCACATCATAAAGCGCTATACTTTCGGTGTCTTCGTTGAAAGGCCAAACTACCAAGAGACGCACTTGCCTTGAGCCACTCCTTTACACCGCCGCCTTATTTTTGTTTATGGGCAGCCCACATCTGTCCGTTGCGTGGTAGCTAGATGACATATGTGACATACGCTATGTATCTGATATTCTATCGGATATGAAACATATATTGACATGGTCCAAGGTTGGGCAACTTGGTTTGTCATTATTGTGCCACGCCTATGTTGTCGGCTTGACCTCGTCTTTTGCGCAGCGGAAATAATGTATAGATACACTTATTGCGCATGTGCTTTCTGCAAACTGCAATATTCGCGGGAGTTTTTGAAATATTTTTTTTGCAATGAGAAATAAAAGTGGCTGTGGCTTATCTAAGGTTAAGCCCAGGATGCGAAGCATACTAGCCTTTATTTTAGTTGTTGAACCACTGTTTAGCCTGGTGAACTGCTGTTGCTTGGCTATATTTGGTTCGGCTAGACGAAGAAACAACTCATGCAGGCGAGCGCACGAGCTGAGACCCGGCTATGTAGCTACGCGGCCGCAAGCGAGCGCACGAGTTGAGCCTCCGCTTTTGCAGCTGTTATGACGTCATATATGGTAGCTACGCGGCCGCGCGCGGCGCAGCAAGGAAGAGCGTGGTTGTGCGGCTAGTATGCTTCGCATAAAAATGGGGGATTGAAGGTTACAGCAACATTTCAGGGCAGCCGTCTGTGGGCTTGTTTTCCCACATCGGAAATGGGGACAATTTTTCGGGGGAAATTTCTTCCCACATATTTCTTCCGTGGAAATACTTTCCTGGGAAATTATTTGCGAGGAATTTTCTCCGGGAACGTTTTTTTACCAAACCCTTAACAAAAAGTGGTGTGCAAATCTTCGCCCCACCGAGGGCTCTCTCTGGACAAACGAAGCTGATCTCGAAGGCCATGTTTTCGTTGACTGCACGCGCCGGAAGCAAGTGCACAGCCCGGAAAAGCGTTTGTAATTAATAGGGGCCATGTTTTGTACTATATATATATATATATATATATATATATATATATATATATATATATATATATATATATATATATATAGCTCCAAGAGAGAGAGAGCGTTATAGCAGGTAGGTTAACCGGAGGCGAGTTTCTGGTTTTCTACCCTGCACTGGGACGAAGGATCCAAAAGCGTCATTGTGGTCCGAACGTTTCTTCCGCTACCGCATAAAGTCGCTCGATTGCTACAATGACGGGCACACGCTGTTCAAAGAGGGCGCTCCGAGCGTCTGAGAGCAGTGAGTACCAGATCGCATCACGCTCCGTTTTAAAATGTTATCGTGCGGAAATCTTGCTGAACACTACCAATATATTATATCATCGTGTTCGTAAAGTCACAAGGTTTCCGAGGATACCGAATTCTTGGACCTACGACGACTTCACGAAGAACTATCGTCACCAGAAGATTCGACGCACATGTGGAAGTGCTAGCGCTGGTCGACCTTGGCCAGCGACGCGGCGCGGGAAGACTCTCACCTGTGCCGGGTGCGGTGCTTCTGTGTGCTCGCAGGACTCCAATCAACATTTTACGGCCTCTACCGACTTTTCCTAACGCCAAGAAAGTTGAAGGTGAGCCGTTCCCCCCACTTTTCAGACTTTTGAGTGGGAAAAGACTCATGTTTTGACGGAAAAGCCCAAGCCTAGGACTGGTTTACTGCTGCGGGCGGCCGCGGTCGATCCTTTTCCTTTGGTATCCGAGCATGCCGGACAGGGCTTAACAATTCTCAAGACCATATGGACGTAGATGAGCCGATTCCGGGCCACTCTCGGGCGTCAGACCTTCAACCAAATGAAGCGGGGGACATCCTGCAACATGTAACCTCAAATAATGAGGCGCGGGGAAATAGCGACGCGTCTCTCGAGAACGCCGAGGATATTTCAGCGTCTCAAACATGGACGGAGGACGGGTGGCACACCGTTCTATCACGTCGCAAGAAGAAAAGCTGTAAGAAAAGCGAAAAGGAACCCGAAGAGGGAACCGAAATGAATATCAGGAAATTCGAGGGTGACTCGACAAAACCTAGAGAGAGCCAGGCTAACGGCGACTTCCGGCGTAGGAAACGCCGTGGACCTCCGCCTCTCCCGAAGGATGACATCAAGGTCATTTTGAGGCCACACAAGGGCCTCATGGTTAAAGATCTGCTTGGATCGGAGCTCGCTATGGCAGTGATAGAGGCCTGCCAGAATACTTTTGGAGGCAGCAGTTTTTTGCTGCGGATCCATCCCGGATCCAATATTGTCATATTATCAACACCACACGAACAAGTGGCGGGACGGCTGCGTGATATCAGACAACTAAAATTCAGGGGCCAACTTCACTCCTTCAATGCATATGTTGCAGACCCAGAAGATGTTCTGCGAGGCATTGTTCACGGGTTACCACCCGGAACACCTCAAGCGGAACTAATGCAGAACCTGCGGATCCGCACTCAAGGTGTGCAGATTGAAAGAGCCCGCATGCTGGGCTCGTCCAAATCGGCGATAGTGACTTACACCAGAAAAGTGCTTCCGAGGTGTGTGTACTTTATAGGAGCGGAAGCGATCTGCTACCCATACAAACCCACAATACAGGTTTGCAAAATATGCCGTTCAACGGGTCATCGTACCGATGTGTGCCCAACACCCGATATCAGCATGTGTTCCAAATGTGGGGCAACTGAACCTAATCAGGGGCACGAGTGCTCACCAAAGTGTGCCATCTGTGGCGACGAACACGCGACGGGCGACAGTTCATGCCGAAAGAAGCTAAAGAACATCGCCCCCCGAACGTCTAGAATCGAGCAGCCTCGACGGAAATCGGAGTGGGTTACTTCGAAAAAGGACTTCCCCGAACTCGAGCAACAACGGCACCCCCGATGGTTCAGCTCGGAAAGGGAGGAATCAATTAGTCGAAGGAAGTCCCGATCAAGATCACGATCAAGATCAAGACCAACATCGAGGGCACGCCAAACCAAAGCCAACAAACCCGAGGACAACCCTTGGAAAACAAACCTCAAGAATACCTCGACCAACAAAAACGACAGGAAGACGTCCCCCCAGACCGGAACCGGAGCAGAAAAAGCAGCTGCAAACCGACCGAACAATCAGGTGAGCTTGGCGGGGGTCGTGTCTCCCAGTGCTCCAATAACAGACAATCAACAATATAGAAAAATTATTGATGAAAACAAAAGACTAACGCAAGAAATTAAACAGCTTAAGATCCAAATGGAGGCAGAGCGCCAAGAATTCCAATTGGCAATCTCCTCATTGCAAAAGAAGTTCGAAAACACAGTTAAAACGCTGCAGGCCTCTGGCTCGGTGGTCAACCCTAACGGGCAGGCATAAGGGCAGCGGATTGGGCGAGTTGGTGTTGCATCGTAACAATAAAATTCAAACAGCGCTAAACGACAGGACCAGAATGAGGAGGAGACAAACACGGCGCTGATACACACCTAGTTCTGTCCTCGGGCTGAGCCTTAGATGACACATTATGGGCGAAGGCCAACTTTTCAACGGTTCTCAGACCCGGGTCGAGACAAAACGTAGGTCCAAGGCGCAAGGTCTTTTCATGCTTTGAATCCAAAACGACGTCTCCAAGGACCAGCAGCTTTCCTTCGGCAGGGATACTTCTTATGCCTTTCCGAAGAGATCTTCGGACCGTTTTCCGAAGGAATTCCGGGAGATGGTCAATGGTCACACACCACTCGCGAAACACACGCTGACCTCGGCATATAGTTCGGAGCAAGTCCTTGAACAGCCTCGCCTGGCGCCACCACTCACTTTTGAGAATTTTGCACATTCATCTGTTGTGTCCCGTAGACGGACGTAGCAAGCCACAAAGTGCTTGTAAATCCGAAGGGCAGGTATCATACCGGCAGTGCCACGACGCCTTGCGAGCTCGGCAGATACACACGGCGATGATGGGCGAGAGTGCAGCCGGACTTGACATATCGATATTTTGACACATAAAAGACGCCCATGCACAAGAAATGAACTGCAGAAGGGCAGCGGATTGGGCGAGTTGGTGTTGCATGGTAACAATAAAATTCAAACAGCGCTAAACGACAGGACCAGAATGAGGAGGAGACAAACACGGCGCTGAATGTCTGCATGTCTGCGTCATTTATTTGCTTATGTGGCAATTACATTTTAGTCCGCTTTTACAGAAGTGTTCAACCGTGCGAACTGAAAGTTTCGCCATTCAAGCTGTTTAACACATATGTAAGAAGGGAGAGAAAGTCATTGCTAAATAATTTTGCCGCTGGTATATTCTTTGCACAGGTGCGGGAAGGATATATTGTGACGGCAATATTTTCGATCACATACTAGAAGAATGAAGCATTGTTCTCATTTAACATAGCTGCCCGTTGACCATTTTCAGACCCGAATTGACCACTTGCAGAAGTCGGAGCGCCACCTAGCACGAAAAACAGGAATCTTGCGCCTCGCCGTTTGGTTGGAAAGCATCCCGCCTCCAGCCTTGCTTTGGTAACGGTGGCATCGAGTGGCGACGTTGTGTTTGCAGAGCTTCTTTCACGTTTTGTGAGAGCGTCGACGTTCTTTGGTAGTTGCCATATATGACCTGCCTTAAATATGATTGAAGAGGACTTCATTCTCTTGCCGTTTTTCCAAATGGGACGGACAACTCACTTCTCAGAGCGCTGGATAACGAGCGACAATGCGTGAGGTTATCTTCATGCCAACACTTCGTCCGTTTGTCAGGCACACCGCCGATGCGCTTTAAAAAAAGAGGGTTAAGTTAAGCGCATAAAACTTAACGTAAACGCCGTGGACCCTCCACTTGGCCTCATAGGAGCTACGTACACGCCATCCATGAAGTCGGGCATCTACGTGGTTACAGCATAGTTCACAAAAGCATTGGCGACATTGCCGGAGAGCACTGTGAATGTGTGGCCGGATGAGTGCTTTATGCCTGTCGCATTCCCCGAACTCTTAGTTGTTGGTTGGAACAATAGATGTACATGTTCTAGCTCGCAAATTTGATATTCATCTCGTGCTGTTTCGCCCAACTGCTGTGTTGCATGCTTGTGGTTTACAAAGCCGTATCCCAAATTTCGCATGCGCTATATGTACGCGGTAGGTTATTCAGTCTGTTTTTGCGAGCGCTAAGGCCTCAAAGCTTACGCCAACCTATTTTATTATACGTTATAGTAGCTTAAATATGGGCAGCGCGTGTATCCGCAGGCTAGTACGCTCCCGCTCACTCGCGAATACTCACCAACGCAGATAGTAAGACAAATTCGTTCGAAGTCATGGTGGAAGAGAGCGCAACACAACTGACATATACCGAAAAAAAGAAGACGAGCGCAGACTCACAAATGACATGAAGTACACAGACTGCCCGCATCTGTTTGCACCGTTTTTCACAAATCGCCTAATCGTACTCGCATATACTCAGGGTCACTCAGTGACGAGCGCGAAGGAAAGCTACATTCTTTATATTTTACAGCATCAGCGAGCCCTGCCAGCACG
Source organism: Dermacentor albipictus (assembly GCF_038994185.2). Classification (NCBI taxonomy): domain Eukaryota; kingdom Metazoa; phylum Arthropoda; class Arachnida; order Ixodida; family Ixodidae; genus Dermacentor; species Dermacentor albipictus. The sequence continues at coordinate 81,890,429 of NC_091826.1, forward strand.
TCGCTGGCCTTCTGTTCAGCGTTGCAGAACTGGCAGGAGATGACAAGGGAATAGAAATCGCCTGCAAAAGCCACAGATCCTAGAATGCACTGTTAGCTGCCAAGGCGTGCCGTCTGGGTTCGACCGCTTCACCGCTGCCGTCCACAAACTTCTCCTCATTAACCTTCGCGGGCGGAAATCTGAAGAAATTACTATTTCGATTTCCAAAATAATAGCTCGTGCAGCCGAAAGCGACTCAGTTGGCCGGCATGTCACGCCCGAGCTGCGCAGTTAGCTTTCCAACCACGGAGACGGCGCTCACGAAGCGCCGCCCCGCGGCCGGTTTTAGCGCATGCGCAGTCGTACTTCTGCAAGTGGTCAATTGCCCACCCCTCTACTCTCCGCGACTTGGGTGGTGGTAAGGGTTGTTGAATAGTAACAATACATTACTTCTTTGTGTTCAGATGTGGGCTGGGGATGCACTGCGACGAATGGAATTTCTTAGTAATTCTCCGAAGGCGATTACGCTCGCCTTCTGCCGTTGTTGTCAAGGGAGACCGCGTACGAAGCAGAGACATATTCTGTAGACGCGACCTTTTCCTTGAAAAACAGCCTTGCGTGGTAAACAACTTATTAGATTTAGTAAACAGATTTTCCACGCTATGTGGCACAGTGAAAAGGGAAATGCGATCGAGAAGAAACGTTTTTCTACCATCGACGAGAGAAACCATGTAGCTGCCGCAAGCAAGCATATTCAGGCCCTTTCTAAACGCGTGGTCATCCGCGATCTGCTTGGCAGATTACTAAGTTTGGCGAGTTGGTGCATTGCTAGTCCGACGTAGAGCAAAAAAAAAAAACCATAAGAACAATAAAATAAAGCGCCAAAGTGGCGAATAAAAATTATTAGTGGTATTATTAATACTGAATATACTGTGCTCCGAGCCTTCTTCCTACGCAATAGCTGAGGAAGTTAATAATGAATGAAGCAAAAAGGATTCGTGTAATACTACTAAGAGAAGGCAAGGGAAACAGTGACACATGAAAGGGATACTTGAAAGTGTAATGGTGTTCGCATTTGTTGCTATGTAATATGCTGTGTTTATTTTTACAGCGCAATAGCTGCCCTACGGAATACTAATCTCGAAATAGTAAGTATTTGGCACTTTTGTGAGGAAACGTGCGCACTTGTTATTTACCGGAGCGTACATTACGAGAACCACCGGACAAAGGCGAAGATTTCGCTAAAGAAAAAAAAAAGGAAGGAGCACCTCGTGTAACATGCCGTATAAATGGCGAAACGGCATGCTGGATCGCGTTCGACTTGCATGGTGATGTGAGAAAATGCGACCACCAATAGGCCATAGAAAATCAAAAATTCTCGGTGCACAAGGCTGGTGTTTCCCCATTGACAACTGCTTACGTTTTTTTTTTACTTGTCCACTTTAAGTAAACATATGTCGCTAACGTGCATATCGTATTTTCTTCGAAAGTCAGCTTGCATTACTGCCCTCTATGCAGGCTCCAGGACGTCAGCCAAACGTGAGTGAGAACAGCGGCGTGTGTCGTCACGTGTCCGCTGCTCTCCTTCTCGAAACGTCATTCCCGAATAAACGTAGGCTACGCGTTCTCGCGTTCAATTATGCAGGAAACTGGGGGCACCTCTGGGAGGCCTCCTCGGCTGTACGTTGTTTATTGTGAAGATGAACACGCTCCGTTATTCCCTGCCTCCAGCTGTATTATATTACTTTTGCGTAGCGACTTAAAGATAGGTCTTAAATCTTGCAGCCTTGAAGTCTGCGAGAGCAAGTTCAGCTTGGGCTGAAGAAAGTATCCGAATGGGCAGAGGAAAGCGGGTTCAAGTACAATCCATGGAAAAGAACCTGTCATGTTTTTTTTTTTTTCAAAAAAGAATGGATTGCCTGCTAATCTTGCTATCGAACTACAAGGACAGCACATTCCTGTGAACAAAGAACATAACTTCTTGGGCGTAATACTTGTTTCAAAGCTAACCTTCAGCCCCCACATAAAATACGCCAAGGCGAAGAGCCTGAACGGTATGAAAATACTGAAAATTACACATAAATCGGGGCATTGACAGAAGATGCGCAATAAATCCCTATAAAAGTCTCATACGATCGAGTTTAGACTGCGGAGTGGTGGTGTATCAGTCTGCTACACCGGGTGCCTCAAACATGCTGATCTTGTTCATAATTTAGGCATACGAAAATCCACAGGAGCTTTCAGAACTAGCTCGGTGCAAAGTCTCCATGTACAACCCAATCAGTGGTCGCTGCACCTGCAAAGATCGTTGTCCAGTTCCTGTGTTGTCTGAAAACACATTAAACATGTCAATATCCCTGTGACCAAACAGGAAACAATATGACTTGTTCTACACTTTTGCCTAATCGTGCAACGGTGACAAAACCCTTTTCACTGCGTGCAATGAACCTCATCGAAGCAATAGAACTTCTTGAAGACCCTCTCATGGCACCAGCGAAGCAAGTACCACCGTTGGCGTGGCAGCTCATGGCATGTGACATTTATTTTGTAGAGGTTAAAGAAAACGCCTACGAAACAGACATACAAATCGCACTTCCTAGCTCTTCAGTAAGAGTACTCAAGCACTGAAGTTTACAGTGAAGCTTCTGAGTCACACGCCAGCATTTTTTAAGCTGCCGTCATGCCATCCTTCTTGGAATCCGGCTGTTTGCACCCGGAATCAAGGATACTTACGGCGGAAGCCTACCCACGATTGTTCGCAGTAAGTTACTTCATGGAAATAACACTACAAAAGGCAATAATATTTACAGATTCATTAGGCATCGCCAAAGCGATTATTTCGCTACAAAATAAAAAAAGCCCTTCCTTTACTGAATTTTATACAGTCGTCTGCGCTTTGTATGCATCTCATCAGCAAATAATATGCTGGGTACCTGGCCACAGAGGCATCAGGGCAATATCAACATACTTGCCTACCATATAACCGCATTGGTGACAACAACAAGTATTTCTGCCATATAATCTTTCTTACGTATATATATAGATCAAGAGAGAGAGGGGTATTTACTATGATAGGGAAGTTGAGAGGTCGGCCTGAATCAATGTTCTGGCCTGCTACTCGGCGTTGAGGGAAGGGGAAATGGTACAGACAGATAGAATAAAGAAGACGTTGACTATGAAGATAAATATGGTGGTGAAAAACTTGCACGTTCAAGGACTCTTCAAAGTTTTTTGTCCAGTCCGCTCTCATAGAAAAATTTGTTGAGGGCCTTAAGATTATCAGCCTGATGACGAGAATGAGGAGAAGGTCCCAGTAGAATCTTTTCAGTTAATGGTCCAGCGGCTAATTTTGACAAGATGTGTGTCAGCGATTTTTGTGATTTTTTGTGATTATACGCTGGTACATTTTACGTGCCCTCTATGGAGCATTCCAATGCGATAATTTTTCAAGTTCTCGCCTTAATTTGATTTAATAGCCGATATAGAAATGTGTTATTGCTGCGAAACCATGATTTCTTGAAACGAAGGTCATAGTCACCATACACACTCTTTATGGCAAATCAGTACTGCGGAATCCCGCAAGGTGGAGGAAGTATCCTGAAACGGAAACTTTATTTGACCCGAATGTAGCGTAATATTACAAAGGAAACACATGCGGGATCCGCAGAAAGGACGCTTCGCAGACGAGGATAAATTCGTCCTGGTCCGGGATTGGAACCCGGAACAAACGCGATTCGGGGCGATCGCTCTATCATCTGAGGTAACCAGGAGGCTAGCAGATCGCAGCAAAAGGGGCGAATAAATTGAGAACTCGATCGACAATCGAAAACTCAAAAGCATTTGCCCGTTTATAGACAATAACAGGCACGCACCCCTCTTCCCAAAACAAAAAAGTTTCACGTATGAGACCACGTGGTCACTGCAACGCTTTTCTCGACTAAGCCTTCTAGGGGTGAGTTTACAGAAATATTATTTAAAACAAGCCCATCTGACGTGTAATTTTTTAACATTTCATAGCACGTAGCACTTCACCACGTGCACATTCTTGTATTTACTTTTCCTTCTGCTTGAAAATCTCGACGCTCTCTATAAGCGGGTAAATTGAAGAAGGCTAACTCGAAAGATCGCTTCGTCAACACGTCTACGCAGCGAAGCTGAGAGAGACTTGAGATACCTTTTGATGTGAGGCTGTTTGTAGATACAGGTGCTAGCGCTAACGAGAGCAGAAATTCTTTTCTATGCCACGGTGTTATATGCACTGCTCCTAAAAAGAAAACGAAAATGCCACATGTCATAATATCGCACCAGCCAACGGCAAATAGTGCTGTGCGAAAAACAAAGCTTTCTGTACTTTTGCGCATCAATTTATTACCTAACAGGTTTGGCCTGCTTTCTTGTCCTCGTCTTTACCGCCCGCTGAGCTAATGCCTTTCAAGATGAACCAACGAGCCGATGTCATCCCACTTGTCCTAATTGAGAGTGCGCAAAAGCGAAAGCTAGACCATCAACGAGTTTCCGAGCAATCTATGTACGCTGGTAACATTTCACGGTTGTCCCAGGCCTTGGCTTGTGTGCTGGACAAGCAAGGACAAAAAAAATCAAAGAAGAAAAGACAGGGAAGTTGCAGTGCATTGAATGTCGCTCTGCTTCCCGTCAACAGGTACAAAAATGGCACAGTCATTCCAGTGAGGGTTTCAATGGTTTCGTAGAACTCATCTTGTTATGATGGATCAGCATGGGTGCCAGCGACAAATGCTCCTTTGTTGGTCAAACACAAGAATCCCTTCAGAGCAGAGGGAAAATTAGACCGTGGCCATGGTTTTGCTACACGCAAGGATAAGTTGCAGCCTGCTACGCCCATTAACACTGACACTGATGCCGCCACATGGTTTGCTCCTGAACCTTGCTGCGAACGCCGGCCTTGACGATTATACGATACACCCACAGCATATCTGGGGCATTGTACAAGGCATCTTGTTTTCATTTAGAAATGTGTTATGTATAATGAATAAAGAATAATCTAAATTTCTGGGTAGAAATACATTGCCGCTGCTTAAGTTACAGGGAAAAACAGTTATTACAGAACATCTCATCACATCTTTAGTGTCATTGGAGAATATTTAATGGCGAAATTGAAGGCTGTCACATTTATTTGCATATTTATTTTTAAAGGTACTGAACATAGCGCCTGATTCGTGATATTAATCATCGAATTTCCACGGTACATCCAGGCAATATCGAAACCAAGCTCCGCGGGAATGGACGAAAAGGGGCCCATGCATATCGCGTGTTGCTATTTTTCCATGCGCGCGGGTTCCCCGGCTAAGAGCAACTGCTCCGGTGTCTTCATCTGTCGGCCCAACTGGCCAGCGCTCCAGTTGTTTTTTGTAAATATGCATTTCAAATAACCTTTGGTACTCAATCCATCGTTCGGGCAACAATATCAAGCTGAAACGCCCCGTGAAGAAGTTTGAAACTGAACGTGTCGGCCAATCGCAGCGCCTACTGATACGGCACGCTTTGCCTGGCAATGACATTCCGTTTTGTGTCGAGTCAGTATTTGCTGCTGCGTGCTGTCATTGAAACTTGGTCCCGAATTTGTTTACGGGACGTTGGCGGCTTATTCGCATGTTCAATATTTCCTGTATTTGGCCTTCAACTTTATTAGCGAATATCTCAAACTACCTGCGATTGTTCGGATTTTGGAAAAAAAAAGGAAATTCGGCGTGTCATAAATTGCGACGACTTACACGTTTTCCTATAGAGAACTGCTCGTAATTTATATATCAAGACACAATTAGGAATTTTTGTTAATTATTCTTTCGAGAGCAATTGACGCTGCTGAAATTTATTTACGTCTCGTCCTAGACCTTGTATGCAATAACGACAGGCTTCTTACGGCCGCAACTTCTTTATAGAAAAATGCCACCTTGTTTAGGCAGACTAGCCACCTTGCCAAAAATGCCACATTGTTTTAGCACACTGCTTAAAACATTTACAGAAACTGCAACTCTTACCACCTTCGAGTGCCTTATACCACATTGAAGTCCATTGTTTCTCCGAAGTTGCCAGCAGTCACCGATTGCTGCGCGAATTAGGGCCACATCGACAAAAAGCTGCACGGCGGCATGAGAATTCTGGGCCATTCTTGTTCATTAAAAGAATGTCTGGTATGGAGAATGCCAACATTCACCTTTTGTTTAGCAATAAACCCAGTCAATGACGCTTTGGATTTATAAAAAATAAGGAGTGGTAAGTGAATACTCTAGTTGAAGGATAGTTATGACGTTTACAATACAAAATAATTGAAGAAGTGGTGCAAACTCGATCAGACATCCTTCAACGAAACGGCGGTCCATGAAAGAAAATGAGCGCGTTTCTGTTGCGTTGCAAAGTAGAGATATCGCGCATGACACCAAACGGTCCAGTCATCTCTGCGGGAAGTAACATCGTCTCAGTATAGCGTACTACTGTTTGCTCCTTCCTTTGACCCACACCCACCGTGGTCACATGATCACACAGCGAGACGTGTTTGCTTGAGGCGTCGTTCTGCCCCATTGTTTATAACCTGTGAGATGGCTGAGCATTGTCATTCCTACACATGGCGCATCGCATGTCAGTAGAATTGGTGGAAGAATTATGGGGCTCTACGTGCCTACACCAAGATCGAATTATGAGGCACGCCGTGGTGGCGGACTGCAGATTAATTTGATTCCCTGCTGTTTCTTAACGTGCACCATGATCTAAGTGCCCGACCGGTATTGCATCTCGCTCAAGTCGAAATCGGCCGCCACTGTGGGGACGGAAACCGCGACGTCGAGCAATGCTATAGCCGCATAGCACAGAAGTGTTGATTTGACGTGCGACCGTTTCCGTAGAGTTGCATAGAACCTACGGTGATTTAATGGGGTTTTGCATCTAAACGCCCTGTGACATTAGTCCACGCGAGGAATTCCCATGGTTTTTCGTTAGAAATTGCAGAAACGTTTAATACCGATCCTTCAGTTCTTGACCAACTGTCGCCATGTATATTATAGTAGCGTTTCCTTACCTTCATTTCCCTAAGGTAGCGTTTTCCCTGTCCTATCCTTCCTCAATATATGGTAACTGCGAGCGAAGGGTGCCGATGCTGTTTTCACCGCTTTCACGAATACGCCGCTTCTACAAATTTTCCGCCTCATCTCCTTGCCCCCTCTTTACCACTCCATGGGACTTGCACGTTCTTAGAACGGTAAGCGCAGCAATTTCTGCAGTGCCTTCACGGGGGTTCACGGATAATTAAAGCTGGGAAAAGGCTAATGTGACGAGGCCCACAGATCTCCGAAGAGCATTGTGCACGTGGGACGCGATGGAAATGTCCAAAGGAGTTTGCCCCGTCGCCTTTCTTCTCTTCCACATTATTTTCATATATATATTCACGCTCTGAACCCCCCCCCCCCCACCTCGGCTTCGTGCAAGAATGCAGGAGCATGAATTAGAAAAATTGGAGGGAGAGCGAAAGAAATCTGCGTGTTGAAACCACACCGTGACGAAGATGGGGTGAGCGTAGGAGAAAAGAAAGTAGTATCTGCTAAAGCGGCTAATCGAGTCGCATAAACCCGACGGACAAGTCTCTTCAGGTCGACGAGCGTGACGATTAGGCGCGTCGTCTCTCAGTCACTTGGCATTTGTTTCCTTCATCGCCGCACACAGTGAACCCTAACACGTTTTTTTTTTTTTGAAGTAGTAGAGATAGCCGAAAATCCCAAGGAACTTACACGTATAGTATAGGTAGGTGCGGCCACTCCAGTCTTCCAGGTTTGCAAGGAAAGTACGAGCAATTCAGAAAATCTCTGGAATTCTTTAGATTGTCGGTGAGGACCGGCCACAGTAGCTTCAATGCTAACGATCTTCAAGTGCCCTCCAAAGTTGAAGTCCATTGTTACGCTGGCGTTGTCAGTCAGCCGTCAATTTCTGCTGGAATAAGGGCCACATTGTTAAGGACCGCCACCAGGGCACGGAAACTGAGTTCCAGCAATCGGTTTTCCGTGAAAAGTACAGCTGAAAACTGGTTGGAAAGAAAATACATCCACGCATCTCCACAACATAAAAAAAGGGAAAGAACATGCCATATACCAAGAAGGTACAGAATTTGTGCTAAAGAACAAATGAAGGAAGGGTAAACTAAGTATGATGGTTAATGAGAATACTGGGCTTGAGATAAAATACAAATATACATATATATATATATATATAAGAAAATATTCAGTGTCGGTGTTTACAACAGCCCTGGTCTAAGCAGGTGTAAAACAGGAGAAATATAATTAGAAAATCTAAAAATGACATATTCTCAAAACAAATAACTGGCGCATTGAGAAACCTCCCATGCCCAAAGCGATGCTGAACATTCTGTTATTGGTAAACCGAGGATGTTAGTCACTATGCCAACCACACAACTGTAGCTGTAAAATGTAAATCTTACCTTCAACGATGAAATAAAAAAATTACATTATACAGTCAATCTTTGGGTCTCCAGGAGGTAGAAAATAAGGCCACATCACTGAATAATGCAAATATACACAGCCGTACCTCATCCACAAGTCCAATACACTCGAACTAACAGGTACAAATATTTAGATGGGAGCTCTTGAATGTGTTTCTAATACCAATCACGCAATTATAACCAGTAGCTCTGGTTATTATATATGTGAGACCTCTTGATGCGCTTACAGAAATTGCCTTGAGAGAAGTTTATAAAGAAACAAACTGTGGGTGTAGGTCTATCACTAGGAAGGATAAGTTGCATATTGGTGCGGTTGTTTCCAACGACGACGCTCTTGCCACGTGGTTTGTTCATGCACGCAGGGGCTTCTACGATGCTTCCACGATACATTTGGCGAACTGAATGGGGCATCTTGTTTAAAATTTCAGATAAACAGGAGAAGATGCACATACGCAGATCAACGTTCCAGGGTCATCTAAAGCCTTCCCAATAACCAATGCTAGTGCTCCAGAGGCTCATCAGATTTAATGGGCGCGTAAAATTAATCTATCTGTAATATGGTGATGTCGTTTGGGACCCACACACTAAAACTGATATAGATAAGCTGGAAAAAGTACAAAAAAAGCACTCAGGTTTATTTTTAATGCCTACGGAAGACAAGTATCACTATCTGATCTCCGTTCAAGGTCTGGCCTTCCAACACTGGAGGAACGCCGTAAGCTACACCGTCTGAAGATGCTTTACACGATAGTGAACGGCCAAACTAAAATGAATTTTAAGGAATACTTAGAGTTTAACACGTGTAGAAGTACCCGCGGAAAGCACGAACTTACCCTTATTGTACCCCAGGCTAGAACTATCGCTTATCAATTTTCATTTTTTCCTAGAACGATAAGAGAATGGAACAGGCTTCCACAAGAGGCAACGAACAAACGTACTGTTGACTCCTTCTTATCGGCTATTTCTCAGTTGTGAGCGAAGTACGCAATTCCTTTCGTACCGAATTTTTATTCAACTCATGTCATTAGTTTCAGAGATATTGTTCTGCGCAGTAGCGTACAAGTATGATCTGTGAAGCACTGTGTGTGTGTGAGCTTGCTGTGTTCGAATTTTATTTGGACTTTTATGCTTGTACAGTATCCCTTTGTATTTTCTATGTACCACTCCTGCTTTGGCTGCTAAAAAGCAGCTGGCAGTATTTTCAAATAAATAAAATAAATAAATAAAAAATTGTGTTCATATAGGAGGAAAAAAATTACAACATACACAATGGAGTTAAACTCGCCGCCGAGAACTAAATTCATAATTTGAGTTCTCGAAGAACATATATCTTGCCAACGTTTTTAAGTGTATAGCCGTTTAATTGCAGGAAATGAAACAGGTCGAAAGAAAGAGATTGGCGGCAAGTTAAGCGTGATTCTGTGCAAGGCAACGTAATTGTAATCTCTTTTATAAACGGCGTAACTGAATACAAAAAATTACAACAATATAGGTGGGAAAACATTACTCCGTGGTAAAGAGAAATAGTCGAAATTGATTGAAAGGACGCCGGTGCAGACGGTGTTGACAGAGAAATTCAATCTTCGATCATTCCTGCGAGAATCGAGCATGGCTGCCGTACTTAAAACCCTATATTGAAGACAAGGCTTGGTCCGTGATCTTAAATTGCTCTCCAGTTTCTCGACGACCACCTGATATCAATTTTGTTACTATTGAAATTGTGAAGCAGTCAAATATGCACAGTCTTTATGCCTATGACGCATCCTTAAAGCGGCAAAAATAAGTTATTACATGGCGAATATATCTGAATTTCCGAACATGCTCTCGCAATTGAGATGACCATGTGGAATATTTTTAGGCAGGCATTTCGTCACCCCAAGCGAAGTGCAAGCAACACGTGGTCATTTTGAAGAGAACGCTTTGCTGAATTTTTTAACGACACCATGATAGCCTAATGTTTATTTTTTTTTCGAGTGTTTCAGCTGCTTGCAACATTTTCTTCTGTTTGTGACTGCCCTTTAGTATTGTCTGAGACAAAATTCCTTATGGTTGAATCAGACAGCGTGAATAAGCAGCAGTTGGAAACGCGTAAGGAGGTCAACAACAACTCCACAAAGAAGAGACCCTGTAATAAATCGTTAAGCCTAAGTTTGCGTGCAAATATGGCGTAAACATTATACTTCATGAACGTAGAATGAGGAAACGACAAAAGGGAAACTAGTACCAACGTGTAAAAATGCAAACCAAATCATTACAGTGTGTACCGCCAAAAAGGCACGTGTTAGTGACAGCGCGACCATCCCCATCCGTTTTTTTGTCGTATATCTTCATTGATGAAATTGTTTTCCCAAGAAGAGAAAGTGAAACACAACTCATAAACTTAGCGGGCAAACATAATGATATAAAACCAATCATATAAAGACTGAACCTGTCAGGAAACTCGGACACATACGCTCGCAATATTATTTCCTATGAAAGGTTTCCGGAAATCGCATTAGCTTTGTTGCATCAAGGTTGTAGCCCGGTGTTTTCACTTTGCTAAATCAAGGCTGAAGGGCACTCGCCAATGCGGTTGTTTAGGCACCCGAGAGCCCGAGATTCCTGTGCTACGTAAACCAATGGGAGCAACCACCGCAACAAATATTGTGCGTGTTGTGATGCGTTTTCAGTTCGCGCAAAATTAAAAAAAAAGAGCTGTGTATTTCAGTTTTATTCTGAAAGAACATAAGAGCGTTAACAAAAAAAACAAAAATAGAGGGCTACAGAATGTGTCACACGTGCTTCTCTTTCTTGCAAACCTTCAAAAATTTCCGGAGTGTTTTTCTTTACCCTCTCTCTTCCCCCATTTCTGTTACTCGCGCACATAAACGCACAACCACGTGACCACTTTTGGACCACCCTTCGCACGTTGTGAAAGCCAATCAACGACAACCCATTGCCGCCTCCTCCCCTTTCCTCCTCTTTCCACTACACCTCGAAAGTGGAGGCGAAGAGCACCTTGGAGGCTTTAAAAGACAGCGCAGCCCTCTGAGAGCCAGTTCAAGCACGCAGTGATTTCAGAGCCAGTTCAGCTGCACTGTTTGGGCTATAATTTCATCGTGCACGCTTCGACGCTCGGAATCGCAAGGCATCTCTTCGAAGCCACGACGGTGACAGCCAGCAGCTTCTGACCTGCCGAGACGAGCGACTGAAGCGCAGCGCAGCCACGTCGACGTTGAAGGACAATTCCAGTCATGGTGCAATCAGAGTCAAGGAGCAACGACGACAGAGTTGTCCTCGCAAGTGAGTACGAGCACCCGACCTCTGAAGCTGTGGCTCGTGGAGCATCGGTGAATAGCTCTTGCCATTCTTCGGAGAAAGAAACAGCTGTCGAAGATGGTGGCAAACCGCGCAGAAGGAGGCTTCGACGGCTTTTTTCGAAGCCTTCCGGCGCCTCCCACGATCACGTCCAGACGACCAACGATGACGTCGTCCTCGAGGGTGAAGGCCTTCAGACGACTGAAGCAGCATCGCCGAACCGTTTTGCTGAATGCCCGGGAAAGAAAACTGCTGCACACCATGACGACACCCAACGCGGAAGGAACCCTTCACCAATTACGTATGTTCTGCAAAGATTTACAGAGTGCCCCTTCTTGGACATGCGACGCATCTCCTTCTTGGAGCCTTTGCCCGCATCTTGCGTTTGCGCCATCTGCGGCGCTCTTCCTGACCGGACCAGGCAGCTTCCCTGCGGCCACGCCGTGTGCTGGGTGTGCTGGTATATCGCCTACGACAGCGCCGACAAACCGCACCAGGACAACAGTGCGCTAAGGATGTTCCGCAGTGGCTGCTGTCCCAAGGACGGGGTCCCGTTCTCCGATCCTGCTCTGGGTGATGCGACCTGCCCAACGAGTATCTCCACCAAATTGGTGTACTGCGTCTACGGAGTGCTTGGCTGCCGGTGCAAGGTCGAACTCCGAGATCTGGAGGCCCACTGCCTATACGAATGCCGCTTCAACCCAATGACCCGTACTCTCTGCTGGAAAGACATCCCAGGGTGCAAGACCGATCAATATTTTCTACTCCGTCCAGGATGGTTGACTGGTTGATCTCGCATAGGACGCATAAGAACGGCGACTACAGCGGCAAGTTCGATCGGCTACGGTCAGCGCCTTCGAAGCACCCTTAAAAGCTACTCGGCAGTCCGACAATAAAGAAAATGTTCTTTTGAATTTACTCGGCTTGAGTGATGATTGCACATGTGTTCAGGTCGCCGGCGACGGCTTGCACTTGAACATGACGTGACTTCCTATACGACATGGTACGAATTAAACCAGGTTATTAGAGACAATAAGCTAGTGTGGCTCCACGCATATTTGTTTATTTAGATTACAATATGTTAGTGAAGTGTAGAAATTGTTTGCAAGGGACAGCTTTAGTGTTTGGTTTGATATACGTCGAAATGCAGTCGATGCGACGGGCACAAAAGTGTCGATTTGGAAAACATCTTGGACTTGGAAAACATCTTTGGGCTGTGGGCAAGGCTATGCGCGAGTGCTTGCGATGGTCATTGTGATCATAACGATTGCTCCATGAGTGCTGGCCGGGGTGAGTGCGCGTACATTTACTAATGCGTACATTCTGCGATGCGGCTTCCTTTACCATTCCGGTGTGCCGCGGCTCTGAAACTCGAATGACGTGACTTGCAATACCATGCGAGCGGGATCTCTATAGATGGTACACCCGTGACAGCGTTCCAGGTGCGCTGGAAGTTCCCGTGGTTTCTATCCCAGTAAAACATTCGAACCACGTGTACTATACCAACTATTATGTAGGCGTTCGCAAATAGTACCTTTTGACAGACAGAGCTCAACACAGTGTGTGACGAAAATGGCACTCTTACTTTGCTATCTTCGTAAGGCGTTTCCACTAAAATTATTCAGCATAACAAAATGATGATTGCAGTGCATTTAAATGAAAGTTTATACAAGGTTACCATGAAGAGACATTCTGTGTAAAGAACTTAGCAATTTCATAGGACCTAATGAGTATGGGCGAGACAAAAGTTCATGAAGGAAGTTATTTTTCCCTTTTGAACACAGAACAAAGTTTAGTGCTTTTCTGGGTTACATGTGCACATATTATCTATGCGAAGTTGAATTGTGTTCTAGTGAATAATTGATGAGGCATTGACATTTATTGCTATACTTGATCAGGCATCACCGAAGGAGAGGCGAAACTATTCAAGCTGAAACTTTGCAATTTTCAATGACCAAGCACCAAGCCCTTCTCTATAATTTTATGAAGAGCAAATTGATATATGCTGATTTAGGTATCTACAAGAAGCTGCGAATTTAAATTTAACAAGTTTTTCTGCTCATCCGCTGCGTCAAATTGTCATTCTTTTTCATATGCATGCTAATTCACAACGAGTCTTGCATATTATGGTGGACCCATACGATGTCTTGTAATTAGTAGCACTTACTAGTTTTACTAAGCAGTGCTTGAGAGAATAGATTTTATTTAAATAATTATTGGCATAGGAGGGCGCCACTTTGATTCCGCTGCCAAGTAAAAAGTGTATATGCGCCACCCCTGCCGAGTCTCCCGAGGTTCACGGTGTGGACAGCCTGGTCACATAGAAAGACATTCAACAAGAGCAGAAACTACTATAGAGCCCAGTGGCCCAATTGACTGTAGCGCACCAAGCGGATGTAATTAACATCTGCCGGTTTCGGTTTTGGACGCGCGCGTGTTGAACGCTATAGCTAGCACGCGTAGCGCTGGCTGCGCTAATCGGCGCGGCAGCTTTTTTCTTTTTCTGCTGCTCAACCGCGCGAGTTCCATGTACGGAATTGTTTTGTTTGGTACAAAACATTGCGAACGATCTTTACAAGCCTTCATCGCATCTCTGACACGTGCAATTTCATAAAGCAGACGCAAGATGCCTTGTGAGTGAGGAAATGTTTATTTTGCTCGATATAAGTTCTCGTTCAGGGATTTTTGTGCTTGCATATGTCGTTGTGGTACAAAGTAAGCTGCAGTAGTTCTCGTACGAAGCTCCACGGACGGCATCAGCTGAAAAAATTGCAAGCAATCGTTCATTTGGCATTAAAACCTTGTATCAATACTGCATGTAGAGGCGAAGCGTGCGAAAGTGTTAAATGGGCAACATTATATACAAACCAAAGCAATTTGCTTTTCCATACACATGGTGTACGAAATACCCAACTAAACCCAATCATTACCATAAAATATGAAAACATCTGATTTGCAAGCATTGCCCATTCACTGTCATTATTCACTGCATTTTAAGAACACAAATGCACGAGAAACAGCGCGTGTCCAAAGCAACTTGTCCTCATCCAACGCTATACTAATCCCCATTCTCAGAGGTGGCCACAGCACAGGCTCTCATCCAGACCATGCTAGGCGCTGGCAGAATTCCTTTTGCTCACACTCAAAACAAATGCGTGGTTGGAAAGCCTCTTTTCAATCGTTTGATGAATTTTGATGTTCTTGGTTTTTGAACTCCTCGGCGTCATCTTTTGCGTGTTCTGCTGCCGCAGGAAACTGAGCGGCCAATTGGCAACGTAGGTGGTGCAGTGAAAGATTTAATAAATTTTACGGAATGAAATTAAAAAAGGAAACTGGCCACCGATAACAACAATACAATAAACTGAGGTTATTTTCTACCCTATGAGGCCACACGTATGGCACTCATTGACACAGATTTACCTTTGATGACCTTCCTGTATGCAATAAATGTGTCGATGCATTAACGGTCCATCGCTTTTCTTTTGGTTATGGGAAAGTAGTATCTCAATGAAAAAAATACTTTTCCCCAGCATAGAGAAAACACAGTGCCCTCCAACCGGAAATTTTTTCGGCATTGAACAGACATTTGACAGCAAGGTGGTTTAAACGTTTTAAAAGATGCTGGCACATTGCACGTTATCACAGCGTGGTATGCGTAGGGCATTCTCTTACCAGAGAAGGCTGCCGAAATAACAATAAAGTTAAGCACGTGCCTCCCAGCTCCTATGGATAAGTGCTCATTGGTGAGGTGCGAGTGCTACTACTATTCCCTCGTTTAGTACATCATTCCTTGGTAATAGAACTTTTGTGTTCATAGGATACACAACAAATCATTGTCATTATTTTATTACCTGTATATTTTTCGCACCTTGAAAGGAAATATTTTTAGGCCACTCAGAGCCAAGTTCTACCATTCACAAATGTGATGCGCGACCTCGCTGTTTCACACGTTCTACCATAGATAATTCAAATCCTTTTTTTAGTATTTGCTTGGCGCTCATTGGTCATATCTCGCCGTTGCGGCAATAAGATGCATAAATGAAGATCATCGAGCAAACCGTATTCAATAACGAAAGTATCCCCTCGGCTGTCCTTTAGTCCTGCCTCTTCTCCTCCTCCCCTGCTGACCGCTGTTTAGGTGTCAGAAGACTGCGCTAGGCTGTTACTGTTGAAAGCAGTAATTTCTTTCATTTCATCTTGTTTTATCTATATAACTATATAACCCATTCTTACAGGCTCAAAGCTATAAAATCCATACCGATCCTAAGTGTGAAGCATTGCCGTTCAATCCATTGTTCAGCAGGCCCGTACATTCCAAAAATCTAAAAAAAAAGTAATCCGAAGAAGGAAACACAAAAAACCTAGTTGACGGTGAGCATCACTCAAGATTCCTTCCCTGTCAGTGTCAATCTGTCTCATTATTCACGGTGTGTACGTTATTCCGGCAAAGTAGTAAGCACTGCAGTCAACGGGTCATCTGAGACCGAGACGGATTTCGAAGAACCAGTGGTGGCCCGCATTCACGCGACGGTCGAGTCAAAAGCGGCAGCGACGAGCCCATGGCACTGAACAGTTTACATAGAAAATGGTTAGGCCGAGCCTTTCTTGAAAGTATCAGCAGTGCCAAGGCCACCGCTCCAAGCAACAAAATGACAATGGTGCTAGACAGCAGCCGTTCTGAAAAGAAGGGGAGGGGGAGCCTTTTTTTGACAATTACAGCAGATCACCTGCCGTAAACGGGACAGAGTACAGCACGCTGCGACGGCGAAGAGCCGATCTTGTTTTTTTCTATAATGATTTATTGGCATCTCCTTTCAAATGGGGTATTGACGAATAGTCACCTATCCGCCCAGATTTATTCATATAAGCTACACATCTTTTTCTTTTCATCATAGCACATTTGTATACGCCTACTCAATCTTTTATTTTTCTGGTTAAAACTGCTCAGTCTACCTTGTACCGTTGCCTATGGTTGTGATAGATTCCGTCGAATCAATCTCTTTCCTGCTTTTTTTTCTACCAATACTTTAAATCTAAAGCTCTCTAGCTTATCTCGTCTGCAGGCCGGTTGACGCTTCCAAGAACTTCTGGAAGTTGTACGTTGCCTACCAGTCTCACTATTCTAAACGTAGCTGAGTTACAGCGCGTGGTGGGAGAACTCGAACTACGCGCAAGATGGCGGCCGTCATGCCTTCACCTTTTTTTTTATTGAAATGAAAATAAAAGAAAGAGACGTAGTCACCTTATAATGGTGACGGCTACTCCCTTTCTCATAGCAGAAAGAGCAATATAAAAAAAATGTGTTGGAAAATGAAAAAAAAGAAAGAAAAATCACTTCATAGGATGAGAAAGCCACATCACATTCCTATACGCCTATGAACGTCACAGAGTAAAAGTCAAATGCAAGTTGCACCACAATGAGCTCATAAACAGTCACAAACACACACAAACGGCCATGATGTAGACTTCGATGAGCATATAAACAGATGAGGACTTACAGTGTTGAAATAATTACGCACAACAACAAAAAATCTATAACACGTATTTTGCATAAAGGGCACCAAACACGCGACACAGGAAACTATGATCATACGCTGCAAGTTGTTACGTGCCCTCTATGGAGCGTTGTAACGCAAGAATTTTTTAAATTGTTTCATTAATAGCCGATATAAAAATATTTCACTGTCGTAAAACCGTGATTTCCTGAGGCGAACGTCACAGTCAACACAGACACTCTTTATGGCAAATCAGTTCTGCGGAATCCCGTAAGGTGTAAGAAGTATCCTGAAACGGGAAAATTTTTTTCATCCACCCTAATGTAGCATGAAGCTTCAAAGGAAAACCATGCGGGTTAATCAGAAAGGACGCTTCGCAGGTGAGGATAAATTTGTCCTGGTCCGGGATTCGAACCCGGAACAGACGCCTTTCCGGGCGGTCGTTTTCTCATCGGAGATAACCAGGAGGCTAGCAGATCGCCGCACAAGGCACAATTGTCAGCACAATTGACAGCTAGATGGGCAATCGAGAACTGAAAGCAATTTTACCGTTCGTAGACACTAATGCACTGGCACCCCCTTCCAAAAAACAAATAGTTGCACATATGAGACCAAGTGGTCACTGCAGCGCTTTTACTTAAAATGTTGCTTTAAAATATTACTTAAAAACAAGCGCATTTGACCGGATATATTTAATATTTCATAGCACGTAGATCTTCATGACTCGCACATTCTTGTATTTACTTTTTCTTGTGCTTGAAAATCTAGATGCTCTGTATAAGAGAGTAAACTGAAGAAGGCTTACTGGAAAGACACCTTCGTTAACATTTCTACGCAGTGAGGCTGATAGAGACTTGAGATATGTTTTGATGTGCGGCTGATAGGAGATAGAGGTTCTAGCGCTAACGTTAGCAGAAGTTCCTTGCTGCAAAACGCGGTGATAGACGATGCTCTGAGATAAAAGAATGAAAATTGCACAAGTCAGACTATGGCACCGGCCAACGGCAAACAGTGTTGTGCGAAGAAAAAAAACTTTGTCTATTTTTTCACATCTCATTTATTACCTAAGGGTGTTTGGTGAACATGCCCTTTTCTCTCGTTGCCAGGACACTAGTTCAACGCGTTGTGAAGACGAGGACAAAAAAGGAGACCTTTTTTTCCTCGTCTTTACTCCGCGCTCAGCTAATGCCATCCAAGATGAACTAAAGAATCCATTTCGCCACAGTTGTCGAAACTGCCAGTGTGCAAAAGCGAAAACGAGGGCGTAAATGATTTTCTCAAGAATCGGTCCACGCTGGAGGACATTTCACGGTTGTGCCAGGCGTTGGGTTGTGTGCACAACGCGAAAGGACAAAGAAAGAGAGAGAGATAGAGAGAGAGAGAGAAAGTTGCAGTGAGCAGAATGCGCGCCCAGCTTCCCAATCACAGGTAAAAAAATGACACAGTCGTTCTAGGGAGGGTTTAGGTGGGTTCGTAGAACTAATGTCGCTTTAATGAATCAGCACGGCTTCAGGGGAGTATGCTCCTTTGTTGGTCAGACACAATGAGAGTTTGAGCTCTAAGGGAATATTGAACCATTACCATGGTTTTGCTACACGAAAGGATAGATTGCACCCTGCTACGGCTGTTAACACTGACGTTGATGCCGCCACATCGTTTGCCCCTGAACCTTGCTTCCAACGCCGGCCAGAGGATTATAAGATTTACCCACACCATATCTGTTGCAATAAATGAGGCATCTTTTTTTCGTTAAAACGTGTGCTGCTGATTACGCATTAAAAAAAATGAAATTTCTTTGTAAATTACGGCTCTACGGCGAATAACAGATACGCTACGCCTTCTTAGGCTACTGTGAAAAAAAAATCAATTATTCAACACCTCATAACATCTTTGTCTTTGGAGAAGTATAAATGGCGAATTTCAAGGCCATCACATTTTAATGCACACTAATTTTTTTAACGGTATTTAATATAGAGCCTGATTCATGAAATTTATCATCGAATTTACACGGTAAATCCAGGCAATATCGAAAACAAGCGCTGCATGTATTTGCATGCGTATGCCATACAATATGCATATGAGATGCATATTGCGTGTTGCTTTTGTTCCACGCGCACGTGCGCCCCGACGAATAAGACGCACTGCTCCGGTGTCTCGAGTTGTCCGATCAACTTACCGGCGCTCGAGTTGTTTTTATAAATATACATTTTACATAACCTTCAGTATTCAATCCATCGTCAGGGTAACAATATGAAACTGAAACGCCCCTGAAGATTTTTGAAACTGAACGTGTCGGCCAATCGCGGCGCCTACTGATACGGCACGCTTTGCCTGGCAAGGACATGCGGCTGTGTGTCGGGTCGGGATTTGCTGCGGCGTGCTGTCATTCAAACTTGGTCCCACATTTGTTTACAGGGCGTTGACGTTTGACTCGAAGCTGGAAGCACTTAGTCTCCATGTTGCCTGAATATGGCCTTCAACATAACTTACGAATATCTCAAGTTACGTGCGATTGTTTGCATTTTGAAAAAGAAAGTCGCGTTTCATAAATTGTGACGCCCTAGACATGAAGAGCTGCCCGCAAAATATACACCAAAACCTAATCAAGAATTTTTGGTAATTAGTCTTTTGAGAGTAACCAAACCTGCTGAAATGTATTTACGTCTCGTCGTACACCTTGTATGTAATGACGACAAGCTCCTTACGGCCGCAACTTTTTTATAGAAAAATGCCACCTTGCTTAGCCACGCTCAAAACGCCTGAAGTTAGCAACGAATGCTTCGTGTTAGGACCGCGCTGCGTTACTAATTCCAGGCAGTGATGCACAGTGGAACACTATGAAATTTGCATCATTTTGCACTTGATGAGCAATAAAATATAGCGCAGGGAATAGCCGAAAGCCACGTTTCTTTGGTTGCGTCAAATATATGAAGCTGTCGTATCCATTGCAGCCAAAGTAATTTCTCTGTTGCTCTTCTGCTTTTGTTATAGCGCTTGAACCACTTACAGGAGCGGCAACGCTAACCACCTCCAAGTGCATTGCAGCTTTGAAGTTCATAGTTACGTGGGAGTTGCACCCAGTCATCGATTGCTGCGCGGATTAAAACAACGTCCCAGAAAAGCTTCACGGCGGCATGATATTTCTCTGCCACTCTTATTCATTGAAAGAATCTCTGGTATCAAGAATGCCAACATTCGCCTTCTGTTCGGCCATACACACATCCACTGATGCTTTGGATCTATATATTGACACGTGTACTTGTTTGTATTTATCGCGCGACACGTTTCAGCACCTAACAAATGTTGTGGTAACGCGCAGGACGCGTCTGCATGTATCGGAAGTTTCTGAAATGTTATCGATGCTTCCATCCGCTGTCTGTGACCAGGCCTGTGTAATCTGATCGCATGTGTGCTCGACGCGAATAATGTAGAACTTTGTAAAAGGCACGCGGGTCCTAGCGATTACTCTGGAACATTCGACGACGGATGTATAAAAGCGTACGCGCTTGACCCGCTGGTCAGATTTTTGACGATCGCCGACCGTGTTCGCCGGTATCGTTGTGCAATAAGTGTAGCCTGTTTTTGTGGGCACAGGTTCGCCGAGTAAAAGTTAATTTTGTCTTTCACAGTGTTGGTTCTGTGTTCTTAAGGTCACCACCGCATGACAATATAAAAGAAAAACCGCGAATAGATATTGTAATTCAAAATTATTTATGACGTTTATAATAAAAAAAACTGGAGTATTGCAAACTCGATCAGACATCATTCAACGAAACGGCGTTCCATGAAAAAGAAAATATAAGCATGTTTCCGTTGTGTTCCAACGTAGACATTTCCCGTGTGACCCCAAGGAGCGCAGTCATCTCGCAGTGACATATCGTCTCATTATGGCGAACATCTGTTTCCTCCTTTCTCTTTGACCCACACCTGCCGCGGTCACTTAGCGCCCGTGTCCCGTGCACAGGGGTCACGTTAAAGATACGCTGGAGGTCAGAATTAATCAGAAGACCCCACTACGCCGTACGTCCCAATGTAATCGTGGTTTTGGCCCGTAATTCGCCCGGACGCATTCATTATTTCTTTGTCCCAGGTGACTTCGTATATGCGAGAACATTTGTGGAGATCGAAGTGCTTAGCTCAAACAATACAAAATTTTCTTACGAATAACAAATAGCAATGGCGAAACATTCCGCAACGTCAATAAATGAGTAACATTTTGACAAAAGGACCACAACTACAATCCTCGAGGTGCCTCTGCCAAAACCACGATCAAAAAACGGTCCCATGTCATAGTAGGGGACACAATAACAATTTTAACTCGGGATTTTTTCACCTACCCATGGTGCACGGTACACGAGGGTCGATGTGGGTGTGAACCCGCGACATCCTGCATAACTGCTACAGACACCACAAGCCACTGAGCTATCATGGTCTGTAAGAAAGGGCCCCTTCTCGTCCACTGCCGAGGACACATTTTGTTGCCGAAATGAGGCTTCAGTCTCCCTTGTTCACAAATGTTTTATAGTACCAGACAAACACCTTCTGCTCTGTCTCTCTGCCTGAACAAGAAATAAGTTCAATTGAGATGACGAGCACTAATATAACAAGTAATGACACTGGAGCCAAGGCTTCGACCACGGGGCAAGTCTTCTTCAGGGCAGCTCCTGTTATCTTTAGCAGCGTCTTTATGTGCGCGTATCCCACTCACGCCCAACCTCCAAGGGGGAGAAAGTAGATAATAAGCCTGGACGTGTTGTATAGCAGCTAGCGTGAGAGCACAACAATAACGGAAGTAGGGAAGAGAATCCGCACCAGAATCCAAATCGGCAGGGTCAAAGGGAAATTTGGAGTTCTGACAGAAAGGGCGAACAATGGGAGTTCTGGTTGCTAAGGCTGCCACCAACCGTTACGAGCTGGTACATCCCGTGGCCACGGGGGCGGGGTTTCTGCGACTTTCACCAGCGTTTGCTTAGAGCCCGAACAAGATTGACCACCGGAGAGGGTACGACAGGGAAGACGAGATGATGTAAAAGAATAACATATGTATAATAGATCATTGAGGGTGAGCGATGTCCTCCAAGACAAAAAGTACAGAAACGTTCGGCGTGCGTGCTCATGCACGAACGGGCAGAGAAGACCTGGGCATGGCGTCTCGCAGGCGTTCTCATGCCCTACATGACGAGGCCAACCTCTTCCTTGCTTCGTGTTAGAGGGCCTTGTCTGCTACAGAAGAATAAGGAGTACAAGTATGTGGATCCCGCGCATTGTGGCAATCCATGTAAAAATCAATTCCTACTGGGCTTGGGAATCTTTCTGTGTTGTTTAGTTTGAGTGGCGATAAACAGCGGTAATGCGACTGAGAATCACTAATACCTTCAGCGTTTACTGCAATACTAGAGCTGTGAGTTGGTGGCAAATGTTGTTTTGCGGGCATCACTGCTGTTTGTCTGCATAGTGCAATGAACATACAACGAGACGTACGTGTTTGCTTAAGGCGTGGTTCTGAATCATTGTTTATAACCTATGACATGGTTGAGCACTGTCATTGCTTCACATGGCACATCGCACGGCAACAGAATTGGCGGAAGAATGGCGAGTTTCTGCGTGCCAAAACCAAAATCGGATTATTAGGCACGCCGTGGAGGCGGACTACGGATTAATTTTCGTACCGAGCTGTTTTTTAACGTGCACTTAAACGTAAGTACCCGACCGCTATTGTATGTCGCTGCAGTCGAAATCGGCTGCCACGGTGGGGGTTGAACGCGCGACGTCGAGCAAGGCTATAGCCGCATAGGACGAAAATCTTGATTTGACGTGTGACCGCTTGCTTAGTGTTGCATAGAACCTGCGGCTATTTATTGTGATTTTGTATCTACAAACCGTCCGTCAGTTGTCCAGTTGACAAATTTGCATGGATTTTTTGTTAGTAATTGCAGAAACGTATAATTCCTTCAGTTCTTCTGCAACTCTTGTCATGTGTGTGTCCAGAGTAGCGTTTCCTCCCGTTTATTTCCTTAAGGTAGCGTCTTCCTCCTCCTAACCATCCGCCCCATAGGGTAACTGCGAGTGAAGAGTGCTGAGGCTGTTGTGCACTGATCTCGCGATTACGCCTCTTCTAACGATTTTCTGCCTCGTCACCTTGCCCCATCTATACCACTCTATTCACCACTCCTTGAGGCTTGTACGTTATTAGAACGGTAAGCGCTGCGGGGGGTCACGGATAATTAAAGCTGTCAAAACGCTAATGAGACGACACCCACAGATCTCCAAAAAGCGTTGTGCACGTGGCACGCGATAGAAATGTCCAAACGAGTTTCCCGCGTCGCCTCACCTCTCTTCCACGTTATTTTCTTATACACCGTTTTTTCGTAGGCGCCGCCCTATTGTGAACGCAGTGGCGCCGCCTGTGAGCAGCGCCATACTGGCTTGGGTGAAAGCGGTCTTTTGCACGGCAGGTATACGCTCGGCGGTAGGTTCTGGCGTTTGTTTTCGCACTCGTGTGGTCTGTTTAGTATGACGTGCGTCTTATACGTGATAAACAGTTCTGTGACACGTGCTGAAGTGGTTTAAGGCGTCATGGCCGGAATTTCTGCCGGCGTTGAGGTGGACGGAACACGCAGTGCGATGTGCGCGCGCATATTCGAGTCTACAATAAGCCTCGGAGATGAATTGTGTATTTCTGAATGTTCCAGTCACTAATGTGACCTTATTGCAGTATTACCCTCTATTTCTAAGCTGCGGTTTAGGAGCCATGAAACATATGGGATGATCGTAACAGCGTGGGTACCCTTCTGCTACGATAGGGTCTGTGCTGCTATACTTTGACAAGCGTTCAAACTGTTCGCTGCAGGTTACATTGCGTGACTACTTGGTTCGATGGATGAGGTTTCCGCCCATGAATAAAATAGTTTTGGATAGGAATAGCAGCACGCCTTACAGTCTGAATTAAGCTTGTCCAGAAAAGCGACCGTTTACGAACTGCGGGAGCGTCCTAAGCAGTAGTAGGGGCTGGATTACAGATATCTTTGTTCTAAATAGCGCATGGTCCAAGCACACGGCATCAGCGGTTATATATTTATAAACGTTGTGAGGCGTTATCCAGTTTTTATGCGAAGCATATTACGAGGGCTCAACCCAGCTCCTCAGGCGCGGCGGTGACCATGAAATCACGTGACACCGTGACGTCACGACAGAGGAGAACCGGCGCTCCAACTCCCGCCGTCGCTCGCGGCGTCGCGCCCCGCATCGGACGCGGTGCGCGTCGAGCAACGCAGCGTTCGGCGCGACAACGAAATGTGCGCCTGAGCAAGCGCCGCACGCCTGAGCCGACGCCGACGACACCGGCTTTTCTGCGACACGAGCTCCTTAACGCTGTCGCGTTAAAATAAAGGCTAGTATGCTTCGCATCCTGGGCTTAACCTTAGCTAAGCCACAGCCATGTTTTTTATGCGAAGCATATTACGAGGGCTCAACCCAGCTCCTCAGGCGCGGCGGTGACCATGAAATCACGTGACACCGTGACGTCACGACAGAGCAGAAGTGGCTTTGGCTCAACTCTTGCAAGACGGGCTGGGTGGGAATCGAACCAGGGTCTCCGGAGTGTGGGACGGAGACGCTACCACTGAGCCACGAGTACAACGCTTCAAAGCGGTACAAAAGCGCCTCTAGTGAATGCGGTGTTGCCTTAGAAACGCGCTGTTTCTAAGGCGTGCGTCTCTTGCTCAGGCGCACATTTCGTTGCCGCGCCGAACGCTGCTTTGCTCGACGCTCACCGCGTCCAATGCGGGGCGCGTAGTCGCTGCCCTGTAGCCCATTGTCTTACACCCCTTGGCGGGTCGACGGGAACGCTGTCGCGTTCCACTCTTGAAGGCGAAGAAGTAATGCATGAGTTGTTTCTTCGTCTAGCCGAACCAAATATAGCCAAGCAACAGCAGTTCACCAGGCTAAACAGTGGTTCAACAACTAAAATAAAGGCTACTATGCTTCGCATCCTGGGCTTAACCTTACCTAAGCCACAGCCATTTTTTTTTCCTTTTTAGAGAAAAAGGATGATAACCGAATTCTTTTTTTCGGTTGTGTTCATTCAGTTCTCAACGACGCACTCACACGTATTACGGAAATTTTGCGCTCAAAAATAGCCATCGCATTCTTTTTATGCGAACCCTCTCATATATTATGGCTGTATACAGGCCAAAAAGGCAATGGCGAAGCACACAGCTTATATATATATATATATATATATATATATATACAGCCGTATATATATATACATACACGCACATATACATATAGATACATATACATACACATACACGCACCGTGACTGATAATGCGCGTACACCGCGGCTGTTTATGCGCGTCACATTTTTGCGCCCCCAACACGTATTTCCGCCAACTGTAGTTACCGATACATCGAAAGGCTTCCCTGACGACCTTTATAGACCATTTTTTCGTAGGTGCCGCCATATTGTGAGCGCAGTGGCGCCGCCTATGGGCAGCGCCATACTGGCTTGGGTGAAAGCGGTCTTTTGCATGGCAGGTATACGCTCGGCGGCAGGTTCTGGCGTTTCTTTTCGGCGTCGTGCGGCCTGTTTAGTATGACGTGCGTCTTCTACATGGTAAACGGTTCTGTGAGACGTGCTGAAGTGGTTTAAGGCGTCATGGCTGGAATTTCTGCCGGCGTTGAGGTGGACGGAACACGCAGTGCGATGTGCGCGCGCATATTCGAGTCTACAATCAGCCTCGGAGATGAATTGTGTATTTCTGAATGTTCCAGTCACTAATGTGACCTTATTGCAGTATTGCCCTCTATTTCTAAGCTGCGGTTTAGGAGCCACGAAACATACGCGACGATCGTAACAGCTTGAGTGTGGGTACCGTTCTGCTACTATAGGAGCTGTGATGTTATACTTCGAGAAGCGTTCAAACTGTTCGCTGCAGGTTACATTGCGTGACTACTTGGTTCGATGGATGAGGTTTCCGCCCCTGAATAAAATAGTTTTGGCAAGTGATAGCAGCATACCTTACAGTCTAAATTACGCTTGTCCAGCAAAGGGACTGTTTACGAACTGATCGAGCGTCCTAAGCAGTGCTGGATTACATATATCTTTGTTCTATATACCGCATGGACCAAGCATAGCGCATTAGCGGTTATATATTTATAAACGTTGTGCGGCATGACTATGCGAGGCCCTATTGCGGCGTTAGCCCGTTTTCTCTTGCTTTTTCTAGAAAGAGGGTGATAACCGAATTTCTTTTTCGGATGCGTTCGTTCCGTTCTCTACGACGCACTCACACGCATTACGGAAACTTTGTCCTCAAAAATAGGCATCGCATTCTTTTTATGCGATCCCTGATATATTATGGCTGTATGCAGGCCAAAAAGGGAATGCCGAAGCGCACAGCTTACATATGTACCGTGCTGGATTAACAGCCGCAGTAATCGCTGTGTTGAGCAGCGCCATCGGCCTCATGCAGGAAGGCTAGCGTACACATACGGTAATTTCAAGCCTACTAGACTTGAAATGCGCGAGAACGATGCCGGTGCATCACAAATACTTGATTGCGCCTGCCGCTTAGATGTTTCGTGGTTGCCTTAGGT
This sequence comes from Dermacentor albipictus, assembly GCF_038994185.2. Taxonomy (NCBI): domain Eukaryota; kingdom Metazoa; phylum Arthropoda; class Arachnida; order Ixodida; family Ixodidae; genus Dermacentor; species Dermacentor albipictus. The sequence goes on from NC_091826.1 coordinate 81,917,283, forward strand.
TGGCCGCGCACGAGCATGCGCTCTTATGCTTTATGTTTTACTCCCCACGCCAAGCGATCAGATAATCACCAGATTTACTATTTGATGCTGCTAATACAGAGACACCGGTTTTCTTTGTTGAATTAAAACCGATATAAGCAAAATAGTTCACAACACATACACACACCGCGACTGATAATGTGCGTACACCGCGGCTGATAAAACGCGTCACATTTTTGCGCCCCCAAGAGATATTTCCGCCAACTGTAGTTACCGATACATCGAAAGGCTTCCCTGACGACCTTATATGAACTGACATGGTGTAAAGTTCACAAAGTACGATCTAAAACATCTCTAAATCGTTCCGCAGCACGCGACAGCAATACTTACAAGCTGCGCCGCGTCGGATCGCCCAAAGGCTCTCCGTGTGCCCTATCCTCCTCGCCCGATGAAAAGGTCTATATATGCACGCTCTGAACAGCCCTTTCCCCACCCGCAGCTGCGTGCGAGAATGCAGGAGCATGCAGTAGAAAAGTTGGAGGAAGAGGGAAAAAAATCTTCGCGTTAAAACCACACCGTGGAGAAGATGGGGAGAACGTAGGAAAAAAGACAGTCGTATTTGCACTGGCGCACAATCCCGTCGCAGAAACCCGACGGACAAGCGTGACGAATAGGCACGTCGCCTCACAGTCACTTGGAATCCGTTTCCTTCATCGCCACACACAGTGAACCGTGACATGGTGTTTCTTTTTTTTTTACCAGGAATACGTAGCTTGCGCCCATCCAGTGTGCTTGGTTTGCAGGGAAAGTAGGAACTATTCAGAAAATCTCTCTTGAATTCTGTAGATTGGCAGTGAGAAACGGCCACAAAAGGGGCAATGCTGACGAACTTCAAGTGCCTTGCACGTTTGAATTCCACTGTTAACTCGGCATTGTGAGCCAGCCGTCAATTTCTGCGTAAATGAGAGCCACATTGTAAGGGACAGCAACCTGGGCAAGGAAACTGAATTCCAGCAATCGGCGTTCCGTGAAAAGTACAGCTGAGAACTGGTTGGAAAGAGAATGCATCCACGTATCTCCACGAAATAAGGAGAAAGGGAAGGAACATGCCATATGCCAAGAATTTAAGGAATTTTTGTTAAAGAATAAATAAAGGAAGGGTAAACTGGGTATGATGGTAAAGGAGAAGACTAGGCTTGTGACAAAATACAAAGAAATATACATTTAAACAAAAGAAAAGATTCAGTGTCGCGGTTTGCAGCAGCCTTGGTCCAAGCAGTTGTAGAATAGAAGAAATATGTCAGGTAAAAGTAAAAACGACATATTAACAGTACCAAAAACAGGCGCTATGAGCCGATACCACTATACGTAGCAATACTGAAATTTCTGTTATTAGTAAACCGGGGAACTCATTCGCTATGTCAACCACACAACTGTAGCTGTAGAATGCAAATTTTACATTCAGCAATGAAGTAAAAATATTCACATTATACATTCAAACTTTACGTCTCACGGAGGTAGAAAATATGGCCACATAACTGAATAAAGCAAATATATACAGCCGTATCTCATCCAAAAGTACAATACACTGGAACAAGCAGGTGCAAACATTTAGATGGGAGCTCTTGAGTGTGTTTGTAATAATAACCACACAATTATAACCAGTAGGCCTGGTTAATATATCTCTGAGACCTCTTGATGCTATTACAGAAATTGCCTTGAGAGAAGTTGATAAAAAAAAAACAGTGGCTTCATCCTGGTGCGGTCGTTTGCAGCGACGATGCTCTGGCCACGTGGTTTTTTCATGCACCCAGGGTCTTCTACAATGCGTCCACGATACATTTGGCAAACTGAACAAGGCATCTTGTTTAAAATGTCAGACAAACAGGAGAAACATTATCTAAGATTCCCATACGGAGATCAAAGTTCCAGGGTAAGCTAGAGCCTTTGCAGTAACTTACTGATCCAACTGTTCCCAACTGTCATCAGATTTACTAGGCGTGTATAATATACCTATCTGTATTGAGTAGAACATAGCCAGTGCACTAAAACTCACCGCCGACAAATAAATTTGTAATTAGAGTTCTCAAGCGAAATATATCTCGCCAACCTTTTCAAGCGTAGGTAATAATTGCATTAAAGAAATGCTTGATGAAAGTTTTTGAAATAAACATATTGACTGGAATTAGGCGTGATTCTGTGCAAGACCACGTATATGTGATCTCTGTTAAAAACGGCCTTATTGAATGCGAAAAAGAATACAATAGAGGGGGAAACATTATTTCGTAAAAAAAAAGAAATAACTGAAAGTGATTGAAAAGTCACCGCAGCAGCTGGGAGATATAAATTCCTGCGATGATCGAAGATGTCATGCGTACTTAAAAACTTTCATTGAAGCGAAGGCTTAGTCTGTGATATTAAATTGCTTTGCAGTTTCGCGATAAACACCCGAATTCAATTTTGTTACTATTGAAATTGTGAAGCACCCAAATCTGCCCTCTTTATGCCTTTGACGCATCATTGTGCCGGCAGAAGGCCAGGTATTACAAGGTGAACACATTTTAATTTACAATCCTCGTCAATCGATTGGGATGATCGTATGGAATACTTTTCTAAGCATACATTTCCTCTGCCCAAGCGAAGTGCAAGAACATGTGGTCATTGTGAACCAAGCCTTTCTTGATCTTTTTTAGCGACGCCATTATAGCGTAATGTATACTTCCATATATATTTTTTTCATATGTGTCAGCTCCTTGCAACATTTTTATCTGGTTAATTTTTATTGCTGATTTGGTATTGTCTTAGTGAAATAGAATATGGTGCAATCAGACAGAATGATTGAGCAGCAGTTGCAAACGCAGGGAGGTTAACAACACCTCCACAAAAAAGAGACCCTGTAATAAAGCGTTAGACATACGTTTGCGGACTAATTATGCCGTTAAAATTATACTTCATGAACGTAGAAGGAGTAGAGGACAGCAGGGACACTCCTACCAACTTGTGCAAATGCAGACCAAGTCATTGCAGCTTCTACCGGCAAAAAAGGCACGTGTTAGTGACACGCCACCATTCGCCCCTGTTTTGTCATATATTTACATTGATGAAATTGTTTTCCCAAGGAGAGAAAGTGAAATACAATTTGCGAACTTACTGCGCAAACATCATTACCTAAAGCAAATGACTTAAAGACTGAACGAGTCAGGAAACTCACGCACACACGTACGCCATTTTATTTCCTGTAAAAGGTTTCCGGAAACAGCATGAGCTTTGTGGTTTCAGGGTTGTAGCCCGGTGTTTCCATTTTTGCTAAATCAAGACTGAAGCGAACGCCATAAGACGACTATTTAGCCATCCGAGATTATGGCGCTGTGTAGGCCTCCGCTAGCTCACGACCCACCGCAGCAAATATCGCGCGAGTTGTGATGCCTTTTCCGTTCGGGCAAAATAAGAAAAGAACTGCATTAATTTTTTTTTATTCAGAGAAGACATAAGAGCGTTAAGAAAAAAAAAACAATAGATAGAGGGGTATACGGAATGTGTCACACGTGCTTTTCTTTCTTGCACACATTCACGGATTTCCCGAGTGTTTCTTTTCACCCTCTCCCCTCTCGCTTTCTCCATTTCGGGTACTCGCGCACGTAAACGCACAACCACGTGACCACTTACGGACCACCCTTCGCACGTCGTGAAAGCCAATCAACGACTATCCATAGCCGCCTCCTTCCCTTTCCTTCTCCTTCCCACTACTCCTCAGAAAGTGGAGGCACAGAGCACCTTGGAGGCTTTAAAAGACAGCGCCACCCTCTCGAGAGGCAGTTCAAGCACGCAGTGATTTCAGAGCCAGTTCAGCTGCACTGTTTGGGGTATAATTTCATCGTGCACGCTTCGACGCTCGGAATCGCAACGCATCTCTTCGAAGCCACGACGGTGACAGCCAGCAGCTTCTGACCTGCCGAGACGAGCGACTGAAGCCCATCGCAGCCACGTCGACGTTGAAGCACAATTCCAGTCATGGTGCGATCAGAGTCAAGGAGCAACGACGACAGAGTTGTCCTCGCAAGTGAGTACGAGCGCCCGACATCTGAAGCTGTGGCTCGTGGAGCATCGGTGAATAGCTCTTCCCATTCTTCGGAGAAAAAAACAGCTGTCGAAGATGGTGGCAAACCGCGCAGAAGGAGGCTTCGACGGCTTTTTTCGAAGCCTTCCGGCGCCTCCCACGATCACGTCCAGACGACCAACGATGACGTCGTCCTCGAGGGTGAAGGCCTTCAGACGACTGAAGCAGCATTGCCGAACCATTTTGCTGAATGCCCGGGAAAGAAAACTGCTGCACACCATGACGACACCCAACGCGGAAGGAACCCTTCACCGATTACGTATGTTCTGCAAGGATTTACAGAGTGCCCCTTCTTGGACATGCGACGCATCTCCTTCTTGGAGCCTTTGCCCGCATCTTGCGTTTGCGCCATGTGCGGCGCTCTTCCTGACAGGACCAGGCAGCTTCCCTGCGGCCACGCCGTGTGCTGGGTGTGCTGGTATATCGCCTACGACAGCACCGACAAACCGCACCAGGACAACAGTGCGCTAAGGATGTTCCGCAGTGGCCTCTGTCCCAAGGATGGGGTCCCGTTCTCCGATCCTGCTCTGGGTGATGCGGCCTGCCCAACGAGTATCTCCACCAAATTGGTGTACTGCGTCTACGGAGTGCTTGGCTGCCGGTGCAAGGTCGAACTCCGAGATCTGGAGGCCCACTGCCTATACGAATGCCGCTTCAACCCAATGACCCGTACTCTCTTCTGGAAAGACATCCCAGGGTGCAAGACCGATCAATATTTTCTACTCCGTCCAGGATGGTTGACTGGTTGATCTCGCATAGGACGCATAAGAACGGCGACTACAGCGGCAGTTCGTTCGGCTACGGTCAGCGCCTTCGAAGCACCCTTAAAAGCTACTCGGCAGTCCGACAATTAAGAAAATGTTCTTTTGAATTTACTCGGCTTGAGTGATGATTGCACATGTGTTCAGGTCGCCGGCGACGGCTTGCACTTGAACATGACGTGACTTCCTATACGACATGGTACGAATTAAACCAGGTTATTAGAGACAATAAGCTAGTGTGGCTACACGCATATTTGTTTATTTAGATTACAATATGTTAGTGAAGTGTAGAAATTGTTTGCAAGGGACAGCTTTAGTGTTTGGTTTGATATACGTCGAAATGCAGTCGATGCGACGGGCACAAAAGTGTCGATTTGATGCGCATCCGCCTCCGAGGGGTCGTCTGCACTTTTGACACGGTCCCACACCGGTGTCACGCGCTTCACAGTTAATTGCGGACGCACTGTGCTTTCTGCGCTCATTGGACGGAAGTTAATTATATTTCATTAGAAAGCTAGCCCCGACTTTGTGCGCTTTCTATTGAATGCTAGTATTATCGCCTAGCCGGAAGCATTACCTGACACAGCTCAACAGAATTTGTGACAAAAACGGCGTTCTTGCTTTGCAATTTTCGTACTGCGTTTCCAGTAAAAGTATTCAGCATAACAAAATGAAGATTGCAGTGCATTTAAATGAAAGTTTATACAAGGTTACCATGAAGAGACATTCTGTGTAGAGAAATTACAAATTTAATAGGACCTAATGAGTATGGGCGAGACAAAAGTTCATGAATGAAATTATTTTTCCCTTTTGAACGCAGAACAACAAAACTTAGTGCTTTTCTAGGTTACATGTGCACATATTATCTATGCGAAATTGAATTGTGTTCTAGTGAATAATTGATGAGGCATTGACATTTATTGCTATACTTGATCAGGCATCACCGAAGGAGAGGCGAAACTATTCAAGCTGAAACTTTGCAATTTTCAATGACCAAGCAGCAAGCCCTTCTCTATAATTTTATGAAGACCAAATTGATATATGCTGATTTAGGTATCTACAAGAAGCTGCGAATTTAAATTTAACAAGTTTTTCTGCTCATCCGCTCCGTCAAATTGTCATTCTTTTTCATATGCATGCTAATTCACAACGAGTCTTGCACATTATAGTGGACCCATACGATGTCTTGTAATTACTAGCATTTACTAGTTTTACTAAGCAGTGCTTGAGAGAATAGATTTTATTTAAATAATTAATGGCATAGGAGGTTTTTGCTGGTGGCGCCATCTGGACAAAAAGATATCAAGCCATTTCACGTCAGTTTCAACATTTTTGAAATGTAACGCCACTAAACATTTCGAAACCGGCAAAACGCGGATGGATTCATTCCTCAGATTCGAGTGTTTGGCTTAGTCTCGTCGCTACGCCAGCCCTACGCTGCTTCAAGCACACGTGCCTGCAACCAGGCCTTCAACGTGGTCCTAAGGCAGCTCACTCAATTGTGGCTGTTGGGAAAAAAAGAAAGAAAGAAGGAAATATATAAAAAAACGGGCAGTGCACTGTATGGCGCATCATGGCCACATTCCTGCTAGTCAGCAAGTTGGGCTATTGTGCCCCGGATTACTGCAGATAAAGATTCCAGAAATGTCATGGGTGCCTATTTTTGTTCATAATTGACTCCAGTCATCCTAGTTCCCAGGCTCATACGACGATATCTGGAAACTTATTTTCCCCACGGGCTGACGTGCTATGGCTTTGGTAGAGTACTGTACTTGCCTTATTCTACGCGACGCCTGTGGAGCGATATGATTAACAACAAACAATGAGCGAGCCTTTATTTCCCCAACTGCAGGGAAAAGTGCTCATGGCTGCGTGACCTGTACCATTCCGAGCCGGGCGCATCAAACCGAATGCACGTCCTCTGACGCCCAGGAAAGTTTTTAAACACTTGATTTCCAGTAGGTGGTCTTCTCCTAGAAAGATATAGCGTATTTACCCGCGTAAAAATCGCCCTTGCATAATGCTGGAACACCCACATTGCCCACTTTCTTTTTCGGGACGTAATCGTATCCTTGAAAATTACTGTAGTGATTGCAATCTGCGTGTTGCGGTACATGGCAGCCGATGCGGCAGAGTTTCGTGCCATTTTTTTTGCTAAGCCGTTCTGCAATTACAGGCGCAACTGCGCACATATTATTACGATATCACCGAGCGATGCTCAAGAGCCGCCGCGAGAGCCACGATGAAGTTGGTCGATGCCCTTGGCGTGAGCGAGCGTCAACCTGGCTGCCTGGCTACAGTGTAAATAGCGCGTGCATAGCCTCTATCTTCTGTGTCTTTCAACATGTAACAATATGATCTAAAGTCTCCGAATCCAGCACACAAAAAAGACAGAAATACCATGGACAGCGTGAAAAAGGCGAACAACACGTGCACAATTGAGGCAATTTAGACTGATGACTTTTAGAAAGAAGTAAATTTGGAAGTAATCTATTATTGCAGCTTCTGCTTCTATAGAGCGTGTGATATTATTCCAAAGGCCCATGTGAGGATATGTCATTGGGCGCCTGCATGCGTCATGGGGAGGTAGAGAAACTGTCCTTCGGGAAACCGACGGAAAACGGCTGTCGGCGAAACTTGAAAAAACATCTTTGGGCTGTGGGCAAGGCTATGCGCGAGTGCTTGCGATGGTCATTGTGATCATAACGCTTGCGCAATGAGTGCTAGCCGGGGTGAGTGCGCGTACATTTACTAATGCGTACATTCTGCGCTACCGCTTCCTTTACCATTCCGCTGTACCGGGGCTCTGAAACTCGAATGACGCGACCTCCAATACCATGCGAGCGGGCTCTCAATAGATGGTACACCCGTGACAGCGTGCCAGGTGCGCTGGAAGTCCGCGTGATTTCTATCCCAGTAAAATATTCGAACCACGTGTACTATACCAACTATTATGTAGGCCTTCGCGAATAGTACCTTTTCAGACCAATCGAAAACTGGCAATGACAAATCGAATCCAATAATGATCATTCCATTCGACAACCGAATCGAAAAGCCCATAATTAGATACGTTATACAGATTTCGCACACCCCTACTAGTATTCTAGTAAAATTTATACCCCTACTGGGATTTACAGCTTCTGTCCCGCGATAGATTTCTACGACTGCAATATATTTGGGTAAAAAGCCAAATAAGTGGACATCAGCAATTTACAGACGGCAGACGTTGAAACAAACCCATATAATAAACATTTCTTTTTGTGCGCACGTGCGCATATTCATCATGTCATTGAGTGACACTTATCAGTTAAATCATAATGTCTTCTTTTGCTCCTGTTTTTAGCTGCAGCGAATGCAGTGACACGCAAGCAGTATTATTTGAAAATTATGGGATTTTACGTGTGAAAGCCACTCTCTGGTAATGAGGCACGCCGTAGTGCAGGACTCCGGAAATTCCGACCACCTGGGGTTCTTTAACGTGCACCTAAATCTATGTACACGGGTGCTTTTGCATTTCGGCCCCAACGAAATGCGGCCGCCGTGCCCGGGATTCGATCCCGCGACCTCGTGCTCCGCATCCCAACACCAGTATTATTTGGATTGCATTCGTTCCTTCGCGTGTTCGCTTGTCGAGTTCTTCATGAATTTGAGAACTTTCTTAAGCGGCGGGTGCAGATGAGACGGGGATGATTTCTTTGTGATATCATAACTGAGGAACGCATAGTTGGGGTAAGTGGTACACGAGGAGGTGCAAAGAGCGCAACTGCAATTGTTTGCGTGTTCATCTGTGCTAAATGACATGAATAGTATCCTTCTAGAGTTTATCTTAAAGCCGTTCGCAAGCCATCAGTGAACCAGAAGGCTAAAGCACATGGACGAAGGAATAGGAAATAATCCAGCACCATTGCTGGCTTGAGGTAATCAGGCACGACGAGGCAATCCCGGTTTTATCACGTGACTTCCTGTCCAGGAGTGCTGCCGCTTTGTGCCTGGGCCGTACACACTGAAATGTAAGCTAATTATGACACCTCTATTTCGGCGCCAGAGGATACCGATGGCAAGCATTGCAAGTGCTTTGGCCGCATGCTTCGAGACGCCGACGACTGCCAAATACCATTCTGCCTGCACACGACGTCTTTCGAAAGGCAGAGAAGGCAACGTCGTGTGCCACGCGAGAAGGGAAGCAGGTCGTAGACAGAGAGTGAGGAGGCTATCCAGCTGCGCCCGCTCACCTCGACCTTTATGTGAATTGAGTCTGCTCACCTTCCTTCCTTCCTACTTCTGATGCATTTTTGATCATGTGGAATTGTTAGTTTGGGGCAAGGAGACATGCTTCAGCGCCGTTGACAGGACTGTATGCCGCACAACGTGAACATTTGAACTGTTCCATGGTCAGGCAGAGCAACGAACAGTCCGCATTAATGGAGGTAGACACTCACACATATACTAGCCCACGTCAACACTGCGTAGCTTTGGCTATTGCAGGAGTCGGTACTGTTGCATCAGGACACGACCGATGGCCTAGGAACATTTGTTCGCCAACCAAATAAACGTTCATGATCATGCATTTTACATACAGTTTAGAAAGAAAAGAGAAAAAGAAAAGCCATGGTCCTCAGATTCACTACATCTGTTTCGGGAGGCCCAATTGTTCTTCAGATGACTACACGCAAAGCCTTTCCGTCGCGCATGTACATAAAAAGAACCCTTTATGGCTCACTGCAAGGCGATCAAAAGAGTCGAAGTAATGAAAATGACCTTGCTGGGGCGCTTCTGAACGCAGGAGAATAGGCATTAGGTCACGCGGCACATGTGGTCGAAACAAAGCTGGTTTCAGCGGGGCACACGACTCTAATTTCTGTGCACGTGCATGTAGTCCGGGATAGCTTACAAAAGAACTGCGACTTCTTCGAACCTAACCGTACTGGTGACAACCTTTCTCCGGGAAGTCACTCGACTAACCAACTCTTTTTTTACTTTGGCACTCTGTCGTAAATTTTTCGTTGTTCAAATATACTCAACTATCTCTGCCCAGTATCTCAACTATACTCTGCCCCTTCTGTTTTATCGCCGCTCCTTCTTCGCTGCTGTCCGCTGTTCAGGTGTCAGCAGACTGCGCTAGACATTTACTGTAATCAATAGCAATTTCCTTCCCTTTAAATTTATGTGTTTATAGGCATAAAGCTACAGTTATTTCAAGCATAGAACCTCCTTTTGGCGGGCGCGTAGTTTGCAGAACGCTAAACGAAAGGGAAATTATGCAGATCCCACACACTGTGCGTATCGGTGTATGGGAAGCTATCTGGATTGGGGCCCATTAAAACTATTCGAATATGTTTATTCCAATCACCTGACGTCGAATCTGCATAACCACCGACGCAAGCATCGGGTGGTCACCCGAAGGCTTGTTTTAACAGACCAATCAAACGCTCTCCTCGTCCATAGGAGGTCACTTTTGTTTGCTTGGAAAACGAATAAGATTACCCACACTGAGCGGCTTGGCTAATCTAATTGGCTCACAAGAGACGAGGAGCACGCTCATGTGGAGAGCGATTGGATGGGGCCGAGCCACTGCACTGAAACACTATAACCAGATGAAGAGAGTGGTGCCAGCGTCTATGATTGGTCCGCTTAATTCCCTTAGGTTACGGTGGCTCGTCGACAATCGCGGCGGCATGCAACGGAAACTCAGAAATGAAGCTAAAACGGGTTCTCCGCAAACAAGAGGTGCCAGAACGAAGTCGTAAACGTGCCGTAAGTGTTCGAAAACGTTGCACGGCTACGCAAAAAAGTTTTATTACACGCAAATAAACCTATGCTCTACCGCAGGTGCGAGTAGCCAGTGCCTGAGCGATCGACGGCAGCCATCTTTTATTCCTTTCGGAACGGGGCAGCCTGCGGCTACTCAGAAGAAAATTTGGTTTTTTTTGGCATATTAATGCGTCTCTGACGCGTACACATCACGTTGAGGCGGTGAGTTCTTGCAGTATAGTGACGTTACGTGACAGGCAGGTGAACAGGCAGTTCGAAATCTTTTGACCTATAGTCGAGGGCAAATGGCTAAAAGGCGTCGAATCAGAAATAACTATTTTTCTTTTGTCCGGTCAAATCATGCATAATCATTGCGTTAACGTCATATCAATGGAGAGCTATCGCGGTTTCCGTGACGTTGCCTTACAGACAGGTGAAGTGGGGGATGTCTAAGAAAATTTTCGCCAATCGCGGAGGGCGGATTGCAGAATTGGGATGGCAAAGTTTGGAATAATATTACCTTATAGCGCCCCTGGTTGCTTTGATTGACAAAAATTCACAGTGATGTTGGCGGCGAATGCGCAATTTCTTCCACCCGTCCATGGTCTTACACGAGACTGACGAGTTCATATCAAACGTTCCCTTGCGTGCACCATTCCTGTCTGTCTGAGTAGTACAAAGAACACATGGAGAGATGTTTCTTTGAGGCGTTGCTGTGCGCCATGCTTCATACACTATGAAAGGGTTGAGCATTATCATTGCCTCACATGGCACATCGCGGCATGGCAGAAGCATTAAGCTTGAACTGGATAATGGGGATGTATGGGTGTCAAAACCACAATCGGATTTTGATGCGGTCGTAGTGGCGCACTCCAGAATAATTTTGACATCCTAGAGTTCTTTAACGTGTTCATAAATCAAAGTACGTGAGTGTTTTTCATTTTGCCACGGTCGAAAGGCAGCTGCCTTGGTCCGGATCAAATTCGCCACCTCGAGCAATATGACAGCGGCAAATCAACGGCGGCTTGCACGGAAGTGTTGAATTGTCTCTCGACCGCTTCCGTTGTGTCGCCCAGACGCTGCAGTGCGCTTTAATTACTGCGGCTCTGCTTCTGCACACCCTGTGTAATTTCTGCTTGACATACCTGCAGGCTGTTTATTTCTTGGAAATAGCAGGAACGTACTGTACCGTAGTTTGAGCTTAAGCTTATCTAGTTTTCCCGCAATCACGGTCGCATAGTAGTAGGGTTTCCTTGCCTTCTCACCTCATCCTTCCCTCAACCCCGTCTCGGTGTCCAGCACAACCGCCTCTCCTACTCCCTCCTCTCTACAGTTCTATCGACGTCCCGTCTGCACTCGCACGTTAGCTGAAAGCAAGCGCTGCAGTTTCTGCAATGCTTTGGAGAGTAGTCACGGATAATTGCAGCTGTCAGAGGGTAAATTGCGACGTCAGACGGCATTGTGCACTTTCGACGTGGTAAGTCCGAACGAGTTTCTCTCATCGCCTTTCCTCAGTGACCAGCTCCTATCATGTGTACTACCCGCAAACTAGTTGATGATCAACGCCACTCAAGGTTTCTGTCTTTTTTATTACAAGTGTGGTGTTTCGCCAAGGTAGTGAGCATTGCAGCCTGCAGACCATCTACCAAGACGATGTTTGAAGCAGTGTCCCGCACTCACACGACAGCCAATTGAAGAACGACGGTGACATCAGCAGCACTGAACATAGAGAAAGGTTCGACCAAACAATTGTTGAAAGTATCAGCGGGGGGAAGGCCACCACGCTCAACAACAAGACAACAATGGTACCAGGCACAACACGACCTGAGCAGAAGGGGGAGGGGGAATTTTCCTTAACAACTTCAGATGATCTGTCGTAGCGTTGAAACAGGGACAGTCCGGAGAATGCTGCGACGGCGAAAAGCAGATTTTCCCGCTTTTTGCTTTACATGACTGAGTGGTGTCGCCTGGTGGGAGCATCTGAGTTACACTGAAGATAGCGACAATGATACCTTCCCGCTAGTTCGCTTTGTGGCTGTTAGCCCTGCGTAAGCTGTGCGCTTGACAAATGTGCATGATGTTTTTTTTCCGTGATAGAGCAGACGTACCCTACCGTCAATTGAAGTTAAATTTTTGCGGTTTCTCTGCAAGTATACCGCCGTGCCTAGCAGTACCGTTTCCTTTCCGTATATTAGACCTGCTTTTCCCACTACCGAAGTCTCCCCATGACCCGAGCAAAAGTGTCAGGGGTGTTTTCACTCTTTTGAAACTGCGCGCTTCTTCTACACACTTATTGCCTTAATTCACGCTACCATTCTATCTGCATTCCTTTTAGAAGATTGCACGTAAGCACAAATGAACGCGATGTAGTTTCTATGTTCACCTTACCGGCATAATCCGGTTTTTCGTGAGCTGCCTATATTAAGGGACAAACTAAAGATCTCTAATAAACTGTCGCGGTTCCGTGTCAGCCTGCCAACAGAACGCCGCCTTGATAGCATAAGGCCTGTGCATTTCCATCCATGACGTCATGCTATGCCGTGCCCGACCGCCATAGAATCTAAAAGAAAGCTCCCACGTTAGCCACGGGGACTTTGGCCTCGCCGGGGGTCGGCGGAGGCTTCGAGGAAACAGCACCACGCGGTTTCCTACAGCATTGCGCGCCGGATTAGGCATGCTGAGGAAGGTAAAACGGCCAAAGCCCAATAAAGAAGTTAAGAGCAAGCCAAGATGGCTTCCTAGAAGGAGCAGCTAACCAAATACACCATAGCTACACCGTCGTCTTCTCACATATTCGCGTGCACCAAGTCAGCCCTCGAGTAGTGCTCATTTCTCGAAATATTGCCGCTCTTTTCTATTCTGAAGTATGCAATCAAACAGAAATAGAAGTGGATGAATATAAAAAAAAAATCGAATTCGAATGGCTAAGCCCAGACGCATATATTGACAGCAAAAACATTTATTTTTATTGACTGGGTAACAAGCATTTACCGACTAGGGAAAGAACGACAGCATTTGGCGCTGCCCCGCCGATAAAATCTTTTGAGTGGCAGCAGCATATTCCATCTTTGTCGCCAGGTGTTGGGTGAGGGGCGTACTACAGAAGAAAATTTTAAGAATGACTGCATAAGGGAGCTCTGCCCCTAGGAAGGAATATTCTTGGCCGTTAAGTGAACACAACTGATTCTGGACTCTTCTTTCCCCGGAGCCACTTTCGTGAAGAGAGTGAAAATCGGCATCAAATATAATATTATTCCTCCCTGGTCTACAATCAGGGATCCTACAAGTCTTGCTTGCCACTGTCAGGTGTCGAAGCGGAACTGTATCAACGGCGTTCTTTTCTTCATATTCACTTTCCGAAAAAGAAATATAATTTTATAAAGGCAGAATAAATGTTCCTCACTCCAGTCTGCGTTAGCGGAATGATGGCACGCATAAAGGAAACCATGTTTCTGACAAACGCAATGGTGTCTGAGTAGAGCGAAAGTGGTCATAGAAATCACGGACTTAAATTTTTCTAGGAGCAATTAGGCCCCAATTCCATGGTAAGCATAGATGGACCACTGTTACAATTATCTAAGGCACTATCGTCTTCTCATTATTGTCGTGTCATGCAATTACGTCAGATGTGTGCGGTATCAATGTGTAACGGTTAGCACGCTGGACTATATATGAATCCAGCAATCCGAGTTCAAATCTCGGTGAGAGCTTTTTTCTTCCGTTCTCCCAGTTCATCAACAGTGCTTAGTGAGCGGCAGCCGCGTTGCTTGAGTGTATTTCAAATACGGCGTGGTCTGGTGATTCAACTTCCGGCCAAAAAAACGTACGGACTTGTTTTTCATGTGCTCCAACTGGGCGGTGATAGCGGCCCTGTTTAGCCGCAGAAACAGGGACGACATGGAAGACAACCATGACTATCAAGTGTTACTGCCTCATTTGCGAGAAGCTCGAGTTGATTTGAACGGCCTTTTTTTTTGCATGGTGACCTACGAGAAAAGCCGAACAGAGTTGAAGACTACCGGGATGTCCCTTTAGTTGGTAATTGCTACCTGAGGTTGATGTCTTAGGACTGTTTCATATGAACCATTTGTGGGCTCTTGCATTCAAGAACCATGAAACCATGAAGTTCTTGGCCACTGTGAACGATTCTGTTAAATGGAGAAACTGTCTGGTAGTAGACCCGAGTAACCAAGATGTCCGAGTGAAAATCCACTCGTATATGTATATGTTTATTTCATAAACAGCCACAAACACACACAAACGGCCATGCTGTAGACTTCGATGAGCATATAAGCAGATGAGGACTTACAGTGTTGAAATAATCCACGCACAACAAGAAAAATATTTATAACACGTGATTTGCATAAAGGGCCCCTAACACGCGACACAGGGAATTATGATCATGCGCTGGAAGTTGTTACGTGTCCTCTATAGAGCGTTCTAACGCAAGAATTTTTTTAATTGTTTCATTAATAGCCGATATAAAAATATTTCACTGCCGTAAAACCGTGATTTTCTGAGGCGAACGTCACAGTCAACACAGACGCTCTTCATGGCAAATCAGTTCTGCGGAAGCCCGTAAGGTGTAAGAAGTATCCTGAAACGGGAAAATTTTTTTCATCCACCCTAATATAGCATGACGCTTCAAAGGAAACCCATGCGGGTTAGTCAGAAAGGACGCTTCGCAGGTGACGATAAATTTGTCCTGGTCCGGGATTCGAACCTGGAACAGACGCCTTGCGGAGCGGTCGTTTCATCATCGGAGATAACCAGGAGGCTAACAGATCGCAGCACAATGCACAATTGTCCGCACAATTGACAACTAGATGGGCAATCGAGAACTGAAAGCAATCTTATCGTTCATAGACACTAATAGACAGGCACCCCCCTTCAAAAAAATCAAATAGTTACGCATACGAGACTGCAGCGCTTTTACTTAAAAGATTGCTTAAAAAGATTGCTTAAAAGATCACTTAAGAACAAGCGCGTCTGACCGGATATATTTATTATTCCATAGCACGTAGATCTTCATCAAGCGCAGATTATTGTATTTACTTTTTTTGTGCATGAAAATCTGGATGCTCTGTATAAGAGAGTAAACTGACGAAGGCTTAGTGGAAAGACACCTTCGTTAACATTTCTACGCAGTCAGGCTGATAGAGACTTGAGATACCTTTTGATGTGCGGCTGATAGGAGACAGAGGTTCTAGCGCTAACGATAGCAGAAGTTCTTTGCTGTAAAACGCGGTGATATAGGCTGCTGTGAAAAAAAAAAAAACGAAAATGCCAGAAGTCAGAATAGGGCACCGGCCAGCGGCAGACAGTGTTGTGCGAAGAAAAAAAATTTTGTCTACTTTTTTCGCATCTCATTTATTACCTAAGAGTGTTTGGCGAACATGCCCTTTTTGCTCGTTGCCAGGACACTATAGTTCAACGCGTTCTAACGACGAGGACAAAAAAGGAGACCTTTTTTTTCCTTGTCTAAACTACGCGCTCAACTAATGCCATTCAAGATGACTTAAATAATCCATTTCGCCATGGTTGTCGAAATTGACAGTGTGCAAAAGCGAAAACGAGGGCGTCAACAATTTTCTCAAGAATCCGTACACGCTGGAGGACGCTGCACGGTTGTGCCAGGCGTTGGGTTGTGTGCAGGACGCGAAAGGACAAAGAAAGAGAGAGAGAAAGAAAGTTGAAGTGAGCGGAATGCGCGCCCAGCTTTCCAATCACAGGTACAAAAATGACACATTCGTTCTAGGGAGGGTTTAGGTGGGTTCGTAGAACTAATGTCGTTTTAACGAATCAGCAGGGCTTCAGGGGAGCATGCTCCTTTCTTTGTCAGACAGAATGAGAGCTTGAGTGCTAAGGGAATATTGAACCGGGTCCATGGTTTTGCTACACGAAAGGATACATTGCACCCTGCTACGGCTGTGAACACTGACGTTGATGCCGCCACATCGTTTGCCCCTGAACCTTGCTTCGAACGCCGGCCAGAGGATTCTACGATTTACCCACACCATATCTGTTGCAATAAATGAGGCATCTTTTTTTCGTTAAAACGTGTGCTGCTGATTATGCATTAAAAAAATGAAATTACGGCTCTACGGCGAAGCACAGATACGCTACGCCTTCTTAGGCTACTGTGAAAAAAAAAACATCAATTATTCAACACCTCATAACATCTTTGTCTTTGGAGAACTATAAATGGCGAATTTCAAGGCCATCACAATTAAATGCACACTAATTTTTTAACTGTATTGAATCTGGCACCTGATTCATGATATTTATCATCGAATTTCCACGGTAAATCCAGGCAATATCGAAAACAAGCGCTGCATGTATTTGCATGCGTATGACATACAATATGCATATGAGATGCAAACTGCGTGTTGCTTTTCTTCCATGCGCGCGGGCGCCCCAACGAAGAAGACGCACTGCTCCGGTGTCTTGAGTTGTCCGCTCAACTGGCCGGCGCTGGAGTTGTTTATGTAAATATACATATTAACTAACCTTTACTATTCAATCCATCGTTAGGCGAACAATATGAAACTTGAAGACGTTTGAAACTGAACGTGTCGGCCAATCGCGGCGCCTACTGATACTGAATGCTTTGCCTGGCAAGGACATGCCGCTGTGTGTCGAGCCAAGATTTGCTGCGGCGTGCTGTCATTCAAACTTGGTCCCAAATTTGTTTACAGGGCGTTGACGTTTGACTCGAAGCAGGAAGTAACTTAGCTTACGAATATCTCAAATTACGTGCGATTGTTTGCATTTAGAAAAAGAAAGTCGTGTTTCATAAATTGCGACGCCCTACAGGTTTTTCACATAAAGAGCTGCCCGCAAAATATACACCAGCCTAATACATTTTTTTTTGTTAATTAGTTTTTGGGAGTAACCAAACCTGCTCAAATGTCTTTACGTCTCGTCGTACACCTTGTATGCAATGACGACAAGCTCCTTACGACCGCAACATTTTTTTTTAAAAATGCCACCTTGCTTAGGCACACTCAAAACGCCTGAAGTTAGCAACGAATGCTTCGCGTTATGAGAGCGCTGCGGTACTAATTCCAGGTAGTGATGCACAGTGGAACACTATATGAAAAATGCATCAATTGTGCACTTGATGAGCAATAAAATATTTAAGCAGGAAATTGCCAACACCCATGTTTCTTTGGTTGCGTCAAATATATTAACTTGTCGTATCCATTGGAGCTAAAGTAGTTTCTCTGTTTCTCTTCTGCTTTTGTTGTAGCGCTTGAAACATTACAGAAATGGCAACGCTAACCACCTCCAAGTGCATTGCAGCATTGAAGTTCATAGTTACGTGGGAGTTGTCACCCAGTCATTGATTGCTGCGCAGATTAAAACAACATCCCAGAAAAGCTTCATGGCGGCATGAGAATTCTCTGCCATTCTTATTCATTGAAAGAATCTCTGGTATCAAGAATGCCAACATTAGCCGTCTGGTCAGCCATACACACATCCACTAATGCTTTGGATCTATATATTGACACGTGTACTTGTTTGTATTCATCGCGCGACACGTTTCAGCACCTAACAAATGTTGTGGTAACGCGCAGGACGCGTCTGCATGTATCGGAAGTTTCTGGAATGTTATCGATGCTTCCATCCGCTGTCGGTGACCAGGCCTGTGTAATCTGATCGCATGTGTGCTCGACGCGAATAATGTAGAACTTTGTAAAAGGCACGCGGGTCCTAGCGATTACTCTGGAACATTCGACGACGGATGTGTAAAAGCGGACGCGCTTCACCCACTGGCCAGATTTTTGACTGTCGCCGACCGTGTTCGCCGGTATCGTTGTGCAATAAGTGTAGCCTGTTTTTGTGGGCACAGGTTCGCCCAATAAAAGTTAGTTTTGTCTTTCACAGTATTGCTACTCTGTTCTTAACGTCACCACCACGTGACAATAAAAAGGAAGAACCGCGAATAAATATTCTAATAAACAATTAGTTATGACGTTAATAATAACAAAAAATGAAGAAGTATTGCAAACTCGATCAGACATCCTTCATCGAAACGGCGTTCCATGAAAAAGAAAATATAAGCATGTTTCCGTTGTGTTCCAACGTAGACATTTCCCGTGTGACACCAAAGAGCGAAGTCATCTCACAGTGAAATGCGTTCTCCGTATGGCGCACTACTGTTTGCCGCTTTCATTTTGACCCACACCTACCGCGGTCGCTTAGCGCCCGTGTCCCGTGCTCAGGGGTCACGTTAAAAATATCCTGGTGGTCAGAAATAATCAGAAGACCCCCACTACGCCGTCCTTCACAATGTAATCGTGGTTTTGGCCTGTAATACGCCCGGACGCATTCATTATTTCTTTGTCCCAGGTGACTTCGTATATGCGAGAACCTTTGTGAAGATCGAAGTGCTTAGCTCAAACAATACAAAATTTTCTTACGAAAAATAAATAACAATGGCGAAACATTCCGCAACGTCAAGAAATGTGTAACGTTTTGACAAAAGGACAACAACTACAATCCTCGAGGTGCCTCTGTCAAAACCACGATCAAAAAACGGTCCCATGTTGTAGTAGGGGACACAATAACAATTTTAACTCGGGATTTTTTCACCTACCCATGATGCACGGTACACGAGGGTCGATGTGGGTGTGAACTCGCGAATTCCTGCATAGCTGCTATAAACACCATAAGCCACTGAGCTATCATGGTCTGTAACAAAGGGCCCCTTCTCGTCCACTGCCGAGGACACACTTTGTTGCCGAAATGAGGCCTCGGTCTCCCTTATTCGCAAATGTTTTATAGTACCAGACAAACACCTGGTGCTCTGTCTCTTTGCCTGAACAACAAATGAGTTCAATTGAGGTGACAAGCCCCAATGGAACAAGTAATGACACTCGAGCCAATTCTTCGACCACGGGGCAAGTCTTCTTCAGGGCAGCACCTGTTATCTTTAGCAGCGTCTTTATGAGCGTGTATCCCAGTCACGCTCAACCCTCCAAGGGGGAGAAAGTAGATAATAAGCCTGGACGTGTTGTATAGCAGCTAGCGTCAAAGCACAACAATAACGGAAGCAGGGAAGAGAATCCGCACCAGAATTCAAATCGGCAGGGTCAAAGGGAAGGTTGGAGTTTAGACAGAAAGGGCGAACCCCGGGAGTTCTGGTTGCTAAGGCTGCTACCAACCTTTACGAGCTTTTACAGCCCGTGGCTATGGGGGTGGGGTTTCTGCGACTTTCATTAGCGTTTGATTAGAGCCCGAACAAGATTGACCACCGGAGAGGGTACGACAGGGAAGACGAGATGATGTAAAACAATAACATATGTATAATACATCATTGAGGGTGAGCGATGTGCTTCAAGAGAAAAAGTACAGAAACGTTCGGCGTGCGTGCTCATGCACGAACGGGCAGAGAAGACTTGGGCATGGCGTCTCACAGGCGTTCTCATGCCTTACATGACGAGGCCAACCTCTTCCTTGCTTCATGTTAGAGGGCCTTGTCAGCTACAGAAGAATAAGGAGTACAATTATGTGGATCCCACGCATTTTGGGAATCCATGTAAAAATCAATTCCTACTGGGCTTGGGAATCTTTCTGTGTTGTTTAGTTTGAGTGGCGATAAACAGCGGTAATGGTGACTGCGATTCACTAATACCTTCCGCGTTTACTGCAATACGAGAGCAGTGAGATGGTGGCAAATGTTCTTTTGCGGGCATCACTGCTGTTTGTCTGCGTAGTGCAATGAACATACAACGACACGTGTTTGCTTAAGGCATGGTTCTGCATCATTGTTTATAACCTATGAGATGGTTGAGCACTGTCATTGCTTCACATGGCACATCGCACGGCAACAGAAGTGGTGGAATAATTATGGGGCTCTACGTGCCAAAACCACAATCTAATTATGAGGCACGCCGTGGAGGCGGACTCCGGATTAATTTTCGTACCGAGCTGTTGTTTAACGTGCACTTAAACGTAAGTACCCGACCGCTATTGTATGTCGCTGCAGTCGAAATCGGCTGCCATGGTGGGGATCGAACGCGCGACGTCGAGCAAGGCTATAGCCGCATAGGACGGAAATTTTGATTTGACGTGTGACCGCTTGCTTAGTGATGCATAGAACCTGCGGGTATTTAATGTGATTTTGCATCTACAAACCGTCCGTCAGTTGTCCAGTTGACAAATTTGCATGGATTTTTTGTTAGAAATTGCAGAAACGTATGATTCCTTCAGTTCTTCTGCAACTGTTGTCATGTTTGTGTCCAGAGTAGCGTTTCCTCACGTTTATTTCCTTAAGGTAGCGTCTTCCTTCTCCCAACCATCCGCCCCATAGGGTAACTGCGGGCGATGAGTGCACTGATTTCGCGATTTCGCCGCTTCTAACGATTCTCTGCCTCGTCTCCTTGCCCCATCTTTACCACTCTATTCACCACTCCTTGAGGCTTGTACGATATTAGAACCGTAAGCGCTGCGGGGGGTCACGGATAATTAAAGCTGTCAAAAGGCTAATGGGACGACGCCCACAGATCTCCAAAAAGCATTGTGCACGTGGGATGCGATAGAAATGTCCAAACGAGTTTGCCACGTCTCCGCACCTCTCTTCCACGTGCTTTTCTTATATATGCATGCTCTGAACCCCCCTATCCCCCCCCCCCCCCCCAGCTGCGTGCAAGAATGCAAGAGCATGCAGTAGAAAAGTTGGAGAGAGAGGGAAAAAAATCTTCGTGTTAAAACCACACCGTGGCGAAGATGGGGAGAACGTAGGAAAAAAGAAAGTCGTATTTGCACTGGCGCATAACCCTGTCGCACAAACCCGACGGACAAGGGTGACGAATAGGCACATCGCCTCTCAGTCGCTTGCCATCCGTTTCCTTCATCGCCACACACAGTCAACCGTGACATGGTGTTTCTTTTTTTTTAGCAGGTATACGTAGTTTGCGCCCATGCATTGTGCTTGGTTTGCAGGGAAAGTAGGAACTATTCAGAAAATCTCTCTTGAATTGTGTAGATTGGCAGTGAGAAACGGCCACAGAAGGGGCAATGCTGACGAATTTCAAGTGCCTTTCAGGTTTGAATTCCACTGTTAACTCGGCATTGTGAGCCAGCCGTCAATTTCTGCGTAAGTGAGAGCCTCATTTTAAGGGACCCCAACCTGGGCAAGGAAACTGAATTCCAGCAATCGGCGTTCGTGAAAAGTACAGCTGAGAACTGGTTGGAAAGAGAAGGCATCCACGTATCTTCACGAAATAAGAAGAAAAGGAAGGAACATACCATATACTAAGAATTTACAGAATTTTTGTTAAAGAATAAATAAAGGAAGGAGACACTGGCTATGACGGTAAATGAGAAGACTAGGCTTGTGACAAAATGCAAAGAAATATACATATAAACAAAAGAAAAGATTCAGTGTCGCGGTTTGCAGCAGCCTTGGTCCAAGCAGTTGTAGAATAGAAGAAATAGGTCAGGTAAAAGTAAAAACGACATATTAACAGTACCAAAAACAGGCGCTATGAGCCGATACCACTAGACATAGCAATACTGAAATTTCTGTTATTAGCAAACCGGGGAAATCATTCGCTATGTCAACCACACAACTGTAGCTGTAGAATGCAAATTTTGCATTCAGCAATGAAGTAAATATATTTACATTATACATTCAAACTTTAGGTCTCACGGAGGTAGAAAATATGGCCACATAACTGAATAAAGCAAATATATACAGCCGTATCTCATCTAAAAGTACAATACACTGGAACAAGCAGGTACAAACATCTAGATGAGAGCTCTTGAATGTGTTTGTAATAATAACAACACAATTAAAACCAGTATGCCTGGTTAATATATCTCTGAGACCTCTTGATGCTATTACAGAAATTGCCTTGAGAGAAGTTGATATAGAAAAAACAGTGGCTGCATCTTGGTGCGGTCGTTTCCAGCGACGACGCTCTGGCCACGTGGTTTGTTCATGCACCCACGGTCTTCTACAATGCGTCCACGATACATTTGGCAAACTGAACAAGGCATCTTGTTTAAAATGTCAGACAAACAGGAGAAACTTTATCTAAGATTCCCATACGGAGATCAAAGTTCCAGTGTAAACTAGAGCCTTTGCAGTAACTTACTGATACAACTGCTCCAGACGATCATCAGATTTAGGAGGCGTGTATAATTAACCTGTCTGTATTAAGTAGAACATCGCCAGTGCACTAAAACTCACCACCGACAAATAAATTTGTAATTAGAGTTCTCAAGCGAAATATATCTCGCCAACCTTTTCAAGCGTAGGTATTAATTGCATTAATGAAATACTTGATGAAATTTTTCGAAATAAACATATTGACTGGAATTAGGTGTGATTCTGTGCAAGACCACGTATATGTGATCTCTGTTAAAATGGGCCGTATTGAATGCAAAGAAGAATACAATAGAGGGGGAAACATTATTTCGTAATAAAAAGAAATAACTGAAAGTGATTGAAAAGTCAGCGCAGCAGCTGGGAGATATAAATTCAGTCTTTGATAATTCCTGCGATGATCGAAGATGTCATGCGTACTTAAAAACTTTCATTGAAGCGAAGACTTAGTCTGTGATATTAAATTGCTCTGCAGTTTCGCGATAAACACCCGAATTCAATTTTGTTACTATTAAAATTGTGAAGCACCCAAATCTGCCCTCTTTATGCCTTTGACGCATCATTGTGCCGGCAGAAGGCCAGGTATTACATGGTGAACACATTTTAATTTACAATAATCGTCAATCAATTGGGATGACCGTATGGAATACTTTTCTAAGCAGACATTTCCTCTGCCCAAGCGAAGTGCAACAACATGTGGTCATTGTGAACCAAGCCTTTGTTGATCTTTTTGAGCGACGCCATTATAGCGTAATGTATACTTCCATTTTTTTTTTTCATATGTGTCAGCTGCTTGCAACATTTTTGTCTGGTTAATTGTTATTGCTGATTTGGTATTGTCTTAGTGAAATTGAATATGGTGCAATC
This sequence comes from Dermacentor albipictus, assembly GCF_038994185.2. Classification (NCBI taxonomy): domain Eukaryota; kingdom Metazoa; phylum Arthropoda; class Arachnida; order Ixodida; family Ixodidae; genus Dermacentor; species Dermacentor albipictus. Next base: position 81,940,876 of record NC_091826.1, read on the forward strand.
AGACAGAATGATTGAGCAGCAGTTGCAAACGCAGGGAGGTCAACAACACCTCCAAAAAAAAAGAGACCCCGTAATAAAGCGTTAGACATACGTTTCCGGGCTAATTATGCTGTTAAAATTATACTTCATGAACGTAGAAGGAGTAGAGGACAGCAGGGACACTCCTACGAACTTGTGCAAATGCAAACCAAGTCATTGCAGCTTCTACCCGCAAAAAAAGGCGCGTGTTAGTGACGCGCCACCATTCGCCTGTTTTTTTGTCATATATTTACATTGATGAAATTGGTTTCCCAAGGAGAGAAAGTGAAATACAATTCGCGAACTTACTGCGCAAACATCATTACCTAAAGCCTATGACTTAAAGATTGAACGAGTCAGGAAACTCACGCACAGACGCTCGCCATTTTATTTCCTGTAAAAGGTTTAAGGAAACAGCATGACCTTTGTGTTTTCAGGGTTGTAGCCCGGTGTTTCCATTTATGCTAAATCAATACTGAAGCGCACGCCATAAGACGACTATTTAGCCACCCGAGATTATGGCGCTGTGCAGGCCTCCGGGAGCTCAAGACCCACCGCAGCAAATATCGCGCGAGTTTTGAAGCCTTTTCCGTTCGGGCAAAATAAGAACAGAACTGTATTTTTTTTTATTCTGAGAAGACAGAAGAGCGTTAAGAAAAAAAAAACAATAGATAGAGGGGTATACGGAATGTGTCACACGTGCTTTTCTTTCTTGCACACATTCAGGGATTTCCCGAGTGTTTCTTTTCACCCTCTCCCCTCTCGTTTTCTCCATTTCGGGTACTCGCGCAGGTAAACGCACAACCACGTGACCACTTACGGACCACCCTTCCCACGTCGTGAAAGCCAATCAACGACTATCCACAGCCACCTCCTTCCCTTTCCTTCTCCTTCCCACTACTCCTGAGAAAGTGGAGGCACAGAGCACCTTGGAGGCTTTAAAAGACAGCGCCACCCTCTCGAGAGGCAGTTCCAGCACTCCGAGGTTTCAAAGCCCGATCATCTCCATTCGTTGCGCTCAGATCTCATCGGTACACGCTTCAACGCCCGGAATCGCTACTCAACTCTTCGAAGCCACTACGGTGACAACCAGCAGCTTCTGACCTGCCGAGACGAGCGACTGAAGCCCATCGCAGCCACGTCGACGTTGAAGCACAATTCCAGTCATGGGGCTATCACATTCAAGGCTGAACCACGACGAGGTCGTCGTCGAAAGTGAGTACGAGCACCCGACTTCTGAAGCTGCGGCGCGTCGAGCCTCGGTGAATAGCTCTTCGCTTTCCTCGGAGCAAGAAACAGCTGTCAAAGATGGTGGCCATCCGCGCAGAAGGAGGCTTCGACGGCCTTTTTCGAAGCCTTCCCACGCCTCCCACAGTCACGTCAAGACGATCAACGGTGACGTCGTCCTCGAGGGTAAAGACCTCCAGACGACTGAAGCAGCATCGGTGAACCGTTTTGTGCAATGCCGTCAAAAGAAAACTGCTGTACGCCATGACGACACCCAACGTGGAATCGAGCCTTCGCCCACTTTCAAGATTCCCTACGCGCGCTACGAGAACCCTTCACCGATGACATATGTCCTGCAAGGATTTACAGAGTGCCCCTTCTTGGATATGCGACGCATCACATTCTTGGCGCCTTTGCCCGCATCTTGCGTGTGCGCCATCTGCGGCGCTGTTCCTGCCAGGACCTATCAGCTTCCCTGCGGCCACGGCGTGTGCTTGGTGTGCTGGTATACCACCTACGAACGCGCCGGCAGGCCGCACCAGGACAACGGTGAGCTAATAATGTTCCTGTGCGGCCTCTGTCCCAAGGATGGTGTCCGGTTCTCCGATCTGGGTGATGCGACCTGCTCACCGAGTATCTCCACCAAATTGGTGTACTGCGTCTACGGAGTGCATGGCTGCCGGTGTAAGGTCCAACTCCGAGATCTGGAGGCCCACTGCCTATACGAATGCCGCTTCAACCCAATTAGCCGTACTCTCTGCTGGAAAGACATGCCAGGGTGCAAGACAGATCTTCATTTTTCACTCCATGCAGGATGGTGTAGTGGTTGATCCCACATATGACGGATAAGAACGGCGACTAAAGCTGCAAGTTTGATCGGCTACGGTCAGCGCCTTTGAAACAGTCTTAAATGTTTCAGCGGCAATCCGACAATAAAGAAAATGTTCTTTTGAATTTACTCGGCTTGAGTGATGATTGCACATGTGTTCAGGTCGCCGGCGACGGCTTGCACTTGAACATGACGTGACTTGCTATACGACATAGTACATATTAACCCAGGTTATTGGAGACAATAAGCTAGTGTGACTACACGCATATTAGTTTATTTAGATTACAATATGTTTCTTCAATAAAATCTACTTCGGTATAATGAAGTACGGAATTAACCGAAACGAAATTACATTGATTGTTTAAAAATACCCAGTTTCGCCGGCGAAGGGCAGAAATTGTTTGCAAGGGACAGCTTTAGTGTTTGGCTTGGTATACGTCGAAATGTAGTCGATGCGGTCGGTACCGCAACCTGAGGCCACACCACATTCACGCAGCTACCACGACGGGCACAAAAGTGTCGATTTGATACGCATCCGCCTCCGAGGTGTCGTCTGCACTTTTGTGGCGGTCCCACTGCGGCGTCAAGCGCTTCACAGTTAATTGCGGATGCACTGTGCTTTCTGCGCTCATTGGACGGGAGGTAATTATATTTCATTAGAAAGCTAGCCGCGACTTTGTGCGCTTTCTATTGAAGACTAGTATTATCGCCTAGCCTGAAGCGTTACCTGACAGAGCTCAACACAGTGTGTGACGAAAACGGCACTCTTACTTTGCTGTCTTCGTAAGGCGTTTCCAGTAAAATTATTCAGCATAACAAAATGAAGATTGTAGTGCATTTAAATGAAAGTTTATACAAGATTACCATGAAGAGATATTCTGCGTAAAGAAATTAGAAATTTAATAGGACCTAATGAGTATGGGCGAGACAAAAGTTCTTGAATGAAGTTATTTTTCCCTTTTGAACGCAGAACAAAGTTTAGTGCTTTTCTAGGTTACATGTGCACTTATTATCTATGCGAAGGTGCATTGTGTTCTAGCGAATAATTGATGAGGTATTGGCATTTATTGCTATACTTGATCAGGCATCACCGAAGGAGAGGCAGAACTATTCAAGCTGAAACTTTGCAATTTTCAATGACCAAGCAGCAAGCCCTTCTCTATAATTCTATGAAGAGCAAATTGATAAATGCTGGTTCAGGTATCTGCAAGAAGCTGCGAATTTAATTTTAAGACCTTTTTCTGCTCGTCCCCTCCATGCAAGTTGTCATTCTTTTTCATATGCATGCTAATTCACAACAAGTGTGGCACATTAGTGGACCCATACGATGTCTTGTAATTACTAGCACTAACTTGTTTTACTAAGCAGTGCTTCAAAAAATAGATTATCTTTAAATAATAAATGTCATAGGCGTTTTTTGCTGGTGGCGCCATCTGGAGAAAAAGATATCAAGCCATTTCACGTCAGTTTCAACATTTTTGAAATGTAACGTCACTAAACATTACGAAACCGGCATAACGCGGATGGATTCATTCTCCAGATTTGAGTGTTTGGCTTAGTCTCGTCGTTACGCCAGCCCTACGCTCCTTCAAGCACAGGGGCCTGCAACCAGGCATCCAACGTGGTCCTAAGGCAGCTCACTCAATTGCTGCTTTTGGGAGAAAAAGAAAGAAAGAAGGAACTATATAAAAAAATGTGCAGTGCATGGTACGGCGCATCATGATTATAGATGCCTGCATGTCAGCAAGTTGGGCTATTGTGCCCAGGAATACTGCAGATAAAGATTCCAAAAATCTCATGGGTGCCTAATTTTATTCATAATTGACTCCAGTCCTCCTAGTTCCCAGGCTCATACGACGATATCTGGAAACTTCTTTTCCCCATGGGCTGAAGTGCTATGGCTTTGGTAGAGTACTCTACTTGCCTTATTCTACGCGACGCTCGTTGAAAGATAGGATTAACCACAAACAGTGAGTGAGCCTTTATTTCCACAACTGCAGAGAGAAGTGCTGATTGCTGCGTGACCTGTAGCATTCCAAGCAGGGCGCATCAAACCGAATGTCACGTGCTTTGACGCCTAGGGAAGTTTTTAAACACTTGATTTCCAGTAGGTGGTCTTCTTGTACAAGGATGTAGCGTATTTATCCGCGTAATAATCGCTCTCGCATAATGCTCGAACACTTACCTTGCCCACTATCTTTTTCGGGTCATCATCGTATTCTTGAAAATTACTACTGTGATTGCAATCTGCGTTTTGCGGTGCATGGCTGCCGATCCAGCAGAGTTTCGTGCCATTTTTTTTTTGCGAAGCCGTTCTGCTATTGCAGGAGCAACACCGCGCATACAGTATAACGTCTCCGAATCCAGCAAAAAAAAAATACCATAGATAGCGTGATAAAGGTGAACAACACGTGCACAATTTGGGCAATCTTGACTGGTGACTTTAGAAAGAAGTAAATATGCAAGTAATCTATTATTGCAGCTCTTGCTTGTGCTTTTATAGAGCATGTGATATTATTCCAAAGGCCAGTTGAGGATATGCCATTGGGCGCCTGGGTCATGGGGAGGTAGAGAAACTGTCCTTCGGGAAACCGACGAAAAACGGCTATCGGCGAAACTTGGAAAACATCTTTGGGCTGTGGGCAAGGCTATGCACGAGTGCTTGCGGTGGTCACTGTGATCATAACGATTGCGCAATCAGAGCTAGCCGGGGTGACTGCGCGTACATTTCCTTATGCGTACGTTCTGTGCTACCGCTTCCTTTACCATTCCGCTGTACTGCGGCTCTGAAACTCGAATGCCGCGACCTCCAATACGGTGCGAGCGGGCTCTCTATAGATGGTACACCCGTGACAGCGTGCCAGGTGCGCTGGAAGTTCGCGTGATTTCTATCCCAGTAAAACAGTCGAACAACGTGTACTATACCAAATATTATGTTGGCGTTAGTGCCTTTTGAGACCAATCGAAAACTGGGAATGACAAATCGAATCCAATAATGAGTATACCATTCGACAACCGAATCGAAAAGCCCATTATTACATACGTTATACAGATTTCGCACTCCGCTGCTAGTATTATAGTAGAATTTATACCCCTACTGGGATTTACAGCTTCCGTCCCGTGACAGACTTCCACGACCGCAATATACTTGGGTAAACGACTAAATAAGCGGGCATCAGCAATTGACAGACGGCCTACGTGGAAACAAACCCATATAATAAACACTTGTTTTTGTGCGCACGTGCGCATATTCATCATGTCGTTGAGTGACACGTATTAGTTAAATCGTAATGCCTTCCTTTGCTCCTTTTTTTAGCTGCAGCGAATGCCTAATATGTGCATGTACTGGTTTAAAATCGGAACGCTCGCGTCTCCTACTGCAAGCCGGCCTCCGCTACAGTGTGACAACCAGCTATGACCGCTGGATACATGACAACAGATTTCATAAAACACCGCTTCAATTCATACACAACACAGGCCTCACAGCACACATATAATACACATATACGCACCAAGAATTATGCCTTAAGGGCAAGTCCTTATCGCAAAAAAATAGCAGTATTCTTTGGGTTGCATTCCTTCCTTCACGTGTTCGCTTGTCGAATTCTCCATGAATCTGACAAGTGCCTTAGGTGGTGGGTGTGCATGAAACGGGGAGGATTTCTCTGTAATATAATTCCGGAATGCATAGTTGTGGAACGTGGTACACGAGGAGGTGCAAAGAACGCAATTGCAATTGTTTGCGTGTTCATCTGTGCTAAATGACATGAATAGTATCCTTCTAGAGTTTCTCTCAAAGCCGTTCGCACGGCAACAGTCAACCAGAAGGCTAAAGGCACATGGACGAAGGAATAGGAAATAATCCCGCACAATTGCTGGCTTGAGGTAATCAGGCACGACGAGGCAATCCCGGTTTTATCCCCTGACTTCCTCTCCGCGGGAGAGCTGTCGCTGCGTGCGTGGGCCGTACACACCGAAATGTCAGCTAGTTATGACACCTCTATTTCGGCGATGGCAAGCACTGCAAGTACTTTGGCCGCATGCTTCGGGACGCCGACGGCTGCCAAAAACCATTCTGCCAGCACACGACGTCTTTCGAAGGGGAGAGAATTAAGGCAACGTCGTGTGCCACGCGGGAAGGGAAGCAGGCCGCAGACAGAGAGTGATGACGTTATCCTGCTGCATCCGCTTACGTCGACCTTTATGTGGATAGAGTCTCCTCACCTTCCTTCCTTCCTACTTCTGATGCAATTTTGATCATGTGGAGTTTTTAGTTTGGGGCTAGGAGACACCCTTCAGCGCTGTTGCCGGAACTGTATGCCGCACAACGTGAACATTTGAACTGTTCCATGGTCAGGCAGAGCAATGAACAGTCCGCATTAGTGGAGGTAAACACTCCCTCATGTACTAGCACAGGTCAACGCTGCGTAGCTTCGGCGATTGCAGGAGTCGGTGCTGTTGCACCAGGACATGACCGATGGCCTAGGAACATTTGTTCGACAACCAAATAACCGTTCATGATCCTACAGTTGACAAAAATTTAGGAAAAAAAAGAAAAAGAAAGAACAGCCATGGCCCTTACATTAACTATACATCTGTTTCGGGAAGCAGAAGCCCAATAGTGCTTCAGTTGACTACACGCAAAGCCTTTCCGTCGCGTATGTATATAAAAAGCACCCTTTATGGCGCACATGCAAGGCGACCAAAATGGAAACGAGCTTGTTGGTAGGCTTCTGAACGCAGGGAAATAGGCGTCAGGTCAGGCGACACATGTGGTCGAAACAAAACTGGTTTCAGCGGGGCACACGACTCTAATTTCCGTGCACGTGCATATGGTCCGGGATAGCTTATACAAAAGAACTGCGACTTCTTTGAGACTAACTGTGAAGGGGACAACCTCTATCGAGGAAGTCACTCGACAAACGAACGGTCTTTTTTTTTTTTTTACTTTGGTGCTCTGTCCTAAATATTTCGTTTTTTCTCTATAATCTCAACTACTCTGCCCCGTCTGTTTTATCGCCGCTCCTCCTCCACTGCTGATCGCTGTTAAGGTGTCAGCAGACTGCGCCAGACATTCACTGCAATAATTACCAATTTCCTTCCCTTTATATTTATCTGTTTATACGCATAAAGCTACATTTATCATTTCAAGCATAGAACCTATTTTTAGTGGGCGCGTAGTTTGCAGAATGCTAAAAGAAAAGTAAATTATGCAGCTGCCACACAATATGCGAATCGGTGTATGGGAAGCGATCTGGAATGGGGCCCACTAACGTACAACTATTCCAATTTGTTTATTCCAATCGCCTGATGTCAAATTTGCGTAACCACCGGCGCAAGCATTGTCTCAACAGGCCAATCAAATGCTCTCGTCGTTTATTGCAGGTCACTTTTGTTTGCTTGAAAAACGAATAAGATTGCCCACACTGAGCGCCTTGTATAATCTAATTGGCTCACAAGAGGCGAGGAGCACGCTCAAGTGGAGAGGGTTCGGATGGGGCCGAGCCACTGCACTGAAAAACTATAACCGGATGAAGAGGGTGGTGCCGGCGTCCGTGATTGGTCCACTTAATTCCATTACTTAGCTTACGATGGCACGTCGACAATCGCGGCGGCATGCAACGGAAGCTTAAAAATGAAGCTAAAACGGATTCTCAGGAAGGAGGAGTTGGCAGAAAGAGGTCGTAAACGTGCCGAAAGTGTTCGAAAACGTTACACGGCCACTCAAAGAAGTTTTATTACATGCAAATAAACCCATGCTCTACCGCAGGTGCGATAGCCAGTGCATGAGCGATCGGCGGCAGCCATCTTTTATTACTTTCGGTACGGGGCAGCTTGCGGCTGGTCAGAAGAAAATTCAGTTTTGTTTGGCATAATAATGCATCTCTAACGCGCACACGTCACTTTGAGGCGGTGAGGTTTTGCAGTATAGTGACGTCGCGTGACAGGCAGGTGAAGTGGGAGCAGCCCGAAACCGAGCCCTTGTTGAAAGTATCAGCAGTGATAAGGCCACCACTCGCAGCAGCATAATAACAATGGTGCTAGGCAGTAGTCGTTCTGAAAAGAAGAGGAGGGGGAGTCATTTTTAACAATTACAGCAGATCACCTGGCGTAAACGGGACAGACTACAGCACGCTGAGACAGCGAAGAGCAGATCAAGCCATACATGTTTTTCTTTTCATCATAGCATATTTGTATACGCCTACCCGTTAAAACTGCTTTGTCTGCCTTGTACCCTTGCCTATGGTTGTGACAGATCCGGTCTAATCAATCTCTTCCGTGCTTTTTTTTCTACCAATGATTTAAAAGTCTCTAGCTTGTCTCGTCTGCAGGCCGGTTGATGCTTCCTAGAACTTCTGAAAGTTGTACTTTGCCTACCAGTCTCACTATTCTAAACGTAGCTGAGTTACAGCGCGTGGTGGGAGAATTTGAACTACGCGCAAGATGGCGGCCGTCTTGCCTTCACCTTCTTTTTTTTTATTGAAATGAAAATAAAAGAAAGAGACGTAGTCACCTTATAACGGTGACGGATACTCCTTTTCTCATAGCGGAAAGAACGATATAAAAATATAGGTTGGAAAATGAAAAAAAGGAAAGAAAAATCACTTCATAGGATCAGAAAGCCACAGCACAGTCGTATGCGCCTATGAACATCACAGTGTAAAAGTCAAATGCAAGTTGCACCACAATGAGCTCATAAACAGTCACAAACACACACAAACGGTCATGATGTGGACTTCGACGAGCATATAAGCAGATGAGGACGTACAGTGTTGAAATAATTCGCGCACAACAACAAAAAATACATAACACGTAATGTGCACAAAGGGCCCCTAACAGGCGACAGAGGAAATTATGATCATACGCTGTAACTTGTTACGTGCCCTCTATGGAGCGTTGTAACGCAATAATTTTTCGAATTGTTTCATTAATAGTCGATATAAAAATATTTCACTGCCGTAAAACCGCGATTTCCTGAGGCGAAGGTCACAGTAAAAACAGGCACTCTTTATAGCAAATCAGTTCAGCGGAATCCCGTTGAGTGAAAGAAGTATCCTGAAAAGAAAAAAAATGTTGATCCACACAAATGTAGCGTGAAGCTTCAAAGGAAACCCATGGGGGTTAGTCAGAAAGGACGCTTCGCAGGTGAGGATTAATTTGTCCAGGTCCGGGATTCGAACCTGGAACGGACGTCTTCCGGAGTGGTCGTTTTATCATCGGAGATAACCAGGAGGCTAGCAGATCGCAGCACAAGCCACAATTGTCAGCACAATCGACAACTAGATGGGCAGTCGAGAACTGAAAGCAATTTTACCGTTCATAGACACTAATGCACTGGCACCCCCCTCCAAAAAACAAATAGTTGCACATACGAGACGAAGTGGTGACTGCAGCGCTTTTACTTAAAAGATTGCTTAAAAAGATTACTTAGGAACAAGCGCATCTAACGGGATATATTTAATATTTCATAGCACGTAGATCTTCATCAAGCGCACATTATTGTATTTACTTCTTTTGTGCTTGAAAATCTGGATGCTCTGTATAAGAGAGTAAACTGAAGAAGGCTTACTGGAAATACACCTTCGTTAACATTTCTACGCAGTCAGGCTGAGAGACACTTGAGATACCTTTTGATGTGCGGCTGATAGGAGACAGAGGTTCTAGCGCTAACGATAGCAGAAGTTCTTTGCTGTAAAACGCGGTGATATAGGCTGCTGTGAAAAAAAAAAGAAACGAAAATGCCAGAAATCAGAATAGGGCACCGGCCAACGGCAGACAGTGTTGTGCGAAGAAAAAAATAAACTTTGTATGCTTTTTTCGCATCTCATTTATTACCTAAGAGTGTTTGGCGAACATAGCCCTTTTTGCTCGTTGCCAGGACACTATAGTTCAACGCGTTCTAACGACGAGGACAAAAAAGGAGACCTTTTTCTTCCTTGTCTAAACTACGCGCTCAACTAATGCCATTCAAGATGACCTAAATAATCCATTTCGCCACGGTTGTCAAAATTGACAGTGTGCAAAAGTGAAAACGAGGGCGTCAACGATTTTCTCAAGAATCCGTACACGCTGGAGGACACTGCATGGTTGTGCCAAGCGTTGGATTGTGTGCAGGACGCGAAAGGACAAGGAAAGAGAGGGAGAAAGAAAGTTGCAGTGAGCAGAATGCGCGCCCAGCTTTCCAATCACAAAAACAGGGAAGGTTTAGGTGGTTTCATAGAACTGATCTCGTTATAAGGGGTCAGCAGTTCTGCAGGGGCGTTTACTCCTTTGTTGGTCAGACACAAACAGCCTTTGAGAGCAGAGGGAAAATTGAACCGTGACCATGGTTTTTCTACACGAAGGGATACATTGCACCCTGCTACGGCTGTTAACACTTGCGTTGGTGCTGCCATATCGTTTGCCCCTGAACCTTGCTGCGAACGCCGGACATGAGAATTATATGATTCACCCACAGCATATCCGGTACATTAAACGAGGCATCTTGTTTTCGTTAAAAAGTGTGCTATTGATTATGCAATAAAAAATCATATTTCAGTGTAAATTATGGCTCTGCGGTGAAGCACAGAGACGTTACGCCGTCTTAGGCTACTGTGAAAAAAACTAATTATAGAACACCTCATAACATCTTTGTCTTTGGAGAAGTATAAATGGCGAATTTCAGGGCCGTCACATTTAAATGCACACTAACTTTATTAAAGGTATTGAATATAGCACCAGATTTATTATATCTATCATCGAATTTCCACGGTGAATCCAGGCAATATCGAAAACAAGCGCTCCGGGAGCATGAGAAAGAGGGCCAATGCATACTGCATGTATTTGCATGCGTATGACATACACTATGCATATGAGATGCATACTGCGTGTTGCTTTTGTACCACGCGCGCGGGCGCCCCGACGAAGAAGACGCACTGCTCCGGTGTCTCGAGTTGTCTTCTCAACTGGCCGGCGCTCGAGTTGTTTTTATAAATATACATTTTAAATAACCTTTAGAATTCAGTCCATCGTTAGGGTAACAATATGAAACTGAAACGCCCCGTGAAGACGTTTGAAACTGAACGTCTCGGCCAATCGCGGCGTGTGCAGTCAGGATTTGCTGCGGCGTGCTGTCATTCAGACTTGGTCCCACATTTGTTTACAGGGCGTTGACGTTTGACTCGAAGCAGGAAGCACTTAGTCTCGATGTTGCCTGGATATGGCCTTCAGCTTAGATTACGAATATCTCAAATTACGTGCGATTGTTTGCATCTTGAAACAGAAAGTCGCGTTTCATAAATTGTGACGCCCTACACGTTTTTCACATAAAGAGCTGCCCGCAAAATATACACCAAAACCTAATCAAGAATTTTTGTTAATTAGTCTTTTGAGAGTAACCAAACCTGCTGAAATGTATTTACGTCTCGTCGTAGACCTTATATGTAATGACGACAAGCTCCTTATGGCCGCAACATTTTTTTTTTGAAAAATGCCACCTTGCTTAGGCACACTCAAAACGCCTGAAATTAGCAACGAGTGCTTCGCGTTATGAGAGCGCTGCGGTATTGATTCCAGGTAGTGATGCACAGTGGAACACTATATAAAAATTGCATCAATTGTGCACTTGATGAGCAATAAAATATTTAAGCAGGAAATTGCCAACACCCATGTTTCTTTGGTTGTGTCAAATATATTAAGTTGTCGTATCCATTGGAGCTAAAGTAGTTTCTCTGTTTCTCTTCTGCTTTTGTTGTAGCGCTTGAACCACTTACAGAAACGGCAACGCTAACCACCTCCAAGTGCATTGCAGCTTTGAAGTTCATAGTTACTTGGGAGTTGTCACCCAGTCATTGATTGCTGCGCTGATTAGGACAAGATCCTAGAAAAGCTTCAAGGCGGCATGATAATTCTCTGCCATTCTTATTCATTGAAAGAATCTCTGGTATCAAGAATGCCAACATTCGCCTTCTGGTCAGCCATACACACAGCCACTGATGCTTTGGATCTATATATTGACACGTGTACTTGTTTGTATTTATCGCGCGACACGTTTCACCGCCTAACAAATGTTATGGTACAGCGCAGGACGCGTCTGCATGTATCGGAAGTTTCTGGAATGTTTTCGATGCTTCCATCCGCTCTCTGTGACCAAGCCTTTTGTAATGTGATCGCATGTGTGCGGGACGCAAATAATGTAGAACTTTGTAGAAGGCACGTGGGTCCTAGCGATTACTCTGGAACATTCGACGACGGATGTATAAAAGCGCACGCGCTGGACCCGCTGATCAGGTTTTCGACGATCGCCGACCGTGTTTGCCGCTGTCGTTGTGCTATAAGTGTAGCCTGTTTTGTGGGCACAGGTTCGCCGAGTAAAAGTTAGTTTTGTCTTTCACAGTACTGCTACTCTGTTCTTAAAGTCACCACCACGTGACAATATAAAAGAAGAACCGCGAATAAATATTCTAATCAAAAATTACTTATGACGTTAATAGTAACAAAAAATAAAGAAGTATTGCAAACTCGATCAGACATCGTTCAACGAAACGGCGTTCCATGAAAAAGAAAATATAAGCATGTTTCCGTTATGTTCCAACGTACACAGTTCGTGTATGACACCAAACGGCCCAGTCATCTGTCAATGAAATTTCGTCTCAGTAGGACGCACTACTGTTTGCCCCTTTCTCTTTGACCCGCACCTGCCGCGGTCGCTTAGCGCCCGTGTCCCGTGCTCAGGGGTCCCCTTAAAGATATCCTGGTGGTCAGAAATAATCAGAAGACCCCACTACGCCTTACTTCACAATGTAATCGTGGTTTTGGCCTGTAATACGCCCGGACGCATTCATTATTTCTTTGTCCCAGGTGACTTCGTATATGCGAGAACCTTTTTGAAATTCGAAGTGCTTAGCTCGAACAATACAAAATTTTCTTACGAAAAATAAATAGCAATGGCGAAACATTCCGCAACGTCAGCAAATGAGCAACGTTTTGACAAAAGGACAACAACTACAATCCTCGAGGTGCCTCTGCCAAAACCACGATCGAAAACCGGTCCCATGTCGTAGTAGCGGACACAATAACAATTTTAACTGGGGATTTGTTCACGTACCCATGATGCACGGTACACGAGGGTCGATGTGGGTATGAACCCACGACTTCCTGCATAGCTGCTATAAACACCATAAGCTACTGAGCTATCATGGTCTGTAACAAAGGGCCCCTTCTCGTCCACTGCCGAGGACACATTTTGTTGCCGAAATGAGGCTTCAGTCTCCCTTGTTCACAAATGTTTTATAGTACCAGACAAACACCTTGTGCTCTGTCTCTCTGCCTGAACAAGAAATAATTTCAATTGAGGTGACGAGCACTAATGGAACAAGTCATGACACTGGAGCCAAGGCTTCTCGTGTATGTGATGTGGAATGGTGTATTTAGTCTTGATGATGGGTGCCGGAGTGAAAGAAAGGGTTTGTAGAATGTGTCGACCTGTTGCGGTGTTAGAAAGCCTGCTATATTGGGATGTGAGGTGGGCTTCTGTGAGTTCAGTAAGTGTGTTGAAAGTTCCAGTGAGCATTAGCCTATCAGTGGAGGTACGTATGGGGACTCCAAGAGCGAATTTATATATTTTGCGTAAAAGAGTGTCGATCTTATCTGATTCTGATTTAAGGAAATGTAGATATGGTGTCGCGAATGTAATCTTACTGATAACGAAGGCCTGAATCAAGCGGAGAAGTTCGGCCTCCTTTAGTCCGCCATGTTTATTGGAGACTCGCCCTAGAAGGCGCAGGGTGTGATCGACTGTGGTGTGGAGTGTATGTAAGGTATATGTGTTGAGCCGGTTGCTTTTAATGCGTAAACCGAGCACCCGGAGCCTGTCCACTCTAGTAACGGGGATGTGGTTTAGGATGACCTCTATACTAGACATGTGTTTTCCGGCCCCCCCGGTGGGATGCCAGAAGTAGCAGCTCGGATTTTTGAGGGGAGCATGTGAGATTCGTAGCCCCGGCATGAGCTACGACGGCGTCTGCTGCGGCTTGTAGTGTGTCTTGAATCTCTCCATCGGAACCGCCAGTCGTCCAAAGAGTGATGTCATCGGCGTAGAGTGAAAACTTGAGAGCGGGAATAGACCGCAATGCTTGCGCCATCGGCATCATAGAAAGATTAAAAAGAAAAGGGGACAGCACTGAGCCTTGGGGCGTGCCGTAGCTACCTAAAGCGTATGAAAGGGATATTGCTCTGTGCCTATGTGTATCGTTGCGGTACGGTTGTATAAGAAGGTACATATGTAGTCACATGTCTTTCCGCCAACCCCAATGAGATTAAGCTCTCGGAGGATGGCGGAATGTGAAATGTTATTGAAAGCTCCGTGGAGGTCCAGACTGAGAATGGCTTGCGTATCTAGACTGCCATTAGGTGTAATGATGTCATGCTTCATTCGAAGCATGATATCTTGGCATGAGAGAGATTTTCGAAAACCTACCAATTCTGATGGATAAAGATTGTTGTCCTCCATGTATTTTCTAAGTCGGTTGAGGATGTCGTGTTCGAGTGTTTTACCTAGACAAGATGTTAGTGATATAGGCCTGAGATTAGAAATGTTGAGTGGTTTGTTTGGCTTTGGGATAAAAATTACCCTGGCATCTTTCCACGAACTAGGGAGGGTGCCTGTGTCAAAGCAGTGATTGAAGTACGCCGTGATGGCTGTGACAGAGTTGTCGTCTAGATTGCGCAGTATTTTATTGTTAATAAGGTCGGGGCCTGGTGCAGACATTGTGCGCAGGGTGGCGAGGGCATGGCGAACTTCTGCTTCCGTGATAGCGGCGCTAAGTAGCTCGTTGGGTTCGCCAGTATATTTTGGCATGTCATACTTCTGAGCGGGAGGCAGATGTTTATGGCGGAGGTCGTCGAAAAATCCGTTGAGATTGTTTTTGTGTGCATGTAGCAGTTTGTTTATGCTATGGTTGTGGTGTATGCGCCTCACCTCTCTTCCACGTTCTTTTCTTATACACCGTTTTTTCGTAGGCGCCACCCTATTGTGAACGCAGTGGCGCCGCCTGTGAGCAGCGCCATACTGGCTTGGGTGAAAGCGGCCTTTTGCATGGCAGGTATACGCTCGGCGGTAGGTTCTGGCGTTTGTTTTCGCACTCGTGCAGTCTGTTTAGTATGACGTGCGTCTTATGCGTGGTAAACGGTTCTGTGAGACGTGCTGAAGTGGTTTAAGGCGTCATGGCCGGAATTTCTGCTTGCGTTGAGGTAGACGGAACACGCAGCGCGATGTGTGCGCGCATATTTGAGCCTACAATCAGCCTCGGAGATCAATTGTATATTTCTGAATGTTCCAATCACTAATGTGACCTTATTGCAGTATTATCCGCTATTTCTGAGTTGCGGTTCAGGAGAGATGAAACATATGGGATGATCGTAACAGCGTGGGTACCGTTCTGCTACGATAGGATCTGTGCTGCTATACTTTGACAAGCGTTCAAACTGTTCGCTGCAGGTTACATTGCGTGACTACTTGGTTGGATGGATGAGGTTTCCACCCATGAATAAAATAGTTTTGGATAGGAAAAGCATGCCTTACAGTCTGAATTAAGCTTGTCCAGTAAAGCGAACGTTTACGAACTGCGCGAGCGTCCTAAGCAGTAGTAGGTGCTGGATTACAGATACCTTTGTTCTAAATAGCGCATGGTCCAAGCACACGGCATCAGCGGTTATATATTTATAAACGTTGTGAGGCGTTAGCCAGTTTTCTTTTGCTTTTTAGAGAAAAAGGATGATAACCGAATTATTTTTTTCGGTTGTGTTCATTCAGTTCTCTACGACGCACTCACACGTATTACGGAAATTTTGCGCTCAAAAATAGCCATCGCATTCTTTTTATGCGAGCCCTCTCATATATTATCGCTGTATACAGGCTAAAAAGGCAATGCCGAAGCACATATATATCGCGCTGGCTCACCAACCGCTGTGATCGCTGCGTTGAGCAGCGCCATGGGCCTCATGCAGCAAGGCTAGCGTAGACATATGGTAATTTCAAGCATACTAGACTTGAAATACGTGAGAACGATGCGAATGTATCACAAATATTTGATAGAGCCTGCCGCTCAGATGTTTCGTGGTTGCCTTAGGTAGGCCGTGCACAAGCATGCGCTCTTATGTTTTATGTTTTACTCCCTACGCCAATCGATCAGACAGTGAGCTGATTTACCATTTAATGCTGGTAATACAGGGACGCCGGTTTTCTTTGTTGAATTAAGATCGATATAAGCAAAATAGTAAAGAACACATACACGCACCGCGACTGATAATGCGCGTACACCGCGGCTGATTATGCGCGTCACATTTTTGCGCCCCCAACACGTATTTCCGCCAACTGTTGTTACCGATACATCGAAAGGCTTCCCTGACGACCTTATATGAACTGACATGGTGTAACGTTCACAAAGTACGATCTAAAACATCTCGAAATCGTTCCGCAGCACACGACAGCAATACTTACAAGCTGCGGCGCGTCCGATCACCCAAGCCAGAGAGGAGGAAAGGCTCTCCGTCCACCCTATCCTCCTCGCCCGATGAAAAGGTATATATATGCACGCTCTGAACCCCCCTATCTCCCCCCCCCCCCCAGCTGCGTGCAAGAATGCAGGAGCATGCAGTAGAAAAGTTGGAGGGAGAGGGGAAAAATATTCGCGTTAAAACCACACCGTGGCGAAGATGGGGAGAACGTAGGAAAAAAGAAAGTCCTATTTGCACTGGCGCAAAATCCCGTCCCGAAAACCCGGCGGACAAGCGTGACGAATAGGCACGTCGCCTCTCATTCACTTGGCATCCGTTTCCTTCATCGGCACACGCAGTGAACCGTGACATGGTGTTTCTTTTTTTTTTAGCAGGTACACGTAGTTTGCGCCCATCCAGTGTGCTTGGTTTGCAGGGAAAGTAGGAACTATTCAGAAAATCTCTCTTGAATTCTGTAGATTGGCAGTGAGAAACGGCCACAGAAGGGGCAATGCTGACGAATTTCAAGTGCCTTGCAGGTTTGAATTCCACTGTTAACTCGGCATTGTGAGCCAGCCGTCAATTTCTGCGTAAATGAGAGCCACATTGTAAGGGACCCCAACCTGGGCAAGGAAACTGAATTCCAGCAATCGGCGTTCCGGGAAAAGTACAGCTGAGAACTGGTTGGAAAAAGAATGCATCCACGTGTATGCACGAAATAAGGAGAAAGGGAAGGAACATGCCATATACCAAGAATTTAAGGAATTTTTGTTAAAGATTAAATAAAAGAAGGGTAAACTGGGTATGACGGTAAATGAGAAGACTAGGCTTGTGACAAAATACAAAGAAATATACATTTACACAAAAGAAAAGATTCAGTGTCGCGGTTTGCAGCAGCCTTGGTCCAAGCAGTTGTAGAATAGAAGAAATATGTCAGGTAAAAGTAAAAATGACATATTCACAGTACCAAAAACAGGCGCTATGATCCGATACGACTAGACATAGCAATACTGAAATTTCTGTTATTAGTAAACCGGGGAACTCATTCGCTATGTCAACCACACAACTGTAGCTGTAGAATGCAAATTTTACATTCAGCAATGAAGTAAAAATATTCACATTATACATTCAAACTTTAGGTCTCACGGAGATAGAAAATATGGCCACATAACTGAATAAAGCAAATATATACAGCCGTATCTCATCCAAAAGTAAAATACACTGGAACAAGCAGGTACAAACATGAGAGCTCTTGAATGTGTTTGTAATAATAACTACACAATTATAACCAGTAGGCCTGGTTAATATATCTCTGAGGCCTCTTGATGCTATTACAGAAATTGCCTTGAGAGAAGTTGATAAAGAAAAAACAGTGGCTGCATCTTGGTGCGGTCGTTTCCAGCGACGACGCTCTGGCCACGTGGTTTGTTCATGCACCCAAGGTCTTCTACAATGCGTCCGCGATACATTTGGCAAACTAAACAAGGCATCTTGTTTAAAATGTCAGACAAACAGGAGGAACATTATTTGAGATTCCCATACCAAGATCAAAGTTCCAGGGTAAACTAGAGCCTTTGCAGTAACTTACTGATACAACTCTTCCCAACTGTCATCAGATTTACTAGGCGTGTATAATTAACCTATCTGTATTAAGTAGAACATAGCCAGTGCACTAAAACTCACCACCGACAAATAAATTTGTAATTAGAGTTCTCAAGCGAAATATATCTCGCCAACCTTTTCAAGCGTAGGTATTAATTGCATTAATGAAATACTTAATGAAAATTTTCGAGATAGACATATTGACTGGAATTAGGTGTGATTCTGTGCAAGACCACGTATATGTGATCTCTGTTAAAAACGGCCGTATTGAATGAATAAAAGAATACAATGGAGGGGGAAACATTATGTCGTAATAAAAAGAAATAACTGAAAGTGATTGAAAAGTCACCGCAGCAGCTGGGAGATATAAATTCAGTCTTTGATAATTCCTGCGATGATCGAAGATGTCATGCGTACTTAAAAACTTTCATTGAAGCGAAGGCTTAGTCTGTGATATTAAATTGCTCTGCAGTTTCGCGATAAACACCCGAATTCAATTTTGTTACTATTGAAATTGGGAAGCCCCCAAATCTGCAGTCTTTATGCCTTTGACGCATCATTGTGCCGGCAGAAGGCCAGGTTGAACACATTTTAATTTACAATCCTCATCAATCGATTGGGATGACCGTATGGAATACTTTTCTAAGCAGACATTTCCTTTGCCCAAGCGAAGTGCAAGAACATGTGGTCATTGTGAACCAAGCCTTTGTTCATCTTTTTTAGCGACGCCATTATAGCGTAATGTATACTTCCATTTTTTTTTTCATATGTGTCAGCTGCTTGCAACATTTTCGCTTGGGTAATTGTTATTGCTGATTTGGTATTGTCTTAGTAAAATTGAATATGGTGCAATCAGACAGAATGATTGAGCAGGAGTTGCAAACGCAGGGAGGTCAACAACACCTCCACAAAAAAGAGACCCTGTAATAAAGCGTTAGACATAAGTTTGCGGACTAATTATGCCGTTAAAATTATACTTCATGAACGTAGAAGGAGTAGAGGACAGCAGGGACACTCCTACCAACTTGTGCATATGCAAACCAAGTCATTGCAGCTTCTACCGGCAAAAAAGGCTCGTGTTAGTGACGCGCCACCATTCGCCTGATTTTAGTCCTATATTTACATTGATGAAATTGTTTTCCCAAGGAGAGAACGTGAAATACAATTCGCGAACTTACTGCGCAAACATCATTACCTAAAGCCAAGGACTTAAAGATTGAACGAGTCAGGAAACTCACGCACAGACGCTCGCCATTTTATTTCCTGTAAAAGGTTTCCGGAAACAGCATGACCTTTGTGGTTTCAGGGTTGTAGCCCGATGTTTCCACTTTTGCTAAATCAAGACTGAAGCGCACGCCATAAGACGACTATTTAGCCACCCGAGATTATCGCGCTGTGTAGGCCTCCGGGAGCTCACGACCCACCGCAGCAAATATCGCGCGATTTGTGATGCCTTTTCCGTTCGGGCAATATAAGAAAAGAACTGTATTTATTTTTTCTTTATTCTGAGAAGACATAAGAGCGTTAAGAAAAAAAAACTATAGATAGAGGGGTATACGGAATGTGTCACACGTGCTTTTCTTTCTTGCACACATTCACGGATATCCCGAGTGTTCCTTTTCACCCTCTCCCCTCTCGCTTTCTCCATTTCGGGTACTCGCGCACGTAAACGCACAACCACGTGACCACTTACGGACCACCCTTCGCACGTCGTGAAAGCCAATCAACGACTATCCACCGCCGCCTCCTTCCCTTTCCTCCTCCTTCCCACTACTCCTCAGAAAGTGGAGGCACAGAGCACCTTGGAGGCTTTAAAAGACAGCGCCACCGTCTCGAGAGGCAGTTCCAGCACTCCGAGGTTTCAAAGCACGATCATCTCCATTCGTTGCGCTCAGATCTCATCGGTACACGCTTCAACGCCCGGAATCGCGACTCAACCCTTCGAAGCCACGACGGTGACAACCAGCAGCTTCTGACCTGCCGAGACGGGCGACTGAAGCCCAGCGCATCCAAGTCGACGTTGAAGCAGAAACCTAGTCATGGGGCGATCACATCCAAGGCTCAACCACGACGAGGTCCTCGTCGAAAGTGAGTACGAGCACCCAACTTCTGAAGTTTCGCCTCGTGACGCCTCGGTGAGTAGCTCTTCGCTTTCCTCGGAGGAAGAAACAGCAGTCAAAGATGGCAGCAATCCGCACAGAAGGAAGCTTCGACGGCCTTTTTCGAAGAGTTCTGACGCCTCCCACAACCACGTCCAGACGACAAACGACGACGCCGTGCTCGAGGGTAAAGACCTCCAGACGACTCAAGAATTGGCGACTGAAGTAGCATCGGCGAACCTTTCTGCGCGATGCCCGGAAAAGAAAACTGCTGTGGACCATGACGACACCCATCGCGGAAGCGAACCTTTGCCGACTTTCAAGATTCCCTACAGGTGCAAAGTGCCCCCCTCCCCGATCACATACGTTCTGCAAGGGTTTACTGAGTGCCCCTTCTTGGACATGCGACGCATCTCATTCTTGGAGCCTTTGCCCGCATCTTGCGTTTGCGCCATCTGCGGCACTCTTCCTGCCAGGACCAGGCAGCTTCCCTGTGGCCACGCCGTGTGCTGGGTGTGCTGGTATATCGCCTACGACAGCGCCGACAAACCGCACCAGGACAACAGTGCGCTAAGGATGTTCCGCAGTGGCTGTTGTCCCAAGGATGGGGCCCCGTTCTCCGATCCCGCTCTGGGTGATTCGACCTGCCCACCGAGTATCTCCATCAAATTGGTGTACTGTGTCTACGGAGTGCATGGCTGCCGTTGTAAGGTCGAACTCCGAGATCTGGAGGCCCACTGCCTATACGAATGCCGTTTCAACCCCATGACCCGACCTCTCTGCTGGAAAGACATGCCAGGGTGCAAGACTGATCTACATTTTCTAGACCGTGCAGGATGGTCTACTGGTTGATCCCACATACGACGCACAAGAATGGCGACTGCAGCGGGAAGTTCGTTCGGCTACGGTCAACGCCTTCGATACAGCCTTAAAAGCTACTCGGCAGTCCGAAAATAAAGAAAATGTTCTTTTGAATTTACTCGGCTTGAGTGATGATTGCACATGTGTTCAGGTCGCCGGTGACGGCTTGCACTTGAACATGACGTGACTTGCTATACGACATGATACGCATTAACCCAGGTTATTAGAGACAATAAGCTAGTGTGGCTACACGCATATTTGTTTCTTTAGATTACAATATGTTTCTTCAATAAAATCTACTTCGGCATATGAAGTACGGAATTAACCTAAACGAAATTACATTGATTGTTTAAAAATACCCAGTTTCGCCGGCGAAGGGCAGAAATTGTTCGCAAGGGACAGCTTTAGTGTTTGGTTTGGTATACGTCGAAATGTAGTCGATGCGGTCGGTACGCAACCTGAGGCCACACCACATTCACACAGCTACCACGACGGGCACAAAAGTGTCGATTTCATGCGCATCCGCCTCCGAGGTGTCGTCTGCACTTTCGACACGGTCACACTCCGGCGTCATGCGCATCACAGTTAATTGCGAAAGCACTGTGCATTTCTGTGCTCATTGGACGGAAGTTGATTATATTTCATTAGAAAGCTAGCCCTAGTATTATCGCCTAGTATTATCGCCTAGCCTGAACTAGTATTAACTAGTATTATCGCCTAGCCTGAAGCGTTACCTGACAGAGCTCAACACAGTGTGTGACAGAAACCGCGCTCTTACTTTGCTATGTTCGTACTGCATTTCCGGTAAAAGTTTTCAGCATAAGAAAATGAAGATTGCAGTGCATTTAAATGAAAGTTTATACAAAGTTATCATTATTCTTTGTAAAGGAAATAGAAATTTATTAGAACCAAATGAATATGGGCGAGACAAAAGTTTATGAATTAAGTTATTTTTCCCTTTTGAATGCAGAACAACAAAATTTAGTGCTTTTCTAGGTTACATGTGCACTTATTATCTTTGCGGAGTGATATTGTGTTCTAGCGAAATATTGATGAGGTATTGGCATTTATTGTTATACTTGATCAGGCATCACCCAAGGAGAGGCAAAACTATTCAAGCTGAAACTTTGCACTTTTCAATGACCAAGCAGCAAGCCCTTCTCTATATTTCTATGAAGAGCAAATTGATATATGCTGATTCAGGTATCTACAAGGGAGCTGCGAATTTAAATTTAAGTTTTTTTTGCTCATCCGCTCCGTGCAAATTGTCGTTCTTTTTCATATGCATGCTCAAGCATATATGCATGCTCATATGCATGCTCAAGTGTGATCAAGGAACCCGTACGGGTCCCGAAACGTCTCTGTGTGTTTTTTCACCTTGACTTGGTCAGTGGCCGTAATTTCTTCATCATCATGTTACCTGACCAGACGAACTTTCGTCGAACTCTTGACTATATGCTAATTCACAACGAGTCTTGCACATTAGTGGACCCTTACGATCTGACCCATACGATCTGGACAAAAAGATATCAAGCCTTTTCACGTCAAATTCACCATTTTTGAGATGTAACGCCACTAAACATTACGAAACCGGCATAACGTGGAGGGATTCATCCTGCACATTTCAGTGTTTGCTTAGTCTCGTCGTTACGCCAGCCCTACGCTGCTTCAAGCACACATGCCTGCAACCAGGCCTTTAACGTGGTCCTAAGGCAGCTCACTCAATTGTGGCTGTTTGGAGAAAAAGAAACAAAGAAGGAAATATATAAAAAACGGGCAGTGCACTGTACGGCGCATCATGGCTACATGCCTGCTAGTCAGCAAGTTAGGCTATTGTGCCCAGGATTACTGCAGATGAAGATTCCAAAAATCTCATGGGTGCCTAATTTTATTCATAATTGACTCCAGTCCTCCTAGTTCCCAGGCTCATACGACGATATCTGGAAACTTGTTTGCCCCACGGGCTGAAGTGCGAGGGCTTTGTTAGGGTACTGTACTTGCCTGATTCTACGCGACGCCTGTTTAGCGACAGGATTAACAGCAAACAATGAGCGAGCCTTTATTTCCCCAACTGCAGGGAAAAGTGCTGATGGCTGCGTGACCTGTAGCATTCCGAGCCGGGCGCACCAAAGCGAATGTCACGTGCTCTGACGCCCAGGGAAGTTTTTAAACACTTGATTTCCAGTAGGTGGTCTTCTCGTACAAAGATATAGCGTATTTACTGGCGTAAGAATTGCTCTCGCGTAATGCTCGAACACCCCCATCACCCACTTTCTTTTTCGGGTCATCATAGTACCCTCGAAAATTACTGTAGTAATTGCAATCTGCGTGTTGCGTTGTATGGCCGCCGATCCAGCAGAGTTTCGTGCCTTTTTTTATTGCGAAGCCATTCTGCTATTGCAGGCGCAACAGCGATCATATTATTACTATAATATCGAGCGATGCTTAAGAGATGAGCCGCCGCGAGAACGACGATGGAGTTGGTCGGTGCCCTTGGCGCGAGCGAGTGTCAGACAGGCTGCCTGGCTCCAGTGTAAATAGCGTGTGAATAGCAACTATCTTCTGTGTCTTTCCACACGTAACAATATGATCTAAAGTCTCCGAATCTAGCACACAAATAAAGAGAAATACCCATGACAGCGTGAAAAAGGCGAACAACACGTGCACAATAAAGGCAATTTAGACTGATGACTTTTAGAAAGAAGTAAAATTGCAAGTAATCTCTTAATGCAGCTCCTGCTTGTATTTATTTATTTTTTTTATTTTTATTTATACAAGTACCTGCAGCGCCACAAGGGCATTATTGCAGGGGGGGACAAATTGAAGAAAAGTGAACATGTGACAAAAACTTGATACAGCAGAGCACAGGCGGTAAAAGTAACAAAATACGTAACATAGATGAGTCATCTCGACGGCCAAACGGTCTTGTGAAATGCGGTGCAAATTTGCAAGACAGAAATGGAAGGGATACACTATCGCATGAAGTGCAATGCCAGCCAAATGATATAAAGAAAACGGGATAATATACTACGACAGACTGCGTGACAATAAAGACAGAAACTCTGAACACGTTTTACATTCACCAATGCTCCTGGGAAGCCTATTCCAGTGTGCGGAAACATGCGGAAAAAATGAATTTCGGTAGACATCAGTACGACAGCGCATTTCAAGGACTTTCAGCTCGTGATCACATCGTTTAGAGATGAAGTGGGGAGGGAAAATGTACAAGTTCTTGTTTATTCCTGTGAGATCAAAGTATATTCGGAAAAAAAGTTCTAATTTTGCAGTTAATCGGCGGTGTGCTAGTGTTTTCCAACCAAGGTCCTCTTTAAGCAATGTAATACTGCTACGGAAATTATAATTACCAGAAACAAATCTTGCAGCGCGGTTTTGGACGCGTTCGAGCTTTTCTATAAGTTTAGAGCTTTGAGGGTCCCATACCTGGCAAGCGTATTCGAGTACCGGACGAACATTTGTTATGTAAAGCTGTTCTTTTACTTTCTGGGGGGCGTTATAAAAATTACGTCTAACAAGGTTTAGTATACGAGATGATTTTAAGGTTAAGTATTCAATATGTCTGTTCCATGTTAAATTTTCTGAAAAATAGACCCCGAGGTATTTGTAGTGTTCGACCTTTTCAAGAAGTAGTCCGTCCAATTTATACACTGATCTCACAGGAGATCAGTGTATTTGACAGTCGGTATAGAGCGTGTGATCTTATCCCAAAGGCCAGTGTGAGGATATGCCATTGGGCGCCTGCGTCGTGGGGAGGTAGAGACACTATCCTTCGGGAAACCGACGAAAAACGGCTGTCGGCGAAACTTGGAAAACATCTTTGGGCTGTGGGCAAGGCTATGTGCGAGTGCTTGCGATGGTCATTGTGATCATAGCGATTGCGCAATCAGTGCTAGCCGGGGTGAGGGCGCGTACATTTCCAGATGCGTACGTTCTGTGCTACCGCTTCCTTTACCATTCCGCTGTACCGCGGCTCTGAAACTCGAATGACGTGACCTGCAATGCCATGCGAGCGGGCTCTCTATAGATGGTACACCCGTGACAGCGTGCCAGGTGCGCTGGAAGTCCGCGTGGTTTCTATCCCAGTAAAGTAGTCGAACCACGTGTACTATACCAACTATTATGTAGGCGTTCGCGAATAGTACCTTTTGAGACCAATGGAAAACTGGCAATGACAAATCGAATCCAATAATGACTATTCCATTCGACAACCGAATCGAAAAGCCCGTTATTACAAACGTTATACAGATTTCGCGCACCGCTGCTAGTATTCTAGTAGAATTTATACCCCTACTGGGATTTACAGCTTCTGTCCCGTGATAGAGGTCCAAGACTGCAATATACTTTGGTAAACGGCAAATTAAGCGGGCAACAGCATTTGACAGTCGGCAGACGTTGAAACAAACCCATAAAATAAACATTTCTATTTGTGCGCACGTGCGCATATTCATCATGTCATTGAGTGACACTTATTAGTTAAATCATGATGCCTTCTTTTGCTACTGTTTTTAGCTGCAGCGAATACAGTGACACGCAGGCAGTATTCTTTGGGTTGCATGCCTTCCTTCACATGTTCGCTTGTCGAATTCTTCGTGAATCTGACAAGTGCCTTAGGTGGTGTGAGCACATGAAACTGGAAGGATTTGTCTGCAATATCGTAATTGCGGAACACATATTTGAGGTAAGTGGTACACAAGGAGGTGCAAAGAACGCAGCTTTTATTGTTGTGTTTTTATCTGTACTAGATGCTATAAATACTATGTTTCTCAAGTTTCTCTCAAACCCTTTCCCACGCCAACAGTGAACCAAAAGGCTAAACGCACATGGGCGAAGGAATCGGAAATAATCCCGCACCATTGCCGGCTTGAGGTAATTAGGCACGACGAGGCGATCCCGGCTTTAACACGTGATTTTCTGTCCGCGAGTTCTGCCGCTTCGTCCGTAGGTCGTACAGACCAAAATTTCAGCTGTTCATGACACCTCTATTTCTGCGCCCAAGCACTGCAAATACTGATGACAAGCATTGCAAGGGATTTGCCCGCATGCTTCCATATGCCGATGAGTGCTAAAAACTATTCTGCCTGCATGCACACAACGTCTTTCGAAAGGGAGAGGAGGCTACGTCACGTGCAACTCGAGTAGTGAAGCAGGCCGCAGAGAGTGAGGACGCTATCCAGCCGTATCCGCTTACCTCGACCTAACGCGGCGAATGCGTAATTTCTTCAACGCTTAGTCTTACACGAGACAGCTGAGTTCACATCAAACGTTACCTTGCGTGCACCATTCCTGTCTGTCTGCGTAGTACAAAGAACACACAGAGAGATGTTTCCTTGAGGCGTTGCTGGGCGCCATATTTCATACACTCTGAGGGGGTTGAGCATTATCATTGCCTCACATGGCACATCGCATCGTGGCAGAAGCATTAAACTTGAACTGGATTATGGGGCTGTAGGTGCGAAAACCACATTAGGATTTCGATGCCGACCATAGTGGCGCACTCCGGATTAATTTTGATACCGTGGTGTTCTTTAACGTGTCCCTAAATCAAAGTGCGTGAGTGTTTTTTTATTTTGACCCTGTCGAAAGGCGGCTGCCTCGGTCCGGATCAAATACACGACCTCGAGCAATACCATAGGGGCAAAGCAACCGCTGTGGGCACAGAATTGTTGATTTGTCTTGCGACAGCTTCCGTTGTGTCGCCCAGACGCTGCAGTGCGCTTTAATTACTGCAGCTCTGCTTCTGCACACCTGGTGTAATTTGTCCGCTTCACATACCTGCATGCTGTTTATTTCTCAGAAATGGCAGGAACGTACTGTTCCATAGCTTGAACTTAAGCTTATCCCGTTTTCCCGCAATCGCTGTCGTATAGCAGTAGGGTTTCCTTGCCTTCACAGGTCACGTTCCCCCAACCCCACCTCGGTGTCCAGTACAACTGCCTCTTCTACTGCCTCCTCTCTAGTTCTATCACCATCCCGTCTGCACTCGCACGGAAGTTGACGGCATTGTGCACAGTCGACGCGGTGGGTCCAAACGTGTTTCTCGCGTCGCCTTTCCTCTGTGACCAGCTCCTCTCATGTATACCACCCACAAACTAGTTGATGATCAACGTCACTCAAGGTTTCTGTCTTTTTTGTTACATGTGTGGTGTTTCGCCAAGGTAGTGAGCACTGCAGTCTGCAGATCATTTACCAAGACGATTTTCGAAGCAGTGGCCCGTAGTCATACGACAGCCACGTCAAGAACGAAAGTGACGAACCAGTACCACGCCTAACGCCCACATCAGCAGTCCGTAGCATTTTACATAAAGAAATGTTCGACCAAGCAATCGTTGAAAGTATCTGCGGAGCGAAGGCCACCATGCACAGCAACTGGACAAGAATGGTGCCAGGCACAACATGTCCTGAGCAGAAGGGGGAGGGGGAATTTTCCTCAACAACTGTAGGTCACCTGTCGCAGCGTCGCAACAGGGACAGACCGGAGCATGCTGCGACGGCGAAAAGCAGATTCCCCCCCCCCCTTTTTTTGCTTCACATGACCGAGTGGTGTGGACTGGTGTGGCCATCTGAATTACACCGGAGATCTTGACAATAATACCCTCCCACTAGTTCGCTTTATGGCTGTAAGCCCTGCGTAAGCTGTGTGCTTGAGAAATGTGCATGATGTTTATTTTTCAGAGATAGAGCAAACGTACCCTCCCGTCAATTGAAGGTAAAATTTTCCGGTTTGTACACGACTACCGCCATGCCTAGCAGTACCGTTTCCTTGCCGTATATTAGGCCGGCTTTTCCCACTACCGAAGTCTCCCTATTTCACGAGCAAAGGGGTTCATTTGCAACTGCGAGCTTCTTCTACACACTTATTGCCATAATTCGCCCTACCATTCTATCTGCATTCCTTTTCGAAGATAACACGTGTGCACAAATCTACGCGATGCAGTTTCTAAGTTCATCTCGCCGGCATAATTCGGTTTCCCGTGATGGTCACTACATTAAGGTACAAAGTAAAACTCTCTAATAAACTGTCGTGGTTCCGTATGAGCCTGCCTACAGAACGCCACCTTGATAGCATAGCATAAGGCCTGTGCATTTCCATCCATGACGTCATGCTACGTTGCCCGACTGCCATAGAATCTAATATAAAGCTCGCAAGTAAGCCACTGGGATTCTGGCCTCGCCGGGCGGCATCGGCGGAGGCTTCGAGGAAACAGCACCACGTGGTTTTCTACAGCATTGCGCGAGTGGATTAGGCATGCTGACGAAGGTAAAACGGCCAAAGCGCAATAAAAAAATTAAGAGCGAGCCAAGATGGCCTCATAGAAGCAGCAGCAAACCAAAATACACCATAGCTACACCGTCGTCTTCTCACATATTCGCGTACACCAAATCAGCCGTCGAGTAGTGCTGATTTCTTGAAATGTTGCCTCTCTTTTCTATTCTGAGGTATGCAATGAAACAGAACTAGAGGTGGATGAATATAAAAGAATTTTTGAATACGAATGGCCAAACCCAGACGCATATATTGACAGCAAAAATATTTATTTTTACCAACTGGGTAACAAGCATGTACCGACTAGGGCAAAAACGACAGCTTTCGGCGTTGCCCCGCCGATAAAATATTTTGAGTGGCAGCAGCATATTCTATCTTTGTGGCCAGGTTTTGGGTGAGGGGCGTACTACAGAAGAAATTTTATTAGTGCATAAGGGAGCTCAGCCCCTGGGAAGGATTATTCTTGGCCGTTGAAGTGAACACACCTGATTCTGGACTCTTCTTTCCCCGGAGCCACTTTCGTGAAGAGAGTGAAAATCGGCATCAAATATAAAGATGTTGCTTCCTGTTGTACAATCAGGGATCCTACACATCTAATGAACTGCTTGTCACAGCTACGCGTCGAAGCGGAACTGTGTCAACGGCGTTATTTTCATCATATTCACTATGAGTAAAAAAATATCATTATTATATATGTCCAGAATGCTTTTTCCTGATTGCAGTCTGCATTTACTAAATGATGGCACGCATTAAGGAAACCATGCTTCTCATAAACGCAACTGTGTCTGATTAGAGCGAAAGTGGTCATAAAAGTCATGGCTTAAATTTCTTTAAGAGCAATTAGGCCCCAATCATGCAATTACGTCAGAAGTGTTCGGTATCATCGAGTAACGGCTAGCACTCGGGACTATATATGAATCCAGCAATCCGACTTCTAATCTCGGTGAGAGCTTTTTTTTTTCTTTTCTTTCTCTCAGGGCATCAACAGTGCTTAGTGAGCTGCAGCCGCGTTGCTTGAGTCTATTTAGAATCCGGCGTGGTCTAGTGATTCCACTTCCGGCTACTAAAACGTACGGACGTGTTTTCATGAGCTCCTACGGGGCGGTGATAGCGGCTTAGTTTAGCCGTGGAAATAGGGATGACAGGAAAAACAGCCAGGACTATCAAGCGTTACTGCCTCATTTGTGAGAAGCTCTGGTTGGTTTGAACGCGGTTTTTTTTTTTTTTGCATCGTGACCTACGAGCAACGCCGTAAGTGTGGAAGATTACCGGGATTCCCGTTGTCGTTTGGAATTGCTACCTGAGGCTGATGTTTTAGGAGTATTTCATAAAAATCATTTCTCGGCTTTTAAATTCCGGAGCCATGAAAGCATGCAGAAGTTGTTGACCACTGAAAACTTTTCTGTGAAAGGCAGAAAATGTCTAGAAATAGACCCGAGTAACCAAGATGTCCGAGTTAAAATCCACTGGGTTCTTCCTAATGCGACGAATGACGACATTCGTATGGCGTTTGAGTCATACGGCGAAGTAATGGAAACGACAAAGGAGCGCTTCTGTGCCATTGGTACTTATGAAAAACCAGAAGCTAAAAGCCGGAGTCACGACTGAAGATATTCCTTGTGAAGTGCGTGTCGTCAGTGATCCTGTTCTGGCAGCTCTTCCAGGCAAGGCGCCACATTGATTGCGCTGCCAAGTAAAAAGTTTATACGTGCCACCAATGCCGACTCCCCGATGTTCACCTGCCGACAGTCTGGCCATGGAGAAAGACATTCAACAAGAGCAGAAACTACTATAGACCATTTTTTCGTAGGCGCCGCCATATTGTGAGCGCAGTGGCGCCGCCTATGAGCAGCGCCATACTGGCTTGGGTGAAAGCGGTCTTTTGCATGGCAGGTATACGCTCGGCGGCAGGTTCTGGCGTTTGTTTTCGCCGTCGTGCGGCCTGTTTAGTATTACGTGTGTCTTCTACGTGGTAAACGGTTCTGTGAGACGTGCTGAAGTGGTTTAAGGCGCCATGGCCGGAATTTCTGCTGGCGTTGAGGTGGACGGAACACGCAGCGCGATGTGTGCGCGGATATTCGAGTCTACAATCAGCCTCGGAGATTAATCGTGTAGTTCTGAATGTTCCAGTGATAATGTGACCTTATTGCAGTATTGTCCTCTATTTCTAAGCTGCGGTTTAGGAGCCATGAAACATACGCGACGATCGTAACAGCGTGAGCGTGGGTACCGTTCTGCTACGATGGGAGCTGTGATGTTATACTTTGACAAGCGTTCAGACTGTTCGCTGCACGTTACATTGCCTGACTACTTGGTTCCATGGATGAGGTTTCCGCCCCTGAATAAAATAGTTTTGACAAGTGATAGCAGCATACCTTACTGTCTGAATTACGCTTGTCCAGCAAACGGACTGTTTACGAACTGCGCGAGCGTCCTAAGCAGTGGTAGGTGCTGGATTACATATATCTTTGTTCTATATACCGCTTGGTCCAAGCATACCGCATAAGCGGTTATATATTTATAAACGTTGTGCGGCGTGACTATGCGAGGCCCTGTTGCGGTGTCAGCCCGTTTTCTTTTGCGTTGTCTAGAAAGAGGATGATAACCGAATTTCTTTTTCGGTAGTGTTCGTTCCGTTCTCTACGACGCACTCACACGTATTACGGAAATTTTGTCCACAAAAATAGGCATCGCATTCTTTTTATGCGATCCCTCATATATTATGGCTGTATGCAGGCCAAAAAGCAATGCCGAAGCGCACAGCTTACATATGTACCGTGCTGGATCACCACCGCAGTGATCGCTGTGTTGAGCAGCGCCATCGGCCTCATGCAGGAAGGCTAGCGTAGACAGATGGTAATTTCAAGCCTACTAGACTTGAAATGCGCGAGAACGATGCCGGTGCATCACAAATATTTGATTGCGCCTGCCGCTTAGATGTTTCGCGGTTGCCTTAGGTTGGCCGTACACGAGCATGCGCTCTTATGCTTCATGTTTTACTCCCCATGCCAAGCGATCAGATATTGAGCACATTTACCATTTCATGCTGCTAATAAAGAGACACCGGTTTTCTTCGCCGAGTTAAAACCGATATAAGCAAAATAGTTCACAACACAAACACACACCGCGACTGATAATGTGCGTACACCGCGGCTGATAAAACGCGTCGCATTTTCGAGCCCCCAAAAGATATTTCCGCCTATTGTAGTTACCGATGCACCGAAAGGCTTCCCTGACGACCTTATATGAACGGAGACGGCATAAATTTCACAGAGTACGATCTAAAACATCAAGAAATCGTTCCGCAGCACGCGACAGCAATACTTTCAAGCAGCGCCGCTCCGGATTGCCCAAGCCAGAGAGGAGGAAAGGCTCTCCGCGAGCCCTATCCTCCTCGCCCGATGAAACGGTCTATAGACCGTTTCATCCGTAATACGTGTAATAAATTTCCGTAATACGTGTGAGTGCGTCGTAGAGAACTGAACGAACACAACCGAAAAGAAAATTCGGTTATCATTCTCTTTCTCTAAGAAGCAAGCGAAAACGGGATAACGCCGCGCAACGTTTATAAATATATGACCGCTGATACCGTATGCTTGGACCATGCGCTATATAGAACAAAGATATCTGTATCCAGCACCTACTACTGCTTAGGACGCTCGCGCAGTTCGTAAACGGTCGCTTTGCTGGACAAGCTTAATTCAGACTGTAAGGTACGCTGCTATTACTAGCCAAAACTATTTTATTCATGGGTGGAAACTTCATCCATCCAACCAAGTAGTCACGCAATGTAACCTGCAGCGGACAGTTTGAACGCTTGTCAAAGTATAACGGCACAGCTCCTATCGTAGCAGAACGGTACCCACGCTGTTACGATCGTCGCGTAATATTCATGGCTCCTAAACCGCAGCTGATAAATGGAGGATAATATTGCAATAGGTCGCATAAATCATTGGAACATTCGGAAATACACAATTGATCTCCGAGGCTGATTGTAGGCTCAAATATGCTCGCACACATCACGCTGCGTGTTCCGTCCACCTCAGCGCCAGCGAAAATTCCGGCCATGACTCCTTAAACCACTTCAGCACATCTCACAGAACCGTTTATCACGTAGAAGACGTACGTCATACTAAACAGACCGCACGACCGCGAAAACAAACGCCAGAACCTATCGCCGAGCGTATACTTGCCATGCCAAAGACCGCTTTCACCCAAGCCAGTATGGCGCTGCTCATAGGCGGCGCCACTGCGTTCACAATATGGCGGCGCCTACGAAAAAGCGGTCTATCGAGCTACAGTGTACTGTAATAGAGCCCAGCGGCCGAGTTGACTGTAGCGCACCAAGCGGATGGGATTAACATCTCCCGGTTCCGGTTTTGGGCGCGCGCGTTTTGAACGCTAACAAGCACGCTTAGTGCTGGCTCCGCTAATCGACGCGGCGGTTCTCTCTCTCTCTCTTTTTGCTTCTGCTGCTCAACCGCGTGCGTTCTTAGTACGCAATCGTTTCGTTTAGTACAAAACATCGCGAACGATATGACAAGCTTTCATCGAATCTTTGCCACGGGCAATTTCATGAAGTAGACGCAAGGCGCTGCTAAATGACGAAAGGTTGATTTTGCTTTCTATAAAAGCTATTTTAGGAATTTTGGTGCGTTCATTTATTCTTGCGGCACCAAGTAAGGAACAGTAGTTCTCGTACGAAGCTCCACCGGACAGCATCAGCTGAGAAAATTACAAGCCTGTGTCAATTTGGTGTTTTGGCCTCGTAGGAATGCTGCGTGTAGTGGTGAAGAGTGTTAAAGTCTTTAATGGGCGACATTACAAACCAAATTAATTTGCTTCTCCATACACACGGTGTACCCGACTAACTCCTAACAATACCACAAAATATGAAAACACCCGATTTGCAAGCATTACCCATTCCCGGTCCATATTTCCTGCACTTTAAGAGCACAAATACACGATCAACTGGGCATTTCCAAAGCAACTTGTTCTCATCCGACGCGATACCAAGCCCCTACACAGAAGTGGCCACAGCACAGTCTCAGCCAGACCATGCTAGGCGCTGGCAGAATTCCTTTTGCTCGCAGTCAAGACAAATGCGAGGTTGAAGAGCCTGTTTTCAGTCGTTTGAGCCGCAGGAAACTGAGGGGCCAGTTGGCAACGTAGGTGGGGCAGTGAAAGATTTATTAAACTTCACGGAGTGAAGCCAAGAAAGGAAACTGGCCACCAATGACAACAACACAATAAACGGAGGTTATTTTCGACCTTCTGAGGCCACACGTATGACACTCACTGACACGGATCGACCTTTGATGATCTTCCTGTATGAAATAAATGTGTCGATACTTTAACGGTCCATCACTTCTCTTTAGATTATCGGGAAATAGGCGCTCAAAGAAAAAAATGCTTTTCCCCGGAATGCAGACAACACAGTGCCCTCTAATCGGTAGTGTTTTTTGGCATTGAACAAATATTTAACAATGAGTTAGTTTTAACGTTTAACGAGATGTTGGCACATTGCACGTTATCAGATCATAGTAAGCAGTAGGGCATCCTCTCGCTATAGAGGCTGCTGCTGAATAGTATTTTTGTAAAGCACGTGCCTCCCAGATCTTATGTTTAGGTGTTCGTTGGTGAGGTGCGAGTGCTACTACTATTCCCTCGTTTAGTACAGCATTCCTTGGTAATAGAAATATTGTGTTCATAGGATGCACCACAAATCATTGCCATTATTTTATTACCCGTACATTTTTCGCACCATAAAGCGACATATTTTGGGCCTCTCAGAGCCAAGTTCTACCATTCCGAATTCTGATTCACAACCCCCACATTAGCCACGTTCTGCTATTGATATTTCCAATCCATTTATTAGATTTTGCTTGGTGCTCTTTGTTCATATCTGGCCGTTGCAACAATGAAATGCGAAAATCATCATCGTCGAGCAAACTGCATTCAATTAGGAAATTATCCCCTCGGCTCCTCCATTTCTGTCCTTTTAGCCCTGCCTCCTCTCCTCCTCCCCTGCTGTGCGCTGTTTATGTGTCAGCAGACTGCGCTACGCAGTTACTGTTGTAAGCAGCATTTTCTTTTCTTTCCTCTTGCTTTATCTACATATCTATCTATTTAGATAAATAAAGAAATACAACCCATTATTGCAGGCACAAAGCTGTAAAATCCATACCGATGCTAAATATGAAGCATTGCAGTTCAATCCATCATTCAGCACCCCGTACATTCCAAAAATCTAAAAAAAGTAATCGGAAAAAGGAAACACAAACAGCCTAGTTGACGGTGAACATCACTCAAGGTTCCTTCTTCCTTAGTGTCAATCTATATCATCATCCATGCACGGTGTTGTATTCCGGCAAAATAGTAAGCACTGAAGTCAGCGGGCCATATGAGACCGAGACGAATTTTGAAGAACCAGTGGCCCGCAGTCGCACGACGGTGGACTCAAAAGCGGTAGCGACGAACCAGCGGCACAGAGCAGTTTAGATAAACAATGGTTAGACCGAGCCCTTGTTGAAAGTATCAGCAGTGATAAGGCCACCACTCGCAGCAGCATAATAACAGTGGTGCTAGGCAGCATTCGTTCTGAAAAGAAGAGGAGGGGGAGTCATTTTTGACAATTACAGCAGATCACCTGGCGTAAACGGGACAAACTACAGCACGCTGAGACGGCGAAGAGCAGATCATTTTTTTTTTCTATAATGATTTATTGGCATCTCCTTTCAAACAGGGCGGTGACGCATGGTTACCTATAAGGCCAGATTTATTCATATAAGCTATACATGTTTTTCTTTTAATTATAGCATATTTGTATACGCCTATCCATTAAAACTGCTCAGTCTACCTTGTACCGTTGCCTATGGTTGTGACAGATCCGGTCTAATCAATCTCTTTCCTGCTTTTTATTCTACTAATGATTTAAACGCCTCTAGCTTATCTCGTCTGCAGGCCGGTTGATGCTTCCAAGAACTTCTGAAAGTTGTACGTTGCCTACCAGTCTCACTATTCTAAACGTAGCTGAGTTACAGCGCGTGGTGGGAGAATTCGAACTACGCGCAAGATGGCGGCCGTCATGCCTTCACCTTTATTTTTTATTGAAATGAACATAAAAGAAAGATACGTAGTCACCTTATAATGGTGATGGCTACTCCTTTTCTCATAGCAGAAAGAACGATATAAAAAAATATGTTAGAAAATGAAAAAAGAAAGAAAAATCACTTTATAGGATGAGAAAGCCACAGCACAGTCCTATGCGCCTATGAACATCACAGTGTAAAAGTCAAATACAAGTTGCACCACAATGAGCTCATAAACAGTCACAAACACACACAAACGTTCATGATGTGAACTTCGATGAGCATATAAACAGATGAGGACTTACAGTGTTGAAATAATTACGCACAACAAAAAATGTATAACACGTAATATGCTTAAAGGGCCGCTAGCAGGCGACACAGGATATTATGATCATAGACTGGAAGTTGTTACGTGCCCTCTATGGAGCGTTATAACGCAAGAATTTTTCGAATTGTTTCATTAATAACCGATATAGAAATATTTCACTGCCGTGAAACCTTGACTTCCTGAGGCGAAGGTCACCGTCAACACAGACACTCTTTATGCAAATCAGCTCTGCAGAATCCCGTAAGGTGGAAGAAGTTTACTGAAACGAAAAAAAAAAATGTTCATCCACCCGAATGTAGCGTGAAGCTTCAAAGGAAACCCATGTGGGTTAGTCAGAAAGAACGCTTCGTACGTGAGGATAAATTTGTCCTGGTCCGGGATTCGAACCTGGAACAGACGCCTTTCGGCGCGGTCGTTTTATCATCGAAGGTAACCAGGAGGCTAGCAGATCGCAGCACAAGGCACACTTGTCAGCACAATTGACAACTAGAAGGGCAATCGAAAACTGAAAACAACGTTACCGTTCATAGACACTAATAGACAGGCACCCCCCCCCAAAAAAAAAGAAGAACAAATAGTTGCACATACGAGACGAAGTGGTGACTGCAGCGCTTTTACTTAAAAGACTGCTTAAAAACATTGCTTAAAAAGATTACTTAAGAACAAGCGCATCTGACCGGATATATTTAATATTTCATAGCACGTAGATCTTCATCAAGCGCACATTATTGTATTTACTTTTTTTTGTGCTTGAAAATCTGGATGCTCTGTATAAGAGAGTAAACTGAAGAAGGCTTACTGGAAGGACACCTTCGTTAACATTTCTACGCAGTCAGGCTGAGAGACACTTGAGATACCTTTTGATGTGCGGCTGATAGGAGACAGAGGTTCTAGCGCTAACGATAGCAGAAGTTCTTTGCTGTAAAACGCGGTGATATAGGCTGCTGTGAAAAAAAAAACGAAGAGAGAGAGAGAGAAGAATACAGGAAGGCAGGGATGTTAACCAGTCAATAGTCTGGTTGGCTACCCTACACTGGGGGAAGGGAGAAGGGGAAGAGAAAGAAGGGAGAGAGAAGGTGTAGGTACGTGTACGGACAGCACTTCAGTTAAAGTCGCTCGAGCAAACCAGAAGTTCTGAGAAAACACAAAAGTGCCTTGACTGCCTTCTGAGCCGATGATTGGTCTCGACGGTGCTCTAATATTCTCTGTTCACTCAGAGGACGATCGTCTAGTTTCCTCAATGTGTCGGACAAATACTGTCTTTGGGCTTGAAATTGAGGACAATGGCACAATATGTGGTCAATGTTCTCCTCGCATGCGCAAGCATCACATGCAGGAATATCAGCCATTCCAGTTAGCGCTGAGTAGGCATTCGTGAAGGCCACTCCAAGCCATAACCGACACAGAAGAGACGCTTCACGCCGGTGCACACCGGCTGGAGGTCTGAGTGTAAGTGATGGGTTTAGTCGGTGCAGTCTTGTGTGCCTTGTATGTACGGTATTTCACTCTGCTAAGGAGATCGTGCGTGCCAGAATGCCAAGTTGTCTCGCGGCGTCGGTCCTTGAGAGCGGAATGGGGACGCAGCGGTCTTCTTGGTTTGACGATCGAGCTGCCTTATCGGCGTCATCATTACCAATGATACCGCAATGACCTGGTATCCACTGAAAAGAGATATCATGGCCTTTTTCGCTTAAGTGATGGACAAGTTCCGCGATTTCGCACGTGAGCTGATCGTGAGTTCCATGTCGGAGAAATGAATGCACACATTGCAAGGCCGGCCTTGAATCACAGAAGAGTGCCCATTTTCTAGGACTTTCAGTATTTATCACTTGAAGCGCGTCGCGGAGAGCCGCGAGCTCTGCAGCTGTAGACGTAGTGACATGGGAAGTCTTGAACCGCTTGGTTATTCTCATTGCTGGTATAACTACAGCGCCGCCGGAACTGGTTGATGTAGTTGATCCATCAGTGTAGACGTGTGTGCAGTCACTGTATTTCTCGTACAAGAGAAGTAAAGTTAGTTGCTTGAGCGCTGATGATGGTAAGTCCGACCTTTTCTGAAGTCCTGGGACTGTAAGGTTCACTTGAGTACGGCGCATACACCATGGAGGAATAGAAGGCCTTGCCGCAGGTGTGTAACCTGACCTGAAAGAGGCACGGTGCGCGAAGACAGTCGCACTGAATGTCGTGTGGGGCCTATCTACTGGGAGACTTGCTAGGTGGTGGGTAGGGTTCCGGGCCAAGTGTCTTATGTGCACACGCATTGTTTCAATGCTAATGTGCGTTCTAATAGTGAAATCTTGAGCCACTGCAATTACTTCTGTCGTTGACGCACTCCGCGGTAGACCGAGACATATCTTGAGTGCTTGGGCTTGGATGCTTTGGATTATGTTCAGGTTCGTTCTGCAGGTGTTGGACATGACAGGTAGGCTGTAGCGCAGGAATCCAAGAAAGAGGACCCTGTACAGTTGCAGCATAGAGTGTATTGGCACTCCCCAGGTCTTTCCTGCAAGGAACTTAAACATATGGCAAATTCCTGTCAGGCGTTTTTTCACATAATTCACATGAGGGGTCCAGGAGAGATTTTTGTCGAGGACCACCCCTAAAAATCTGTGGCTCGTGCTGTACGAGATCATGTGTCTGTCGACCAGGGGCGTAGCCAGGGGGGGGGGGGCTTATGGGGCTTCAGCCCCCCCCCCGAAATTTTTTCGTGCTGTCCATGCACCGCCGACCAAAGCGACCCCCGGCGCCGGAAATCACTCTGGATTTTGTCTAGAATGTCTTTTTGACGCTCGAAAAGACATTTAACCGCGAAGATTGCGAACTCGGGCTGGATTTCGTGGCAACGCCCATGCACCCGGAGTCACATAACGCCAAGCAGTCCCATTCGAGCACAAAGTTTCAAGGGCGCTTTGATGGTGAACGGGCTCGCCGCGGCATCTCACTGAGGCCACGGAATCTATGGAGCGCATGGATATCAATTGCGAAACTTTATGGGTATAAATGTCGTAAGCTCTTGATGTGAAAGGTGCATTGACATTTCAAAATTTGTGCTTTAGATTTTCAATTGCGGAAGTTTGTGGGTTTAATGCTGTTATAAACATTTGACGCCAAAGTTCCATTGACTTTTCTAAAGTCTTACATTGGAACATACAACGAGACAAGCGAAATCAACACACTAGAAGACGAGTTGACAAAGCACGCAGCGAGGTCCAATGAGACGAAACGTTGGGGTGGTTCATTTGTGCCGTCATGTCACATAAAAAAATATCAACATTTTTTTTAACCTACGCCAGAACATCCATGTCAAGACACTAAAGCCAGCCAAAGTAACTACGTTCTTATTTATTTTTTCTACTTTGACTTTTATTCGCGAGGACACATTGAGCCTCTTCAATTTTTTTTTTGTTCTCGCTACCCTACCCGGGGGCTTTCAGGGGGGAGGACGCTTTCTGGCTAGCAGACGAGAAAAAAAAAACAATGGTCGCTCGCCGCCATCACTGTGGGGACTCGAAGGATTGCACCGCGTTCCTTCAGCGGAACCTTTGCGGAAAGTCTTGTTTCGCCGGTGTAGGATACTGAGCAGTATGCGTATGGTTCTCAGTGGACCAAGCGTCTCATGTTTTCTTCGGTATTCCTTCCGTAGCCCCCTTAAGTGCCCGAAGTATGCTTTCGATTCTGGCCAACATACTTTCCTATGCGTTTTTTTTTTTCACTTCGGTGCCTCGGCCCCACAGAAAAAAAAATACATTGTTGCGGCGCAGCGAATTGTCGCATGGTGAAAGCTAGATTTTGATACTTCTTTTGCGGAAAGTAAGGGGCGACGCGACGCGACGCTTCAGTTGCCGGAAACTTTTATTTTATTATTGCGAAAGCAATTATATGGACACTCCAGGCGCATTCCTGCCGTCGCCCTCATGTTTCGTATAAAGCCCAAGGGTGATAACATCGTGACCACGCGCTGCATGCTGTATGTGCGAGTGAAAGTGTAGGAGGGGAGGTGGAATGGGTGAGCCAACGATGGTGGCTCAGTCTTGTGTGCGCAAAGGAGAAAAGCGGGGAGCAAGCGCGCCGCCTTCCGTCGCGCGCGATACATCGGGGGAAGTGGATGGAATGGGGGCGGAATCTAGGATTCTAGGATCTAGGATTGAAAGTGGTTGCGTTTGAGAGAGAAAGCTAAATGCTAGTGTCTGTTGGAAACAGAACTTCGATTTAGTGCCTGAATTTTGTTTAAAATATTTTGAAAAATTCGAAAGTTTGAAAAAATAGAAGCACGACGTTTACAAACTAATAGCATGAAGCATAATAGCATAATATCATGAAGAACAGATATTGTGGTTCTGTAAACGGCATCTATTATAACAGTCAAAGCGGACAAATTTGCTATGTCAATTTGTATCTTACGTGAAGTGGTTACGTTGTGTACAAGGGTTCTGCAAAAGCCGTATTTCCACCATACTAAATTTTATTGAGATTCATGTGTAACATATCTATTTTGTCCGCTGTGGATGTACTATTACATGCACTTCACAGAATTGGGATATCATTTCTGATTGTTGAGTCACAGAGTTTTAAACTTGATAGTTTCGTTTTCTGAAAATTTTTGATTTTGGCCAATTTTTAATAAATAATTGACCACCGCAATGAAAAATTCGAAACCAGCAGTCACTAGAATTAAACTTTTTCGTTTAAATGCAACAAACCTCCTCAAATTTGGTGAAGTGATCGCAGGGAAAAACGAATTCCCCTTCTACATGTATTTAATTAGGAGCACCCGAGCCTACGCTTCCTCTTAAGGAGGAGGCCGAGCTGCAACGTGCTCGCCCCCCCCCCCCGAACAAAATTCCTGGCTACGCCACTGGCCCCATGTATAAACACACACATATATATACATACATACATATATATATATATATATATATATATATATATATATATATATATATATATACGTATATATATATACGGGGCCAGTGGCGTAGCCCCCCCCGAACAAAATTTCTGGCTACGCCACTGCTGTCGACGGATATCACGTATGGAGACATTGATTTCCTGGTAAATGCCACCGCTGCGCACTTCTCGTATGATATCTGAAGTCCTTGTTCTCGAAGGTAGGATGATGTTAAAGTAGCCGACTTATGAAGCCGCGCGCGAAGCTGCAGTCGCGTCACAGCCGACGTCCAAATGCAAATGTCGTCGGCATAGATGGAGAGCCTAACGGTGCCTGGCAGGATGTCGGCGAGTCCAATGAGTGTTAGACTGAAGAGCGTTGGGCTGAGTACTCCGCCCTGAGGCACCCCATGGTTACTGTAATGCTGGGAGGTCGGGCCATCCTCGGTAAGTACGAAAAAGGATCTCGTATGTAGATAGCGACTTATCCAATTATATACTTTGTCGCCAAGTCCTACTGCCTCTAACGCGTTCAAAATCGCTTCGTGCGTTACGTTATCGTACGCTCCTTTAACATCCAGAAACAGGGCAGCAGATAATCTTTTGCAGAACTTCTGGTGCTCGACGTACGTCGCCAAGTCGATAACGTTGTCTATGGAAGAACGGCCCCGCCTGAAACCGGCCACTGCATCTGGGTATACCTGGTAATGTTCGAGGTACGATTCTAGCCGTGCTAGAACCATCCTCTCCATTAGTTTTCCGATGCAAATGGCAAGCGCATTTGGTCGGTATGATGCAATGTCTACAGGCGACTTGCCAGGCTTGAGCAGTGGAATTATGCGACTGGTCTTCCATTCTTGGGGAACCGTACCTGTCCGCCAGGAGCTGTTGAACAGGAGCAGGAGCACTTTTCTAGCCTCATCACCCAGATTACACAGGGCACGGTAGGTTATACCGTCGGGTCCTGGTGAAGATGAACGCTTGCACAAGGCCAGTGCAGCTTCGAGCTCGTCCATGGAGAAAGGACTATCCATGCGGGAGTCGCGGGAAATCGGTGAGTGGAAAACGAAAATGCCAGAAGTCAGAATAGGGCACCGGCCAACGGCAGACAGTGTTGTGCGAAGAAAAAAAACTTTGTCTACTTTTTCGCATCTCATTTATTACCTAAGAGTGTTTGGCGAACATGCCCTTTTTGCTCGTTGCCAGGACACTATAGTTCAACGCGTTCTAATGACGAGGACGAAAAAGGAGACCTTTTTTTTTTCCTTGTCTAAACTACGCGCTCAACTAATGCCATTCAAGATGACCTAAATAATCCATTTCGCCACGGTTGTTGAAATTGACAGTGTGCAAAAGCGAATACGAGGGCGTCAACGATTTTCTCAAGAATCCGTACACGCCGGTGGACACTGCACGGTTGTGCCAGGCGTTGGGTTGTGTGCAGGACGCGAAAGAACAAAGAAAGAAAGAAAGAAAGTTGCATTGAACAGAATGCGCGCCCAGCTTTCCAATCACAAAAACAGGGAGGGTTTAGGTGGTTTCATAGAACTGATGTCGTTATAAGGGGTCAGCAGTGCTGCAGGGGCGTTTGTTCCATTGTTGGTCAGACACAAACAGCCTTTGAGAGCGGAGGAAAAATTGAACCGTTACCATGGTTTTTCTACACGAAAGGATACATTGCACCCTGCTACGGCTGTTAACACTGGCGTTGATGCTGCCACATCGTTTGCCCCTGAACCTTGCTGCGAACACCGGGCATGAGAATTATACGGTTCACCGACAGCATATCTGGTGCATTGCACGAGGCATCTTGTTTTCGTTAAAAAGTGTGCTATTGATTATGCAATAAAAAATCATATTTCAGTGTAAATTACGGCTCTACGGCGAAGCCAAGAGACGTTACGCCTTCTTAGGCTACTGTGAAAAAAATAATTATAGAACACCTGATAACATCTTTGTCTTTGGAGAAGTATAAATAGCGAATTTCAAGGCCATCACATTTAAATGCACACTAATTTTTTTAAAGGTATTGAATATAGCACCTGATTCATGATATTTATCACCGAATTTCCACGGTAAATCCAGGCAATATCGAAAACAAGCGCTCCGGGAGCGCAAGGAAGATGGCCCATGCATACTGCATGTATTTGCATGCGTATGATATACAATATGCATATGAGATGCATACTGCGTGTTGCTTTTGTTCCACGCGCGCGGGCGCCCCGACGAAGAAGACGCACTGCTCCGGTGTCTTGAGTTGTCCGCTCAACTGGCCGGCGCTGGTGTTGTTCTTATAAATATACATTTTAAATAACCTTTACTATTGAATCCATCGTTAGGGTAACAATATGAAACTGAATCGCCCCGTGAAGATGTTTGAAACTGAAGGTCTCGGCCAATCGCGGCGCCTACTGATACGGCACGCTTTGCCTGGCAAGGACATGCGGCTGTGTGTCAAGTCAGGATTTGCTGCGGCGTGCTGTCATTCAAACTTGGTCCCAAATTTGTTTACCGGGCGTTGACGTTTGACTCGAAACGGGAAGCACTTTGTCTCGATGTTGCCTGGATATGGCCTTCAGCCTCGATTACGAATATCACAAATTACGTGCGATTGTTTGGAATTTGAAAAAATTGGCATGTCATAAATTGTGATGCCCTACAGATGTTCCATATAAAGAACTGCCCCCTCCTTAAAGATCAAGACATAATTAATGAATTTTCGTTATTTGTCTTTTGAGAGCCACATAAACCGCTGAAATGTATTTCCGCCTCGTCGAGGCTCTCGTATGCCATGACTACAGGCGTCTCACGGTCACAACTTTCTTGTGAAAAACTGTATTGTCTAGAAAAAACACTCTGCGTAGGCGCACTGAAAACGCCTGAAGTTCGCAACGAATGCTTCGCATTATGAAAGCTCTACAGTACAACCTCATGGAAATGATGCACAGTCAAACACTATGTGAAAAAGATTGCATTAATTGTGCACATGATGAGCAATAAAATATGAAACAGGAAATTGCCAACCGCCATGTTTTTTGGTTGCGTCAAATATATGAAGTTGTCGTATTCATTGCTGCCAAAGTAGTTTCTCCGTTTCTCTTCTGCTTTTGTTGTAGAGCTTGAACCAATTAAAAAAGTACCAACGCTAACAACCTCCAAGTTGTGGGGTCTGATGTGGGATTGTCTCCCCGTACTCTTGGGACAAAGGAACGACAACACAGTAGTGCAAACAATCACAAGGGCATTTATTGCACCTTTCATACATCAATGCCTGCTAGC
Organism: Dermacentor albipictus; assembly: GCF_038994185.2. Taxonomy (NCBI): domain Eukaryota; kingdom Metazoa; phylum Arthropoda; class Arachnida; order Ixodida; family Ixodidae; genus Dermacentor; species Dermacentor albipictus. The sequence continues at coordinate 81,984,854 of NC_091826.1, forward strand.
CGAGTTGCTATCCACAAAACATGCCGATGGGCGCGCGACAAATCTAGAAGTCCGACTCACCGCGACCGTGAGCGAGCGAATATGTTCGCCCCATGCTGGATCCCAACACCTGGTCGTTCGCGTGTATAGTCACGCGAATCGTGGCGCGTTCGAAGGCGGCCACGCGAGGCGGTCTCGTAGAAGCCTGGGTCGCCGCGCGCTCGCGGGAGACGTCCCCGCCGCGCGCCGACCTGCCGGGAAAGAGGGGCGCTGCCCGCGCGGCACGTCCGTGCTGCTAGCTGGCTCCAACCCAAAAGAGCAAGCGCCTTCCTTTCGGCGCCCAAATAACCTCGGCGCGTTAGCAGCGCAACACTCACGCCATCTCTCGGACTGCGCCTGTACCATTCCGACCGGCGCATGTGCGGCGAAGCCGCACTACAGGAGACACGCTATGCGGGAAAAACATCAGGGGAGGCGCGAGGGTAGCGCATCCCCACAAAGTGCATGGTAGCTTTGAAGTTCATCGTTACGTGGGAGTTGTCAGCCAGTCATCGATTGCCGCGCGGATTAGGACAACTTCCCAGAAAAGCTTCACGGTGGCGTGAGAATTTTCTGCCACTCTTATTCATTAAAAGAATCCCTGGCATCGAGAATGCCAACATTCGCCTTCTGTTCAGCCATACACACAGCCACTGATACTTTGGATCTACATATAAAATAAGAACCACCAATAAATATTCTAATCGAATATTAGTTATGACGTTTATAATAAAAAAAATTCAAGTATTGCAAACTCGATCAGACATCCTTCAACGAAACAGCGTTCTATGAAACAAAAAATGATCACGTTTCCGTCGCGTTCTAAAGTAGAGATTTCGTGCATGACACCAGACGGCCTAGTCATCTCTCAGTGAAATGTCGTCTCAGTATGGCTCACTACTGTTTGCTCCTTTCTCTTTGACCCACACCTACCGCGGTCGCTTAGCGCGCGTGTCCCGTGCTCAGGGGTCATGTTAAAAATATCCTGGTGGTCAGAATTAATCCGAAGACCCCCACTACGCTGTACTTCACAATAAAATCGTGGTTTTGGCTCGTAATACGCCCGAACTCATTCACTATTTCTTTGTCCCAGGTGACTTCGTATATGCGTGAACCTTTGTGAAGGTCGAAGTGCTTAGCTCAAACAGTACATGATGCTGTTACCAAAAATAGATAGCAATGGTGAAAAGTTCCGCAACGTCAAGAAATGAGCAACGTTTTCAGAAAAGGACAATAACTGCAATACTCGAGGCTCCTCTGCCAAAACCACGATCAAAACAACGGTGCCATGTCGTAGTAGGGGGCTCGAGAATAATTTTAACTCGGGATTCTTCACGTACCCATGATGCACAGTACACGAAATGTCAATGTGGCTGTGAACCCGCGACATCCTTAATAACTGCTATTGACACCATGAGCCACTGAGCTATCATGGTCTGTAAGAAAGGGCCCCTTCTTGTCCATTGCCGAGGACACACTTTGTTGCCGAAATGAAGCATCAGTGCCCCTTGTTCACAAATGTTTTATAGCACCAGACAAACACCTTGTGCTCTGTCTCTCAGCCTGAACAAGTAATAAGTTCAGTTGAGGTGACGAGCCCTAATGGAACAAGTAATGTCACTGGAGCGAAAATTTCGATCACGGGGCAAGTCTACGTCCGGGCAGCACCTGTCATCTTTAGCAGCGCTTTGTGCGCGCGTATCCCACTCGCCCCCCCGCCCCCTCCAAGGGGCAGAAATTAAGTAAGAAGCCTGGACGTGTTGTATAGCAACTAGCGTCAAAGCACAATAATAACGGCCGTCGGGAAGAGAATTCGCACAAGAATCCAATTCGGCAGGGTCCAAGTGAAGGTTGGAGTTCTGACAGAAAGGGCGTAGAATGGGAGTTCTCGTTGCTAAGGCTACCACCCACCGTTACGAGCTGGTACATCCCGTGGCAACGGGGCCGGGGTTTCTGCGACTTTCAACAGCGTTTGCTTAGAGCCCGAACAAGACTGACCACCGGAGAGAGTACGACTTGGAAAACGAGATGATGTAAAACACTAACATATGTAAAGACATCATTGAGTGTGAGCGATGTGCTCCAAGACAAAAAGTACGGAAACGTTAGGTGTGCGTGCTCATGCACGAAAGCGCAGAGAAGATCTGTGCGTGCCAGGCCAGACATCAGGCCTTCTGGCATCCCGCATGATCAGGACAACCTCCTTCTTGCTTTCTGGCAGAGGACCTTGTCAGCACACTGGTCAGCTTACATAGAAGAATAAGGAGTACAATTATGTGAATACCACGCACTGTGGGAGTCGATGTGAACATCGATTCCTACTGTGTTTTGGGAGTCTTTCTTTGTTGTTTAATTTGAATACCGACACTCAGCGGTAACGGTGACAGCGAATCATTATATTTCTTCAGCGTTTACTGCAAGACGAGGGCAGTGATTTGGTGGCAAATGTTACCTTGCGTGCATCACTGCTGTTTGTCTGCGTAGTGCAATGAACATACACCGAGACGTGTTTGCTTAAGGCGTGGTTCTGCGTCATTGTTTATAAGCTATGAGATGGTTGAGCACTGTCATTGCTTCACATGGAACATCGCATGGCAGCAGAAGTGGTAATTATGGGCTCTACGTGCCAAAACTACAATCGGATTATTAGTCACGCCGTGGTGGCGGACTCCGGATTAATTTTGGTACCCAGCTGTTTTTTAACGTGCACCTAAATGTACGTGCCCGACCGCTATTGTATTTCGCTGCTTTCGAAATCGGCTTCCATGGTGGGGATCGAAGCCGCGACGTCGAGCAAGGCTATAGCCGCCTAGCACGGAAATCTTGATTTGACGTGTGACCGCTTGCTTAGTGTTGCATAGAACCTTGGGGTATTTAATGTGATTTTGCATCTGAAAACCGTCGGTCATTTCTCCAGTCGACAAATTTTCATGGTTTTTTGTTAGAATTTGCAGAAACGTACAATTCCTTCAGTTCTTCTGCAACTGTTGTCATGTCTGTGTCTATTGCCGTAGGGTTTCCTCACGTTTATTTCCTTAAGGTAGCGTTTTCCTTCTCCGAACCATCCGCCCTATAGGGTAACTGCGAGCGAAGAGTGCTGTGGCTGTTGTGCACTGATTTCGCGATTACGCCGCTTCTACCAATTCTCTGCCTCATCTCCTTGCCCCCTCTTTACCACTCTATTAACAACTCATTGAGGTTTGCACGTTATAAGAACTGTAAGTGCTGCAGGTTCTGATATGCCTTTGCAGGGGCTCACGGATAATTAAAGCTGTCAAAAGGCTAATGTGACGACACCCACAGATCTGCAAAGAGCACTGTGCACGTGGGACGCGATAAAAATGTCCAAACGAGTTTCCCACGTCGCCTCTCCTATCTTCCACGTTATCTTCTTATATATATTCGTGGTCTGAACCTCCCCCCCCCCCACCCCGCTTCGTGCAAGAATGCAGGACCATGCAGTAGAAAAGTTGGAGGGAGGGGGAAAGAAATCGTCGCGTTAAAACCACACCCTGGCGAAGATGGGGTGAACGCAGGAAAAAAGAAAGTCGTATTTGCACTGGCGCCTAATCCCGTCGCACAAACCCGACCGACAAGCGTCACGATTAGGCACGTCGCCTCTCAGTCAATTGGCATCCGTTTCCTTCATCGGCACACACAGTGAACTGTAACATGGTGTTTCTTTTTTTTTTAGCAGGTATGGGTAGTTTGCGCCCATGCAGTGTGCTTGGTTTGCAGGGAAAGTAGGAACTATTCAGAAAATCTCCCTTGAATTCTGTAGATTGGCAGGGAGAAACGGCCACAGAAGGGGCAATGCTGACGAACTTCAAGTGCCTTGCAGGTTCGAATTCCACTGTTAACTCGGCATTGTGAGCCAGCCGTCAATTTCTGCGTAAATGAGAGCCACATTGTAAGGGACAGCAACCTGGGCAAGGAAACTGAATTCCAGCAATCGGCGTTCCGTGAAAAGTACAGCTGAGAACTGGTTGGAAAGAGAATGCATCCACGTATCTGCACGAAATAAGGAGAAAGGGACGGAACAAACCATATACCAAGAATTTAAGGTATTTTTGTTAAAGATTAAATAAAGGAAGGGTAAACTGGGTATGAGGGTAAATGAGAAGACTAGGCTTGTGACAAATTACAAAGAAATATACATTTACACAAAAGAAAAGATTCAGTGTCGCGGTTTCCAGCAGCTTTGGTCCAAGCAGTTGTAGAATAGAAGAAATATGTCAGGTAAAAGTAAAAACGACATATTAACAGTACCAAAAACAGGCGCTATGAGCCTATACCACTAGACGTAGCAATACTGAAATTTCTGTTATTAGTAAACCGGGGAACTCATTCGCTATGTCAACCACACAACTGTAGCTGTAGAATGCAAATTTTACATTCAGCAATGAAGTAAAAATATTCACATTATACATTCAAACTTTAGGTCTCACGGAGGTAGAAAATATGGCCACATAACTGAATAAATCAAATATATACAGCCGTATCTCATCCAAAAGTACAATACACTGGAACAAGCAGGTACAAAAATTTAGATAGGAGCTCTTGAATGTGTTTCTAATAATAACCACACAATTATAACCAGTAGGCCTGGTTAATATATCTCTGAGACCTATTGATGCGCTTACAAATATTGCCTTTCGAGAAGTTGATAAAGCAAAAAACTCTGGCTGCAGGTCTAACGCTAGGAAGGATAAGTCGCATCTTGGTGCAGTCATTCCCAACGACGTACGCTCAAGCCTCGTGGTTTGTTCATATACCCAGGGTCTTCTACAATGCGTCCACGATACATTTGGCAAGCTGAACAAGGCATCTTGTTTAAAATTTCAGACAAACAGGAGAAACGTTGCCTAAGATTCCCATACGTAGATCAAAGTTCCAGCGTCAACTACAGCCTTCGCAGTAACTTACTGATCCAACTGTTCCCGACTGTCATCAGAATAACCAGGCGTGTATAAATAACCTATCTGTAATAAATAGATAAATTTGTAATTCGAGTTGTCAAACGAAATATATCTCGCCAACATTTCAAGCGTTCTTATTAATTGCAGGCAACGAAATACTTGTTGAAAGCGTTCGAAATATACAGATTGGCTGGAATTAGGGGTGATTCTGTGCAAGACCACGTAATTGTGATCTCTTTTATAAACGGTCTAATTTAATGCAAAAAGAACGCAATATAGAGGAAAAACATTATTCCGTAATAACAAGGAATACTTGAAAGTGATTGAAACGTCACCGCAGCAGCTGGGAGATATAAATTCAGTCTTTGATCATTCTTCCGATGATCGAAGATGTCATGCGTACTTAAAAACATTCATTGAAGAGACGGCTTAGTCTGTGATTTCAAATAGCTCTGCAGTTTCGCGATAAACGCCCGAATTCAATTTTGTTACTATTGAAATTTGGAAGCACCCAAATCTGCAGTCATTATGCCTTTGACGCATCATTGTGCCGGCAGAAGGTCAGGTATTACATGGCGAACGCATTTTAATTTCCAATCCTCGACTATAGATTGCGATGACCGTGTGGAATACTTTTCTAAGTAGACATTTCGTCAGCGCAAGCGAAGTGCAAGCAACATGTGGTCATTCTGAACCAAGCCTTTGCTGATTTTTTTTCAGTGACACCATGATAGCCTAATGTTTACTTCCATTTTTTTTCTTTTTTTTTCAGATGTGTCAGCTGCTTGCAACATTTTCGTCTGGTTAATTGTGATTGCTGATTTGGTATTGTCTTAGTGAAACCGAATATAGTGCAATGAGACGGAGTGATTAAGCAGCAGTTGGAAACCTATAGGGAGGTCAACAACAACTCCACAGAAAAGAGACGCTTTATTAAGTGTTAGACATAAGTTTGCGTGCTAATTATGGCAGTAAGATTATACTTCATGAACGTAGAATAAGTAAAGGACAGCAGAGGCACTAGTACCAACTTGTGTAAATTGAAACCAAGCTCATTGTAGCTTCTACCAGCAAAAACACCACGTGTTGGTGACACGCCACCATTCGCCCCTTTTTTGTCATATATTTGCATTGATGAAATTGTTTTCCCAAGGAGAGAAAGTGAAATACAGCTCGCGAACTTACTGCGCAAACATAATTACCTAAAGCCAATGGCTTAAAGACTGAACGGGTCAGGAAACTCGAGCACACACGCTCGCCATTTTATTTCCCGTAACAGGTTTCCGGAAACATCGTGAGCATTGTGGTTTCAGGGTAGTAGCCCGGTGTTTCCACTTTTGCTAAATCAAGGCTGAAGCGCACGCCATAAGACGACTATTTAGCCACCCGTGATTGCGGCGCTGTGTAGGCCTCCGGGAGCTCAAGACCCACCGCAGCAAATTTTGCGCGAGTTGTAATGCCTTTTCCGTTCGGGAAAAAAAAAGAAAAAAAACTGGATGTATTTTTTTATTCTGAGAACACATAAGAGCGTTAAGAAGAAAAAAACTAAATATAGAAGGGTATATGGAATGTGACACACGTGCTTTTCTTTCTTGCACACATTCACGGATTTCCCGAATGTTTCCCTTCACCCTCTCGCTTTCGCCATTTCTGGTACTCGCGCACACAAACGCACAACCACGTGAACACTTTAGGACCACTCTTCGCACGTTGTGAAAGCCAATCAACGACAACCCATAGCCGCCTCCTCCCCTTTCCTCCTCATTCCACTCCCGCCTCCTCCTCCTCCTCATTCCACTCTCCGCCTCCACTTCTCAGAAAGTGGAGGCGAAGAGCACCTTGGAGGCTTTAAAAGACAGCGCAGCCCGCTGAGAGCCAGTTCAAGCACGCAGTGGTTTCAAAGCCAGTTCAGCTGCACTATTTGCGCTATAATTTCATCGGTGTACGCTTCGGAGTCCGGAATCGCAAAGCATCTCTTCGAAGCCACGACGGTGACAGCCAGCAGCTTCTGACCTGCCGAGACGAGCGACTGAAGCCCATCGCCGCCACGTCGACGTTGAAGCACACACCCAGTCATGATGCGGTCAAGGCGCAAACATCACAAGATCGTCGTCGCAAGTGAGTGCGCGCGCCCGACTTCTGAAGGTCCGGCTCGTGATGCATGGGTGAATCGCTCTTCGCATTCCTCCGGGAAAGAAACAGCTGTCAAAGATGCCGGCAATCAGCGCAGAAGGAAGCTTCGAAGGCCTTTTTGGAAGCCTTCTGCCGCATCCCACAACCACGTCCAGACGACATGCGACGACGTCGTGCTCGAGGGTAAAGGCCTCCACACGACTCCAGAATTGGCGATCGAAGCAGCATCGGCGAACATTTCTGTGCGATGCCCGGAAAAGAAAACTGCTGTGGACCATAACGACACCCATCGTGGAAGCGAACCTTCGCCGACATTCCAGATTCCCTACCCGTGCAAAAAGCAACCCTCCCCGATCACATACGTTCTGCAAGGATTTACCGAGTGCCCCTTCTTGGACATGCGACGCATCTCATTTTTGGAGCCTTTGCCCGCATCTTGCTTTTGCGCCATCTGCGGCGCTCTTCCTCCCAGGACCAGGCAGCTTCCCTGCGGCCACGGCGTGTGCTGCGTGTGCTGGTATACCGCCTACGACCGCGCCGGCAGGCCGCACCAGGCCAACGGTGAGCTAATAATGTTCCTGTACGGCCTCTGTCCCAAGGATGGTGTCCGGTTCACCGATCCTGCTCTGGGTGAGGCGACCTGCTCACCGAGTATCTCCACCAAATTGGTGTACTGTGTCAACGGAGTGCTTGGCTGCCGGTCTAAGGTCGAACTCCAAGATCTAGAGGGCCACTGCCTATACAATTGCCGTTTCAAGCCCACGAGCTGTACTCGCTGCGGAAGAGACGACATCGCGGTGTCCAAGGCCGTTCAGCACTTTGTACTCTGCGCAGGATTGACGACTGGTTGATCCGACACATGGCAGATGAGAACAGCTGCTGCAGCTGCAAGTTGGTTCGGCTACGATCAACGCCTCTGAAGCAACCTTAAAGTTCCTGCGGCAGTCCGACAATAAAGAAAGTGTTCTTTTGAATTTTTTCGGCTTGAGTGATGATTGCACGTATGTTCAGGTCGCCGGCGACGGCTTGCACTTGTGCATAACGCGCGTTTTTAGAGGGCATAGTACACGTTATGCCACGTTATTAGAGGCAATACGCTATTGTGACGACACGCATATTAGTTTGTTTAGATTACATTCTGTCTCTTCGATGAAATGTACCTGTCTATTATGAAGTACGCAGTTAACCTAAACGAAAATTACAATGATCGTAAAAAAATATCCAGTTTCGCCGGCGAAGGGCAGAAATTGTTTGCAACACTCATCTTTGGTCTCGCATTCGATATACGTCGACATGTGGCTGATGCGATCGGTACCGCAACCTGAAGCAACACCATAGTCACACAGCTAGCGCGACGGGTACAAAAGTGTTTGACGCTGCGCCGCCTTCGAGGTGTCGAGCAGTGTGGATCCTGGTAGCGGTGCCACTGCGGCGGTTGGCATTTTCGTCAGTGTTTGCGGTTATTGCACAGATAAGAATTATATTTCATTAGAAAGGTTGCTTTCTGCGCTTTCCAATGACACAGTATTATCACCTAAGCTGAAGCGTCACCTGACAGCGCTCGAAAGACTGCGAGCAAAAGACGGTGTTTCTGCTGCACTAGTCACCGTCGTACTGCGCTTCCTGCAAAAGTACTCAGTGTAACAAAGAAAAGTTTGCTGTGCCTTCAAATGAAAAGTGATAGACGCTTTCCTCAAAATATATTGCGCGTAAAGGAAATAAAATTTGTATGTCCATTATTATATAGTGGCACGAAAATTAACGTTTATGAATGAATATAATTTTCCCTCTTCAACGCAGAACAACAAACTTCTGTGTTTTTCTACGCTACAGATGCACTTATCATTTATGTGAGGTTGTTTTGTGTGCTGATGAACAGTTCACGAATTATTGGCATTTATGCCTCTACTTCGTCATGCCTCACTGAAGAAGAGGTAAAGCTATTCAACTTGCGACTCTGCAATTTGATCGAGCAGCAAGCCCTTCTCGGCAATTCTATAAAGAGAAAATTGTGTTATGTTGATTGAGTAATCTACAAGGGTGCCGCGAATATAACCAACTTTTCTGCCGGTCATCTTCGTGAAAATTGAGTCTTGTTCGTGGACACGCTCATTCACACGGGTGTTGCACATCAGTAGAGCCCCATTCGATGCCTTCTATTTACTAGCACTCGCTAGTTTTACAAAGCAGTGCTTCAAGCAAAGGATTTCCAATAAGTAATAAATCTCGCTGGCGTTTTCGGCTCCTAGAACAATCTGTGGGGAAAAAAAATATCGAGCTTTCTCACGGAAGTTCCAACAATTGTGAAATGTGGTGCCCCTGTGCATTGGGAATCCTACAAAACGCGGATGTATTCTTTCTCCAGATTTCAGTGTTTGACTTAGTCTAGTCGCCGCGCCTACCCACATTCCTTCAAACACACGTGTTTGCAACCTCGCCATCGATGCAGTCCAACGAGAGCTAACTCAATTGTGGCCGCTGGTAGAAAAAAAAAATGAAACAAAAGAAGGGTAGCACATGGTACGTTATGAGTGCATGACAGCTAGCCAGCAGTTTAGCCTATTGTGCAATTGTACCAAGGAGAATCGCAGATAACATGAGATTTTGGAAATTTTCCTGGGTGCCCAGTTTTGTTGACAGGCGGCTGTGGAAGCGTTTTTGAAGTGCACACAAAACTTGCCCTCGTGTCTTTCTATTTTCGGAGCTCGCACAGTGATATCTTCTAACTTGCTTTACTCACGCGGTGAGGTGCGACGGGTTTGGCATAGTACTGTGCTTGCCCTATTCTACGAGACGCCTGTTGAACGATAGGATTACCAGGAGACAATGAGCGAGCCCTCTTTCCCCGACTTCACGCAGTCAGAAGAGCGATGGCGTCTTGACCGGCAGCATTCCAAGCTGCGCGCGAAAAACCAAATGTCACGGGTTCCGACGCCCAAGGAAGGTTTGGAACACGTGAATCCCAGTGGGGGGTCTTCTTATTGACATGTATATCGTATTTACCCGGGTAATCACCGCAAGTCTCATGGCCTCTTTTTATTATTTTAGATGTACATGTATCCCCATCACTATTGGTTGGTATGATGTCAAAATGTGCGGACGCACATTTCAAGCTGTCAGGGTACCCAACTTTTTCTCTTTTAATTTTGCATCTAATTGCGCGGCCGAAACGACGATTCGATGCTTCATTGCAGGGTTTTCCTGCTGACCTGATGCATTTCCTAAACGGTTATATATGACTTGTTATATGGGACGTTTATGAAATGACATGTATGTTTTCGCATCATTTATTAGAAATTCTTCTCCCCCTGCTCTCATCCTTATTAGTTCACCTTGTCATATAATTTTTACATTTATATTTTGTTTTCCTCTTCAAACGCGGATACACTTCATATGTATATAAAAAAAGCAGCGTGCCCGCAGACACAAGGTATACCACTTGTGCAAAGACGTCAATGGAACGCAGTTCGTTCAACTCGGAGGTCAATGCAGGTCACAGTGCAGTTGTCCGAAACAACCAGGTGGGGGTGTATTGGCCACCTTCAAGGTCGCACAAACATTCCAGTGAAGGACAAAAGAACAATTCTCCTGGCAAATGCGACCCCTCACCTGTCACCCCTTCCTACATTTTATTGGCTATGGCTTTCGTCACAGTACAGGTGACTTTTACCTTTTACAATTGACCATAGGCTATGGTCACAGTACATGTGCACATTCAATCGTGGACACGACTGAATGTGCGCCTGCTGACGTGTAGGCTATTCACAAACTGCCTACCTGATTTGCTTTCCTTCTTTTTTTTTCATAATGCCACTGTATGTACTCGCAAATTTTCACTCCTGCTATAGCACCAACGTATGGTCGAGGAATTTGTCCTTGATGGTTGTCTTCGTTGACTTTGAGGCGAGCCAACGCACGTGTTGGTATTCATGACGCCGCTAAATTTACGCGTGCTTTTGGTCGTAAACTATTTTTTATGCCACTGTCGGTACACTCGAAGGCTTGTATTCTAATTTTCGTTTGCACTATCTCGCTGGTTCTTTTTTTTTGCAGATAAAAGTATATAAACTGAACCGTTGGGACTTGTGTGTAATGTTGTTTGCCGTCGCTTCGAGATACTCAAATTTTGTGATTCCCCCTAATGACCTAATTGGTCTTCACTATTCATTCAATTATTCAAATATCATTATTTGAGGAACACGAAGTTCTTCAGATGTAGCTTTTGGTTGCTCACTACAGAATGCATATAAGTATTTTTCCAAGCGTGAAAAAAGCCAGTAAATACACACAAAATTGCGGCGCGACTGGCCGATCGAGGTGCTTTGCGTGTAAGCGCAGTCTCCTTTCACGCTGGGAAAAACACTTTTATGTAGCACGTATTGAGCAACAGAAAGCTGTACCGGGAGTTTTTTCTTGTTGCTCCACAGTTTTCTCATTGACACTTTTGATCTGATTGTAATATTTCAGGAGTTAAATTAGGACGAATTATGTAGTTAGGAGGAGCGAAAGAATAATCTGAGTACATCCATGGGATGGTAAACAAGATCACTTTGGTTCGGTCCAGCTACGTGGCATTTGCATATATTTTTTGCTAAAGTTACGCGGGGCACCCTTTATGTATATATATATATATATATATATATATATATATATATATATATATATATATATATATATATATATATATGTATACATATATACATATAGGCTAAGAAAAAATAAGTGTCTGCACCCTAGCTAAGATATTTTGTAACGCTGAGCACTGCTATCTCGAAAGGTGCGGAGTGAGAGCACTCCTTGGAGGCCGGCGCTCTTCACGTCCTCTCAGCTTGCGGAGGAACTGGCAGTTTCCATAAAACAGCGAGAATGGCACCCGACCGAACAAGGGTGCCGTCGGTCGCGAATGCAGAATCGACGCGTTCTCTCTTGTGGCCGAGATGGTGAGGGATCATTAGAGAGCAAAAGGGGTGGGGATGGGGGAGTAGGTGGATGGGCAGGTGGTGACATTCCAGGCAGTGTGTCACAGCGCGAAGCGGGACGGGGAACACAGGAAAAGCGAGGACACGCGCTTCGCGCCTGTCCGACTTCGCGCTGTACCACAGAGACTAAAATGGAGGACCAACTAACCCAAACCATCACATTTCTAAGGTGGTGACAGTTGGGACAGGATCATGCAGGCATTGTGTGCTCTACGCCCGAGGTGGCACGCTTACGTTCCGATTTCATTATTCTCCTTATACAAGGTGCTGTCTCGTTTTTTTTTTCGGGGAATTACTGACAAAAGGGATTGTAGGTACCAAGGATTTCAGACGCCTGGCAAAGGGAGTGCCTAATAAACGAGGTTTTCTGATGTTTTTCAAATTACATAGGAAAGAACAATAAATACATGCATCTTATTGGGGAACCAGAAACATGTGGTAACGTAACTGGAACCTCAAATTTCAAACCAGTGGTGTGTGGGTTCAAACATTTGTTCCGACTTGCATGGGTCACGAAGTGACAGGCAGCTCCATACATGAGGGTACCGCAACCGCAGACACAGACATAATAAAGGAACACTATAGTGCTGTCAGTACCGTCATGAATTGTTACTACCAGCTTGTATTTCGGTTAGTAAATATTTCACAATCCCGACTTCATCACGTTAGTTCATGATGGAGTGCTGCCCTCTACGCTTCACCCATGGGTTGTAGAGAAAGGAAATCTCGGCTATTTATCACATCTGAAGCTTGGTGCCCGAGCAACCCGCACATTGATGACTAAAGTTGCAACGGCCTTGTCCGCATGATTTTACAACAAGCCTACGAGTGCCCGAAACCATTCGGCCGCCTCGTGGGACGATAGGAAACGCAGCTCATTCGAAAGGGGAGAAGGCAACGTCCCGCGCACGCGAGAATTGAAGCAGACCATCGACAGCAGAGTCAATTTCAGAGTACCGCATTCGTTTTCCCCGTGCCGCCGACGCGTTCATTGGCCCAACCGTACCATGTTACCTCTGAGGTGCCATATATCTTCCAAGCGCCGGGCCGGCCGGCTGAGAAAGCGCAGACAGCGCAGGTTCCCTACGTTTTTTTTCTTTTTTTTGTGTGTGTGTGTGTGTTCCGATTGTCACGCTCGCATTTGTCTGCAAGGAAATCATGCCTGGCTGCTGCACCTTCTGATGCAGCCACCGAACTGAGTCTGGAAAGACTTTTTTCGAGATTCCGACCGGAAAAAATGACCGAGAGCGTCGTTCTGCGTGGTTACACAGAATCGGCCGGGAGAACTTCAAGCCTACAAAAAACACCCGCGTGTGCAAGGTATAAGTATACCTTGCTTGTGCTTTTCGGCACTGTTTTAGAAGATATTTAGGCGAAGTGCACGTGGTGTTGGCGATGCTACAAAAATAGGAGTTCATTGCACGGATCGTTCGCGTCTTGCACGCTTCACGCGGGTACGCGTGTACTCGTTTGTTGCTCAACACAAGCGGTTATTCCGTGCTCGTGGCACGCGAAGGCACACTTGTCGCGCGAGAATTCCGCGTCCTCACGAGCACCAGGTACTCGCATGACTTCTCCGCACACGTGAGCGCGCTCTCCTCGAGTCACTCGACCCAATGGCACTTGTTTTTCGCAGATCGTGACGATCGCAGTCCATAAAAACATGGTCAATACGAGGCCCATGATACTTCCTTTTTTCCACTTATCCTTTGCTCATTTATACATACGCATTTCGAGCTTGAACCCAATGGTCGGGTGATATTCACAACACATGCTTCAAATTTCGAGCTTGTAAGCCGAGCACATGCAATGAACTGAAGTCAGCATACATATTATGTTTTATGTTGAAATGCTACAGTGCATAACCAAATAATGTTGTACTTGATGCATAACAGAAAATACAAAACAGAACACCCAGTAGCTTTGGTTTCACTCTGTCACTATGCATGTTACATTGATTACATTACATTACCCAAGAATTTTATACATCGCCTATGTAACTTAGAAAAAAAAAGTGCTGCGTCACCAGCGGGCGTTCCTGCTTTTTTTTTTACACATGCAGCAAATCTTGGCAGTCTAAGAAAACAGTCATAACTAGGTTGAGAAGAGTAGCCGCTCATGAACGCACTAGACAGCCGCGTTCATAAATCGTAATGTAGCAAACTCTCGCTCATTATCAGTGTACAGAAGTACATATACGTTGCTGTAATCACGCAAATGGCTCATATTGGCCTTCCGCAAGATTTAGTGCGCAAAATGGTCATCAAAGTTGGTTTTTACGCCTGCTGTGCACAGATCGTCTTACGATCACGGCCAAACACCGGGGCCCACACGGCAGTCGCAGTGTGTCGTGCGTATACGGCGGACAAAGTCGCCCTGCAGAATCGAGAACGCGCGGTATCTGTTTACAAACTAAATTAGATGTATCCGATTTAGCTTGTGAAATTATACAATGAACGTACATGCCTGTGACACTGTCAAGTGTTAGTTTCTTCCTGCTTGCAAACATTCAATAGAAGCCGCCGGCGGTCCACGATGTTCATGCCCAAAAGCACAAGCTTGCCTCATTCCGGCTCGAAGTGACGAAATGTTTCCTTCGTAGCTTGCTCCGCGGAAGGGAAAAAAAACGCGTGCATAAGCTCCCGATAGCAGCGCTAAGCTGCTGCCCACAATCGTAGCACAGTTCCAGCAGTAAACACAGTCGGCGTGCAAAACAACTACCGGCTATATTTCTTCGCACAAAATAACGTTTTCTTTTCATTCTGAGCAACCATTATCTCCGGGCACAGAGGATTTGTACTTCAGTAAACACTCAACCCGTTGTGTCACCGAATATCAAGATCTTCCAACACGGCGGCCTTCCCGCGACGCAGTCGGCTTGGAAGGTATATGGCGGTGGCCGCTCAGTGTTGCCAGTCAAATCCCGACATTTGCGGTACTCAGAAATTTTTTCCAGTGACTCTAATCGACAGAGAGTAGGGGCGCTATCTGGCGGTGTCGTCCGCTTACCCTGATCTTTGTGTGCATAGCTTCTGCTCGTCTGCCTTGAGTTCTTGGTGCATTATTGGTGATGAGGAATTGTTGTTATTGTGGGGGAAGGGGTCGCCATTATCGTAACTGTATCTCAGAAAGCGGCCATTCGAACTATTGCGCGAGAGCCGGAGCTATCACCCATCGGCGTTCCTGGAGGTTGTTTCCAATCTTAACCACATTCTGTGGGAATGCCCACAGGCTCCCTCTGAGGGAAGAATAACGTGTTTAGAACAATGGGAGACCTTATTACTCAGCTCCGATCCGGAGATTCAACTGAAGACCGTCCAACTGGCCGAAATCGCCGCTAGGGTCCAAGGACTCCTGGCCGTCGTCTAGGTGGGAAGACTTAAAGCCTTCCCTACATCTGTTGGACAAATAAAGTTTTACAATCCAAAATCCTTCTCATGTACTAGCTCAGATCAACGCTTCTTAAATTCGGCGATTTGAGGAGCCCTCTCTGTGGCATCAAAGCACAGCCGATGTCACCTTAACCCTCATTCATGTTCATGCAGTTTGCAAACAGGCCCATAAAATAGAAGGGGGGGGGGGGGGGGGTAATCGGAGCCCCGTAGATAAGCAACATCTGTTTTGGAATACATTGGGCTCATAGTGTCTTACTCGCCAATACGCAAAGGCTTTCCGTCACGCCTGCATATAAAAAGAAACCTTTGTTGGCGCACTGCAAGGTGCGCAAATGGGCTTTGCGTATTGTTAGCACGGAAGTAATGGAAATGAGCTTGTTGGGCGGATTCGGAACGCAGGGACATAGGCATTGGGCCACGCGAAACATGCGCGACACTCGTACTGTATTACACTCGAAACAAAACTGGGCTCAGCGGTGCAAACAACTCTAATTTCTATGCACGTGCACGTGTTCCTGGGTAGCTTACAAACACACTCTGACTTCCTCTAGCAGTCGGGCCTCGACACGCGGCTGTTCCGCGGGACCTTACACTGACGGCGACAAGATGTCTCGACGAAGTCACTGAATTCACGGTCTTTTTATTTCTTCTTTTTAGTCAGTTGCTGTGTTGTAAATATTACTCTTTATCTCTATAGTAACCTCTCCCCCTGCTCTTTTGCCCCCACCCCTCCTCCGCTGCTGACCGCGGTTCAGATGTCAGCAGATTGCGTTAGAGAGCTACTGCGGCCCTTCCCTTCGTTCTCTTTTTCTTCCTGTATTTATCTATATGTTTATAGGCACCGAGCTACGTTTATACTTTCAAACCTAAAACCTTCGTTTAGAGGGGCTGTACTTTGGACAATGTTAAAAAAGTAGACGCTAGGAAAAAAAAGAAACAAAACTGGTTGGCGATAAACATCACTCATGATTCTGTCCATTTCAGTTTCAATCTCTCTGTATTATTACAGCGTGTGTTGTGTTCCGCCTGGTCAGTCAGCCATTGCCGTCAGAAGACATCTCCCGAGATGGTTCATAGGCGCCGACTACGGGGAGGAGGGGGCAAGTGTTTTATGCTTAAGATTGGAACGCACTGATTTAATGGTTAGATAGAATTGGGCACGTTATCTCTAAAAGATAGTGAAAAAAACAATCTGCACTACCTTTGCGCTGTTATGTCTCCCGAAGAAATAAGGATTCACTGGAGGTTATCGCTAGAGGGTTAGAGCGTCGCTTTTCTTCCAAACTTCCATTTAGCTCCATTGATATCGCCAACAGAGGAAGATGTCATGGAAATCTCCTGGTATGAATTATCAGATGCTTTGGTAAGCTTTCCATCAGTTCGTCCATGTTGAAGATTTTATATAAATAATCACAAAAATATTTTTTAGACATCATCAATTATTCCATCAGAAAGGCATGGCTTTCATTAGTGTGGAAATCTGACAAGGTCATACCACTGCTTAAAAACCCGGGTAGCGGTTTTGTGTTAGACAATATTAGGCCCATCGCGCTAACTTCAAATTTCTTGAAATTGATCGAAAGGGACATAAATATTGTTGTGATAAATTTTCTTAATGAGCGATCTATCCTGATTCCGAAACAAATCAGTTCCAGATCACATTGCTCCATATGACATGCTCATTTCGACATTTAGAGCCGTATTCATTTGATATGGCGTCAAAGGCAGTATGCGGCATTAGTCACTCCAGACACCTCAAAAGCACATAGTGTTGAATATGCGATTCTGTTCAATCAGCTTCGAGACATTAACTTTCCAAAATACCATCAAGCCTGCACTGCAGAATTTTTAAAGAACGGAAAGTTTCGTTACTTCCGAGGTGGCATTTCCTCGGCTAGGTATGCGTAGGCAATTAAGAGACGTTCCACATGGGGCAGTACTATCCCCAGTCTTATTTAACATTCTAATAGGCTTCAGCCTATGACAGGATGACGTACATATTTGTCATCCTGTCATAGGCTGAAGCCTATTAGAATGTTACAGATGACAGCGTTTTTCTTGTTGGCAAATGACATCCAAGAACTTTATCAAATATTACAGACATAATTGTATATATTATGGAAAGATGGCTTGATGAGTGAGTGAGTGAGTGAGTGAGTGAGTGAGTGAGTGAGTGAGTGAGTGAGTGAGTGAGTGAGTGAGTGAGTGAGTGAGTGAGTGAGTGAGTGAGTGAGTGAGTGAGTGAGTGAGTGAGTGAGTGAGTGAGTGAGTGAGTGAGTGAGTGAGTGAGTGAGTGAGTGAGTGAGTGAGTGAGTGAGTGAGTGAGTGAGTGAGTGAGTGAGTGAGTGAGTGAGTGAGTGAGTGAGTGAGTGAGTGAGTGAGTGAGTGAGTGAGTGAGTGAGTGAGTGAGTGAGTGAGTGAGTGAGTGAGTGAGTGAAGAAAGCTTATTGCAGGTCCGGTGAGGAGGCGAACTCGAAAGAGCGTAGGTTAGGGCCTGTTGGTATTCGTCCCTGTCTTTCGTCCCTTTTCGTGCGCTTAAAAACCTCAAAAAACCTCAGAGGTGAACTCGTCGCGCACCCGGCTAGTCCCACGTCGGTACCGGCAGGTGTAGCCCACCGGCCCTGTCGCGGGCACGCCGGACATCCAGGATTTGCTTGTCTAGAGCGGGGCTACGCAGAAGCGAGACCCACTCCTCCTTGCTGGACTTCGAGTATGTCGACCCCCACCCCCTTCCCAGAGCACGTGTCATGCATCTCTGCCTCAACATTAACAAATGCTCGGTGTTCGCATTTCCATCAAAGGACTCCACATATATTTATCTCTCTGATTATCTAGATATCATCCCACAAGTAGAGACTGTCAAGTATCTTGGCATGATACTCGTCTATGATGGTTCTCTGTCATCGAAGGCGCACATTGACTATATTGCAGCAAGGGGTGTTCGCGTGGCTGGTTAGCTACGTAGGCTGAGCAATAGTCGACGAGGAATGCGAAGAAGAACGCTATTATCAGTATATCGCGTGTATCTTCGCCCGGTATTGGAATTCGGGTTTGTGTTGTACTCTGGAGCGCCTGCATGTAAGCTTCGCCCCCTTGTTCTTCTGGAGAGGCAGGCCTTGCGACAATGTTTAGGGCTACCTAAATTTGTAGCAAAATGAAGTACTACATCTGGAAGGTAGGATCTTTACTCTTGTAACGCTTCTTCGCTTGTTAGCTGTACAAACATATTTAAGACTATCTTAATCCCTTGTAAGGCGTTCACAAACAGTTTTCATCTCCGAGCTGGACTTGTTTTATTTTGGCTTGTACTGGCCGCGATATTGAACACACACCTCAAATTATTTTTATTCGAACTCTCCTAGATCAGTTGGACGTTCAAATTCGTGAGGTGACTCCTGTTTGTTGCAACACCAATTCTATTAAAGTTCACTTCGATGATATTTCTTTGCAATATTTGTTTGTTGATGAAATGCAAAGTCACTATCTTACCGCATGCTAAGCTCTATCTTAAATGATCACTTTTTTCCACATACCGATCACTCACTCACTCACTCACTCACTCACTCACTCACTCACTCACTCACTCACTCACTCACTCACTCACTCACTCAATTAATCAATCAATCAATCAATCAATCAATCAATCAGTCAGTCAGTCAGTCAATCAATCAATCAATCAATCAATCAATCAATCAAAAGGGACTTTTATTGCATGATTAGGAAAATTTAATACGAAAATATTTGAACCGATAGCCGGAATGGCTAGTTACCGGTCCAATACAAAAATGATTAGCAATTTTGTACACCATAGGTACCTATGAGCAACCAGCTCTAATTTTACAAGATGAACAACCACATCATAGTCTACATCAATGACAAAACGCATACACACAGAGAGCGAGAGAAAGAAATAATTTAACTAAGACTAGTACAAAAATGAAAAATATATCAGCAAAAGGTCAAGACAATACTTGGTTGTAGAGGAAGTAGCGCTCACGTATTATGTCGAAATTTGTCGCAAGTCTTATTTCAAGAGGTAAGTCATTCTACATCTCAGCACCGGAAAATTCGATTAGCCTTTCACCGCGCACATTGAAACATACAGGGAGATTAATATTGCCGTTGTTTGCGTGTCGAGTGTGTAGCGATGGGAAAATGAAGACGTTACGATGCAGTGGTGTATCAGCGTTTGTTGTTATCTTGCTTACTAGACAGGAGATCTTGTGGTTGCGCGTAATAATAAACGACAGCACACGTAGTCTCTCAAAGCGTTTACTACCGGGATCAGGAACTGGGGAAAAAAAGGTAATGATACGCACAGTCCGCCTTTGTAAGCGGACTAACGGTATTAGGTAAGTTGCGTTTGTTTGGCCCCACGATTCGAAACAGTAGCTAAGGCAGCAGTGAAATAGACCAAAGTACAAAGATCGTAGCAAAGTCAATTCAAAGTATTGTCGTGCACGTATGAGAGTGTAACAGCGGAAGGACAGCATTTTACAAACGGCGTGGATTTGGTCTTTCCAAAGAGGGTCGCTGTCAAATATAACTCCCAGATATTTAATGGTGTGAACGCGTTCAATTGTTCGTTTCTTTAGTGATATATTAATCGAAGCGTAATTAAGGTTTTTCATTCGTGAAGAGAAAATAATGTAATGTGAAATAATGTCTTCTCAACATAAAGTAGCAGTTGATTGTGACGAAACCTTCTTTGAAACCGCTAGCAGTTCGTTGGACACAGTGTGTTGCATGGATTTCAAGTGTACTTCCTGTAAATAATGTCACGGTAGCATCTGCATACATTAAAGCATTTGACGACTGCAATTCTCGCGGGAATTCGTTAACATGTAAAGACGGACCCTTGCGGCACACCACATGGGACGTTTTTTTGATGCGGATAGAAAGTCGTCGATTCGTACTTTTTGTTTTCGCGATTTAACATAACTAATAATAAGTCGTGAGAGCAACCAGCAATACCGTAGCACTTGAAGTTATTCTAAGAGTGCCGACTGACAGATGGTATCAAACGCCTTCTTTATATCGATTAAAATTCTTATACCAATCGTTTAATGGTTAAGAGCAGAGTTAATGGTTTGGGATGGAGTCAGGACAGTAGTAGACGTGGAACTTCCTGGCACAAAACCATGCTGCTCAAGGCAAATGACTTTATTTTTGCTCCTGTTGTGCGAATAATTTTTCGAAAATATTGTTTATAATGCGTAAAATAGATATCGGCCTGTAGCTACCGGGAATATTGTGGTTGCCGCTTTTGTATACTGGCATGACTTTGGCCAATTTTAATATACCTGGATAGGAAGTTGCGCTTAACGAATGGTTAAATAAATGGCACAGTGGAGTACTCAAAATATCAGTATTGTCTTTCAGTACCTTAGCTTGTATGCCGTCGATTCTTGTGGCTTTTTTCACCTGCAGTCTGCCTATAGCAGTAGTCACCTCTTCTTCTGTTATGATCTGAAAACTAAGCCTGTTTTCTTTCTTTTCGTCATGAGTGTTGGGCTGAGCACTACTAAACTGTTGCGTAACATTTTCACCAATAGTGGCAAAGTAATGATTAAAATTATTAGTAAGGCTGCTTGTTATATTGTCTAGCTGGAAGAATTTTTTTCTTATCACCGAGAGCCGTGACTTCTCTGACAATTTTCCAAATTTGTTTTGTATCGGAACGACTAATAAGACCACTGCAATATACCTTTTTGGATTTACGCATCATCCCGACGGACTGATTTCTGAAATATTCAAATTGTGCCTTATTATAGTAATTTGTTTTGTTTAACTTCAGCTTATTGTAGTAGTAATTTTTTTCTTCAGAAGTTCAAGAATAGCCCGAGTTATCCAGGGACATATGGGGAACCAGCGCTGGATAGGCGGCGCGTCGAAAAGAGAGCGTTGCACGCCGCCCTGGCGACGAAACGCGGCATATTCCAGCCACACAACCAGACGACATACACACATACGCAGCCGTATTATAGTTCGTATGTTTCCGTTTTCGCACCGCTTCAAGTGGACAGTTTTTGTAAAGAAGCTAGCGCCATCAAGTGAAGAAATGACAAAAGAAGCTTTTTAAGCTTTATATATTTTTCACAGTGCGTCGCGGCGAGCACGTGTGTTTCATTAACGGTTGCGTCGTGTATCGATGCCATGCTTGCGTGGCTGCCTGCCTCGCAAATCCAGCAGTTATGGCTCCGGTCGTGCTGCGCTATGGTTTCGTAAGTATTAGTTGGCCTGAAGACTTTCCATATTTCTCTGGCTAGACATAAAAAATTCTGATGTTACTTCGCCACAGCAGTCAATGGAGAAGAAAGCTTTATCGCATCAGCTGACTCGCGCAAGCAAAGGTTTGAGTGCTCCGCTGCTTGATCCATAACAATCCTGGCTTCATTTAGCACTAATTACATAAATTTGCCGGATGCATCTCAGCGCCGAGTCCTCATCCGCATGCGCATTTTTATAAACACATCGGTGGCTTAGTCGCGCGTGCGCCGGCGCTATGCGCATACAACTCGTATTACAAGGCAGCTTCCCTCCCACATAATTCTTGGCAATGAATGGATAATTTTTACCTTTCGTATCGTTCACTTGGTGCGGTGGCGTTGGAAGGGGCTTGGCGGTGGCATTGCGAAGGAAAAATGGTACATATGCCGGATGGTGCATGCTATTGCTCATTTTGTTTCCGACGAAATACCGACTGCAGATTCTGCTGTTTGGTACTGTCTGCCATGGCTGACCGTTTTCACTATCGAATAAACAAGGATACATGCGAAATTTGATTTAGAAACCAGCCCGACACCGCTTGACAGGGCGACAAGACGGGAGCTTACTCCGCTCGCCTGACTGCTTGGATCCAACGCCACCTCCGTTCTTGTTCGTAGGGTTTAGATGGAAAGACGCAGAAGGATACATCCTCCCTCATTCCGACTTAGTTGTGGCACTTGTATACGCAACAGTATCGTCGGCGCCCTTTTGTTTTCCTTCGACTCTAAGGGCACGCAACGCAATTTTCGTCCGCGGGGGAGGCTGCATTGTGCACGTTCTGACCGCCAGGGCGGCGCTGCAGGCGCCGTGAAAACTCCAGCGCTGGTTCCCCATGGCACGGTCATTTATGTCGTGTGCAAGTATAAGATGACTGCCTAATTTCATTGGTGATGCTGCAAATAATGCTTTCACATTCTGCTTGGACATCATTATACAGTACTTCGAACAAGGTGCATTGCATCACGGTACGTTCTTGCAAATAATTAACACGTGTGCGATTTCTCGGGCTCTACTTTTGGGCAGGATGCAAGTATGCTAGTGGCAAGAAAAGTCGGGCAAGGATCAGCAATGGCTAAATCGTAAACACCAGCTTCTACATTTGTGTCGAGACTGCGCAGCATGTGATCAATAAGCATCGCATCAAGAGAGTAATTGGCACTGACCCTTCCCAAATTGAAGAAAAGTGGAGAATCAGAATATTTTCTCACATTCTCGATTGATCGTTTTCTCTTCGCCTCCCAGACATCTTACCGATCTTTCTAGCAGAATTTATATCGGTAATTCTCGCGCTTCGTAAGCTAGTACATCAACAGCTTCCACAGTGGTCGGCACGGTTTCTCTATCTCTGTGCTCCTCCTTCACTGCTTCTGATGTTTCCCAGGTTTTTCGAGCTTTCAACTCGTTAATGCCTTTATCTTTGACTAGGTTGGTTTCGGTACCAGTGCATAAGGGCCTATTTCTGAGCGAAATGGCAGATTCGTTGGCAAAAGCGTCACTGAATGGCCCAGTCATTCAAATTCTAACGGCATCAGCTTTAAATTTTAACCTACGCAGAACTGGCCTGGTTCCCTCACTGAACTGTCCTTCTTGCGGGGAACATGAAACAATGGATCATGTTCTAATTGATTGTCAAATATATTCTGAATTGCGAAAAGAAAAAGAACCTTAGCAACGCCGTTCCGCCTTCTTTGATTAGACATAAATGTTCAAATTTATTATCTTTGGCGGCCCCGACCATTGGGTACCACGACGGGAAGGTTGGCGATCCATCCAGGATTTTAGAGCAGGGTCAGAAATGTTTCGACTATAAGATCAGAAATGGAGGTTTCCTGGTTTCTGCAATATTGATTAGGTTAGCTTTATTTGTTTTAATTTATAAATAGTTCAATTAAAATATGTTAGAACCTATTAATTCTATAATACCCATACGCAAATTTTGTTTGCATTATTTTATAATTTTTCTTTTCTTATTGTCATATTGAACTAATCCGGTTCTTGGCCAATCCCCCAGAGTGGTTATGTGCCACTAACGTCCATAGGTTCTGCGTCTACATCTGTGCCGTAATGGGCATGAGCCATAGTTAAAAGGCAACAACAATAACAGCGATTGTCGGTGAGTATCGTTACTTTATGACTTCTTCCACCGCCCTATTTTTGACTGATTATTTGCTTTGTTTTGCGCCTCCTCACGGAGGATTTACCGAACACTCGCCGTGGTGGCCTAGTGGCCTTGGCGTTGCGTGCACTAAGCGCAAGGGCGTGGGATCGAATCCCGGCCCCGGCGGCCGCATTTCAGTGGTGGACGAAATGCAAAAACGCCCTTGTACCACGCATTGGGTGCACGTTAAAGAACCCCAAGTGGTCAACATTAATCTGCTCCCCCACTACGGCGTGTCTCATATTCATATACGTGGTTTTTTTTTTTGTGGGGGGGGGGGGGGGGGGGTGAACATGGGGAATGCGGGAGATGGACATTCAAGACGATGAGCAAAACGAGAACAAGGTAAAAGCGGGAGCCAACGTTTCGACAAGTGTACTAGTCTTTTTCAAGGCGACATATGCTTTTCTTCTTCGTGATTTGGGAGAGGGGAAATACGCTCAATTCTGCAGCCCATATGGGACTGAAGTGAAACAGCGCGAAAAAGACGAGGACACAAGGAAACAAATACCACAGACAAGCGCTGACTGCCAACTGGAAGTTTATTTGAAAATCACCGGACATTTATAGCTTCATCAGCATAGGCATGCGCACATCATTCACAAAAACATCTGCAAATCATCATTTTAATCTTTCTTCCAAAAATGTTATTTCTTTTCCCGACAAGGCAAGAGAGGGAGTGCTCACACATTTATCGCCTTCCTTTCTTATATGAAAGGCCTCTATTATCTCCCTTTCCTTCTTGCTCTTTCCTTTCCCTATGAGCAAGAAGGAAAGGGAGATAATAGAGGCCTTTCATATAAGAAAGGAAGGCGATAAATGTGTGAGCACTCCCTCTCTTGCCTTGTCGGGAAAAGAAATAACATTTTTGGAAGAAAGATTAAAATGATGATTTGCAGATGTTTTTTGTGAATGATGTGCGCATGCCTATGCTGATGAAGCTATAAATGTCCGGTGATTTTCAAATAAACTTCCAGTTGGCAGTCAGCGCTTGTCTGTGGTATTTGTTTCCTTGTGTCCTCGTCTTTTTCGCGCTGTTTCACTTCAGTTCTAAGTATGAACCAACTAGCCCTCATCAAGATCTTACTAACCCATATGGGAGCACGGCGCAGATGCTTTTCTCGTAGGGTTCTTCTCGTGGGGAGAGAGGGTAAGGCGAATGGGTGAGGCAACGACCGAGGGTGTGCTAGCGGCGTGGGTGTAGAATTGAAAAAAAAAAAAGGAGTGCTTTTCAACGTCGGTGGAGGAATGTGAGGGAGCTCCGTGTGTCAGCCGGCTGTGCGTTTTTTCTTGGAAGGGGCCTGGACAACGGGTAGAGGGAAGGGGATTATCTGCTCAGCTGGAGGTCAGTGAGCTATCGTCTCTCTGAAAGAGAGAATAAAAGTAGCGGCAGAAAATGGTGCTCGTGAGAAGAAAAGAAAACGAATGGGATGAACGTACAGATAAAAGAAAAAAATAACCGCATGAAAGAAAAAAAAAACACCAAGCAACTCAATCAAAAATAACTAAGTGATATTGCCTATAGGTTAAAATTTAGCATAGAGAATAGATTCTAAAACGCGTTTTGAAACGTTTATGACTATTGGTTGCAATGTCTTGAACTTATGGATAAGGTATGATTCTCTATATTTTCTGTATCACGCAGAACGGAAATTTGACTGCAGGATGTAGAGTTTAAGTTCGTCAAAGTTATGACCTGGTTGGTTGAAGTGCTTGGCGAACACTTTGGGAAGCTCTTTAGCTGTGTTCGCGCGATGTCCGTTTAGCCTGACGTTCATTGATTGTACCATTTCATGGATATGTTTTTCTCACAGAAGGAACATTCAAGCATATAAATCACGTCGTAACTAGTCCAAGGAAAGCTAGTTTTAACTTCGTTTGTATATCTACTTGCGGTGCTCTTATTTTGAAGGTGCTTGCAGGTTTTGCACCTGGGGCGGCAACATGCTTTCATTACGGGGGAATGATGTTGGATGACTTTTGCGCGCACTCACATATCTTTAAAGCTTCTGTTGCTGGGATAGGTCACCCTTTGTACCACCGGGAACGCTTTTCCCAGACGCTCGTTGCTTGATATTACTGGCTGGTATTTTCTTAGGATGTTTTTTTTTATGTTTGGTAGGGCATTAGAATATTTTGTAATAAAGGCTAGTGGTCTCTCAGATTCTCGTGTAGGCTGTTTCTTAGCTAATTCCGACTGCCTCTTCAATCTTGACGCAACGTCATAAACATTTTCGAGGGGAGCTTGTGGATAGTTTCTTTCTGCTAGCGTTGGTTTAAGGTCATTTAGGTGGTGGATATAATCGTTATGTTCGCTGCAGATTCTTCTTACTCGTTTCGCTTCTCCGACAAAAATTCCTTGCTTGTAGAGTCACGGGTGATGACTGTCGTAATCTAAATATTGCTTGCTAACCGTAGGCTTCCGGTGAAGTGTCGTTCTCAGTTTTCCATTTTCTATGTAGACCGTCGTGTCGAGGAAGTTGATTTGACTAGGAGAGTGGTGAGAAGTACATTCAATACTCGGGTTAAGGTGGTGTAAATGGCTAATTAGGTCGGTTAACGCACTTGTTGCGTGTTCCCATATTATGAATATGTCATCAGTGTAACGCAGATAGGTGTGGGGTTTTAAAGCGTATTATTTTATCAGGTTTGCTTCAAGGTGTCCCATGAAAATGTTAGCATACGTGGGGGCGAATGCTGTTTTTATGCCAGCGCTGAAAGTCTTCAGCTAGTCAATAGAATCGAATTATCGATTCTATCCAGTCTAGCAGTCAGAGTTTGTATGCCTGCATTGGCGCTGCTGTGTATAAGGAACATTTGGGGGGCAAACAACTCCGTTTGGGCGTTTAAATGATACCCCGTTCTCCAGATCTGGTACATCCATACGAGCCTTACATCTCAAGATTTGCGCCTCAATAGCTGCAAGCTAGTACCCAGCAAGTGCCATCCTTTTTATGTGTGGCATATTGCAATCACTCAGTTCAGCCCTTGGGCGCGGCTGGGCAGCCACCATTGAGGGTATGAGCCATTGTTCATTGCTGCGCGTCTCATATGTGGGTCTATTCTCTTTTAAGTTTCCTATGTTTGTTATTAAGTTGCTTCTATTTGTATGCGTTGCATATTGCAATCACTCGGTTCAGCCCTTGGGTGCCGCCGGGCAGCCACCATTGACCTTTAGCGCAACCACGTGACGTGACGTCACGACAGCCGGAGGAAAAGCTGGGCCCCAACTCGCGCAATATGCAACGCATTCTTGGCTTAACCAAGCTAAGCCTGGCCATTTTTGATGCGAAATCATCAAATGACCCATTGGGCGAAAACGTCGGCGTCTATAGCAACAAAATGACGCCTAAATTCCCATTGGCTGCGACGTTAGACCCGTGCGCGCCTCGACGGAGCAAAGTGGGCAAAAGGCGGGCAACACTGGCGGGCAATACCTGATGCACTGGCGCGCCAGGTGTGGCATGACCGTGACGCCACGTCACACTCTATTTCGTAAGCCTGTGCTAACCGCGCGTTCCATTGTCCGCGCAAGCTCTTAGCTCCGTTTTAACAACTTCTCCTGGGTAATCATGATAAATAAATTACGGTATAAATGAAACAGAATAAACTCGAAAGGAGAAAAATTGCGGTAGTGAGTGTCTAAGCTACGACCCCACGCTCAGAAGCCGAGGGTCTTACCAACTGGGCTAAACCACCGTCTCCTAGATAGCAGGTTTGTGCACTCTGATTGATGACATCATGCTACTTGAGCCGAAAAAAAAAGCGGTGACGTCAAAATCCCCGCGGTTTACTCGGGAGCGCCCCAACTACATTTTATGACAATCGAGCAAGGAAGCATGACGTCACGGAATGAAGTGCACCGGCCTTGTGCTATCCGGGAGGCGTTGGCCGAGCGTCTCAACGCGCTCGCTTGCCCGCGAGGAGTTCATAACTCGAAGGACCGCTCAGCGGTTTTCGATTAGACAGCAATGCTTTCGCATTCACAACTCACAAGAAGTGCTTAGGTGTCCTCGGATTTTTTTTACTGGGAGCGTCTCCGTGAAAACTACGAAAGTGTTAGTATATATCACCAATCAACGCACATTGACGCTGTCCTCCCTTTCAATCGTCGTAATTATTTCACGGTGTCCCATTCCGAGCGCGTTCAAGTCCATTTTTTTAATGTTCTGTTCAACTCAAAAGGGGCTGATACCAGATTTCTAAAAACAATTATGGAGTTTTAGGTGCCAAAGTCACGACTTGATTATGAGGCACGACGTGTTGCTGGGTTCAGCATTAATTCCGGCCACCTGCCCCGTGCGCGGTTCAGGACCGTTTTTCTGCATTCAACGCCAATCGGTATGCATGGGGCCGAGGCCGGGACGGTACTCCAGACCTGGTGGTGGTCAGCGCAACGCCATAGCCATTCGGCTACCGCGACGGGTACAAGGTGCTTTGAGTCGGCCGTGCTGCGCGGTTGGTGGATTCTATGGAGTTGGATTCTGTGCCATATCGGATCATCAACAGAAATATTACGTGCAAATATTGTGCATACAGGCCTAATACTGCTGCGATGAAAAAAAACATCAGAAAGATTTCAGTTTCTACCACCAACCTTCGGTGCATAATAATTATTTATTTATTTGCGATTAATATTGGTTACATAATAATAATTACGTATTTATTTATTTATTTATTTATTTATTTATTTATTTGTCATTCATGCCACGAATTTGTACTAAGGATATTTTAGGGTCAGTGTCAAAAGGCTGGTGGAGGCCTTGATATGCGCGTTGCGTCGCGGTTATTCTGCGCCAAGTTAACATCACATCGCGATTACGAGTGTAGTCAAAGGTTCGACGAAAATTTATCTGGTCAGGCATCATGTCGATGAAGAAGTTGCGGTCACTGATGAAATCACGGCGAAAACGGTCTTGTCCGCCCTGTATAGTGTGACCAAGGAGTCCGTGCGGGGTCCGAAACGCCTTTGTGTTTTTCACCTTTACTCGGTCGTCGACCGCAACTTCTCCATCGGTTGCGAGAGTGCAACGCGAATTTGTTTAAGCGTGAGCTGTGGTGCGGACTATAGGCGTTTTCGCTCCCGATCTGACCGAATCGCTTGGTGGTGTGGAAGTGCTGCTTCCCGCATGGCATGTCAGCGCAAATTGTTTTATAGCGTTCTGGTACGAACAATTATGCTTCCTCTCCGATGCTTTACAGTGCTCGCCGGATTTGAAAGCATGCATGCACTGGCTCAGCCGGGCGAGTTACCACCGCCGCGGCTGCCGCCAAGAGATAAACAGGCCGTGATAATAAACCCCATGTGGTTAACGCGACGCGACGGCAAACGCCCGCGCCGCCACCGACTCGCGAAGGGAAAAGGCGAAGCGTGACTGTGCCGCGGCGAAACTTCCACGATACTGCGGGCGCAATCGATTGGTGGGTTCCGTGGCTTGTGATGATGATGATACTTTTGATTGGCGTACATACATTTTGCACTGCGCTTCTCTCGCTTCAGAAGAGGCCGAACCCGCGTCACCCCGCACTGCCTCGTTCTTGGCTTTACCGTGCGCCCCCAAAAGCCAACCGGCCTACCGATCTTTAGTCAACTTCCAGCCCTGTCACGATATCTTATTTGGAGCTGAGAATGGAATTCGCTAACGTTAGCGGGCGCCATTACACCTTTGCAAGTTCGTTCCGCCATCTCACATTTTTCGTAGTCCCAAGGTTCTCTGTGATTTATGACCGCTGCATTACGTTTCACCTCACTTTTAATTCTCTTGGTGGATACTCGAGTAGGTCCTTCCTAATCGTTTATGTATGTACTCAGGCATTTACTTTGCTTGACTATGGGTATCACCTGCTGTTGAAATGATACCACGTTATTGCTGGTCTCTTCGTTAAAGATCATAATTCCCACTTTCTTCTCAGCGCTAAAATTGAGGCCTAGTTATATATGTCGCTTCACTGGCACACGCATTCCGAAAGTTTGTGTAAATCCCCCTTGCATTGTCCGCTAAGCAGCACTATATATGTCGTTCGCATACATCAGCCCAGGGATTCTCTTTGCACCCTTTGCCCATTACGGATGCAAGATCAATCAACATCTAATTCGCTGTTTTCCAGTCGTCCTTGTATGTCATCAACGTAAAGCGATAACATATTGGAGACCGATAGTTTATTTGCTACAGTATTCGGTGAACTTTCATTAGTAGTTTGCATTATCGGCCTTCACGTATTATTATTATTATTATTATTATTATTATTATTATTATTATTATTACTGACATCTTTTTAGAATGCGGGCCATGCCCAATCGTCATCTATAGTCTTCTTGAGCACTCTGACATTCCGGGTTTTGTCTCACACTTACCTATGCATGTAACGACTCCTGATTGATATCTTCCCTGCTTTTTTTTTTTTTTTACAGGTGCTTTCATGGACAGCGCACCGAGCGCCTCGCGGTTGAACTAGCGCACACTACGCTCGACCCACGGTTCGAACCGCGCGGGAGCGCGTCGAGTGGGAAGGCCTGGGAAAGACTAGAGCTCGCCGCCCGGTCGCGGGAACCACGGTCGGCCATCGGTTGCTCACTCCAGACAGACCAAGGCGCTCTCAACGAAATTGGAGCTCATTTAAAAAGTGAGCGACGTGACAACGGTTAGCTTTGAATTAAAAAGAGAATATGAACGGCGGAACAGGAATTGGAAAGTTAGTGCGCACTCGGATACGCTGCTGGGCTGTTTGGTGCTTATATCAAGGGCACAACCCCGAAGAAGATACGCGCAGAACACGTCACGGGCGCTTCCATCTTTATTGAAAGGCATTGCGCTATACGCCATACTCATCGTTTATGTATGCGCCCAGGCATTTACATTGCTTGACTATGCCTATCACGTGTTTGTTGCATTGGTACCACATTATTGAGTTGCAGTCGTTCGGAATCCGTACATCTGAGGAAAAGGCGCTTTTGAGGAGCTGCCGGGTGTCGGCCGAGTTCACAGCACAACACTCATACACTCTTAAAGCAGTTGCACCCTTCGGGGTGTATATTTGCTCAAACGACGATAATCGTCATCTGTCTTGCTTGCGTTAGCTTTCTTCACGCAAAGTGCCTCGAGCGGCCATTCGCGCGGCAATATTGCGTGCATATGCGGGCTTGCTTCACGCTCGGGAGAACACGTTAATGTAGCACGTATCGAGCAATAGAATGCTGTATTGGGAGTTTTTCCCGTTGCTCTACAATTTTCTCATTGACATTTTTAATCTAACTATATTATTTGAGAAGTTTATTAATTAATTAAGAGTAATGGTCTAATTAGGCGGAATTAAAGAAAGGAGTGTCTCCAAGCGACGGAAAACAACGTTACCTTGGTTCTGTCCATCTAGTGGCATTCGCATATTTTTAAACTCTGGCTGAGACACCCTGTTAGTTGAGACACTCTGTTTATGCTAGTCTTTGGCCCATTAGCCGTGTGAAAGTTTTGTCAAGTCCATGCTACATAACAATATCAAGAAAAAAAAAAGAACCGGCGTGGTAGCTTTATTAGTGGCTACATAGTAGATATGACGTTGCGCTGCTAAACACGAGCTCACGGGTTCAAACCAGGTCGCGGAATTCTATGGGAACGAAATGAAAAAAAAAAAGGAAACCGCCGAGTACTTCTGTTTAGGTGCACGTTAAAGAGCCCGAGGTGGTGAGAACTGAACAGTGAGCCTCATAATCATATCACCAGACGTGATGTGGTATATATGTGTCCTTCTGCTTTCTTTTTTCTAGGGATGTAAACGAAAGCAACTATTCTCGAGTCTGATTTCTGAGCAAAACATGTTACGTTTATCTCATATTCCATACCTAAATGTAATGTCGTTACCAACTGTACGTCCGCTCAACTAAGCAATTTCTATACTATAAACGGCTGCTTTTAGTTATCAGGTGCACTACCATGAGGACAATAAGGAATCAATTACAGGAACAGCATGCCCCACTTACACGTAGACATGTTTGTATCTGCTTTGTTCGTTGAAGAAGATAAGTTCTACCACATTGGGCACCGCTTTAATGGGTTGCAGACATGGTGAGACGATCAATTTTTTTTTCTTTCCTGAATCAAGTTAGCAGATGTATAATTGAATCGCAGCTAGGAACTTGTTCGGCAGAACCGATTAGCACCCGTGCGTTAATTCTCTCACGAACTGGTACGTCTCTGCTCAACAGCTACAACTTTCCAGCAGCACAATCATTCGGAACAAGAGTACTCACTTTCCTCGGCCCCTCACCTTCGAGACTTCAGAAGTGCTGTCATGCGTTACGTTCGAATGGAACCGGTTATTCGATAATTTTTAATAGTGAATGCTGAAGTCGAATACGATCTGAATAGCAAATACCATTCGATTAGACTATACGTTTCTACTTCATTTCGCCTGCTGGCACGTTGAAGCAAATCGCCAGACAAGCTACGGAGGTTACATTGGTAAAGACTTCCCGGTCTCCCAGATTCAGCCTGGGTACATAGCCAATATATTTCCCCTAACACTGTTGTTCTTGTGAACGTCCAATAATTGCCTTGATTCCTTTTCTCAGAAAGTCGATTGGTTCACTTGGGGCTGGTGC
Organism: Dermacentor albipictus; assembly: GCF_038994185.2. NCBI lineage: Eukaryota > Metazoa > Arthropoda > Arachnida > Ixodida > Ixodidae > Dermacentor > Dermacentor albipictus. The sequence continues at coordinate 82,017,322 of NC_091826.1, forward strand.
AGCTTTTAAAGGAAACACGTTTATTCCGGTCGGGAGTTTTCACTTTTTCAATCAGTGCATTTAGAATAGTTGATAATCTTTCTCATATATGTATGCCGTGGATATATATGTCTATGTACCCTTAGATCTGCCTAGAAGTGCATTGGTCATCTGCATCTCCTCGCGCCACGCATTTAATAAACGTGGTTTATTTCACTGTAATATTGTTTTCTTTGACGATTATCCATGATCAATATTCTACCAATAGGAAGTTCGCGTAAAATGACACAGTATTAATCAAATGTTATTACGTAGCTTCGTGTTGCAGATAGGCGGCTTCTGTGGCAAAAATTACGTGGTAATTTTACAAAACAATGTTAAAATAGCAGTTCACCTGGCTAAAACTACAATTTGTCCCTACCGAGAAGAGTCGTGGACGCACCAAGGCAAGTAACACCATAAAAAATTTGACTGCGCAGACTTTCTGCGCGAAAAATCGGGCGTCCGCCAGCGGCCGCGCAACGAACGCGGGCTCGCTAGCAGACGACGCACATGAGAACGGCAGCAAAATTGAAGACGTCATGTTATATAGCCCATGCTTCAAATTTGTATATTTAGCAAAAAAGTGTCAGTATAAATTTGCAGTTGAAATAAAGCACTACTATTACAGCGTGCACACGCAATCGGTCTCAGCGCCCACAGCGAAATTACGTTGAATATGCCGCAAAGCGCGTCTCCGCCTCAATTCACTTCGTTCGCAGCGCCCTCGCACAATTTTTCCGCACGCGGTGCCTCAGCGGTAGAGCGCCGCTCGTCCCATAGAGTTCCATACAATAATTATTATATTAGCACAGCAATTTTATGGTACAACCCATTCGGCCATTTTTTTATTATAACTACATGGTTTTTCAATAGTATTTTATAGTTCAGTCTAACCGAAAGTGCCGTTTGAGTAGCAGTTAGCTGTCAACTGAATCCAATCCAATACGGGCTGTTGTTGACGCCTGGGTTTACGTTCTTTCGGAAAAAGCATGTGTAGTCTCTGTTTACGACGTTTACGTCGTGTCTTTCACCTCGAAGAAACGCTTTGACATCTGCATCTTACGTGTATTTACCTGCGAATCTCACCTGTTGAGCCTGTTAGCGTTCACGCTTCGAAATCGTAAGAATTTCCAGTTTCCTGCCGGTACGTTCTTGCATGCGTATTGCTCTGTATTCTACTTGCGCCTTGATTTAGCGACGTACGGCGTATTATTCATTGGGATCTTGTCTGTTCCAGGTAGAGAATGCCGAAACATGACCCGTTTAGCCCGAAGGGCATCGCGAACAGAATCAAGTCGAAGGGCCTGCAGAAACTGCGATGGTACTGCCAGATGTGCCAAAAGCAGTGTCGAGACGAGGTGCGTATGCTCGCGCGACAACCTTCCCGCAGGCTTGCTTGTTTGAAACGGACCTCTCAAGGACAGTCCGATTTGTTTGTAGCTGCTCCGCACCCTGTTTATGGATGCTCTGCGCTCCTAGAATCGTTGTTTTTATTGCCGTAAAATTGATTAAACATGATTTTCATCGCATAGGTTTTTTCATTCTGCTTCTTGTCGCACGCGATGGCTGCCAGACTGCGTTCACTGCCAGAAACGCGCACATGTATGAGTTCCTATGAGAAAACTTACGATTCCGATTGTGTTTTGAGAGTGTAATTTAATTATGTGCATTCATGCGCATTCACTGTCTAAACCCCGTTTCACAGCAGTACCGCGCTCCTAGCATTCCTGGCATTTTGTGAATATATCTTGGAACTCGCTTTTTCGGAGCGAGTTCATATTGAAACCATTTTCATGCGATTGCTGAGACCAAGCGCAAATTGTAGAAGGTGCTCGATCTGTTCCAGAAAGGAAATTTTCAAGACATATTTACAAAGTGGGATGAGCACTGGCAGTTCTTTATTGCTGTGCAAGATAACTATTTACAAAGTGACCATACAAATGTACATAAACAAATTGCTTTATTCAAAACAGGGTGGTTTTGAAACTTTTTAATACCATTCTGTAACAAGCAGAATAGTGTGCAACCATCTGCAATCATTCACACTGTTTAGGAGAACAACTTTTCCTGCACGTTTGCTCATTTGTGCAAAATAATCACTGGTACCGTATTCACATTTGGATGGACTGAAATTTCTTGGTTTAAGTTTCCTCAACTAGATGGTGGATACTGGCTGTCTTTTTGTGTGCAAAGAATTAGCTTGACACAATTTGTGCATGTTACATGGTGTTCTCTCATATTACCCACTAAATTGGTTTCGAGGCAAGCTGTAGATTAGTGAGGTAAAGCTTTGTTCTGCATGTTTCTCATTACACAGAATGGCTTCAAGTGCCACACGATGTCAGAGTCGCACCAGCGACAGCTCCTGCTCTTTGCTGAATGTCCGGGCAAATATCTTGGAACATTCTCCCAGTGAGTACCTATGAACTTCCTGCACATAGCAGCTGGTTTTAACACTTCTGAAATGTCACATCCATTTTATATTGTGACTTCCATACTCATTTCTAATGACCCAAACATCTAGGGCTTACTAATTTGCCGTTACCAATTAAAGTCTTTTGTATGTGTCTTATAATGATGCCTTTGAGCATCTTTTCCTGCTTTGTTCATCCAGATAAAATGGAGAACTGCTAACACAAGCACACCTCGCTGTTAGAGAATCGAGCTGCTACAGAGAGGGGAACCACTTTTGCTGCATGTTGACAATTGAAAGTCTGCATGAGGCTCGACAACTATGCGAAGTGTCTTGTGTGACTTGAACCAAAATAGTTCTATCTCGTTGGGAAATTTGAATGAAAACAAAGCAGCAAAAAGTGCTAAGGCTAGCGTAATGTAATTTTATTACGATTCTCCTCCTTTTAATGCACTTCATCAGTCGCCTGGGCAGTGCTCTGCCTATCTAATGACCACTGTTGGCCAGTCGTAAGTGGCGGATGATAAAAAAGGTATAGAAAAAAGTGAAAAGAATTGCTAAATTTGTAGGGGTGAGGGGCGTGCTGACAGCGCCATGCCTCAGCACACTGAGGTAGGTACACGCCTGCCCATTAACCATGGTCCAGTACAAGCTCAATGGAACGATGGACGATAACCATGTGTACACTCGGTTAGCATTTGTTATGATTGCAACTAACACTTTGAGCAGGCCAGCTAGCTATATTGTAGATCACTGAGGGGTCCCTCGAAGAGAATAATATGCTAGGTAAAGAAGGGGCTTCCGACTTAAGAGGGGGGGTGTGGACAGCTGCGGTGACTGCCACAGCAGAAACGTGTTTGACTAACCACGTGTGGGAAAATGGGAGCAGCGCTGGAGCCTTTTACACTCGCCACTATCTGGTGACCAAAGAGACTTGGGCAATGTTTGTGAGATCTCGCGTGACACACCTGGTCGCACCGATAGTGTTTGTGATTCCTGTGCGACACCCGTGAAAGAAAGGCTTGCACCCGACGCCACATTTGCAGTGCGTGGGACGGTCATGGGACACAAGGATTTCCTCACATTACACCAACTGAAGTCTTTTCGTTAAGTTGCTAAAATAAAAACGGCTAAAATAAAAATACTGGTCACCATACGTTTACTTACCCCGACAGCCTGTCATTGCACCAAAAATATGCATAGCCAGCCTGAAGAGATTTCACCTTACATAGTTACATTCAGCAGTGTGACACTTGCTTTAAGGTAGAAGCCACTTTGCAGTCTCTCTAACACAACGTACAACCTTTTTAATGCCTTGAAAAAATTTTCTTTGTGGAGATGGCCCTTCAGGGTGTTATTTTGCAAGTTTGATACAAAATTTTTGGTTCTTGAAAACTGAGTTTTGCATAAATAGGGCCACCATGTGCACATGACTTTTTCCTGTCGAACCACTGGCTGATCTTGGCAAAAATATTGCACAAAGGTACCATTTTGCATAGTGTTTGGTTCAATCTATCGGGAATTACTGCTTTTTTCATCAATAAATCTTGAGTAGTTTCCATCTGCAGTGGTGCCACAAAAAATGATCTGTCCCGCGGTAACAAAACAGTAGTACCATCTGTCACAGCTACAGTGAAACCAGGGTGCTCACCATAGCTGTGTTAGATGACGCCACCATTCTGTTGGTCGGGTATCAATGCGTCCTGAGTGACGTTGGCACAAATGACACACTTTAGATTTATTGTGAGCAAAGCTGGTAAGTGATGCTTGAAAATTTTGCATTAAGCTGAACTCTACTCAAAATGGTACTCCTGTGCAAAACTTCACCTGGGGTTGTCCATTGTTTAATAGAAAGAGTTATGTGTACTTGGGGAGGCTTGGTTGTGAACCTTGACCTGATTGTCGGCGAACCCCTCTTCAGTGAGCGCATGCTATCATTTCACATGCATTTCGTCTGCTGACCACACGGATATCAGATCAGAACTCGGAACTCGTAGGACCTTTCTTCCACAGAACTTACATAGTTGTACTTTCTTTCAGAGAATTTGCCGAAACGTTCTTGGAGCTACTCAAGAGGCGATTTGGTGAGACTTTGTCTTTTATTTCTTTAACAAACTAGAACGATGGTCGTCATGATCTGATGTCATCAGCGACACTCGCATGAGCTATGTTGTTGCTGTTGCACTGTGTAATTCATTTGATCATGCCATTACACGCCATGTGTTTTGAAATGTGGATAACTTCTTAGTGCAGCGGAATGTGCAGGACAAAAAGACATGGACACATGCAAGTGCTAATATCCAACAGAATTTGGGACGAACGTGGAAACACAATCAGTTTTACTTAAGAAAGTCAAACATGTACCGTCATTTGACCACAAAAAAATCATGCACCATCACATGAAACATCAGCATTTCTTTTGTTTGTCAGGGAATTGGAGGGCATGCTAATGCAAGTGCTAGCATTACGTGCCATTTGAGCCACTTTATTACGCTACTGAATTCAGAGAGCTTTCTGCAAAACTTAATTTCTCCCTGTCTAACATTTGATTTTGGGGTGTGCAAGACACTGTGCTGTTATCGGCCGTTATTGTCATTACCATTGTGGTAGTCCTTTTGCATAGGCCAGCCACCAACTTTCTTGGGTGTGTCCTAGGGCTTCTCTTACAGACGCCCCCTGCAACTTTTCTCATGGGGTAGGTTTCCAACTGCTTCTGTAAGCCTCACAACTTTCACAGTGTTGCATGGTTCTTGCTATATGTGCGATATGGGCGATATTTAAAAATCAAGCCACATCTGTCTAGTTCTCTTCGACAAAATGTAATGCAAAATGAAGAATGCACTGACTTTAAGTATCCATTTGCCAGGTTATTATTGTAAGGGAGAAAGTAATGGCAATTTGTGTTCGCATTTTCAAGAAAAGCTTTATTGAACTTGAGCCACAGTGACTGGCATCACTCATTGTCGCTGTCAGTGGCCCCCTTATCACCGTTATGTTATGAACAGCTTATAAACCGCCCAGCCTCTCATCATTGTCAACTGCACATAACGTCGCTATTACTAGAGTCCTTTAATAATTTTGTATTGGTTACAAAACTTCAGACCAAGTTTGCTAGAGGGGCAGAAGATGCCACTGTAGATGAGGAAGTTATGATCGCCAGTGTTGCTGGCTTGCTCTGGTGGTTTAGAATAGTTTGCACAGGTTTAGGCCTGGATGAACTAGGCCGACATGGCATTGATTTTGGTCTACCGACTTCCTGCGACAGCTGCGTTGTGTCAGCGAGAGTAGAGTTGGCAAAGAAGACAGACAATTTTGTTGTCCTAAGGCAACAATGCAATGGCCCCCGCACTGATGCAGCTGCTGTGGAACTTTGCCACTGATTTCTACATGTCCTACTGTTTTTTTTGTTTTTGTTTTTGTTTACTACTTCTCAAAGGACATTTCACATATTCGCAGCAAGGAACACTGTTAGAGTGCAACTTTCCTCGTTTGAATACTGATTTACCATATTACCCGCCGTGGTTGCTCAGTGGCTATGGTGTTGGGCTGCTGAGCACGAGGTCGCGGGATCGAATCCCGGCCACGGCGGCCGCATTTCGATGGGGGCGAAATGCGAAAACACCCGTGTGCTTAGATTTAGGTGCACGTTAAAGAACCCCAGGTGGTCAAAATTTCCGGAGTCCTCCACTACGGCGTGCCTCATAATCAGAAAGTGGTTTTGGCACGTAAAACCCCAAATATTATTATTATTGATTTACCATACACACCTACAGCCACAGTTGGTTGTTTGCTCCAACTACAGTGTAAACTGTGCAGAGATTTTGGGAAGTAATGACGAAATATTGCAAAACATGCAGATTTGCATGTATTAGCAGCATCACATTACGCTAGCTGAGACTAGGTGCATGTTGTGAGCGGTCGGTGCTTTCAGGAGCCTCTTTGAAAATAGTGACTGGGAGATGGGGAGATGTTATTGATGGCTGGATCTCGCTTTTCAGTCTTCATTATGTATACAGTGTGTGCGATGAAGCATTGTTAAAGGAAACTAAGTGTGCATAATTGTTCCAATTATAGGGCGTGTAGCTTTTTCTTGAAAACGTCGGTGCCTGCTGAATACTCACATAATGAGTGAGGTGTGCTGCAATATTGTGGGAGCTGTCACTTGTTGCCCGTTTGGCGTAAGAGGCAAACAAATCTGTCAGCATAAGAATACTAATAACGAGGTCGACACAGCCTTAAACTCAATTTGAATGGCTGGCAAGGCTGAAGGTTGTGCATTTCAACTTCGGAAGCATGTTTCAGCTCACTTTGAGCATGAATATTTATAAGGTGTCCCAGGTAACATTGTAACATTAGCCAAGCTGTTAAAAAGAAAGAAAAGAATGTGGTTTGGCAATCAAACACAGTAGGTCTTAATATCGTGTCCTGCACCGTGTTTTTAAGAAATTTTCTTTCTTTTTTTATCAGCTTGACTAACGTTAGCTGAGACATCCAGTATATATACGAGCACAGCTGCGGCAATTGTGTTGTCGGTGTGGTGTTTTCTCTCAGCACTTGATTTCACGAAGGATGACAGTGCGGTACACACCAGGTCCTTGGCATTGGTCTTCAAGTTCCTGAAGATCATTCAAGCTTCTCTGCACATGGTAAATAGCAGAAAGCGCTTTTAAAGCCACGCAAGTACCACACCAACACACCAGCCAATTTCTGTGCCACTTGCCGAGTGCCCCCCTCAGGATTGGTGGTACCACCACATTGTTACTGTTGCTAGTGTATGAAGCTGTCCTTTAGTTTGACCTAGTAGTTTCGTGACCAGTGAAAGAGTAAAGGACTCTGATATTACCATCACCAAAGTGGGCCCAAATAATTTAACAATGTCTAAAGATGAAGTTGACAATCGTATAGGTTTGGATTATAACAATTTCAAATGTAAACGACAATAGCTTGTCACTAATGCAGTCTTAGTTTTGTGCTCAATTTTAACGTGCATGTATATTTTTAGTACAACATTCCGGAAAGAAAAGCGTGCATTGGAATTTAGTAAATACAGTAGTGGTGTGAGTGACACCTGATAGGCTGCAGATGCAGATGCAGTCGCCACTCTTTTCTGAAATGATGGTGCATGTTTGTTTTCTACCATTGTGCAGGCACCAAGCGAGTGCATGCCAACCAGGTGTACCAGGAGTACATTGCGGACAAGCAGCACTTGCACATGAATGCCACCCGCTGGCTCACGCTCACCTCGTTTGTCAAGTGGCTCGGGCGCGAGGGACACTGCACTGTCGACGAGACCGAGAAAGGATGGTTCATCACGTGAGTGTTGTTCCTTGACGCCTGTCTGCGTGTGCAAGGCAAGGCCACGTTTGGAGGAAAGAGAGGGCTTTCAGTGCAAGGTGGCCATCTCGTTAGAAAAGACAAGTGAGCAAGTTGGTGCATTGGCTCGGAATGCACAGCGGATTCAGTATGAGGGCACGAAGGACTATAAAGGTAGACGCAGCAAACACCATCCACTATGCATCCTCTGTCTGTCTCGTGTTGGTACACTTTGGGGCCAGCACTTTCAAAATATCTTTTGTAACAGCATTTGTTTATTGGCAGATGTTTGTGCACTCACGAATGCGATCTGTGTGACAACGGGACAGTCACTGCAGTGATGCCAGGACAGAGACAGCACTTGGGTTAAAGGGCCCCTGAAACGGTTCGGACAAATTTTGTAGGCGCGTAGCGTACAGCTTAAGTAGAACATTCGCACCACAATTTAAGTGAAGCGTTACGTATTAATGGAGCTGCAAGCGATTAGAAGTTACCCTCCTCCCTAGCTTGCTTTTCCTCCTCAACTCGCTCGCCGAGCGAGCGGCGCTAAGCTCCGCCTTCACTGGTTCAGCGTCACGATGCGATGTCACATCACTCACTTCCGGTTGTTTAGGAGCACGCCCCCTCCCGCGCGAGACCTCTCCGCTAGCCGCTTGGCCGTCGACCGAGAGCTATCGAAGCAGCGTGCGTTGCGAGCATTCTGTCGTAGCGCCAAATGTGTCCGGTACTCCGCTAAAAACAGGCAAGCTGGTCATTTCGGCAAATGACTGGAGGCATAAACTCAAGCTGATGAAGGAACTTTAGCGTAGACGTACGTGAGCAGCCTGATCGGTCTGCACGGTCCAGACACTTGCTGGCGCAGCGCTTAACCAGTCAAACAAAGCGCTAATATTGCTCTAACCAAGTGTAAAGCATTTTAAACATTTATAAATCAACGTGTTGATGATTACACTCCTGCGAAAAATACACACCAGCAGCAAAGAATACACCTCGTTGCTGCTACTGTGTATGGTTGAGCTCTGTGCCACCAGGTGGCTGCACCGTGCAGACCGTTCACATTTGCCCTTCTGCTCATCTCGTGGCTCATCCCGGCACAGTCAAGCGGCCAGACCCTGTCCCCTTGCGCTTGCGTTTACCCTAATACTGGACTCGCGGTTTGCAGGTCGCTAGGTTTGCAGTCCACAAGGTAACAAAGTCGAATCATAGTGCTCGCGAAAAGACTGAGACCAACTCTGACCGCGGAGCTCTCGTCAAAATGGAGTACGTTGTAACACAAGCAGACGACACTTGCTGTGTGCCGGAAGTGCTGAAGTGTACTAAAAAAACTATTCTTGTGTACTCTCTTTAAGTTATTTTCTTTTTACAAAAACAAAGTAACTAACATTCCAACTATTATGAGCATCATTTGTTCACCATAAAGTTGGAAAAATTATCGACCACGCGCCCTGGTCAGCCAATCAGATAGCTCGCCCATGTGACGTAATATGGGTTATTTGCATCATATGGGTAGGGGCGGCTTAAAATTCCGCCGAGCAGTGCGCTGCGATCGGTAGCGATGTGTATTTTTAAAACCTTATAATAAATTACACGCTTTAGGCAGAGCACTTAGATGCATCAATTAATGATCAGAAGAACCTACTCTAACGACTCAGTACGTTTGTAGAAAATCGCCAAAATCGTTTCAGGGTCCCTTTAAAGAAGATTTGCAAGAGCTGGCTCTAAATTGTTTCTCTTCCTACGTGTCCTTGTTCCTATACAGTATGGTTGTTTCACACTGTTTCGTTAAGGAAATAACTTGGGGTATCATGAAAAACGATGTCAACTTTCAGGGCGGAGTGTTGGCATGGGGTATGTTATCTTTGGTGAATTGAATGGGTGCCATATTTCAAGAAGGCCTTATATGTAGAAGTAGGTATACTCCATTTTTCTGAAGAATATTAGTGCCAGAAGAGAGTCTACACAGAAAAAGGAAGACATTGGGGCGTCCACATAATTACTATAGCAATAAAAGTAGGAGACACGGTATGATTCGGCATCCGACACGGCGTCGGACTCAATCGAACCCACTGAACACCATATCAGATGCCGAATCGTACCGTGTGTCTTCTACTTTACCGCAGCAACTTCAGGGTGCGATCATTGTGCGAGAAAAAGAAAAAAAGCACACTTCTTGATTGGAAAAGTGGGGGCTGTGTTCATTATGAAAATGCGTTCATTACGCGAGTAAATATGGTAATTGTGTCATGTATTGTGACATAAAGGTGTCAGACATAAGGAGCCTCAACCACCCCTCGGGCTTGGTGAAAAGACAGTCCACGGACGGCATGTGCTGCTGTTAACACCTCAGCCAAGTTTTGCAGTTGTGCGTGGCGTGTGGAGCTCACAAGCACAGTGCGCAGTCACCTTTCTCTCAGACGCTTTCATTTCAACCCAAGCCTGCTCCTTGCTCTCTTCTGGATGCTTTAGTTCATCATATATCCATGTGCGGCTGCTATTGGCCAATAGCTGACATCAATCAAAAAGGGTGTGTAGATCAGTGCGCTTCTTCCTACTGTTACTGTGTGTATTTATTGACAAAGTTCAATAAACTGGCTGAAGTGAGCGAAAATGTGCCCTTAAATTTTGATAATAATTAAGCACTTCCGGAAGAAGCCGACTATTGTCTGCTCATGCTGGGTCACGGCAACCTGCGTAAGAACAAAACCTTTGCCACTTTGCTTATCGGTATCGAAGCTGTCGAGTCTCGCCAATTTTGACTAGTTTTGAACGCTCAACTAACCTTGATCCACCAGAAACTTAAGGTCAGACCATACTTGCGCTTGCCAGTGCATGTTTACTCATGGTCACCCTTGGCAGATTAATTGATAGTGCTTCAAAAATGTGCAAGTTGTATGTGGCTACTAGGTATCGGTCAGTCAAGCTGGCGACGGACAAAGCCAATCCACACCATGTAGCATGGTCAAACTGCTGCATATGAGGGCGAGCATGCATTGTCGTGCACAAAGTAAACGCTGCACATACACACTACAGTTGCATGTAGTTGTGGTCTGCTACATAGCGTTGATACTGCGGCCACCACGGGGAGCTGTAACGAGTCCACTGGCTAAGCGTACTCGTGACTAGGAAGTGGCCGCACTTTCGCCCGCTATATCCTCATCCTGAGTGTCCACTCTGCAAGTCGCCAAATGTTGAAGCCGACATCCACCACCTGCTGTGGGTTTGCCCTGCTCTGAAACCGACGAGGCTCCGGCACCTCGCAGCAGCGGGACTCTCGCCGCATAATCTGAGCCATTACACTGCTTGGACGCAGGGACCGCATTATCGATCCCTCTTGGACTTCATTAGGTCAGCAAATCTATTTTCATTCATTTAATCATCCTTGTTCACCCCCATCCCATACCCTTGTATGCCCTGAGGCATTTATCCTCGCATTAAAAAAAAAAAAAAGCGTACTCTGGCTCACTCCGGACAACCGCATTTAGCTTACGTTTGGTGTGTTGTAGGTGCCAAATGGGAAGTGGTGTTATAGTTAACATCCAAAACCGAATTTGAACTGCGTGCCATGATGGGATTTAGAAGTCGAAGTTGATGGGATTTAGGAGGCAAAGTGTTGTGGATGCGCCCGGCTCTCCTATAACCCTCACAGTTCAAGGCATTGAAGAAGGAGTGGAAGCACCGCAGAGGCTGTGTTTGATTGCCAATAACTTTGCTTCTGCTAAACGCATTGAAGTACTTTTTGCTGCAACATAGTTCTGAAATAGTCTATTGTCACTTCAAATGCCTTTCTTCACTTAGATAAAAAGTAGTACAGGGCCGCTCTAATGTTAGATTGAACCCATGACACATGCCTATTATACCTTTTTATGTGACTCACTATCTTTTTGTGAATGCGAGCAGTGAGAAAAGTCTCACTAGCCTCAATGGCGTTGCTTGCTATGTATGAAATTATACAGGGTGCATTTTAATGTTAAAATAATTTTTTAAATTCCCGTGTGGCATATAGCACACACCTACTCATTGAGCTGGATTGCTCGAAGGGGTGGTAATTTCGCCTGTTAACAAAATATTACTAATAAATTACTTTACTAATCAATTACTTAACTAATTACTTTAGCGCACATATTGCAATGTACGAATTGAAGCCAGGGATTTCATAAGACACATACAATTGGAAAGAATTTTGAAACTAGCAACACTTTTAAAATGAGTGCTGCCGAACTTGTGCTAAAAATGCACTTTCGTTGGACTTTTTTAACAAAACCCCTTTTTATGCAGTAAAGCTCAAAAATATCTGGAAGAATGCATTTCATCGTAGCAAACTTTGAGACCGTATATCTCGACACTGGTGTCCTGTTCAGAATTTATTCCAAGTAGATATGACTTTTGAAATCACCAGGTGCAAATAGTAAATTGCAGTATTTGCCATAATATAATTACTTAAATGTTGGTTTGCAAATAATCTCCACCTCTGACAGTGATCCAGCTCAAGGAGTAGAATTGTGCTGCCTGCCTCGGGTGATATTTAAATGTTCTGTTAATGATAAAAGAAAACACCCCTTACATTAAAGGAACCATAGTTTGCAACCTGTCCTAGAGAAAGCATGTTTTCATTCTTTCTCTAATCTCGCACCTACTTGTTTGTTGTGAAAGCTTGTTTAACCCTCTGTTGACAAACATTGCCTACAGGCAACATGCCGAAAAAATAATTTTTTATTGCCAAGTTTCGGTATTGAGTGCAAAGTTTCTGGCTAAATGCCTTTGGCCAACATTGAATGACAGGCAGCAAGCATCATTTGTTGGTTTAGAGCAGGAACACAGGACGAGGTTGAAGATGTTTGGTATATGACTCGCTTTCTTGTGAAAGCATGGTCAGAGGAGACAGGCCGATGCAAGATTTCCTGCTGCATGGTGTCACACACGTTATGTAAAGTACATTATAATCCTATGGTACACTTATGGCGAGAGCTGTCTATACAAAATCCAAAGGAAGCCATAGGCGGCATGGGGTGAAGCCCACTTTCAGTTTTCTGCCTGGTGTTCTTCCCTCTATTGCTGAAAAAGTTTCTGCTAAATAATTTTTTCTTTTACTTGATTATGCTTATTCTGAATGCATTATGTACATTTAGATAGAGAATAAGCATTTTTGGGTCATCATTGAAGGGCTAAAGGCAGAATTACGCCTTCCGTGCGCATGCAAACACGCGGAAAACTGTACATATTGTACACAGGTGCACAAATTTTGGTTTAGAGTTGGAAAACACTAGCGGTGTGTTCTCCACAATGACGTGTCACACTTTGGTGCCATCATACAACTAGCAGCGGCACGCTGGATATGTCATTATTGATTTTACCAGCACAGGAGTCAGGTGACATGAGCTTAGACTACTTTTGTGTGCGCTGTCCACGTGCTGTTGTCTGTAGTGGCTCTCAGAAGGGCACCTCAACTCCCTTGATGTTTTCTCTGGTCGACGAAGCCGTAGGTGTAGGGAACAACAAGGCAACCTTGCTCTCCGACTTCCTCCTCTGCGTTACTGTGACGACGCCTGCACTAGCCGTTGATTGGTGCTTTGCTTGCGCGGCAGTCCTAAAATAATGCTCGAACCTATTCGCTTGGTGGCAAAGAAATCTTGCTGCTTTGTGGGAAAACTGGCTAGAAGCGGCACCCCAAAGTCAGCAGGGGTCATGCCATTGTTGAGTTCACCCCCTTACACTGGGTCCACACTAGTAGCGTTAACAGAAATTTGTGTGCCTACTTGCAATTTGTAAAATTTTTTTGCATGTCCTCATGTGTACTTCTGGAAGGCGTGTGAATTGAGCATAACTCGCCTTTTAGAAGAATGCAGTTTCTGTTTAGCTGTGGATGTGCTCATAGGGCAGCTTCTCTTGTGTGCAGATACATCGACCGGGATCCAGACACCATTAAAAAGCAGGAGTCATTGGCCAAAAAAGAAAAGCTTGACCTCGATGACCAGGACCGGCTTGCCAAGTTTATCGACCGACAGATCGAGCGCGATCGTGAGCGGAAAGGAGAGGAGGCTATAGCTACTGACTTCACAGAGCTGAAACGAGAAAATGAAGAGGAGAAAGGTCTCAACTAGTTTCCTTATGCTCATTTATTTGCACAGTTGAGCTCGATTGTACCGAATAGGCTTCTGAAACAAATAGTTATACATATCAGGTAACTTTATGTACCCAAACTTACCTATAACTAGCTTTTGTTATGTGTTTGTTATGTGCAGAATTGTAGTATTTCCACTGCTAAAAAGAACCAAGAAAAAAATGCATTGAATCTAAAGCCATGTGTAGAGGCACAAGAGTGGCTGAGTGGAGCCATTCAGAAGAACGGAGTAGGATATCTCCACTCCCACTTCTTTTCTCTTTGGAATGGTGAGAGTTGGACGATTCCATTCCTCCAATTTCATTAAATGAAACCCTTTCTCCATAGATTATTACTACTTCACTTGCATGCCTAGCAACAAAAAACAACAACAACAAAACAACCACACTATATTTTTGAGGTCGTAAGAATGTAACAAATTATGCTATGTACTATTTTTTCGCGCGAGAGCAAACATGCTTTGTGGCCTATTAACATTTCTCAGCATTGTTGCATGTAATCTCTCTAATTAATAGGAGGTGGGCAAATAGTCGAAGTTATGAGTATGAATATTGCATCGTAACTATTCATATTTGAAGCGAAACTATTTGTTTGTTTTTTCTCAAATATGCAAAAATTACAAAATATTATTCAACAACCCGCTCTTGCAGTATAGTTGCTGTCTTCTGTCTGCTAAACAAAATATTGCAGTTTGTCATAAGTGTAGCAGTGACAATAGCTTTTCAAGAAATGCAGAAACAAAATGGGGAATGCAAGCTTTGTTTTGCTGTATTTATTTTAAGATAAGGCAAGGTTTTCTCCCCAGATCCTTAGCCTAGAAGTCACCCCCCACCTTATATGCGAGGCTAAAAGATTCAATTGCCCTACTGTTTCAATATGGCGGCAGCAGCACTACATTTCTGGTGATCCAGATTTTAAATGGCAGCGCAAAATGTTGTAGCTTAGCTTGTAAACCTTGGCAGATGAGACAGTTCTATATTCTTGCACTGTAACCTGTGCCGAGAATTCTGAAAATGTGACAGTAGAGGTGGGATGCTGGTTACATGCGAATTTTGCCTTGTAGTGCGGCATCTTGGCAGCGCACTTGCCGTAAAGCCACATTTCCAGGGAATATTTTCCCTAGACCAGTTTCGTTGTTCCTTTGGGAAGGTGGGACATTTGATTATGATACTTTGGACAATGTCTGCCAGACATGAATAATTTGTCGGCTACTGTATAACGCCTCCTATTGGTGTGCATACATAAATTCTTTTCCTTGAGACCCTCAACGGGACCTTCTTCTTATAATCATGACTGCCTTTAGGTATACCGAATAAATACGGCATACCTAAATGGATGCACATTCTTGCACAAATTGCAATTCCTGATCGCATAGCTTTTGTTGCGTGTTTGATAGGAACAAAGCATTTTGGTCATTTTTGGGTACACACTGGTAACTGTTATTGATGGTTAATGTCATTTTTCAGTGACAGTGAGGAAGCATATGCTGCCATAACTGGGTACTATAAATCTCTCTCTTGGGCAGACTTGTGCTCAAGTAACACCCAAACAAAATAACTGCAGCGAGCACCGTCATCGGTTGTTGAAATCTAATCTCATAGCTCAAGCCTATCCACTGTTGAAACATGTTGCGCAAAGCATTCTAGAGTAAACGCTGGTGCTCACATACATTCAGGAATGTACAACGCTGTTCACATTGCCCGTGCAATCTGATTAGACTCTTTTGCTGAAGAATCAGCAGCAGCATTCAATAAATTTCGGATACATTAAATGTATGCTGCATTGGGTGTCAAATTGATAACAGGGACGATCCGGTAAAGAATGTTCAGTGGCAGAAAAGTAAAAAGATCTGCATGTGATAATAACAAGTTAAGCTTTACAATAAATCCTTGCTGCTGGTTCAACACACAGGTGTTTTCTGCATGCTGGAAGGGTGTTGCCATGAATTATCGTTCCTTATTCCACAAGCATCAACTAAGTGGGTGCAGTGGTGCCAACAGTTGTCTCGCCAAACTTTGAAAGATAGGAGTGCAAGGCTGTGCTTCGTAGAATCGAGGGCCAAGGTGCAGTGCACCATGAATGGGTGCAGAAGGTCAGAGAAGGTTGATTGAATGAAATCAACCTTTGCATTCATCAGGGCAATAACTGCCATAGCCTCCCAATGGAAACATGCAGCCAGGAAATTTCCTTCCTTCACCCCCCACCCACAATGGCAAAATCGGAATAAGTTGGTGCACACTACACAGGTCAGCCGTCAAACTAAACAAATTTATTGAGATCCACTTTGAGGCTTCGTGTGCGCGTGCGGGAATGTCAAGTGGTAGCCTGCACCATTGCCGACACTGTCTTTAGACAGTGGGTCGTGAATTTTTGACAATAGTTAAGAGCTGAAAGTGCCAGTGGGGAGATAGGATTGACTTTTCACAACAGCATTTACACATGGCACATTCTCGTTCATTCAGAACAAGCTGGAACTTGTTTCTGGCGATTTGTTGTTGCAGCCGTCTCTCCCCCTTAATTTGCTGCACCAGCAATTACATGCACCACGTGAAACAACTTGCCCCGTCTCAACCGCCCTCTTTTGTTGCATCAATCTGATTCAGCTTCCCAGCGTCTTGCCTCTCTATACATGAATGTGGTTGCTGCAAACGTGGTGTGACGTGCCACTTGTCTCATTTGTGTAAGGGCCACTTATAAACGTGGAAATTTGTACGTGGGTGAGAGTTTCTGAAGTTCTGAAGAGCTTTGAAGGGCAGCCAACTCACAGAAATGTGGAAATAGTCCATTATTTTATTTTCTGCGTGAGCGGTTTGGCAAGATAGCAGCAGAAGCCACGGTCAGCAAAGTTCGGGAGGGGGGCTCGCTAACAAAACTTTGGTTTAACGAAACATTCCAAGCACTTGAGCCAAGACACATACACGATATATGCTTCTGAGAATGGACCTTTTCTACATTTCTGTAAGTTGGCTGCCCAGAAAAGCTACACTGACCCCCAAAAATCTCGTCCGCAGACTACAGTCCTAGAAGAAATGCTGTGTTCTCACGCTAAAGACTGTGGCAGCCATGTTGCCTCCTGTCATTATTTGTTTTCATCTCCGCATACTATTCTGAGAAATTTAGTGCTGTTGCACCTTTGCCGTGATTGGAGCAAACGTTTGCACATTTGTGCAGGGCTGCCTCCTGTAAAGGAGAACCCTTCATTCTTTATTGACGCAATGCACCACAGTGGTAAAGTGGAGAGACAAGATTATTTATTCCTCCACTTTCCTATTTGGTCTTAGCATTTTACCACTAGCTTCATTTAATTTCCTTTAAGTTGATGCTGCTTTATAGGTGAAAGCTAATAGTGGGACCACACTCTCTAGGCACAGTATTTTTCTCTCCTGTAGCATCGCCTGAATGCCTGAGAGGTGAAATTCCGACTGCTTCTCTCTAGTACCGAGGTTCGAATGCACTCGTGGCACTGCTCATTTTCTTTCTTCATTCATTTGTTGACCCGCAAAACACACTTTCAGATTTTAGCAATGGACGAAGGTGGATATCAAAACAAAGAAAAGTGAGCCCAGAACAGCTGTGGAGGTAGCACTTACGCTTCTGTGCTGTGGTTCTTGTTTCAAAAATTTGTTCAATAACCATCAACGATGATTGTCAATCTAAGCAAATAGCCTGACTTAATGAACGAGTGAACTAGAGCTAGCTGGAGACAGAGCGTGAGCGAGTGAGAAAGATAATGGACAAAGGAACATTTTCTTTGCTGAGTATGACCATCAACCAGCTACGTAAGCGGCCAAAAGAGGCCAACTGGTTAAAATAAATCCGATGACCCCCACTATGGTGTGCCTCATTATTAGATCACTGTTTTGGCTAGTGAAACAACAAAATTAAGTTTCAATTTTTAATTT
This sequence comes from Dermacentor albipictus, assembly GCF_038994185.2. Taxonomy (NCBI): domain Eukaryota; kingdom Metazoa; phylum Arthropoda; class Arachnida; order Ixodida; family Ixodidae; genus Dermacentor; species Dermacentor albipictus. The sequence continues at coordinate 82,035,089 of NC_091826.1, forward strand.
AAGGCAATATAATTTCAGTCACAACCCAAGTGAAACGTAAGTAAAATAAAGATGTTTTCATATAGCATCATCTTCTATGCAACATATATATATATATATATATATATATATATATATATATATATATATATATACGTGCGTGTGTGTATCGAGAGACAGAGGAGTAGGAGGGGGTTTGAAAAACGTTTCGTGACCCTTGCCCCCTCCGGGAAAATGAAAATTTCTCACCTATGCATAATTCACTTGTGCACAAGAAGCTGTGACAGGGAGCAGTCGGGTTTGAGAAAATGGTGCATGGCTACTGAATGCGGTATATGCACAGAAGTCTGCATCTTGCATTGCGAACACCATCTCACACTCTCACAAGGAGGCATCCCCATGTTTCTTGAAAATGTATAATAATGTGGTTTCATCAGTTCAATGACTCCAAACTTAAAAGAAAGCAAGTGGTTTCTCTCTCGCTTTGCTGCCGCTTCCTACGAGTACTATGTGCTCCTTGTTGCATACTTGTCTAGAAGACACGCAAGTGCTATGTCAGGCCTGAAAATCACATTGCTCCTCTTCTCTTGTTTGACAACACCTTAAATTTGCCTCTTATCAGGAATCTGCACTTTCCAGCTGCACACGCATTGCAAAACACATTGCATAAGGTTAAATTAATTGCACACGGCAGGAAAGCAAGACAGTGGGCATGCACCTGCGTGGCAAAATAGTGCTAGTAGATGGATTGGAACTAACGGCCGTCCTAGATTGGCCAGTTGGCAGCCTTTTCCCTGGTGATGTCACACGCGTGATCTTACTGGTATCGTGAAATGTGAAGTAGGAACCAGAAAACTCTGGACAGGTGCATACTATTGACATTGCCATATTCACAAGATGATTGTCACAACACTCATGGTCCGACTGGCCATATGAAACGAAGAAAGCGTTAATATTCAAGTGCGATTGTGTTTGACCGAAGCCAAAAGTTGATGTACGAATTTCTTCTCTGATGCAGTTGTTTTCAAGTTGGCTGCCTCCTCAACAAAACAGCAAGAAGATGCGGCAAAAAAGTGAGTGAATTTTCTCCTTTTTTTTCTTATTGTGCCTTGCTGGCTTGTGGTGCTTAAAGGGTACCTGAAACAGTTCAGAAAGATTTTGTAGACGCGTAGGGTACAGCTGCAATAAAACATTCGTGCCACAGTTTAAATGAAGCATCTGATTTTAAAAGAGTTATGGACGATTGCAAGTTACCCTGCTTTATAGCCATGATTTTTCTCCTCCACTCATTCGCCGAGTGACTGGGGCTAAGCTCCACCTTCACTAGCTCTGGGTCATGATGTGACGTCATGTCAGCAACTTCCGGTTGTCTTGGAGCCAGCGCACAGTCTCTCTCCAACCTCTTTGCTGGCCGCCTGGCCGTCAATTTCCCGCGACATCTATCCAAGCAGCGTGCATTGTGAGTGTTCTGTCACAGTGCCGCACGTGTCCAGTATTCTGGTAACCGCAGGCGAGCTGGGTGTTCTGACAGATGGGCAAAGGCGTAAAGTCCCTACGTACTACTACCGCTGTTAAAAAATTCATTGCTGTGCTTACCATTATTCACTTACTTCTACTACTGTGGCGAAGGAGCTTTAGCATAGGCGTACTGCATTTACTCGAATCTAACATGCACTTTTTTTTACGATAAGATGGGTCCAGAAATTGTGTGCGCGTTAGAATCAAGTACGGCCTTAAATTTTACATTTCCACATTGCCATCGGCATTTCAATATGGCTGCGTTGCATGCACTTCGAGCTTAGCTGCCATAGCTTCCTCCATGCGCTGTAGTACGTGTGCTTAGGTTAATCCACCGTTTTTTCCCATTTTTTGCGTTTGCTCGATCAGCATGCAAGTGCCGACTGCGAAGACACATAGAGTTAGTCATGATGTTGCAATTAAAAGGAAAGTAATCATGTGTGCGGAGACGGACAGAAATCTGCCTTCCGTCCATTCTGAACAGTGTTCCTCCTGCACAATGAGCACTTAATCTAATGCTGCCATTTGGAAGGAACCAATAAAGAAATTTGCAGCAAACGGCCGGTTTTAATGCTCCCCGTTACTAGCCTTAGCTTTCCCTATTCTTGTTGGTACTTTGCTGTACTACTGCTTCTCCGTAGCTGCTGCAGCACACACGTCATAGATCTGCACTTCTTCACCACGTAGTGAACGGAGTGACTCATTTCTGTTAAACCTCGCCACGGCACACCTTTTGCGCATGGGACTAAAACATAGTACACCACGTACTGGGAGCACAGAGGTGTACAAATAATATATGATTTGACTAAACTTTGTATTCACAACTTGTAATATGTGATAGTTATTCCATAGAAAGCATCACAGATCAAAAACAACTACACTCTAAAATGCATGAAGTGGAGACCTCTATGACCTTGCTACTTGCATAGCTTCTGTAGTGTTGCCTGCTGCATGTATGAAACAGAGTGTATGTTAATTCAACCCTGATGACCCGCCGTGGTTGCTCAGTGGCTATGGTGTTGGGCTGCTGAGCACGAGGTCGCGGGATCGAATCCCGGCCACGGCGGCCGCATTTTGATGGAGGCGAAATGCGAAAACGCCCGTGTACTTAGATTTAGATGCACGTTAAAGAACCGCAGGTGGTCAAAACTTCTGGAGTCCTCTACTACGGTGTGCCTCATAATCAGAAAGTGGTTTTGGCACGTAAAGCCCCATAATTTAAAAAAATTTAAAATCAACTCTGATGGGACCACCAAAATTCACTCAATCATCCATCAGGTTTAATTAAACGAATTCCAGAAAAAGTACTGAAACACCCCCCCGTATCGATTGCGCCCCTGCTTTCTGAATTAATTCTCTGGTTTTACGTGCCACAACCACGATTTAATCTTGAGGCAAAACGCACTGGAGGACTCTGGATTAATTTTGACCACCAGGGGATCTTTAACGTGCCCCCAATGCGTGCGACACGGGCGCTTTTGCATTTTACTCCCGTTGAAATGCGGCCACCACAGCCAGGATTTGATTATGCGACCTCGTATAACACCATAGCCACTCAGCCACTACAGCAAGTGTTGGGTACTTTGGACAGATAGAAAGCACCTTCGCGCTCTGTGTGTCCAAAGTAGAAAACCAACACAGAATCGACATTAAAGCTCCTAAACAGAATAGAAAGCTGACGCACATCCGATGTTCTAACAAGAAAAATGGGCAGGGCCCTTGGCGGCCGGTTTTCTAAATTCAGCTTTGCTGCATGGCTTTGTTGGGCAGCTTTGCCTCAATACAGCTGCGTTGTGCGGTAAAGCGTACAAACATTGCAAAAATGGTTTTGGTTTCTTATCTGATTGGACCGTCTATGCAATTTCCGGTGATATTTTCTTGAAAAAGAGAATGCCCACATTATATTTGGGTAAAAGCCATAATCGGACATTGTGAGATACCATTGTTGCTTAAATGTCTTCGCAGGGCAGGCTGAAAATAGCTGTTCTCGAAGCAGGTTGACGTGTGTCCAACGTATTCACTGTTTTCTAAGCTCTGTGGAGTCATGCTGCCACTGGAGGGGTTGCTATTGGGGTCACTGTAGGGACCAGGTTCGTGCATGCCGTCTGGTCAAGTTTAAATTATCCGACAAAGGCCAATTTCAGAATCAAGATAACAAAAGTTTGGGACCATATAAATGCAGAAGCTCCAGCCAGGGCTTCTGGTCAGGATCGAATTAACTGGATTCAAATTAATGGAAGTCTACTTTACTTCGTCTATGTTTGTTTCCAATGTTTTAGCACACCTACGAAGACAGAAGGGTTGGTGCACCAAAGTAAGAAAATTTCAAGCAAAGTTGCTCACTGTGGTTAACATGCTGAAAAAAAATCTCTTCCATCAGTGCCTCAAGAATCAACATGGCCATTTTCATTATTGTTGAGTCTCAGGGGAGACTGCCATCAAGTTGCTGAAAGCTACGATATTTCTCGCCTGCATTCTGCATACCTTCCGACTAGACCTTTACTCACCGAAAGCAACCTACCGTTGCCTTCGGTGAGTAAAGGTCTAGCACATGAAATGCCAAATAAAAATATGAAATGAACACAGAAAAAGCAAAAAAAGTGCACAAAGTAAAAAAGGAAGTGTTAGTAAATGTGCAGAAGCGTTTTATACGAACATAATCCATTCGGGTGCTGCGTGCACAGTTGTGCTCATCATGATTAGGCATAAAGCACAGAAGCACTGATGAATATAATATTTCAAATATGTTGCATGCTTAATAAAACACTTCCAATTGGACCTGTGCTGCAAGTTTTAATAATATGTGTAAAATGTTTTGAGGAAACCAGTTCGAAGTCAGACAGTTGGGTGCTTGCTCTCGGTGTCAGTATGTCATCATTTAGCGGGTTCATTTCCTTCTTACTTTTTTTTCCTATGTTTTTCATCTGGCCCATTTTTCATGTGGCTGAAAGGTGCTTTCCAAATATTGTAGACATAAAATAGTTGTTCTTGTAACCGATGATCTTGTAGACAGCTCTCGCATGGAGTATACATTCTGTCAACATTATAAATCTCGCTGAAGAATGGAAAGATTATCAATTCATTCTGCTGTGGTATGCTCTCTATGATTTCGAAGATGATAGAAATGTGGGGAAACTGAATTTTCGATGGATAGAATTGATTGGTGCCTAAGGTGGATAAGGGGAGGAATGAAACATAGAACCATAGGAAGAGCTTCGTCGGTGATCGGTGAGTGGTGGTGCTTTGCCGTCCCTGTTGCAGGGAGTCCCGGAAGGTTAACCCCCTGGAGGTGGCTGCCAAAGCTAGGGAGAAGCACAAGTCACCATCATCGTCGTCATCAACCTACGGCGATGGTGAGCCGAAGCCCAAAAAACCGGCGAAGCTCTCGGCACTTGACGAGATCATGCAGGAGCAGGAGAAGAAGCGGGAGAAGATCAACCGCCGTGCCTACTGGATCACCCGTGTGAGTTGGGCCATGAAACAAAATTCATCTATACTCGTGGATGCCTTTCTGTGGCTATGGAAGTAAAGGTATGGGCGCATGGCTGCTGCACATGTGTTGCCATGCCAAGTAGTCCAACGGTGTTGACAGTGCTTTTGGTTGCTCAGAACAGACGCTGAATCGACACAGATTCCACGTGCAACGGTTTTGCGGTTGCCCAGGTGCAGAAAGGAAAAGCTGCAAAATAATTGTCATAAAAACTGTCAGCAATGGCACTGACTCTGCCTTTGTGGTCCTCGCGGTTGGCTTTGAAGCTCGGAGAGCATGGCGCATTGCATAATGCTAGTTTTTGAAAGTCAGCTTCGCCGCAGTAGAGGAGTGTTACGCGGTGAAGCATACGCAAAAGTAGTGTGGTGAAGCATAACAAGCGGGGGAAGAGGAAATTGTCGCAGTAAACAGTATGTATTCCTTCATTATGAACTAGTGAACCCGTCATCTCCTGTCACGGTATGAGTACTGATAAGCCTAATAAGTGTACTGGCAAGTCTTCATGGCTTTTTCGAATGTGCCTGCGGCGAGTTTAGCCCTTGAGTGCAGTAAAAGACATGCAATAATTTTTTCTGACTGCCTGATTTTTCGGAAGCTTTTACGGCCCCTAGGGAGTCTGAAAAATTGGACCTTGACTGTACAACTGACAGAGAAGATGCTTCAAATGGTCTGTGAGGCGAACGCGTGGAAGAAGGAGGATAAGAACAGAAAGGACCTACACGTTGAGGAATGAACGGGAAAGGAAGCGTGCCGCCACTTCTTTGAAAGAGCTTGAGCCCAACAAACAAAATGTTGGCTGACTCCAAGATGCAAGTGTCAAAACGCCCATGTACTTTTATTTAGGTACACGTTAAAGAACACCAGGTGGTCCAAATTTTCGTAGTTTCCCATTACAGCGGGCCTCATAATCAGATCGTGGTTTTGTGATGTAAAACCCCATAATTTACTTTTATAACCTTCTTTTTTGAGATGTCTCTAATACAAACCAAAATAAACTCTTTAAAGCAGTGAAACTTAACACTGAGGCATTGTGTGTGGGCTGAGAGTATATCAGGACAGTTGAGGTTACCAGCTGTTTGGAGAGAATCTCACTTGTGACGAAGTTTGGGTCTCGCACCAATGAGCTTGCTATCAGTTGATAGAAATAGCTAATCTTCAAAAATATTTGCTTCATTATGCATCTGTTTTTTATTTGTGTTTGGGAATGTTCAACAATAGGTGTTATTGTTTTTTTCCAAGATATTGTTTCCGCTGTGCATTTTACTAGCCGCTCCCTTCTGTTTTCTTTTTGAATAAAATAAACACTACTCCCCACTATTCAAACTGGAGTAAGTCATTTTTTTATTTTTTAACATGCTTACTAGAGAGTGAAACCATTGGGCGACATGGTGTCAGCCCATCTTGACATTAAACGAATTTCTGTGTCACTCGGGGAAAACGTGGAAAACTCAGGGAATTTGTGAATGTCAACTTGGTAGACACCCTGCATAGTAAGTTTCCCGTACAGTACCCACACACATCTACCTCAACTGTCACGGAAACTTACTCTATCTCCCACTCTATCGTTAATGTGTCAAGAAGTGAATGGGTGCACACTTGAATATATGCACACTATAAACGCACAATAATTGACGCACCACAGTGATTGCGCACGAATGTTCAAAGTTGAATGTTTTGTGATGGTCCACAGTAAGCGACTTACTAGGAATAATACATCTTTGAGGGCTACAAAGTATTACAATGTACAAAACAGCTATGGTTTAAGCCTTGTGTGCAGCAAGAACAAATCTATCGAAACTGAAAACACCCACGAGCAATTAGGCAGGAAATAATCGGATAGTGACCGCACCGAAGAAAATCACTGAGTCAGAAACGTGACATGCTGTTGCTTCAAAATATTTGCCAAATAACGAACGAAGAGCAAGAGACTAATCCTGGTCCTATTCATGAGCGGTAAGTTTGGATTGCTTGGAATACATACAGTGAAACCCTGTTCATACGTTTTTCACCGGACCGGGGGAAAAAAACGTAACAGCCGGGAAAACGCAACAGTGAGGAAAGCTCCGAAAATGAATGAAAAAAGTGCAGCTTCAACTGTAGACAATTTATTTCCACAGAACTTAAAAAAGGCTAGAATGGTGGCTTGCCGTTTCTTTCGCTCGCTAGAAATCACCACACGTTTCTCAATAGCCGCATTGCTGTCAGAGTTGCTGTGAGGTGCAACGTACCTGCGGAGGAGGTCCAGAGCCGTGGCATCATGCGGCTCGTGCTCCTCGTCGTCACCGCGCCACGGCAATGGCAACGGATGAAGGAATATCCGCGGAAAATTTTCCCCTCTTTGGCGTAATCATGCTAACGTGCTAACGATTGTTTAGTATTGCTGTGGAGCGCACGTGTCCGAGCAGCCCGGTTGCGTGCGGCGCAGCGCGGTTTCGCGAGAAATGTAAACAAGAGAGGAGAGCTGGCCCGATAGGCGGAGCAACGCCAACTTCTGGCTTCACTTTAGCTTCACAAAGAGTGACGTCAGGGCCTCTCCCGAGTTTCCATCCTCCGTGAGTCGACCCGTCCAAAAACCATGCGGTGACCGTAGTCACAGTGATGATAGCGAGAGCATTTTTCACAAATGGCCACTTAGTGGTGGCCTCTCGAACTGGCGTGCAGCTTCTTGCAGCCAGTTCTATAGCCAAGCCCGGCCAAGCCCGGACAAAACTCGTCAAAAGCCAAAATGGCAGTTGGAGTGCATTGCCTACTTTAGCCCAGGCGGGTTCGGGGTGCTAAGTTGCGACGTATCATGCGGGAACGTTTTCACAGCTACTACGTAACAGCAGGGTTCCTTATACATTGGATCCTATGGAAGCTATACCGGGACTGGGTGAAAACGACGTAGCAGCCGGGAAAACGCAGCAGTGAGGAACTTAACAGCAGGGTTCTACTGTATTTAGCCCTGCTTTTAGAAGAGGCACCATATACGCTGCTCCCACCATTTGGACATTGTTTAATCAGCTATGAAAGCACTCATGCATGTTCTCGGAAGCTTTGGCCAAAGCTAAGTGTCATCTGCTCAGTCATCATCTGCGATATCTCCTGAAGCAGAAATTTGCTAAGCTACACCGGCATCATGCACGTCCATTGTAAACACAGAGGCAGTGAGGCACGCAATGGATGTGTCACCAGGTGATCAAACATGGCAGAACCCACAGGATTGCCTCAAAAAGAGTCTATAGGCGTGATCCACAGACACATTGAGAGCTGGGAGTTTAAAGGCAATGTCAGCTGCATAAAGGAATACGAAATCCAGGTGTTTTGGCTGCCCAACTTAGAACATTGTTCATAGTGAAAGGATGAGTGATGAGGACATTGAGTAGACATTAAACCCTTCCGTACCACACTGACAAAATTCTGCGACACTGATGATTCTGATGAAAAATGGTGAAATGATATTTAAAGACCGCAGTTGCCAACACGTCTTACTTCTTCCACCAGAATACGCTAGCACTTGCTGCTCACAATGCCCATGGATTGTGTGCAGCCTTCTGTTAGAAACATGTCAAAGCACTGAGACTAAACCAGATCACCCATGGCACAGCAAAGGTTAAGAGATTTCATAGGGCATTGTATATGCTTAAACAGAGCAGATTCCTATTATTCAGTTCAAGTGGAAGGATTCATCTGGCTTAGTAATAATTCAAGATGCCAATGGGAGGTTAGATTTTTTCTAGTGGTTGCCATGCATTGACTATCACAGTCATCATAATGGCCTATGGTTAGGTTATCAACAATGGCTAGATGCTGAATATTTGGTGATAGCACGACAACGTCGATTCATCATTGTTCATGTAATGTAAAGCCGCCACCCACCAGACTATAGTGTAGTGTTGCATAGAGGCCGAGCACTATATTTTCTAACAATACATTTCTTTTATCATTCATCTCACCCTTTGTTACTGTCCCGGTTCCTGCTGTACACCATCAATAATGGGTTGGTCACTTGGCACTATTCAAGATAAGAAAAGAAAAATAGAAAGTGAAGTGGATTGTATGAAGTATGGGTCCTGCTCCGTATTCTTGGAATGCAGTTGCCGAGAACTGAGAAGAAGAAAAAATATTTCACGCTGCCATCTGCTTGGTTAGTTCAAGCGGTAAAGTGAGGGCGAGGATGAGGTGTTGTTAAGGCGGTGTGGTTTGTTTCTGAAGGTCACTGAAGTAGGGTACACTCTTGGGGTTCTTCTAGAGATCGTAGTTTCTTTCTTTCTTTCTCACTTGAAACTTCTTCCGCCTCACACATTCCTCTGCAGGACCTATTTGGATATTAGACAGTTTTAGCTTGTCCGTATTTGTAATTATCGTTCATGGACTGCTGGACTACCAGGAGCACAAACATGAGCAGCTGGGTCAGTGGCACCATCTTGTGGCGCAGAGTTTAACCAGACTGCACACAAAGTTGTTATTGCAGTAACAGACCGTATTCTGCTTATCTGCTGGTGTAACGCATTGGCAGCGATTCAGTTGACAAACTGCAGTCTATTTCATCTGTGTTATATTTATTTGACAACAACCACTTGTGTAGCACAAAAACGTTTCATGTGTCGGACAAAGCCTCGCAAGATGTTGCTACCAGCATTGTTGTTGTTGTCCACATTTACCACAACACGGCATTTCTCTGAAGCTTACACAAACTAACTCTCAGTCTAATGGTTTCTGCTTTATCGCAGGACATTGTTGTGAAAGTGATGGCCAAGAAGCTGGGTGAGAAGTACTACAAGAAGAAGGGCGTCGTAGAGGTGAGTGATGACATGCCAGTAAGAAGTCTAGATCGTTCAGTCCACACGTCGATTTTAGGATTTTTTTGCAGAATGGCATTTCACGCTGAAGGAGCACTGAAGGTAGATGGCAGATTAAGCTAAAGTCAGAGAGACTCGGGCGATGCTGGCGGGATCTCGCAAGGCTCACCCAGTGGTGCTGGTACAACTTCTAGGCAGCCCATAAAAGGAAGGTCACCCCCTCTCCTCAACAAACATGCTGGTCTGCCCAACCAATGCTAAGCTTTATGCACAGGCAGCTGCCTTACGGCATGAGGGTTGCGACAACTTTCAGATACCTGTATATGTTTAAGTTCACTGCCATAGTAAATTATTTAATTTTTATAGAAAGAGGGTTGATGCATTGTTTGTATCTGTTGGGCTTTGAACAGAAAGAAAAGGAAACATGGCAACGCCTAACATATCAGGGTGCCAGTCCACTCAAATAATGTGCTGACTAATGGCATAACATAATTAATTGATGTAAAACTTGGCTTGGGCTCCCTTTGATATGTTATCTTTTCGTGCAGCTTGGCGGCTTGGTGGGAAATGAATTCTAAACTGCTTTGCAAGTCCTACATGGAAAGTAACTCACAAAAGTCACCATTCGTTTACGCTAGAATGAAACATTTTAGAAGCTGATGCCTTCCTCGACTTGAGCATTCGACGAGCAGTACATTTTTAACACATGCCCTTTGTGTGAGGCTTCCTCCAGAATAAGAAAGAAAAAAAGTGCTACATTCATGATGGGTTTATATTGATGGACTTATGCATCAGGACCATTGGAAGCAGAATTTTTTTTTATTGCAAAACGTTTTTTGCCTAATACCAGGCAATTTGTGGTATGCATGTTCCTGTCTCGTTGTTATAGGCCTCTTCAATAAAAAAATAAAGAAAGATAATGTATGTGATGGTAGGGTCGGAGCACAGCGTGATGTGTCTCGTATGTGTAAATAAATGCTCTGCAAGTCGTTGCGCAAGTGTTCACTTGGCGCACACGCACTGTGTCATGCAGTGCTGCACATAAGCGCCCCAGTCAATGGGTGAAGCTGCCCAAAACTGAACTTCAGTACAGAAAACCTAAAAGACAATCTTTAACAAAATCTGATGCTGTGAATACGGCAAAAAAATATGCTTAAAGGGACACTAAAGTGAAACAATAAATCAGTTTAGACTAATGAAGCATTGTTTGAGAACCCTGCAGGCAGTCATTTAAAAAAAATAGGTTGATTATTAGACAAGAAAATGAAGGTCCAAGTACCAGTATTTGAATTTCGCGCTGAAACCCCAGCGCCTGTACGTCAGCGTGATGTCGGGGATTCCAAAGTATGTTTTTGCAATTGGGCCGCATTGGCTGAATAAAGGTTCCCGAAACCTGCCATGTTTAATATTTCGTTCCTTTAGAACACAATGTAGTCAATCTGTACCGCTATATATAATTAGAAGGCCCTAGAAGATGCCATCGAAATCCAAGACGTCACAGCCCCCAGGTGTGGGAACTTAAGTAGGCGGCGCCACCCGTAATTCGTTCTTGCGCTTTTTCTGGCTTACCAAATGTCTTATCTTTGCAAGAGTGATGTTTTTGGTGTTGTAGAACGGTAATTTACTGATGCCGAAGAAATCATTTTTCACTTTAGTGTCCCTTTAATAACTAAAGGTATTGGCTCTGGTGTGCCTGGAGTAAAATAAGCAACCTGCAGCTTTTTTCTTATCAATCAGCGACATTATAGCATCAGCTTTGACTTTTCGACCTAACTAAAATTCACCCATGGTTATCTGCATTGCTGAAGGCAAACGAATAATTTGTACTGTGAAAACTGTGGCAGTTTAGACATAATAGAACACACATGCCACATTTATTCGAATATAAGGCGAGGTTTCATTTCCCTGATTCTGTGAGGCTGATAGAATCAGTTACTATATCAGTATTGGAGCATAAGAGCCGCATTTGCGATGATCCAGGTTTGAGACAGCAGCACAAATTCTAGCAGCTAATAAGCCTTGGCAGGTGAGGCAGTACTGTATTTTTGCATGTATAGCCCTCACCGACAATTCAAAGAATTTAACTGTAAAGACAGGTATTATGTGTAAACCTTGCCTTGAGGCGTGACTTCACGACTGCATGAATTCCTCACGGTGTATCTTCACGGCAGCATGGCGCACACTGCGGTAAAGCCACACCATAAGGTGATATCGTGCTGCCATATAGTCACACATCAAGGCAAAATTTGCATATGACCAATACTGATAATTCAAGCCTTCCAATTATTCAGTATTTCAGGCAGCTCTGCCAAGTGTGAATAATTTGTCGGCTACTCTATATTGCCTTGTATTAGTGTGCATATGCAAGTTCTTTTTCTAGGGTCTTCTAAGTTGCCTCGTTATCAAGACGATAAATTTTCACTCGAACTCCAAACCTATATGATCTTTCATGTTCTACTAATGTTAGTTGAAATCTTGCGTCTTATGCTGTGCCTTTGAAAACAGCGGCGAGCCTTGGATTTATACCTCACAGAAATTGGTCTTTTTGGAAAGCTTCAACCATGGTTCACTTCATGATATAAAAAGGGCTGAATTTTTCGCCATCGTGTCACCTGTAAACTTCATCAGATTTACTCGCACATTTTTTAGTTTCCTTTTTTTCCACTCTACTCTGGAATCTTTTAATCCCCATTGCCCTTTCGATGCAGAAAAACATGTCGGTGGTCATGTGCATGCCTGCAAAAGAATATGTGATTTCCAATAAAGAGCTTCTCTCTCCCTCCTTCCTACATGTGCTGCATGAGGGAGACTGGCAGCTATCAACAGCACTTGGTTGCAAGTGTGAATCTGTACTACATTCTTGCCATGCCACATTCGTATGGTGGCCAGCCATCATTTATTCCCAAGTCTATTGAACTGCTCAAGCATGAGGAATGGGAGCAATCCTGTTATGAACTGCAGTGCTGCATATTGCAATTTCGCTACTTTGTTGTGCAGTCAATAATGCTCATTCTTTAACCTGATTAGGTTTCTTTGGGGACATGGCGCACTTTTTTATATGATGTCTCTATCAACCTATTTAATGCCAACTTGGGCCACTGGGTATAGGCCATTGGTTATGCACAACTGGGCATGTAACAGCAGGTATGAACATTCTTGGCCACTCTGCCAGATTACAACGAAGGCGCCCAATAAAACAACAGACGTATGAAGGAGACACAAGACAACCACGTAAGAGCCTACGAGGTTGTCTCGTGTCTCCTTCGTACGTCTGTTGTTTTATTTGGCGCCTTCGTTGTAATCGTGCTTAACCAACTCGCCCACCAGCACGTGCTCAGCAATCTGCCAGAATGAGTATGTGCAACTGGGTAGGTGCCTGGATAGACAAGCAGAACAAGAGGCAATAAGTGAAGCAGTCAGCTTTAGAGAAGTGATAAAGCTCGTACCAGAAGAAGCCATGTGTGGAGGTAGAAGTGAGCGGAACAGAATGGGGTATGCATTGGGTGAGGAGCACCCAATGCGGTATACAGTCAAACCAATTTATAATGATACCAGATTTAACAATACATTGGTTATAATAATGAGAAGCTGCTGCACTGTCAGCTTTTGTATGTTTTCTATGATGAAATAGCCCACTTACTACAATGCCTCTATGCCGGATAATCGGTTGTAACGATGAAGCCTGCCTGCTGGCTGTCCATGCTAAAAGGTAGCGAAATGTGAAATTCCTGAAAAAAAAAAAGAAAAATTGGAGGACGCTTAAGCTTCGCCTTTGAGAGTGGAATGCGATAGCGTTCCCGTCGACCCGCCAAGGGGTGTAAGGCAATGTGCTATGGTGCAGCGATCACTTACGAGGCGCCCTGCATCAGACTTTGCACCCACCAATCACGCGGTGAGCGTCGAGCAATGCAGTGCTCGGCACAGCAACGAAACGTGTGCCTGAGCAAGCGGAACGAACCAAAGAACTCAGTGTCTCGGAGGGAGAAACAATCTACGCGAGCCAAACGTCGTGATCGGCACAAATGGCCGGACCGCGACATGCCTCGCACTGGTCCCCGCACGGCCGCGAGAAGCAGGCGAGTGGCGCGCCACCTGTCGGGGCAGTGCCGTACATTGAGAAGAGGGGGTCTTATGTGTTTTCTGCAAGAGGGCTCTGCGTGTGCAGTAAGCGCAGAAGAAATGTAACGGAAATGTACTTTGCTACGCGTTTAACTGCGAGTTCTGTAATTTACATGCTCATAGTTACCAATATACACCACGGTATAACTTTCTACGGCATGTTTATAAGGCAACACCGCATTCACTAGAGGCGCTTTTGTCCCGCTTTGAACTATCGAACTCATAGCTGAGTCTCACACTTTGGAGACCCTGGTTCGATTCCCACCCAGCCCATCTTGCAAGTTGTTTTTATTTATGAATTGCCTTCCAGGATTTTTCGCTCACGGCCAAAGCCGCCGCTGACACGGCTTTTCTGCGACACGAGCTCCTTAACGCTGTCGCATTAAAAGGAGCAATTCCAGCCACTGCATGATAGCCGCCATGCCAACAGCCACCGCACACTCATTTTTCAGCCTTTATCGTATCGCCAGCCTCGTGCACCTCTCTTCCAACGCCTTTCCGCCCTCCGAACACGAATGGGCTGTGCCCATTGCTTTATGCTGCGCCACTATTCGAAACACGAATGGACTGCGCCAACTGCGCTCACAGTGCTGTGCTGCTCCCAGATTGCTCGCTGGCACCTCATTCGGCGCAGTTCTGCCAACAGATGAAGTGACTCGTGCTCGTCTTTGTTGGTTGCATCAAAGTCGTTCCTGGCCACGTGGTTTTTCAGCCTCATTGACTCTCCCCCGAAATGGAAGACGGCTGATCGACCTGCTGTTCATTGGCAATGCACAATGTTGCTGGTGAAAAGAAAACGCTTGCCATAGATTTGTAAACGAAGTGCTTCTAATGGATGAGGCGATCGTCACGGACATGCTTGCATTGGATAGCGACAGCGGCAACGATGATACGATAGGGCAGGCTGCCTCAACATTGTCCTCACAGGAGGGCCTGCAGATGATTCAGTCCGTCCTGGGTTTTCGTGAGGGACCTTTTGCTGCACTACGTGGAGCACCTGGATGCCTTGGAAATGGATGTCCGTAAACTTCACGTAAAGCAAGGCTGACGGACATGGGATTTTCTCGTGCAAGCCAGTGAGAAGTACACGGAGAGATGCTTGTGGCAATCTTGCCCCAGCGTTTCTTCTGGATTTGTCAAGCTGACAGGCTGCTGCGGCAACCGCCTCACATTTTTTATAAGGCCCACCAAAGGGATGCATCAGCGATCTCGCATGTCACTTGCCGTTCGTGAACCCTCTGTGCAGTTCTTAAAGCAGTGCCACTCTTGAATGCTGACAGTCATGGCTTGTTACACATGATCAGAGCACACAGGAAGCAAAGTTAAACGGTTAAACAAGTGAATACAATCAGCAGCCAGATGGAGGAAGGTGGCGGGGAAGGGCTCTGGCTTCTCTACCATTACGGTTTCGTCACAACAACTCTGCCATCTCCCTATTTTGATTTTTTTCGGTCAATCCAGTTATAACAATTATCGGTTATAACAATGGAGTTTTCATGGCACTTGACTATTACTATAAGTGGATTCGAGTGTACAAAGAAGTGAACAAGATGTCGCTAACAGAAAATTGAAGAGATTGGATTTGGAGAACTGAAGAATTTGGCATTATGCTGCGTCACCACATTGCTTTAGTGCTAATCGCATTAATGTCAACGTTCGTCTTGAGATGTGTTCTGCCTTAATGTTCTTTTAGTTGCCTCATTACAAACCTTAAAATACCTAATAGAATATTGTTACGTGCAATGCAAGCCGAATGCTATTTACAAAGGCATATTTACAACGCTTGTGCAAGTGTGACCAAAATGGTGATCAACTAGCACTGAGCACGAGCATGTCATCCTTGTCCACCTCATTGCTGCCTTTCTGAGGAGTCCTTCATTTCTTGTTCTGTATGAATATATTCGCATGTTAGCACATGAAAATTACACACCCAGATTTCTTTCTTTCTCTTTTACATTACCAGGACGTGGAGGACCGGTATGTGGCTACGGTTCGAATGCTGGACAGCAATGATGTGCTGCGGCTGGACCAGAGTCACTTGGAGACTGTCATCCCCAACATTGGGCGCCGAGTCAAGGTGAGATGCTGCAGGTAGCGTGCCGAATGTTGCATAAGCAAGATTCGGCACACAGTCGTTAGTAGCACTTTCAGCTGTCACTGACTCGTCTGCATTGATATGTTGCACAGAGGCAGCATTTCATTGTGCATTTCATTCAATACAGTCAAACTTAGTTGTAATAAAGTTGCATCCAACCAAAAAGTACCTTTGGTATATCCGATACAGCTGCCGACCGGTAATTCAGACTCGTCGGAGATCGCCAAAATGTCCTAACTATTGGGAGTCCGAAATAATGTCCAAAAATAATTGGCTTTATTCCACAAGTGGCCAAAAAAGGTCTGCCATATTCTCAATTTGTCCACTATCTGAAATTCGGTTGAACCTCGTTCATTAATTTGCGAAATAAATGCGAGAAGAAAGTACTAGCTGAACAACATATTATCTAAGGTGACAAAAATTTGTCAGACTCAACTGTAGTTGACACCTATGTAATGCGAAGCGTTTCGCAAATCATTGCAGCACAAGATGCCTATGCATGGTAAGCTGGTTATTTCAAGTTATAATTGTGGTGTCAGTGCCCTTTCAAAATTCAGAAGAACTTTATTTTCATTCGCTGTGGTAGGTAATTGGCTGTGGCATTGCGCTGCTGAGCACGAAGTCATGGGCTTGGTTCTTGACCACAGCAGCCATATTTCAACAGGTGCTTGTGTATTGTGCATTGTGCGCTTTTTAAGGAACCTCATAGGGTCAAGCTTAATCTGTAGCACTCTACTACAGCATCCTGCTTCATAGCCCACTGTGAGAAACTAAGTAAATTTGTATTTCTTTTCAAGGCTATGCTTTAGCCAGGATGAGAGGAGTAGGTATGTGGGCATGGCTAATATGCTAGGTTGCATTGTCTGTTTTATTCATCTTCCTTTGGTACCTTCCACACTCTAAACATAAAAACAAAGTGAATGCTGAAGTAGTAAACTGTTTTCAGTTTCTGGCTACCTTGTGTTCATTTTCATAGTGTCGTGATTAGTTCAAGAGCGGAGTTTTTGAAAATCACTGTTAGTAACATTTATGGCAGATGTTTTAAATAGCTAATAAAAAAAAAAATAACTTAGATTTTGTTGTTGTAGTTATGCTACTATACTGCTGGCCCCACATCTACACTTGCCTAAACTGCTTTGCAACTTTGAAGAACCTCCAATCATTGAGTAGTTTATGTAATCACTGTGTTTTCCAGCGTATAACTAGCACCCTTGCACAAGACGCATCCCCACAAGAACAAGCATTTTTTACAAGATGTTTATATATAAGATGCACCTTTGTATCAGACGGACATCTTATGCAAAGGTACACACTTTGCAGCGAGACAATAATGGGTACGCATGCACATATCTTGTCATGAAATGCCGTACTTACCTGATTTCGATGCGGTCAACTCCTGCGCACCGCTGATTAGTAGAGATTTAGATAACCCAAGAAAAAGATCTCACACCATTTCCTGTATGCACAAAGGAAATAGTTTTAGTCATGTCAAGTAAATTTTTTCTAGGCAAAGCCATTGAAACCTTACATGTTCTGACGCACTGTTGGAGAGCTCAGTTCATTTGGCTGACAGCGTCATCGGCAAACCTCCACCATCTTCTGATTCGCCGCTTGTGTCCGCACAATGTCGACAGACGGCGTAGCCAGACTGGCTTTCCTGAAGCCTGAAGTGATAATTGTTGCGGGAACAGCATTCAACACCTCACTGACCCGCTTGGCCACCTCACCGAACTATGCGTAATGTTAACTCATAAGCTCTAGAGGAAAAGCTCCGTATGGCATCCATGCGTTGAATTTGGCCACCGCAAGGACGCCGCCATGTTGCTACTATGTGCAGGTGCACAGTTGGCTGATGGCGGGATGCAATTCAGACGAGACGCGCAATTAAAGCTATCTGAGCCTCCCTCAGTATGGTAGTGCCATATAGTTCAGGTGCCTGCAAACGCATCCTTTCACGTGCAGTGAGTTTCAGATCAGAATTTTATTTATAGCCAGCCAATCTTTCTAAAGGAAATGCAGAATGAACTTTACGCATTGTTCATATGTACATGCTAGATGTTAATGTGTGTTTCTGCATACTATCGTAAATATTTTTACTGTTACAAAAATGAGCCTTAGCAACATGGTGGTGCCTTTGTGGTTGCCACTTTTTTGCTCACCTTTTCCTCTAGAGTTAGTATACTTACTCTATGGCATAAGCTAAATACCAACTGGGAAAATTTGGTAATAATCAAATCGCATTGTAAATGGGAATAACCGTTACCTTGAATCACGAATGAAATTTTCGATCAACATAGCATATCAGATGTTTCGCCTTTTTCTGTTTTGAAGTAGTTGTCTTCCCGGGAAACAACCTGGTTGCAATGCGTGAACAGGTGAACCAAAATTCAGCTGAACCACAAAAAGTGTCAGCGACTCAATGAATTCCGGACTGCATCCCATAATTGTTTCTTGGATATTACAGGTTGTGAATGGTGCATACCGGGGTCAGGAAGCTACTCTGCTTGAAGTGGACCAGGCAGGCTTCTGTGCAAAACTCCGCCTCGACTCTGGACTCATCAGTGGCCGCGTGCTCGAGAAAGTTCCATACGAAGACTTCTCCAAGCTTCACGTGCCATCGTGACATCTGTGAAAGCAAGAACACATGTTTGTTTCCTCAGAGAGGTTCTCAGAATTTTTTTGCGAAACACCCATCTTCTCTGTCACCCTCTGCAATACTGAGTGCTGCAGTGAACTTTGGTTATTTTAACTGTGGTTAAGTTTCATTGGCAAGAATGTGAGTGGCAGGAGCAGTGGGCTGATGTTCTCCACAGAAAGTCTTAGTTGGTGGAAATGGCATTCCCATTTTGCTTACTAGCCCACTTTCCTTCTCTTCTTTTTCGGGCGGGGGGGGGGGGGGGGTAATGGAGGTAAATAAATAAATACAAGATTACTGCAATATCTCGTGTTGCATATACAGTCAATGTCTGATTGTTCGGACTCCCAAGGGGCCGCGAAAACGTCCAAAAACACCAATGCATGCCTTTTACTGCCCTAAGAGCTCAAATTGCCGCAGGCACAACCAAAAAGTAGTGAAGGATTATTATTATTATTATTATTATTATTATTATTATTATTATTATTATTATTATTATTATTAGACATATTGCTGCTCGTGCTGTGACAGGAGACAGCAGGTGCATGCATGTATAATTAAGAAATACGCACTGTGTCCCTGTATTGAGGCAAAGCCGACTTTTGGGAAGTAGCAATATGCGACGCGTTATGCTTCCCGAGCTTCGAAGCCACTGGCGAGGAAGATAAAGGCAGAGATGGTGCCATTGCTGACAGCGGGGAATTCTTTCAATCAAAGCACGGCACCGAATTGCAAGAAGCTTAAAAGCGAACGTCGACGCCGCTAGACCTAGTGTTGCCGCGGTGGTGTCTACGGCTGCCAGCGGATCTGTGTGCGAGAGTGCCGGTTCGTGGCAGCGGGACGATCAAAATGGCAGCGGTTGTGGCTTTGATTGATGCCATTTCGCACCTGCGGTCACGGCAAAAAGTCTGAAAAGTCAGACAGCAGATGACTCTTGCATCTGAAATGTCGGAAATTCTTATACATTCATTCTATGGGGTACGTGGTGGTGCCACAGAGTTGTCCAAATTATTGGGCATATTCGAAAAAATTGGGTGCTCAGAAAATGGGTCATTGACTGTAGCCACTAAATTAAGAGTGAAGCACTAAATGAAAACCCTTCGGCTCATGTCTTTTTGTCACATTTTTGTAAGGGTGTGCGAATATCAAAGTTGTTTAATAGGAATCAAATACGAGTATCTAGCTTCTAATATCGAATAATCAAAGACAGACGATTTTATCACTAATAAAGCTTTATTTCACCATATATTTATGATGAAAACAATGTACTATTAGAACAGAATGTGAGATTGCACAAGAAATAACAATACATAGCTGCACAACAGTTGTTGTGATAGACTACTGAGACTAGATTTTCAAACCATAAATGTATCACACACAAAATTTCGCAGTTTAAAAGAAGTGGCAACAAACATTAAAAGTTGTTATGCAGAAAGATGAGTTGTTCCACGTGGTAAGAAAGCAGGCGCCCCCTTTTTGGCAGACACAACTTCCCCTGCCACATGAAACGCTCTTTCACTTGGGACCAAAGGGGCTAGTATTGCCAGGTATTTAAGGCAAAGCTTGGCCAGACTGGAGAACCTGAAGGAGCCCACAGCCTGCCACCGGCCACATAGATCACCGTCATTTCTTAATAGTGCCTCCTTGGAATAAGCAGCAATTTCCTATTCTGATGAAGAAAGTGTTATTTTTCCCACTTGGCTACTTGCCAGATCATCAAAAGCATCCCAAACATCACAGGAGGGCTGCGGAGGCTGTTTTGGCTCTTGCTTTCTAGCTTCTAGGTTAGTCATATCCACAGTAGGACATAAGTCCAGATATCTTGAAGCGCCAGCTCTTTTAATCACATCATCATCTTATAAAGGAAAAACGACACATCCACCCAGACGTAGCTAATTGCTCCTAATTACTTCTGTCCACCTTGCGGGTTTCTGCAGAACTATTACATCACATCATCTTCTGTTTGTTGGTTTTGAATATATTGTTGACTTGAAACATGGGTCCAAAGACATGGCCAAGCATGCTTCCTCGTCACGTGCATGCAAGGGGGATCTTGCTTTCATGGGACTAGCCAGTTCTCTATGGAATTAAGTGATGCCGCTGAAGTTGCTGAGACAGTTAAGCGTTTCAAATATAATTGGTACTTGAGCAGAAAGTGACGGATTTCCTTCTGCACTAGCAATCGCAGTAACATCATAAAATGGCTTCAGTACTTGACATATTCAGAGGCCTCCTTCCATTCTGCCGTAAAATTCCAAGCAAGCGCCTCTCACCCACCCACCCCCTTTTGCAAGCAAAGCCAAATTACTGGCAAAGTGGAGGGGGAGTGGCGGCACCATCCTGAAGCAGCACCAAAATTCAAGGTGGCGACAACAAAATTTTTCTGCCAGAAAAAAAGAAAACGCAGTGAGCACAGATTTCAAATTATATTTAACATAAACTTTATTAAGCCAAACATTTATTAGTACTGTTCACCACTCTCAAAACCATAGAAAGATTCCTCCAAGTTGGTCGCAAAAAATGAGTTCGCAGCATTCCGCTTGAAGTCCACAGTCAAACGTATAGCACTAACGAGAGTTCTGATACAAGTCAAGCGCACCTGCAGTGCATGGCTACCGACGACGAACAGTGAACCGCGGCTCGGCCATGCTTGCATCGCAGCTGGCACCACCGCAAATATCAGCAGGTATTGTTCTTCGTGTGAAATTATGGCGAGGAGAGGGTAAAGCGGCAACAACGGTGACAAAACATTGCTGCTTCGGGGCATCGACGGTTCATTCTGAAACACCGTCTGCTAGCATCTGCCTAGCAATGATATCGGTGGCGAGCGATCAGCAGCGATGGAATGGCGTAGAAATTTGAAATTAGCAGTTAAGTTGGGGGACGGGGCTCTTGCACGGGTGGGGGCGCTTGTTCAGAATATTACAGTAGTGAGCTTTAGGCCATCAGTGCAGTTGTTCAATGTAGCTAGCTCAACAGTGACTATTGAACTAGCATCAAGTATTGGCTGTTCCGTCTGATTTCTACACCTTGCACCAGACGAAGGGGATCCTTGCCTGTTCCTTTTTGGCGTTCCTCTAGCCACCTTTGTGCCGACGAGCTGTGCTTATAATGATCAACAATGTGCCTAGCCTTCTTGCACAAATGACCAATAGACGGTGCATAGGATATTGTGTCATCGATAGCAAGCTGCAGTGTGACCAAAGCATGAACGCTCAGTCCACGGGAGCCTCCTCACCATGGCATGGATTTACATTCATTATCTGTCATGATGTACTTTTGGCAGTCATTGGGTATCTCCCATTCAGCGCACATCTTGTCAAGCAATTCTGCTATGTTCCCGGTGGTGTGGCTGGCAGCCGTGTGATAAGTGTTGAGCATGAATCGTTTCATTTGAAAAATTGTGGTCGAAAGGTGGCAACTGACACCCACATAACTTTCATTGGCCCGTGATATCCACATGTCGTAGGTAAAAACAACAGCGGTTATTACTGCTTCAAAAGCGCTGCTGATTTCGGCCTTCACCTTCTTCCGTGTGTCATCATACAAACGTGCATGGAAGTGCAGTGAGCAATGGTAGGCGATAGTTCAGAACAGTCTGAGGCATAAGTTTTTTTAAACCCGCTGTGTTCAACAACACCGTAAGGCTGTAAATCGAGTGCTACCATGGCAGCCACCTTGTTATGTAAAGTTTGAGTCTTCTTTTCTCTTCTTTTCTGACACGAGCTCAGTGCGGCACACAAAGTCATTTATTGCTGACTGGTCTTTCCGATGCACACCTGCAGCAATCTTCCGGTACTCCTCAACAGCAGCCAGATGCTGCTTCAGGTGGTTGACAAGTGTAGCTGTCGTGCCTGTCGGCATTTTAAGTTTTGCACTGCATGTCGTGCACTGCGCCGTCAATGACGTTGCCTTCACAAAGCATTTCTAAATAGCACTTTTTTCTCTTAGTTTCTGTCTCCAGATTGTTCCTCCATTGTGGGGAGTGTCACCGTAATCCTCTTCTGCTGCCATGGCACGTGTCAGCGAAAATGCACAAAATCGGGTCCTCGTATCGCATGTTGGCCACAAAGAAACTCAAAAGATTGCATCCGATTGACGCAACACACAAAAAAGCCTACAAGGCCACCATGCTGCTATGTCAATGTCGATGAGCCTTGCCAGCTCATCGACATCATGGTGTGGTGTTGTGTGGTGTGGTGTGTACCATGGTACACCATGGTACACACCACATACACCATGGTAGCCACCGTACAGCAACGAAAGCGAGTGCAGTGCCCGCACTCAAGTACTGTCGCCGGGATCACTCACAGGCCGAAAAAAATTAATTGTCGGCTTATTCAGTGAGTTTCGCATGATTGAATGTCTCCAAATATTATATGACATCCAAAATTTTTCAAGTACACAATTTTTGAAGCAAGTGCGAATATAACAAATTTAATATTCAAGTAAAATTTGAAATTTTCGAATTTTCGCACTGCCCCACTTTTTTTCCCAACACATGTGAACGAGGTTCTGCTGTAATACAAGCATATTTACCATTGCTGCAATTGTGTCATTGCAACCTGCTCCTGCTGATTTATGTAGCAAAACATTGAGAACACCTTTCAGGGATCGCACTAGTCATAGGAAAAGTCAGAATATCCAGCATAGTACATGAAAAGTTAGGCCGGACTCAGCCATGCATCCTTTGGAACACCTAGGGGTTGAATGATTTTTCTAGCCTACACTTATTGTGTCGGTGGCAAGGAATGTCCCTTTTCATTGCCTAATACAACAAAAACAATTCCTGCGCTTTTCGGGTAACTTGGAGCTTTTACGTTTCACATGCCATTTCCAGGCAACTTGGAACTTTCGCATCAGCCCGTCTACTGCTTGGAGATTCATGTAAGGTGCTGTCTACCCGTCAGAAAATGCAACAAGGAAGGCTATGTGCATTATAGATCTTTTCTGACTTATAGCTTGTACCATATGGGTCAGACTCTTCCTTTCACTGTACAACCATGTATTAAGCAGCCATTTAAAAAGCGGCTCCTTATTTAAGTGATAAATTAGCACAATTCTTGCTTCATCCACGAAAATGTCAGTGCTCTGGCCTGTGCCATAGCAGTTACCTTCTACTCGTCAGCATGTATTTATGGTTACTGTGTTATTTGGTCCTGTGAGATCATTTAGCATGCAAAAATAAAAAATAAGATTGCAGACTTGCGTGACCTCGCAGAATCACAACCCAATTTTTAGTGAAGCTGTTTCTTTCTAGTAGTTGCAATAAAAATTTCAGTTACCCGTAATTAAATCTCACTTTAAACTGTTGCCCCTATATGACTGGTTCATTTAAAATCTTACTAGCCTATAATGTCTTCGGACATTGGGTAAAGAAATTTTACAAATCCGACAGCCAGGATTTGATCCTGCACCCTAGGGCTTCGTGGTGAGATGCCAAAGCCACTGCGCCACCACGGTGAGTACATTTTATTTGCAAGAACACCGGCCATAACAGGGTATCTAACCAGAACTTAACTAAAAAAGGGGGACAAAAGCATTGTTTTTGCCCGAACTGAGACTGAGTCAAAATATTATGATGTTTTTCACTCCTGTCTGAGTCCAAAAGAAAAAAAAGACTATTATCGTTCAGGCTGGCGAGATGTAATAACCTTATAATGGTGACGGTTAATCATTTTCTCATAGCAGAAATAACAATGTACATAAAAAAATATGTAGTAGGAAAATGAAAAGAAACGACATCACAGGGTCAGAAATCCACAACACACAGTACTATACATCCATGAACATATAAAAGCAAAGGCAAGTCGCACCACAATGCGTTTGTAAACAAAGTGACAAACAAAGTCACTCAAGTGGCTGCGATGTAGACTGCGATGTGTATGTGAACAGATGAGAAATTGCAGAGTTAAAATAATACAGTCATACAATACGACAGTCAAGAGTGAGTTTCAGCACAGAAAAAGAGTATGACACGTAATATACAAATTCGAATAATTGAAAATAATGAAAGTAAGTTGTAGCTGCACTGTGCATCAGTTCAGTGCAATATGTATTACTTGTTAAGGATGCCTGTATCTTCATAAAAATGTTTGAGTGCATTAAATGCCTTTTGCTGTGTTATTTTCTATGGTCATGAGCCCAGCAATTTTGCAAGTGAGAAAGGTCGGTGAGGATCAGTGAGCGTAGCACTTGTTCTAGCTGCCGTCTTTGTGTCGCGTGTCTGATGCATACGAGGAAAAGATGGCGAACATCCTCATCATCGTTGCCGCAGAAGCAAGCCGGGAAAGAAGCCCATTTTATTCGATACAGAAAATGTTCGGTGTATGCTGTCCTAAGGTGCAGTTGACGAATTAGTGTCTCGGTACTTTTCGAAAGTTCTACACCCAGCTGGTATTTGAGTTGAGGGTCCACATTGTAAAGAATTAATTGCTTAGCATTTTCATTAAGTCAGGCTGACATACAGAAGTCCTTGTTTAGTTCTCTTAATATGTATTGCGTGTCCATCGGGGATAAAGGGATGAGTTGAATTTCTGCATCCTTATGGGCCACTTTTGCCAATGAGTTCGCTAATTCGTTGCCAGCTATACCAGCATGTCCTGGAACCCACTTTACTATCACTTCATGTATTCTTTCAGTAGCCTGAGTTAAACTCTTCAATACGGTGTATATTATTCGTGCATGTGGTTGGTTGCTATACAACCAGCCGTTCTTCTTGGATGGTCTCGCAAGCTGTCCGCTTTCCGTTCAGGGACAGCTCACTCATCACCGATTCGGAGGATCTCCCACCAGCTCCACTAGACGTAAATTTCACATTCGCAAGCACGGCAACGCCACGAACACAATCTTCGCAATGTTTACAGCAACCACCGCGACCCTGATGCTATTGGCATTCGAGATTCACTGCGAGCAGCAGCAGGCGAGCCTTCCGATGTCCTGTGCTCACACCTTCTGCGAATGCATGGCCTACCGAAGTTTTACAGGAGCTGCTCTTCCATCTGGTTTCTTCATCTTGAGAATCACCTGTACATCAACAACGTGAGTGACCAACACTTTCGCTACCTCGACGCAAGTCCCGAGCTGCCAGACAGTCTACCTTTGGAGCTCCAGCTTCTGCAGGTCCAGGTATCTCCGAGAACTTGCGGCAGGTCACGATTTCGCACTGTGGTATCACTGTAACTGCACCTTGCCCGCAAGCTAGGCTGCCAGTGCTGCGTGGTACATCTCTCTCGGATTGTGTGAACCTGACACTGCCAATGACAACACCATCTTCACACTTCACCTGTCCTTTACCATCGGACTTTAGTCGTGCTAGTATGGGGGCCCTGTAGTGGCGCGGCTATCGCCTCCAAAGCAAGTGAAGAAAAAGGTGGGCTCTCGTGCAGGTAGCACGAGAAGAGAACACGCTAGCGCACTCAACCTGAGTGGCCACGGGTCGGCCCTGCATTGCACTATCCTCGGGATCGGCCCACCTATGGATAGTGCTTAACGCCTGCTTCAGCTCCGCCGCGGGTCGGCCCGGCATTGCAGTATCTTCGGGATAGGCCCACATATGCAGAGTGCTTAACGCCTGCTTCACCTCTGCCGCGGGTCGGTCGGGCATTGCACTAGCTTCGGGATCAGCCCACTTATGGAGAGTGCTTTACGCCTGCTTCACCTCCACCACGGGTCGGCCCGGCAGCGTTTTTAGAATTGCTAGTAGGTAGAGCGGGGCGTGGAACTTTTGACGGAGCTCGACGTTTCTGCGCAGGCGCGAGTAAGTGCGGGCGTGAGAGAGAAAATGTGGGGGCTTTTGCTCCTTGAATATATGACTCAGCCTAGGCACTATAGGGAGGAGGTTTCTTAGAAAGCGTTGTATTCGTTTGTCCCCCAGACATGCCGGCATTGCGGAGTGCGGTCGAGTTGGCTCCGCCGCTGGCTGCCCGCGCGGTGAGGCAGTGGGCGCGGACGCCGCTTGGTGATCGCTGTGTCTCAGGAAGGGACAATGTTCTGACTGATATTGTATAAGTCGCGGGTCGCTTTTTTCGTCGCGACAATAGATCTGATTTTTTACAAGCAGTGCTCCAGGAGGGCACATGTAACCGGCAAACGGAGGCCTCAGGAGAACACATGAGGTTATATTAAAGCAGGCGACGCAGGATCTCCGGGGCACCCAAGCGGTAGCGGGAGGATCAAAGCTGGAAGCAGGGCGGCCCGCGGGTTGGGGCCGCAGAGGCCGAAGCGTGCCTATCCACTATCACTATCCAATTGCACTATCCTCGGGATCGGTCCACGTATGGAGAGTGCTTAACGCCTTCTTCACCTCCGTCGCGGGTCGGTACCACGGCGGAGGTAAATTACATTGTAATTAATGTGTTTTCGGTTCAAGCAATAATTAAATAGTTAACTAATTAAAAGCAATTAACTACTTCGTAATAAAAAATACTGGCTGTAAGTACATACGACTGCCGCTACTATGCAGTCGGTACGATTTCTCTAGAGCTCTTGGGTTTCTTTATAAATCTTGGTCCAAGTTAACTGGGACACCCTGTATATTTGCGGCGTTCCTCTTGTTGACATTTGTGGGTCCCAAGGCAAGGATCATTTTACCTTCTGCTCATTAGAGAAAGACATAGAGACTGGGACGAAACAAAACGCACCTTTAAAGGGACACTATGAAGGTTACTATGAAGTCAAGTTAAAGTGATAAATCAATGCTCTGGAACGTCTAAGGCGTCAATATAATTGCTAACAGAGCTTTAGTAACCGAGAAATTGAGGTAAAAGAATGACACGATTTGAGACTCCCCAGCGACATTCCGGTACTAGCCCGATGACGAAGGCACTCCTCATCATAATTTATGTCACTAGTACTCAACTACTCGTATAAAAGAGATAATTTCATTAGGTTATAAGACGGTAGAAAATCCTACTTGGCTCCTCCTATTCAATTCTAAGAAAAAAATAACATTTTGACGTTACCCTTCAGCAGTATGGGTGGTCGAAAGGTTTCGTTTTCGCTTGACTCTGCGCCGCGCGTGCTTCGGCGTTTCAGTTGTTTCGTTATCGCGTCGTGCTGCGTTGGTTCTGCTGGCTCGCGACACCTGCATTTGGAACAAGCAGCGAGAATGCCACGTCTATGTGATGTGAGATGCGCGAGCGGTCCACGGAACATGGCCAAGGGCAGTTGCAGCGGCGAATTCAACGTTACTTATCACTGTGTGCCAACGAGTAAACCTCTCCGTTCGAAGTGGTTAAGTGCCGTACCTCTGCCACAGCGCGTTGGCAAAGAGCCGAAAAATCGCATAGTGTTCTCGCTGCATTTTCGTTCAGAGGATTACGAGTTCAACGTCGACTTACTGAAGTCGTGTAGAATGCCTTTCAAAGCAATGCTTTCCCGTAGCGCTGTTCCGTAGGTCTTGCCTGCATTCTACGAAGCGCAAGAACAACTGCCGGTCGAAGAGTCCGGCATTTGGTTTTCACGAAGGAAAATGTGCGAATATATTCAGACATGACATACAGTTGCCATCGTAGTAGTACGCAACGACGCCAGCAGCGCGAGCCCTCAGCAGCAGGTCACGTTCATCAGTGCTTAAATCGCTGAAGTCGAGCCCAGCATTGCGAGCCAATGTGTCGTTGTCAGAGTCGTCCATTGCAACGAGCGTCGAAGTTGGCGTCATAAAATAAAGGACCAGCTTATCGTCGCGCGCTTTCCCTTCCGCTAGCCGCCATAGGTCCGCTTTCGCGCTGCTGTCGGCTCTGTCTTGGCTCTGTTTCTGGCCGCGCGTTTGCGCTTTGAGCAGAAAACCCGTAGCGTCGTCTGCGGGCGCCGTTTTACTCACCGACGGCGCAACGTCACTATGAGACCATGATGTCACCACTCCTCGATCGGAGGGCGGGCGATTTGAACTGCGCTAGAGGTACGCGGACGCTTCAGAACGCATTTTATCTTAAAATAAGTCTCTTCTTCGCATGAAACAAGCATTTCGAGGTTTCTGGGATGGTATTTCAACAGTCCACGTTGACCTAATATTAATCTTTAGTGTCCCTCTTAACATTTGCACTGACGTTGTCTATTCGCTTTTGTGGTGATATGTTTTGTGATAAAAGAAAATAACATCCGTGCACTTTATCGCTAAAACAACAGCTATCACAGAAGCAAAACTGCGAGTCGGCCTAGTTGGAACAGATTCATCTTAAAACTTTTGTGCGCAAACAGGGACAAAGAATAGAAGAAACACAAGGACGAGCACTTTCTAACAACTGGTTTTATTTTTGCAGAACCACCTGCTTAAATACCCACATATCTGCGCGATCTAGTCTACAAAGTGCAATATGTGTTATAGACGTGCTCTCTTGACTTGACAGCACAGATCTGTGTGTATTATATGCGCTATAGGCGTGCTTTGTTGACTAGATCGCGCAGATCTGTGGGTATTTAAGCAGGCGGTTCTGCAAAAATAAAACTAGTTGTTAGAAAGCGCTCGTCCTTGTGTTTCTTCTATTCTTTGTCCCTGTTTGTTTGCGCACAAAAAGTTTTAAGATGAAGCTATCACAGCTTGTTTCCAACAAACACCAAATGCCTCGTGTTACTTCGGCCGCGGCGCGGCAGATAGGCAAGCTCGATCACGATATTTTACAGCGAAGCTGTAATATGGGTAGCCGATTCGTCCGACAGTCCGTCCATCTGTCGCCTATACGCTGAAAACTCCGACGAAAGTCCATGCGAATGCACGAAAAAGTAAAGCTAAAGAGGCGCGTGATTGGCAGCGCAAGTAGTGACGTCGTTGCTCTTCGTCGCAGCCGAGCGGGCGCGCAGCAGTTCCTCTCCGACACGGATAGGCGACGCGTCATACGTACTCCTGAGGAGCAGACAGCTTTCGACCAGCAACGCCGCGAGCACAACCGGGAACGAGCTCGTCTACGCCGTCCCGATGCTGCAGCCCGGCCACAAGAACAGGCAAGTGCAGGCGATTGCAAGGAGCAATTGCGTACCGAGGATCCGGTAGGCTACCGAACCGTCGTTTTGTGAACCATGGGGATTAACCCAGTGATAAACATCGGGGCCGCACCTTTCAGCTTCGCTGGTTAACCATCGTCAAGGAGTGCTTGGGCAGTGATTTTTTTCCTTATTTCCTTCATTTCGTTCTCGCTAACTCAGAAGGAGCCTGTTCGAGGGCGCTGCTTTATTATGCGAGTGGGAGCGCTCGCATAATAAAGTGTAGTATTCGCATAATATCACGTAGTATTCGCCATGTTTCGCAGTGTTTATCAGTCGGGAAAAAATTAGTACGCAATTTGTACGTCACTGAAAATACTGCAGTTAGATGTCCCTTGGCTGTGCCTACGAATTGACACTCTTATAATTATTATAGTACGGCTCGAGTTAGATTAGTAATTACAATTACTTAATTAAATCTCAGTAGCAAAAAAATTACGGGCAGCTACTCCACTGTGCTGGAAACAATATGCACTAAGTTTTCTTCTAGTAACGCTTTGTTCTTTTTAAATCTTGGTGTATGATAGTTAATTGCGACACCCTGTATATATTTATGATCTTTGCATGCAAGTGACGATGTTTCCATCCCTGATAAATGTTGTAAATTATTAGAAGTGTTTTTTTATTAGTCGTTAGCTTTGCTTACTGGAAAGAGAAGCGATACTGAGACACAAATCATTCACGTGCATTTCACACGCCGTTGATAGAATACTCTGCTGAAAGGGTCACTGAGTCCCCAGGTTTTTTTCAGGGTCGAAAAATGCGCGCAAAGCATTTTGAAGCGAGGTGAACGTAAAGCGACATACTCATTATCTAGGTGTAGGCTATCCATACCTTTAGAAATAATTCTTAGTACGCTAGCTCCATCTCATTCAAAAATGTAACAAACCTTGTCCTGTGTGTATATATCTACTTAGATAAGTTGTATATGTGCAGGGTGTTTACAGTGGAAATTTAAAACAATGTTGAAGTGGGAAAATACGGATCAGGCAGCCGCCGCAGGTACAGTCAACAGCAAAAGTTTGCGGGCTGTGCGAGCGCGTGGCAAGGCGACCCTCCTCCCCTTCTAGCGGTGAACCCCTGGTGTCGAGACCGACGCCTGCACGCATGCGCGTCCCTCCGATACTGCAAGCGTGCATATTTCCGCGCTTCCTCCTTGCGCGCCGGCGATATACGAATGTAGCCGCGAGGTAGCCCTCTTGCGATATGCGCTGTGGCGGCAATATGCGCTCTGACGAAGGCAGGGCCTTCGTCAGAGTGCGAAAATGTAAGGAATAAGCCGCTCTTAATATAAAATAAAAAAAGGAAAATGATAAAAGAGCAAATTACGCCACAAGAAACGATAGCTGCATTTATAGCACATCTTGAAGCGTTTAAAATCAGCCAGTAAGTAACAAAATATCAAAAATCGGATTGCGTACACGTGGCGTACGCACAGTAATGCTTGCAAGCAACTACAATGATTAAACCGCTAAAAGAAAGTCGCAGTTTCGCCCAAAAGGTGAAACATCGATTGCGATAGCAATTTATAGTAGACAGCTACACGAAGCAAGGATAGTAGTTTTATCGGCCACATAAAGTTGTCAACATTCGCTTACCAATTAAATTAGCAAGCACCGTGTCACGCGCGCACAGGTAAACATGAACGTATCTCACTCCATGACCGCGGAAACTGGCTGTCAAAACGCCGGATCGCGGAAGCGCAGCAGCAGCAGCGAGCGAATTGACCTTCGTGCTGTCTCTCGCTTCAACGCGAACCAAGCGTCGAAAGCACAGCGCATACGAAGCTACTACCACTCGGCGCATCTTCTACACATCGCAGATCGCTTTCAGGATAAGGCGGCCGCGCTGTACGCAGCAGCCGCCGGAGTAAAAGGTTTACAACATGTGAGGAGCTGCGATAAGCGGCTCGCCGTACTGGCAGCAAGACGCGTAAAAATACTGCGATTAAGAGTCAGCTATCTAATCTCACGTACGTCCTTGAGACGCGCGCGCGCCCGTTACGTTCTACGCATGCGCACTGCTGACACCTAGAAGCTCTACGTACGCAAAGCCTCTACGTACGTGTAACTAAAACTGTCTAATATCTTAAGTCGCTACAGAAAAACGCAAGAATTAACAGCAATCTTGGAAAGAAGCAAACTTAGAAAAAATATAAAAAGTAAGAAAAAAAATATAAGCATGGCAGGCAGTTAATGTTGCTGCACAGAAAGAAAAGTAACTTTTTCACGCTTCAGTTTTTTTTTTCGGGTTGGGAGAGGGTTGAAATTATTGATCAGAAAAAGATTCAACAACTCCAGAGTGAAGTGTTTCAAAGTCGGGTTGCAGTATCGTGGCTTCGATTCTTTCAAGAGGGACCTGGAATTTGGACATGCTTTGGCAGTGGAAGGTACCCACTGTGCTTTCTTAGTGGCTTGGCGCTGCACTCCTAAGCACGAGGTTGATCGCGGAATCAAATCCCGGCCGCTATAGGCCGCATTTACACGACGGTGAAACGTAAAGACGCCCGTGTATATTGTGCGTGTAGTGCCTTCACGTAGTCGAGGTCTTGGCACGTAAAAGGACGGAACATTAATTGAACTGTGGAAGCTGAGGAAGGGTAGAAGCATGCGCCCTGTGTTTGTTGAAACGGAAGCTGAGTGGCGTTTCGGTTTGACCAATGTATTGCTTATGATACGTTTAGCACTCAAGCATGTAGATGGCATTTCTGATGTCGCAAGTAAAGTTTTCTTTGCCTATTAGGGAAAAAATTCGAGACACTACTGACGGTGGTCTGTGGTCGTATGTGCGAACACTTTGCGACGGGGTTTATCGCTTGGGCGAAAGGAGGAGTTGATAGAAGGCTTAATTGTTTTCGAGGTTGTTAAGACATGGCGCAGGTTGCGTGAGTAGCGACAACCAATCTTTTGGCGGCTCCCTGAAAACATCCTTAAAGGCCCCTCACCAGGCCCCATAGCAAATTTCGCTTATACGTTGAAAGTTGTTACGTGTCCGCCTGGAGCGTTCTACCGCAAGAAAATTTCAAACTGGCTCAATAATAGCCGAGATAGAAATATGTCAGTGCCGCGAACCCAAGATTTCAGGAGGCGAGCTCCACTGCCAAGCGGGACACTCTCTCCACTTGGCCCGTCTACCCTCCGCAAGCGAAATTCCTGCCCTGTGTTCTCCGATACCGGAACTCGAGGATCGTGTGCCGCATACGTCACGAGCCCCGCCTTCATTTTTTTGTCTCCTCACTTTTTTGAGGTGCGGTGAACTTCCGCTGACGGCGTCGCGCTCGAGCTGTTTGCGCGCTGTGCACGAGGACACTTCACTAGCGGCATAAGCCAGTGCCACACGAATACTGACGCAGATACGAGCGGATCACAGAGCATGATCCCGCGCTGGAACACGGTAAAAATTGACAGTTTCGGTGTCTGCAGACATTCAGTTTGTGTGTTTTTATCATTTCTCTAGGCTTTAAACGGCCACCCCGTGGTCCCCAGCTCCGTCAGCCGCGATTTGGGTTGTGACAGCGGCGGCGCCGGACGGGGTGGCCGTCACCGTCACTCCTCCGCTGGGCTCCCGCACAACAACCGCAGCGGCTGCCCTCTGGGTGACCGCGTCGCGGCGGGAAAGCTGCGTCGCGACGAGCTGGGCGCGTTCGTTGTGGTTGGGCGGGGTGTCGGTGCGTCTTCGGCCGTTAGCATTGTAGTTGTGGTTATCGTCGCGGCTGTTGTTTTTTTTATTGATATGATATAAGGAGATGTTGGCGCGCAATTTAAGGCGCCGGCTACTCCTTATCTCTTGGGTGGTTCCGTCATACATTATTCAGGGTTCACGGTTACATATCAAATAATCATTTCACACAAGCACCAGGACTTATAAAGCAACGTTTCCACAGGAAGACTATGGCAAATGTCTCCACACCTATGTAGTCGAAAGTCTCAAAAGTAGAAACGATACTGTCGCCTAATAACACATTTTCTAGTCAGCGGGTCGCGGGTACATACAGTATACATGGCAAATGTCTCCACACTTATGTAGTCGAAAGTCTCAAAAGTACAAACGATACTGTTGCCTAATAGCACATTGTCTAGTCAGCGGGTGGTATATACATCGTGTAAACAATCATTCACAGTCACAACAAAGCAGTCAACATAACATAATTCCCAAACAGATGGATATATAGAGGCACATTGAAATGAACAAAACAATGAAAGCACTAATAGCGTCCAGCGATGCCGCTGTCTTCAAAGAAAGTCTTTAGTGCTTTTAAAGCGCTCTTCTGCAAGGCCGTTGTTGGCCAAGGGCCCAAAAGTTTCCTTAAACTGAAAGGTCTGCGGTCTAATTTACTTAGCGCTGATTTAAGTCGGCATCTTGGTGTGTCGTGATATGGGCAATCTAGAAGGAGGTGATATATATCTTCATCTACAAATCCGCAATCACATTCGGGGGTTTCCGCTCGGCCAATTCTGTGTAAGAAATGCTTTGTGTAGGCAGTGCCTAGCCTTAATCGATGAATAAGCGTTTCTATAGTTCTATCTAATGACAATGAAAATTTGAATTCAATAAATGGATCAATATGATATAAGTCAGAGCTCTTAGAATTCTGGTCAAACCAAGTGTTTCTAGACATGTTGAAAGACGTTGTCCTTATAATGCAGCGTAATTCATTCTTTGATATTGGGAGCGGAGCCGTATCATCTTTCAGGTGCGCTTGTCGTGCTGCTTCATCAGCTGCTGTGTTGCCAGGAATGTTGCAATGCCCTGGTATCCACTGGAATGCTATTGCATGTTTTGCTTCGCTTGCCTTTGTGAGGTATTTAAGTGTTTCATATATTATACTGTCGCTGAATGTTTTCCCCTTTGTGCTGCAGAGTGATGTTAGTGCCGCCTGTGAATCGCTGAAAATTACCCATTTTTGCGCTTCTGCTACTGACAATATAAATTTTACCGCACATAGGATTGCGAACCGTTCAGCCGTTGTGGACGAAGTCGCACGAGATAACTTAAATGATTCTTGTTTGTTGAGGTGCGGTATAATGAATGATGAAGTTGAAGAGGTTGCTGTACTGGAGCCGTCTGTATAGACGTGTGTATCCTGAATACCGCATATATATCTGGTATAGTGCTAGTTGTTGAGCAGCTTGAATGAACATGTCTCTTTTGCTGAACATCCCCTCTACTGATAATTCAATTTTTGGAACTGCAAGCAGCCATGGAGGATATTCGATGTCTGAGTTCCAAAATTCATTTTCTGGCAATATGTGAAGATTTTCTTGAATTTCTATATGAACATAACTTCTATCTCGATTCATTATGTCTAGAGCCAATGGGTGGTTTTTATGCTGGGTTTGAAGGCGGAAATAATGCCGGCATGTTTCTGTAGTTCGCATCACTGGAAATGGTGATTGGCGAGCCTCAGCTATTACAAGAGAACTCGAAGTCGCTCGTGGAACTCCTAGACACAGGCGTAGTCCTCTAGCTAAAAGTCTTTGAAGTCCCTCTTCTGACGTGTGGGAAGTCTCTTCTGACGTGTGTCAGAAGTCTCTCTTCTGACGTGTGTGTTGTTGTTGTTGTTAGTGCCAAGCTCCCCGACGTGCGCGGGGAACCACTTGAGGGACTTGTTTGTAATCGTGCCGGGCCCGAAGTCCCCGGCCCTGGCGTTGAGCATGCGCGCCACATCCGCGGACACCCAATTTTGGTGTAGTTCCGAATCGCTGATTTAGAGTCGCTAATGATCAGGCGATCCTCCGCACCTCCGTGGAGTATCGCGAGGGCTATGGCCATCTCCTCCGCTGCTTCGACCGACGGCAGCCTCGCTGATGCCGTGACTCGGATCCTTCTCTTTGTATCTACGACTGCCATGGAGAAGGCGGGCGCCGCCGCCGTCGGCCGGCCATGTCGATCTTGCCGCTGTTGCTATTGCCGTTTTTGTCGTAGTAGTAGTAGTGATGGTGGTGCTGGTAACTCCAGTTCGTCTCGAACATTCTGTTGTAGTGGCGGTGATGGTCGTCGTCCCTCGTCGCCATCACGGTCACCGGCTGGCCGCGGGTACCTGGCTGCATCGACGAAGAGGACGCCTTCTCGTCTTCCGTGCTCCCCGAGGATTGCTACTGCCCTGCGTTTACGTCTTTGCACGTCATGCACCGGGTGCATGGGCTTCGGCATGTTTTCCGTTTGTATGGCGTCCCTGACTCCCGGTAGCAGTGTTTCCTTCCGTCGCCGCGCCTCGTGATATCGAATCCCGAGCAGGTCTAGGATTCGTCTCCCCGCTCTGTTGCTCGACAGCCTCTCCAGCTGCGGGATTCTCTGCGCCTCGGCGATCTCCTCGAGCGTGTTGTGTACGCCCAGCTCGAGGAGTCTGTGGGTTGGCGTGTGCTGGGGTACTCCCAGGGCGGTCTTGAAGGCCCTGCGGATCGCCACGTTCAGCTTGTCGGTTTCGCTCCTGTTCCAGTCGGCGTACGCGGCGACGTACGCTATGTGGCTCAGCGCGTACGCCTGTATCAGCCTCGTAACGTTGTCTTCCTTCATTTCTTTTCTCTTGTTCGCACGAGGTGTGTGGCGGCGGCCACTTTGTTGTCACGGGATACAGTATATATTCCTTACAGTATGTATCGTCACAGCACAGTATGTATCGTCAGATTGATACAGTATGTATCGTCACAGTACGAGCACCGATATGCCTAATAAGTGCACTGGGAGGCCTTCAGAGCTTTCTTGGACGTGCCTGTGGCGATTTGAGCCCTTAAGGACAATAAAAGACATGCATCCTTGTGCATGAGCTCACCGCGGCTTTCCTCTCCCTTTTTCTTATCTTTCTATTCCCTCTTTCCTTTTCCACAGAGTGGGGTAGTCAGCCAGACGCATTTCTGCTGGACATCCCTGCCTTCTCTTTTTATTTGCTCCTCCTCCTGCATTCATTTTTTCGGACGTTTTCGAGGCCCGTAGGGAGTCCGAAAAATTGGACGTTGACTGTGCAACAGATCAAGAGGATACTTCAAATGGTCCGCGGGGCCAACGCGTGGCGGAAGGAGGACGAGAACACAAAGGACCGACGCATTGAGGAATGAACGGAAAAGCAAAAGAAAAAGCATGTGCCGCCGCTTCTTTGAAGGAGCTTCATCCCAAAATACAGTGTTGGCTAACGCCGAGGTGCAAGTGGCGGTCATCCAAACCAAAATAAACTCTTTAAAGCATCGGAACGCAACACTGAGGCGATGCGCGTGGACTGAGAGTATGAAGGTACAGTTGAGGTTGACTTTCCAGCTGTTGAGAGAGAATCCCACATGTGACAAAGTTCGGGCCTCATATCAATGAGCTTGCTATCTAGTGATAGAAATAGCTCATACTGGAAAATACTTGCTTCTGTATGCATCTTTTTATTTGTATTTGAAAATGCTCGACTCGATTTGCAATGGGCTTTAACATTCTTTTTCGAATATATTTTATTCGCTGTGCATTTTACTAACCTGTCCCTTCTATATCCTTTTTGGATAAAATAAACACTACTCCTTAGTATTCAAACTGGATTAAGTCGTCTTTTTCTTTATTTTCTAACATGCCTGTCACCGCGCCTTGACATAAAACAAAGTTCTGTGCCACTTGCGAATTTCGCAAAAGCACTCGGGGCAGACCTCGAAAACTCGGGGAATTTGGAAATTTCAACTTGGTAGACACCCTGGAGGTCACAGCTAGTGCAAACGCGTGTACGTAGGCACGCTATCACGTGTACCTTATCCTCCGGCTTGGAGCGCGGCGGCCACGAGGAGAAGGGAAAATCGCGTTCGGCTTGAAATTTTCACGTCTTTCCGCGGCGCGTAGCGATGCAGCACTTGGCAGACGCGATCGGTATCGCGCAATCTATGTTCTGCGCTTTGTTCTGCGCTTGTCAGCTCAAAATTGCCAGACCTGGTGAGGGGCCCTTTAAGGCGGTCGCGTTTGGTCGATATCTGGTGCTTGTTTAAAATGCGGCCACAATGGGAGGAAACGCTCGGAGAGCAAGGATAAGATTCAGATTACTGCTCGAAGAGTCCGCCGGCCGCTTCTGAGTAGGTCAAGGCTTATCCGCTTTCTTGAGGGCTGCGTGTGTGCGGGGTATCTTTGTCTGGTATCTTTGTCCGCACGCACCCCCGCACGCACCCCCGCACGCACCCGCACGCGCACGCACACCGTTTCAGTGCCCCCTCCGAAGGCAGATGACCTTTGCAGCGCGGCCGTCGTGTTATCCATTGTCCTGCATTCCCGTAGTCAGATGGTCACGCCCGAACCCATCCGGCGCCTCTGCATTCCACAGCTGGCTTTCTCCTGTTCTCCGAACGAGGCGCTTGGGGAATGCACGCCGCCGTAGTCAAGTTCTTCAAAGGAAGTTCACGGTTAGTTAGCGCTGTCCTCGCCGGATCGGTCGACGCACCTGTGGCGGACGCTCCTGCGGTGGACGCACCTGCAGCAGTAACCCTGCAGGCCGATCCTAACAGCGTCCAAAGTGCACTAAGCTCCAGACCGCAGACATGCAACTGCGCTTCCCCGCACCGCACGTTTGTCCAACTAATTATAATGGCGAACCAGTTATCGTTCCAATGAAGAGGGAGCGCCATAGCTGCACGTGTCATGGCTAATTTGTTGCGCATGGTTTCATCACGAGAGCCACGTCTGCATTTTATATGTGATAGCATAATTTAAAATTTAGTTTAAAGAAAGCATAATCACGCTGTACTACTTGCTGTTTGCAAAAACTACCACACTGCGATTAGTTGGGCAAACTAATTCGCAGGAAAGTTAGCTGTACAATTATGAAAAGTGCTGCTGAGCGTGTAAATAGACAATCCGAAATCGCGAAGTGATGAAACGTTAGAAACAAACCTAGGCGGTGAATCGTATGCGAATGATGGAAACAAGGAAGTGCATGGTGATTTGCCAAATATGGACAAGCACGAAATCAGGAGAGAAAGTCTGTATGATACCACAAAAGGGCAGTGCCTCGCTCTTCGAGGCCCGAGCCAACTGTCCTGAGAACAAAAAAACACACCGTTGCCAATACTCGCGACATGATGATGCGCATGTCTCCTGCCGCAAAAGTCTGGAGACGGCGCGGCACCATCTTAATGGAATGCCAAGATATTCACCCATGGCAAGAGCTGTAGGGAACACCCACCTTCCAGAAGTGCTGGGATTTGGAGCGGTGGAAAAAAAAAAAACATGGACCTGCTAGACTGCAATGTGTGCAGTAAAACCTGATTAGCTTAAGCAGGCTGGCGTAATACTTGTCGCAGACCCATTTTAATGCGAATTGCCGACAGAAGTTGTCATCATCACTGGCGTCGCTCCCGCGAGAGCGGTCGCCAGCGAAAGCAGTTGTTGCGCTGACGAAGACAAGCCTGTTTGCCGAACTGTTGTCTCTTGTTCGACCGCTATTGATCAGGTGTTCAAGCTGGAATGGAAGTTTTGCAAAAGGCTTTCGCAGTTAGCCAATGTTTTTTTTTATCTCCTTAGCTATTCTGCAGATCTTACGACATCAAGCTGCTTCCACGGGCATCTATATATCGTACTACGTGGGGCTTTCGCTCGAACCATTATACAGGCTGGAAGGTGTGCAGGGATCACTAGCACTTTTGATTCAGGAGAAACATGACGCTGGCCGTTTGCCACTACTCACAGGCAAATGACTGAGTATATTGATTACCTTGGGCACTGACGATAAAAACGGCGATTCCTCACCAGTGATATCCGCGGACGGCTGCCATCCGGCTATATTGAAGATTTTCGTGTTATCTCATATACTAACAAAAAAAGTTTTTTTTGTTGTGCTGGAATTCTGGCTGTGCAATATATGTCTCACGCATGTATAGGGTAAAATGGCGCACATGATAGTTTCAAGAAGCTAGGAAAAAAAACCATGTTGTACTGAAGGACAAAAGAGGCGCGGACGCTAATCAATGTTGTTTCCTCGCCCAAAAAATTTCAGTGATACAGCATATCATAAGCTCCCCCCCCCCTTCAAAAAAAAAAAAAAACACGGCACGGGATCATTCGTTTCGTGCGCGCGAATAGAAAGCGAGATAACGTGAAAAACGGGAGGAGGAAAGAATGTTAATCTGAAAGCTGTCTTATTGGCTACTATATGCTGGGAGAAGAGCAGAGGGGAGCAGTGAGATGAGAGGGTGAAAAAAAAGGCAGACTGCGTACAGAAGCCGGCATGCAGCCTTTTGTGAACATTCTGGCGAAGTACGAAAAGCTCGACAGTGACTGACTTCAAAAAACTTTCATTCGTATATGCGCTGTTTGCCAATGGCTGGTCGCCTTCGCGTGCAATATGTCAAACATCACTATTGGTTGCCGTCTGCTTTAGAAGTAGTTCCCCAGTGTAGAATTTTTTTGTGGATCTCTGGTCTCTAGCTCTGGCACTGATCTCTAGACTGACGCTTTGCTGGTGGATGAAGGCGGCAAACTTCAATACGTGCTGCGTCTCTCGACATCGCAGTCGGCGAATCGGGGACCAGGGCAAAACTCTCTGCTATCTTCGATCGGAGAATCCAAATGCGCCTTTCGGCGCAAGCGGCGGGAGCGTCTCCATAGCCTGCCCGGACAAGGACAACCCGATCAAAGTAAGTTGATTCGCATGGATTTTGCTGCGAATGAAGACCCGTCGGAGGTGCGTCGAACCTGCGGCCTAACAAGGGGCGACGTCGAAAGCCGCTCTCCAGACAGCACTGTACAAATGGCGGGCGAACAAATGCCCAACGATGGACGACGACAGGACCTTGGACATACCGACGGATCGCACTCCACTGAAGAGCGGGAAATAGCGCTGATCGTGGAATACCTTCAATCAGGTCCTCCGAAAGGGCTTGCGTCAGCCGAACCGAGCGCGGCGAGCCAAGACAGCAGGAACGAGTTGACGTGCGTTTCGTACACTGCCTCGACGCTAGCGGGATCCCTAGATTTTCGCGACCAATACTGTTACTCCGCTGGGGAGGTACAGGCACGTACCGGACCTGCGCCCGCTCGGTGCGAGCCGACCGTTCCCTGGATGCCGGCGTCGGAAGAGCAATCCCCGCTTCTTTTCAATGCTCTTCGTGCGGGAGACGCGCCTACGCAACGCCCTCTGCCCGGCTTAGCTGCTCAAGCAATGATTACGCACAGAGAAGCGGGTCGAGAAATGGAGGCTTCCGGTGGCAATGAGTCTCACGCCGCCGCTCCGTTTGAATCCGTCCCGAGTGTGCCGTGTACCGATGCAAACGCGTGCCGCGAACTAACGCAATCAGCAGCACACTATGCATGGACGTTGGCAGGGCTTCACGACGAGTCCGGTAATGCGCCCGGCCGAAGCCGTTCACGCGATTACCGAAAGTACGAAGTACCCTCGCTGTCATTTCCCGGTAGCGAGCCGCCGGCGATTCCAAAGCCTCGTCTTGACACCTTTTGGCAGAACTCGCACGAGGAAAGCTGTCACAACAAAGAAGGGCCACTAGCGTCCCGCTCGTGTCCGATTATGAGGTCATCATTGGAGCAGCCTCCGCTGGTCGCGAATAGGGATGTAGATATCACAGCGATTCTCGCGATTCGCACGTCCCGTGACTCATTCCCACAGTCGGCAACGCGACCTCATGCGTTTGACGCACCGGTGAGGGTAACGTTGCCACCGGTGGCACGCAACACGCCGCACTGTTCGAATCCGTCCACCTCATTTCATCAGGGCAATCCCGGACAGTATGGTCTCAGCGATACGGGGGCGCCCGTAGGGCCTATCGAAATGCCAAGAGCGGCCACGGCGACGGCTTTCGGTGGGCAAATGCGGCTTGGTGTCGCCGCCAGCGTTCGCTCAGCGCCAGAACAAGCGAGGCCGCCCGCATTCGCTTCAGTCGAGATGAAACTATCCGGTGCCGGCCGACAGCAGTTCATGGAAGTGCACGGAGCAAGCTTCAACACCGTGCATCCGGCGAACGTCACGCGGCAAGAGACGCACACGGCACTCCGCGGGAGAAGCACGGGTCGCGATGTCCAACACGCGATGCGTCGTCCGCCCGTGCTCGTGGTTCAGGAGCACGAGCCAGTGCCGCAGCCGGGATCGGGGCAGGTGCAGTGGCCACACGAGTGGCAGCAAGCCGACCGCCGCGGCGCGGGGCCGATCCGCCGAGGCCGAAAGGCTCTGGCGCAGCCGACCGCCGTCGCGGGCTTACCTCGCCAAATTCAGAGTTCGGCGAACGGCACCTTGTGGGTGGTGCCACACGCGAACGCTAGCGTCGGTTCACAGGCAGCACTTCCGTCGACC
The DNA here is from genome assembly GCF_038994185.2 of Dermacentor albipictus. Classification (NCBI taxonomy): domain Eukaryota; kingdom Metazoa; phylum Arthropoda; class Arachnida; order Ixodida; family Ixodidae; genus Dermacentor; species Dermacentor albipictus. The sequence continues at coordinate 82,076,939 of NC_091826.1, forward strand.
TCAACGCCAGGTTCGCCCGCGCTTCAGCAGTCGGGAGGACGCCTTCCCGTGGGGGACAACGTTTTCCCCGCCGCACTCTTGCCGTGCCAGCTGCCGCCCAGCTCCTGGCCAGGGGGACCGACGTATCCCGCACCGACACCTCCTCCCGGACCGATGCCTGCTTCCGGACCCCTGCGTACAGCCGGTGAGTGAACGTGGCTTGACTGTCATTACTTCGGTTGACGCGCAGCATTTTACAAGCACGCAGATAAAGCAGTAGCGGCAGACGTCTTTCGCAGTGGTGACACACGATATGCGGGGCTCTTCAAATTGCTGCCGGTTCTGACACCGCTGCATTATTCATGCCTATTTGATGCATGTGCAAAGGCTGGTTTGGTTTGGTTTAGCTGATTTTATGTAGAAATCGTTGTGGGACGCGCCGATTCGGGAAGATTGGTCAAGAACGGGCATGCACACGCAGTGCCACGTGTTGAGTGGCTAAATCAGAGAAACTATAAAGTAAATAAAAGAATCCGTAAATAGGTAGCTTCAGCTCGGGGGCTCCTACCTGGGAAAGGGGGAACCATTTTTCTCGGCAACCACTGACCCAGCTTTGATTAGGTTTGTTGCATTTAAAAGATTGCATCTGAAAGTGCGCTTATACAGTTTCAAGGTAAAAGTAAACCAATTAGCCCAGTTGTCCATTCTGTTAAAATATAGAATTAAAGACTAGTGACTATGCGTAGTGAATTTTCGATTTAGGTTGTAAATAAGACTTGATCAAGATCGCGAAGTTTCAGAAAACGAAACTATCATGTTTACAACTCTAACTCAGCAATAAGAAACGATATTACAATCCAGTAAATTGCATCTAACACGACATCTAAAGTGGACAAAGCATATATCTTACACATGGCTCTCAAACAGACCGCTTACACGTGAGTAGTACTTTTGCAAAACACTTGTAAACAGTGTAACGAATTCACGTTAGATATAAATTAATATATAGAATTCGTCCGCTTCGGATGCCTTAACGGATGCAGTTTACAGACCTGAGATGCCTGTTCTTCTTGCAGAGCTACGAATTTGTAAACTTCTTGCTTCTATATATTTGAAGCTTAGAAATATTTTTGAAGATATATTTTAAAACATTAAGGGGCCTAAAATAAAATGTCGTTTCTAATAGTCACTAGGAATAAACCATTACTCTCAAATGCAGCATATTTAATTAAACTTGGATCAGTGGTTATATCATAAAAGCGTACCTGCGCTTTGCATGTAACTGAAAAGGCGGCATTGAAGTTGGGCGCGAGCTAAATATTCAATTAGGAGGCTTAACTACAATTAAGAATTTAATTAACAGGTGGGTGTCCTATGGCGATGCCGGTTAGCCGAAGTAAATGTTCAGATTTTATCCAGAAAATTATCTTTTGGTTACCCAAACAAATGTGCGATCCCTTGGTCAGCATGTAAAATTTATATAAGCCACTCCAGCGAGATATCGACCAACCCAGCAGCCACGCAGCCATGCCACACTCAGAGAAGTAGGCAGCGGAAGCTTTGCTTCAAGAATAAACGGCGATGTTATAAACCTGTGTTTCTATGATCCCAGGCTTCGTACTAACGAAGAAACTTCTGTGCAGGCTACACAACGCTGTGCACAAGTACACGATTTGTCCTCGTCGTTATACACCGCTGCTTTATTTCGAAAGCGTTCGTGCGTAGGGGATGAGCGCGATTAGAGGGGCACCGATCACTTCCGTACTACTTTCTGCGACCACTTTGTTTTTTAGGGTGTAATTAGTGCAGGTAGAGTTTCTCTAGCTGCGCTACAATCCTCTCTCCAAATGACGTGGTCTCTATTTCGCTATGCAGCGGCGCTAACTGTTAGCCATTCGTCTTGATGTATTGTGCTGTTCTCCGAACAGTCTACGACCTCGGACATTTGAGAAGCGTGGAAAGATGACATTCCCACGCCCAGGTGCATTTCAGTCTACGAGGCATCAGTACTTTCATTTTTATTAACAGAGAAAGCTTTGCAGTGCAACTTCTATCACATTCCACCTTCTTGGGCGGAATGTCGTATTGGGGGGAAGCCAGTGTCCTTTACTTCCGGTTTATTTTAAATCGAGCGTTCTTACGGGTCTTTTTTGTTAAGAAAGCTTTTGCTCATCATCGCAGCTAGCGTGACCTCAATATAATGTTTACGGCCAAGCGCTCGGGTTTTATACAGCGTACAATCGTTGCAGCTTTTTTTAATTTTCCCTCCAAACACCTCCATTGCAAGGAGACGAACGCGGTATACGGCGCTATTACCATTCATGGTTTTTTTTTTTTTTTGCTGCCAACTGAAGACTGCCATCGCCACCGTATGCTATATCGTTAACCCTTGTCGCATTATTTCTCAGCCCTCGCGTTCCTCCGCGCAGCCTCACAAGGCTGCCACAAAGCCCAATGTTTCGGGAGAACCAACCTGCGTCTGGTACAGACAACCGCTGTAGCACACGACACTGACACCCGTATATTTCATTGCGCTCTCGTCTTCTGTGATTTTATTGGCTGCGAACCACTGCGAGGAGTTGTCGATCGGTGCAAGACGTGCCTAAACTTTCTGCAAACGCTTAAAAAAGCAGCCATGTAGCGAAAAGCCTTCGAATTGCCTCGGACTCAGCCTCGTTGGCCCTGGATTTCCAGCTGGAAGTTGTTTCCGTCCGCCATGTCATTTCTGACGTGTCCAAAGCCGCTGACAAGGAAGCACGCTAACAATGGTATTTCAGATTGCAGATCGCCGAAAAAAGATGCCGCCAAATCTAACACTCATCGTGCGCTTCGCCGACCACCGATAGCACACAAATCGGCCCTTGGTCTTGGCAGCACAATGCAATGCCTTTTCCGGTCTGTCTTTTTAAACTTTTCTTTGCTCCGCGTTATCTATCGCGATGCAGAAACGGCCGTGGACTACCAGAAGTTTTTTAAGCTATGGGGTTTTACGGGCCAAAACCACTTTCTGATTATGAGGCACGCCGTAGTGGAGAACTCGGGAAATTTCGACCACCTGGGGTTCTTTAGCGTGCACCTAAATCTAAGTACACGGGTGTTTTAGCATTTCGCCCCCATCGAAATGCGGCCGCCGTGGCCTGGATTCGATCGCGCGACCTCCTGCCCAGCAGCCTAACACCATAGCCACTGAGCAACCACGGCGGGTGTACTCGAAGTTGTGTGCATGCGAAGTTTTGCGAGTGTAGAAGGCCGACGACACTGGCAGCGATGGGCTGGAGGAGGAAGGTGTCGCTACTTATATCGAAGGAAGCAAGCTTATTAGGCATGGACGTTAGTCGCGCCTACATGTATCCACAATTTCCCACACGTTGCTCGCCGATTCTGTAGCCAAAGACCTTGGCTAATGAGATTGCGCGCTGGACACGGATAGTGGTTTACCAGATTGCACGTAGACGAGCACACCAGCGATTAGTCGATTTGCGCTGGCAATCGTGACGTTTCACGTATGTACAAAGAGTTGCTGTACTTGATCGGTGTGTAGAACAGATTTCGACGATCCGTGACTGTGCTGGCTGCTAACAGTGTGCGTTGAATGTCGCTTATTTACAAAAAAAATATTTATACATTATATCTTTTATCTGGGAGGGGGGTGGCACTACTTCTCCCAATAAAAAGTTTTCTTCTTAAATCACGCATTCTAAAGCGGTAGTGCTCCACTGGTTTGAAGAAGCACCTATAATTAATACTCTTGGGCGTTTACTTTTATATGTATGCAAATAACAAAAAATAAATTATAGGGTTTAACGGGCCAAAACCACTATCTGATTATGAGGTACGTCGTAGTGGGGACTCCGGAAATTTGGACCGCCTGGGGTTGTTTAACGTGCGCTTAAATTGAAGCGCACGGGCGTTCTCGCACTTTAACCCCGTCGAAATGCGGCCGCCGCGGCCGGGATTCGATCCCGCGACCTTGTGCTCAACAGCCCAACACCATAGCCACTAAGCAATCACGGCGGGCTGTACCCACGGCGTGGGATTCCATATGGATCATTCGCCCGAGTGATCCAACTTCCCCATTCTATATAAACGCGCAATGGGCCGATGCGGGTGAAGACGCGGGAAGTCGCGTCTCTGCAATCTCCAACGATGAAGTTGTTTCAAGTTCACTAATAAATTGGAAACTTTGCTAAAGCGAGAAGGATCTACTCAAGTGACTAAGCTTATTTGCAAAAAAAAACTGTCAAGGGAGAGAGATAAAGAGGAAAGGCAGGGAGGTTAAGCAGATATCAGTCTCTAGTTTGTTACCCTACACTGGGGTTGGGAGATAGGGGTTAGAAAGAGGACAGATAGGAAAACGTTAAAAAATACACGCACACACGGAGGCACAGGCGCGCTAGAGGCCTTCCAGCTAAAGACGTTTACAAAGGCTGGTAGATCGCAAAAAGCGCTATAGTGATTGCAAGGCCTTCTTCTGTGACTGTAGGTCCTTTCGGTGGTGTAAACTTCTTTTTCCCGATAACGGTTGGTCGTCCAGCTGGTCAAGTTCGTGGCGAAGGCATTCCCTCTGTGGACTGCACTTCGGGCAGGCTCACAAAATATGGTCAATCGATTCTTCATGACCGCAGTGGTCACAGGTTGCGGTGTCGGTCATCCCTATGCGGAACGCATAGGCTTTAGAAAAGGCAATGCCCAACCACAGTCGATATAAAGGCGTGGCGTCTCCACGGCGAAGCTGTGATGGCGCTCGAAGACTTAATGTGGGACGAAGTGAGTACAGTCGCGTATTTCTTAAATGTGGCTCGTTCCATTGCGACGGCGTGCACTGCCGAACAAGTAGGCGGAGCTTCCGTGCTGCGTCAGTTCTAGAAAGAGGAATTGGGACGTGGCGCTCCTCAGTATGGGCTGAGCGGGCAACTTGATCCGCCCGTTCATTGCCGATAATCGCGCAGTGACTTTGAAGCCACTGGAAGGTTATTTCATGGCCTGCATCACTTATATGGTGTAACGTCTCTGTAATATGAAATATTAGTTCGTGCGGTCCGCGACATAAAGGGGACAGTATATAGAGATTGCAGCGCCGCCTTCAAATCTCAGAATACCGCCCACTTGTGTAGCGGTTCATCACCAATGTGATGAAGCGCAGTAAAGAGCGCTGCGAGCTCTGCTACCGTCGGTGTTGTCGCGCGGGTCGTCTTAAATTTGATTGTTGCAGTTTTCGCTGGTATGACGATTGCCGCCCCCAAGCTGTTTGGAAGGACAGATCTATCAGTGTAAATGTGCGTAGAGTCACGGTAGTTCTTGCACAAATATAGTAGGGTGAGCTGTGTAAGGACAGGTGATGATAGATCAGCTTTTTTTTTTGAGATGCCAGGTATTGTGATGTTGACTTTTGGCTGAGCGAGGCACCATGGAGGAATCGAAGGTCTCGCAGCCGGAGTGAAGCAAGCTGGCAATGATCCATCATATGCGGCTATCGTTTGTCTGAAAGATGTGTGTGATCTGTCCGCTGGTAGAGAGGCTAAATGGTGACGAGGAGTCCTGGCTAGATTGAAATTGAAGTGCTCAGGACGCATATAAGGATATGCGTCCTGAGCACTTCAATTTCAATGTGGGTCTTGACAAGGTGGTCTCTAGCGATTGCTATCGTAGCCGCTGAAAGGCTTGGCCTGACAGTGCCAACGTGGGAGCGGCCCGCCTTGGCTTGAGAAGTCGAGCCTCCGGACCTCATGACAATAAAAGTTTTCACACACACACACTGTTGAAGCACTCCGAGGCAGGCCTAGACAGATCCGGAGCGCTTGAGCCTGAAGACTTTGTATTGTGCGTAAATTCGTTTTACCTGTGTTGGTTATTTCTGGCAAGCTCTATTGCAGAAATCCCAGAAAAAGCACCCTGCACAGCTGTAACATGGCACTGGTCGACATTCGCCAGGTCTTGCCAGCAAAAAAACGAACAGGTGGCAGCTAGATGCCTGTCAACTGTTTTTTCGCGTATGATACGTGAGGGCTCCATGACAAGTCCCTTTCGATTATGACACCTAGAAACTTGTACGGTGGAACCCGTCATATTATTTGGTCGTTTATCATTACGCTGTAGTTTGTCATGGGTTTGCGCGTAAATGGCACCAGTGCGCATTTTTCGGAGGAAATTTCCAGGCCTCGATTACGGAGGTAGATAGCAGTTTGGGTGGCGGCTCTATGAATTCTCGCTCGCAACTGTAGGCGTGTTACTGCAGACGTCCATATGCAAATGGACGACATTGATACCATATGCAAATGGACGACATTGATAGCCTGGACTGTGGTTAGCACGTGCTAAAGGAGAGCAATTAGGGTTAGATTAAATAACACAGGGCCAAGTACACCGCCCTGGGGGACGCCGCGGTAGCTATAATGTAGACAAGTATGGCCTTCCTCGGTGCTTACAAAAAAGGATCGCATGGAGAGATAGCCCCGTATCTATTGATACGGAGCTATCATCGTGCCATCTCTGCAAGTACAACTCAAGGGAACACCTCTCGCTCGCTCCCCCGGTGATACAGAGCCCGGTAGGAAATTCGGTCAGGTCCTGGCGCTGATGTGCGGCTACACAAAGCTAATACTGCCTTAAGTTCATGGATTTAGAATGGTAGATCCATGCGGTAATCACGTGGTGGCGGGCTACTCGAAGGCGATGGAATGTTGGTAGCTGTGAGTTGGTAGCTGTGAGTTGGCCGGATAATCTGGCGCAGAAATCCTCTGCCACGTCAATCTCCGATCTCTTTTGAGAGAGGGCAAGAGCCTTGAAGGGGAATCGCTGTAAGGGGAGTGTCCGGAGACCGCGCACCGTTCTCCATAGCTGCGCTAAAGGCTTGCGTGATCTAGCGACTCACAGAAGGCAGTCCAACGTTGCGATTCGAGCTTGTATAATCGGCGCTGGATCTTCTTTTGCGTGCGTCTGGCGGTCCATAAATCGTCCATTGTCTTCGTACGTCGGTATCTTAGTTCAGCACGTCATCGGATTGCTCGAAGTCGTTCTAGTTCCACATCAAATTCGGTCAGTTTCGAAGAGCATGTGAGAGTACGCATAGTGTCTTGCACCGCGCTCTTGATTGCCTCTTCCAAGTCGAAAGATGGATTGGCGTCGCAGTGTTCTTCCATGATTTACTGAAGTTTAGGCCAGTCCACTCTTTGGATCGTATCCCGTATTTCGGAAGGGGACAATCCTCTGATCTTGACGTATGTGCTTCCATTCGTCTCTATGTCCGCAAACCACCCGCACGTCTGACAAGGCTTCATGAGACGAAAGCGAAGTGAAGACAGCTGCTGTATGTGGAGCCACGTAAAACGTAGGACTTCCATCATTCAGCAGCCAAAGTTCATTACTGGAGGCAAAAGATACAACAGCTCTGCCTCTCGAGTTGATCTTCGGACTTCCCCAGAGTGTGTTATGGGCGTTGAAGTCTCCAATAATGACCCAGGGATTGGGAGTTGAGGAAAGGATGTCTCGTAGTCTTTTGTGATCGAATCGACTTGACGGAGATAGGCAGGCACCCACAAGAGCAAAGGCCAAATTCTTTTTCCTTACGTTTAGGCATATATATTGATTATCGCCATTAGGCGGTGTAGGCTGATGAATGTAGGTGAGCTCACGGCGAATAAACACCAAAACCTTACTATTTTCACCAACAGTTGACGACATAAAAAATTCATATCCAGAAAGCCTGGTCGTGTTCGATAAGTTCGGCTCGCAAATGATGATAATGGGAAACATTGGCACACACGTAGCGACGGAAATGCGAAAGGTGCGCTCTGAGTCCGCGGGCGTTCCACTGAAAAATAGCTGCTTGTCGGACCTCATCCGTAAAAGACAGTAGCTGTGGAGCCATGATCTACTCAAGGTTTGCCAGCACCGAACTTAGGGCGTCCAGTACTTGAAGCGCACTTCTGTTTTCTAGATACACGGAGAGTGCTTGCCTGTTGAGGATGCGCATGTTGTCAGTAGCGTTCTGTGGCACAAACAGGATGGAGTGAGGCCATCGTTGAGGCGCCGTTTTCACGGTGTTCTAGCTGTATGCCGAAGATCCGTTGATAATTCTTCGTTTGGCCTTGCGGTATTGCACAAATCGAAGGCTGTCTTCCGAGGACTCGTCACTTGATGGCGTACAGCTCTCTATCCTCGCTATCACTTGACGTATTTCCTAGCTTCCCCGAACCAATGTCCGTGGGTGAACGGGAACCGGGAGGGACCTCGGGGTGTTGTACATCCATCACCGTGATGTAAGGGGCGCTAGACCCCACAGGTGCAGTGAGAAGTCCAGAAAAGCACAGAGACGGGCGAAAAGAGGCACTACAAGAAGCTGCCGCCTGCATCGAAGAATACACACAGCAAGGAGGCCTCAGATGCTCCACGGAGAAATCTGAACTCCTCAGGGTGGGCAGACACCCCACTTATGCCCCGCTCGAAGTAAGGCTAGAAGGACAGAACATCCCGCAACGAAAGATGATTAGAATCCTCGGCATGTGGCTACGAGGAAGCCGGAAATGCAGCCGCACAATCTGCCTGCCAAACAAAGCAGCAGGACAGGTGGGCCGAATGATTAGCAGAGTAGCACACAAGAGATATGGCATGAAAGAGGAGGACACACTCAGGTTGGTCAACAGCCTGATAGTCAGCCGGGTCACGTGCTCACTGCCGTACCATGCAATCACCAAAACCGAAAAAGAGCAAGTGGAGACCATCCTCCGGAAAGCGTATAAAACAGCTCTCCGCCTCCCAAGGAACACATGCAACGACAAACTCATGCAACTTGGAATCAGCAACACTCTTGAAGAACTAAGGGAATGCCAGCTCAAGGCACAAGTACGAAGACTCAGCAATACAACAAAGGGAAGGGCGCTCCTGAAAAAGCTAGGTCGGGAAGTAAAAAAATCACAAAGTAGCAGGGCCACAATATATACCAGACCCACTAAGAAAGAAACTACGCATACAACCTATCCCTCGCAACATGGACACAAACCTCCATGCGAGTAGGAGACAGGCTAGGGTAGTTTTACGAAAAGACGATGGGACATCGGGACAATACAGTCTATACCGATGCGTCCCTATACTCACAAGCACTCAAAAACAACGCGGCAGCGGTAGTAGTAAATAATCAAGGAGAATTAATCACAGGACTCACGGCCGAGGTGGCTAACATAGCCGAGGCAGAGGAAATTGCTGTCGCGCTGACAGCGGAAGAAGGTTATAGAACAGGAATATCCCTCAATATTCTAACAGATTCACAAGAAGCGTGCCGGAGCTATATAAGAGGCAGAATTAGTAACACGGCGCTCAAGATCCTCAGCAGAGTTCCAGTCACTGAGGGACAACCCACACATAACATTATCTGGATACCAAGCCATGGAGGGGTCAGGGGCAACGAAAGGGCGGACTGCCTAGCTCGAGGGATGACCAGCCGAGCAGGAACGTCAACCGCCCCAGAGGGGCCGCAGATCAACTGCGGGAACAGCTATTCAGAGCTATTAAACCTCTATAAGGGTCTAAGATATCAATATCCGCCACCACATAAAGCATTAACAAAGGAGGAGGCCGCAGGATGGCGGAGACTGCAAACGGGCTCCTTCCCAAACTTACACATACTAAGCAGGATGTTCCCCACGCAGTATAGCGCAACCTGTCCGTGGTTTGGAGCTAAACCAACATTATATCACATTACATGGGAGTGTACAAGAAACCAGGCATTCCACAAACACAAAACACCAAGTGCGGAGCAATGGGAGAGCTGGCTCACCAGCCGCGAGCTAGAGACTCAAAGAGCTCTAATAGCGCACGCGTGCGAGGCGGCCCGGCTCAGTGGAGCCCTGGACTAGGGGCCCATCCATGGCTGAAGAGGACCCAAGCTTCAAGAATGAAGACTTTGGCCTCGACCCGCTAAAACCCTAAAAGGGTCAATAAAGTTTTCCATTCCATTCCATTCGATTCTGCAAGAGAAACATTTCGTCTTCTTCCTCCTCCAAAAAAAAAGAAAGCTATCAAAATTATCACAATTCCGCTGTCACGCGCGCAGTTCGAACAACGCTCTCATAGTGCATAGCATGCCGTCCGACGTCAGGCAAAACACATTTTACGTCACCGGAGGCTAATGTGGTGGTCTCGTGGTACCAGGCACCACTCGCGCGTGCAGAAGCACTTGCTGCCGAAATCAGAGTCCAATCACTGCTGATTGTGATAGTTCGCCCTTTCTGCGTTTAATAGCTTTCCGCAACATGATGGTTGTGTGGCCTTCTACCCTTGCACCGAACTGACTGGAGCCCGGCGATGATGATTTCTATTGGCCTCCTCGTTGTATTGGGGACACGAGAAGTAGACATGCACCTAGCCCACTTGAGCTAACCATGTTTTACTACATCAATTGCAGTTTAGCATATTGCTTATCGCTATACTTGTTCGGTTTCTTATTCACAAAAACCTTTATCCCTACCTTGCGCAATTACCTATGCCTGTAACAACCTCAGCTCTATCAATCTCTTCTCGGATTTTCTCCCTATGCAGAAAACGTATTTTGCTTATGTCGGCCGTGGACTGCTTGCTTCCGTCTGATTTCAATCCCAACTCTTCTGAAAGGTGAACATTCCCTATGCAGTTCTCGCTGGGCGAATAGTCGTCAATTCAATTACGATGGGCTGAGCGTCTCCAGCAGGCCAAAAACCTCATCCAGTTGCGAATAGTATTTGCTCCGGTATGTTTTTGCTCTCGGGCAGCCTGCTCGGGCCTCAAAGAGCAAAGCATTTGTCCTTCGTGTTAGCGCACGAATTTTCTCTCTTAATTACTTTCACGCCGTTACTGCAAATTTCTATGAGCTTTATTTGTTTGTTTGTTTCGTCCCTTGCACATATTTTGCCCTCGCTGCTTCTATGGTGCATTTCTTGGCGACTCTGCGTTGTCTGTCTACACTTTCAACTGCTGCGCTGCCAAGCTTTCTTGACCTCTTTCTCCATTTCGTGCACACGCTTGTGAGGTAAGGATGCTTGTGCGCTTTAACCGCCAATTTTTTTCAATGCGAAAGCATTTTAGGCCCGATTACGCAAGAATCTGTCGTACTCGACGTGACTGAAAGATGGTACCAAAACTGGCCGATGGCGCAAAGAGTAAGAACACGTCAAACAATACTCGGATTGACGTCAAATTTCTCTGTGAGATTCCTGTAAATAAAGCAAATTAATGGCTTTGAAAAGAAAATTTGGCACATATCGTTCGGGGATGGAATCGAACACGGGCCTCCGGGATGCGATACGAGCACGCTTTTCCTGACTCCACGATGGCGCCATGGTTCTGGCTAACTAACCGTTAGGCCTAGTGTGTGCGTCATGCACACGTCACGTCACAGCCATCTGGCTGGCTAAACGTTAGGCCTAGTGCGTGCGTCATTGCACACGTCACGTCGCAGCCGTCTGGCTGACTAAACGTTAGGCCTAGCGCACGCGTCATTGCACACGCCACGTCGCAGCCATTTGGCTGACTAAACGTTAGGCCTAGTGCGTGCGTCACTGCACACGTCACGTCGCAGCCGTCTGGCTGACTAAACGTTAGGCCTAGCGCACGCGTCATTGCACACGTCACGTCGCAGCCATTTGGCTGACTAAACGTTAGGCCTAGTGCCTGCGTCACTGCACACGTCACGTCGCAGCCGTCTGGCTGACTAAACGTTAGGCCTAGCGCACGCGTCATTGCACACGTCACGTCGCAGCCATTTGGCTGACTAAACGTTAGGCCTAGCGCACGCGTCATTGCACACGTCACGTCGCAGCCATTTGGCTGGCTAAACGTTAGGCCTAGTGCGTGCGTCACTGCACACGTCACGTCGCAGCCGTCTGGCTGACTAAACGTTAGGCCTAGTGCGCGCGTGACGGCACATCCAACGGGGAGGTGATAGCGTCACGTCATGAGTGTATAAAATGAGCGTGTTCAGGACAGTTCCGAGATCTACAAACGATATAATGCTTTCGCGTTCCCCACACGTAACCAGTCTTGAGTGTCTCTGCCGAAATTTTCTCATCCATGTTCCTGAGTCTTTCCTGGAAACCAGTTTTGCTCTGTTCTTTTCTGACTTCAAACAGGCTTTATGTATGTCACCCCGCTTGACTTATCTGTGAAGCCATCTGACGGCGATTTCCGGTTTTAGATTTCCCGCTTCACGCCCGAAATATGAAGCCGCGCTGCGGTTTGTGAAGGTCTCATTTGTAAAGCTGCCATGGAATTGAGTCTTCATACAGTAGAGTACTTTCTACAAATCACTGTAAGTAGGCGGCCCAGCAGATCTACGAAAGCCCAGAAACTATCGTGCTCAGGCATATACCGTTAATTTATAGTAATAAATAAAGCGAGAAGAGAAAAAAATTTATGCCGGTCCCACGCACTGGGGGAATCGATGTAAGTGAATCCTTCTGTTCTGTTTGCGTTCGTTGGCGCTATTTGGTGGTGATGTTGACGGCATAGATAGCTAAATGCTGCCTTTCGTGCAGCACCTGAATTTGTCTACGTATCATCATCATCAGCCTGGTTACGTCCACTGCAGGGCAAAGGCCTCTCCCATACTTCTGCAACAACCCCGGTCATGTTCTAATTGTGGCCATGCCATCCCTGCAAACTTCTTAATCTCATCCGCCCACCTAACTTTCTGCCGCCCCCTGCTACGCTTCCCTTCCCTTGGAATCCAGTCCGTAACCCTTAATGACCATCGGTTATCTTCCCTCCTCATTACATGTCCTGCCCATGCCCATTTCTTTTTCTTGATTTCAACAAAGATGTCAATACCTCGCGTTTGTTCCCTCACCCAATCTGCTTTTTTCTTATCCCTTAACGTTACACCTATCATTCTTCTTTCCATAGCTAGTTGCGTCGTCCTCAATTTGAGTAGAACCCCTTTCGTAAGCCTCCAGGTTTCTGCCCCGTAGGTGCGTACTGGTAAGACGCAGCTATTATACACTTTCCTCTTGAGGGATAATGGTAACCTGCTGTTCATGATCTGAGAATGCCTGCCAAACGCACCCCAGCCCATTCTTATTGTTCTGATTATTTCCATCTCATGATCCGGGTCCGCCGTCACTACCTGCCCCAAGTAGATGTATTCCCTTACGACTTCTAGTGCCTCGCTGCCTATTGTAAATTGCTGTTCTCTTCCGAGACTGTTAAACATTACTTTAGTTTTCTGCAGATTAATTTTTAGACCCACTATTCTGCTTTGCCTCTCCAGGTCAGTGAGCATGGCTTGCAATTGGTCTCCTGAGTTACTAAGCAAGGCAATATCATCAGCGAATCGCAAGTTACTCCATTAACTTTTATCCCCAATTCTTCCCAACCCAGGTCTCTGAATACCTCCTGTCTACGTGTAGTACACACTAAGCGAGACATGTTTTCTCAAGGCATTGTTGCGCGCCATTGATAACATTAGCAATGCCATTCCTTCACACGAAGTATCGCATCGTGACTTGAGTGTTGATTTGTTGGACAGCCACTGGCGCGTATTGTTGGTTTCACTCCGTCGGTGCTTCAATGACGCTTTGTGTCTGCACACGCTGTGTCAGTTGTCCGCATCGACAAACTTGCACGGTGGTTATTTTTTCAGAAATAGCAGAAATTTGTACCGTACCCTGAATTAAAGCTTTTACAGTTTGTCCGAAACTGTTGCCATGTCCAGTAGTAGCGTTTCCTTTACTGAAGTGGCCTCACACGAAGCATGCTTTCTGACGGCGCCTTTCCCTTCCTACGCGATACTACCATTTATGCAAGCTGCCACGAGCGAAAAGTGGAGATGCAGTTAACACCCATTTGGTTACGGCGTTGGATTTTACGCATTCTCTGTCTTCTCTTTCTGCCATTCTATATCCCCTTTGGGCTGTTGCGCGTGAGTACAAAGGTAAGCGCTCCAGCCAGGGGCGTAGCCGGGGGGGGGGGGGGCATGGGGCTTCAGTCGCCCCTCCCCCCCCCCCCCCGAAATTTTTTCGGGCTGTGATGCACCGCCGACCAAACGGCTCCAGGCGCCGAAAATCATTCTGGATTTCATCTAGAATGTATTTTTTACGCTCGGAAAGACATTTCGGCACGAAGATTGTGAACTCGGGCTGGTTTTCGTGGCAACTCCCACGCACCTGGAGTTACATAACGCAAAGATCCCCAACTGAGCACAAAGTTTTATGGGCGCTTTGATGGCGAGTGGGCTCGTCGCGGCATCTCGCAGAGGCTGCGGTATCTACGGACTGCATGGATTTCAATTCCGAAACTTTATGGATATAAAGGTCACAAACTTTTGATGTGAAGGGTACATTGACATTTCCAAAGTCGTGCTTTACATTTTCAATTCCGGATCTTTGTGAGTTAACTGTTCTTATAAACATTTGATGCTAAAGCTGCATTGACTTTTCTAAAGTCGCACATCGGACCATACAATGAGACGAGCCAAATCAACACACTATCGGACAAGTTGACAAAGCACACATCGAGGTCCGATGAGACGAAGCGTTGTGATGGTTCATTTGTGCCATCATGTCAAAGAAAAAAAATATCAACATTTTTTTTCACCTGCGCCACAACATTCATGTGATGACGCTAAAGCCAGCAAAGGTAACTGTGTTCTTATTATTTTATTCAACTTTGACTTTTATTCGTGAGGACACATTGAGGCTCTTCAATTTTATTGTTCTCGCTACCCGCGGACTGCCAGAGCCAATCAGAGGTCATGCGTTTTTCCCGTGTTGCCCTGACAACCACGCGGCGCACTTTGGTGCGCGTTCGTTTTTCTCTGGCCCAGTGGATTTTGGCCTCGGAGAGTTTTGAACGCTTTCTCGCTAGCAGACGACAAAAAGAAGCATTGGTCCTTCGCCGCCACCATTGTGCATGGGGACCCGACAGATTGCAACGCGTTCGCTTAAGGGCATCACCATCATTTCGATGTTATCGCAACGTCTACGGAAAGTCTTTTATTTCGCCAGTGTAGGCTAACGAGCAGCATACATGTGTTTCTCTGTGGACTATGCGTCTCAGGTTTTCTTCGATATTCCTTGGGTAGCTACATTGGGTGCCCCAGGTAGGCATTCGATTGTGGCCAACATACTTTCCTTTGCGTTTCGTCATTTCGATGCCACCCCCGCCTCCCCCCGCACACAGAAAGACATTATTGCGGCGCAGCGAATTCTCGCATGGAGAAAGTTCGATTTTGTTACTTCTTTTACGAAAAGTAATGGGCCACAACACTCTTCATTTGCCGGATACTCTTATTATATTGTTGCGATATCAATTATATGGACACTCAGGCGCATACCTGCAGTCGCCGTCATGTTCCGTATGAAGTCCAAGGGCGATAACATCGGCTGCACGCGCCACATGCTGTATGTGCGAGTAAATGTGCAGGGGGGGAGGGGGGAGCCGACAATGGTGGGCCAGTCTTGTGTGCGCAACGGAGAAAAGCGGGGAGGAAGCGTGCCGCCTTCCGTCTCGCGCGATGCATCGGGAGAGTGGAGGGAGGGTGGGCGGGCCTTAGGATTCTGTGATTTAAAATCGTGGGGTTTTACGTGCCAAAACCACTTTCAGATTATGAGGCATGCCGTGGTGGAGGACTCCGGAAATTTTGACCACATGCGTTTCTTTAACGTGCACATAAATCTAAGTACACGGGTGTTTTCGCATTTCGCCCCCATCGAAATGCGGCCGCCGTGGCAGGGATTCAATTCCGCAACCTCGTACTCAGCAGCCCAACACCATAGCCACTGAGCAACCACGCCGGGTGTTCTGTGATCTGTGAATCTGTGATTGCACAACGTGCTTATTTGCCTTGCTTGACGCGTTATACAGGGTGTTTAGATAACTTTAGCCAGAGTTTAAAAATATGCCGATGCACTCTAAGACGACGCGACCAAATGCATGTTCCTTACTTTGATATGCAGTCCTTCACGCTATTTCTGTACTTTGTTTAATTAGATAATTATTCAAGATTAATTGACTAACTTCTGAAGCAACGAAGCTAGGAAAAAAATGCCAATTAGAAAGTGGCAGAGTGGTTTGCAAAACGTCCGAATAAACAGTTTTTGCTTTCTAAGTGTTTTTCAGCTTACTGCGGATGTCCGCGAAAAAAAAAAAAAAACACGACGTGACATGCCCGCTTACGAGTCGTGATTGCACTGCTCCCAAGCGTTCTGCGCGCAAACAGCCATAGGTGCGCTGCCGCTTAAAAAGTGACAGGGCAGCGACGCAAGCGTTGGCTGTTCGATTTAGGCTAGCAACCGTTATCTCCTGCGCTGTGTAAAGCGACTGACGGATGTGGTGGTGATGAAAGATGGTAGTTCCAGACAGCGATAAATAGACTATTGTGCATCGGCTGTTTTAAAGTGCGATCAATTTCGTGATGCCTTTTTCCAACTAGGAAAAAGCAGACCTTGCCCTAGGAGCTGCAAGCGAACAGGGACGGCAGGCTGTAATAATATCTTGAAGCTGGCAGCCGGGTACGCGACCAAGCTCGATGACAGTATTCAACACCTACGAGTCGCTGAAGGAAGCCGGCAGCTTCACAGGAAAGAGGCAGAAAGCTTCACTCATAAATAGCGAGGTTCGCTCCAACGTTTTATCTTTCATGGCGGCTAATCGACGCTAGCACGTGCAGCGTGGCGCACAGTTAGATGTGTCCAATTCAACTGCCTGGATGATTTTGAAAACAGCTGGACGGCACCCTTATCGCCTGCAGTTGCATGAATGCCTGGAGTCAAAGGATCTCCAAAAGGGTCCTGACTTGGCGAATTGAATTTTGATTCAGGAGGAGCAGGATTCTGACTTTCTCACCAAGGTTTCTGGACTGACGAGGCGAACTTTTCCAGAAATTGCCAATATCCACAACGCACACTATTGCAGCGAGCAAAATCCCCACTGGCTAGGAATATCCCGCCATCACTATCAGCGGTCTTTTAACGTTTGGTGCGGAATATATGATAGCACAGTCATTGGACCAGTGTTTTCTAACAACACTCTGACCTTCAAGAGTGAGTTACTCAAAGAGCCGGTTGAAGACTTCTGCTGCAACATGACACTAGCCCAGCTTGACGCAATGTGGTATTAGCACGACGGGGCCCCAGCCCACAGCTGCAGTCAAGCACGAGCGTAGCTTGATGTTACCTTCTCAGGGCAATGGTTAGGGCGAAACAAGCCTGTCCCGTGGCCTGCAAGGTCATCCGACCTCAACCCTCTTGGCTTTTGGTGTTGGAGTGCTGAGCACCAACCAGGTTGCGGGATTGAATCCCGGCCACGGCTGCCGCATTTTAATGGGGGCGAAATGCCAAAACACCCGTGTACTTAGATTTAGGCGCACGTTAAAGATCGCCTGGTGGTCGAAATTTCCGGAGTCCTCCACTACCGCGTGCCTCATAATCAGAAAGTGGTTTTGGCACGTAAAACCCCATAATTTAACCCTCCTGACTTTTCCTTGTGGGGCTATATTAGGGTCACGTACACACGACGGAAGGGACGACTCCAGAAGCCTTACAGGTGAATATAACTGTAAATATAAGAGAAATGGGCATGGTCAGGACATGTAATGAGGAGGGAAGGTAACCGATGGTCATTAAGGGTTACGGACTGGATTCCAAGGGAAGGGAAGCGTAGCGGGGGGCGGCAGGAAGTTAGGTGGGTGGATAAGATTGAGAAGTTTGCAGGGACGGCATGGCCACAATTAGTACATGACCGGGGTTGTTGGAGAAGTATGGGAGAGGCCTTTGCCCTGCAGTGGGCTTAACGAGGCTGATGAAGATGATGATGATAACTGAAGACTGCCACAGCATTTCACCGACGATGCTCAAGGCAGCGACACCAAGCTATCTCAGAAGATCCCAGTGTTGTATCGCTGCAGAAGGTGACCTCTCTGAGTGATTGCTGTGAAAGCGCATGAAAAATAAACGTAAATTTAGTGAGGCTGCGTCTGTTCAGTTAGGATACTCTTATTCTACCATTTGCAGCCTTCTGAGAACTGAGTTTTTTTTATTTAGGGATGTTCAATTTGCTTACAGCTATCGCGAAATGACGGACCTGTTACTTCGAGCAGAACAAGCGATAACAGCTTTGTCGGCTTAAAGTTATAACGAACTTCTGCGAGGGGAGCACATCGCTGGCCCGTAAATGGCACAGCTAACGCCTACGTCGCTGCCTTGTCGAATTTTAAGCGGCAGCGCGCCTATGAGTGTATGTGCGCGGAACGTTTGGGAGCAGTGTAATCACGACGCGCAAGTGGGCATGTCACGTGGTGTTTTGTACTTCGCGGGCTTCATTAGTAAGCTGAAATGCACTGATACTTAATAGATATATAGAAAGACAGAAACTGTTTATTCGGACGTTTTACAAACCGCTGTGCAATCTTGTAATTAGAATTTTTTCCTAGCTTCGTTACTTCAGAAGTTGGTTTAATAATCTTGACTAAAAATCTAATTGAGCGAAATGCAAAAAATAGCGCGACACACTACATATAGAAGTGAGCAACATGGGCTTGGTCGCGTCGTCTTAAAGTGTATCGGCATATTTTAAAACTCTGGCTAAGGTTAACCGAAACACCCTGTATACAGTTACTTTTGCTTAGATACCTATAGATTTATTGCATACTTATACGTAGATTTAAATATCTTGTTGAGAGGTTTTTTTTATACGCGCAGTGAACTTTGTTTCCAGAGACACTTTATTGCTTTTTATCAGGCTTCATCTTCGCATTTGTGTATTCCATTGTACTTCGGATTTCTAACGTATATTTTGCAGAACTGCTGCTTTTTATATGTGATGTCTCTTGCGACTGCTATTTCGACGCAATTACAATACACGACCGGTGACAGCTCCTCCTGCACTGTAAATTTGAACGAAGAACACCGTCACTGAGATTTCTCCCTGGCCATTGCATATGTACAAAAATTTAAACAAGGTTCTTCAATGACAAATTTTCATTGAAATATTTGTCCTCAACTTGTTCATTTCACGGCCTTTACATTTATCATATCAATGGTATACACTGCTTTGCTGGTTTCGCACTGGTATAGTTCTAACGTTCATGTGATATTTCCTTATTAAACAGACGAAAAACACGGAAGCATTGATATCCGTTATTTCTGGCACAATTTTTGGGACATAAGAACATATTTTCTTATGAAAAAGAAATACATATCTTACTTGTCTTGACAGTGCGTAGCGTCCAAGCATTCGTTAGCAGCATCCTTGGCAATAGAAATGCAGTTATATTCATGCATTTGATCCCTCGGCAAATTCTGTGAGAAGGCCGAGCTGCAGCGTGAGCTCGGCCCTCCTACCCTCTCTTTCTTTTAAACCCATCTCCCCCACACTGCGGCCACTGAGCCGTGCTCCCACATAGGTTGCAGTAGATAGTGCCAGTCTTTCCTCCTTTCCCACAAGAACCACTTCTCTCCGTCTCTCTCTCTCTCTCAAAACCCTCGGGCCCGCAGCGGCGCGACCACTTGCGGCTCGTGCGTTCTCTCAATCCGGCTACGATGGACTTCGTAGCGCGTTGGCTAATGAGCCGTAGCCAAGACGAAGCGCACCGACCACGTCGTCTTCGTAAACGTCGCTCTTCGTGCCGTCTTGCTGGTCCCGCATATATTTTCGAAGTAGGTGGAACACGGCTTAAATTGAAGTGCAAATTTACTGAGTAACTTGGAAAAGGGTTCGCCTTGACGTAAACAAAAATTGGAATAATTGCTAATTCTTGTTTCTATTTTTGACGTAGCGCACAGTACCATAATATCCTTTATGCAATAATTATATTGTGACGTGGCCTAGCGTTCTTGACAACAAATTCAGCATTAATACATCAGGAATGATGTTTAATATTAAAAGGCTATTTACGTATTTAGTTAACTCGTGATTGAAGCGAACTGCTTATGTCTGCCACTGGAATGAAGGCGAACCAGCAAAAATTGTCATTTTAACGCGAAGGCCTCGTCTGTTACACTTTAGGAAAACTGCGCTTAAAGAACGAGTTGAAACGCTAAACCTGGCTTATAACTTCATCGCAGAAGGGCCACGAACGAAACTGTCCAGCGTCAACTGTGCTCATGAATGCCACCAACAAATGCTCTAACGTCTTATGCTCATCGTATATCCTTTGGCTTTTGTGATACGTTTTCGTTTCCTTGTCAGTGCAACCAATGGTGATGCGATTGAGTAACGTTCCAGTGGTGACCGCTCAATGTGCGCAGGTGGGCAGCTCGTACAAACATCAAGCTGGAACATTCCAGTGTCGCAGCCTTGGACGACGCCACCGATCACAGCGGCACCGTCGGGGAAGCAGCTCTACAGTTCGCCTAATGACTCGCTGCTTCCTCAGCCTTCACCGCGAAGCTCCGCGCCATTGACAGCGCGAGGACGGAAGCGCGGCCGCCCGAGAAAGCTCTCGCCACCAGCACAACCAGCACGAGCACCACAGGCCAGTGCTGGACCACCAGGAGGAGGAGAGGAAGTGAATGTGGCCGGCCCTGCTAGGCCAGCCGAACCGCCGCTTCGACCGCAGGAACTGACGCCAGCGCCACCGCGTGCTGAATACCCAGTCTCGCCAATGACCTACCATCTCCATGATGTCACCGAGCCCGACAACTTTACGGAAGCGGAGCCTTTTGCCGAAGACGATTCTTGGGTTTTAGATAACGTTATTGAGATTTTGGAACGAGACTATCCGCCGATCGAGTGATGCATCTTTTCAGCAGTGATTTCAGTGATTGTGTCTGTTGCATGTGGTAGCCTCGCGGTTTCCATCGAGTTCGTCCTGGTGTCGATGGATCTGCAATTTGGAAAAGCATCAGGCAGAACGCATCCTTTACGGATGACTATGTACATTAATGAGATTAGCATTCAAGGGATGGTGCCTATGTAATTCGGTGGTGGGAAATTCATTATTGGATGAAATTTTAATGATTTTAATTGTTATGTAATTGTGGGAATGTAAGTTGTGTGTTCGGACGCATACCTTCGCACGTATCCAGTGACCCAAGTTCTCTAATATATATATAATACAAGGAATAGTTCTGTAGGTCCGGTGCATAGGTAGTTGAAAAAACGGAGCACACTTACGAAAATTGCATTTTTAATGGTTTAACGTTTCGGCCGTGGCACGGCCTTCGTCAGAATAAACGCAGATACAAGTATGCACCCGCTTTTATGGGCATACGCACGTGGGCATAATCAGCAGTGCATGCACGTGTACACTTGCAACTAACAGAAAAAGTGCAGCAGAATGTATAACTCAAGCACGATAAATGATATGTATGAAATATCATTACGATATCACGATGATTATACATGAAGTTACAGAATGACATCAAGTGCGACATGGCAAAACTAGCAACAAATTGATTTGGCATGATTTGTCAATGCTGTACAAGAACAAACACATCAAGATATGGCAGAAAGGCACGACATTTTTCCTACGCTTTCGTTGATGCCAGATGAAACAGTGTTAAATTTATGAATGAGAAAGGATTCCCTTACTTCTCTATAATGGTGTGATTTGAAACCTGATTGTATCACTGTTATTCTGATGTTGTCAAACGTATGGCCTGGCAGTCGAACATGTTTAGATAATGGAAGGTGCGGCAAGCTGTTAACGTGTGCTTTCTGGTTGTTGAATCTGATACGAAAAGATGTTTCGGTCTGACCGATATACTGCATCTGACATACTGAACATTCAAGAAGGTAGATGACGTTAGTACTGTCGCATGTGAAGTCGCGTTGATTTTAATAGAAAAATTGGATGCTGTGCTTCTAGCAGTCTTTGACGTGGTGATATGTGTACAAACTTTACAACGGGGCTTATTGCAGGGATGACAACCAGCAGGAGCAACGGCTTTAGTCTTCGAAGAGGTTACTAGGTCACGCAGGTTTCTAGAGCGGCGATAGACCACTCTTGGTGATTCCGTGAAAATATTTTTAAGACGGTCGCTCTGTGTCAGTAAGCTATAGAAATTCCTAAGAATGTGCGACTTTGCTTGGGACACGCAAGTCAGCGATATCGGACAGGAAGTGGCTAGTAATGCCCTTCTAGTCACACTAGACGTGGCATCGCTGTACACGAACATTCCCCATACTGGTGGGATTCAGTCTGTACTCCAGGCATATAACCACTCTGTAGATGACAAACCGATCGATGATTCTACCCTTGGCAAAATTCTAACACTAATTCTTGAACTTAATAACTTTGAATTCAACGGCGAACTTATGTTCAAACTAGTGGTACCTTCATGGGTACAAAAATAGGCCTCAATTATGCTAATATTTTTATGGGCATGTTAGAAAAGAACTTCCTCGCTACTCGTGACCTCAAACCATTCTATTACAAACGCTTCATCGATGACATTTTCCTATTTTGGCACCATGGTGAAGTTGAATTGTTTCATTCATTACTGACTTTAACAACGCCGCGCCGGCAATTTCCTTTTCCCATTCCTATTCATCACTCAGCATGAACTTCCTTGACGTCTCGGTGTCTCTGGGCAATGGTAACTTAACGACAAATCTTTACAGAAAGCCCACTGACCGACAGCGATATCTGCATTTCTAAAGCAGCCATGTCAAACATTGTAAAACGAGCATTCTCTATATCCAAGCTGTCCGGTTCAAAAGAATTTGTTCGGACGACGGTGAATTCACTCGCAACTGTAACCAGGTTTGTAACGCACTAATCGCACAGAAATACCCTTCCCAAATAATTGACGATGCCCTTAAATGGGCCGACTGTCTCGACCGGAAAGAACTGATCTGCACGGACAAGGGATCGGCGCCTATTTCACGAACGAATCTTATGCTCACACACTCTGCATCTATTCCTAACGTGTCGCACATTCTTAGGAATCACTATAACGTACTAACACAGAGCGACCGTCTTAAAATATTTTCACGGAATCACCAAGAGTGGTCTATCACCGCTCTAGAAACCTGCGTGACCTAGTAACCTCTTCGAAGACTAAAGCCGTTGCTCCTGCTGGTTGTCATCCCTGCAATAAGCTCCGTTGTAAAGTTTGCACACATATGACCACGTAAAAGACTGCTAGAAGCACAGCATCCAATTTTTCTATTAAAATCAACGCGACTTCACATGCGACAGTACTAACGTCATCTACCTTCTTGAATGTTCAGTATGTCAGATGCAGTATATCGGTCAGACCGAAACATCTTTTCGTATCCGATTCAACAACCAGAAAGCACACGTTAACAGCTTGCCGCACCTTCCATTATCTAAACATGTTCGACTGCCAGGCCATACGTTTGACAACATCAGAATAACAGTGATACAATCAGGTTTCAAATCACACCATTATAGAGAAGTAAGGGAATCCTTTCTCATTCATAAATTTAACACTGTTTCATCTGGTATCAACGAAAGCGTAGGAAAAATGTCGTGCCTTTCTGCCATATCTTGATGTGTTTGTTCTTGTACAGCATTGACAAATCATGCCAAATCAATTTGTTGCTAGTTTTGCCATGTCGCACTTGATGTCATTCTGTAACTTCATGTGTATTCATCGTGATATCATAATGATATTTCATACATATCATTTATCGTGCCTGAGTTATACATTCTGCTGCACTTTTTCTGTTAGTTGCAAGTGTACACGTGCATGCACTGCTGATTATGCCCACGTGCGTATGCCCATAAAAGCGGGTGCGTACTTGTATCTGCGTTTATTCTGACGAAGGCAGTGCCACGGCCGAAACGTTAAACCATTAAAAATGCAATTTTCGTAAGTGTGCTCTGTTTCTTCAACTATATATATGTATATGTGAGAGCAGCCATCAACATTTTGTCTTTTGGGGCAGATGGATACCCAGCGGCCATAGGTCGGCCAATGTGGGAGAATACTCACTCACACACTGGCATTCGCACTCATATCTATTCACACTCACTGGCACTCACTCGCACTCACGCCTTTTAAATTAGTGCTAATGCGATTAGCATTCAAGGGATGGTGCCGATGTAATTCGGTGGTGGGAAGTCACTCATTTAAAAGGCGTCAGTGCGAGTGATTGCGAGTGAGTGCACTCATGAGTGTGCTGCCTCACAATTCGTGTATATTCAGACCGAAGCTTCCAGTTTATCACCTATTACATATGGAGTGCGAGAAGGCAGTGCTTTGGACCCGGTTTTATTTTTAATATACGTAAACGATTTGTCCTCCCGGTTACTTGGTAACATCCATCTATTCGCTGACGATTGCTTTTCGTACCGCGAAACGAACTAAGTTACTAAGCAAGGCCATATCATCAGCGAATCGCATATTCGCATATGTTGTTGAAAAAGGGAAAGAGTGCCTTTACCGATGCTGGAGATAGGTGTGCTAGCATTGGATAGTAGGCATGGTAAAGACTTCTTGCCACTTTTTAGCCGCAGAAAGAACTCTGTTTAATCCCTGTACTTTAAGAGAGTCATTATCAAGTTTACTTCAAGTACAGTTAGTGAGCAATCTGTGTTTTTCGGTCGAGTCTTTGTATTTTAAAAATGTATTTCAATAATTCGCTGAGCTTGAGATGTTGTAAAGTGTTGGCGTAATAAGTTGGCCTGATATGTTTGTGTGCCTGGACTTGTAAGTAGTGGTATTGTGCATGATCAGTACTTTCCTCTAGACTTTCTCACCTGGTCCCACATTCGTTTAGATGTGACCGAAATATTAATTGGAAATGTGTATTTTTTCTCGATAATTTCAGTAAAATCGCCTGTCCACCAGGGATTTAAGTTTCTTGCGCACAACACTGAATAACTGAGGAATCGCCTTTTTCTGGTGCTGAGATTATAACCTGAATGAACTTTTCATTATGTTCGTGAACGCTCAGCAGTCACGTTGATTGCCCAGTTGTGCGTAGCATTACTGACTCTACAAACAACATTTCATCATGTGGGGTATCTCTCGTTGCTCAATGGACACCTTCACACGTAGGAATTGCCGGAAATGAAGAGGCTGATCGACTGTCTTCAACTTGCGCTCATAACAACTGTGTCTGCCCTGAAATTTTGTGCAAGCTTGATGACCCTCGTCTGCTGATTCGTTGCCACCTACTCAAGCAGCATCCAGAGCAGCGCGTCGCAAACGGAACGTTCCCACCCCGTGTTGGCGGCCGAGGCTTGCCTCGTCGCGCTAGAGTGCAACTACTCAAGCTGAGGGCTTACTTTGTGAACGTGTGGGAATGGAATGTCTATACAGACAAGGGCGCGGGGCCAGTTCATTGTGTACGTCTTGCGGCCGCTGCCAGACACTTCAGCATGTGATATTTGAGTGTCCCTCTTTCAATGTGCAGCGCATGTCGCTAGTGAGAGACTATCATCTCCTTGGCCTGCGGTGTAAGACACTCGACGAATGCTTGTACCCCAGTGGCTGTGCGTCTCGACGTGATCAGACTCACCGCGCTCTACTTACATTTCTAGAGTTAACAAACTTGGGTTCATGTTCGTAGCGTCGATGCTATTTCTTCTATTTACTATTCTGTAGTTGCGTGACCTTCAGTGACCGGCCGTACTGTGTGTGATCTGTACTATGCGTTCTACTTTATACTTTTAGATTCGTGCTGTTGCTCTTTCTTTCCTCTTCCTTCCCCTCCTTCCTAGCTTTCATTTCTGTGTTGCTGTCACCTCCCTTCTGAAGAGTAGGCAGGCGTTGTGCCTCTTCCGCTGGCAGTACCAGCCTGTTGCTCGCTTTTCCTTTCCTGTAAAATATATATACGTTATCAAAACAAATAATATTAATAATTCTGGCGAAAAGACAACTTCAAGTTCCGCATTCTGCATAAAAACCGGCCAGTCAGTGAGTCGCTATTTTTACCGACGGAGCTTAGCGCTCAAGATTGGTGGCGATGGCAAAATTTTGATGATTGCGTGTAAGGGATCACTACCATGTGACGTGCTGAGGGCTTCCCATTTAAGATCACTGAAAAGAGCTGGTGAGCAAAACTTCAAACCTAAACAACTTAATGTGCGCCAAGTCTCTGAAAAGCGTGTCGGTGCATCTGAACTTAAAAGACAGATATCATTGGAGTGAAAAAAATCTTCGATGGGCTGCCCTCCTTGGTAACAATAAAATTCAAACAGCGCTAGACGACAGGACCAGAAAGAGGAGGAGACAAACACGGCGCTGAACTGCATCTATTCTATAACCAAAGCACGAAGCCGGGTTCTCCTTCAAGAGAAACTTTACAACTGCCTCCGAGTTAGGCACAACAAACGGGTCAGCTACGGAAAGTGCTGACAAATGCTTATTGAGGTAAGATGATACCACCAATTGCCAAGTTTGGCGTTCAGAGACCATTGCTCGAAAAGGAATGCTGGGTTTATGTGTTTTTGCCGAGAAGGAAATTTCAAGCAAACATCGCTCTGCATCCTTAACTTTATTTGCCAAACATAGAAGTCCCATGCCTTCAATAATGAAACGGCTTCCTTCTTATTTTTTACCGGTTCCTTACTAGTCACTTTAAAATGTTTGCCTATTGCATCAAGCGCCTTTTTTGAAAACTGCTTCTCAGAAAGTACAACAAAGTAACCTTCTTTGTCGGATTGCACGACGCGCAAACGGCTCTCGCACAAGTAATCCACCAGCAATCGAAATCTATTGCTGCGGACTTTAGGGCTGTTACTACTGGCCACAGCATCAGCACACTCTGATACACACCTAGTTCTGTCCTCGGGCTGAGCCTTAGATGGCACATTATGGGCGAAGGCCAACTTTTCAACAGTTCTCAGACCAGGGTCGAGGCATAACTTAGGTCCAAGGGGAAACCGGCTTCGTGCTTTGGTTTTAGCATAGATGTGGTTCAGCGCCGTGTTTGTCTCCTCCTCTTCCTGGTCCTGTCATCTAGCGCTGTTTGAATTTTATTGTAACCATGGAACACCAACTCGCCAAATCCGCTGCCCTCCTTGGTCCGTTTCGTCACTGCCCAAATAAGTACCATGAGCATTAAAATATCTCCTACCAAAACGAAAGGCCCCAGTCACTGTTCTGTTAAATTTTCTAGTTGTTTAACGGCAGAATGGACATGGGGTTGGAATATACATTGAGCAAATGGGCATGGTTTTGTGAGACGGAACGGTGAATGCTACAGCCTCGAAAGATGTGTTAAATTCGACATTTCGGGTAGGAATGCCGCCCTGCACAACTATAGCGACTCCTCACAAACGGCTGGAACATTCGCGGTTCCTACAGACAATGGTGAAACCTTTATGAATTAGACTATTTTTGGACCTTTGTTTGTTTCCTGATGACAAAGTGCCAGTGGCGAAATCTTCTTGATGATGTCTTCGATGTCACCCAGATTGCGTCCGAGACCTGTACAATTACAGTGTACAACGGAGACCATGGTTATGACATGAAAAAAATGTACTTATATGTGTGAACTTAAATGTTATAGGTGACACGGTTTAAAGAACAATACTCGTTTGAAGGGTGGGAACAGTCAGGTTACCTGCTCCTTTTTCGGTGCAATTAGTAGGAGCTTGTACTTCTTAGACCGCTCAAAAGAGCGCTTTTCTTTGGGCTCCGATGTCACCGGCGTTTTGGGGTCGACGTCCATCGCTTTCCCTGAAGCACTGGATGATGGAGAGCAAGGCAACGAGACCGGCGTCTCGTACCTTTGGGCCTGTGGAACCTAGGGGGTGGATGGAATGGCTACGGGACATCTGACTGTGAACCCTGTAGACCCATAAGACGCCATTGGCAATAGTTTTTCTTTTCTTACTTTCTTACTTTTTTTACTTACTTTCTTTCCGAAAAAGGAAATCTGTGTATGTCCGTTTATTCATCTCGTAAATCGGCGACAGCGTGCGCTTTATCATTGAAATTGGTGAAACAAGGGTTTTTCGTTGAAGTGAATGGACTTACCTAGGCCGACATGCATGTGAGCCTTTCTTTCCGGAAAAGCCAACCAGCACATATTTGTTTCTGGATCGCGCAAATTGGTGTCAGCATGTGCATTAGCATGGCAATTGGCGTGTCCATTGAAGCTACGCTTTCCGTTGATGTGAATAAACCTACGTTGGCCGAAATAATAATGGGCTATAGGCTTATCTTTTTTTGGAGAAGTCCATCTTCACATACATGTTTATAATTCGCGTAAATCTGTGTCAGCACGTGCACTAGCTTGGAGAGTGGTGTATGCGCCGAACCAGCGTTTCTTTTTATTGTGTGGTATTTAGGAGATGTTGTCGCCTTTAATTGGTGCCGGCTACTCCTTTTAACATAATGATTTTTTAAAGAAAGGAAAAATCATAACAAAAGTAGTGGAATAATAAAAGTACATGAATGTCACACCATAACTGGAAGACAACTCCAAGCCATAAAAACGCAAAATCCAGTCATGTAAGGTAGGGTAAAACTGCGCTAAAAGCGAGGTCGGCGAAAGAAACACACAACGCAACACTGCGCTCGTGGTGTGTTGCGTGTTTCTTTCGCTGTCCTCATTTTTCGCGCAGTTTTAAACTACATTCAAGTAGGAACCAACTAGCCATCAAGAACGTCCTACCAGTCACGTAAGTAGACTAATGCCTCGCTAAAACTGAAAGTCAACTCAGAAACACAGCAGCATAAAGTCCAGTCACATATGTGCACTAAAGTAAACACAAAGTCCGGTCACTTAGCTAGACTGAAATAAGGACACATCAGAAATCATGGAATAGATTCTTATGAAGGTACAAAAACCAGGCATTGGATTGGCCAAAGTCGGATAAAAGAAAAAAAAAACATAGAATGCTTCATCACATTTAAACACTTTACTCAATGTTTTATTTCTCGCTTCTAGGAGGAGGAGAAAAGAGACAAGCAGAAGGCAGGAAGGTTAACCAGAACAACGTCTGGTTGGCTACCCTACACCGGGGGAATGGGACAGGGGAAAACGAAGACATACCCGCCGTGGTTGCTCAGTGGATATGGTGTTAGGCTGCTGAGCACGAGGTCGCGGGATCGAATCCCGGCCACAGCGGCCGCATTTCGATGGGACGAAAACACCCGTGTAATTAGATTTAGCTGAACGTTAAAGAACCCCAGGTGGTCGAAATTTCCGGAGTCTTCCACCACGGCGTGCCGCGTAATCAAGAAGTGGTTTTGGCATGAAAAACCCCATAATTTTATTTTTAAAACAAAGATGACAGGGAGAGAGAGGAGGGAAGGACAGAAGGAAACCAGCGGTGAGTTTGCTGACGCGTGTGATCTAATAGTAATCGCACACAGACGTCACACAGTAGTCACAGACGTTCGCACAGGCCCGTGGTCACACAACAGGTGGTCAATATTTTCTTCAGTGCCACAGACATCGCATGCTGCACTGTCGGTCACTTCAATTAATGTAGAGTATGCCTTTATGAAGACAACTCCTAACCAAAGGCGACAGAGAAGGGTAGCTTCACGTCGAGGAAGTACGACTGGAGGTCGTAGTTGCAGTGAGGGGTTTAACCAATGCAGTCGTGTAAGTCTTAAGTTTGGCGAGTTCGTCTCGGTCAGTGAGAGACTGCATGCCAGGTGTCGAAGCTGCCTTGCGGCGTCTGTCCTCGAAAGCGGAATTGGAACGCTGTGCTTTTATTGATGTGATGTGAGAGCAGCGTTATCGGCGCAATCATTGCTACTGATTAC
This sequence comes from Dermacentor albipictus, assembly GCF_038994185.2. Classification (NCBI taxonomy): domain Eukaryota; kingdom Metazoa; phylum Arthropoda; class Arachnida; order Ixodida; family Ixodidae; genus Dermacentor; species Dermacentor albipictus. The sequence continues at coordinate 82,106,524 of NC_091826.1, forward strand.
ACAATGGGCCAGGTACCCGTTGAAAGACAACCTCGTGGCCATTTTTATTAGACGTGATGGTGAAGTTTCACGATTTCGTATGTCAGCTGTTCATGGCATCCGCATCGGAGAACTAACTGCGTGTACTGTAATGCCGGTTTTGAATCGGAGAACACAACCCATTGTCTAGGTGTTTCAGAATCAATGAATTCCAGTGCACGACGCAGAGCCGTTAGTTTTTGCCGCCGTTGAGGTCGTGACATGCGATGTCTTGAACCGCAGTGTTATTCCTTGGGTTGGTATAACCACCGCACCACCAGAACTGGACAATTTAGTCGATCCATCGGTATAGATGGGCACGTTGTTGCTGTACTTTTCATGCGAGAGGGCTAAGCTCAGTTGTTTTAGAGCAGGAGCAGGTAGGTCTGACTTCTTCCGTAGGCCTGGAATCATTTTATGTACTTGTGGACGGCCCAAACACCATGGAGGAAACACTGGCTTGGCCGCAGGTGTGTACCCTGAAGTATACGACGCACGATGTGCACTGACAATACCGCTAAATGTCGAGCAGGGCCTTTCAGGAGTGAGGCTCGCCAGGTGGTCGGATGGGGTCCTAGCATAATGTCTGAGGTGCATACGCATTTGTCTCAACGGTAACGTGCGTCGTGATTGGGCAATGCTGCGCAAAGGCAATGGTTTCAGCCGGTGACGCATTGCGTGGTAAGTCAAGATATATCTTAAGGGCTTAGGCTTGAATTCTCTGACTCGTACACAGGTTAGTCTTGCAGGATAGTTGGATATAACAGGCAGGCTGTACCGCAGGAATCCAACGAACAACGCCATGTACAGCTGTAACATAGCCTGTATAGATAGTCTCCAACTTTTTCCTGCAAGAAACCTGAACAGGTGACAAATAGCAGTCAGCCGCTTTTTCACGTAATTCACATGTGGAGTCCAAGACAGGGTCTCTGTCAAATACGACTCCCAAGAACCTGTGACCTCTGCTGTATGGTATAAGTTGTCCGTTAATTGATATGCCGCAAGCAGACATTGGTTTCCCGTGAATGCCACCATTGCGCACTTTCCGACATGAAATTTAAAGACCTTGTTGGCGAAGGTAGTGTGATGTTATTGTGGCTGCCTTCTGAAGCCGAGCGCGAAGCTGAAGTGGTGTTACACCTGATGCCCAAATGAAGATATCGTCCGCATAGATGGAAAGTCGTATGCTCCTTGGCAGGTTGTCAACTAATCCAATGAGGGTTAGATTGAAAAGCGTCGGGCTAAGCACTCCGCCTTGAGGCACTCCTCGGTTGCCATAATGCTCGGATGTCGGGCCATTTTTTGTGTGCACGTAGAATGATCTCCTCTGTAAGTAGTTGCACACCCACATATACATCTTACCACCAAGTCCTACGGCTTCTAACCTGCTAAGGATGGCTTCATGGGTGACATTATCATAAGCTCTTTTAACGTCTAGAAACAGAGCAGCAGATAGTCGTTTACAGGCCTTTTGGTGTTGAACAAATGTTATCAAGTCAACAACGCTGTCTGTTGACCAACGGCCCCATTGGAATCCGGCCATAGCATGTGGATAGATTTCATAGCACTATAAGTACCATCCCAGACGTGTTAACATCATTCTTTTTTTTGTTTCGCCGACACAGTTGGTAAGTGCGATCGGATGGTATGAGGAAATGTCCAAAGGCGACTTGTCAGCTTTGAGAAGTGGAATGAGGCAACTTGACTTCCATTTTTGCGAAACCGTACCCGTCTGCCAGGAGTCGTTGTATAGGAGCAAGAGTGCCTTCCGAGCTTGTTCTCCTAGTTACACAGGGCCCGGTATGTAATGCCGTCAGGTCCTGGCACTGAAGAACGCCTGCACAAAGCCAGCTCAGCTTCTAGTTCTTCCATAGAAAGAGGGCAATCCATGCGGGGATCGCGTGAGAACAGTAGGTGGTCGAGCGTTCCCGTACCTGTTCCATCGGAATTTGCTTCGCCAGCAGGCGTTCTGCAGAAAGATCCAGTGACGTGAATATCTACATTGTAGATGGAGTGTCAGAGATTACCAAAGGTTGTGCGAAGGCCACGAACAGTCCTCCATATAAGCGACAAAAGTTTTCGCGGATCCAGGGACTCGCAAAAGGGTACCCATTGTCGTGAAGCCAGCTTGTCCATGTGACGCTGTATTTTTTTTTGTGTTCGTCTAGCCAATCTCAAAGCAGGATCGGACTTCGTGCGTCTATATCTTCGTTCCGCACGACGGCGAATTGCCCGAAGTTTCTCGAGTTCAGTGTCGAAATCGGTGCAGGCAGAACACTTCAAAACCGAATGCGTGGTTGTTTGTATGGCATCCTTTATCGCGCCCTGTATGTTATAAGAGGTGCCGTCACGACAACCGTCTTGCATAATTATTTTGTATTCAGCCCAATCGGTGCGCTGGACGTTTTCGGAGGACTTGGAGGTCAAACCTTCGGTAAAACCTTCGATTTTCAAATAAGTTGGGATGTGGTTGCTACTCCGCATTTCTAAATCCGAAAAACAGTCCACTCTTCTCGAAAGCGAACGTGAAACGAAGGTAAGGTCCAAGCAGCTACTATACGCTGATCCATGTAGATAAGTAGGGGTTCCGTCACTTGACAGGCAAAGTTTGCGTTCAGAGGCAAAGGACACCAACGTTCCGTCACTAGAGTCCACTTTGGAGCTTCCCCATAGGTAATGATGGGCATTACAGTGGAGTCGCTGTCAAAATTTCCCGTAAGCACTCACAATCTGGACGACTTGTTGGAGATAAGTAAGCTCCAAGAATTGTGAACGTTAGCTTTTTCTTCACTGTTGAACAAACGTATTGATTTACTTCGTCAGGAGGCACTGGGTGATGCACATAAGTCAAGTCACGGCGTGTAAACACAACCTTGCTGCACTCTCCGTGGGTAGAGAACATAAAGCACTCATAACCGGACAGTCTGATGAGAGCTGACATGTTGGGCTCGAAAATCACGATAATGGGGAATTGGTGCGTAGAGACAAACTGTCTAAAGTCGGACATGCGTGACTTACACCGTCTGGCGTTCCGCTGAAAGACAGATGCATTTTTGACCTCGCTTCTAGAAATCTTTGAAGGGCCAGTAACGCTCGTCTTTGCAAGGAGTATGTTGGCCAAGGACCAATGATCAGCGGTTCCTGTGGACCTACTTAGGCCGGCATGTTAATGGGTTTTACGCTTACGTTTTTTATTCAGAAACGCCAATCTGCACTTATCTGATTATTAATGACATAAATCGCCGTCAGCACGTGCATAGTGATTCGTGTGTGTGCCAAACCATGGCTTTCCATCGAAGTGAATAGACCTATCGTGAGTTGACATGCTAATGGCAATATAGGCATTTATATATAGGCATTATAGGCAATATAGGCATTATAGGCTAATGGCAATTTATCTTTTCTTTGCAAAATCTAGTCTGCATATATCCGTTTATTCATCTCATAAATCGGCGTCAGCGGGAGCATTACTATGGAGATTGGCGCATGTGCGAAGTCAGCGCTTTCCGTTCAAGTGAGTAGACCTGTGCTGAGCTGACATACATTTGGCTATAGGATTAGCTTTTTTTGTGGAAAATCCTGTCTGCACATATCCGTTTATTAATCGCGTAAATCGGCGTCAGTACATGCATGATGGAAATTGGTGCATGCGCCGAACCGGTTTGACATATGAATGGGTCCTGGTTTGACATATGAATGGGATTACCCTTTTTTGCGACAAAGCTAATCTGCAAATATCAGTTTATTAATCCCGTAAATTGGTATCAGCATGTGCATCAGCATAAATATCAGTGTGTGCGCCTAAGAGTTACTTTCCGTTAAAGTAAATGGACATCCTCTGTCGGAACACATACCTGTGTCGAAATATAAAGGGCTATAGGCTTACCTCTTTTTCATAAAAGCCAATCTACATATACCTGTAGATTAACTGCATAAAACGGTGTCATCAGGAGATTGGTGTATGCGCCGAACCAGCACTTTCAGTTGAAATGAATCGACCTATCCTTGGTTGACCATGTACGTTACTGCTTACCTTTTCCGAAAAAAAAAACAATCTGCAAAGATCCGTTGATTCGTATGTCTCGTAAATCGGCGTCGGTGCAAGAATTGTCAAAATTGGTGTTTGCGCCAAGCCAGCGCTTCCTATTGAAGTTAGTGGACATGCCTGGACCTGCATTTTAGTGGGCTATATGCTCACTTTTCTCCGAAAAAGCCATTCTGCATATATCCGTTTATTCATCTCGTAAATCTGTGTCAGCACGTGCACTGTCACAGAGAACAGTGTAGGCACCAAACCTGACCTTTCGGTTGACGAGAATGCGTCAATTTATTAATGAGCTATAGGCTTACTTTTCTTTTCTTGGGTCTTTAGTTATGTGCTCGTGGTTGTCTGCGCCGCTTCAACAAACATCTTTTAAGCCAGTTTGGGTAACTAAGTATGTACCAAAGGGAAAACGACATTAAGATGGCAAAAAAAATAAAGATCGCTTAACTTTTTCGATGCTGAGCGGAATCGATCGCACGTCACAAGGGTTCCTCAAACATGACAACCCGTCGCTTTTGCAGCCTGCGTGACAAATGCACTCTGTATGTACCGCGTTTCAATGAATGTCTTTCACGCCAGTTGTCTGGCGAGCTTCGCCATGAATGCATCAGGCATGTTCCGCTGTTCAATCATTCTCTCGACTGCTTGCAGTCGCTGAGTATAGACTTGGTCTATACTCAGCGATTGGTCTATAGCTATTTTCAGCCTTCGCTTCCAACGGTGCCCTACGCGTATAGTCTCGGAGGCCACGCACAGGCTTCTAGACGGCGCCACTGGATGGCTCCACGTGTTCAGAAAGAAGCGCGAGGGCCGAGCCCAGCAGGAACAGAGGCTGTGTACGCTGAAGGAATACTTTCGACACAAGTGGGTAGACTTCGTTGGGACGACCTTTTAGCGGGCTAACTATTCTCGCCGGAAATCCCATCACCACATATCCTTTCATTTATGGCGTAAGGCAGCGTCAGCACGAAGATTACCGAGAAGAGCGACGTGCGCGACGAACCAGCGCTTTCCGAGTGAATCTGGCTACACCGACTTTCTAATGGGCTATGGGCGTACTTCATTGAGATTGTGACAAAATGTCTCTCAGTAAATACGTTCATAACTGAAGAAGTTCGCCAACGTCTGATGTATTTTTGTCCTATTTAGTACACACACACCAGTACTACGACAAGTCCAGTTGGAGACATGATGCTAACACACATATTGTGCAACACCACTAAAATTGTCTTTAAAAAGTATGCATCACTCAGATTCTGGTAGCTCCGTATCAGTAGCGTCACAATAAAGTGGCCAAACATCCTCCACAAAAGATTCCGCTTCAGAACGGTTGTCGGACCTGGGAACGTCAGGGAAATAGATCCATGCAGGAAAGGCTCTTCGTTCCTGTGTTGGAGGTGGCCTTGCAGCTGGTCTCCCACGGCTATTCGCTGCTACTCGCCCGCCTCTTTGTAGTCGGCGAATACTGGCCGTCGGCGTTTGTCCTGGTCCTGTTGGTGGGAAGGGTTGTTCTGGGAGGCCTGGTCTGCATCCCCGCGCTCTCGGTGACGCGAGACTTCGCGCTGGACGTCGAGGTAACAGGGAGCAATGATGCGAACAGCAGCAATTCGCCCGCGCTGACTGTACTTGATTCGGTGGCATCTCTGGAGGCAGCGATGGCGCCTGGGGATGCTGTGCTGTTGCTCCGGTACGCTCACCTGTGCACATTGGGACGTCAACATTTAAACGTTATTGATGGCAATATTGCAGGGACACACTGGGAAGGGTAGCGAAACGCATTTAGAAAAGGTGCGGAATTTGATTGACGATAGAGATCAAGGAAACTATTTGGTAATAGTCAGAACCGCGATAGTCGACGGAGAGTTCTTGGGAAACAGCTTTCTGATTTTGACTCGTTCTTTCAGCGAATACTGCGTCCAACTGCCGCGGATGGTTGCGTAGCGCATGGCTATGGCGTTACACTTCTGAGCGCGAGGTCACCGGATCGAATACCGGCCACGCCGGCCGTATTTCGACGGGAGTGAAATGCGAAAATGCTCGCGTAGTTAGATTTAGGTGCACGTTAAAGAACCCAAGGTGGTCAATCCCCAACTGCGGCATGCCAGATCGTGGTTCTGGCACGAGAAGACGCATAAATAAATTTTTTCTTGTCTGTACAGTGCGCATCAGTTGTCGAGCTAGAGAATAATGAATGAATGAGTGTGGCGCAAGGGCCAGTTTTGGCCAAAGCGCGCAAAGCCAGTGTCAGTCACTTCGCAGTGGTGTGATGAGTTCTGTGAAGTTGAAGTGACGTGGCTGTAAAGGGGCCTTAAAATAGTCTCTGTAAGGTGCGTAAAATCTACGTGTAGTAACATTGTGGCAATTCGCAATTATCTATTATTAATGACGCAAATCAGCGTCAGCACGTGCGTGGTGACTAGTGTGTGCGCCAAACCACCGCTTTCCGTCGAAGTGAATAGACCTATTATAGGTTGACATGTTAATGACAATAGCTGTATCTTTTCTTTGGAAAATCCAATCTGCACATATCCGTTTATTCATCTGGTAAATCGGCGGCAGCACGAGCATCACCATGGAGATTGGCGCATGCGCCTAGGCATTGCTTTCCGTTAAAGTAAATGTACATACCTGAGTCGAAATAATAAAGTGTTACAAGTTTACCTCTTTTTCGGAAAAGCTAGTCTGCATATAGCTGTTGATAAACTGTGTAAAAAGGTGTCATCAGGAGATTGTATATTCACAGAACCAGCACTTTCCGTTGAAACGAGTCGACCTGTACTTGGTTGACAAGCTACGGCTTACCGTTTTTCGAAAATACCAATCTGCAATATTCGTTGATTCGTCTCGTAAATCGGCGTCCGTGCATGCATTTTCGCCAAATTTGGTGTTTGCGCCAGGCCAGCGCTTTTTTAAAAAAAATTAATGGGCCAGCCTGGTCCAGCATTTTAGTGGGCTATAGGCTTACCTGTATTTTTTTCTCGAAAAACCCAATCTGGATATATCCGTTTATTCATGTCGTAAATTTGTGTCAGCGCGTGCATTATCATAGAGAATAGTGTAGGCTCGAAACCTGCACGTTCCGTTGGAGTGAATGAGCCTATACAAACGTCAATTTATAAATCAGCTATAGGCATACTTCCTTTTTTCTTGGCACACTAGGTTTGTACTCGTGGTTGTCTGCGCCACTTCAATAAACGTGTTGTACGCCAGTTTGGGTAACTAAGTATGTACCACAGGGAAAGTGACTTTAATATGAAAAAAAAAGATCGCTTCACTTTTTCCGATGCTGAGCGGAATTGATCGCACGTTACAAGGGCTCCTCAAAAATGACAAACCGCCGCTTCTGCAGCCTGCGCGACAAATGCATTGAGCATGTGCTGCTCTTCAATAAACGTCTTTCACGCCAGTAGTTTCGCGAGCGGCGCCATGAATGCATCAGGTTTTGTTCCGTTCTTCAATTATTCTCTCGCCAGCTTGCAGTCGCTGATTATCTGCCAGTTGGTGAGCGAAAAGGGAGGGAACAATTTTCAGCCTTCGCACCCAACGGCGCGGAAGGCACGTTGTATCGGAGGCCAAGCATGGGCGTTTCGGCGGCCCCACTGGATGGTGCCACGTGTTCAGGAAGAAGGCTGCGTACCGAGGCTGTGTACGCTGAATGAGTACTTTCGACAGAAGTGAGTGGGCTTGTTTGGACCCACATTTTATTGGGCTATCTACTCTGGCTGGAAATCGCATCACCACATATCCTTTCATTTATCGCGTAAGTCAGCGTCAGCCCGAAGATTACCGAGAGGAGTGATGTGTGCGCCGAACCAGCGCTTTCCGAGTTGGATCGGGCTGCAGCGACTTTCTAATGGGCTATTGGCTTACTTTCAAAGGCCTATGGGCGCACTTTATTGTGGGTGAGATGAAATGCTTCTCAGTAAATGAGTTCATAGCTGAAGGATTTCGCCAAAGACTGATCTATTTTTCTCCTATTTAGTACGCTCACACCGTTACTACGACAAAGCCGGTGGGATTCATGATGCTAACACAGATATTGCGCTACATCATCAAAATTGTCTCTGAAAAGTATGCATCACTCAGATGCTGGTGGCTACGTATCAGTAGCGCCACAATAAAGCGTCCAAAGATCCTCTACAACAGATTCTGCTTCCGTACGGTTGTAGGACTTGGGAACGTTACGGAAATAGATCCATGCCGGCAAACCTTTTAGTTCCTGTGTTGGAGGGGGCCTTCCAGCTGGTCTTCGAAAGCTGTCTGCTGCCCCCCGCCCGCCTCCTGGTCCTCGAATAATGGCCGTTGGCGTTTGTACTTGTCCTGTTCGCGGGAAGGGTCGGTCTGGGAGGCCTGTTCTGCAGCCCGGCGCTGTCGGTGTAGCGCGACTTCGCGGTGAACGTCGAGGTAACGGTGAGCAATGATGCGAAAAGCAGCAATTCGCCCGCCCTGACTGTACTGGATTCCGTGGCATCTCTGGAGGCAGCGATGGTGCCTGGGGATGCGGTGCTGTTCCTCCGTTATGCTCACCTGTGCACATTGAGAAGTCAACATTTAAACGTTATTGATCACAATATTGCAAGGACACACTGGGAAGGGTACCGAAACGGAGTTAGAAAAGGTGCGGAATTTGATGGGCGATGGAGATCAAGGAAATTATATGGTAATAGTCAGAACCGCCATAGTCGGTGGATAGTTCTTGGGAAGCAGCTTTTTGATTTTGACTCTTTCTTTCAGCGACGATTGCGTCCAACTGCCGCGGGTGAGTGCTTCCAGGCAACGTGATAACTTTCGGAGACACTTTCGGAACTTTCTTTCGGACATTCATATGTGTGCTTGACACAAAGAACTGTTACCGTGAGGTAACCGAACACGTGAATAGCGTTCTAATACCAACACTGCAGAAGGTTTTTTAGTAATGAAACTGAAGCTGGGATGCTATCAATGTGTATATAGTAATTTTAAAATTTGAATACTTTACAACCCTTGCGGCATGTCTTGTATTCTAGCAGTAATCGCCACCTGATTTGCGCGCTCTTGCTTTCCCCGTTTTGGACTCAGAACTGGCCTGTCAAGAGCGTTATGCGACGTCACAATATAAGTGCCATTAAATTATGTTTTCGAGAGTATTGCGTAAAACGAAGACATTCCGCGAAATTATAGAAAGGAACACTAACGCACATCGCTTGAGTACTTACTCATATTTGGCGCTCAACAGTTGCCACGGAACGATTTTCGTTTTGCCCAGTGACTTGGAGGTGCCGAACTTTGACATGGGCCACTTTTTAGCAGGCCAGAAGGTTCGAGTTTTACAACAGCGGCAAGGTGACCTGCTGTCTTTAGAAGAACTGACGCTACACGAAATAGTATTAGGCTAAAGAACCAAATTTCCTGACGCGCTGTGTGCGTTGGCCATCTGGGAAGCACGTGGGACCGTGAGATCAGCGTGGATAGACGTATTATTATCATTGTTCAAAGAAGGTCGAATCAAGCAAGATGCATGCAACCTTGCCTTCGTGCTTTTTGTGTATCTCGATATATCTAGTCAGGTCGCGCCATGGTTGCGTAGCGCATGGCTATGGCGTTACTCTTCTGAGCACGAGGTCACAGGATTGAATCCCGGCCACGCGGGCCGTATTTCGGCAGGAGTGAAATCCGAAAATGCTCGTGTAGGTAGATTTAGGTGCACGTTAAAGAACCCTAGACGGTCAATCCGAAGTCACCCACTGCGGCCTGCAAGATAGTGTTTCTGGCTCGAAAAGCCGCAGAAATAAATTTTTCTGGTCTGTACAGTGTGCATCAATAGTCGAGCTAGAGAGAATGAATGAATGTCTTATCTAGTCGCGCAAGGGCCAGTTGTGGCCAAACCGCGCCATGGTAGCGTCAGTGACTTCGCAGTGGAGTGATGAGTTCTATGAAGTTGATGTGACGTGGCTGTAAACAGGCCCTAAAGATAGTCGCTGTAAGGTGGGTAAAAATCTACGTGTAGTTACATTGTGGCAATTCGCACTTATCCGATTATTAATGACGTAAATCGCCGTCAGAAGTGCATGGTGATTGGTGTGTGCGCCAAACCACCGCTTTCCGTTGAAGTGAATAGACCTATCATAGGTTGACATGTTAATGACAATAGGTGTACCTTTCCTTTGGAAAATCCCATCTGCACATATCCGTTTATTCATCTCGTAAATCGGCGTCAGCGCGTGCATTATAATAGAGAATAGTGTAGGCACGAAACCTGAACTTTCCGGCCTACATGTGCCAGTTTATTATTGAGCCATAGGCTTACTTATTTTTTTCTTGGGTCACTAGGTTTGTGCTCGTGGCTGCCTGCGCCACTTCAATAAGCGTCTGTTACGCCAATTTGGGTAACTAATTATGTACCACAGAGAAAATGACTTTAAAATGTCAAAAAATAAGATCGCTTAACTTTTTCTGATGCACGCTGAGCGGAATTGACCGCTCGTCACAGGGGCACCTCAAACATGACAACCCGCTTCTTTTGCAGCCTGTGCGACAAATGCACTGCCATGTGCCGCTCTTCTATGAAGATCTTTCACGCCAGTAGTTTAGCGAGCTGCGCCATGAATGCATGAGGTTTTGTTCTGCTCTTCAATTATTCTCTCATCAGCTTGTAGTCGCTGAATATGGGCCACTGGGTGTGCGAAAAGGGAGGGAACAATTTTCACCCTTCGCACCCAACGGCGCGGAACGCACATCGTCTCGGAGGCCACGCATGCGCTTTTCGGTGGCGCCACTGGATGGCGCAACGCGTTCAGAAAGAAGCGCCAGGAGGGACCCCAGTAGGAATCGAGGCTACGTACGCCGAACGAATACTTTCGACAGAAGTGAGTGGACTTGGTTGGGCAGACATTGTAGTGGGTTATCTATTCTCGCCGGAAATCGCATTACCACATATCCTTTCATTTATCGCGTAAGTCTGCGTCAGCCCGAAGATTACCGAGAGGAGTGATGCGTGCGCCGAACCAGCGCTTTCCGAGTTGGATCTGGCTGCACCGACCTTCTAATGGGCTATAAGCGTACTATATAGTGAATGTGATAAAATGGGTCTCAGTAAATAAGTTCATAGCTGAAGGAGCTCGCCAAAGTATGATGTATTTTTCTCCTTTTAGTAGCACACGCCGTTACTACGACAAGTCCGGTGAGAGTCATGATGCTAACACACATATTGCGCAACATCACCAAAATTGTCTATAAAAAGTATGCATCACACAAGTGCTGGAGCCTACGTATCAGTAGCGCCACAATAATGTGGCCAAGCGTCCTCTACAAAAGATCCCCATTCCGCACGGTTGCTGGACTTGGGAACGTGACGGAAATAGATCCATGCCAGCAAACCTGTTGGTTCCTGTGTTGGAGGTGGCCTGGCAGCTGGTCTCCCAAGGCAACTTGCTGCCTCTGGCCCGCCTCCTGGTCCTCGAATACTGGCCGTTGGTGCTTGTCCTGGTCCTCCTGGTGGGAAGGGTTGGTCTGGGGGGCCTGGTTTGCATCCCAGCGCTGTCGGTGACGCGTGACTTCCCGGTGAACGTTGAGGTAACGGTGAGCAATGACGTGAACCGCGGCAATACGCATGCTCTGACTGTACTGGATTTGGTGGCATCTCTGGAGGCAGCGATGGTGCCTGGGGATGCTGTGCTGTTTCTCCGTTATGCTCACCTGTGCACATTGAGAAGTCAACATTTAAACGTTATTGATCACAATATTGCAAGGACACACTGGGAAGGGTACCGAAACGCAGTTAGAAAAGGTACGTAATTTGATGGGCGATAGAGATCAACGAAATTATTTGGTAATAGTTACATACCTGATAGTCTACGGAGAGTTCTTGGGAAACAACTTTTTGATTTTGACTCTATTTCAGCGACGATTGCGTCCGACTGCCGCGGGTGAGTGCTTCCAGGCAACGTGACAACTTTCGGACACTCTTTCGGACACATTCATATGAGTGGTTGACACAAAGAACTGTTATCGCGAGGTAATCGAACACGTGAATAGCGTTCTAACAATGCCAACACTACAGAAGGTTTTTTAGTAACGAAACTGAAGCTGGGATGTTATCAATGGGTGTACAATTATTGTAAAATTTGAATACTTTACAACCTCTGCGTCATAGCTCGTATTCCAACAGTAATCGCCCCCTGTTTTGTGCGCGCTTGCTTTCCGCGTCTTGCACTCAGAACTTAGCTGTCAAGAACGTTATGCGACGCCACAATAAAAGTGCCGTTAAATTATGTTTTCTAGAGTATTGCGTAAAACGAAGAAATTCCGGGCAATTGTAGAAAGGAGCACTAACGCACTTCGCTTGAGTACTTCCTCATATTTGGCGCACAACAGTTTCCACGGAACGATTTTCGTGTTGCCCAGTGACTTGGAGGTGGCGAATTTTGACGTGGGCCACTTTTTAGCGGCCGAGAAGGTATGAGTTTTGCAACAGCGCAAGGTGACCAGCTGTCTTTAGAACAAAATGCGTTATACGAAATAGCATTAGGCTACAGAACCAAATTTCCTGACGCCCTGCGTGCGTTGGCCATCTGGTAAGCACGTGGGACCGTGAGATCAGCGTGGATAGAGGTTTTATTATCATTGTTGAAAGAAGGTCGAATCAAGCAAGATGCACGCAACCTTGTCTTCGTGCTTGTTGTCTATCTCGATATATCTCGTGAGCTTGCTGCATGGTTGCGTAGCGCATGGCTATGGCGTTACTCTTCTGAGCACGAGGTGAACGGATTGAATCCCTGCCACGCGGGCCGTATTTCGGCGGGAGTGAAATGCGAAAATGCTCGTGTAGGAGTTCCAATTAGTCGGCGGAAGTGAACGGACGTGTCGTCGGCGCACTCCGCAACCACCGAGACTACGCGACCTTCACCGACCGCCCTTGCCCGGGCCGCTTTCGGCGGGAGTTATATGGGAAGCGTCTTTCTCGCCGTTTCCCACCGACCGCCTTTCCTTCCCGGGACGTTTTTAGGCTTGTAGCGCAGCTCGGAAGAGCAAAAAAGGAAGGAGGTAGGGGTAATCAAAGGGAACGGAAAACAGTGAGCGCTAACTTCCAACTGACAGTTTATTTTGTGACACAAGACTACTTATACACTCGGCAAACCATATGACATCAGGAGATAACAAAGAAATGAAGCAACAAAACCGATATTAAACAAGTGGTAACATATTCAGACAGCCTGTGGCTACAGTCGGAGAAACGCCAATTCATTGCTTGATAATGATAATGAAGGTGAGCTTACACATGCATGGCCGAGACCAATGATAGCCTTTGCTTCGATGATTTCTCTTGTGAGCTGATTACGACTGCGACCAAGAATGACGCATTCCTCTAAGACAGGTTCGCAACCACACGTTTTGCAGTGCTGCGCAAGAAACCCCCCAGCTGTAATACAATTCTTGGCATTGTAACCATGTTCGCGCAGCCTGTCATTCAGACATCGGCCAGTTTGACCAACGTAACGTTTTCCGCACTTGAGTGGAAAGCAATAAGCAACACAATGTGTGCAATTAACAAACTTATTTTTGTGGTTCTTGTCACAGGAAAGAGGAGCTACCTTATTGGGATTAGTGAGTTTGCAAATCCTCATTAGCTTGTTAGCACGAAATAATTGTCAGTTGGAAGTTAGCGCTCACTCTGTTTTCCGTTCCCTTTGATTACCTCTACCTCCTTCCTTTTTTGCTCTTCCGAGCTGCGCTACAAGCCTAAAACAGTCATGACATACCAACTCGCCCAAACTGCCACACTTTTGACCTTCCCGGGACATTTTTGCCGCTCCCCGCGCCTCTACAGCTCTGCAGCGGTTCCAACGCGGCTGCCCCTGCCGGGGCCATAGCTGCTTTTGCGTGTTTTCTACACCATGAACCAAGAGCGACAAGCGACCAGCTCTTCCGAGGCCCATGTTCTAAACGGGCGTGCAAAGGGCCTTCGGCCAATTCACCGCTCTCTCTCGATGGAGCATTTATCTACCGCAACGTCAATTTCCAACGAGCAGAAGACGCAATCGACGACAGAGAACGCCGCCGCTCGTTCCTTGACAACAATGAAGACGCCAGAGGTGGATACTGCGGGTGTGGCCGCCGACCCCATCGTCGCCAATTTTCCCTCCTAACAACGAAAGGTAGACACTCCGACCGGGGAAAGGATGGAGGAAGACGCTACCCCGAACATTTACGACGACAAAACTGACGACGACACAAGTGGCTGTTGGAAGACAGTCATACGTAAGTGACGCATCCGTCAAGCGCACGCTAAGACGCAACACTCCGAGAATATCTTGGGCATTCGGGACGCCTCCCAGTCTACAGTACGCAAGCGCCATCGGAATCAGAACCTGCCTCAACTTCCTTTGCACGATGAAAAGATAATTGAAGTAGTAGCTTAGCGCAAATAAAACCACGAACACAAGGGAGACAGACAAGGACAAGCGCTCCCTTGTGTTCGTGGTTTTATTTGCGCTAAGCTACTACTTCAAATATGGACGACCAACTAGCCCAACAGTCAACTCTACTCGAAAAGATAATTCTTCGGCGTGATGGAGGACTTTGCCTCTATAAGTGGACGCGCCCAGAACTCGCCAGTGCTCTATGGAATGTAGCCGGCTTGACCACCGACGATCGTCAGGACATCATATTCCGACTGCGACCTCAGCAGAACTTGGCAATCATCAGCACACTCCAGTCACACGTAGCCGACGCATTGTAGAAGTTGAGGGAGCTGAACCTTGGTCAGCGGGTCTATCCCGTCACAACATATTTTGCGGCCCTAGACAACTCGTGCAAGGGAATTGTTCCTGGTCTTTTGCCCGGTACACCGTCTTCCGAGCTAGTGGATGAGCTTTTGGCTCCTGGAACTCAAATACTTCAAGCATGAATGATGGGTCAAACCAACGTTGCGTTGGTAACATTGGAAGGTCTTAAAGTGCCTCGCTACGTGCGTTTCTAGGTTGCAGAACGCCGCCGCTACCCCCATCGACCCCGCCAACTGGTATGAAATATATGCCACAAGCTCGGCCATAGGGCTGATTACTGTCCTAAGCCGCAAGGGGTCATTTGCGCGACGTGCGGGACTGACAACCCCACGCCATCACATCCATGCACCCCACAATGCAGATCCTGTGACGGGACCCACCCTACAGCGGATCCAAACTGCCCACGGCGTGCAAGGCAGACACTGAACAAAGCTTGGGTGCGGAAAGCTCTCGAGAAGGAGCAGCGTGAACGCAAACCCCCCATCGACCCGACCACTACGACAGATATGGCGGAGACCCGAACGTCGCGCGCCCCAACGAAGGAGACCAGACAAGTCCGGTCGGAGACCCGTTCGAGATACCGTCGCAAGTTCCGGACCCGCTCCAAGTCTCGGTCCTGATGCCGCGAGGCATCGGTGCGCATCCCAGAGAGGCGCCCTCATTGCCCATCTTCCCAACAACCCTACAAGAAGGCCCTGCAGACCAACACCCCAGCCAAGGTGACCCTGGTCCCTTCAGGGGTGCAGCGGACCCTGGAGAAGAAAACAGCAATGGAGACGCCTCGGGAGGTAGGTCGGGAGGAGGGTCCCCCACAGCTTGCTCCGCCCCGTTAACCTCTCCCTACCCCTTCCCCCCTTACCAATTCGTTATCAAATCCCGATCCTCTAATAGAAATAGCCCGCCTACGTCGTGACATGGAGGCGCGCTGTGAGCCCCTGCAAAAACAAATGGGCGCGCTGGTGGCCGACATGAGCACTAGTATGCAGGCGGCTCTGGACAGGATATATAGAACGCCAAATGGAGGCCCTTCAAATAGAGATTACGGAGCAAGTGAAATCATGTATAGAGTGCACTTTCGCACGCATGCAAATTCCTGAGCGTAGCGGTAACAACGACAGCGCGCTTTCCGACCAAGGCTCTCGGCCGCAACCTTCATATGTGGGCACCCGGCGCCCGCATCCCTATGCATGACCGCCTGCTTCCTCTCGCGATAATGATGGCGCCGCGTAACGCGGAGCAACTAGTTGGGTGGCAGTGGAATTGTAGGGGATTCCGCCGAAAACGAGGTTCCCTACAGCAGTATATCGCCACATCCACGAACCCTCCCGATGTCATCCTCTTACAGGAAGTCAATTGCACCCTTTCTTTATCCGGCTACACCACGCTCTCGGGTGTCTCTCCTCTTGTGGGAGCTTTAGTTTCGAAACATGTTACATGTCGCATGCATACCACTAACATTGACATTCCTCACCAAATATTGGAAATAATTGCACAAAGTAACCACAGCGAGAGTCTGTTTACACTCAATGCATTCAGTTCCCCCCGTTCGTGAACGCACTGTTTTCAGCACCTACTAACAGAATTTGGTAGGTTTGGACGGGTTTGTGTGGTGGCCGGCGACATTAACGCTCCGCATACTGCATGCGGTTACGTTAAATTGCAGGCTAAAGGGACCCGCTTATGGAATGTCATCTGTAACATGAGATACACACTGCTTACCGACCCAGAGCACCACACTCGGATAGGCAACAGCGTATCTCGTGACACCTGCCCTGACCATACCTTCGTGCGCAATACTGGCCCAGTCGTTGCGCACGGCCTTTAGAGGAGCACCTTGGTAATGACCACTTCATTGTGGCGACCACCTTGTCATTACAGAGTGCACGCAGGCCCGAGCGAAATGTGCGTATAACGGATTGGGCGAAATTCAGGGAACGTCACCAGGACCCACCTGAGCGCCAAGGGTACGAACGCTGGCTTGACTCTCTCGCACAAGATCTAGAGGCGACTACGAGCACACTGCGCACCACAACCGAGACACCAGACATAGACCCGCATTTACTTCATCTTTGGAACGCCCGCAGAGGGTTGACACGACGATGGAAACGGCAACGCCTCAACCGCATTTAGGAAACGTATAGATCAAATTACACGGGAATCCCAGGAGTATGCAGAGATCCTTACGAGGAATAACTGGCGAGGATTTTGCGATCGCCTCTCAGGCACATTGAGCACAGCAAAAACGTGGTCGATTCTTCGTTCACTCACAGATCCCACCACAACAAAAAGAAAAACATTTCAACAGCTGCACATCCTAATGCACGAGTACAGGAACGATGTCTCGACACTCCTCAGAGAGCTAGAGAAGCATTTCACATCCACAGGCCCGCCGCCGCAGTACCCTGACTATCCTTATGTAGGCGAGGCGAACAAATTGCTCAATGCAGACATCACATCTGACGAGGTGCGGGTGGTCCTACAAGACCTACGCCGCAACACTGCACCGGGAGCCGACCACATCCGATTCGCCACCCTTCGTAACCTCAGTGACGCGGATATTAACCATCTCACCCATATCTTCAATGATTGCTGGCGCAAGGATTGCTTCCCCAAGCATGGCGACACACCAACATCACACTGATCCCCAAGCCGGGCAAGCCTGTTAAGGTTGAAAACATAGGACCCATCTCCCTAACATCATGCATAGGTAAGCTCATGGAGCATGTACTCTTGCGGCGTCTGCAGCCCTTCCTCGAAGAAAAATCATTCTTTTCTAAGTCTCAATTCGGATATCGGGCTCATCTGTCTGCCAAAGATGTGCTTTTACAATTGCAGGAGGAGGTCATAGGACATCCATCGTCCGCCGAAACGAGAGCACTCATCGCCTTAGACCTAAAAGGGGCATTCGATAATGTTGAACATGACCTCATCCTTGGCAATGTTGCACATTCACACTGTGGAATTCGTATGTACAACTATATCCGCGCATTTCTTCGAGATCGCACAGCCACCGTAGGAATGGGACCGCATCGATCCGGTACGATTCGCCTTGTAGGACGTGGGACACCCCAGGGCTCAGTTCTTTCCCCAATTATATTCAATATCGCGCTCCCAGGACTCCCCCGGCTACTCGACTACCCCTGATATCGCCCACGCTATTTATGCGCACGACATTACTATCTGGTCGACACGGGGTTCCGACGGAGCCATTCAGGACCGACTGCAGCAAGCAGTCGATACAGTTTCCGAGTACGCGTGAAAATGCGGCTTAAGATTTGCTTCGAAAAAGTCGGAGCTCATAATCATTCGCCCCCGGAGCCGTTCCTCTACTCCCCCTATCACTGTGCACGCGGAAGGCACACCGATACCACAGGTTAATCGTGCTCGTATGCTCGGCCTACACGTCCAAGCGGATGGCAGGTCAAACTACACTGTTTCCCTTCTATCCAGACAGATTGAGCAAATTCTAGCCATGATCCGGAGGGTCTCCAGCAGGCGCTCGGGCCTTCGAGAAGGGGACCTGCTGCGCTTGGTGGAGGCATGCGTGATCAGCCGCCTTACATACCATCTTCCATTTCAGCGGTTGACCCAAGCGCAACAACTTCGCATAGACGCAACGATTCGCAACGCGACGAAGCTGGCCCACGGCATCCCGAATTATACTTCCACACGCCGTCTCCTTAACTTAGGGACACATAACACACTGGGCGAGCTGCTAGAGGCACATTGGGTAAGCAATCGCCAGCACTTCCTACTCACTCCTACTGGCCACCATCTTCTCACACGGCCAGGATACTCTGTCCCACCCTTTGAGTCTGAAACACGTCCAACGATCCTGTCATCAGCGATACGCCAAGCACTAAGTATTCATCCATTGCCACGTAATATTTACCCCGAGCATGACAAAGGGCGGTGCAAAGCACGTGTACGATACATTGGCGGCATGCCTGCAAACATCCCGGAAACACACACTTTATACACGGACACATCACGCACTCTAGAGGGCTATACCTCGGTAGTTTTGGATGACACCGAATCCCTGAGAGACTCTGCTGCAATGCGCGGAACAAATGGCGCTTACGGAGATACGCCATCCGTGTTCCTGAGGAAGTGTATATATTGACGGACTCGCAACAGGCATGCCGGACGTTCCTACGGGACATGGCATCCCGAGAGCGGCGCACCAATTTCTCAAACAGATCCCGCGAAATACGCCAACCGCACCTCCCCGCATCCACTTAATCTGGACCCCTGGTCATACCTCGCTGCCGGGTAACGAACGCGCACATGCGGTTGCGCGAGAAATTTCCCTCTGGGCACTCGGCGTGGTGAGGCGACTAGTTCAGAGTGGGGGGATCCCTTGCTCCGTTACAAAGACATACACCGTCATTATACACGCATTCGTCGCACGTACGTCGCACCAACGCCGTCCTTCTCGCGGGAGGAAGCAGTGGCATTACGCCAGTTACAAACCGCAACTTTTCCAAATCTTGTCTCTCTCAATAAATTCTACCCACACTGTTAAGCAGATCGTTGCCCTGGCTGTGGCAGCTCGCCACAATCTTCCACGTCACGATTGAGTGCCTGCAAACCTATTTCCTCCCTTGCCAACTCTCCTTTACCCCCTACGCAACAAAGAGCTGTGGGACGGTGCCCTCCGCGACGGACCTCCCGAGGTCCTCCGAGCTGTGATACAACTGGGCTCGAAACATCGCCGGAATCGTCTTAGGGACCCTGGACTGAGTGTTTCTCCCACAATGCTCTCGCCATTCAAATAATAATAATAATAAAGATGTTTTACTCTCTCGTGTAGTTAGATCTAGGTGCACGTTAAAGAAGCCTAGACGGTCAATCCGAAGTCACCCACTGCGGTGTGCAAGATAGTGGTTCCGGCTCGAAAAGCCGCAGAAATAAATTGTTCTTCTCTGTACAGCGTGCACCAGTAGTCGAGCTAGAGATGAATGAATGAATGTCTGTTATCTAGTGGCGCAAGGGCAGGTTGTGGCCAAATTTAGCGCGCCATGGTAGTGTCAGTGACTTCGCAGTGTAGTGATGAGTTCTATGAAGTTGATGTGACGTGGCTGTAAACAGGCCCTAAAAATAATCGCTGTAAGGTGCGTAAAATCTACGTGTAGCTACATTGTGGCGATTCGCACTTATCCGAATATTAATGACGTAAATCGCCGTCAGAAGTGCATGGTGATTGGTGTGTGCGCCAAACCACCGCTTTCCGTTGAAGTGAATAGACCTATCATCGGTTGACATGTTAATGACAATAGGTGTATCTTTTCTTTGTAAAATCCAATCTGCACATATCCGTTTATTCATCTCGTCAATCGGCGTCAGCACGTGCATTATAATAGATAATAGTGTAGGCACGAAACCTGAACTTTCCGTTGAAGTGAATGGGCCTACATGTGCCAATTGTTATTGAGCTATAGGCTTACTTATTTTTTTCTTCGGTCACTAAGTTCGTGCTCGTGGTTGTCATCATCATCATAAAAACTTTATTGTAAGACTTAGGAGTTTGGAGCACGCAGGCTCCTAGGCCCCCGCACGACCTGCGCCACTTCAATAAACGTCTGTTATGCCAATTTTGGTAACTACATATGTATCACAGAGAAAATGACTTTAAAATGGCAAAAAATAGGATCGCTTAACTTTTTCCGATGCATGCTGAGCGGAATTGATCGCTCGTCACAAGGGCACCTCAAAACATGACAACCCGCCGCTTTTGCAGCCTGTGCGACAAATGCACTGCCATGTGCCGCTCTTCTATGAAAGTCTTTCACGCCAGTAGCTTAGCGAGCTGCGCCATGAATGCATAAGGTTTTGTTCCGCTCTTCAGTTATTCTCTCGCCAGCTAGTAGTCGCTGAATATGGGCCCCTTGGTGTGCGAAAAGGGAGGGAACAATTTTCCCCCTTCGCACCCAACGGCGCGGAACGCACATCGTCTCGGAGGCCACGCATGAGCTTTTCGGCGGCGCCACTGGATGGCGCAACGCGTTCAGAAGGAAGCGCCAGGGTGGAGCCCAGTAGAAATCGAGGCTACGTACGCCGAACGAATACTCTCGACAGAAGTGAGTGGACTTGGTTGGGCCGACATTGTAGTGGGTTATCTATTCTCGCCGGAAATCGCGTCACCACATATCCTTTCATTTATCGCGTAAGTCAGCGTCAGCCCGAAGATTACCGAGAGGAGTGATGTGTGCGCCGAACCAGCGCTTTCCGAGTTGGATCTGGCTGCACCGACCTTCTAATGGGCTATAAGCGCACTATATAGTGAATGTGATAAAATGGGTCTCAGTAAATAAGTTCATAGCTGAAGGAGCTCGCCAAAGTATGATGTATTTTTCTCCTATTTAGTACGCACACACCGTTACTATGACAACCCCGGTGAGAGTCATGATACTAACACACATATTGCGCAACATCACCAAGATTGTCTCTAAAAAGTATGCATCACTCAGATGCTGGAGCCTACGTGTCAGTAGCGCCACAAGAAAGTGGCCAAGCGTCCTCTACAAAAGATCCCGATTCCGCACGGTTGCTGGACTTGGGAACGTCACGGAAATAGATCCATGCCGGCAAACCTGTGGGTTCCTGTGTTCGAGGTGGCCTTGCAGCTGGCCTGCCAAGGCAACTTGCTGCCTCTGGCCCGCCTCCTGGTCCTCGAATACTGGCCGTCGGCGTTTGTCCTGGTCCTGTTGGGGGAAAGGGTCGGTCTGGGAGGCCAGGTCTGCATCCCGGCGCTGTCGGTGACGCGTCACTTCCCGGTGAACATCGAGGTAACGGTGAGCAATGACGTGAACCACGGCAATTCGCATGCGCTGACTGTACTGGATTCGGTGGCATCTCTGGAGGCTGCGTTGGTGCCTGGGGATGCTGTGTTGTTGCTCCGTTATGCTCACCTGTGCACATTGAGAAGTCAAGATTTAAACGTTATCGATAACAACATCGCAAGGACACACTGGGAAGGGTACCGAAACGGAGTTAGAAAAGGTGCGGAATTTGATTGGCGATGGAGATCAAGGAAATTATATGGTAATAGTCAGAACCGCGATATTCGGTGGATAGTTCTTGGGAACCAGCTTTTTGATTTTGACTCTTTCTTTCTGCGACGATTGCGTCCAACTGCCGCGGGGGAGTGTTTCCAGGCAACGTGAAAACTTTCGGACGCTCTTTCGAAACTTTCTTTCGGATATTCATACGAGTGGTTGACATAAAGAACTCGATTATCGCGAGGTAACCAAACACCTCTATAGCGGTCTAACAATGCCAACACTACAGAAGGTTCTCTAGTAGCGAAATTGAAGCTGGGATGTTTTGAATGTATGTGCATCGTATAGTGAAATTTTAAACTTTACAATCTCGGCGGCATATCTTGACTTCGGACAGTAATCGCCACCTGTTTTGTGCGCGCTTGCTTTCCGCGTTTTGCACTCAGAACTGAGCTGTGAAGAACGTTATGCGACGCCACAATAAAAGTGCCATTAAATTATGTTTTCTGGCGTATTGCTTAAAACGTAGAAATTCCGGGAAATTGGAGAAAGGAACACTCACGCACTTCGCGTGAGTACTTCCGCATATTTGGCACCCAACTGTAGCCACGGAACGATTTTCGTGTTGTCCAGTCACTTGGAGGTGCCGAATTTTGACTTGGGCCACCTTTTAGCAGCCGAGAAGGTGAGTTTTGCAACAGCGCAAGGTGACCAGCTGTCTTTAGAACAAAACACGTGGTACGAAATAGCATTAGGCTACAGAACCAAATTTTCTGACGCCCTACGTGCGTTGGCCATCTGGTAAGCACGCTGGACCATGAGATCAGCGTGGATAGAGGTTTTATCATTATGGAAAGAAGGTCGAAAGGCGCAAGATGTACGCAACCTTGCTTTCGTGCTTTTTGTGTATCGCGATGTATGTAGTGGGATCGCGTCATGGTTCCGTGGCGCATGGCTATGGCGTTACGCTGCCAACCACGTGGTCACCGGATCAAATCCCGGAAACGCCGGTCGTATTTCGGCGAGAGTGAAATGCTAAAATGGCTCGTGTAGTTAGATTTAGGCGCACGTTAAAGAACCCAAGATGGTCAATCCGAAGTCCCCCACTGCGGCGTGCCAGATAGTGGTTTTGGCACGTAAAGCCGCAGAAATAAATTGTTCTTGTCTGTACAGTGTGCATCAGTAGTCGAGCTAGAAATGAATGACTGAATGTGTAAGTTAGTTAATTTGGGTTTAATGGCGCAAAAGCTACTAAGGCCATGCTGCGCCAGCCACAATATACTAAGAAATCAAAGTTACAGCCTCGAAAGCTGCATTATTTATAGTCTGTGCAAGAAACTGGTCTCATCTAAAAAGCTCAACAAGTCAGTGAAGGGCACTAGCAGTTCATCCCCGAGTATTAAGGCGGGGTGTAAAGGTATGTGTAAATTGTAGAGATTGTGTAAAAGCTTCCGTCTCTGTGTTTCAGTGTTTGGACATGTCATAATGTGCATAAGTGGCTTATGGCACTTTTCGCAAGTTGGCGGGTTTTCGTTTTGAAGTAGAAAATTGTGTGTCAGGTGCGTATGCCCTATTCGAAATCGACATAGGATCACCTCATACAAGCGTTGCTGGTGACTGCACGACTTCCACTCAGAAAGCAGGGGTTTTATTGTGGGTAACTTGTTATTTATGCAAGAGTCCCATTCTAGTTGCCGCTTTGATGTCAGGGCCTTATGAAACGCTCGGATACTGTCTTTGTATAGAAGTGTTGTTATGCGCTGCCATGAACGCGCATGTATCTGCTGCTTCGTTCCCTGGTATCCCAACATGACTTGGGACCCAGCAGAATCGTAAGGTTCGGCAATAAACACCGAAGAAAAATTATTTATCCGAATGCTATTTTGCCTGTTTTCCTTATTCTGACACCTACGTATTCTTGTGTTTTGGAGCCGTCATTGTAAATTTTTTATATTTTGTTTGAATAGCTCGGAACTCTTGTATTATGCGTTCTTGTGGAATGTCTTTTTCTTTAGATGTGTTAGTGTCCAGTCACATAGCTGGGAAAAGCTGTACCATGAGGGCAATCTTGGTGGCCTTTCAGCAACCTGCAGGAGCTCATGGGCACTTCATAAGTCTTGCAGTATTCTTCGTGTCCTAAGATCAGTGGCCGAATCATGTTCGGTTTGTTTGTATAGTGTATCCGTGATTTGCACTGTGTTAAGAAAGTGCGAAATGTAGGAAAGTGTGAGTGGTGCTCTGCGGTGCTGTAAGGACGGCTCATTGCAGTCAACGTATAAACTTTGGACAGGTGATGTTCTGTAGGCACCGCTCGCCAGTCGTAGGCCAAGATTGTGAACTGGATCAAGTCGTTTAATGTAGGACTGCCTCGCTGCGCCATAAGCTACACTACCGTAGTCGAGGATGCTACGCACAAGAGACTGGCATATACGTAATAGACATGTTCGGTCAGATCCCCGGTGCTTGTGCTGGGGATCTGCTGGAAGATCTTGAGGATATTTAGTGCTTTATTTGCTTTTATTTTAGTTGCGTTAATGTGGGCAAGGAAATTCAGTTTTCTGTCAGAAGTTACGCCTAAACATTTGCAGACTTCTTTGACCGGCAGCGTTCTACCATGCGATGTGAGAACTGGAGTGCAGTGTAACCCACGCTTCTGGGAAAAGAGAACTGTAACAGTTTTGTGTATTGAAAAACGGAAACCATTTTTCCCAGTCCATTGTGTCAGATTATTTATAGTTATTTGTAGTTGTCTTTCGCAGGTGAGTAGATTTGAAGCACGACAATCCACTTGCTAATCTTCGACATATAATGAGCGCATAACAGAGGATGGGACGATCTTATTAACAGAATTCATTTTGACTATGAAAAGTGTCGTGCTTAAAATGCAACCTTGTGGGACGCCATTTTCTTGTGTAAATGTGCGTGAAAGTATTGTGCGGAGACGAACTTGAAACGTTCTATTTGACATGAAATCACATAGACAGTTTAGAATTCTGCCACGGATCCCCAGGTCAGCCAGGTCCCTCAAGATTCCATATCGCCACGTCGTATCATACGCCTTTTCTAAATCGAAGAAAACCGTGAGACAGTATTGTTTGTGTAGAAACGCGTCACGTATTTCCTGTTCTAGTCGCACGAGGTGGTCAGTGGTGGAGCAGCCCTTTTTCTATCCGCACTGGTGCATGTCTATTAGGTGTGTTGTTTCAAGGATGAATGCGAGTCTGATGTTTATGATGCTCTCATAGGATTTGGCTAGACAGCTTGTTAATGCAATGGGTCGGTAGCTGCTAGGGGATGTTGCGGGGTTACCAGATTTTAGAAAATGCACTACTATCGCATTTTTCCAATTTGTGGGCATTACCCCAGACTCCCATATCTTATTGAAAAACTTAAGAAGTGCCCCTACCGATGCTTGAGATAGGTGTGCCAGCATTGTGTAGCGGACTCGGTCAAGACCTGTTGCCGTTTTTTTACCGGCAGAGAGAACTCTGTTCAGTTCATGTATTGTGAGGGGATTATTGTACATTTTAGCTAACGCCCCAGTGGTGGGAAGTCTGTTTCTCCGCCGATTATTCACATTTTAAGAACGAATTTGAGTAGTGTGCTGAGCTGGAGATGTAAAAGTGTTCACCCAATGAGTTGGCCTGGTCCTGTAGTGTTTCTGTGCCTGGACATGTTAGTGGTATTGTGTAAGATGAGTACTCTCCTCTAAATTTCCTCACCTGGTCCCACATTCGTTTCGATGTGACCGTACTATTAATTGAAGATATATATTTTTGCCATGATTATTTTTCAGCCTGTCTTCGAATGAATCGTGCTTTGGCTTTGGCTTGTTTGAAGTTTAAGAGGTTGCAATAGGTGGGGTACCTCCTTAGGATTCCCCAGGCCCTATTCTGTTATTTTTTAGCGTTGGTACGCTCCTTCGTCCACCAGGGGCTTAGCTTTTTGCCCACAATACCCGATGACTGGAGTATCGCCTTTTCTGCCACTGAGATTATTACTTCGGTGAATTTTTTGTTAGGTTCATGAACGCTTAGGTCTGGCGAAAAGACATCTTCCAGTTTCTAATTCTCCGTAAAGAACGGCCAGTTAGCGAGCTTTAATTTCCGTCGGCGTGGCCTAGTGGTTAAGGTTGGTTGGTGGTGATGATAAGAGTGTAATGACTGCTGGTAAGTGATCGCTACGATATGACGTGTCGAGGGCCTCCCACTTAATATCATTAAAAAGAGATGGTGAGCAAAAAGCTAAATCTAAACAACTAAAACTGCGGGAAGATGGTGAAAAGTACGTCGAGACACCTGAGTGTTTAAGGCAGATATCATTGGATAAGATAAAATCTTCAACCAGCTGTCCTCTTTGGTCAGTTTTGACGCTGCCCCAAAGAGTACAATGAGAATTAAAATCCGCTACTAAAACAAATGGTTCCGGTAATTGATCTATTAAATTTTCTAATTGTTTATTAGTGAGGTGGGTGTGGGGTGGAATATACAGTGAGCAAATTGTGATGGTTTTGTAAGATAGAATGGTGACAGCTAGGGCTTCTAAAGATGTATTCAATTGGACATTTTGGGTAGGCGTGCCGCCCTGCACGACTATAGCCACTCCACCTTACAAACGGCTGGAAAATTCGCGGTCCCTTCGGACAACGGTGAAACCTTTGAGAACTTCACTATTTTTTGGACCAAGATTTGTTTCCTGAAGACATACTGCAACTGGTGAAAAGCTGTTGATGATACCTTTGATATCATCTAGATTGTGTATGAGACCTCTACAATTCCAATGAATAATAAAAGCCATTTTGAAATCAAAAGGTAAGAAATGGCACTACGGAAAGAATAAGAGGTGAGATGTTAGGTGACGTGGATTTAAAAGACTTGTACAAATGAACGACAACCTTTAGGTTATCGCTTTCTCGTTTTGAGTGGCTATTGGGATTTTGTCCCTCTTACCACGCTCGAGAGAGCGCATGTCTTTCGGTGTCAATGACACCTGGGTTTTTGTGTCGACCTCCATCGATTTCTCTGAGGCGCTGGAGGACCGAGAGTTTGGCGCCGAGACGCGTGTCTCGGGCCTTGGAGTTCGCTTGATCTTAGGGCCCTGCGGGACTGGTGTCTGCAGGGCCTTAGAAGAGGATGGAGCAGCGTCGGCTGCTTCCATCACGGGGGCGGGAGGGGTCACTATGGGACCACTGCGCGTGGGCTCAGAGGACTCCAGAGACCTCTGTGACGCTGCCCCCATCTGCGTCACACCGGCGTAACTTATTCGCGGAAGGTACGATAGCCGCTTTCTGGCTTCATAGAACGAGATTTTTTCTTTGGTAGTTGGAGCAATTACTTCTTTTTTCTTTTTCCAGCAAGGGCAGGACCGCGAATAAGCAGGATGATCTCCCTTGCAGTTAACACAAAGTGGGCAAGAGGTGCACTTGTCAGTTTAGTGATCGTTGAAGCTGCATTTAGCACAATTTGTTCGTCCTCGACATGCATGTGAAGCATGTCCAAACCTTTGGCATTTGAAACATCGTCTGGGCTTCGGGATATATGCTCTAACGTTTACCTTTACATAACCTGCATCCAGCGATGTAGGCATTGCACTTGTTCCGAAGGTGAGTATAACATGTTTTGTGGGCATTTCTCGGTCGTTCCTGCGGATGACAATTCTTTGGACTTTGGTAACATTTTGTTCCTGGAAACCTTCCAGCAGTTCTTGGTCGCTCAAGCCAATAAAGTCTTCCTCTGATATCACACCCCTGCTTGTATTTAGTGTTTTATGTGGTGAAATTGTCACTGTTGCATTACCAATACTGGTAAGTTCTGTGAGTTTTTGCGCTTGATATTTGTCATTTAGTTCTAGGAGGAAGTCCCCGCTAGACATTTTTGAAGTTTGTATGTAGGTCCGAGTTTTTCTTTTAGACACTTCGCCACTAGGAATGGGGAGAGCTTTCTCACTGGCACGTTGTTTTCGCTGTGCAGTACATACAACTTGAAAAATGATGGAGCATTGCTCCGAAAAGAGAACTGGAACGTTGCTTCGGTGCGGCATCTTTTCAGACGCCGATCATAGAGAATAGAGGCTTGCGCTGACATGAGAAAAATGTGTATGTTCGGCAACAGCGCCGACCGCCCACCACGGAGCCCAAAACGTGGACGTGGCAGAGCTTGTGTACAAGTCCGCACGACGCCAGTCGTACGCCGTCACTGCAACCAAATATGGTGTACCCAAGGTAGGATAGCCACACAAGGTTAACCCTTGCCGCCGTGGAGAAAGGAAGTAAACAAAAGGCAGAAGACAGAAATGGTCAAAAAGTGAGAGATAAAGACGAAGATTTGAGTAGAGAGAGCCAAGAAATGGAAAAGGTGACTGCCGATTTCCCCCGTTGGGTCATTCTGGAGGTGCCGTCTATGTGAAGCGGAGGCCGAAGGGGTGTCTTGCCTCCACTGGGGGCCCTTAAAGGTCCAAACACTCAGCATCGGTTGAGTGTTGGACCAACGGCTGACCCGCGCACAGCTACACGCGGGAGGGGCCAACCCTCGTGTGCTCTGGTACGTGGTGTCGCAATACACCAAACGCCTGCTGACACAGGGTAATGAATGTGTGTTATCTAGTGGCGCAAGGGCCAGGTGTGGCCAAAGAGCGCCATGGTTGTGTCAGTGAGTTAGCAGTGGAGTTATGAGTTCTATGAAGCTGATGTGACGTGGCTGCAAATGGGCATTAAGAAATAGTCGCCCAAAGGTGCGTAAAATGTATCTGTAGTAACATTGTGGCAATTCGCACTTATCCGATTATTAATGACGTAAATAGACGTCAGGACGTGCGTGGTGGTTGGTGTGTGCGCCAAACCACCGCTTTCCGTTGACGTGAATAGACCTATCGTGGGTTGAGATGTTAATGGTTTAGGTGTTTCTTTTCTTTGGAAAATCCAATCTGCACATATCCGTTTATTCACCTCGTAAATCGGCGTCAGCACTTGCATTATCATAGAGAATAGTGTAGGCACGAAACCTGCACTTTCCGTTGAAGTGAATGGGCATACATGCGCCAATTTATTAACGAGCTATAGGCGTAGTTCTTTTCTTGGGTCACTAGGTTTGTGCTCGTGGTTGTCTGCGCCACTTCAATAAACGTCTTTTACGCCAGTTTGGGTGACTAAGTATGCACCACAGGGAAAGTGACTTTAAAGGGAAGCTGAAAGGTTTTCCAGAAAAAATGAGTGAACATCTGTACATAATGGTTTTCAACCCTCCGAATTCGAATATCGTATCGAAATTGAGCGAAAGAAAGCGCAAATATATTTTATTTCCACGAAAAGTGCAGAAGCGGACCCGCCCAGCTCGCGCGTCGCGTTTCTGGCTGTGATTGGTCGGTGCGCCTCGTGACGTCAACTCTAGTAACCGACCGCTGCCGCTACACATGAAGCACGGTGCCAGGTAGTTTGGTTCTGTTTTTCTGAGACGGTAATGGAAAATTTAGAGAGGCTGCGTTTTTCTGAGGAGTTCGGCGTTACTCCCTACATGTACGAGCCGATTGCGAAGAGCCGGCCTCTCGAAGAAGCAAACGATGCTGGTGCGAGCAGTGCTTTCGACGCGAACGAAATCAAAGTCTTGGGATCTCCTCGTGTTGGAAATGCTCTTTGGTGAGTATGTTTTTTGCAAAGTGATCTAGTGATCTCGCCGATCTTTCGCCGATCTAGTGAACTCGTTTCCGGTCAAACAACTGTAGTGCTGTGTTCCTGCATGCCTCCTCGTGGAACATAAGCGGGGATGCGATTGTCGGCATTAGTGCGCTGTCCAAAGCTGTCGGCAATCTACAAAGATGGTTTAAACGCGTGAAAAGCTTCCCGGTTCATGCAGTACGTGTAGTGACCTTCATCTGTTGACTACCACTCACGTCGACTGCCGCTCACGTCGACTGCCGCTCACGTCGACTGCCGCTCACGTCGACTGCCACTCACGTCGACTGCCACTCACGTCGACTGCCACTCTACATACACGCAGACGCACCAACAAAGGAATGCAGGGTCGATCGAAGCAGATTACGATGGCACGCGCGCAGAAACAAGCGCGGTCAGGCACGGTCGCGCACGCTGCGAAGGAATGAAACACTAGAGTTGACGTCACAACACCGCGGTTTCCGGTCTCCGCTCTGCCCGTTTACTCGAGGGGGGGGCGGAGCTACAGTGCAATTTCAACCGACGATTACGTAGCTCCTAATGGAAAAAAATCCCCAAAATTTACCTACATGGTTTATAAGGTTCCCGCATCCGTACATGAGCGTCTTATTGAATTCGACAGACTCTTCAGCTTCCCTTTAATATGGCAAAAAAAAGATCGCTTAACTTTTTCCGATGCTGAGCGGAATTGATTGCTCGTTACAAGGGCTCCTCAAACATGACAACCCACCGCTCTTGCAGCCTGCGCGACAAATGCACTGTGCATGTGCCGCTCTCCTATGAATGTCTTTCATGCCAGTAGTTTAGCGAGCTGCGCCATGAATGCATGAGGTTTTGTTCCGCTCTTCAATTAATCTCTCGGCAGCTCGTAGTCACTGAATATGTGCCACTTGGTGTGCGAAAAGGAAGGGAACAATTTGCAGCCTTCGCAGCCAACGGCGCGGAACGCACATCATCTCGGAGGCCACGTATGAGCTTCTCGGGGGCGCCACTGGATGGCGCAACCTGTTCAGAAAGAAGCGCCAGGAGGGACGCCAGTAGGAATCGAGGCTGTGTACGCTGAACGAATACTTTCGACGGAAATGAGTGGACATGGTTGGGCAGACATTGTAGTAGGCTATCTATTATCGCCGGAAATCGCATCACCACATATCCTTTCATTTATCGCTTAAGTCAGCGTCAACCCGAAGATTACCGAGGGGAGTGATGTGTGCGCCGAACCAGCGCTTTCCGAATTGGATCTGTCTGCACCGACTTTCTAATGGGCTATAAGCGTAGTATATTGTGAATGTGATAAAATGTGTCTCAGTAAATACGTTCATAGCTGAAGGACTTCGCCAAAGTCTGATGTATTTTTCTCCTATTGAGTACGCACACACCGTTACTACGACAAGTCCGGTGATAGTCATGATGTTAACACATATTGCGCAACATCAAAATTGTCTCTAAATCACTCAGATGCTGGTGGCTGCGTATCAGTAGCGCCACATTAAAGCGGCCAGATATCCTCCACAAAAGCTTGCGCTTCCGTACGGTTGTCGGACCTGGGAACGTCAGGGAAATAGATCCATGCTGGCAAACCTCTTGGTTCCTGTGTTGGAGGTGGCCTTTCAGCTGGTCTCCCAGGGCTACTTGCTGCCTCTCGCCCGCCTTCTGGTGCTCGAATACTGGCCGTCGGCGTTTCTCCTGGTCCTGTTGGTGGGAAGGGTTGTTCTGGGAGGCCTGGTCTGCATCCCGGCGCTGTCGGTGACGTGTGACATCCCGGTGAACGTCGAGGTAACGGTGAGCAATGATGTGAACAGCGGCAGTTCGCATGCCCTGACTGTACTGGAGTCGGTGGCATCTCTGGAGGCAGCGATGGTGTCTGGGGATGCTGTGCTGTTGCTCCGTTATGCTCACCTGTGCACATTGAGACGTCAACATTTAAATGTTATTGATCACAATATTGCAAGGACACACTGGGAAGGGTACCGAAACGCAGTTAGAAAAGGTAGAGAATTTGATAGGCGATAGAGATCAAAGGAATTATTTGGTAATAGTTAGAACCGCGATAGTCGATGGAGAGTTCTAGAGAACCAGCTCTTTAATTTTGACTCTTTCATTCAGGGACGATTGCGTCTAACTGCCGCAGATGTGTTTGCAGACAACGTGACAACTTTCGCACGCTTGTTTTTTTTTTCGGGACTTTCGTACATTCTTATGAGGGGTTGAGATGAAGAACTCGGTAATC
The DNA here is from genome assembly GCF_038994185.2 of Dermacentor albipictus. NCBI lineage: Eukaryota > Metazoa > Arthropoda > Arachnida > Ixodida > Ixodidae > Dermacentor > Dermacentor albipictus. The sequence goes on from NC_091826.1 coordinate 82,138,247, forward strand.
GCGAGGTAACCAAACATGTGAATAGCGTTCTAACAATACCAACACTACAGAAGATTATTTTTTAATAAGGAAACTGAAGCTATGATGTTTTTAATGTATGTGCACTTATGGTGAATTATGAATACCTTACAACCTCTGCGGCATATCTTGGCTTCCGACAGTAATCGCCAGCTGTTTTGTGTGCGCTTACTTTCCACGTTTTGCACTAAGAACGGACCTGTCAAGAACGTTATGCAATGCCACAATATAAGTGCCGTTAAATTATGTTTTCTAGAGCACTGCGTAAAACGAAGACATTCCGGGAAATTGTAGAAAGGAACACTAACGCACTTCACTTGATCACTTCCTCATATTTGGCAGTTGCCACGGAAAGATTTTCGTGTTGCCCAGTCACTTGGAGGTGGCATATTTTGACATGTGCCACTTTTTAGGGGTTCAGAAAGTTTGAGTTTTACGACAGCGCAAGGTGACCAGATGTCTTTAGAAAAAAAGACGTTATACGAAATAGTATTAGGCTACAGAATCAAATTTCCTGACGACCGGCGTGCGTTGACCAACTGGTAAGCACGTAGGACTGTGAGATCAGCGAGGATAGAGGTTTTATTACGATTATGGAAAGAAGGTCAAATCACGCAAGATGTACGCAACCTTGCCTCCGTGTTTTCGTCTATCGCGATATATCTAGTGAGCTCGCGCCATGGTTGCGCAGTGCTTGGCTATGGCGTTACGCTGCTGAGCACGAAGTCGCCGTATCGAAAACCCGCCACGCCGGCCGTATTTCGGCGGGAGTGGTATGCGAGAATGCTCGTGTAGTTAGATTTAGCTGCATGATAAAGAACCCAAGACGGTCAATCCCCCACTGCGGCGTGCCAAATCGTGGTTTGGCACGAGAAGACGCATAAATAAATTGTTCTTGTCTTTACAGTGTGCATCATAGTAATGAATCAATGTGTGTTATTTAGTGGCGCAAGGGCGCCAGTTATGGCCAAAGCGCGCCATGCTAGTGTCAGTGACTTCGCAGTGGAGTAATGAGTTCTGTGAAGTCGATGTGACATGGCTGTAAAGGGGCCTTAAATATAGTAGCTGTAAGGCCCGGAAAATTTATTTGCAATAAGTATATGGCGATGACTGTTGATGTGTATATGAGCATCGAAATACACTGCGAAAATTTTGTTCTTCCGCCCTAAAGGCGAAGCACCGATTGCGATAGCAATTAGTAGATAGCTGTACGAATTAAAGATTGTAGTTTTATCGGCCGTATAAACTTGTAAACATTCGTTTACTAACTAAATTAACAATGATAAAATGCTCAGCGTGACTCAATGAGGACGTAGAAAGAAACACGCAGATACAGTGCTGTTTTTGTGTGTCTGCTTCTTTCTACGTAGTTGTTCAGTCACGCTTACACATTTTATGTAGTATTCAAACCAACTAGCCCGCCAACGTGTTCTAACTAAATTAACAAGCACGATGTCACGTAAGGAGAGGTAACCATAAATACATCTCACTCGATGTGCGCGGGAACTAGCTGTCAAAATCTTGGAGGGAGGAATCGCGGCAATAGCAAGGGAATCGGCCTTCGTGTATCTCTCGTTTCAACGCGAACGAAACATCGAACGCACAGCACATACGTAGCTACCGGCACTACGCGCACTATGCAAAGGTTGCAGATCGCTTTGAAGATTAGGCCTGCGAGGGCGCGCACTTGGGCCACGTCGCCGATCGCTTTCAAGACACACGAACGCCGGCAACGCGTCCCTACGGCGTCCGCCAAAGGCTTCTACTACGGCGTTCGCGCGCGCGACGCCGCAGTCGACGCCGCGGTTGTCTCCACTATGTACGGAGCGGAGGGCGTGGAGGACATTAGAGGCGCCCTAGCAGCCGCCGGAGAAGAACGCCCCTCCGCCCTCGCCTGATCCCACAGCTTCGCGCTCTCAGGAGAGGGCGCACATCCGGGCCGCGTTCGTCGCTTGCGCACGCGAGATTGAACCGCGTTCGCCGGCTCACCCTCGCAAGCTTCTACTCATAGGGAAGCTCACGGCGACGCCTACGGCAGAAATGCGCTTGAATTGTCCATATAATTGCTTCTCAATAAATACGGTTCTGGTCCGAGAAACATTACAGGGTGAAGAGGAATGTGCTCCCGGTGTGCTAGGGGAAAATGTATCTTTCTCGCATATTCACGTTTCCGTCACTCCAGGAGTACGTGTATAGGACGGTCATCCTGTCCTGGCATCTACCACAAGTTGGAGGTTTATTGCCAGTGAGTAGAAAATTATGGGTTCCGAATGTGTGCCCTATCCGGAGACAGAATAGGACATCTGTTCCGCGTGATTTTGTTGCGGAGGGCGAGAACCCTTACTGTGGCTTTATCACATGCAGCTTATTTGTTTCCACGTTCCACATGTGTTGCCAGTAGTTTCGTAGTTTCTTTGCTCAGAAAGGCCTCATATCTGTGACAGGGACAGAAGTGGTAGGATTAACAGCTTGCGGCGCAATCGACGTGGCCATATGGTCCGCCAGAACATCACCCTCAATGTCCCTATGGCCAGGCACCCAGCACATCATGACATGCTGGTTAGATACGTATGCTTTACGCAGGACGGAATAGAGCTCATTAGGTACGGGATTGTTGTACTTACAGAGTGACATCAAGACCTTCACGACGCTTAGGTCGTCTGTATATATAATTGCTTTTTGGAGTTTTGATTTCTTTGTGCTTCACAGCCGACAATAGTGCATAGGTATCAGCAGTAAAGATACTTGTTTCCGGATGCAGTACATCAGACTCTGCGAAGGATGCGCCGAGGGCCGCATAGGACAAACCGGCATGCGACTTCGATGCGTCTGTGTAGAACTCTGTGCGGGAGTGCTTGTAGCGTAGTTCTAGAAAATGCATTTGGATTTCGAGCTCGGGAGAGTTAGAAGAGATGCCTGCGGAGTTAACGTTACAACAAAATGACATGTGTTTGTCTGGGCCTTGATGAAGCCATGTCTCTTCGTCAAGACATTGGCTCCACGGACGCCTCTTGCTCGGCCGCTGATGATTACGTCCAGTCGCCTTCCAGTAATTGTGTCTTATTTCCATTTTATCTATTGATTTTCGAAAATTGTTGCCCGACATAGACTGAGTGAAAAACTGAATTCTGGGGTCTTACGTGCCAAAACCACGATTTGATTATGAAGCACGCCGTAGCGGGGGACACCGGATAATTTTGACCACCTGGGGATCTTTACCTCAATGCACGGGACATGGATGTTTTTGCATTTCGCCCCCATCGAAATGCAGCCGCCGCGGCCGGGATTTGATCCCACGCCCTCGGGCTTAGGTGCGCAACGCCGTCGCGACTACGCCACCGCAGCGGGTTGAGACACGTACAAGTGAAAGACGTAAAATGACTTCAAAAGGTTTGGGTGCCCTAGGAACACTGGTGGCATCGTTCATCCTTTCCAAGGTGTAATCGCCACCGTGGGCATAGTTGTGTGGCTTCTAGTGTTACGGCGACAGCAATTAAAGGGAGGCCCAATGTGCATTCACGCCGTCGGCGCCGCCACCTCTGTTGTGCTGTGCCATGTAAAGCTCATCCGCTTGCTCGTGGTGTGACGGCGTGGATGGCGCTTGGCTGCAAAGACGACGAATCGAAGTGGACGCACCGCCAGCGCTTAATCGCCTCGACGACGGGGCAAAAAAGGGCAAAGGTGGTTAGCTCGAGCCAAGGTTACTTAGGGAGCTCATCTCAAGGTGGTTTCAGATGCCGGCTAAGGCGTACCTACGAATTATATAAAACGTGTCAACTTTGGTTGCATTTCCTTATATGTTCGACGAGTTTCAACGTAAAGTGAAAATAATGCGCGTACGTATATGATGTACATGAGCTGTAACTGACGTAGTAATTCTGCGGAAACCCGCAAGGTGGAGAGAAGTAATTAATGCTTCGTGTGTTGTCGACAAATTCGACTTCGCCATGCCATCTGCTAGCCGCCTGGTTAGCTCAGATGATAGAGCGGCTGCCCCGGAAAGACGGTGGTCCCGGGTTCGAGCCCCGGACTAGGACGAATTGTTCTTCAACTTTCAGGCTTTTCTTTCGAGGATCCTGGATGGGTTTACTTTGTAGCAATTGCTACGAACGAGTGGTTGTCTGATTTTCTCTTTATTAATTAACCTGTAACCGCATTGTATAATGTTAGCACCACTATTTGCCTTACTGCTACTTCTTCATTGGACCCGCAACTAGCCGTCGGCTATGGGTCCAATCAGGTTTAAAAACTATATTCTATGTCTGCATAACAAATTGAAGTTGAAAAAAAGAACCCACTGAAATGCTTTTATGTGAGAACCCCTGCACCGATTTGAATTAAATTTGTTGAAATGGTCAAAGGAAGTTAAGTTCTAATGACTGCAGCTAGCTAAATGTTTATTTAAAACAGCTGAGTTGTTTTACGGAAACTACCGAAACATGTTAAGTTAAAAGAAAAGTTTAGAATTTAAGAAATCGGTAACTCCGCACCAAGAAGAGACATCGCAGTTGTGTAAGCTTAAGCAGTAATAATTCTGTTTTTCATCGTCAATAAAGTTTGTCTTTTTCAAATACAATCTTTTTATTATTCAAAGTGGTAAAGCGGTTGCCTTAAAAAAGCATTTCTGCAGGTTAGATGTAACTGAATGTGAAAACTGGAGTTGGCCCCGAGCGAAGGCTTCCTCTTAACGGCTGTGTGTATGCTCTGGTCTGAGCAGTAAACGTTAAGCCGGTGCTATCTAATGTTTCACATATTTCGCTACACTAGCGGACATCCTTCTGTGGCAATGAAGGGGACGCTACGGGGGCGGAGCCTCTACGCATGCGTTACCGCGCCAAGTAGTCCGCCAGTTTTTGACAGTGCTCTTGGTTGCTCGGAACAAACGCTGAATCGACGCAGCTTCCACGTGCGACGGTTTCGCGCTTGCCCAGACGCGGAGAACCGCGAAATAAGTAAACATTTACATTCAGCGGTGTGTATTGTCCTATTTAACTGTTGCTAATAAGGCGTCCATGTTTCCTCTTTCCGAGCTTAAGCTAGCGTGGGCGAAAACACCGGACTCTTTTCAGAAGCGCTCTCTCTTGTCCGCGCTTTGCCTCCGTAGCCATCCCTTCATTGTCAAAGAAGGTTGTCCGCGAGTGTAAGCGCTCACCGACGCCGACGGGTTTGCCGTCGGTCTCGTTTTGTGCACCGTCTAAGTGCGACGCCCGCAAGGCCACTGGCGGCGCTCAACACGCCAACGTTTTGAGACGCCCGGCAGCTTCCAGGGTGCTGTTCCTCCGGCATAGCAGGGGGCTGCCTTGCGTTTTGTGTGACTACAGCATGTCGCACCCAAATTAACGCGTAAGCATCATAGGGCTACTTCCCTCGGAAATCTGTGCATCCGTCCGTCTATCGGTAACGCATGACACGACGCGTTCTATATAGGCGCACACGGGATCTTATGGGAGTACACATACGCACGCGCACACGCACACACATACGACGCCGTCACGTGACCACACGCGTTCGTATACATCAGAGAGGCATGCGTGCAACATGAGGGACTGGAAAGGATGCTTATGTACTATATGACGCGTCCCACTAGAAAGTTCCTGCAGTGTCTTCTTTTTAGCTAGGAGGCCATTCGTTGATCCCAGCGGAACGCAGACCTTGCTGTCGCTGTCAACGCTTCGTCTTACGGGTGAAGCTGCCAAAGTATTTTGACAGGCTCTTATTATCGCCGCCGTGGGGCCATTCAGGGGCCGCTTAACAATCAATTTTATTTTGCTTTGTTCCTTGCTTGTGATACCTCGTGACATGTGGCCCGTCCTTGGCGACATTAGAGAGTCAAATACGAAAGCCAGCAAATAAAGCTTTGGCAGTTCCGCCCGAAGGTATTCGAAGCGATACCTAGGTTTGGCATTGCGCTCGAGCTCCTCACACGGTGCTTTAACAACAAATATAAGCGGCATGGCGCGAAGCGCAGCGCGCAAAACGGTGCACCGTCACCCTCATCACCTTGCGATGACGGTGCAAACTGCGCCCACAATGCGTGGGATCTGCACTATTTTTGCGAACTGTCGAATTTTTGAAAATGTTTTTAGAGGGACAGATAACCGTTCAGAACATGAATCGAGATAACCCGCTGATGGAATGATTTCCTATCGTAGTGGCTAAGACAAACCATGTTCTTCTCATTAAAACTGAATTGAAGTTTTAGTTCATCACTAAAGTCGCGAAAAAGTGACATTTGGCGCGCCACGCGGCAAAAACACGAAGCTGCCTAATAGGTAAACCACGTGACCTGCTGCTAGCATACGCGGTTCCTGGTCTTTTGAGTAGTATTGAAATTCAGTGTACTTTTTATTATTATACGTGTTTTTCTCACAATGTGCAGATATGCTTTCGTTTGCAGTGAGCAGAAAAGTGGCGCTGCCGTCGCCTTCCTTTTCAGTGAGCTGGCTTGGCTCGTCTATCGACAGAACAACGACGACGGGAGCCAGCCAACCATGGCGTAGGCGTGTACGCGGAGAAAAACATGGTACAAATATGAGAAATGTCTGTACAACAACGCGAACTTAGCACACCAGATTTCATTTTTTAAAGTGGTTGAAAAGGTCAAAATGTAGGGGATTAGCCATAGTTATATTCGCTCCTGTGAAAGCAGAACGATGGGTGGCTTTCACATTTTGCAGGTCAGGCTCTCGACATCGCTCTCATTTGTCGACGATGCTGGAGGCTCTTTTTAGAGGCTGCTGAGATCTAAAAATTATGATTAATAAATATCCGCGTGCTCGAAGTAACTGCTGCAGATGAATGTTAAATGTCTCATGTTAAATTTCTTCATGAGCCAGGAGCTGTGCTTAAAATGATAAAATATTAGCATGGATTAAAGCCTACCTTACAAACCGCCATCAGTTTGGTACTTTAAATAAAACCTCTGATATAGCTGCTGTCGATTCTGGCGTCCCACAGGGATCCGTCCTTGGCCCCATTTTCTTTTAGTTGCATATAAATGATATTGTAACTAACTTCTGTTAAAATCAGGCTTTACGCCGACGACTGCGTTCTGTACGATGAAATTACAATGAAGAAGACCAACTCCGGTTAAACAGGGACTTTAATAAGGTAGTTGAGTGGTGTAAAGAATGGCAAATGTGCAATAATTTCGAAAAGAAAGTATATATGCGGATCTTAAAAAAAAAGCCACTGCTATAACGCTATGGCACAGAAAGCTCTTTTTTGTCAGAGGTGATGCAATATAAGTACCTTGGCTTGTACATAACAATGGATCTTTCCTGGTCAAAGCACGTTAACACTGAAATAGCAAACTGTCGCCACAAGTTGTTTTTTTCTAAGACGCGTATTAAAATCCTTCACTCCAACAGTAGGTATATTGGCATACAAAACACTCATCCGCACCATTTTAGAATATGCTGTAGATATATGGGACCCGTTCACTAAAAGTGACATTGGAAAGCTAGAAAACTTACAGAAAAAAGCAGTTCACTTCATCTACAATGCATATGGGCGTAGTTCTGTTACTAACCTTTTATCTCTGAGCGGCTTGCCTTCTATAAGCGATAGAAATCGTGTATGTCGCTTAAAATTTTTTTTCCAAATAATAAATCGTCACTACAACATCGACACGTCACACATTATCACCTATACAACAGGTTACGCTACCAGACAGCGGCACTCACTAGCTGTAACTCCATTTAAAACACGTGTCAACTGCTTCAAGTATTCCTTTTTTCCTAGAACTATAGTAGATTGGAATAAGCTGGCCGATAAAACTAACACAGGACTCATTATCACTTTTCGAGACATATCTTTAATAAAAATCATTCGTTGCACTTCCTGAGATTGTTAGGGATAGCACTGTTGGACTGTATGATTGGAAAAATCGCTGAAGTAACGTTTAAGCGCTTGTTTTCTTGCCTATTTTTTTTTGCGCTTGCGTGAAGCGCTTGTGTGAAAAAATTTTTGTGTGCAGTTCCCCATTTTTGTATTTGTTTTTCGTATTTAGGTTTTGCAAACTTGCTCGTGTACCATGCTGATAAGATCTTGTTTAAGATTCCAGTATCTATAAATAAGTAAAATAAATAAATAAATAAATAAAAATAAATGTGTAAACACCACCGAGGGTGAGCTTTGCATTGCGCCATAAAAAACTAGTCCTTAAAAATCAGTTGTCAGTGCCATTAACAAAATTCAGGCCCCAAACCGAAATCCCGCCTCCAACAGTCACTAGAACTTAACTTTCCCTCTCAAATGTAATGAGTTCAATTAAAATGGGTTGAGGGGTTAACTCAGAAAAGCGTTTCTGCGTTTTACATGCATTTGAATAGGCCGCGTTGGAGTTGTGCCCGAGCTAAAGCTTCCTCTTAAGAGTGCCATCTCTATGAAATGAAATGGTCACGATATGACTGCGAACCAATACGTGCTCGTTGGCGAAGTTATCCGTAGCTTTTGGCCACAAGTTACACGAGCGAGGGAAAAATAGAACGCGCAAGTGTTCAAAACCACAGAGCGGCGATCCCGTCAAGCGCCCGTGCGTGCATGTTTGAAAGATGTCTATGTGTACATACGTCGTTGTGTGGGCCAATTGAAAATGGCTTTCGTACGATGCGACGGCGGCGCCATGAGCGGTGCACCTTAACGGTGCGTGAAAAGTTTACGTAGGGTTAGGTAAGGTCTTACACGTGGTGCGCCAGTCGCTTCAGCCACATCGGAAACAGCTCTGAAAAAAAAATTATGGGGTTTTACGTGCTAGAACCACGATTTGATTATGAGGCACGCCGTAGTGGGGGACTCCGGAATAATTAGGACCATCTGGAGTTCTTTAACGCGCACCTAAATCTTAGTATACACGGGTGATTTCGCATTTCGCCCCCATCCAAATCCGGCCGCTGTGGCTGAGATTCGATCCCGCAAGCTCCATGCTTAGTAGTCCAACACCATAGCCACTAAGCAATCACGGCAGGCAGAAACAGCTCTGCATGCCTTCGACTGCGCTGCTTGAGCGTCTCAGCGTTCGTGCGACTACCGGTCGGCAACTTCGCGACCGAGTTTGGCACACCATACAAAATCGGTTGTTCACACCTGCGCCAAACCTGGCACGGCCGTCGTGTAGTACACATAGCCAGTTTATGGTTGACCCGCACAACGCCATACAGAGGGACAGCCTACTCGAAATCCATTTTTGCTTACAAACCAAAAACTATTTCTTCAGTTTTGTGGCGTTCAGGTATCTGTCTTCCACTGCCGAAGGGCTGAATAGTGCAACGTTGATAGGCTTCGCTTACCTTCGTCGCATCTTTGTAGAACAGGTTGCCACTGTGACATGACTCTTGTCGCTTGCTACGAGCTAGGGTGGTGTTGGATCTTCAGGTGCCGAATTCACCGCACTTGTTTTGCCCGCTGGATCTATGTAGCCCATAGCGGTATGCCGCAGAAGATTTTGGCGCCACTGGAACGAGCACCCTATCGACCACAGATGTGGCACGTCACGTCAGTCACTAAAGCATGCGGTCTGCGCACCTCTTGCGCCTAATCGATCGGCTCGTGGCACATTGTTAGCATGACCAGCCGCACCTGATAGGAGGCTCGAAGGCCCCCGCTGCCTTTCAAAGGACATTAAAGAAAAATGTTTTGCCAAGTTAGATCGCTAGATGATTTTCCTAGAAGTGTGTCGCTGTTTTCTGTCTGACAAAGGTATGACCTTGCTGCGTAGAACATTGCCACCGAGGTTTCGAGCTACTGATTTTCAAGTTTTATAGCCCGCGTCTAAAACGGGATCAGTTGACGTAATACCCGCGTGACCCCCCTGCCCGCCGCTCTCAGTGAATCAGCGATCGTTGACGTCACAGGAGTGGTATTATAGTCGGAAATAGGGGGCCCGTGTACTCCGATTTTCGATTTTACAGTGAAGCTGTATATGACTAGGGTTCCATAAATTTTTTCGTGTCCGTGCATCAACAGTAAATAAAAACAAAACATGAACGTCGGCTGATTCCAGAGATAGTACAATTGCGGGCCGTGACCACGGTGCAGGTGAAGCAGGCTTCAAGCACTGCGCCCCCAATAATAATAATAATAAATAATAATACATAAATAAAAATGCTCTGTTTTAAGTCTGAAATCGTTTGTGAATAGCATGGAATCGTTTGTGAATAGCACACGAACTCACGAGCAGGAGGCGTTGCCATATACGCAAAAGACAAAATGTATGTTCAAACCAAGGAGGTTTAAGAAATTGAAGTTTTTAGACCTCCTTGGTAAAAAACCCTTGACTCGCAAGAGGACAATGCCTGCCACTGACTGTGGGGATTTCTGTGCTGTGCACACGAAAGACGTACATGTGATAACCACTGTGTATATATGTGTCTGCAGGCGCGCACCCAAGTGTGATATCAAGAAGCTCATGACCACGCACTTTGCAAAGATTAGCCGTGATGACACTAGCCCTGTAGCGAGGTCAGAGCAGGTGTAGGGGGCTTGGCAGCTTCCAGTTTGACGAACCTATTGTAGGCACTGTTTACCAATGTCCAGGAAGTCAAACAACATTCAAATGTAGCACTTAATTTTTACTATCCGTCCACTTCACAGGTTGCCTTCTTTTAGTTGGCAGGACATGATAGCAAATCAGGAGATCGACACCTAGAAAGTCCTTCATTTCTTCTGCCAACATAATGAAGATGTCGCCATTCTGCTCAGCACACCAAGCGCTTTCTTTTACAATGCAGCGCTTTTTAAACACAAGTACGATACTCCAACTAGCCCCAACGCAAGTCCTAATGAATTATTTTATAAACGTTCTCTGCAGCTCTCTAATTTCACAGCAACAACAAATATTTTTAGTGTTACAAGATCCGCCAGTTCTTGCAATGGTGACAGCGCTTTATTTCACTACGTTGCACGGCGGAATCAGCTGTGACTAGCTCAGTTGTACGTGTCTTCATCCATTCGATGGCCCTATGACAGCACATATAGTTTTTCCAAGAAGAAATTGCGAGACTGTTGGCTACCTTCACTCTTTCGTTATTTTGGCGGCCTTGAATGTTTTCGCTTCCCTGCGTGTTCTGCATCAATCCCTGCACTAACATTGTCAACATCTTCTAAGAGTTGCAAATATTCGTCGTCGAGGTCTGAAGCAGATTCACAGTCGCCTTCATCAAATAAAATCTATGTAATATTTGTGTCCGATACAAGAAATCTGCGCTGTTTCCAGCCATAATCCTGGAAAATAAATGTCTGCGTCTAAAATAAAACTGGACACGACATGAAGGAACAAAATGAACAAATTTATTCATTTCAAGCGTCTATTAGAACTAAAAGTGTCACCCTCAAGTTAACGCCGCCAAACGAGATCTAGCGTTCCGTCACCATACACTGGAACACATATGTCCCAATGCCTGTTTCTCAGTAAGAAAAAGTAGATTATGCTCGTTTACGTTCGAGAACTTTGGCTTTTGAAATCTTTTGATCACTGCACATTATCACACATTAGCTTTATTCATTGAATAGAGAAATCTGCGAACAAGTACTTAATTCGCCGACGGTGAATTCAGGTCTATCACAGTTGGCCACCCATTGCGCAGTTTGCAGCTAAAAGCCCATTTTTTATCGCACACGCCTAATCTGTACAAATAAAAATGAAAAGGCCCACCTCATTTCAGAGGCCTACCTAATCAATAAATGTGGTGACAGGTGCATGAACCAGGCGTCACTCGCACTACACAACAAGGAAAGATGTTTTGTAGAACCATCTAATCGTTAAAATTATCGGACTTCTTGCTTTAGCACTCGTCTTTCTTGTTTCGCTTTTGGTTGAGGGAATGAATGGTGCGCGGTTGTATACGCATGTGTTGTGGGGATGCGCGACTGTCACGCGTCCCCTAATATGTTGTTTTCCCGCATGGCTCGCGTGGCCTGGCGCCCGCGGCGGTCGGAGTGGTTGAGACGTAGTACGAGAGATGGCGCGAGTGTTGCGCTGCTAACGCCGCCGACAGACGGGGTTACTTGGGCGCCGAAAGTAAGGTCTCTCTATAATTTTCAAGGTAGCGACATCTGCCGCGCGCACCACATAGGAAGTTCCTGTAGCAGACGGCGCCCACGCTAAACAGCGGCGCCGCGGCATTCGGGAGGTGAAAAAATATCTGCATACGCGCGGAAATAAAACCTACTGGTGCCTGACTGTGGCGAAAAACGAAAGAAAGACCCGAACTGCTAAATTTAGTCCTTTAATTTCAAATGAGCGCTCCAAGAAAATAGCTCAAGAGAGCGTGATGAGGGTTCGATCGCCTCGATTCCGCATGTTTACATTTCGTTCGTTTGCGCTCAATCACCGCGCGATTCTTGGTGATTGCTTGCACTTAATCCCGTATGCTCTGTGAAATATTTTGCATGTGAGTGTGCTGCGTACACATAGCGGTTGCATTGAACGAAGAAATCGTGTAAAAATGAAGGCTGACAGTCGCTCGGACCGAAAAACTTTCGACATAACGTCGCTCAAACGTGCGACTCTCAAAGCGCGCGACCCTCACGGCAACTAAACAACATCCTGTGTGTGTGTGGAAACGAGTGCGGCAACAGACTTCTTGCCGCTGAGTGTGTCTGTCGTGTAGCGATTACACGACGACTGCTGTGTCTTGTGGCTCAATGCTACGAGCCAGTGAAACTGTCGTGACATGATGAAGAGGTGGTATGGATCGTGTCAGCGTGTCTCCTCGATCGCGTTCGGGCTGCCAGCGCGATCTGATCTCGCGGCACACCAATATCAAGCGCTGTGTGTGAGCGTGTGTGAATGCGGTTGACTGTTCTCGTGAACCGTGCGACGTCGCCGCGTAAACTCGAATCATGACGCGCATTGTTGTGTTTACCCCTTTTCGCCTCCGTGCATCGCTAAATCCCCGTAAGAATAAGAGGGCCCTTATACGAAACGCACGCCGATTGGCCCAGCTATTACTGCACTGTGTTTTGCTGGCAATCCCTGCATTGCTTGTGGCGTTTTTCTTATGTACATTAGCAGTTGTGTGTTTTTCATCAGTAAAATGGCATTGCCGATTATTAAAACATCTTCGAGTGTAAGGGAAACTTGGAAGGAACGAGCTCGCAGCTGTATGTAACGTATTTTGATATATTGTATTAAGCTACATTATTTTACGGCCAGTAGCTGTGGCTATGCAGTATTCGTTTTTAAAAGCAGAGTAATGCAGGCACTTAGCAATAAATTTATTCACATATGCAATGCAGAAAATACGATTAGTATATTGGAAATTACTTTTCGGGCATGTTGTAAAGCGCAGTTAACAATGCGCGCACAAACACAGGAAAGTGTAAAAGTAGAATTCGTTGCTGAATTTTATTTTTTATCGTGCGTAACGCAATGCGGATATTTGTCAGCGAGTTAATGCGTTTCTGCCCCACTATTTACTTGCATGCTAGGTCATACTGCACTTGCTAAGTCAACGGGCTCGTAATGCACTAAAATCAGTGATCTCCACAAACTTCGGCCGTCAACATTTATGCGCGCGAATGAAATAATACTGCAGCTCTGCACACACAGGTGTATACTTTCTCTCGCACCTTCGTATCGTTCTACATTACTTTTTTCGCATAGTCGTGCAGTTACCGACGGTTCAGTCTTTCCGTCCATTTCTATGCAACCACAGTTGCCTTCTGGTTAGGTTTTGATTGCTGGGCGGGATGCAAAATAACTTCTTGTCGTCCTCCGTCTGATCTCGGCACCCATCCGCACAGCAACAAGGCATTTCGGTCCTTCCTAACCTAGGTCATACCGATCTATTCAGCAGGCTCACAGCGAATTAAAATAAATAATCTCCACGAACTTCGGCCCTCAACATTCATGCACGCGAGTGAAATACTATCACCGCTTGACACACGCACGTGTATACTTTCTATTGCACCTTTGTATCGTTGTATGTTACTTGCCTCGCATAGTCGTGCTGTTACCGACGGTTCAAAGTCCGTCCGTCCAATTCTGTGTAACCATACTTTTCGTCTGGTTAGGTTCTGGTTGCCGCGCGCGATGCAGAATAACCTCTTGCTATCCTTCGTCCGGTTTCGGCACCCAACCGCACAGCAACAAGGCATTTCGGCCCTCCCGGAACGAAATTATCGCAGCGATGTGCATAGCACAACAGGAGAAACGCGCGCACTTCGCCCGGCGCGCAGGAACTTTCATGGCGGCAAAGGGGCGGAGCAAGGTCACATGTCACCGATCAGCCTATCGCAGGCGTTGTCGGCTGGATCAAAGCCTGTCGGTGCTTTTAAATGATTAAGGGATTTTAGCCGAAAGACAAGGCGCTTTCTCTTTGGGGTTGGGACAGCAAGCAGTGCGGACGTGCCGTGCCGCACGTGCACTGATCCATGCTTCTGCGAGACCGTCTCGCGTGGCCGCCTTCGAACGCGACACCGTTCGCGTGACCGTCCGCGCGAACGACCAGGCGTTGGGATCCAGCATGGGGCGAACATATTCGCTCGCTATCCGGTCGCGGTGAGTCGGACTTCTAGATTTGTCGCGCGCCCATCGGCATGTTTTGTGGATAGCAACTCGGATAGCAGGCATTGATCTATGAAAGGTGCAATAAATGCCCTTGTGATTGTTTGCACTATTGTGTTGTCGTTCCTTTGTCCCAAGAGTACGGGAGGAGAACCCCACAGTGTGAGCTTTCCTATTAATATGGCTGTTTAAATACAATAAACTTTTAGTCGTGAGTCAGCGCTGGTGTTTCGTATCTCTTCCTCGTCCTTGTTATTAGTGCGTGCTGTAAATAATAATAATACAAATGTATGCCGCACCTGATGAGCACAAGGAGAGTGTAACATGCTCATTAATATGTACCAACAAGGCATTTTGATAAGAACACTGTCGAAACATAACTAGGTGGTCTGTGCAGATGAATGTCATGACTAATGGAACGAAAGCTGAAAAGGAACACGAGGGCTTAGGACAAAGAAGATGACGCAGAGTATGTGGACTGCTCAAATAGACAAGTGCTCGCCTAAAGGGGCCGTGCAACACTTCTTTAAAGCCACAATTTTTGCTGTAGACCTTTCCTTAGCATTTCAAAGAACTAAGAGCGAAAGGAAACGTGATAACCAATGCACACACACCCAAATTATCGGTCACAGAAAATTCAAAATACAAGCAAAATGAGAATAACTCCCATGCCGAATTTTCAAAACTCTGGATGTCACATTTCACTCCCCCGTAACATGGGAGTGTAACACCCAATAGAGGCAAAGCGTCGATGTTGCGTAAAGAAAGTTGGCGCGCCATGGTTGCCAAGCTGACTGAGCTTCTTGATGGAATCATCATGGCCGCCGAGATCGGGTGGCATGCAGTTGGAGGTCATTCTATGGTTGCAACAGCTTCGGCAGGGTGGCTATTAAAACATCATGTGCTCAGCATGTTCACTCATCGTTCCCCTGGTTGCAACACTTTCTTTGTGGCTGTGTGGTAATTAGGTGATGCTTAAAATGGCTGTAAAATGCAATGCCGTAGTATTTTTTTCCGCAGTACTCGCAGTGCGAGCGTAAATCACACATTGCAATTTTAACCAGTGGTCATAGTGCTGCACATCGATGTCACATCCATTGCATGACATCACTGCATCTTGATGCTGCAATTGGTGCCACCAAGGAACCTTCCTCAGGAGCATTGCAGAGCCCCGTTAAAGGCAAGCTACGACAGAATTTCTGTTAGCTGAATTTGTTATAAACCAGTATTCTATAGCACTGAACTAATCTCGGCATAGCCTCAGGGCTGGTAATTGTACAGTTTTTTTAGTAGTCTTTAAACAGCACCTAATCATACGATGCATGCACCTGGTAGTGTTTCTATGATTAGAGTCCCACCATGCTTCGTCAGAGATTTTTTAACATGCTATGGGCACCGGGCACTCGGGCTGGCTCGCGGAGCCACACCTGGAGAGCCACAGAGACCATTCAGAGTGCCGGGTAGCTTGAGCGTCTCATACGGGAAGAGGGCTCGTTGCAGCACACCGCCGCAGCTGTTATATCTACACTACACAAGCAGCATGGCCTCCAAGATTATGGAGGTTATGCCGAGGAGCAGCGCGTCAGATCATGCGTCACTTCCAATGAGCGATGATGGCGGTGATTTTCCAATTTCAGTATCAAAAACGGTTATTTTTGCGTCTCGCGAAAACTCCCGCCAGTATTTCAAACGTAAAATTTTCTACGGAGGCTTCTTTACATCTACACTATTTTGAAGCAGGTTTTTTACAGAGTTCAACTTAATTGCAGTTGGACTTTAAGATAGCCACAGTGCTCCTCCCGTTTCTTCATTATACTAGTTTAATTTGCACTGTATTAAAAGCAGCCTCAATCATTTATCGCGCAGGCAAGATAAAATCCCACCTTGCGTAGCCCAGCCACATGATTTTGAGAGACTGTGTCCTAGGATACTGACTGGCTTGCAGATCCCAAGAATTTCTTTTTCATGGATGATGTAGCAACAGGAGAGAATGTGAAAATACTTGAACCAACATAACAAACTTTGCTATGCATATACCCTCTGATGAGACAAAAATTAAGCTCATGTTCATGTTTCCCAAGTCGTACTACAGTCCACCACAAATGGAAAGCACTCAATATGGGCCCTGATAATATAACGTGCATGGCTGGCGAACTACATAGGGATGCATGGATGCATAGGATGCATAGGATGCATGGATGCATAGGATGCACTTCTGCATGGGCCCTTCTCACACAGGCTGCAAAGGTGCATATGCAATGAGCACGAACTTCATTTAGTCGAGACTGCAGTATGACTGCAGTGAGAAGTTAGAAGCTTGCGATAAAATATACGTGCCCATCTATGGAAGCATTGTAGAGAAATCGAAAATTTTGTTAGATTGAAGCTGATGTGACATCTCCATTTGCTGCAGGACCCGCTTAGTGCGTCCATGGCAACCTGCTATACTCTCAATGAATCCTTCCTCACAAATGGTTGCCAACTACACTATATACTGTTCATGCCCGAGTTGAGCATGAAAGTTGCACAAAAAGTTCCAGTTATGCCCGCCAGGCGAAGTGTAGATTGCGATAGCAAATTAGTAGACAGCTGTACGAAGCAAGGATAGTAGTCTTAAGGGCCGTATGAACTTGTAAACATTCGCTTACTAAGTTAACAAACATGGTGTCACGCGAGCATAAGCAAACATGAACGCCGATGACTGCGGAAACTCGCTGTCAAAACGCTGGAGTGAGGAAACGCAGCAGTAGCAGCGAGCGAATTGACCTTCGTTGTGCCTCTCCCTTCAACGCGAACTAAGCGGCGAGAACAAAACGCGCACGAAGCTATGAAACCTCGGCGCACCTAGACTCTGTACTCACTGCAGATCGCTTTCAAGAAAAGGCCTGCGTGGCCGTGCCATACGCAGCAGCAGTCGAAGTAGAACGCTGCTTTGGAGCCATTGGAGACGAAAGAATATCCCATAAAGGCATGGCTCACATCACAATCAGCAACAGCGGAGAAGGTAGGTCTGCCATTGGTGGGCCAACCAGTTTAGGATTTGGAGAAACGTTTGGAGCAGAAAGAATCACATTCTCGAGCAGGTTAGAAGCAGCTACACCAGCATTTTGGAGCATATCCGGAGCAGAAAAATTCGTCTTTTTGGGGCACTTGGAGTAATACAGCAGTAATCTGTAGCCATTTAGAAGCTTGTTATTACTTTGTAATCAGTAAGTGCTGTCCATCAGTGAAGCAAGACACAAAGCCAACAGCAAACAATTACGCTTGTCTCCGCACGGACACTATACCATGCATGAAATGTTGCGAACCTATTATTTCGGTATGGAACTAACTGAATGTTGTAAACAATTAAATAAAAAAATGTAGGCTAACGAGAGCAAGAATATGCACCTAAAGCTTTGAATAACCCTAAAGGCCTACTAGTACACTTATAGGCGTATCCGTGCTCGTACTGTGATAGGAGATGGCGGGTGCTTGCATGCAGGCACGTACCCAGGGGGGGGCCCGGGGCCCCCCCCGAAATCAAGTGACATACCCCCCCCCCCCCCTTCCCCACCCACGCCACCACTCACACATTCCTAAAGCGCCACCAGATCAATGTTGAGACTTGACAGCTGTTCATCGGTCAGCATTATGCTGCCTTTTTCACTCCTTTTAGACGGCGGTAGTTATCGGCACCTCTTGTAATGTGAAGGACAGGTTTCTCATAGATTCGGCACCCGCGCGATCAACTCGAGATGCGTTCAGTTGTCACCATCTATTCAACCGTCACGCGCATAGCTGTTGCTTTTGCTAGTTCAACCTTCTTTGTTTAGGCTGATCCTGGGACCAGGAGAGGGATGCGGCTGTTACTCAGCTGGTCTGTACTCTCATGGAACGAGTTGCGGCCGGAGAAAACGCCAATTGCGTTTAACTTTTCCCTTTGCTTCATTATTTTCTTGAGTTACGGCTCGCCGCGACCCTGGCAGATGTCCGGAACCATATACACGTGATATGGGTTAGATAAGGTGGGAAATAAAATAATGTGAAAGAGCGTCCATCATGAAACCCTGCAATAACCCTTAAACCCATGAGCAAGATGACTGTGGCCCGTTACCTCGTTTGTTTTTCCCTAACTGTATTGCACTTTTCGTGCAAAATTGGCAACTGGAAACAAAAATCGCAAGGAGTTGAGAAATTAAGCGATATACTAAGGGAGAGAGCCAAGGCAACAACCAAACTGCAAGCAAAAGCGAATAATAAACAAGTTAAGCGTTGTTCATGAGACTATTTATGGATCAACATCTTTTTATTGAAAAAGTAGAGAAAACGCCGCCGGAAGTGTAGAACAAATACTTGTTTTGAATGACGCTTCTACAGTTATCGGTCGAACCGCCTCACGTAGCCACTTCTCTGCTGTGCTTATGTGGGTGTTTTTCTAACCTTTCGCGGTGAGCGCAGTACGTCTAGAATGGCAGAGTCCTGCGCTCTACGTGGTTGTATGGGACTGGCGGCCGCACAGCGTTACGCAATTCGTGGAACTGTCAAAACTGATCAACAAGGCTAAAATAACTGATATTCGAAACTATAACATGAGAAACACTGAAGAAGCCGTAAAAAATGAACGCAGTCTGAAATCAGTAAAAAAGAAAACCTGGCATAGGACAAACCATGATGTATGCACTAAAAGATAAAAAGGGAAATATCATCAGCAATCTCGAAGATATAGTAAAAGCAGCGGAAAAATTCTAAGCTGACCTGTATACAGTACCAAGAGGAGTCCCAATACCTCACTTAGAAACAGTAATGAACAGGATACAGAAACTCCTACTTGACAGAAACCACATTTGAAACCTGCAGAAACCCAGAAACCCACATTTGACAGCTTCTCGAGAGTATAAACATCTGGCATTTCCCTGGCATAGCGAATCTTGTTACACAAAGATGCTTGAGGTCTGCCTCACCAAATTACGCTGCCGCATTTTCTCCATAAATTTCTATTTATACAGGTCGGGTTTGGTTCCCTCTCCCCTTTGTTCTTTTTGTGAGGAGGAGGAGACGGTACAGCACTTTCTTCTATCTTGCCGCCGCTTTGCTGCGTCAAGAAAAAGATTGTTGGAGATACCTTTTCGAAGAATGGGCCAGGACTTGACAGAACCTGCAATTCCTTCATTCGGGGCGTCCACATTGGGATTCAGCCACAGGGATGCATGCTTCGCTGTCCAAACATTCCTTACAGAATCTAAACGAATGGCCTGCTAGATTCTATTTTTTTATTACTTTTAAATTAATTATTCCTCATTCAACAGCACCTTCCTGATTTTATTTTAGCCGGTAATTCAACCCTATTCAGTGCTATTCGCATAGATATTAGGAAATTTATGCTCTATATTATTTTGGAATAATCCACCCATTTCTTGGCCAATCCCCCATCGTGTAGGAGCCACACGGGCCACAGGCTGCAATAACAACAACAACAACAACAACAAAGGAACAAGAGATCAGGATCACCAGTCGGCCTCTAGAGACTGTGAAGGAGCACGTTTATCTAGGTCAATTATTCACAGGCAACCCTGATCATGAGAAGGAAATTCATAGAAGAATAAAAATAGGTTGGATCGCATACGGCAGACATTGCCAGCTCCTGACTGGAAGCTTACCATTATTATTGAAAAGTAAGGTGTGCAATCAGTGCATTTTGCCAGTGCTGACATATGGGGCAAAGACTTGAGAGCAAGTTAAGGACCGCGCAAAGAGCGATCGAACGAAGATTGCTAGGCATAACGTTAAGAGAGAAAAAGAGCGGTTTCGATCAGAGAGCGAACGGGTATATACGATATTCTAATTGACATCAAGAGGAAAAAATGTAGCTGGGCAGGTCATGTAATGCGCCGGTTAGATAACCGTTGGACCATTAGGATTACAGAATGGCTACCAAGAGAAGGAAAAGGCAATCGAGGAGGACAAAAGAATAGACGGAGCGATGAAATTAGGAAATTCGCGGGCGCTAGTTGGAATCGGTTGGCGCAGGACAGGGGTAATTGGAGATCGCATTGGAGGGAGAGGCCTTCATCCTGCAGTGGACATAAAACAGGATGTTGATGATGATGATGATGGAGGTGGTGGGCCCCCCCCGAAAAAAAATCCTGGGTACGTGCCTGCTTGCATGTATAATTAAGGGAAACATACCGTGTACTGTGACAATTTCCCCTTCCCACTTTTGATATGCTTCACCCCAATACTTTGCGTATGCTTCACCGCGTAGGAATACTCCATTGAGACAAAGCTAACTTTCGAAAACGGTCGTTATGGAACGCGTCGTACTTTCAATCAATCAATCAATCAATCAATCAATCAATCAATCAATCAATCAATCAATCAATCAATCAATCAATCAGAAAAAAGAGTGCTGTATCATCGGCATAGCCAACCCATTTACACTTTGTAACGGAGCCAAAAATATCGTTTATATAGACAAGGAATAAGAATAGCCCAAGAGTGCTACCTTGATGGACTCCAGTGCTAGTGTTTTTAGGCTGTGAATTGAAATTACAGTTTGAGACAAACTGACTTCGGTACTGTAATATGAACGCAGAAGGTCGTTAGACTTCACCCGCCTGCCATACTGTTCTAGTTTATACATTAATAGATTATGTTGTACGCAGTCAAAAGTTTTCAAGAAGTCAATGCATACACCTAAGACAAGGTTCTTGCCCCCAAAGGCATCAAGTATAAGTTTTTTTTATTAAGAAGGGCTTTTCAAAAAATAGCATTGGGCTATGGAAATTAGAGAGTGCTTATTTAAGAATCCAAGAATTTCGCACGGGCAGAATGTTTTCCAATCCTTTGGATAACAGTGGTAGTATAGATATCGCCTTAAAGTTTTCTAGATCACTTTTGTCACCCCGCTTGTGAATCGCAATTACCCTCGCAATTTGCATCTGTTGCCGAAAACAGCTGGTTTTTAGCACTGAATTCAACATTTGGATCAGGATAGGAGCATTTATATCTATGACATATTTGATAGGGCAAAGTTGCATCTCATTTGCGCCCAGTGTTCTTTAACTTTTTAAGCTGTTAAATATCTCGATAACTCATTCTCTGTTGTCTGGCAAAACATCATACTAAAAGATAATGTACTGTTTCCCCGATTAGGACACGGATTTACGTTGAAAGCATTTGACTGCGCTAGCGCAACAAAATGGTCATTGAGTGCATCTGACAAGTCTACTCCATCTTTCATTTGAGCATTTATGCACAGACCTGAAATTGCACACTCAGCCTTAGGATCATGGTTTTTAGTCCTTTTCACAGCAGCTAAGTATTGTTGGCCACGAGAGAGAAATAACTAGAAAAGTATTCTTCCTTTGTGCTCTTCAGTCTGGCCTTCATGCGGCACAAGGCGATTCCAATTTGTTGTCGCAGGCGTTGATATCGCGCTTCAAGGACGTCGGTCCGACGGCTCAGTCACGAAGCAGTAAGCAGCCGTTTGGGCAAATGATGAATCGACTGCAAGATGCAATCATTCAGATTAGTACATGCACCGTTGGAGTACTGCTGCCGAATAAAGTTGCCGAGCTTCGAAGCCACTGGCGAGGTTTACAAAAGCGGAGTCGACGCCATTACTAACACTGGCGAAATGTTTCAATAAAAGACGCGGCGCCGCACAGCAATAGCTTGGTAGCTAACGTCGAAGTAGCTAGGCCTAGCGTTGCCGCGGTGGTAGCTACAGCGTCCAGCGAATCTGCGTGCGAGAGCGCCGGTTCGAGGCTTCAATTGATGCAGTTTCGGACCTTCGGTCATGGCAAAAACTCCGGAAAATTCGACGACAAAGTTTTTGTTTTGCGTCAGAAATTTCAGATGTTCTTATACATTGACTATGGGGTACATGGCAGTGCCGCGAATGCGTCGAATTTTAGGGCATGTCCGAAAAATCGGGCGTCCGCAAAATCAGCAGTTCAGTGTAATTGAACGTTCACAAATCGATTCGCACAGTGGAGTAGTTGCATAACCCTGCTGAAAACACTGCATTGCTGTGAAAACGCGAAAATACCACACTTTTGCGCAGTTGGCGGAAGTGACGAGTGGGGCGGATAGTCGAAGTGCAGGCTAGTCGAATTGTAGCAAATTGCGCAAATCGCGCAGTTGGACCACCGCTGGTCTGTGTTAAGTAACTGTCAAGGTACGCACACAAAGGCAGCAGTAACAGGCACACGATATGTGAGGGCTAAAACTTTATGCCACAAGTAAAGTGGTTCGGAGATGGGGGCACCCGCACAATGTTTATCACAACAAATGAGCCTTTCTTAGCACACTGAGGCCCTTCTGACCACTGCGTACCGCGGCTAGCTGCACATCCCACACACAGCACTTTCTTATGGCTTTTGAAAGATCATGCGTAAGCAGTCACTTTGGTGGGCTCCATAGTCCTCATTGCCTGAGATCTGGCATGCCGATGTTGTATGTGGCCCGCTCCATGTAGGCCAGTGGACCTGGCAGGCCTTGTGCTTCACCACCCATTGCCATAGACTGCTGGTTTTGTGTAGGCATTCCTTGCTGTGTGCCGCCTCTTGGAGATGGTTGTGGCTGCGGCTGCTGTCCAGTTGCATTCGCTGTGTCATTCAGAAGATTTTGCCAGTCGTGAATCTTCTCATTGTACTTCTGTAGCAACTGTTCTTTGCGGGCCAGCTCATTCTGCAGCTCTGTGTTATCCTACGGAAGCAAAATCATTCATGCATCGAGTCACTATTAATGCGTTCATGCTGAGCAACGAAGCCCCTTCTGTCATTACTACCAGAAAGCAAGCACAGTAAACAATACACACTGCTTTCAATAATGGAAACAAAAGGGGCCCTGCAACATGTTTTCTACTAACAGATACATAAGCCTTTCCACAAATAAGTAATGCTGCGGTGAACACCTCAGCCAAGTATATGACTTTACTGCACATAGTAAAGAACCTGAAACGACAACATCAAATACATGATGCCACTGCAAACTGATGCGGGAATTACAAGGCGCTGTTGCCGCCCGTATTTCGTTTTTGTCTTTTCTGGATTTCTAAGCCTCTTTTCACAGTAAGACTCGCTTTACTGGAACTACAGAAGGTTAATTTACTAATACAGCACAAATCAATATTCTCTTTAGTGTCCTCTTTTAACATGTTCACACTGTCATGAGTCGCTTGGGGCAACATACAGTGAGCCGAGCAATACGAATATAGAAAAATTTCAATAACAGGCTCTGCTACATCAGTTGACATGGGGACGTATTTTCATACGATCAGTTTTGGCGATACTATCACTTTACTATCGGCTTCGCATGACGTAGTGCTCCACCAACCAATCTGCGCACGTGTGATGGCCTGGGCGATAATATGACCAAAAGTGACCATCCCATGGTTGCATACTTAGGATAAGAGCAAGCAGATGTGGGTTTGTTGGCTTTTCCTCTCACTTTGTCCACATTTTGTCAAACGTTTGTGCAAATAATACCCGCCTTAAAGAAAAGGGCACGTGGAGCCTCTAGCTGGGCAGGAACATAGTAGCTCATGCCACACCATGAGAGAGCAGTAAATGCCCAGCACTGTGTGGGCCATTAGTGACCGATACAGCAAACTTGGCTGCTTTATTACATTTCCTACACTGCAGACTGCAGGAGGTACAGACTAGCAGATAGCGCAGCTGTCACAGTTTGAAGAGGTGCATAACATGCCCAAAAGAGTTGCTAACAGAAGCAAAACGCAAACTTCGAAAGTCAAAAGAAACCGCCAATGTCCGCGTGTAAATAAGACACTCCCGTCCAGAGCAATCATGTTCTAGTAAATACAGGTTGCAACACATACAATGCCTTTCCCTTTTTCACACAAACTGAAGATCTGATTGCTGCAACTGATTATTATTATATCTGAACATAAAGCTACCATTAAGAAGCCAAGAACATTTCAGCGTTCCTAATAGTGTAAACACAGCACTTTTTCTTGTCATGAAAGGTTGCAGTGCTTTGCAGAAGCCTTACTAAAGAGTAGAAGATGCTCTATGGTGCTAATTGAAGTATTAATAATACCTTAATTTTAGCTTTTAAATGGGCCCTGAACCACCTCTTGGGCTTGGTGAAAAAACACGGTCCGCGGATAGCATACGCTGCTGTTAACACCTCAGCCAAGTTTTGTA
Source organism: Dermacentor albipictus (assembly GCF_038994185.2). NCBI lineage: Eukaryota > Metazoa > Arthropoda > Arachnida > Ixodida > Ixodidae > Dermacentor > Dermacentor albipictus. The sequence goes on from NC_091826.1 coordinate 82,162,925, forward strand.
GTCGCGTGCGGCAGGTGGAGCTCGCAAGCAAAGTGCGAAGTCACCTTCTCTTAATTACTCTCTCTTCAACAGAAGCCTGCTCTTCACTCTCTTCGAGACGCTTTATTTCGTAATATAGCAGATTCCCATACGCGGCTGCTATTGGCCAATAGCTGACATCAATCAAGAAGGGTGTCTGGATCAGTGCGCTTCTTCCTACTGTTACTGTGTACATTTATTAGTGTGTATATTTAGTGAGTTTATTAACAGGCTGAAGTAAGCGAACATCTGCTTTAGGATTTCTATAATAACTACACACTTCCGGAAGCAGCCGACTATCGTCTGCTCACGCTCGGCCGACGCCGCCCGCATAGAGATTGAACTTTGGCCACCCTGCTTATCGGTGTCGTAGCCATCGCGCCTCGCTATTGTCAACTAGTTTTGAACTTTCAACTAGCCTATAACCACGCGGAACTTAAGGTTATACCACACGTACGCTTGCCAGCGCGCGCTCACTCCTTGCCGCTCCTGGTATCGAGCAGCCTTGGCAGACTTCAATCCGTATTGAGCTATTGATGGCGCTTCAAAATACGCGTTTAAAGTGGCTACTATCGGTCAGTCAAGGTGGTGCAGGACGAAGCCTGTCCGCCTCATGTAGCACGCGTGAGCGCGTACTCAAACCCGGTCGTGCACAAAGCCAACGATTAGCATGCGCACTACAGTTGCATGTAGCTGCGGCCTGTTACGTAGCGTAGATGCCGCAGTCGCTGCGGGGTGCCATGACAAGTCCGCTCGCTGAGTGCACTGCAGCTCGCTTAGGCCAACCGCGTTTGGCTTACGTTTGGCGCGTCATAGGCGCCATAATTGCAAGTTGTACCGTCTACGTGAACATCCAAAATCAAATTTGAACTGCGCGCCACGGTAAGGTTAAGTAGGCCGAGCGTTGCGGGAACACCCCGCTTTGCGGTAGCCTTCTCAGTGCTCCACTCTTGCTGAACGCATTGAAGTAGCACTTTCTGCAGCAAAGTACTTCTGAAATAGTCTAATTAAACTTGAAATGTATTTCTCGATTTCCTTCAAAAGATAGAAAGTAGTTCAGGGCCCTAAAATCATTGATATGTGAAGGAATGTGTTAGGCATATGTAAAATACTAAAATCCTTTTTTTTTGTTTTACAGAAGGAGAACTTTGATGAAAACACATTGTATGCAGTTGCACCATGTAGGTTGACTACAGCCCCTTGGACGAGACAAGATCAAACACCAAATCATAGAGAGCACTTAGATCACCTCAACGTCAATCGAATACAGAATCATTTGGCTAGCGAAACATCCGTTTCTCATTTTTATCCTTCACCAATTCACCTAAATCAAGGATGTTTAAAAAACAAGATTTAATCACTGTACTCGACATGTGATTAAAACTTCATGATTGCATGTGCATGATTTCTGCATGATGCTAATGAAAAGGTTGATACTGTTGTGTCGTTGATCATCGCGTGGAAGGTTTCATATGGTAGCATTATAAAAAGGCTACACTGTATTATGCATGAGCATAGAGCTTCTTACCAAATTTAATAGAGGAAAATTTGGCGTTGCAGTCATTCAACAATCATCCGGGTGATCGGCAGTGTATGGATTTTTCTGTAATTTCGTATGGCTTTAGTGAGGAAGCAAACTGCACTTTCATTTATTCTTTGCAATTCAGGCTAAAAACTCTTTGCACACAACACTTCTTCCTTTAATTCTTTAGAGCATAGAGTGTTTTGTGTTGACAACTTCATTGTGTTTGGTCATCGTCAATGCATACATAAATCGCGATATTTCCGCGTATTGTGTTGCTAACCTCAATGGCATTTGGGCAGTGACACTCATCATGGCGGAGTACTTTAGATATTTTACAGATTTTTTGTTTGCAATGTCCTAAAAAAACAAAACGACGATAGAAATTAGATGGTAAGCAATTTGGCAGCAATGCCATCAATAAAGTTTAAGGTGATGATATTACGTTAAAACAAAAATGCACAAGCTGTTCAAACCCAAATGGACTAAATCTCAACAAATTTGTGTACTGCCCAATATTCCCATTCTGAACGAAGCATTGCACTGACAGCATCTGCAGACACTACACCAGATTTTCCCCCAGTAATCTTGGTATGAAAATCCATGCCCCTGAGTGACAATTATGTTTACACTGCTGTACACAATGCTTACTAAATATCTACCTTTCTCATGCCCATCCTTTTTTGGTAACTACACACTACTCTTCCAATTTATACAAAGCACAACAGTGCATGAACAATTGGTGCCTGTGATAGTGAAAATGATAACTAAACCCAGGAAAATACTTCAGGCATAGCTATAAAATGCAATGACCATATACTGGAAAAGGACTTACCTCCATGACCAGTTGTTCTGACTTCTGAGCAGACAGTACCAGCCTTTTCTGAACGAAGAAACTCTCCATCTGCTTAGCTACATCCAGGAACCGCTGTATAGTCTGCCCAACTCCTAAAAGCAATGAACCAAGCAAGGGCAACAGCAGTTTTACTTGAGCGGATCATGACAAGAATGAAGCTTAAGCATTGTGGCGTAACAGATTTTTGTCGCAAAGATTTGGAAGGGTTTGGAGGGGATTACCCATTTAGAGTCTATGCACATGTGAGGCCAGCTAATTTTACCATTGATGCGATTGGTCCGAGACACTTTGAACCACCACTTGGAAAAGCTAAAAGCTCACTTGGAAGCGACATCCAAAAATGTTTGAACAGTTGACAGGCATGGATTTTTTCGGATTTAAGAGTACACATTGCAATGTAAACGCGCTTACTACAATATCAGCTTTAACAATATATTGCATGTAACAATGAGAGGCCGCAGCAATGTTTTACTACAATGTTTTCATACTGCACCGTTGCTCATAACAGTTAAATATGGCTATTGGTTGTCTACGCCGTAAGGATAAAGGACGCAAAATCCTGGAAAAAATAGCGCTATTAGTAAATCACCCTTCTATATTGTGACGGTGTGGTTTGTACCGGTACGCCGAAGAGAAAATTATGCACATCTCTCATACTGTAGAAATTGAAGTTATGCGAAGCATCTTGCAGGTAGCTGGCTATAGCATCAACTCTGCAGCGGCGCACCTCAATCAACCCTTTTATTCACTCAATGACCTGAAGCAGACACACATTGTGGAATTCGAACATGCTGAGGGTCAGAAAGAATGTGGCCTTGCTATCTGCCTGATCAATGTGAACACATTCCCCTTCCTCTGCAACAAGCAGTACACCGTATATATATATATATATATATTGCTACATGCGTTTGATATTTGCATGTTTGAATGAGGCGCGTGGGCGCCATCACTCGAGAAAAGAGGATGAAGAACAAACTCGGCTCGCGCTGTGAATCTAACATATATATATATATATATATATATATATATATATATATATATATATATATATATATATATATATATATATATATATATATATATATATAAATTTACGCGAAGGACGTGTCATTAAGACGAGCAACTATTTACAGGTTACATTTATAGCAGCGGTTGCAGCGCTGACCGGTTCGATTCACAGCGCGAGCCGAGTTGGATATATATATATGCTCACTAGCATATAGTATATGCTCATGTTCGCGTTGCCTAGCTAGCCAGACAGTGTGTGTGTGTGCGCGCACACACACACATGCTCCTCTACGCCCTCCCATCACCTCTCCACCATGTGACCGCCTTCCCGCACTTCACACACTTCACACACATTTTTCGACTTTGAAACTCCTAATGCAACGTTTAAAAAATGCAAGCTGCCACCCCTCCGACGTGGATGGATGTTATGAGCGTCCCCTATGCACCACGAAGCTCTTGCTATTGTACTGCTTGAATTCCTACCTAGGTAAAAAAAAAGAAAAAAATAACCATGATGAATTTTCAGAACGAAATTTTCTGACCCCCTATTGTGAACTTTGTTTTTGTACGTCTCCGTTTTTTTTCGTTTTCCTACTTTTCTTCCAGCAATCTTCCAATCGCCTCTTACTAATCTCTATTGCTGACATGTTTACTTTCTCTACTGCTCTCGCTGAACCCAAAGGCTTCAAGGAGGCCAGTGGTGCCTTAATCGACCGCTGGGCAGATATCTTCACATTGCCATAAACCATGCTCATGCATATTTTGTTAGTCAGTGTGTCACTTTTTACGTCAGCACTGTCGACCAACGCCACCTAGAGGAAATTGTGTCGACTGTCAAGGAGTGGAAGGGAGATGGGAAAGAGACGCTCGATGTTGACGATAAGGCGAAAGGGTGCCGTGATGCGTGAACGGTACGCAGACTGGTTTGGCGGCTCGCCTTCTTTTTTCTTTTCGAAGATTTTGCCTTCTTCTTCCTTTCGGCGCAGACACTCGGTAGCAGCCACATTTAATTGTTATAGCCAATAATGTGGCATGGGAACATTGCAGTAAGTGGTTCGTTTTACCACAGAGCACACACAAAAGTTCACAGTGCTTCGGCTGCTCAGTGTTACATCCGAGTATTCTTAAAACTGGTAATGCTAGCCTATAAGTAGGCTCTATGTATTTCTTGCTGGATAATTAAGACGTTTCGATGGCTATTCCTTCTGTTTTTTTTTCGTGCTACCCGGTTATAACAATTATCTGTTATAACAATAAAATTTGCTTGGCATTTGAATGTTGTTATAAGTCGATTCACCTGCGTTGCCATGTTCTTAAATGTGAATTAGGATATGCACATGCACACGTCCATATGTGTTTTACGACATGAATGCCCAGACCAACCACGTGACAGCGAACTGGCTTCTTCAGTAGGTCATAGCAGGTGACATTCAACACCATAAGCAAGCTTTCCTGCCATAATTCCTGTGGGAAAGCTACACAAGCTTTGAGCTCACGAGGGCTTTTTCAGCAGCAGGCAAGGCAGTTCATGCAATCTGTGCAGTTGCAGCAGACAGGTCAAGTTGACAGGTGAGCAATGAGCCACCGCCATGGGCAATGCAGTGTGTTGCCTTGCATGGTGCCGAGAGGACACGGACAAGCGAACAACGCTGATAGAGCTTCAAACATCACCACTCAAGTGAGATAATGAAACATTTCTGTTGCATTATCTCACTTACAAGCTCCTGTGTCTGCCATTCTTTCCCGAAGTCAATAGAAAGAATTATTCTGTCTGTATTAGGCTCATCATTTCTCTCCTTGAGCACTCCTTCTGAACTAGTCGTGATGTGGCATTTCCATATTAAGCGCTTTTTGCATAAGACAAACCCAAAATTACAATTCGTTTTTCTTATGGACATTTTCCGTCTGTCCGTTGGCTGATTGACCTTAGGGTATAAGAGTGGAATTTGAAAAAAATTCAGGATCAAATAAATGTTGGTTTTATGCCCGAAACATATAGTGAGGTGTGAGGGACACCATGTTGAGCCATATTAAGTACACATTTTTTTCACAATCCATGCACATCAGAGAGGGACTGCAGTGGCTGAGATTAGGTACCACAACTTTACACTTCATGGTACAATTCCAAAAGCGCTGAGCCACTTCCAGGTGAAATTCTTAGGAATAGCCTTTAGTATAAATATTTAAAAGCAATCCTTCTGCACCTCAGCATCAATTTGAACCAATGGTGATTTGGCATTTTCAAGTTCCCGCTTTTTTCGTAAAATGAAAACACAAATCTTAATTCTGCGGTATTGCGTGCTAGAATTTCAACATGATTATGGGACACGCCTTAGTGGAGAGACTCCAGACTAAGTTACACCACCTGGGGGTGTTTCAACATGCACCTGAATTTAAGCACACAAGCCTTTTTGCATTTGGCCTCTATCAAAGTGCAGCCGTAGCCGGACAGAACGCCATAGCCTCTCAGCTATCAAACTGGTCGCATAAAAGCAAAGTTCTGTACCTCAAAAACCTAGAAAGCTACACTGCTGGCAAGCCTTTGGAGCATTCTTAATTTCCCTTGAAAGCTTTTCTATCAACCACCCTAGGTTTCGATTGCCAGGAAGTGAAAATGTCGCGACATCATCAGGCAGAAGGTGGTCTTGAGTGACCAGGACATCTTGACGTCTTGGCACTCACTCTAGCTCTCTTGATCGTCTGTTGCGCTACTACATTGAGCTGCGTTGCGAGTAGCAGCAATGCAGACAAGTGAAAGAGCCCGAGCGAGCGCCAAAAGGTTGCAACGTCCATCTCCCACGTCACCACCATGTGGTATGACGACATGTGCACTTCTTGGGAAACAAAATCTAAGCTCCTTCGCAGAAAAGATCATAGGGAATTAAGGATGCGCTAAGGTTTGCCAATAGTATCAAAATGAAGGTCCATGATCTTCATTTTATGCAACAAACGAAAAATAAAAAATGACATGTTAGTACTCCTTTAATGCGACATTGCCCTTTGTTCAGCACTTATGCAGTCACTGGCTATCAGAGCCATTGAACAGAACCACATAGGTCCAGACGCCACTCCCATGTCGGCCGTGGCAGATTATTAGTGGCTCTTCTTTAGCTCTACAGCACACGGCTGTTTGTTCTCACGGCCCCACAAAATGGCAGCACAGCTTTGAGAGATTGAACAATGAAGTTAGAGCACTTGCAATTTATTTTCTGAAACATGTCAAAACACCCTTTTGGTTCTGGCGGAGCGCAAAATCTTTGAATTCTGTCTAAGTGCAGCAGAATGTAGTAGGTTTAATCCTTTGGCTCAGTTTGGCGAATTTGGTGCAGCAATCACGTCACTGACACACATACAAATTATCATTAAGTTAATAAAAAGGGATAGGAAAGTCTCAGTTACAACCAGCAGCTTGTCTTCTAATTGCACTTTTGAAGAAACACAATATCTGAAGCATATGGGGCATCCATGCAGCTTTTATGTTGTTATTCACTAGCACCTATCAGACAACAAATATAACATTTAGAGACGTCTTAAGAATGCTACGTGCACTTTACCATGCACCACCACCCAGCACAACAAAGCAAGACCATGAATGAATTTACATACCTGTGTTTACTTCTTCCAAGTCCCGAACATAGAAGTTATTTGGATTTGTGAGTGCAGCCAGACATGCCTAAAATAAATGCGTGTTAAAAACTAAGCTTTTTCAATAATAACAACGATCGTAATCTTATTACAAGAAGTTTGTGCACAGATGTACTTGTCTTGTCTGCCAAAGCCTTGCAGAAAGTAATTGCTGGATCAACATAATTATCTCAAAATCTTATCACGAGCTACAACATGGAGCAAATGCAAAAAAATACGAATAGACAATATTATAGCAACAGTCACAGCTCATAAAGAAGGCCCATATGTATAGAGAAACTGAGGTCATAACACCTGTATTAAGTTTCCTTCAAAATAAACTGTTCTTCTGCAGTACAGAAGTGCGGAGGATGTTAAACAAATTAGTAACATCATGTTTATATAAACGTGGGTCACTGAAAATAAACTTGTTAATACTTAGCTCTCATCTGTCGTCTCTTCACGTTTTTTTCTGACCGTGTATGTTTTTTCTGCGCTGCGATTTGTCCTCATGTCAAACCAAGCCCAAATAGCCACAATTCTGTATGCAATGCATTCTTTGCCGTTTTCTATAATTTGTCAGCGAACTCTGCATTTATGGTGTTTACTGGTCCTGAACGGGTTCACAGAAATTGTTGTCGCTAAGGTATTAGGCCAGACTAGCTGAAAGAAATGCTTGTTAGGCTTAACTTCTTGTGAATTACCTTCCAACAATGGTGTTGTGTGAAGTTGTGAGAACTGATATATGCGCATAATGTGAAACGTAAAATTAAACAACGTTGTGTGCATAGAAGCTCTATTTAAACATTGTTAAGGAGATAGATGAACTTGAAATATAGTCTCAAATTTTTGGTATTTTGATAATCAGGAAACACGTTTTCCTAGTTTAAGTTATACTCCACACTGCAAAAATTACTATTTATAAAGGGAGGAGGCATGAGCCCTCTGAGGGCAACGAAGGGTCATTGTCAGAGAGCGCTTAGTTTCAGGATGGCGTCTTGATGTACAGGTCAGTTGGCAAGTGGTCTCTTGTGCTGAGAATAAGCCTGGACAGAAGAGGGGTTAATCAGACTCCCTACAACTATTTGAGCAAGCTACTTTAGCTCCCATATTTTGTGGCAAATAAAAGCAGTGTTACGGAATTCATTTGTGATATGTGACAATAATAAATACTATACCTAAAGGCGTGCACAGACACATGCAGGTACAGCGGTACACTGCTGTCATGTTCCCAGTTGTTTTCTCCTGGCTGCTGTGTTGCGTTTGCGTTGTCCTAGCGCAGAGCTCATAGAATCGAATGTATCATGTTTTCATTTGATAAGTCTGGTTTTTAATGACTGGCACAACTTATGCTGCATTTGATATGAACTGTTGATGTAAGGGTGCAAAAGAAATCTGCAATTTACTATGCAAACATGGTGTATAACCAGCAGCCTTAGCCATTACAGCAATTACCCAACCATCCATGGCATGACATCGTCCCATTTTCCAGCTAGTTGTCTTCATAGCCCACGCATGAAAAAAGTCAAAGACATGTGATTACTTCTCGCAAAAATGATGATCGTAGATTCACAACAATGGTAATCCTTATGCATGATATTGCTGTGTCTGTGTGTGCCAAGTAGCTGTAAATGCATGGCACAAATAAGGAACATATATAGATGACACTGTAAACACCCAAAGCAGCGGCCATGTGTATTTCGTTCTCCATGTCTTGTTCGCCGTAATGTTTACAACGGTATGGATTATCAACTTGCACAAGCTCATATCACGCTCTTGTGATCAGCGCCCTTTACAGTGGTTGCCACAAAGAGGTGCTTTTTATTCATGAAAAATTAAAGTAACTCCACTGAAGACTGAAGACATTCTGCCATGGTACGAGGCCTATTAAAGAGATGCAGATGGCAGCAATGAGCTTGAAGCACTGAACAAATGACACCTCAAGCTTTCAAGTCCAAGTGTTCCGAAATAGACTACGATAAAGTTAGTGACTTCAGTGTGTTCATCCATTTTGGTGGTTCCCTGACTAAGACTTTCCCAGCTCTCACGGTTTCTTCTTCTTCACAATCCCATTAAAATGTACGCTTCCACGGGTATTTCAAACCAGCTAAATAAATATTGCTGGTATTTTCTTCTTGCTTGTTACGGCCCCTTTTGGGAACTATTACAAATATCTATAATTGTGCTCCACAGCGTCTGCATACGACGGCAGCAGGTTTTTAGCACCACATGTGAAGGAATTCGCAGGCATTTTGTAGCATGAAGCACCGAGAGGATGGCGACGTTTTTATCTGCGTGTTTTTCACAGAAAGGTCTCCCGTGTGTTTAGTAAATCTGAAGGCGATTTTAGTACCGAGCAGGAATATATTCTGCCTTCAGATAAGCCAGCAAACATTATTGGGATGAGAGCACCCAAGAAGAAAGCGACAATTAGGACACAAGAGAAAACGGTTTCTGCACCAAAAACCCACGATGTGATGCTGGAAGGAAACTGTACACTGTGCAACAGACTTAGGAATAAAGAAAACTTGCTAAATGAATCATTTGCAAGGCATTTCTTGAATGCTCTTTCTAACCAAAAAAAAGGTGTATGGGTGAAATAATAACTGTGTAGCCACAAGTTTAGTTCATGCCCAATTGTAGATGTGAGGAATGGGCACTGGGGAAGTACAGCCATGTTTGCTCACTAAATCTTACAATAGCTTGTTTCCAGCACACCCTAGTGTTGGTTGACTGTCATTTCTAAACTGTTGCTCTGCTGGGGTTGCTATTTTCATATAGCTCACTCCTCTCCCGCGTTTAGGAGCAACTTTGGCTCCCTGCTGCAAGACAACTGGAGTACTTTCTCACAAGCCTTCATAGGCCTCCAAGGCCACCTTGCCGTAAAGGCACCTGTAATACTACTGCTACTACCTACAATAGCCGAGATACTTGCGTGCACAAAACCATCAGCCTAAGTTGAAGACAGTGATGAGAAACTGAGAGTGACCACAATTCAAACAGACAACAATGGCACAGTGTAGCACATGCATAGCTAGCAAATAAATTCTGCTGCTGGCAGGTCGAACACACTTCTCTCACATCATTGGCGTGTGTGCTGGCAACGATCTGCAAGATGTGCAACAATATCCGAAGTAAAAAAAGTCATCTGTGTACATCAAACGTGGAGCACGACGCTCGCTCCACCTCACTATTTTGTCCACCCCGTTCTGTCTTGTTTATACGAGTGATTATGACCTAACTTACTTGACTCTATCCTACATCTCATGCGCACTGTGTACATGGCGCAGCGATTGAATCGTGATACTCAGCGCGCATTTCTGCCCGTGCTGGTGACACCTAGCTCATGCATTATTGCCCAAAATGAAAGTGATTGCCTTTATGCTGCAGCGTGACTGCATTTAGGTCCCCAGTTATCACCTAGTGCTCAACGGTGGCACACAAAAAGCGCGCGTCGCCATGCACTCCAAGTATCGCTTATAGCTAGCTGAGCATTCTACATCACAAAGAGCAGAGGCAACAACGAATAAGCCTGGCGCAAGCCTTTCTAACTACTGCCTCGCCAATAGTTAGTTTTTCCTGCACTATCCGTACTTTGTATTACTTGCACATTTTTTTTAGTAGCATTATGTCATCTTTCCCCAAAACGTTATCCTAAAGAAACTTCCAAAATCTTTCAGTGCTTGCACTGTCAAATGCACCGTTAATATCAAACAATGCAAATTATGAATGTCTGTTCTTTCCACTTGCTATTTGTATGGACTGAATAACTACGAATAGGCCATCATTTATGTGCCAACCTTTGCTGCAACCTTTCTGTTGTTCTCCCAATATCTCATTCTGTTGTGCCCATGCTTGAATCTTCCATTTCATGGCCTGCATTGTCAAAATTATTCAATTTGTCTGTAGGATTTAACATCCGTTCCATCTTCTTTTCCTATGTAAATTACCGTACTGTACTTTGTCGCCAAACCTCGGGTGTTTCCAGATTCTAAGCTTTTTAGATTCAGTTCGTTAATTAGCGTCATGTGTAATACATCCACTCAGATTATTATGCATTATTGTTTCTTTCCCGTGCAGCTTGCCCTGCTGTTCAGGTTCTTCAGAACCAATTCTTCGAATTGGTGACTGCAATCAGCCTAACTTCGTTACCTCTCAAGGGTCGTTCTTTGACCGCTCTTGAATGAATCGATCACCTGTATTTACTATGATGTAATCTGGTGCGTGTTCACCCTCTAAATTCATTTTTTTTTTCGTCCTAAATGAAAGCCTGAACCTTGTCCCCACCCCAGAGCAGACAAATGCATTCCACATCATTTAACGATAACTCAAACTTGGCGCGAACGGTTCGATGCAGTTAGTTTATGAAGACAGTACCTGAAAAGAGTTCTCAAAATCATCCACGATGTCGTTGGACGAAGCCATCTCTGGACAGGCGCGGGCACCTCACGAGCACTTGGTGATTGAAATTCTGCAAAGTCGTGATTTAGTATTCTAGGGCTGCACTTGATTTACTGGCGGTTGCAACAAAGAGAGCAGAGGCACGTACTACGTACTGGTAGTACAGGATCAATCCCATAGGGAAAGAAATTCAGCAAGAGGGCACACTCGGTGAAAACTGGCAACTGAGAGGAAATGCTGAAGTGTACTAGCGGTGTGTTCCAATTCTGGCCAACATCGTAGACGGTCTACGCAGACAGCTAAGGTATGCTACCATATCTAAGGAGACAGCCGAGACAGCTTTGAGGATGGCCACAGAACACTTATAATGCATGGTTTCTAGGCCACATAATGGAACACGTTTCGATCTGTCTGCAAGACGTGATGATGATGCCTGTGGGCAAAGCCTTTTGAATCGGGAGATCAAGGGGGAGTCCCGGATCAGGCCACAATATAAATGGGAAAAGAAAAAGGAAAATGGAAGAATATGGAAGACGCGTCCAGTGTTGCCAAATATCGGCGAGCAGAAGTAGCTAGATGGCAACGTGAAGTAACTAGAAGTAGCTAAAAAATCCAGCAAGGTGCTAAAAGAACGAATTTTTTTCAAGTGCATTTTTAACATATTCTGGGTAGATAACACATTGATTGGCAGCTGTACTATCTGAGAAGATGAAACACAGCTCTCAAGTCATGCTTTCTTGCAGGCAACTACGGAGATTAGGTATGAATGAACAGAAAATGCGCTCCAGTTTTGATTCCAACAATTCAGAGCAGGTGTACCTTTCACACAGCGTCAAGGCTTGCGCGCTCACAAAAGACGAGTTGCGAATGCATCGCTGCTCTGTAAATATGTAAAAAAAAATGAACTACATATACTTTATGGCCTTACCCAAAGGCATACGAAATCGAAACTAAAATTCCTAGCAAAACGTGCAACTGTAAAAGGTTGAAAGAAATAGAAAATTGCCTCGTCGACACTGAGGACTTCTTTAACAAAATATTGGATTTTTGCCGCATATTCTGTAGCCCTACGCCAACCATTTCTATATTGTACCTTGTTGCCATGTTCGTCAACCCCATTTATTTACCCCGCAGTGGCACGGAGGACGGCCAGTAGCCGGAAGACATCATGGAGGAAGGAAAAAAACTTTGTGTTTTCCTTCCTCCACAGGAGACATATCGGGAGACGTCGTTTTCACAACTCATCTATAACTCGCCCAACTAGGGCGGGGCTTCTGCGCCGCCACCTTCAGTGACATCACATGTCACGTGCATGGCAGCTTTCTTTTTTTATGCGAAGCATATTACGAGAGCTCAACCCAGCTCCTCAGGCGCGGCGGTGTCGCCTTGAAACCACGTGACACCGTGACGTCACGACAGAGGAGAAGTGGCTTTGGCTCAACTCTTGCAAGATGGGCTGGGTGGGAATCGAACCAGGGTCTCCGGAGTGTGGGACGGAGACGCTACCACTGAGCCACGAGTACGATGCTTCAAAGCGGTACAAAAGCGCCTCTAGTGAATGCGGTGTTGCCTTAGAAACGAGCTGTTTCTAAGGCGTGCGTCTCTTGCTCAGGCGCACATTTCGTTGCCGCGCCGAACGCTGCTTTGCTCGACGCTCACCGCGTCCAATGCGGGGCGCGTAGTCGCTGCCCTGTAGCCCATTGTCTTACACCCCTTGGCGGGTCGACGGGAACGCTGTCGCGTTCCACTCTTGAAGGCGAAGCAGAGTAACGCATGAGTTGTTTCTTCGTCTAGCCGAACCAAATATAGCCAAGCAACAGCAGTTCACCAGGCTAAACAGTGGTTCAACAACTAAAATAAAGGCTAGTATGCTTCGCATCCTGGGCTTAACCTTACCTAAGCAACAGCCATTTTTTTTCATTTCCTTGGCTCAGGGCGAGTGTTTCCTGGGCGCGTACGTCTTGGCGCACAGGCTCCTCTGCTTTGCTCCACGTGCGATCTGTTTGTTTATTAGTGCAAATGGCATTGACCTCTCTACAATGAGAGATAGTGTTGATGCTCAGGGACCCATTCTTACAAGACACTCGCAGTACTTAAACATGACGATGACATCTGATCTGGTTGTTTAAAATCGAACGACGAGCTGAAATAGCCGGAACGATCACTGGCATTAGCCAACGCGTAACTGGCGGTTCGTTCGTCATGAATAATGTCGGGCGAGTGCACCAATCGGTAAAGGCTGTTCATTCTGTCAAGAGGCCACTTTCGGTCGTGGATTACCTCGATCCAGAGATAGAACTAAATTGGGACCTAGCTCATATTTTCAATCACATATTTGACTTTGTCCGTCCTTATCCTAAATATGATATGAACGTTTGATTCGGATTGAGCTCAATCGCTAATCGAAGTAGAGAAGCCGTGAGAAACCATGAAGCTCGTGAACGCTGTTGTGGCAGTTGAACGTTCGCACTAGTTGCGTGTGACTCGTTCTGCCTGCTTGTGTGGACGGCGCGAATAAATTTGGCACAGGTAGTGTAATACCCCTGTCAAGCGGGCAAGTTAAGTGCACTTACGGCGAGTGTACTCGGTTTTTAAGTGCACTTTCCCAAATCTTAACGTCGCAGTGGAGTGTACTCTCAGATGAGTGCACTCAAGTCGGAGTACGTTCACGGAACGCACTTTGCTGGCCGAGTACGTATCCTCGCCGCCAACGGTTTGAAGGAGTGCCTAGCCTCGCCGCCAACGCTTTCAAAGACGCAAAATGTAATGCATAGAAAAAGAACACAGAAGTTTATTTCACTTAGTGAACAGCTTTTAACAATATAATTTGTGTTTAGCGAGAAGCAAAACAGCACAATAAAGAAACGAATTTATCATGTACGGAACTAACGGCGCCAGAATGATGCGGCACTGCGGCGCTGCCATGTTCATTCAGTCCGTGTTTATTTTGGTGTGAAAGCGTGCTGACCATGCCGGTCGTGCTTTGAGCCGTGTGCGTGGCATTTTGCAGTGTAGCTAAATATCGAACTCGCCGTCTTTGCTCATACATACTCGCTCATATTCTGTTCTAGCAGGATCAACTGCCGCCCCGCCGCACGCCGCCATGTTGTTTTGGATTTGCTAGGCATTCGTCTTGGCCAGCATTGACTTGCAACAGATTTATAATAAAAACGTCTTCGTTTTTTGTTGAGACAAATAGATGAAGTTTGTTTTTATATATAATTCTACTTAAACAATTGCTTTCTAGCAGCTTTCTCTTGTTAATTTACATCTTTAAAAACGTGCTCTTAGTCTGTCGCCTCTTTTTTTTTTTTTTTTTTTTACTGGGAGTGCATTCTGTTTTCCCGTTAAGAAGCGCGTTGCCTAAAGTGTGACTCAAGGTCCCGAAGTGCACTCCCAGTTAAGTGCGCTTAACTTGCCCGCTTGACAGGGGTATAAGTATGCAGTTTTAGCACAGCATTTGTGGTCCGCTCTATTCAGACCGGCGTATCATAACAATTTGGACACAGCCGCTCTGCAGGACGCTACCGCGAATTATCACAGATGGGCGCACGTACGACGGTGCCCGCGTTCTAACAGCAGTCCTAACACTTTCGCAATTAATAAATTATGCACTTCATCATAATAAAATAATTGTAATAAAATAGTTGTAGTGGGTAATATGCATGTGGCACTGTGCGGACTGCCACCGCTGCGGCGCGAGACACGAGCGCGGGTTGTTGATGCGAAGCGCTAGGACTCGTGATCGAGAGCTACCTGCGATCCCTCGAACGAGCTACATAAACCCCATTTCATTTGGTGGAGCTGCGGGGTAACCTCGAAAACTGGAACTCCGAAGCCGGACGCTACCGACTGCTGCGACCATGCCTGACGAAACCACCCAGGAAGATGCACCACAGCCTCCGACGGTCATCGCTTCCGGTGCATTGCGCCAGCGTGATCCTGCCATCTTTAGCGGCACCGATGATCATGACGTGGAGGATTGGTTGTCCTCTTACGAAAGGGTGAGCCAGCATAACAAGTGGGACGACGTCACAAAGTTGCACAATGTGCTGTTTTACTTAACCGGCGTCGCGAACCTCTGGTTCCGAAACCACGAGCACGATTTCACAACGTGGAGACAAGACAAGACAAGACAAGACAAGTTCAAGACAAGTTTCACAGAAGTGTTCGGGCGCCCCGCTGTGCGCAAGCTTCGCGCAGAACAACGCTTACGGGGGCGCGCGCAACATCACGGTGAAACGTTCACAAGTTACATCGAAGATGTCATTGACCTGTGTGAGCGCGTGAATCCGTCAATGGCGGAACAGGACAAGATAAAACACATTATGAAAGGCATTGATGAGGACGCATTTCAAATGTTGCTAGCGAAGGATCCGCGTACCGTGGCCGAAGTTATCAACTTGTGCCAAAGTTTTGACGAGCTACGGAAACAACGCATCTTAGCTCGGCGCCCACCGCCTATGGAAGATTCGTTAGCAGCATTGGTTATTGGCGACAACCACACAACTTTGCTGACGCAAATAAAAGAATTTGTGCGCGAGGAGGTCGCGCGACAGCTCTCGATTTTGCTGACCACGGAGAAGCCTTCTCAATATTTGGCTCCAGCGATCCGACATGTAATTCAAGAGCAAGTGGCCGAAGCTCTTCCACCTCCGTGTCAGCCAGCTCCCGTGGCCGCGCCTCTGACGTATGCTGAAGCCGCTGCACGGGCGCCTCGTCTGCCGGGATTCTCTCCTCCGCCTTCAGCGCCTCTCCAGCCGGTGTTCTCTCATGCGCCCTCGCCTCGCCTGCAGGTCGCTCCCTTTTTCAGCGCACAGCAGCAAGGCACAAATCCTTGGCGTACTCATGACAACCGCCCAATATGCTATGCCTGCGGTACACCGGGACATGTAGCGCGCTTCTGCCGCCGGCGCTTGCCGGCCTTCGTGGGCACCGCGCGACCACCGAGCTCCGGCTTCCGACCATACCGTATGCCTCAGCGACCACCACCGGAAGTCTACGCTGCTGATGACATACCAGCACCGCAGTCACAGCTCTACAATACTCGTTGCTCACCTTCCCCTCGCCGGCGCTCACTCTCACCCATGCGTCGTAGGCCCAGTGCCAGTACTACTGAGGCGGAAAACTGATTTCCGCAGTTCCTGAGGCACGAACTGCGTCATCGTCGGAACATCAAAGTCCTCGTTTTTCCCCCGCTAACGTTATTGAAGTGTCTGTTGATGGCATCAAATGTCTTGCCCTCGTCGATACAGGTGCTGCTGTATCTGTGATTAGTGAGAAACTCTGCCGTGAATTACGGAAAGTGACCATGATGCCTTCGGTATTATTGCTTAGAACAGCCAGTGCACAGCAAGTTCAGCCAGTCGCTATGTGCACTGCCCGGGTGTTGATTCGCGACATTTTGTATCCGATTGATTTCTTTGTGCTAACTTGTTGCTCCCACGATGTGATTCTCGGTTGGGATTTTCTGTCGCGCCATCACGCCGTCATTGACTGTGCACGTGCTGAGGTTCAGTTCTCCGTGCTGTGCGATATGCCATCTCCCGACTTTCAAGTTCATGATGTTACCAGGATCTGTGTAGCTTCAGATACTGACCTTCCCCCTCACAGCGCGGTATTTGTCCCTCTTTCATGCGCATCGCTTGCCGAAGCGACGGTCATGTTTTCACCCGCTGCCGTCTTCATTCGCCGCCAGCCTATATTGTTGCCTTTCGCTCTCCTCACTGTTCACCATGGGGCTGCAGAAATACTGATTTCTAACCCAAATTCGTACACTTTGGCTTTGCACTGTGGCGAGACTATTGGTACCATCCAGACTGTGGACGCTGACGTTATTGTGCATTTCCCTGTTCCCGACGACGTGGATACTGCCAACGTAACAGCACTGGCACCCCATGTGCCATCTAACCGAGTACCACCGGATGTTTTTTGTCGCTCTATTGCCGATGACCTGGAGCCGACACAACGTGAGCGGCTTATTACTCTTTTAAATGATTTTCACGCCTCTTTTGACTGCAACCAAGCATCATTAGGCCGCACAAGTACTGTCTCTCACCACATTGATACGGGACACCACGCACCATTACGCCAGCGTCCGTACCGCGTGTCATCCTCCGAGCGTCGTGTCATCGCCGAGCAAGTTGAAGACATGCTTGAACGTGGTGTTATCAAGCCATCCTGCAGCCCTTGGTCATCTCCTGTAGTACTCATTAAGAAAAAAGATGGCTCGATTCGTTTCTGTGTGGACTATCGTCGCCTCAACAAGATTACACGAAAAGATGTCTATCCTCTACCGCGCATAGATGACGCCCTAGATTGTCTTCATGGTGCCGAATTCTTTTCTTCTTTGGACTTGCGATCGGGCTATTGGCAAGTGCCAGTGGATGAATCCGACCGCTCCAAGACAGCTTTTATTACGCCTGATGGCCTGTATGAGTTTACCGTAATGCCATTCGGCCTCTGCAATGCACCCGCGACATTCGAAAGGATGATGGACAATCTTCTACGAGGCCTCAAATGGAAGACGTGCTTGTGTTATTTAGACGACGTGGTAGTTTTCTCCCCTGATTTCACCACTCACCTCTCTCGTCTACGCGAAGTTCTTACTTGCCTTACCGCCGCCGGCCTTCAACTTAACTTGAAAAAGTGCCGCTTCGGAGCCCGCCAGCTGACCATACTTGGCCATGTCGTGTCCAAAGACGGCGTCCTTCCCGACCCTGACAAACTTCGTGCTGTCGCAGAATTTCCGCGGCCGACTACAGTGAAAGAGCTCCGCAGTTTCGTCGGTCTTTGCTCTTATTTTCGCCGCTTTGTGCGCAATTTTGCCTGCATCATCGCTCCCCTGACGAAGCTCCTGGCTGGCTCTGGTGCCCTTCGCGACTGGACTCCTGCGTGTGACCAAGCCTTCACCACTTTGCGTCGTCGGCTTACCTCACCGCCTGTTCTACGCCACTACGACCCGAGTGCACCGACTGAAGTTCATACCGACGCCAGCGGCGTTGGTCTTGGGGCCGTCCTTGCACAACGGAAGCCTGGCTTTCCAGAATATGTGGTTGCATATGCGAGTCGTGCTCTCACGAAGGCAGAATCCAATTATTCTGTCACGGAAAAAGAATGTTTAGCTATAGTATGGGCCTTAAACAAATTTCGTCCTTACTTGTTTGGCCGTCCGTTCGACGTTGTGACAGACCACCACGCGCTCTGCTGGCTTGCGTCACTGAAAGACCTGTCGGGGCGTCTTGGACGTTGGGCTCTTCGGATCCAAGAATTTGACATTCGCGTCATTTATCGATCCGGGCGCCAACATTCTGATGCAGATGGGCTCTCCCGTGCGCCCATGCGATCCGACGCAAGGCCACCTTCATCCATAGAGTGCCCGGTTGCTACGCTTGCTGTTACTGACATGCCGTCTGAACAGAGAAAAGATCCGTGGATTGTGTCTCTCATTGACATTCTTAGCAGTTCTTCAACGTCTACATGCCCTCGAGCCATTCGTCGCCAAGCCACCCACTTCGTGCTACGGGACGCCATCTTGTGCCGCCGAAACTATCAGCCCGACGGTCGCAAATGGCTACTAGTCATCCCTCGCCATTTGCGTTCCGACGTATGCACGTATTTCCATGCAGACCCACAACAAGCTCATGCTGGCGTCCTGAAAACCTACGAGGGGCTCCGCCAGCGGTACTACTGGCGCGGCATGTATTCTTATGTCCGCAAATACATTCGGTCATGTGCAGCCTGTCAGCGACGCAAGACATCTTCTCATACGACAGGCCCTCTGCAACCTTTACCGTGTCCTGCACGTCCTTTTGATCGGGTTGGCATCGACCTTTATGGGCCTCTTCCATGCAGTGCTACCGGAAATCGTTGGATAATTGTCGCAGTAGACCACCTGACAAGATATGCTGAAACTGCTGCACTTGCTTCGGCTACTGCTCGCGACGTCGCCGCATTCATCTTACGGCATTTCGTCTTACGGCACGGTGCACCGCGAGAACTGCTCAGTGACCGAGGCCGTGTCTTCTTGTCCGAAGTTATTAATGAGCTACTCGCCGCGTGCCGCACTATTCACCGCACCACTACGGCGTATCACCCACAAACTAACGGTCTAACGGAACGATTCAACCGCACCCTTGGGGACATGCTCACCATGTATGTTGCGTCGGATCATTCCAATTGGGACGATGTCCTCCCTTTTGTGACGTACGCATACAATACCGCCGTTCAGGCTACCACAGGCTTCTCACCATTTTTCCTTCTTTATGGGCGTGAACCATCCACTACCCTCGACACCGTACTACCATATCACCCGGATGCCTCTGAATTCACCCCTCTTTCCGAAGTTGCTCGCCATGCTGAAGAGTGCCGCCAACTGGCTCGCTCGTTCACGTCGGATACCCAAGGAATCCGCAAAGATCGCCACGACAACGATCAGCCCACACAGTCCTTCGCCGTGGACTCTCACGTCTGGCTTCGGCTGCCCTTCCAAGCTCCAGGCCTTAGCCCAAAGCTTGCCCCGAAATATCAAGGTCCGTACCGGATCGTCGCGTGTACTTCGCCTGTGAGTTATGTGGTCGAACCGGTGACGCCATCTTCGGACAAACGCCGCCGTGGCCGCGAGACTGTTCACGTCAGCCGCCTGAAGCCGTACCACGACCCCCTTATCGTATCATCGTCTTAGGTCGCCAGGATGGCTCCTCTTCGCCCCGGGGGTAGTTGTAGTGGGTAATATGCATGTGGCACTGTGCGGACTGCCACCGCTGAGGCGCGAGACACGAGCGCGGGTTGTTGATGCGAAGCGCTAGGACTCGTGATCGAGAGCTACCTGCGATCCCTCGAACGAGCTACATAAACCCCATTTCAGTAGCAATATTTTTGGATATAAAGAAGGCATTTGATACCGTTTCTCACTCCATACTACTGCAAAAACTTGAATGTTATGGTGGCACAAAGAACTCCCTAAAATTTTTTTCCAGCCATTTATCATCACGGAAACAAATGGTAGTAATGGGTGATTATTATTCTACATACAGCACAGTCACAAGCGGAGTCCCACAAGGTTCAGTGCTCGGTCCTGTGTTATTCTCCTTGTACATTAATGACCTCCCTAATGCTCTTCAGAACTCAAACGTTCTAATGTACGCAGATGACACAGCTTTATTATTCACAGGAGACACACTTTCTGCACTGCAAACGCACGTGACGTCCGAGTTATCAAACATTTCTTCATAGTTCTTAGAAAACAAATTGACTTTCAATAGCAATAAGACAAAATATGCAGTTTTTCGATCGAGGAGAAACAATGTTGACACCAGTCAAATAAATATCACGTTAAATAAAAGCCCCATCCAAGAAGTTGATTCGTTTAAATATCTCGCCGTGATATTTGACCAGCATAAACATTGGGAAGCACATATTCATAGTGTATGCAAGAAGGTCGCATATGGTTGTTACTCCCTAATTAAAGCGAAGCAATATTTCCCCCACGATGCACTCAAATCCCTTTACTATGCGTTTTGCCAAAGCCATATTAGTTATTGTTTAGAATCATGGGGCGTGACTTACATGACATACTTACAACCTTTACAAAAACTACAGAAAAGGGCCCTGAAAATAATTAGCCCTCCAAATTATGCCAGTGATACATTTAATGATGTTTTCGAAACACATGTGTTATCCGTTAATGCACTGTGTAATCAGAAGATCTCAATTTCAGTTAATTATATTTTATGCACTAACTTTCCTATTCCTCGAGACGTCTTTTCATTTCCAACTCGCAGTACAAGACATGCTTTAAAAGGTAACCTCAACTTACCAAAGCGTTACAATGTATACGGTGAAAGGTTAATTGAATTCATTGGTGCAAAAATCTGGAATATTTTACCCCTAGAAGTTAAAACAGCACGTAATTTCAAGCAATGTAGCAAATTCTTTTTTCTTGATAACCAGAATCTCTAACTTACTTTCATTGTGTACAAGTATTTTCGAAATGTTTCTTGTCTTTATAAGTCATGACATGTTCCGGAATATTGTGCTGTTCAAAACTGTGCCTGACCTGTCGTTTGTAATTTGTCACTGGACCGCAAACTAGCCTTCCCTGGCTATCGGTCCAGATATCTGTATAACCATGATTATGTAAAGAAAAATAAAGCACTTGCACTTGAAAAAAAAAAGTACTACTCGGTTTCAATCTCGTGTCCCCGAGGCAATGTGCAATTCTTAGCGAGACATGAACGCCATTGTGCTGTCACACAACATTCGCAAATTTTTGTGAGTTCCTACTCCCAACACAGACTCTGGCAATAATACTGTAGCGGCCAAAAAGGACGTTGAGCACATAGCAAAGAAGTTCTTCAGAAAATGTGTGTTAGACGAGTGAGCCTGCCGTTATTTTTAAAAATATTTTTGTGGGTGTATTACTACAATCACCCGTGTGACGGGGTAGTGGTCAAGTAGGAAAAGACGCATATTCCTGAGATAGTTTTCATTTGCACAGCCATTGGGTACAGCCAAATACTAGATCCCATTGCGCAAAGTAGGCATGGTGTCTACATTGCTTCATAATGAAGCCTGCATGGTCAGTTGAGGAACCAGGTTCATCTCTATGGAGTTAAGACTCTATGTAGCCCTTTCAAGTACAATAAATCCTTCATCTCCCCATTGAAAAAATTCACCGACGGTTACAATACTCCCTAATGAGATGTGCGTAGCTGTATCGCGAAAGGAAGCGCGTGGCTGCGGTTCACAGCAGCCACCACAGACAACCTCTACTCATGCAGTGCTTTGTTTCCAAACAGACGACGCACTGTACTCTGGTGCCGTATCGTGGCCATCGTAGCCATAAAGGCCCTCGTGCGCAGCACTACGCTTTTCTTCTCACGCTTTCGCTAGGCTTTCCTCCTCACACTCTCTTTGCTCTCGCCGCTTTTTTCATCCCCCGCTGCGCTACGCGTTCGCTCTCGTCTTCTGCTGTGCTCGTTCATTTGGTTACAAGGTAGGGCGCCGACGCTCGCCGCAGGAACGGACGCCCAAGAGCTGCGCTATAAAACTAAACCCACTTCGAGATTTTTAAGTGGCAGTTGCAGCATGCTTTACAAAAACATTCTTGCGCAGCAGTTTTTCAAAAAGGTGCAGTAATGGCTGCATTGCGGGCCTTTGAAGCTGTAAGATTATGCAACATGCTCAGCACTGCACATATTGGCTGTGGGTATAGAAGCGTTAGCTTACTCTGAGAACTGGATCCGTTTATGTATAATATGACAATTAATAGATGGCCAAGTTGGCGCAATTGCATATTGGAAACAAGCTCAAAGGAACATGTCAGACAAGACGATGTGCGTGATATGGGCGTAGATATACACGTACTGCAACTGGATGTGCATGCACCTTATACTGTAGGATGCTAGCCTCTGGCACTAAGATGCTCAGCCCACTTGCTCTGTTTATGTACCTAGCTGTAGCAACCACAGTTGTGTGCAGGCACAGTTAGCAGTCACCATCAAAAGTCACTTCATTCCGTTCTTGCAGGGACCTTGCTTAACTGCTATAAGGAGCTGGGCAATTCGTACGAGTTGCCTGTCTACTGTCTGAGTGCACCAGGCAACCCGGTGGAGGATGCAAGTGATGCTTAGTCACCATCGCAAGAGAGCGAGCCATGTGCAGGTCAGAAGATACTTTTCAAGTTGCGCCTCTCTACCTCAGGAAAGGACACCAAGATGGCTGTGCGCACAGCTGATACCATACAGGCTGCAAAGCAGAGCTTGGAGGACCTTGAGGGCATCCCAGCCAGCCACCAACGTTGGTTCTTTGGGGGCAAGCTGCTCTCAGATCTAACGCGTGTCGATGAAGCGAAGGTGATGATAGGCTTTGTTGCCCAGGTAGCTGTGGCCACTCCAAGTTAGTTGCCCCCTCCCCACTGCAGCCACTGTGCCCTGGAAGTTCCTGCTGGACAAGACTGATAGAGCACAGCATGCCAGCACATTGGTGCCTGTGGGCCCAATATCCAAGGTCGTGTGTTGCATCAGCACCACTGCCATGTGTGGAGAAGCCCAGTGTGTTTGAGCAAACTTGTGCTCCGAATGGATAAGCTAGCGATCAAAGATGGAAATGATTTTGCAAGTCACTGGAACCCCGCTACCCACAGTCCCATGAGTGGCGTACGCATGTCCCCAGCAACGACACCCTTTTAACACCCTTGCTCTCTATGAAAAGCGCCGTGAGATAAGTGTTGCAGAGGATTTTTGTGCGAAAGTCGCCGGCGGGACAGTTTTAGTCACTGACGTGGATTTAGGCGACATTCCCGGTTCTCGAGATACAAGTATGGACTGTCCATTCTCTCTGGAAGAGTTAAGGCCAAGATATAGTCCGGCGTTCTCGCGCGCCAGGCCGCGGCAGGCGAAGTCGGATACGCTGCGCTAGCGACGCCAGGGGTGCAAGAAATTTGCTTCCTCTAGAGTTCGGCGCGCGCGCGCAGCTCGAGGCTGGCGCCATCTGTGCGTCCGGGTGCGCAACTTCGCCGCGGCGAACAGCTGTTTACATGGCGCATGCGCGTCTTGCATATACCCTCGCCGTTCGGGTAGCGCGCGCTTCTCGTTCCGCGCGCTGTTTGTGCGCTAAAATGAAAACTTTTGCGGGATGGCGTTAACTTGTCCTGACAGCCAGAAAAACAATAACAAGGTTTTCCGTGCGAAAACCACTTTCTTTCTGACCTGGGGTTCTTTAACGTGTACCTAAGCCTAAGCAAACGGGTGTTTTAGAGCGCAGCTCTTTGGCGTCCGTTCCTGGGTTTCGCGTCGTCGTCGGCGTCGTCGTCGTCGTCGGCGTCGGCGTTGTCGGCGTTCTCGTCGGCCTCGTAACCAGCTCGCCTCCGCCGCCGCGCTCCGCCGCCGCGCATGCGCCGCTGCTCCGCCGCCGCGCATGCGCGCTGTCGGCTCTCCGGGCGAGGGAGGACGATGGAAGGGAGGAGGAGAGACTGTGGAGGAGGGCTGGCTACACAAATGGCTCTTTGGCGTCCGTTCCTGGGTTTCGCGTTGTCGTCGGCTTCGTAACCAGCTCCGCCCCCCTTTCATCCCCCCAGCGCTAGCAGCGACCGACTGATACCGCTTTCGTGAGTCCGCTACCGCACTCACGAAAGACGTCGTGCACTTCCTGCAACTCGCATTAACCGTCCATCGATCCACACCGATGTTAGTAGTGGGGGACTTTAATGTTGACATAAAGACAAACAGCAATTTCCTAACACTTATGCGGGAGAACATCCCGTTCCTCTCGCTCGTAACGCGTCCCACGGCTGTGACAACCTCGCGAGGCACTTGTATAGATCTCGTCTTTGAGAATCAAGCATTGGTGTACCAAGTCGAACATATATCAGTCTATTTCTCCGACCACAAAGCTTCCTTCATGACTGTCAAGAACTGTTAATGGAGTCTTTGTTAAAGGAATACGTGTGAAAAATAAAAAAAAAAATTCTGTGATAGCGCATACATGTGTTGCTCGATTTCTTTGCCTCAATCTATCGAAAAGGTGAAACAGCTTATTTGCTGCGCTCAAATTTCGCATTAGGAAGTAACGTAATCGTCGGTAATTTTTTCGCATTTCGCCCCCACCGAAATGCGGCCGCCATGCCTGACAGCCAGAACATCGCACTCATATTGCTAGTACTTCGGCTACGTCAAAAACGGAAGCGGACCATGTATGTACATGCGAAAGCTATTCGACAAGCGCCCTCAACTCGGCGACTACCACCAGCTAGTACAGGAGCTGCGAAATGCAGCTTACCTGTGGCGAGACCACACTGCTTTCGTATAGCTTCCAACGCGTGGTTCTTCCGCTCTGTGTCGCGGTGGTCCATGCGTTTCACATCATATACACATGGATGGTTGCTAATCGCTTCAAGCAGGCGTCCTCACTCGCGCTGTCATCACACACAGATGTTGAAAAAAACCACAGGCGCACTGTCAGGACGCGCATCGCAGGCCGCCATTCTGCCTTCTGCTCGCTGCCGCTACAGTGCGCAGTGCATTCTGGTCTAGCGTCAGCCGCGTGAAATAGAACACGCTCTATCTCCGCGCCGGCGGCGTTGAGTTCGCCAAGCGCGCCTGGGCACGCCGGCTACGCCGTGACGCCGAACTGTAGAGTGCGCGTTTTTCACCGACGTCGCTTAACCGCGACGCGCGTGGCCGCGCGCGCGCGTTACGCCGGACTATATCTTGCCCTTTAGGAGCTGCTATGGCGCTCTGTGGATGTTCGTCTTCACCAGGGTCCGATGGAATAACATATACTGCTTTGCGCCACCTACGTCGAGAAGCACGACGATAACTTTCAACCTTTTTAATAGTTCGTGGCAATATTGCGTCGTTCCACAGGAATGGAGATGTAGCCACCTGATACCGCCGCTAAAAGCAGGAAGGTCACTGCTAAAACTGGCATCATATTGCCCTATAACACTCGCCAGCTACGTCGGGAAGCTCATCGAACGTGTGATCCTCATGTGTCTCGAATGGTACATTGAACACCACAAAGTTTACCCTGACTCTATGGCGGATTTGGTGGAGACGAGCCGTATGTAAAAATACTGAAAGATATCTATAGCGGCTCCACAGCCACCGTAGTCCTCCATAAAGCAAGCAACAAAATCCCAATAAAGAAAGGCGTCAGGCAGGGAGATACGATCTCTCCAATGCTATTCACAGCATGTTTACAGGAGGTATTCAGAGACCTGGATTGGGAGAATTGGGGATAAAAGTTAATGCAGAGTACCTTAGTAACTTGCGATTCGCTGATGATATTGCCTTGCTTAGTAACTCAGGGGACCAATTCTCAGGGCACCAATAACTCAGGGGACTGACCTGGAGAGGCAAAGCAGAAGAGTGGGTCTAAAAATTAATCTGCAGAAAACTAAAGTAATCTTTAACAGTCTCGGAAGAGAACAGCAATTTACAATAGGCAGCGAGGCACTGGAAGTCGTAAGGCAATACATCTACTTGAGGCAGGTAGTGACGGCGGATCCGGATCATGAGACGGAAATAATTAGGAGAATAAGAATGGGCTGGGGTGCGTTTGGCAGGCATTCTCAGATCATGAACAGCAGGTCGCCATTATCACTCAAGAGAAAAATATATAATAGCTGTGTCTTACCAGTACTCACCTACGGGGCAGAAACCTGGAGGCTTACGAAAAGAGTTCTACTCAAATTGAGGACGACACAACGAGCTTTGGAAAGAAGAATGATAGGTGTAACGTTAAGGGATAAGAAAAGAGCAGATTGGGTGAGGGAACAAACGCGGGTTAATGACTTCTTAGTTGAAATCAAGAAAAAGAAATGGGGGCAGGACATGTAGTGAGGAGGGAAGATAACCAATGGTCATTAAGGGTTACGGACTGGATTCCAAGGGAAGGGAAGCGTAGCAGGGGGTGGCAGAAAGTTAGGTGCGCGAATGACATTAGGAAGTTTGCAGGGACGACATGGCCACAATTAGTAGATAACCGGGGTAGTTGGATAAGTATGGGAAAGGCCTTTGCCCTGCAGTGGGCGTAACCAGGATGATGATGATGATGATGATGATGATGATGATGATGGCGGATTTTGACGAGACCGTTCTTCGATCGACATTGTCATCGACCTAGTGTCGTCGATCTAGTGCCATCTGTAGAGCAGCAAAAATATTGGAAGCGATTATCAGTAGCACGCTTTCTGACGTGAAACGAGAAAACGAGTTTCCCATCAAGCCATCCTAGGTGCACATTTAACAATTGAACTAGGAGGGCGAGTATTTTGATGGATTGGAAACTAATTGACACAAAGGTTCTTGCTTGTACTTGCAGAAGATGGTCTAACTACCGACCACTATACATGCCGAGGCGTTCGCATGGCGGTGTTCTAAGCCCTATTCTTTTAAAACTCGTGCTTATTAGGCTGGCCGAATCGCTACCGCAAACAGTGAGTGTCTCGATCTAGACGACATCTACATCCGGGCATCAGCGGTCACTAGCCTGCAGGTTCGTTTAAGGCTACAGAAAGCAGCAACACAGGCATCTAGCTATCTTTGCACACAAGGCCTAACAATTTCGAGAGAAAAATGTGCGTTAGTCGCTTTTATTCGAAATTCGATGTCTGGTCATCTACTATACATGAATGGCCAGCCTATTTCCTACAAAAGAAATCATCGGTATTTGGGTGTCACTGTTGACAGAGCCCACTCTTCGAGCCCTCAGGTTACCCACTTAATTAGCAATTTCAACCTCTTTCACCGGAGTATTAAATTTACTGCGCACAACTCTCCTAGTCAAATCAATTTCCTCGACACGATGGTCTACATAGAAAATTGAAAACTGAGAACGACACTTTACCGGAAACCGACAATATTTAGAATAGAACAGTTATCGCCCGCGACACTGCAAGCAAGGAATTTTTGTCGGACAAGCGAAACGAATAAGAAGAATCGGCATTGAAGACAACCATTATATCCACCACCCAAATGATATTATAGCAACGCTAGCAGAAAGAAACTATCCACAAGTTCCTCTCGACGGAGCTTTTGACGTCGTGCCAAGATTGGAGAGGCAGTCAGAGTTAGCTGCTAAAAAACAGCCGACACCAGAATCTGACAGACCGCCAGCCTTTATAACAAAATAGTTTACTGTCCTCCCAAACGTAAACAACATCCTGCGAAAATGCCACCCAATATTATGAAGTAACGATCATCTGAGAAAAGCGTTTCCGCTGATACCAAGGGTTACTTATCGCCGCAACACAAACGTTAAATATATATATATATATATATATATATATATATATATATATATATATATATATATATATATATATATGTATTAGTTCACGAAAAAGACAGTTAACATCATTCCCCCGTAATAAAGGCATGTTGTCGGCCCAGGTGCAAAACCTGCAAGCACCTTCGAAGTCCCATTAAAATTAAAAGCACCGCAAATATTTAGACACACGAAGTGAAAACTATCTTTACTTGTAAAAGGTCGGATGTGATTTATATGCTTGAATGATCCTTCTGAAAGAAACAATATACCGGTGGAACGGGGCAATCAGTAAATTTCATGTTAACGCACATCGCGCGGACACAGGTATAACGCTTCCCAAAGCCGTCGCCGAGCATTTCAACCAAGTAAGGTCATAGCTTTGATGAAATTGGTGACAGGATTTATATTTTGCGGGCTTCTTTTTCTTTTATACAAACAAAAAGAAGGATAGCCACGCAAAAAGATCGCGTGCCGCAAACAATGAACGACTTTAGTCAGCGGCACCTATCGCGTCAAGGCCATTAAAGGAGGGTAAGTTTCGCTTTTGGAGTTCATGTTCACCGTGGTCATGTTCTCTGTAGCTAGATAGCTAGATACAGCGGCCGCCGCTAGGTGCCGCGACCAGCCATCCTGCAATTGAACCGCGCAGAAAATCGCGTGCTCAGATTGTTTTCGGTGGTTGACGTGGCTGCAGGTGTGTGGGCGTGGCTGCAGGTGAGTGGGCGTGGCGACGCGCACGAAATGTCTGGCGCTGTTCTGACCCCACGCCCGGAAATGTGTAGGGCCAGCAGCGAACGTTTTGTTTTCGAGCACTCAGCCTACGCTTGCCGACGACTGTTCTGCGACAAATGCCTGATAATTTACCTGCTCCCGATACGCGTGGAAGTCTTGTAAACATTATCGTACGGTTGTTGCAATCACTCGGAGTGGCGCAGCGTTTCGTGAAACAATGCGCCCTCGTGTGCAGTTGCGCTTTTGAAGGCGTTACCAGCGCATACCAAGGAATATTTTTCAGCCCACGCTTATACAAAAGCGCGAGTCGCAGGTGACGTTTACGTTCAGTGCGTTGGTGGCCTTGTCAGACTTGTCAAAACATGTTCAAAGACACATTCACAAATATAAGTTCAAGGCTGTATTTTGGCACTCTTACCAGCACGGAGTATATTCCAGTGTATAACACACACGGATAAGAGCCCCACGAGGCGCCGTTTACGCGTCGAATCGCTTTAAAATTGATTGCCGCAGGAAGGTCTCCGTGCATATACGCAGAGCCGAAATGCAACAAAGTAGTAGCGTAAAACCTACCTTGCACTCTAATGGCGCGTCACAGTCTTCTCAACAGTGCGTCGGGGCTGTGCGTTTTTTACGTTTAACAAAAGCAAACCACGACCCACGACAGAAAAAAAGATATAACATTTTTAGTCCCAAAGGAACAGGCCCTAGTTCGGACCTGCTGGTGAGTTTATGCCTGCCTACCTGGCACGTTCTTTAGCTTCGCTCTGCAGGCAAAAAAAAAAAAAGAATTGCGTGCTGCAGCATGGATCCACTGGGCGCACCGACTGCACAGAGACGTCTTTACTATCATTCATTCTATAGCCTGTTGTGCTATGGTTAGCTAAAGCGGCTGCAAGTGAAGCAGACGATGAAGCGCCTTCCCTCAAGAGTCCAGTAATACACCAGCGGCAGCTTGATAGTGCGCGTCACTTTCTAAATTTCTCCATGCATTGAAAATGATTTCTTACAATGTGTTATGAACCCTCTAGCATTGACAAATATGTCATTATTACACTAATCAGGGTAATTAACCGACACAAACTGGACGCTTCTTCACACCACTTGCTGACAACGTACAACTCGTTTCAACCGCTCAGACAGCACTTCTTTTCTTCTTTAATCTTTCCGCATGATGGCTTCAGCACACATCTGCGATAAATGTATAATTTCCGATACGGAGCTCATGCTGTGCTATTTTTCGTCCTTTTAACGCCACTATTATGTGGCGTTAAAAGTGCGTTAAAAGTGTTAAAAGTGCTCAGCTCGCTTTTTTGATTCATGACATGCAGTCATCATAATTTGTGGTAAACACACATACAGCCAATATGTGCCAGCTGCTTTTCTTCCAAAGGTATTGACATGCACAATAAACAAGACAATATGGAGCATTTGGAGCATTGCATTATGATCACCAATTTTCGTTTGCAAAGCGAAAGAACTATGATACATAGGCAGGAAGCCTTTTCTCGCGATCTTCTGCAGCAGTGGAAACTTGAAATTCTGAAGTTTGTCAGAAATGTATGCCGCATACTGACAAATGTGATGCCATTAGTATTAGTATTATATTGTAAATTAGTAGTAGTATAGTAATATAATATAATAAATATATAGTATAGTATAATAAGTATAGTAATATAATATAATATAATATATACTACATTAGTAGTAGTATATATTATAAATGTGATGCCATTAGTATTAGTAAAAGCGAAAATAATGTCCCTTTAATACCGTTTGAACGGATATAAAAAAAATAGCGCGTCTCACACACCTATGAACAGGAAAGCGGAAAACAAAAGACAAAACAATTTAAAAGCAATATAAACGGTGATTGATCTGGGCCTAGGTGACAAGTGTCCGTGCTGCGTCATGGGATCTTCGACAGATGCAGACCGCGTCGCTCTCTCACAGGCCGTCTTTGCCGTCCCGGTTCCACACGGGACAGCGCGACGCACCCAGCTGGTGGGAGCACTTGAAGGCGTCCCGGAACTCTTTCAGGTCCAGGAGTGCGAGGTTGACACGGGTGCGCGGCGGTAGGCCCAGTCGGTAGCGCAGGCGCTCCCGCACCTGCTCCTGCTCCGCCTTGGGAGCGCAAAAACCCGCTGCGTAGTTTATGAAGAACAGCCTGTCGACAGTAAGGCCGGCAGACCTGTGACCGGGCACGAATAAGGCGCCGTGCGAAAATCGCCTGAAGGCCGCCATCAGCGGCTTCAGTGCGGCATTGTCAGCCAGAATGTCGGCGAGGAAGTCGCGCACGTTGGCTGCGGAGGCATTGTCCTGGCGGACGCCGTGCTTGTAGCGCTTCAGCAGGCAATACTGGAGCGCCTGGAAGCGGTCCCGAGTCCAGCTGGACCACTGCGGGTCGTCCAGCGACGCCAGGAACAAGGCCCGAGTCACGTCGGCAGCCAGCAAGGGGAACAGCGTGGAAGGGTAGTTGGACCGCGTCACCAGCGACGCGGCGGCCACTGTGCTCGAAGTCAGGTATAGCCTGAGCGCTGACTCCGGCGACCGGGTCCAAGGCACGTCGAGATTAGTGAAGCGTTCACTGAAGCGAGCGTCGTAGTTCGCGCCGTCGGCTCTTGACATCCAGTACTTCCGCAAGCTCTTGCTTAGGAGCTCGCCGTAGTAGCGCACAGGGTTTTCGGGACCGGAGTTGGTGGCCTTTACCGTTGCATAGTAGTGTTCGACTTCTTCCTCGAGCTCTTGGCCAGCCAGGTAACCTACATGCAGGGACTTGAGACGCTTGATGGCGTCCGCGGTGTCTACGCTCTGCATCCAGGTGGTCCCCGCTCGGAAGGTGTGTTCCAGCGACGAGACCATGCTTTTGATCGTCGAGGTCCATTGGCGGTCAAGGTCGGTGGTCCTGGCCAGGATGTCACGCAGCATCAACCGAACACCGTGCGGGAACAACCGCTCGACCAGGTGGAAGCAGCTCTGGGTCCTCGGATTCAGGCCGTGCTGAAAACTCGGGTAGCCCACGCGTAGGAGGTCCTGCGGAATCGACTCCTGCGGCAGCAGCGGGGCTACGAGTGCAACCATCCGGACGCCGAAGAAGTTTAGGATCGTCTGCGGACTGGTCGCCCGAAGAATCTCGTAGAGTTTGCTGGCGTACACGGGGTTGAGAACCACCACTTCGCCATCGTCTCTGGAGCGGAGATGCGAGAGGTAGGCGTCCACACGGAATTTCGGCATGCGTGGGAACTTCTTCACAGGGTAGGTGACGTCCTTCTTCCAGGCTGCCTTGTTGAAAGGCTGTGACGCTTCAAGAAGCTGAGCCTCGAAGCGCGCGACGTCCTCGGCCAAGTCCTTGCTGCCGGGAAGCGCCTTCCAGAGGGTGAGCACCTGCCGAAGTATCTCGCTGTATGGCAGAGACTCGTTGTTCTTCTGGATCTCGTACTGCACAAACAGGAAATTCCTTGGCGCGTCCAAGTGCAGATCGTACGAGCGAGTTTCCAGCGACTTCCGCAGTGAGACAAACACGATAGGAAAGATGGCGAGTTGCCGGTCAATGCGCTTAAGCACACTGTCGAGCCGGAAAGGCTGCTGTGGTTGCGCGGGCGGTGGCTCGGAGTAGGGCCAGTCATCTAGGCCTGTTTCCCGAAGCAAGCCTCTTATGCCGTCCCATTGTGTCACGTCCTTGGCAGCCGTGTTGTTGAGACAGGAACTCAGCAGGAGCCTGGAGTGATCCAGGAAGCTCTGCTCAACGTGCTCGGGTCCTGCCGTACCCGCTGCTGGCATGGTGTGCATGCGTTCCTGGAGATACCTGGAAAACGTTGTAATCGAAAATGCTCGTAGCCTGCTCGTAGCTTTTGACAGGCGGTTGCTCCATCTGAAATGATTTTCTTTGATGTGGACGCATCGAAGTCCCGTCGCCCTTCGCTTCATCGGTTTGCACTACTGTCGCGAACACCTCACTAAAGCGTGTTTCATAACTTTTGCTCTTTCGTTGAAATAGCGTGTTGAGATAGCATGCGAATTTTTTTGTAGATAATGTGTATTGTTATTAGGTTGCTAAAATTTGCTACCTGGTAGCTTGACAAATAAGCAAGTATTTGGGTCACCTTACACTACTTCAATTGCCCAGAACAGGCTGACCAGGTCGCTTGGAGCTGTAATTAAATTCCTTCTCAAAACAAACCAAACTGCGCACCACCATTGTTACTAGACTATCAAGAAACTAGTGGAAAATTCCGTCAGAGAAACCCACGTGGAAATTTTCCCCTGCGAGATTCAAAGTGAACCCGATCATACCCTCATATTATGGCTGGGTGACTGTTCGATTAAGCTGAGAAATATTTGTTAATCGTCTAATTGTGACAGATAGCACCGTTCCACCTTGCCTTAATATTTCTGCGAAGCAGATACTACTTTCAATTCTGTAGTTCTGTCACGTACACTAAACTGAATGATTAAATGTCTATTAGTGAATCTTAAGGTAGCTAACCGGACATTTCATTCCGACGTGCAAGTAATGCTTGCCTCAGCAGGTAATCTTTCTCGAGAGAAATAGCTTTCTACATATACTGTGTGTGTCAGCTAACATAAGCCAAGCTGAATACGAAAAAAGAAAATTTAGGAATCACGGAGCACAATAAGATTTTAAGAGCTACGGTGTTCGGTCGTCAGACCTCTGACGACCGAACACCGTACGTCTTGAAATCGTATCTTGCTCCGTGCTGTATGAATATTTCTTTTTTGGTTTACCAGTACCCCTATCTCGTTAATCTATAATCTTGTGGCAGGTGACTTCTTATGCCCACATATCTTCTAATTCCATCTCAATGCCTAGCTCCGACTACGCTTCCCCTATTGGTACCCGTTCTTGCTCTAGGAGACCACCAGTTATGTGTTTATACGCATTTCATGTCCTGCCATACTCAATTTCTTCCAACCAGTGTTTTCTCTCTAATCCTCACAACTGTCTTTCTGTCACTTAACGCTACCCAATCGCTCTTTGCGCGGTTCTCGATTTTCTCAAACTTGTGTGTCAACCGCGAAGTGGCTGCCGCATATATGTTAGTACCGGTTGAATGCAATGATTGTATACTATTCGAGGATATCAGTAAGCTGCTGATAATGACTTAAGGACCAAATATAGTTCTACGTACCGCGAGCGCGCGCGCACATTACGTCATGTTGGCGAGAACAACAGCGTCCATGGTTCGAGTGATGCCTCGACCTGGTTCGACGCCCCGGCGCAGCCCGCGTATTACAGGACGCGGCCAACGCGCCCGGCGTTGAACGACGCTCGCCCGCGCGCCGATAGCGTCGGACTATAAACGCACCTTCAGCAATGCCAACCGTATAGGCTACGACTAATTTCTATTCTTCAATAAGTTTGTTTCTGGTTATCAGGGTTCCCTGTAACTTACTGGCCTATAAACATTATTGTGCGCATATATAGGAGCTGACTGCCAATCACGGATTCACCTTTTCACCAGGTTGTTCAGCATTACCTTAGTTTTCTGAATAATAATCTTACAACATACTCTATATGCTGGCTGTCTCCTCTACTTGCTCTACTTGTACAATTGCTATCGAAATAGCAATCCCTATTTAATTGCGACCAATTCTGTGCACGCTCCAAGCGCATCGCTTTTCCTGTCGAGAAGCACGAGGCTGGTTACATCACGGGAACTTGTGGCCGAACGGCGTTACTAATACATGCGCCCGCCAGTGATCCCAGTCACGGCTGCCTCTGCACAATGGTTGAAGGCTACAGCACGACCGTGTCGCCTGTAACTGGCGCCATGCCGTCATTTTTCCCTCCGTCTTCAATATGCGGTAGTCAGAATTCTCGGCTCCGAACAATTAGCTTAGTATGGCTAAACTGCGCACGAGACAGTGGTGTCTGGTGCCATGGTACCCTCACCTTCATTTCCAGTGGTGTGCCCGTGGCTGCGCTCTACTTGTGCGTACTGAACTGATTGCATTAACACGGTATGCAAATTAATTATGTGCAGGGGTGTGCTGGTATCTCTTGAGCGCGCCATCCTCATCGTCGACGCCGAGCGACACCGGGTCATGAAACGCCAGAAAACGCTGCATGTGGGGCGGCCTGTAGGTTGTACAGCAGAGCGCGGCAGTCCTGATTACGGCCGACATACCTGGTAACCTCGGTGATCACGAAGGCGCGTCCCGCTGCCCTGTACGGCAAGTGGCCGTCCAGGTCCCAGGCCGCTGAGCAGACGTAACCGTAGAAGTCAACGCATGGGTCCACGCTTAGGTTCAGTTTCTCGTCCACCAGCCGGCTCTGCCAGCGGCAGGCGTCGGTGTCGCACTCGAAGTCGTTATTCGCCGCTCCACCGGGAGCTTTGGTGTCCTCGTAGTCAACCAGGGTGAAGACAGGCTTTTTAGTCGCTTTTGGCACCACACGTGGTGTGGGCGGGTGTTTCACCACATGCTTCCGAATCAGCTCGTCGCCAACCCTGGCGTTCCTATCGGAGCCTTCGGGTGGGTGCATGCGTCTGGTGACGACGTTGCCGCCGTTGCCGACGTTGCCGACGTTGCCTGGATTGTCCTTCTTCGGAAACCAGCTGACGACCATGATCGTCAGAAAAGACGCGAGCAGCAGTGAAAGCACCACGATCACAGCACACTGCTTCCCCAAGTGCTTAACATCGAATTCCCTTCCTATTATGTGGGAAATGGGCGAATACGTATTGCTGCCAGTGGCGGGCGGAAAATCGCCAGTCATGGCGAGGTTCTCCTCGACGCCCTCTCCTGCGTACGGGGTCTCCCCGCCATCCCATATGCCTCCAGTGGGAGTGAAGGCACCCACTGATGCTACTGTGGTCATGGCCGACGAGCTGTCGCCCGCGGAGGGTGGCCAACGATCGTAATCCTGGTCTGGAAAGTGATCTACTGGTTCCGCAGTCGGATAGTTGCGTGACCAGCCAGTCTCCCGAGCCGCCGTGCTAGTTGCCGTTGCGTTCCACTGTGGTCTATCTCTGGCTGTAGTCGTGGCGAAAGGAGTCTCCGGCTCTGCCGTTCTGGTCGATGTGGCTCTGGCTCCTACATTTCTCGGCGCGGGCGTGTTGAGACGTGGTGTTCTGTTCATCCCGCGTCTTCTGCTCGCCGCTGCTCCGCTATTTGCAACTCTCGCGCCGGCGTCCTGGGCTGGAGCGGATCTGACAAATGCAGGCCTGGCGCCTCTCCTTCTGACCGGTTGCTCTGCCGCAGTGGCCTCCTCTTGCTCCTGGCCTTGTTCGCTATCGTCGCTGGGTATTCGCTCCTGTTCGGGAAAACGCCGGGTGTTGGGGAACAGCGCGTCTTCAAGAGACCTGCTGGGCATCCGCAGATTTGGTCGCAAGTATGAAAAGGGCCGGTTTGTCGCCCGGTGGTCCATTGTTCACGCCAAGTGGGCCCCTCCGATTCGAAGCGTTGCGCCGAGACACGGCCGCGTATCCGAGTAGCGGAAAGCTGACGGTGCGGTGGGCGACGGACGAACCCTGTCGGCAAACTGGGATCACGAGACCAGAATCGGACGAGCGACCTGCGCTCCTCCTCCTGAAACGAGCGAAAAGATATTGAGGAAACCAGGAGGAATTCGGAATGGTTCGGATGCTATGAATGAACCTTCCGCCAGTGGGAAGGAGTACCTTGCAAATCTGGGCGACTTGTCAGTGGAGTCGCGAGACGAAAGCCGAAGCTGAAGGTCGCTGCCTTTGCCAGCTGCAAGGCGAGAAGAATCGCCCGTGCTGCCAGTGACGATGATGATGATGATTCCTCAAAACGCGGCGCGTACCTACAATGGCGGATGGGCTAAGAATGTGGTGGCTGTATAAACAGGTAATGAATTCAGAAAAAAAAATGTATTGAAAAGGTAAGACTGAAAATACGTGTAATGGAGAAGTACGACCAAATGGGGACGAGCGACTACATTTTAAAACAAATAGAAAGAAGATTCTTTGAAGAATGTTGATTGGAAGGAATTTAGAAAATTTGCAATGCCATTAGAAGGGGAGGTGACAAATAGCATGATATACGTTTTGTTGCTACAATAAAATCACGAATAGCGCCAAACAAGTTTGTAAGGCTAAAACCCACTGTCAAGGCCCAGAAAAAGAGTAAAACTCCAGCACTTAAACTCGAGCTTAGTTTATCAGTGTGTGCGAATTGCAGTCGCTGAAACCGAATGAAATACGAATTGAATATCGTCATGAGAGAATCGACTCGAATGTCAAATATTTATCCATCATCTTGCGAATAATGTACAGCTTTCTCACTATCACTATCAACGCCATTTCAGATCCTGGTATTTTCAACACTAAAAAATGTCTACACATTACATAGCATGCTTTGTAAAAGCACCCAGGCAGCATTAGCAACAAATAATTGAGCAGTTTGTCCGGAAATTCAGGCTCCTTGGAGCATAGATGGTGTTACGGTTCACTGTTTGCGGTGATGAAGAAAACGGACTCCAAGCGCCTGAGACACGGCGTGCCTAATCATCACGCTCGTCAACGTGAAAATACTTGTCCATCGGGTGTGTGCGACGGGATTATGCACCAGTGCAAATCTTACTCTCTACTGTCCTCCGCTCAACCCCTCTACGCCAGTGAGTGGTTTTTCTCCGAATTCCTGAGTGTGAACTGACCAATGTGCTGATACGGCCCTCTACCAGAAAGCAAGAGAGAAAGCGGCTGCCCTGATGGTGTAAGGCATGGTGTGCGCTAACCCGTAACGATGAATTAAACGTCTGTTATTTGTTTTTACATCATCTCGTTTTCCCGGCCAGACCCTGTCCGATGGTCACTCTGGTTCTCGGTCCAAGGAGACGCTGTCGAAGGTCGCCGAAACCCCGCTCCCGTAGCAACTGGAGGTACCAGCTCGTAACAATTGGTGGCAGCCGTAACGGTGGTCATGTGTTGTTACATACATTTAAGAAATGCAGCCTTATAGGCGAAATAATAAGTGTGTGCCGTCTGTGGCGACAGCAAATGAAAATAAAAGTGCTGTTTAGTTCGAATGGTCACGGGAATGGGTGCCACCATAGTTTAGAGTATGTTGTAGTGAGAGACCTTCGTGTTTATTCCGATGAAACGACACATTTTCTGTACCTACATATAGTGCCAAACAATACTCACTGCGGAATAATGCGTCTAACCGGCATTTTATGGCGAGTGATCGTGTTTAGCCGGAAAAGTTTGATTGTTGGTGCCACACAGCCTATATATAATACAGTGTTCACTCCCCTGTTATCTAAACTGTAAATGGTACGAAGGTTATCGCATTTTTGCTTCATTTTCATGCTTAATCGCGCACAGGGAAAGAAATACATTATTTAGAAACTACTCGAAACATAGTCGGATTTTAATAACGAATACTCGTCTCGAAGAACGAATCAAATAGAACAATACTCAATTCGTTATCCGAAATTTTCGAACATTCGCATACCCCTACTATGTTATTACGTGGAGCTTCTAGAAGTATTTTTCTTTGTAAATTTTAAACCGGTGGCAAATTTAACAATTATGATCAACAGATTGAATTTCCACATAGAATTGGCATAGGAGGAATATCTCGGAACCAGACCTACGTAAATATTCGTTTAGAATGGAACACCCTCTATTTGTCTCGATGAGAACCAGTGATTTTTAGTCAAACCTGAGACACTAATTCTCTCATAGTCGTTATTGATCGTCTGATGGAATCGCCACGTATTTAAAATTTGCGGTACCTAATCGTTGAAATGTAAGCCGATACTGGAAGGATATAAATTATTGGTGCATTCAGGGATGCTTGCGCTAATGAATCGGCCATTTCGTTGAAATACAACCCTCAATGAACCGGTACTGCTAATATTATATTAGGATTTAGCTGCGTGGAAGGTAATGATAGAAATGCTTTTAATACTGCTGAATTGCATGAAATTACTTGCTTTAGTTTTTTCCTATTGTGAAAGGAATTCTTGATCCAAGGGAATAGGAAGTGTGTGCACTCAGCGAAATTAGCCAAGTGAAAATGTAAGCAGCGTATTTTATTTTATTTTCGGTTGTTGATTTCGATTCCTTCAAACGCGGCAGGTACCCACGATTGGGA
This sequence comes from Dermacentor albipictus, assembly GCF_038994185.2. Lineage (NCBI taxonomy): Eukaryota > Metazoa > Arthropoda > Arachnida > Ixodida > Ixodidae > Dermacentor > Dermacentor albipictus. The sequence continues at coordinate 82,201,945 of NC_091826.1, forward strand.
CAAAAAGAATGTCTCGCAAGAAATAAAAAATTTAAACAAACAAACAAACAAGCAAAACAATCGTTTCTCGGGGTATTATGCCAAAATGTAGAAAGCAAATCTTTTGCCGTGGTTTCGATGCCTCGTACTTGTGCAGTGGCTTATGAGGGACGCTGTCGTAGAGGTCTGCGTATTAGTTTCAGCCACGTGAAGCTAATTAGCCTACGCCTACATACACGCGTGTTCTTGCAAGTCGCCTTCATTGAAATGCGGTTTCTACGGCTGGTAATGGAACGCCTAACTACTCATACTCAGAGGTTGAACGCCATTGCCACTGAGGTACCATGGTAGTTGAGAAATCTATCTATCTATCTATCTATCTATCTATCTATCTATCTATCTATCTATCTATCTATCTATCTATCTATCTATCTATCTATCTATCTATCTATCTATCTATCTATCTATCTATCTATCTATCTATCTATCTATCTATCTATCTATCTATCTATCTATCTATCTATCTATCTATCTATCTATCTATCTATCTATCTATCTATCTATCTATCTATCTATCTATCTATCTATCTATCTATCTATCTATCTATCTATCCGCCAACTTGAATCCCTTGTATAAGTACTTGGGCTAATAGGTAGCGCATCAAGCTGTTGTGTTAAGGGAATAGAATTCGAAACCAACCATTGAAGCAACTTGGTCCACTTTGGTCCTGCTACTCAGTGAACTTCTTTGATGCCAGCTTGGCAACTGGCAACAATGGGGGAGCTGGGTGTGTGCCATTCTTTAATGAACTTCTTTGAGGCCAAGTGCGGTCACTGGATGTGTGCTAGTGGGTACGTTCCTCTCTTCAGTGAACCTCCTTGAAGCCAAATTGAATCACTGGGTACGTACCGCTGGGGACGTGCCGGCCTTAACTGACAAAAAAAAACATTATAAATTAATCCACTGTCGGACGGAACGAAACTCACGTCATGTAGATTCAGGCAATCTTCTCTGAGTACATATTCACACACGCACCACACGCTGACTTCGCGGCGGTGCCGTTAGATGACGCAGCGTGTGAAGCAAAGGAAAGCGTGAGAGGAACCATGGCTACATGCGCGCATAATTTTGCAGGATTTCAAGGATTCTAGAGCGCACATTTTTTTTTAAATTATAGGTGCGTTAAAATGTACCTGCACGTTACAATCGTAACCAATTCCAGTCAAAATCAAGAACGAAACCGTTTCCTAGTAAAAAAAAGAAGGTAAAAAACGCTCAATGCAAGGCAGCAGGCCACACAGCAATCAAATTCAAATTTACCAGACAATATGCTGGAAGGTCCGCTGGGCTAAAAGCCGTAAAAACGGCTTGACGGGGCGCAGGTAACCGTTACATGGCAGCGGCTATACAAAGTGCAGAGGAAAAGTACTAAGATACACTGTTACAAAAAATGAAAAAGATGCAGATCACAATGCATAATATAACATTCATAAATCACACAAATACATTTGAAATACGATGCACATGAAAATGCATATGCAAATTTCGACACAAAGTACCGCATATTTACACTCACACAAACACTCTAAATATGCTGCAAAAAATAATGTTTTTAATAACCGATTTGCAAGCAGCATATATGTTATATATAGTAGATATTTTAAGATACTGAATCTTTTACTAGCAAACAATAGAACAAAAGAAAGCACGTAACTGTTTTTTACTGCAACTGGTTGTGTTTTCATACGTGTTTAGTGTTGTTGGGACGTTGTATGCCAAAGTTTGATATTTATAAGTTGTGCGAAATCGCGGTATAGACCATATATGGGTGTTTCTTGTAGGTACTGTAATAACACGACGCTCAAGACATGATAAGGCTGTAATAAAGTCCGAGAGTTCTCTGTTTGAAAAGTAGAGTGTGTTCAACAAGCGGTATGAGTAAATATTGTCTACCCGAACGATACTGAACATTTCAAATGATTTGCGTGTGTTTCCCAGACGTTCAATGTTTCCAACGTAGCGAATTATCCTTTTTTGTAGAACAAGAATTTTATTTATGTTTCTTTTTGTTGTTGTGCCCCAAATCAACGTACAATAATTTAGATGTGAGTTAAATAATGCGTGATATATTTGAAGTTTGGCCTTCAGTGGCAGCAGACTACGGCAGCGAGATACGACTCCTGTTACAGATGAGATTTTCCTACATAGGTAATTAACGTGAGCATCCCAACTTAAGTTCGATGAAAAGTAAACCCCAAGTATTTTATGCGTATCAACAATATCTATTTGCTGTGAATCAAGAATTAACGGCTGGTGAGTAGGTACTATTTTATTTTTAGCATGAAATATTACAGCTTTAGTTTTATTTGGATTAATCTTTAGTCTATTGATTTTTGACCACGAGCAAATCTCCGAAAGTACGTCGTTAGCTCTGGATATTAGATGAGGCAGGTTAATGTCAGAGATAAGTATCCTTAAATCATCTGCGTATATTACGTACTTAACTGTTGTGTCCGTGTTCACGATATCGTTGATATAAACATTGAACATCAGGGGGCCCAGAATACTCCCTTGCGGTACACCGCAAGTGATAGGTAAGAATGACGAGCTACATTTATTAATGTGTACACTCTGTAATCTGTTTTGAAGATAGGATTCTAGTAAAGATAAGCAACTACCACGAATGCCATTTGATTCTAGTTTGTGCAAAAGAATACTGTGGTCAAGGGAATCAAAAGCCTTGCTGAAATCTAAAAAAATACCGAGTGTGAATTCGTTTTTTTCAATGCGATGAACTATAGCTTCTTTCAGTGTCAGCAATGCAGTTTCAGTAGACCTGCCGCTCCGAAAGCCAAATTGTGCGTCTGTTAGGACATTAAATTTATTGAAGAACCGCGTAATTCGAACAACGATAATTTTTTCTAGGCACTTAGAGAAGACAGGAAGGACAGAAATAGGTCTGTAATTACTTTCTACGTTACGATCGCCTCCCTTAAAAATGACTGATACTCTGGCTCTTTTCATAGATTCTGGAAAAACTCCAGATTCAATAATTAAGTTAAAGATATGTGCAAGAACTTCTGTGATGAAATGTATAACGTGTTTTATAGGAGAGATCTGCAAATTATCGGCATCGAGTGATTTAGTATTATTTAAGCACATAAAAGTCCGACACACTTCATTTTTATCTGTTGGATCAAGAAAGATGCTCTGCTTCATATTACCGCGTCCTGTAGCCAATTGCATATGTTCATTACATGGAGTTACTGCGTTTATGAAGTGGTTGTTGAAGTGATTTGCGAGTGATGTGCCAGTTAAATCACGACCGCCAAGTGTTAAGGATTCAGGCAGAGCATGTTTATTTTCACGGCCAATTATATTATTGATGAGCTTCCAAGTGGCGTTACATCGTTGTCGACTAGCATTTTCAAAAATACGACGATAATAGGCTTCTTTAGCACGTCTAAGTTCTGCATTTAGTCGATTTCGAAGTTTCTTAAATTCTTTCAACACTTCCATAGAGCGTGTGCGCAAGAATGAATGATAACAGATATTTTTACTTTTTATCATTTTCAGATGCTCACGGGTGACCCAAGGTTTTTTAGACTTTTTTACAGGTTTGAATGTTTTGAAAGGAAAATGTTTCGCGCAAATACGAATAAAAATTTTAATGAAATCATCATAAGCGTCATTTGCAGTTTTCTTATCCTTTACAGTGGACCAGCTTTGATTCATTATGTCGTTTTTGAATAATTCAATACTCTCAGCTGTTATTTGTTGAATAATCAGCTGCTCCTGCCGTAAACTTTTATTTAGTGGTTCATTATCGTAATTTAGAAAGACAGGACAGTGGTCACTAATATCAGATGTAATAGTACCTGCGCTGTAGACAATAGTGTCAATATTTGTCACAATAAGATCTAAAGCCGATGCTGTGGAGCATGTAATACGAGTGGGCGTCGTAATTAAGTTAGTAAATCCAGTGGAATTTAACAGGGTGTTTAGTTCGCGGGTGACATTGGTTTCTTCCATCATATTAATATTGAAATCTCCTGCAGAAACCAGGTGTAAGCTGTTATTGCAAACATATTCCAAAAAAGTTTCAAAGAACTGCAAGAAATTGGCAATACTTCCGCCTGGGGGTCGATACAGTACAGAAAACAGCTCAAGCTTACAATTAATTGTTAGTATTTCATAATCATCAGTTACTACAGTAAATTGAGGGACAATATGGCAATTCTTTTTTGTTGTAATGAGCAGGGCCACACCGCCACCTCGTTTGTTTGGACGATTTAGGGAAAATAAATTGTAACCGTCCAAATTGAATGCTTGATCATCATTTCTGCCCCAAGTTTCCGTCAACATGATAGCGCTAAAGGTTAACTGAAATTGTTCCAGAAGAATTGCGACATCATCCTTCTTGTGGTTAAGTGATCTTGTATTAATATTTAGAACTGAGTCACTTGTTTGGTGACGTGAACTAACGCACTGGGGAAGGGCAAGCTCCAGATAATCCATATCAGGAAGAAAAAAAAAGTTACTATAAATACAGTCAAGCACGTTACTCTAATTCAACAACCGCCCTGCCTTACAGAAATCTTATCGATGTCGCGCTCGCTTGGTATGTGCACAACAGGTGTTGCATCTGACTGTCTAGCGTATATCTTTCCGTTAAAGGACCACACTGATTTCCATTTCATTTCATATTTCTTTTTCACCGCAAGTGAAAGCAGCCTTTTCAGCGTCGGGCAAAGATGCTCATTTACGTACACAGGCGGCGAAGAAGGTGTTGAGCTGCTTATGCCCAAGTCTGCATTAGTGAGGCGTGCCTTTTTGGCTTTTCTCAGTACATTATCGCGCTGTACACGAGACTTGAACTGAACAACAATGTGGCTTTTGTTGTCTATTCTACTTGGTACGCGGTGACATGCTTCCATGTCACTTCTAGCAATCGGCTCACCGATGGCTGCACCAAGTTTGCACAGCAGGTCATCGACACATTCGTTTTCCTTCTTAATGACACCCTGCAGTTCCAAATTCACGTTCCTAGAGTATTGCTCACTGCTAGTTACTCGATGCTCTAGATCATTCAAAGTTTTTTAGGGTCGCGTTTTCTTGGCGCAGAGTGGCATTTACAGTTTCGAGCTGAACGTTTTTGGCGACAGCTTCGTCCAGTCTTTTCTTTAAGTCTGCGATTGTGTCATGAGCATAGTCGATACTTTTCGTCATGTTTCTTTGCTCTGTTTTTAATTCTTGTATATCATTTCTGAAATCTCTTTCTACAGTGTCGCGGAACATTTTAAGTTCCTGCTGTATTTCTTCCTTCAATTTCAGGCATTCCATCTTTACTTCCTCTTTGATTTTTGCCATAACAAATCAGTTACTGACTTTTAAAACCGAGGTATGGAAATGACAAACAAGAGAAGAGGTAGTTTAATGAATGGAAAATGTAGAGAGGTCGGCCGGATAATGGAGCATCTGGCCTGCTACTCTACGTAAGGGAAGGGGAAGAGGGGAAGAAAAAGGGTCACAATGGGGGATGATAATGGGAGGAACGAGGTGAATGACACATTACACAACTGGTATGACAGGCGTGAGTCCAGGCCCATGTCACCTAGGAAACGTGAAAGTGCACGCATTGTCTCTGTCGTCTGCCAACTCTGTGGCCACGCGCCTAGCAAGAGGTCCTCTGACAGTGGTCCATTGTGTGATTGACAAACAAACAAATACGGCAACACACACAATAGCATTGACAACTTGGTAGCAGCGGCGGAACACTGAACAGAAAAATTCGCTAGAAGAAATGCAATTCGCCTAAACACTGACCTGTACAGAAGCAGATAAATTAACACGACGTTCACAGTTCCGTCGCCACTGCCAAGTGAAGCAGCCGCTGACAGGAATGCTCCTCTTGTAGACTGTAGCTTGTCACGTGGTATGAGGCAGTAGTAGCACGCAGGCGCCCGACAGCACGCAGGCGCAGCTTGTTCCACGCCAACCTTGCGTCCGAGATGAACGGATCATCTGAAGAAAGCGACACTCGGAGGCATCGCAGGGTGAGTCCATGGTGCGTGGAATGCCCTCCCGCAGACAATGTTTGCGCGAGCCTCCGGAAGTGTCGCATTTCTAATGAAATAAATGGAATCGAAGATGACTTTCGGAGGTCGGTAAACAGCGAGAAGTAGGCGTCATCGTACTCCGATCGCAAGCAGCTGCTAAGATTCAGCTGTTTGCGTGTCTGTGTGTCTCTGTATGTCCCATAAAATTATTTGAACACAGTGCGTGTCGACTCCTGTTTCGTTACTTGATGTGCACAGTAGAATCGGCAGCACGTTATTCTTTTTTTTCATATCTTGGCAGTAATATAATTGCTTTAGAATTGGTGGCGCGGGATTAAAAAAAACATTATGGGGTTTTACGTGCCAAAAGAACTTTCTGATTATGAGGCATGCCGTAGTGGAGGACTCCGGAAATTTTGACTACCTGGGGTTCTTTAACGTGCACCTAAATCTAAGTACACGGGTGTTTTCGCATTTCGCCCCCATCGAAATGCGGCCGCCGTGCCCGGGATTCGATCCCGCGACCTCGTGCTCAGCAGCCCAACACCATAGCCACTGAGCAACCCCGGCGGGTGGCGCGGGATAATCGCGCAAATACGGGTACCTGACCCGCTTTGGCGGTTGTACTACGGTGTGTCGTTACATTACTTCAATGCTAATCGTAATGACGTCGACATCCATCGTGAAATGGGTTCTGCTGGATTTTCTTTTTTTTTTTACTGCACTTATCTGCTGGATCGGCCCAAGAAAGAGCCTAAAGAAACACATTGTAGAAAGAGACTTGCCTGATACGGAAAAGTGGGGGTAACTCACCAAGAAAGACTGTCTTCAGAAATCCCGAGCGCGATTTGAACCCCTGACCAGGCCACTTTGAACCCGACGCGCTAGCACGCTGTCGCACCTTTCTTTTTTAGGCTACCACGCTAGTTTTCTTTTAATAACGCAGCTTTCTTTTCGTAACCTCCAGGGTTTGGTTTGGCTGCCACTGTGTGTTGTTCAGCACCAGACAAAAAAAAAAACATGCAGACCCAACGTACAAATTGGCATCAATGTGAGAAAAAAAGAATAAGGGGTGAAATGCAGGAAGGTTAATCAGATTTGCTGTCCGGTTGGCTTCTCTGCACAAAAGTGAAGAGGTAGAAAGTAATAAAAATAAGTAGAAATGAGATGAAGAATAACAATAAGAAGGAATAAGTAGGTACGAATAGAATTTGTTCTCACAAGCATGAGGAAGGCAACTGGCCACGACAACAGTCATTGAGTCCTGATGCTTTAGAACTACTCGGGTTAACGTCGACTGTGACCAAGGTACAATAATGTTCTGTCCTATTAGGCGATGATTGTCAAGGTTGTCAAGTGTGGCGCAGAGCGTTTTTCTTTGTGCACGAAAACCAGTCAATTGCAGAGAAGAAGCATAATCGTCTCTCTTGTCCCACAAACTTTACATTTGTGTCTGACGGGCCATTCTGATGAAAAAGGCGCAGGCACTTGTGAAGGCTACTCCAAGCCATAGACGATAAATGAGTGTCAAGTCCCGTGGAGTCAAGCCGTGCGGAAGGCGGAGATATGAGGATCCAGCGAACAAAGGCACTAGTTTCGTAAGGCCGCCAAGTTCCACTGGGTTAATGCAAGCTCGCGTGCGAGCGCGCGAAGCTTTCCCACAACCCCAGCGCCGGCCATCGGGATGGCACCGTAATATGCACTGTCAAGGGCAGATCAAGAGGCTGCATTGGATTCGGTCATCTTTTACCAAATCACCATAACTTGGCAACAATTTAACGACAACGTCATGTCTTCTCTCAACTGCCTCATGGCAAATTTCTCTCGTGTCCGTGACAAGTTGTTCGTGGGGTGCATGGCGTCATGCAGAGAACAAACTGTGAAAGGACGTGGGGGTGTCACCTGGAGTTCTAGCTGCGCCTTGGCAAGGCCAAATCAAAACGCGCTAAGCGTCTCAACGCGCTTGCATGCCTGCGAGGAGTTCATAACTCGAAGGACCGCTCAGCGGCGTTAATTGGACGTGAATGCCTTCGCAGTGACAACTCATAAGAAGTGCTTAGGTGCCCTCGGATTTTTTATTAGGGTCACATATACATAACTGAAACCCACTCAACTGAGAAGCCGTTTAGCTTCTGTGTATATGAAACCTATAGATATGCAGACTTTGTGCCCTGGTAATTTACATTCACGCATTCCCCTTCGCAGAACTTTTTGAATCTGATTGAATGTTGGATAGCGCATTTGGTGAGGTAAAGCAGGTATTCGTAAAGGTAAAGCGGGCATGACACAACGAATTGAGTATATGCTATTAACAACTTGAATTTCATGACGAACATAAATAGTTGCAGAATACTGAAAGTCATTATTTTGTATTTTCGTTTCCTTTCTTCTGCTCTACCGGGATGGTAATAATGAACACGTAGACGTTGAGAGTTTTCCGCGAAGCTTTTGTACTTATGGTCGTATGAATACAACCTAATAGCGCCAGCTTCGATGTCATCTTCCGACTTTTGTTGAACAACACGAACAATAGCTTCAAAAAGAAAAGAAATAGAAAGAAAGGAATACAAAGATAGGAAAAATAGAAAGAAAGAAGTAAGGAAAGGAAGGAAGAAAGAAGCGTTTTCAAGAACGTGGAATCAAAGACCCTCCAGTGAAAATGTTTATCTCTAAGGAAGAAAATTTGGATGCCCCACCCTCAACTAGCTCTGTAATTGCGACAATCAGCAATTTGGCTACGCATGGCTGATGCTAACTCGAAAGTAACAGCTTTCTCAGCGTACCGCTAAAACGTAACGGTTATTCACGAAACCGCAAAAGCACTTACATGGTAAGCGCACGAGACGTGTTGCTCCCCACATTATTGTTGATTCATATTGGGAGGGTAATTTCGGATAATTGTCGCGCTCAGTCTAACCGCAAATGTGTTGTTTTAGAATCAAGAAAACTCGGCGATAATCACACTACATATTCTCAACCCACGGGAATTTCTCGCCATCGAGATAGCGTGTTGCTGCCGCTCCTGAGCTTTTCAATGCGTGACGAGAGCTAGACTAACTCGCACATTATATCTCGTAACTCATCAACAGTTAGACGGAACCATACCCGCAAGTTATTACTGAACGTTAAACGCTATACGCGCAAGGGTGGCAGCCCTGGAGTGGATTATCACCCAATTTCCGACGTTACGTCTGAACGACTGAGATTACAGAGCTGCGAGAAATGACGCAGTACGCCACACTTGATGAGGTAAGGAGTCCGCAATGTTTCCTCACCGTCAGCAATTGCAATGCCACTGTAATTTCAGTATCCTTTATTGCGAAAAAGAAAATAGCAACGTGGTCCACTGCCTCTCAAAGTAGCCCGCCCATCTACTATACGTGACGAGACAATCAGACGCGTTCTTGCGCAATGGGAGCTTAATCGGTGCGAAATTAAGACGCGGACGATGAGGCCTGGTCAGAGGGCGCCGTAAATTGCCTTCTGCCTCTTCGAAGGTCATCGGAAGCTTCGAACCAGCGGCGAGCAGGGCTACAGCAGACGACACAATTAGAGGACTTCGTTGAAGGCGAGACCTTCGGGGGAGTCAGCCACTCCTCAGTTTCCTCACGACCACGCGTAATGCGGCGTGACGCGTGCGATTAAATCGTCATCGCGCGTAATTCTGCCACGGAAAGTTGCACTCCGTCAGTCACGTGGCAAGCCATACAGCGACGCGCGTTCTCGAGCACAAGGAGCCTGAAAATGAATGCAGAATGTTTAGAGACAGCTGGCCGGCGTGTCGCAGCTCCTTGTCGAAAATGAGCGGAACATGCCGATCGGGACCAGTCGCTGCCCGAGCACCGAATGAGACAGGCGGAGTCCGCTTACTACCACCCCACAGCGTGGACTTAAATCTCAATATTGAAATACAACAGCAATCCAATATTACCAGCCCATATCACTGTCCCAGGGGCAGGATGGCTCTGCTGTCCTGTCAAACTCAATTTCTTCTTCTTCTTGATGTCAACTAGAGCATCGCCAACCAGTATTTTCTCTCTAATCCTCACAGCTGCATTTCTTTTAACGTTACACCATCGCTCTTCGATCGGTTCACAACTTTTTTTTTCTGAAGCTTGTTTGTTAATTACGAATTTAACCCCCCCCCCCCCTCCTTTACCTTCAGGATCCGCCCGTGGCCGACACTAAAGTAATGCTTCCCCAAAGCCCTTGATATCGCGCTGGTGGAAGAAGTTGTATACTTGCGCATATCATACTGAGAACAATTAACAAAACAGTACAGTTTTCGAAGAAGGCCAACGAACCACAGACGAAGCGAGCAACCGTCAAGGCCAATGACTTCGAAAGCTTCAATCTCGCAATTTGCCACACAAGCCGTTGGTGCTTTCCCACGACATGAAACGTTTTGCATCGTCATCAGCGGCGTGCCTGAAAGATCGACTACATGGAAGCAGCCTCCACGCGTCGGACTATCGCGATAACATCGAATGCGCCGTTGTTTGCTCATACCCACCGCGGGTTTCGTAGGGTAACGGGTCTGTCGAAACAATGGCGTTTCTGTATTCTTACGCCAGGAGATCCGCTGACAGTCGTGGGACCTGCATGCTCCGGCGGGAGCCTCTACAGTTCTTGACCTTGAGCCTTTATTCTCCGCGGAGCGCCTTGCATATCGGCACACGTGTCGCAAGTCGGACGCTCTTATAAATGGCGTCCTTTCGCGTCGTCTGCACCATCCGCGCACGCGACGCTGGCGGTGAACGTAGTACGTACGCGTAGGCGACGGTGAGCTTTTGACTACGACCATTTCTTCAAGCGCCTTAGCGATGAAAGAAGCGTCAGACAATGACGGCTAACGATTATACACCATCGGTCACGTAACGTTACGTTATGTACAAACGTCTGTGGCTCGTGGAGGTCAGATCTTATCTCGCAAGACCGCCGCGCCTCCTTGATTGGGCCTTTCTGACAATCGCGGCTAATGACTCAGGTAAAAAAAATAATGTGCGCCCCAAAGATAGCCCATATTTCGCACTTGCATCTACGTATTCCGTTCAAGCCCGTCATCTTTTGTTAAGTAGCGAGAGACATGCAATTTATTAAAAAGCGGTTGTTTGTCGCGAGACAACGGCGTCGGCACCAGCTTCTCGCGTGGCACTTTCTGGTTGGGGAAATTAACCAACGTGGTTAAGTAATTTAGAAAATAACGTAGCAGAACTTCGCTTATCATTGAGAGTAAACGCTCATCGGTGCCTTCTTGGAAAGGGCCTACGCTACAGGCGTGCCGCTATAGTTACCAAAGGCTATCTGCGTATGCAGACCCTGCTTACGCAATGGAACCCGGTTACTTAACGCAGTCAGGTACACCAGCAACATGCGCCAGCTGTTCCGTGCGAAATTTTTTGCAAAAGTGACGAAGCACACTGAGAAACAGAAAAACAAGAACTTTTCGAATAGTCTACATAAAAAACCTACAAGTTTTCTATAAAATATCAAAACTTCTTTTGAGGCTATGCACTTCTATTTTTTCTTGCAAGTGCTTGGTCTTTAGCTGGCTATTTTATGAGAGCCTTCTTAAGAGAACCTGTTTGGAAATTTGGTAGTCACCAGTCAACCTAAAGAAATTGCGAATAAATGTAGACTAAATAACTTGTCTATTAATGATTGATTGGGTGCCTAAATTGCTGTAATTTAAATGAGCAGCTTTCATTGAATACTTAAAACTGCCTCTAACGGGACCGTATATCGGGGAGAACGCCGCTAATAAAATTTCGCGTTCAAGTTTTTCTAACTAAAACACGACCAGGCACTTCGCCGCAACAGACAGACCATTTTCATAACTTGTATGTGGGCTACCTCACCTGAGTGGATGTCCAAAACACGATATTATTACAACAATCACTGAACGACTTGCAAGCGACCAATACATGTTGCTCACCGTATACAAAGTAAGTTTGCGTACCCCACTTACATAATAAGAGAAGAAAGTCACACAAACGGAAGTCTTGTACACGGCTATATAAACATGTTGGCTGACATATTCTGCCCAGGGGGAGCTATAGGTGAAAAAAAAAACACTTAAAGCTACCTTGCCGTTCACGAAAAGTAGCACGCGAATATTGAAAACTTTGAACACGAATCGAGCGTTCTTTTCCATTAGATTTTCACATTCACTAGTTGACACTGCCGAATAATTGTTTGTTTGACAATAATGGATAGAAACAGTATACGACCCCCGGGCAGAAAGAAAAGCACGGTGAAACTGGAGACCACTCCGAATGATACAGCTGAAGTAGCACCACCGTTTTTGCGGCGCAGACGAACCGGCTCTTGAACGAATTCACGGGGTAGACAACTTCTGCTCAATCAATTCCTGCCATCCAGTGAGATTACCTCACTTCTAAGAGGCCCATGAATCAGTTTGGACTAAGGCGAAGCAGTATATTACTTGTCGCAGACCTATCATGTTGGAATCCCATTAAAACGATGTGCGGTGTTGTATAGTATCACCTCTCGGCTCCAACGAACCGAGCACTTCACATGCATCCGGCGACGCCTTCAGTTCCTACGTTTCATTACTCTCATTTTCATAATACTTCACACAAGCGAAAGCCAGCTCATTATCATTAACGAACACTTAACCTGACCGTGGGCATCCACTTGTGAACGGCATTGTGTGCAAGTATCAGATAACGCACTTTCACGTTGTAGTGGCGATAGACAACCAAAGTGGCACAACGCAAGTCACGGAACTAACTGTTCATCGGACGAAAACCTGTGCCAAACAAAACAATAACACTGAGCACAGTGATAGCGGCGAGCACGCTCTTCAATCGTCGATATCTATTCTGGGAGTCGGACGCGTTGTCTGTTCGTACTTGGCTCGTCGAACATTCCAGCATAATGGCTGGTGCGCTCGCAGAAGTTCAGGAACTTGGAAGACTATTCGCGGTCACGCGTGCAATCTTACTACAAAAAAAGTTCGACGACAACCCAGACAAAAGATATAACCGGCTACAAGATTCCAGAATGTTCTGATACGACCAGTCACGTCTTGTGCCGAGCCACTTGTTAGCCGGTCAAAAGCGGTCACCGGAAAAAGATAAACAAGTACAGGTGTCAACTTATAAGCCTTACCTGTAAAAGAGACTACACAAAAATCTCTCACTCTGCTTTTAAAGCAGAATGCGAGGTTTGATTAGGGCGGCATTTCGTGCTACTTGGTTATTAATGATCAAATAATAACAGCACTCAAAACCAGGTACGAACCTAGAAGAGACATACGCCGCTCTGACTTCCAGTCGTTCTTTCTTTTGCCGAAGGGCACACATTTAGAGTCTACACAGCCAATAAATTAAAGGAGTCCGTACGCTGCGCACAAACACCTTTTTCTAGTCGAGAACAAAAATAGAAAAAGTGCTCACGCATTGTTCGCTGAGTCTTTCAATCAAATCTGCTTCGATAACTTCTCTTGTCTGCTCTTTTCCTTTGTTAACAACACAACATATTCAGACACCGAAACGCAAGCAGCCAGGGCACAGTGACGAGCAAGAATACCCTGATTGCACTTTCCCACATTGTATACTGTGGGAAAATTTCCTAGAATCCAACGATCGCGAGAGCAAACCGACAAACATTTTTTTTTCCACAACATAGCGACACGGGCATTCACGATACACCGAACAAACCCGTTTTTGTGCCAAATGGTGCATTCTGCCACTTTTGTTTAGAAGTGAACAAGTTTCGATATTCAATTCGTTATTCGAAAATTGTCTTTCTCGAACGTTCTAATTCGATTCGAGACAGAAAGTTCGCTACTCGAACGCTCCTGTAGTAGTTAAATCGAGGAAAGACCATGACCAGAAATCTAGCAGAAGAAACCTCGCAAGGCTGTCGGACCTGATCAGGCCCCTAGAGCTTCCGCAAAAGGCCGTCGTCTAACAGCGTCACCACTGACGATCATCTGTTGCTATTGATGAAGCAAACCTGCTCAAACCAAATTGCGTATGCGTCGAAACGGGCTGCCCCGCGCTAAACGTGCCCAGCGCCTTCCGGGGTGTTGACGCAGCAAACATCGGGGGCACGAGGTATATAGCCTTTAGGTTTAAGGAGCCACGAACGACGGCCAGACGAACAGATGGTCAATTAAGAGCCTCAAAGAAGGCGGAAGTCTGGCGAAGTCTGGGTTGAAGGTCACGGACGCGCAGACGCGGCTTTGTCGTTCACCCCTCGTTCGGCCACGTGCTCCGGCCTCGCAACCAGTCACGCCTGCATAGAGCTGGGGGCGGGCGACCATCGATTGCCGAAGATCTAATTAACGCGTGAGAAGAGCTGAACTATGCAGCATCGGTCGAGCACGTCGTGCGGCTTTCTCCTTGAAGGTCAACACACTAAAGTGCTTTTCACGTTCGCGCATGCATTCGCGTGGGCTGTGGCGACGGACGAAAGATGAATGGATATGCTAATGAATGGGCATGACAATGGCAATTGATGAAACGAGTCGGTGGCAAGTGGCATGAAGCTCACTCTTCTCGCCGCATCTGGTCTTTTCCCTTGAGCTGCTCCCGAACGGTGGAGGCCTTAAATTACGCGCACAGCCAAAGGGGTACAAGATGTAGATTTCCCGTTGCTGCGTGTTTTTCCTCGTTTAACACTATACCAGCCTTCAAGCCGTTCTCTTAATACTGTCAAGAATGGCGAGTTGCGCAACAAGATTGCCACCTTGCCACCCGATTACGACAAGGGGTGCAAGACGCGCACCTCTCCCTCTCCGTCGCTGCAGCTGGGAGGCGTTCAAAGAAGCGGCCTTTGCGCTGGAATCCGCCGCCTTCCACCCGCCCCATCGACATTGTGACGGGACTAGTTCGGCGTGTGTGAACAATGATTGCAGAGTTCCCCAACGCGGAGCTGATTCGACACGCCTGGACAAGCTGCCGTGGGGACGACGTTTTTTCGTGCGTCTCACGCTTCGGAGTGGCGCAGAACAACGAGCGACCCTGGATCGGCTCCGATAGTTCCCGGAACGGCACCCCGCGCGGTTGCCTCTGTGTACAGAGCGCGGTTGCCTTTGTGTACGTAAACTGATCTTCAGAGCAGCTGCGAGTTGGTGATGTGTAAACGAACAGTCGCCGCGTCGTAGGACCGGCGCATCGAGTGTATAAAAACTGTGGTTGTGCGAATGCTGAACACACTTCTCTTGAGCAGTCATGTTAGACTGAGTCACTTCTCTCATGCAGTCCTGTTGGACTAATACTCTTTTTCTCAAGCAGTCATGTTAGACTGATTTAGTTTCTGTAAATAAACCCTTTTCCTCGTTCTCGATGAGAAACAGTTCTTCACTTCATCAACGATCTCAGCGTAAATAAGTTGGACGACGGCATGGGCCAGCTACCTCCGAATTCATGCTGTACTCCAACCTTGGCAAAGGACCACGGACGATGGGATTGAGCCCCCAATCCTGACAATACACAGTCCAATTCCATGCCTATTACTTTTTTCGAAAACAATCTTGGAATGGTTTGTTTACATGGCTTAACGCTGCGGTAAGAGACCTGGAAACCAGTCACAATCCAGCGCTCAACATCATGGCACACATGGTGCCATGGTGCCAATTTCCATGTACATGCTCAACCTTACCAGAAACATAGCATTACATAGCGTAGAAATGGGTAATAGAACATTGGATAATTAACATATCATTATGCAACATGAACCTAGTATGTAGAACAGAACATGAGTATAAAAACATGTTAAACTGAAGCGATGTGACAAACAATACAATAAGTTAAATCGCGTAACAAAGGTATGTAACACTACAGGATATTGCCTAAAAGAAAGTAGAACAGCAACAACAAACACATATACATTCACTATCGAGAAAATACACTATATAAAACCAACCAACCGGAAATACAAATAAGCAATTAAGTGATTACTTCGCAACCTAATCGTGACCAAATTAGCGTAGTAATCATATTGCAATAAAATGTTATAGTACGTGCAAAAAAAATAAAGCACTTATATTCAGCGTTTTAGGAAGTGGAGACTAGTCATGTGAAGTTGGCTTCGCTATGTCGTTATAACTATTAATAATTACTATTCTAGATCTTACTATTCTCCACAGCATCTCCAGAATTGATTTTCCAACCCTACCTGGCGAAGCTCTCTCTCTCTCTCTTGCAATATAAGCCCACGGCGCTATGTACGACTTGAACAATAGATGTCAAAAGAAGATGGACGCCCGAACACTATACGCTCTTCATCGTATGAAGTCCCCGTTTGTCGCATTTAGTGTTTTGCAATACTGCTAAGAGAATTGATTATAAGCAATTCAGCTTCGACGATTCATGCACGAAAGCAAGAATACTGCGACCATCAGTGACCTTTCGTCACAGTTCGGCAGACGTAAAAATTGATGAAAAGAATGTCCCGCGCCTGAAAGATCACCGCAAAATGGTTATGTCACGGCTACTGCAGTACTAACGTTATGCCCAGCCACCTTTGATGGCCATTCTTCGCGTGATGGCTTACTTCACCAAACGTCTTAATTCTTTCCAATGTCGCTCCATGAAATCCTCTGTCATACTCTAGTACATTAACGAATCTGGAATCACCTAAAGTTATTAAATCTGATTGCTATGCTATTTCGTAAACGCGAGGAATGTGTACGCGCATTATGTCTCTGTGACCCTATGACGTACATGCACGACGCACTTGCCCTGTGACACATTTCAGATTGGCCTCCTCTATTGTTCTTATTTTTTCTTGTCGACTGTGCGAATTATAGAGCAGATCTGTAGAGCTCACTAACAGCGAGGGCCACAACAAACTTTCTGGGAGCCACATGTAGCGCACTTTAATTTACTTATTTTGCCTGCTGCAAGGCTTTCGACGTTTCGTGTCACCTCACTCGTAGCCCTCCTCAGCACATCTTGTAACGTTGTGTGATTCATTGAAGATCGAAGACTGCTCTCGTTAGCAGTCATCAGCGAAGACGCCTGGTCACAGACTTAGGTACTTCCAAGAGTCACTAGTTTCAAAGCATTACTAACTACATCATGTTTTCGTACTCGTTCGCATCAAGGTCCTTACAAAACCGGAGGAGGGGATGCTCCCGCCGCAATGCTTTTAACTCCGTAGAACACTGCGGGTCGATGAGCTGTACTTTCACTGTGGAGTGGCAGTCTACTAGCGTCATCGTGAACTGGTCGGGAAACAAGTGGGTATAGCGCCGATTCTCTTCTTCAAATGGCTTCAATCGCTGTTGGCACCTTGCCGGAAGGGCTTCGACATGTTGCGCGTAGGTGACGCTTGCTGACCTCTGCTCCTCCCCAGCATGAGAGAGCTCGCACGTAGGAAAGTGCACTATGTTCCCGCACGTGAGCTGCGACATGACGTAACGCACTTTCTCTTGGAACGCGAATATGGCACTCAACCCTCCTTTATGATATGACATTTTCCTTACAGTTCTGTGTTAACCTTACTAGACGTAATCACTTTCTAGTTCCTGCAAGTACTCTTGATATTCTATGCCTCCACCCCTGAGAACGTATTAGGTTGACGACTGGCGTCACAATCGTTATCACTTTGTCAGATTCCATAATATTGGCATAAAGTGCCTCCTGCTACAGCCACGCCGTGTTACTTTAAACTCCACGGCGCTGCTTGCATCCAGCAACGCGACGGCTCCCATTCTCTTCCTAATCATAGCTGGGGCTACATCTGTGCTGACACCTGCAATCTTTTCTTTTCCCACTGCAGGTTGAGTTTCTCGACGACGTGTTTGACTTCATGTTTGTCCCTTCTCTTGCTGTTCGTGAGTGCATTAAACACTGCTCCTCAGGTTCCTGGGTAACATCAAAGTTTTCACCCACACATATAATAAAAACAAGAAACTCAGCTGTGTGTTTGGTGTCTGTGAACTCGTCCAAAGCTAGGGAGTTGTTGGCGAACTTGCAGCAGCGCGCTTGGAACTGTTTCGTTAAGTCGTCTGCAATATCATCCACACGTCTCTGAACTGTCCTTCTTGACGAGATCAGAACTTGAAAGGTCAACTTCTTGTCCGGGCCGGCCTCCTCGCAGGCCATGATAAGGCACTTCTTATGACGCCACCCTCAGCGAACGTGCGACCTGATCGAACGAGCAATAAACTGGGTCATTCGGAAGGACACCCTCGTAGCAGCGTCTAGATGCATTCTTTACTTTCGTAAAAGTATACTTCATTCCGGAAGCAACTTGCACTTTAAATCCGCAGCCTTCGTCTATCTGTGAGCGTAAAAAAAGAGCGCCGAATTCACGAGAGTGTGTTGCCTCGAAGAATCGCCGGATGTTGTACTCCTTCAGTATGGAAGGGGAATCTCGACACGCAAGACAGTTGTGCTTTGGTGGATTTTCAACAAAAAAGTAGCTGTACGTAATTTTCGGTGTACTTGATTGATTTTTCTCTTCTTTGGAAGCGTACTCAGTTTTCAGAATTGCGATCTGAAAACTGCAAAGCTGAAAACCGCTGTAAGATAGCCTACGCCTCCTGTTTGATAATGAGTGAGTCGTAACCATCTAAAAAAAGATACAAAAAGGAAACTGAAGCCTAAACTTCACGTTTACCTGCAACATCAACAGACCTCCGGCGACAAATTTCGTTTTTGGCTCTGAACTATTTCGTAGTCGCCGCACGCCAACCTGAAAATTGTATGCGTGTTCCAAATTTTATAGTTCTTATCTGCAGGATGTCAACAACCTTCGGGTGGTACACGGCCGCGGGCCTCTGAAAATGATCTTATCTGCCATATGTTGCGCAATCTTGTTATAGAGTCTGAATACATAATTTACGTTCACGGAAAGACGAGTAGCAGGCGCCGGCTTACAGGAACCGCTAATAAGGAAAAGCAACGCAGAAATTTATTCAGTATGACGACCACGCTGTCATTATGTTACAAATTGCAACAACTGGATCCTTCTTTAGAAGTGCTTAAGTTAGAGATCTTGGTGTGAAGGTATTTAGTTTTGTATCTCTGTGAAAAATATTAGAGCTGCACCAAACTTGTGTTGATGTCTTTGTAAACGATAGTTTGCGCATTACGACAAGAGACAAGTTGCAGATTTCAGGTACGAATGTGCACCTGAGCCGCCATGGTGGACCTCGAAGAGTAAGCGGAAAATTTAGTCTGCCCTAAAACGTCTTTAGTCACAAGAAACGACGGGCTTGAGATTGCACAAACTTGTCACAGGGTAGCACTAGGGTCAGAGACACACAGTGTAATTCTCGTTGCCAAAGAATGGCTCATACCCACTACGAGAGATTGGCTAAGTAGCAAGCGGTTTGACGAGTGTTCTTATTCAAAGGCAACCGAAATGAAACACACCTGCCAACCGTACCAAATTTCTCGTAAATTTTACGAATTCGGGCTCTCTGTAGGATTTTAATAAGGCTGCGACAACATTAACGAATATATAAGTCCTGTTCGCCGAAAAAGTTTGATTGGTATCCGAACTTTCCACTCGAAGTCTTCTGACAGTGAGAGGGCGTATGCCAGGTTGAAAGCTGATGGTAGCGCTAGAAGGGACGAACACATGGTGAAAAGACGACACGACGTTCCCTCGTCGTCGTGTCGCCCTTGCACCGTGTCTTCGTCCCTTTTAGCTCTACCATCAGTTTTAAAGAATGCATAACCAACTAGCCCAGCACCAAGTTTTATTGAAGCGCATGCCAGGGGTTACTCACTTGGAGAATGTTTATGAAGACAAGTTCCTGACGCATGCGAAATCAGCAGCAGCGAATTCGCTGAATAAGTCCCACTGATCCCCCCAAAAAAGATACTGCTTGTCAGTGTATGCCATTAAAAGTTTGATGTTGCGTCTTTGTTGCGCCTGAAGTCGTTAGATGATAGTTAAACAAATTTCGTACAACTATAACCTCGTAGAATCTTACGCTACGTAGAAACTGCGCGACGTTGTGCAGATTTCATTATCGCCCACGTCAATCATGTTTTTAACATTTCTTCGCCCAAGTGCACTGGTCATCGTCGTTTTGATCTACAACACATGAATTATCCGCATGTACCCGCGAGTCGCTGATGACGTCACAATCCGTGTTTCTCACGCTTATGTTCGCCCATTACCTGTGGAGAACCGAACAACCGCCATGTCGTAGGCCCGCGCCGAACGGCTGGCGTAGAAAGCATGCCGTTGCCGTCATGTAATCGTGTACAACCAGGTGGTCGACCTGCTGCTAGCGTCACCAACACATACGCTCGCGACCCTCACAAACACAACTACTCAATGTCAATTTTCGGGAGCCCGTTGGTCCACTGGGCATCGTATTGCGGAAGCCCTAGACAACGATGGATAGCCAGGTACCCGCAAAGTGCTTCGCATGACGTAAGTTCCCACAGTTCGCGGGATCGAACGAACTGCAGATCTTATTTATTTATTTAGTTATTTATTTATTTATTTATTTATTTATATGCTTATTTATTTTATTTTATTTCCAGCGACAACCACTGGTATATCTAATGCCCCCCGTTGGTCATAAGCAGCCAGGAACTGACGAATCACAACGTTGGCGGAAAAGCCACAGAAAGGTATCGCTTTAAGAACGCCTGTATGTATTAACACGCTTACTCCAGGCCATCATGTTCCAGGCGCTTCAGTATGTTCTCTCCGAAGGTGCTCTGGCAATAGCGTCCTGCCTTCGTGCAACTACTATAAAAAGGCATATGGCACAACTTTAACCAGAAGTTTAACAGCTAAGAAAAACCCGTAATCCCCTAACAAACAATGACAATCCTCTATCACAACAAGTGCCGTCGTCTTCGAAATCGAAATTACAATTCAATTACAATTACAATTACAATTACACTTCGAAATCGTCCTAACGTCCAATTTCGCCTCCAGACAAAGCGTACAAGCAGTGCGCTGTACATCGCGTTTGAGGCAGCAAAAGACGCGCTAACACCAGGCCCCGTACACTCTCAAGTTCAACAAATGGCCACAGAGGGCGAAAAATCAATCGAGGCGCGTTTCAGCGTAAGCGCGCAAGTGGAGCTACTGTAATTTGGTCGAATACTTTAGTTTGTGCTTTCTCTGCTAGGGGCGGTGAACATGCTGAATTTTTTACTTTACGCAAACCATTGACATAAAAAATCGAGGCGTCTAAGGACGTTTTGTTACCTCAGGCGAATAGGCAGTTGATTTTTTTTTATTTGATTGTTGAAGCTGCTGTTTAGTCATAGCGTCAAGGTTTTTGTACTCGATTAACCACCGACAGCCGACAGCCTATTGGTATCGATGTGTTTCCTGGCCGTTGGCGTTCGAATACTACGGCGGTAAAACCGGTAAAACATTTTCGAAAGCATGCTGGTTTCGTCTGCGAGTCATTACATAGACTTGCTGTAAAGAGGTCTACTCTTGGCGAAAAATAGTACCTCGTTTTGCTTAGGCGTTGATTATCACAATGAATGCGGCGGAGGTTGAGGGAGTACGCTTGAAGGTACGTTTTTATGCCGTTGATCTCCATAACACCGTAAGTACGCAAACCGATGTCACAGAACACCCGATGCATCATTGTGTGTTCTCCGTCATCGCTTGTTTGCTGTACGCCTACTAATTCTTCATTTCTTCAAGTTTTGTACCCTCCTTTTGTTCTTGTTCTCTTGTGCTTCACTTACAGTATGACGTTCCGTCAGCTGTAATGCGCATTTGCAAAACCAATACGTTTGATAAGACGCAGTGGTTATCATAATTTCACTACACATGTATTAAGCTGGCACATATGGTTCAGATACAGATGCCTGTATGCGGACTTGCACGACGTTGATGCGGAGATTAGGATAATTATGACACCCGTAAGGAAGAGGCAGCTGACGGCCGTAAGCTGTTGCGTTCTTTCGGCCAAACTACCCGGCCTGGTAGTGCTGCAAAGATGCTGTATAAAAGTGACACGCGGTGACAGGGAAATTATTATACTTAGCAGCCGACCGTACGTTTTGTAGCTTAGGTCTTCTTTCTTGTGCGTTTGTGCGACCCTTATTAATGAGCCATTTCTTGATTATGTTCTTGACTATGTAACCGCGTTTGTGTGGATGCGTAGACATGTGCTTTCTGTTTGTACTTGTAAAATGCAAATAAAATATTTTCAGGCTTACTCAATCTTTGGTGTCAGGTGCGTTTATTCCAGTCGAGGCCATCGTGCCACCTGGAAAGCGCATTCTGTCAGTGGCCCTACACGAAATGCAACAGCTGGAGCGCGGCGGCACAACTCGGGGTAACGGCGGCGTAATAAACGAAAAACCGCTCGGGATGCCCTTGAAAGTCAGTTCAGAGTGTGCCTTAACTCGATACGACTCAGCGCTGCATGTATTCTGCTGCGCCGCGATCGCGCTCCCGCCAGTTTGGTTGCTGCGTGGCAAACGTAGCGCCTACATATACACGTAGGCGCTACGTTTGCCACACAGCAACCAAACTGGCGGGAGCACGATCGAGGCGCAGCAGCCAGAAACCCAGTAAAGCCACAGAACACCTGGTAAAGCGTGTGCAAAACCTCGTTTCCTGTTGTACAGCGCCACCGGTGGTCGCATACTTTAGTTTACGACGCCACCGCTACGCTTATTTTCGTAGCACTGTGGAAGGTACAGTTTCCCTTCTCTAAGTTTGTATAGGTGTTCTGTGCTAACACGACGAGACTGTGGTTGAGTCACGGGCACGCATACAGAGGTCGCCACTCTTCTGCTAGTCGTGGGGCACCCCGATAGAAGCAAGAATGGCGCGGCAGGGAGTTCGTTGTGTTCGCTAAAGGATGGCGTCCAAAATGTTTCTCACCGACTGTAGTACTACGACGTGCACCTGGATTACGATATCTGAATCTATACTATATGCACACGATTGCTTTCGAGTGCATAAGCCAGATAAAATTGGACACAGTGTATTCTCTTTCGCGCGCAAATGCGCCTAAATTGTTTTTATTGTCGGTTGCTCCAACCGTTTTAGTATTCATAACTCGAGAAGCCTACTTGTCGTAACATTAGGGGATTGGCAAGCATGTAGGCTGAAGTCGGCTAAAGGCAGAAAAAGGTTAATTGAACTGCGTATCGCTGGGGAGAGGCCTTTGTCCGGTAGCAGACATAAAATGGTCATGGCAAAGATTATCCAGGAATAGACATAAGTAGACCAATTTCAATTACTGTAAAAATTGACATAAAGAGTCAATGTGAACAGACCAGGATCTGGCATCAATCGTCAGTCATTAGCCGTGCTTACGCCATTTACCGACTTAAGGAAGCCAAGCCGCAATAGTGAACATTTCGGACGGCTGTACGCAACTGGGGTGTTTGTCATGTTTCCATAAAGTTGTCCAGTATGTTGACACAGTGAATACTTTGATTACTGCACTTCTCGTTAGCCAGAGGATGAAAATCACCGATTTTCTTTCCGTGGCTAACAAGGAGGAGTATAGTAATTCTTTCTAATGTTTATTTCATATTTAGCTAAACAACTAAATGAAAACAAACATCGCTGCGGTGACCATAACTATGTGCAGGCCCATATGGTCACGACAAATGCGGACAGGTACGCCACGCGTAATGCATAACGCATGTGGTAATCATAATTTATTATCTCACGTTATATTACAGGGACCCCTGATAAAAAAAGGCACTGTCACACGATGTGTCAAGAACGTAACTTTTTTATTAAACGAGCTCGTGCTTAGAAAATTTAGTTATGGGGCTTTCCGTGTCAACATTACGATATGATTATGAGGCGCACCGTACTGGGCAACTCAGGATTAATTTAGACCTTCCGAGGTTCTTCAACGTGCTCACAAGCGTTTCTGAATTCCACCCCTTTCGAAATGCGGCTGCCGCGACGGTGATATAAACGTGGGTACTCGTCGAAATCTGATCCACGGATCCAGCTGGTCAAGTGCGACGGCTGCGTATATAAGAATCACGGTACAATTTAGAATAAAAGAACTGCAGCTCCCTTACGTTCTGTAGAATGTACGACAGCATTCGCGTCGCACGAGCAGTATAACTTGACAAAACATAATCTGTCACAACACTCAAGAATTTTCGGATTTATCTAATGTCCATATCAGCTTAGGACGATCGGGCGAAAAAGGGTCACCGTAGAAAAGCTAAAAATCTACGCGCGATGATATTCCCCCATCCCTGTCATAACGTATACAACGAAATATGCTTGATCACTCTGTCATCAGACAGTTGGAGACTGATGTGTGATTAAAGTTGAAATGAAGGAAAGAAAGAGCACACACACACACACACATATATATATATATATATATATATATATATATATATATATATATATATATATATATATATATATATATATATATATATATAAATATATATATATATATATATATATATATATATATATATATATATATATATAATTATTTTTCTACGCTAAACATTCTTTCAACTCAGCTGGCAAACATCTAGCCACTTCTGACTCCTATATAAGTGTTGCCCTGTTCCGCTGAACCTATTTCATGATGGATGGCGCAATTTCTAACTGCCGTACCTCTTAAAATCGATACTCCATCTCGACTCCCCATAAAGAAGCGCATATGGTGCCGGCGTAGCTTTACGAATCGCTGTCGGCTATTGCAGGGCTATTTCGCTGCCTGTCGCGAGATTTTCTAAAAGCGAAGCTTTTCCTTGCGAACGTCACCGGCTTTCATGAACGTAAGAGCTGCGACCCCGCTGCACCCTTGCCGAATAGACCAACCAGTCACAGCGCAGCACGCCCGCGCCACTGGGTTCCTTGCAGTTACCACAAGATGGTGCTCGCGTCCGCGAATTGGTAACTTTTTTACAACATTTGATAACTGAAAGGGAAGCTCATTACATTTCGAAGCGAGATCCGGATGCCTTAGAAGGCGCATCCATAAAGCGAGATATAAGAAGGAAGAACAAGCATGTGCTTGCTGCGGTAAAGCTAGGGAGACTATGGAGCATGTTTTATTAGAATGTGAAGACCGTCTACCCCGCGGTCGATTTAAGCACCACTGGCCTCCTTGAAGCCCTTGGTTTCAGCGAGAGCAGTGTAAAAGTAAACATATCCGCAATAGGCATTAGTAAAATGCGATTAGAGGATTGGTGGATAAAAAGTAGGGAAACGACAAAAAAAAAACGGAGACATGCAAAAGCCCAATTCGAAATAGAGGATCAGAAAATTTGGGTGGGATAGTTCATACTGTCCTTTTCCTCTTTTTTATTGTTTAACCTAGGTAGGACATTAGGCAGTATAATAGCAAGAGCTTGCTATGAGCGTCCCCAAAGGAGACGCTCATAACATCCATCGATCCATGGTGAAGGTGAAATGGATCAATATAAATGGGCGGCTATAGTGCACAAGTATCGGCACCTAAGACGAGTGGACACAGAATGACGGAAGAGGTCAGGAAAGTTGACGACTAAGTACAGCGTAATTGAAAGTGTAATTAGGCAACCAAAAGTTAACTAAAGCAGAAAGTGGCTTAGAAGTAAGGAATGGAAACAATGAACGACCACGGAGATTTACAAGAATGAGAAGAAAGGAATTAGAAGAGAACATCTGTATGGTAACACGTGCGAAGGGAAGTGCCTTGCTACTTGCGGCACGAGCTGGTTGGCAAAGGATATAATCATAACGGGACAAATATTCGCAACAAGATGAGGCATGTGTATGCTGCAGCGAAAATCCGCAGACCACTCAGAACATCCTAATGGAATGCGAAGGGATATATACCCAGTGTGACCAGCAGATATAATGTACACCTTCAAGAAGCTCTTGGATTTAAAGTGTACGAAAACACCAACCAGTCATCAGTCGAGATAAGCAAGAGACGTTTAAAGTATTGGTGGAAAAACAGCAGGGAAGAGGTTGATACGACCGCATCCGTTACAGGTATAGGTAGTGCTATAAGTAGATAAAGAATTTCTGAGGAAGAGAAAAAAGATTAAAGAGATGGATACAAAGAAAACATTCACCTGCGACTACGATACTTTCTAACGCAAAATTTGAACGCAACTCTACATGTGTTTTCATTTCGCGATGTATTGGCTAGCGTGGACAACAGGTCTCGTGCGGCGCGTCGCAAACGGAGCAAAGTGCATCATCATCATCATCATCATCATCATCATCATGAGCAGCAGCAGCAGCAGCAGCCTGGTTACGCCCACTGCAGGGCAAAGGCCTCTCCCATACTTCTCCAGCTACCCCGGTCATATATTAATTGCGGCCATGTTGTCCCTGCAAACTTCTTAATCTCATCCGCCCACCTAACTTTATGCCACCCCGTGCTACGCTTCCTTTCGCTTGGAATCCAGTCCGTAACCCTCAATGACCATCGGTTATCTTCCCTCCTCATTACATGTCCTGCCCATGCCAATTTCTTTTTCTTGAGTTCAACTAAGATATCATTAACTCGCGTTTGTTCCCTCCCCCAATCTGCTCTTTTCTTATCCCTTAGCGTTACACCCATCATTCTTCTTTCCATAGCTCGTTGCGTCGTCCTCGGTTTAAGTAGAACCCTTTTCGTAAGCCTCCAGGTTTCTGCCCCGTACGTGAGTACTGGTAAGACACAGCTATTATACACTTTTCTCTTGAGGGATAATGGCAACCTGCTGTTCATGGTCTGAGAATGCCTGCCAAACGCACCCCAGCCCATTCTTATTCTTTTGATTTGAGGCAGTGCGGCACCATTGCCTCACTAATCTGGAAATCGCGAGAGCCAGCTCATGGGGTCAGCCCGCAGGTGACGCGTGGGCGCGATTCACAGAAGCAGCCGCCAATAAACCTCCCAGGCGACGCGCGCTATACTCTGGTGCCATCTCGTAGTCACCGTCGCTGCACTACGCCTTTCTTCTCACGCTTTCGCCACATCCTCCTCCACTTTCCGCTTACTGGTTCCGCTGCACCCTCGTCTGCGCTTTCCTCCTCGCGCCTCTCCTCTCTCTCCGTTTTTTTCATCCACCGCTGGGCGCCGCGTTCGTGCTCATCTTTCGCTGCGCTCGTTCTCTCGGTTACGCCGGGAACGACGAAGCTCGCCGCAGCAAAAGGGCGCCGAAGAGCTGCGCTCTAAAATGCCAGATTGAAAAGCATGTATCGCATACCTAATAACTCAACAGGATAGGTGACTATTTGTCATCGCCGCGTTTCAAACGGGATGCCACTAAATCATCATCATCGTCGCAGCAGTCGCTGTGCAGGCCGTGCAGGAAAACATAAAGAACCCGAAAGCTTGCCTTCGCGCATCCGCGACTAAATCTATCTATCTATCTATCTATCTATCTATCTATCTATCTATCTATCTATCTATCTATCTATCTATCTATCTATCTATCTATCTATCTATCTATCTATCTATCTATCTATCTATCTATCTATCTATCTACTCTGCGTGTCTCTAAACGTTTTGCCGCCTACATAGATAGCTGGGTAATCAATGGTCAATAATGGGCGAAGCATTGGACTGGTTTGCTGATGGAACCAGATTCGAAGTCCACCGTTGGACCAACTCAATTGGGTCACTGCGTACGCGACACTGGGTTTGTGCCGTTCTGCAATAACAAGAAAGTTCTTCAAAATGTATCCAGTGCGGGGCAGTATCGAACCAGCGTCTCATATATTCAGACACTCTTGCCTGCATTTAATGAATGTTCAGACGCTCGCCATGCGCGGACTTCACGGCGGCACCGCTAGATGGTGCATCGTGTCCAGAGGGAAGCGCGAGAGAGGAGCTCGGCTGCATAAACGCCTGATACGTGACGCGTTTCGGCGTAAGCAATACGGTGTATTGCCACATTCATTCAATACTACTTGCATCAACATCGACATTCATCGAGAGATTGGTTCTTCTGGAATTCTTTTAATACTTTCAGTCACGAATTACGATGAGCTTTCTATAAATGTGTCATAGCTGCATAATATTATTCCAAGGTGCTCGTAATTGCCTTGACCGAAAGCCACGATGGTAGCATGCTGCCTTGTTGGTATATTGAGTCCGCAAATATGAAGAGCAATAAATATTAACCCAATTAGCATTCAAATATCTTTGCGTTTTTCATACAAACAACTTACTCTCTGACTCAAAGAAAACGCATGCACAAGTTAATCAGTAGCGGCACGCATTACAAACGAGCAGAAGCTATTCCTTACCCGTTGCAGACATGACGCGGCACTTCGAACATGCCCGTCAAGTATAGCAGTTCCTTCATGGATGTGGCCATTTGTAGCAAAACTCGGTGCGATGAATATGAATAGAGTGATATTGAGTATGTAGAGTAGTCAAATTCACTGCACGCCCAATGTTTCCGGTATTTTTCTTGCCACCATTGGTTGTTACTGGCGAAATCACGTCGCGATCGCGAATTTTCGTAGCGGACGTTAAGAGATTAGGGGCACTAAACAAAAATACCGAATTAGTTTGCACGGATAGTTTGCAACACTGCTTGTGTTAACTTCGCACTAATAGGTTAAATAATATGAAAGAAAATTCAAATCAATTTCGTTTTTTTTTATTTCGAGCACATACGGCACATTATACGGCACATTTAATAGTATCGTTTCGCATTTAGGCTGTTGTGGGTATTAAAGCGTTTTAGAAATGGCTCACTCCAGTTCGTTACACCTTTGGAATGCAATGTAGCCCGTCTTTACTGTAAACAATTAACAATGCCCGAGCAGAAGTCGTTGTGGTGTGAACATCTCTTCTCGTCCTTTGTCTTTTGCGACTGGTTTTTCCCTTCAACTACGTACCAACTGGCCCGTATGTCAACCCTCCATAAGAATCCACAACGTTGGGGGCATGGTGGTGAGATAACTTCTCAAGGCGGCGTCACCCGACACCTTTCGTTCTTGATTCTTTTCTCGGTTACCTTAGCGTCTTCTCAAAATAACAATGGCTTGTTTTTTTATATATTATAGAAGCTTAATATACTAACTCAGCTCAAATGTGATTTCTCTCTTTAGTGACCCTTTAAGGCAATATGACAGCGGTAACTTGGGAGAAGCGTGTGGGTTATGCCGAGCTGCCAGAAGACGACGACGCAATCCCGAAAGGAGGAGGAGAAACGTGATGTCGTTACCCCCCCCAAGACGAATGCGCAATCGAACGGAATGTCGGTCGCATACCTCGCAGTCGCTTTGACTCGGTCGCTTCGTCTCTGCGCTGGGATGCGGTGTGCAAAGGCATATTTAGTACTTCGTCAGCTGTACTCCAAACGATCCACCAATAAAATCCATCCTATATCAGGGCCTAGGTGGCCAGCTTAGCTTGTCATGTCGACACCCATAGCTTACCGGCACCATAATATTCAGCAGTCGTTTCAGAGTCATTTAATAGTTGCAAAAAAGAAGTATTAAATGACTAGGGTCATATTTACGGATATGTCTATTCAGTCTGACGTACACGTGAGTGAATCAAGACAGACCGATGGACTAAGCTGCGATAATGACAAATGTTTATTGATTTATCTATTTCGGTAATACCCTCCGAGCCAGAGGCAATATGGAGGGGAGTGGGAACATCAGTTCGCTGACTTATACAGTTTAAGCTAATACAGTAACTTAAAATGGGATACATTAATGAAGTAAAGTTAAACTGTATCAGTTCAGTAAAGAATTTTCATCGAGTGCAGAACAAAACTTCTGGTGAATGGTGATGGCGACTGCAGATCCTGAGAGGTGGTTTCAGTCAAGTGATGTTCGGGAAATAAGAGTAGCGCTGCGTGCTTTCGTTAGACGTGGCACAATCCCAACTCTATTCAAATGATCAAGCCTAGCCTATACGCATGAAGGGAGAAGAATGAGTGTGTCATAAGGAGTACGAATGTGATAGTTGAGCTAATGGAATGAGCACAGGTCGGCAAATTTACGACGAGATGCCAGAAGCGGTAGCACCAGTGACTTCTTCAAGGCGCCTGCTGTGCGGCCGTAGTTACGGAGAAATGACCAACAAGATTTTTTTTGCATCATTTCGAGAGCATCAATAATATTCTCAGAGCCGGGATCCCATACCGCGGCGGCGTATTCGCGTTTCTTAGGGAATGATGTCTTCCACACATGAGTAGCTATAGTGACATACTTGTAGAGGAGACGTTACGGTGGGTGTACCGTGTAACATGCGCTTTGTGCTGATAATTACGTCACTGATATGAAGAAAGGAAGTTATACTACCTCTTTCTTTATTTTGTTCTATTTTTCTTCTTCCGCTTACTATTGTTGCTTCGCAGCGACAGCTGTACAGGCGGGAACGTGCCACCTCGCATCACACAGCGCGTTTACTGTAAGCGTATACTGTATAGATCCGGTATGTTGGGCTGCTGCTCGAACACGAGGTCGCGGGATCGAATCCCGGCCACGGCGGCCACATTTCGATGGGGGCCAAATGCGAAAACACCCGTGTTCTTAGATTTAGGTGCACGTTAAAGAGCCCCAGGTGGTCGAAATTTCCGGGGTCCTCCACTACGGCGTGCCTCATTATCATAAAGTGGTTTTGGCACGTAAAACCCCATAATTTAATTTAACAGATCCGGTGTCAGTGACACGCGAGCGGCCATATTCGTATCGTCGTCGTCGCCGCCGTCAAGCCATCGTTCACGCTTCAGTCGTCGCTCACTAGTCGTCGTCCTTGATGTCGTAGGGTTACGCCACCGGCCTAGCTGCCACGCTCTTCGTGGCAGCACTGGATTTTGAGTGGGCTGTCTCGAACTTCCTTCTCGCTTTCTTCTTTTTTTTAATTGGTGCGGACGAGGCCTCACCTTATTCGCTCGAACGTACTATACTTCCTAATTCTCTGCTACATCGTACGCGTTTCACAAGCGCTTTGGCGAGCTGCAGAGAGTGCCGAACAACTCTTCCGCTGAGTGACACGGCCCACGTCGGGGGTAGAGTGAAGGTCACGGATGGAACCGCTACCGAAAAATCCCCTCCCCCCCCCCCTTCCTGCTTTCCCAGTTCGTCGTGAGGGCGAGTGCGCTTAGGCAGTGTGTCGCACTAATGTATGCAACGTTCGCTACTTATTAATTAGTATGGCGTGAACGGCGGGGAGGGCGGCGTTGCCTCATTTACCGTTGTGCTGTTCGGAGAACGAGCTTCTCGCGCGCAACATCGTGGGGCCCTTCTCGGAAATGATCGTGCATCAGCGCGCTCTGGAAGCGTCGTCCGCTTAAGCAACAGGCACGAAATTCTGGTTGTACGCCAAGTATCTAGTGTGTGTGCCTGTGTGCGTGAGTGTGTGTGTGTGTGTGTGAGTGTGTGTGTGTGTGTGTGTGTGTGCGTGCGTATATGTGTGTGTGCATGTGTGCGTGTGTGCGTGTGTGTGTGTGTGTGCGTGTGTGTGCGTGCGTGCGTGTGTGCGTGTGCGTATGTGTGTGTGTGCGTATGTGTGTGTGTGTGTGTGTGTGCGTGCGCATGTGTGTTTGAGCGCGCGTGTGTGTGTGTGTGCGTACGCGTGTGTGCGTGTGTGTCTGCGTGCGTGCGTGCAAAGAGATTTCAGTAACACTTCATTTGGGCCTAGGTACATAATTCTGAACTAAACGTAACAGCGCAAACACCTAAGACGAGCCACAAAAAGTGCGTGTCGTGTCTTACTTCTTGTGGCTGGTCTTAGGTGTTTGCGCTGTTACGTTTAGTGCAAAGAGATATCGGAAACGCACAAAAAATTGTTTAACCTGACAAACTGTTCAAGAAAGTAACGCGACATTCCTTTCGCCTGAAACAAACTGCTTATCACGGGGGGGGGGGGGGGGGAATAGCTGTCAATACCTCACTTAGATTTCATGCATCAAGCCACGTAGTCACTGTCATCATCCAGATGACGCGAATTTTTCCATAACATCACACATTTGTGTCCATATTATGCAAGACAGTCATTAGAAGTAGGTAGCGTGTCTTTTCGTTTACCTTTAATGCAATGTAAATACTTTTTGGCGGATATAATCTTGAGCTTTGTGCGCTGTTTACAAGATAACTCTCTGTTATAGTTCAAAAATCGCATGACGGTCCAATGGACATGTTGAAATATGTGTGAGGCGATGCTTTAGTGAGGCAGTTAAATAAATACAAATGGCGATGACCACAATTGCTTTTGTTTTCATTCCATACAACCTATTATTTTATGCAACGTTTATGTTTATAATCACCGCACACGTGACAACGTTATTGTCGCGAAATGCTAACGCACCACAACGTTCACGAGCCATGCGGAAATGCAAACTCGAAATCAACCGGACGCACAGTGTGATGAGACATGGACGCAGCCACGTGACGAGTACAAAGTTGACGCATACATACGATGCTTGTCGAGGGAATAATAGTGATGACAGCTGCGGGTGCACACGTAGGTGTGACACGTATCTAAATGATTAACGTTTTTATACATCTCTTGTCACCATTACAAAGAACCTCCATATTTTTTTTTCCCCAGGGACTGCGCGGCCTCCACACATTTTTTGTTGTTGTTTTTTTGCTGTTGTTGTTTCCGAGAAGCACGTTGACCAAGCTGTCCTCCGTCCTGTGCCTCTAGTACTTTGGAAGCAGAAGTCAGCCATATGATCTGATCTGAACTGATCAGCGATCGATCTGATCCTAAGGCATAGTGCTTACAAACAAATGTATGTACCCTCTCCTGCTTGGACCGATCCGGTCTGCAGTATTTTGTAAATAAATAAATAAAATAAATAAAACAACCGAAAGCCGTGAAACTTGCTGATCACGATACGACGTGCAGGACAAACGACCCCGCCATCTTCAGATGCAACCTACAGCATTCGGTTGTTTCCGCCTTCATCATCTCGGCCCTTCCGATTCTCCAGGTGCATCCTCGTTCGCGAAGCGTGACTCGTACCTTGGTACAGAGTACCGTTCTACGAGCCCAGCTCATTGCACGCTATGTTTATCCGCCGTGCGTCCTCAGTTCGAGGACGCACGGCGGAAGGATCCACGTGGAAGGATCCGTCTATGTATACGCGTAATAAAAATAGAATCTTAACAAACAGGTTCAAGGTGTCCGCGAGCGTGCGGCAGCAATGGTAACACATCTGCATAGCCGCGCGCAGTACAACGCACCATTCATCGGCCCCGAAGGGAAACCTGCGGTGTCGCCGTGAGCAGACAGAAGTTTGAAGGGCGGGAAAGGCCAGCATCGAACGGGCGTGATTAACTGGGTAATTATAGCGTTAATGAGTCTTCGAACACATGGGTGTGAACGAGAGTTGGCTGCAGGGAACCCCCACGTGTCCTATAGCTGCGAAAAGATCATTGTCCCTGAAAGGGCATCTAATTCTCTCTCCTTGGTGAAGAAGCTGGTTGACGTTTGGCCTCGACTCGTATTAGCCGTATCGATCCCTTCCCCAGCTATTCACACGCCTTTATCCTTCACAAACAATCCACGCGTCAATTCAGCGTGCGTTGCTGTGAATTGAAAGGTCGATATTTGTGCGCTTTGTTTGATCTTGTTGATTTGACAGAAGTTGGTTTGTTTAGAGACCACTCACGCTTGTCACTGGTCATGCAT
The DNA here is from genome assembly GCF_038994185.2 of Dermacentor albipictus. Lineage (NCBI taxonomy): Eukaryota > Metazoa > Arthropoda > Arachnida > Ixodida > Ixodidae > Dermacentor > Dermacentor albipictus. The sequence continues at coordinate 82,235,504 of NC_091826.1, forward strand.
TGACATTGAATGCTGCGTGATTTTTATATATTTGCAACCTTACGTCAAGCTTCTAACATGGTTGTATTGCGTACGTAGTAGTCTTGTGTCTCTCTAAGGGACTGCGGAATCTTTTAACTATCTACATTTTTCTATGTACATTGTTCTTCCATTCAGAGCTTTCCGTTTGTTTTAATTTGCCAAGACAGGCGCCGCGTTGTAATGGTAAACAATAATTACGGGTGTACTTCACAACTGCTTTTAAATTGACATTACAGTAGTACAAAGTGCACAGGATACCACCAGTATCGGCTTATTTGATGCGCTACAGGGAACGAAACTACAGGTGAGGGGCATCATAGCTATCCGTTAAGGAAACACAGGAAACCTGAATCACCGTTATTACCATGGCTATGCAGCTGCAAAAGAATGTGGAGTATGTGCAAGGTAAATAGGTTCTTGCTTCTTTACTGCGATGGCAAATATACCGACGCCCGAGGCACTCGTACGTGCCGTCGCCGTCGCCGTGCTGCTCAGGGTGCGACTGCGCACGCGCGATTGGCGCTGCCCAGCCAACGGCCCAGCTTGCCAAGTCCACTCCGCCCGCGCGGCCCGTGCACCGCGTGTTTTAGGTGATCACGTGATCAGCTGCGGTGCCAGTTAGCAGAGCGAACGACGAGCACGCGAAAAAACCGAAAACCGAAAAAAGGCAGATAGAGCTGGAGCTGACTTGACGTATTCTGCGCTAACGCGCGCCCATTGTCGAAGGTCACGTGATCTGTTGCGTCTTGGAGGAGCAACGCATTTGCAAAGATGGACGAAGCGGCAGCACGGAGCGCTCGCTTTGGGTCAAACAGGCGGTCTTCGCCGCTTGGGGCGCTCCTCAGTAAGCCAGCGTTGCGACCGCGTGTGCGGTAATCGAGTCAAACCTGCTCATCCGTGACTTTCGGCGCCTGCCTGGCTACACTCGTGCTTAGTAAGAGAATGTTTATTACCCTTTATACTGCCCATAAATCTACGAGCCTTACTTTGCGTAATTGTCTAATATACTGATATCGCTGCGTTTCATTTTTCGGGCAGAACTGCGATATTTTTTTTCCCCGCTTATTTCTGAGCGCGTTCTTTGAGGCAGGACAGTTAGTGCAAACACGCCGTGGAAGAAGGTGGCCGTTGTAGGCTCTCTAAGGACCTCGAGATTTTTGCTTAGTTCCGGAGACTCCATCGATCCGCTAGAGTTAATTCATTGGCCTTTAAAATGGTTTATGTGTTGTTAATAACAGCTCTGGTAAGTCAAGAGAATAGCCGCTTGAAAGGCCTTCAAAATTTCCGTGAGATTCCGGCATAACATGTATTTCTATAGCAGGTTGAAAATGTGCATAACGCGAATGCGGCTAAAGGAGTGTCCGAAAGGGGTCTATTCGTTCATTTCAAACGAAATTCCATTCATGCGTATAATGTTATGGTCATTACACATATGCCTTTCTTCACCATTCTCCTTTCTTCTCCTCTGTGTACCCAATAACAAACATTTCATTAACAGAAAACAAACACTGTTAGACCTTCTTATGCTAATGAAAAGTTTCGTAGACAAGTTTACTGTGGCATAGCTACCGGCCTTTTCATTCAAGCTGCTTTATGTATTGCCGAACCTCAGTATCCGTAAAATAGACCTATCTGACCCCATAAAAGGGTAAAACAGGAATCTAACTTACTCTGATTGTATATCAGTGTCTATATTGAAAAAGAATACAAAAAGAAGTGGAGTTTTGTAATGCGTGAGAAAGACTAATTGTTTATCAGTGTCTATATTAGAAAAAAAAATCTGAAGAAGTGGAGTTCTGTAATGCATCAGGCAGATAACCGGGGGTCTATTAGAGAGCAAAGGTTGCACGGAAAGGCAGGGAGGGTAACCAGAGGTAGTTCCGATTGCCTACCCTGCACGGGGGCAAAGAGCAGGGGGATTGAAAGAGAAAAAGAGTGCAAGGGGGTGATAAAGATAGAGAAAGAGAGAGGGGCTCAAACAAACCGTGTACACTATAGAGTGGTAGGGGGTGGCGTTCTTGAAGTCTATCGTGAAGGCCCGTAGACCGCGGGAACCTCAGCAAACGAGTAAGGCATTCAGCGCAGATGTTCTTTGGGAGCATTGACCTAAAGCATTTAGTTCTGATAGTGGACGATTGGCAAACTGGTTCAACACTCTGCCCATCAGTTGTCTCTCGGCACTATATCGCGAGCAGACACAGATAATGTGTGCGAGCGACTTATCGCTACTGTATGTGCCGCACGTGGGGCTGTTGGCCATTCCGGGTGGTCTATTAGAGTTACAAAGTGGGTACAAGAAGAACGGGATCGCAGACCAGGATGGCAGAGAGCTGGATGTTGAGATGAAAGGCGGAATTTCACAGGCATTGCATGGAGGCAACTGATGCAAGAATGGGGCAATACGTGGTGTCTAAATCCATGCCCCAGCGACAGCTCTCGCTGGGTAACAAAAGCCAATTTCGAAGGCCAGACATGTTATTGTTGATTGCATGTACCGGAAACGTTTGTGGGTCGGGAAACACGTCATAGACTCCGCATTTTAGACATGACCTATTCGAGATCGCTCGGATGGAGTTTCGTCCGGCAGCTTACATAACATGGGCTGGTGATTATGATTATGATGACGACAACGACGGAGGTGATATTATAGTCATTATACCTACAGTTAACGTTGTCTGAGAGACGGTTCGGTTAGGCAGAGCAATGTTGCGTGCTTCTTCTAATTCCATGTAAGGCTGAACATCTTGAAGGTGACGAAGAGGAGATTATTCAGGCCTACTATATCAGGAAAAAAGGATCGCGTTGTGTAAGCATGCCATTATTTAATTTGTATGACAATGTATTTGAATCTTTAAACCACCTCATAGTGTAGCATTAGATTACAGGGTTTTGCGTTTTTGCTTGCGCACTGATAATGGCGCCATCGATGGGAGATCACGTGGCTGTGGGTTGTAGTACATAAGTTTGTGTATGCCTTCGAATAAAGTTAGTTGTGAGTTCAGCGCTGTCCTGTGTGTTCCTGCCTTCTGTCTTCGTCGTCTTGCGCCACCCCTTCAAGATGTTCAACCAGTACCAACTCGCCCACAAGTCGATCCTTCTCCCTTTAAGGCATATCTTATTTTGTTATAGCGCAAGCTTGACAAGGACAAAAGAAGGCACATCAGACACACACAGCGCTTGCTGTGTGTGTCTACAAGCCCCTATTGCTATCCTCATCCCTTTAAGGCGTATACCACGATGTGTGTGGCAATAAGGACAAGCATCACAGGATCACATGTGCTGAGCTCAACTGTGAGCTCAACTACATTGCTGAGCTCAACGCTGAGCTCAACTATATTGCCTTTCACTTTATATGAATTAAAAATTCAATTGTAGGGTTTCACGTGCCAAAATCACCAACTGATTATGAGGTGCGCCGTAGTGGTGGACTCCGGATTTATTTTAACTACCTGGGGTCCTTCAACATGCACCTAAATCTAAGTACATGGGTGCTTTTGCAATTCGTCCCCATCGAAATGCAGCCGCCCTGGTCGGGATTTGATCCCGCGAATTATATGAACGTGCTTGCATGGTATAACGGATACGATATTCAAAAGCGCGTGTTGTTTGCACACCAAGTAACCATTTGCAGTAGCCCGGTGTCTTATGTTCTGTGCCTATAAGAGACCTTGACGTGTCATCACAGCTAATGCTTGACCAGGTACTTGGGCCGACAACCTGTGCAAGGTAGCCAAGTGGCTGCAGTAAACATCGCTTAACTGGAATCAGTGTCACGAAAGGAAAACTTACTCATCCGTGCCTGGATGAGTCTAAGATTTTGTTCTTATGTCGATCGCAAGTTTCACTGTAGGACACTCTTGCTGTTAGTGCATCTCTGTTTGCACGATTGACTGCGCAAATAAACCTTTCCGTGTTTATTTTTGGAGCGCAGCTCTTAAGCAACCGTTCCTGCGGCGGGCTTCGGCGTTGTACCTCGTAACCGAGCGAACGAGCACAGCGAAAGATGAGAGCGAACAAGGAGAGCAGCGGGGGGCGATGAAAGATGGAGAGAGTGAAGATCGCGCGAGGAGGAAAGCGGAGCAGGAAGGTATGGCAAAAGCGTTAGAAGAAAAGCGGAGTGCCGCGCAGGACGGACGGACTATGGCGATGATGGCTACGAGATGGCGCTAGAGTAGCGCACGCCGTTAAGCCCGGAATACATGGAGCGTTTCTGAGGCGATTTTCGCCTCACGGCGCCGATTTGACGCCCTGCGTCGAGAAAAACGCCCGCCGCCGCCGATCAGGACCGGCTAGATTTTGACGCGGTGCGCACGCGTCTGACGCTACCCGAAGTGCCTGTCGGAGTCACTCCCGTCTGTTTTCGGCGGGCGCGGCCAGCCGTCTCACCGTTCCTTGCCGTACCTTGAACACTTCGCGCGCGTGCGCTGAAACCCTGCGCAGTCCGCACACCCGTTGCAGTCGCACGAGGTCGCCAGGCGAAACATTTCCGGCCAACTCTCTCCGCTGAACATCCACAAAAATATCGATACAATAATAAACATACCTGGTAATGTGTATAGACATATTAGTGGGGTATTTATTGCATAATTTATTAATTATAACACAAGCAAACAACATATAAGCATTGTTCTTCATTTAGTGCTAACCAAAACATTTGTCTGTCTGGCCACACTGCGGCGGCGTTCTCCACTCGTACGCCTCATGTAGCCCGGCCGGCGTCCCGCCAGCGCTTTTTTCTTTTGGCGCGCGATAATCGCAGGAGAAAAACGCCCCATATAGGCCCCGCTTTAAGGTGTCTCCATCCGATCGCTCGCCTCCGCTTCGTTCGCGGGGGCGCGCGCATCGAGGCACTGACGATTCGTCTGTTCATCAAAGCACTGCATGAGCGGAGGTCTGTCTGCGCCGGCCGCTGTGAATCAAGCCCGCGCGTAAGCCACGTGCTACCTCTCGCGATATTCCGATTGACGAGGCAGTCGCGCATCACTTCGCTCCATCTGGAACGTTCCGCACGAGACAAATTGTCCGCGCCAGCCAGTATATTGCGAAATGAGAACACGTATAGAGTTGCGCTCAAATTTCGCATGAGGATGTATCGTAATCGGCAGGGAATTTTTAGGGTGTGTGTGTACTTGCGCATTCAATCATGCGAACAATTTGAAGAATAGGTATTTACTATTTGACCAAACACGGTACCAAAGACGGTACCCGGTTGAAAATATGGAGAGTTCCCAGTAATATTTTAGATTAGATTATGGGGTTTTACGTGCCAAAACCACTTTCTGATTATGAGGCACGCCGTAGTGGAGGTCTCCGGAAATTTCGACCACCTGGGGTTCTTTAACGTGCACCTAAATCTAAGTACACGGGTGTTTTCGCATTTCGCCGCCATCGAAATGCGGCCGCCGTGGCCGGGATTCGATCCCACGACCTCGTGCTCAGCAGCCTAACACCATAGCCACTGAGCAACCGCGGCGGGTTGTAATATTTTATCGTTAGGGTAAATGTGATAGTAGTAACTACAACTTGGCAGCCTGAATAGGTAGTTGTCGGACGCCTTCACCACCACTCGATGAAGCTGCTCATGAAGCTTGGCCAGAAATCAGGCGTCCTGAAAACGTGGGACTCTCACCCAAAGGAATTTCGAATCTGAAACACCGCTGAACAAAACTTCGCCCCATTTCTAGAAGGTCGCTGTCGACCTGGTTGTCGAACAAATAAGTTTGAGAGCATTTATTCGAAGAGGATATTAATATTGATGATTAACTTCATTTTCGTATGTTGCTTTCACACTGCACTGTCCTGAACCTTTTCTTCTTGTTTTATTTTAAAGATTCAACTCTTTCAAGCTGCTCTTAGGCCAAACACCCGGATGCTCAGTGTGCTGCACAATAATTTTTCTCGCACCAACACAACCAACATATTGCGGGTGCCGTCAACCTGCGGGCCTTGCAAACGTATGCATTTTTCATCGAGGGGATCTAAGACTTGTGTTTTCTAACTGTCGCGCCGATGCAACTTGCGTCGAAATAAGCCTTCATACGCAAAAAGAAAAAAAGATGTTTTAGGGAAAACAAACTCGCACGTCAGCAGTTAGACATTTCTCACTCTGACACGCAGTAGCACGCATAGTGGCAAAATATTTATGTGCGCATACGTAAGACCGCCTACGCCTTGGCGAAACATACATCGCGCTCTCATTTTTTTTTCCTGACATCAGTGACATGTACATGCATGCTTCTCCGTTTAGCAACTTTACCTTCCATACTCCCTAGTGCGCTGTTCTGAATCACGAGGATGCGAAGCTATTTCCTTCGCTGTGTCGTTTAGCAAAGGGTGGGAGACGAACAACCGTGCGCATTGAATATTCAGCATTCGCAAGGCTTCGCGACTGAACGCGACACTGCTACGTCGCCGCGCGCTCTCGAAGCATTATGAATAGGTCATGCGCCCGCATGACGCCATTCTGACGCAGGGATATCAAGAGAGTGCAGTGACCTGCCTGTCCACATTTAAGATGCACTGGAGAGGTTACGCAATGTACATGTGCTGGGTGCACGATAACCCGTTCAACCCAAGCATAAGACGTAATCAGCACTACACATTAGTGGCATTGAAGGACCGTGCTAAGAGGATTAAAAAAGATTTGGCCCAGTTTGCAAGTTATGCCCTAGTACTGTAAGCTGGTGGATATGCATCGGATTGCAGCTTCGTTAGCGATCCATTAGTTTGCATGCATTTGCTTTTAACCATGCATACTTTGAGGGTACTTGTTTATTTAACTACGTGCTTACTTTATCATTCCTATCGCTTTTTATTTGTGTACCTCTACTAGGATTTTACAGGTTGGAGTCAACAGGTGGCTCCCACAACCCAGCTTTTATCCTTGTCTCTATCACTGACGAGGGCGCAGACGATCATATTCCTCTGTTAATTACGAACAGAGTAAAAATAATACAAAACAATAAACAGTGCTTATGTCGCTCTTATCGAAATTTCAATGAAGATCGTTAGTACGTGAGAGCTAAACAAACAATCAATGATGACCTCCAATAGTTATCTCAAAAGATGTCACATTGCATTGCTTAATGAAGGGAAAATCAGACATCCACCCGTTCGTAGCAAATGCTACAAAGGAAACCCTTACGGGTTCCTCAAAAGAAAAGCCTCGCAGTTAAGAAAAACTCGTCATGGTCCGGGACTCCAACCCGGACGACCGCCTCTCCGGGGCAGCCGCTCGACCTCTGAGTTAACACCAGGCAGCTAGCAGATGGCAGGGAAAGTCGTATGTCGATACCCGTCCGGCGAGAATAAACTTCATCGAAAGTGTCGCGTATATTCGGGAAATATATCGTGCCCAGAGTGAGCCTCCCGAGTGGTTGGCTATTCTTCATGAACTGATCAAGCTGAAGCGATTTTAATATATAATGTTAGCCAAAGTGTGGTTGACATGTTTTAGCATTTGAATGTGTTCTTGGTTTGTGCTGCAAACAGGCAATAAAGAAAAAAAAGAAGTCGAATCTGTCAACAACTCGAAGCAAAGGCAACATTTTTCTTCGACTGCGAGGCTTTTCTTTCCAGGACCCCATATGGGTTTCCTTTGTAGCATTTGCTACAAATGGTTGGATGGATTTTCCCTTCATTAATTACTTCTCTCCAGCTTGCGGGTTTCCGCATAACTATTACGTCAAACTGTTGCCTTTGCTTCGAGTTGTTGACAAATTCGGCTTCACCCTGCCATCTGCTAGCCGCCTGGTTAGCTCATATGGTAGAGTGGCTGCCCCGGTATGGGGGTGGTTCCGGGTTCGTGTCCCGGACCAGGACGAATTTTTCTTCCAACTGCAAGGCTTTTCTTTCGAGGAACCCACATGTTTCCTTTGTAGCATTTGCTACGAGAGGGTGGATGTCTGATTTTCCCTTCATTAATTACTTCCCTCCGCCTTGCGGGTTTCCGCAGAACTACTGCATTCCGTATGGGCACCGCTTTACATGTGGAGTGCGTAACGTACGGCAGAAAAGCATAAGAACGAAGATTTACGAATCCCAAGTCTGATATAGCTTCCAAATTTGCTTCAATATGTGAGCGTCCTTTGAGAGTTCACCTGCTTTAATTCGGAAGTTGAAATATCTGCATTAATGTAATCAGTAACCCCTCCACCACACTTAGGTCATAGTTCCATCTGTTTCATTAGACATAATAGGTTCATCTTTGTACCTATAGTGTATTTTAATAAAGTAATTTTGAAATTCGCCTTTTTCGCAAAATATTCGCATCATCAAAAATTGCCATACGGCGGCAATCTGACTGACAGTCGGGAAGGGCATAGTCCATCTTCACTCTTGTGAAGATGGACTATGCCATTGAAGATGACTATACTTCATAGAGGACTATGAAGAAAAGTTTACACCATTGAGTCGTATCTTGCCACACAACAATAAACGCCATCTGTCTTGTCCGCATTTCCTTTCTGTAACGCTGCGAACCCGGTACTTCCGAGTAACGAACGAGCTGCGTACATATTTTTGGGATGATTCAAACTAAGGTCAATTTGCTTCTGCGAACTTTGCTTACGTGGAGTACACCATCTATACAAGAATACTTAGGTGTTGTGGTTCGTCGCGGTGGCTTCAGCAACGAAGGAGCAGGCAAAATAAAGATATTATGCGGTTTTATGTGCCAAAACCACGATTTCATTATGAGGCAGGCCGTAATGGGGCACTTCGAAAACCTGGACCACCCGGGGCTCTTTAACGTGCATCTAAATCTAAGTACAGGACCACCCGGGGCTCTTTAACGTGAACCTAAATCTAAGTACACGAGTGTTTTCGCCCCCATCGAAATGCGGCCTCCGTAACTGGGATTCGATCTCGCGACCTCGTGCTCAGCAGCCAAGGAGCAGGCAAGTTCTTCCGATGAAACGTACGATTATTTGCCGTGCTCATATCTTAAAGGTAAAAAGAAAGAATGCGCTTTGAAACATACAAGTATTCCTCCTTTATATTGTTGTGACTGGTGACGCATGCGCTGTACAACCAAGGTACGCCACTTCAGTTATCGCGACAAGGCGCCGGACACGACACCGGGGATACAATAGCATCCGGGCAATCCGGCGACCAATGCCATTTCTTCGCTACCATCGAAGGCTCTGCTGGGAATCTGTGATATCAACAGTGTGTGTTTATCATTTCCGAAATCTATACGTCAATGAAACAATCCATAATTCTTCAACAGGCACTGGTTCCTTGTTGCACCAACAAGAAACTGGTGCTGGTTGAAGTGGTGTTCTTTCCTGTCTGATTGTTTCTTTACTTGTTTTCGCTTCTTTTGTCTCTCAAGAAGTATTAACCAACTAGCTCAGCAACAAGTAGTTGTACATTCCATAAGTGATTAGGTATACAGAAGAATGGCTTAATTCATACTAAGAAAACATACTTGGTGCAGAGGGGATGTAGTCTTTTTCGTCTGCTTTGTGACATTTCATCAGGACAGGAAATACTACTATTCACCACATCGATCACAAACCAAGGCAGAAGCGGGTCACGTGTGCTTTTCCTAGCACGAGCCTGCAGAAAGACGCATTGATTCGTCGGGCTTCGTTTGCTAATGCCGATTTCCACAACATTCTCCTGCTTATGCAGAGTTTGGAGTCTCATTGCCCCGTTGTTGTGACCAGTAAACTGCTAAATTCTTGCGCAGGAAGGACTTCACGTCTAGGACAAAGATGTCAGCATCACTGGAGGAGCGTGTCTCGGGCAGCATAACGCAGCACAGGGGTGATAGAAAACGAGGACTTATAAGAATGGTAAATTCACTGAATTCGTAAGCATTTATGTTGAGAGTTCGACGCGAAGAGTGCAGGCAAAGACGAAAAGGAGACTTCTTTGCGTTTTGTCTAACTTTGGAGCTGAAATTTCGACTCGGAACAAGAGCGTTGTGCTGGCAGAGCCAATTGATATTGCACGAAAACGCACCAAAAGCCCGTGTTAATATTTGACGATGCAGTTTGACATCTAATAAGGCACGAGTTGAGAGCAAAGCACGTGTGATATTTCCTCTGAGTGTCACAAACGTGAAGCCGCACTGCATATATTGGTTTGCTGTCTTCCGTGACTAAATGCTTCTCAGCGCATCACTGAAAGACGTGTTTTTCGGCCACGTCAGCTGATTACCGTGAGGCACATGTTAGCTTGCATTTAACGCAAAATTTTGAGACAGATACAGAAAGCAGGTAACGGACCAACTTGCGTATTGTTCAATTTCACTTTCGCGATTTTTCTCGGGTTAAATACTACTGTGTAAGTCACAACAATACGGGTGAAACTCCACCCAAGCTATACGATCTGCCTTTGTTCTTTCAACGTGTTCTTGTTTTCAGGCAACACACTGCTTGAAAAAGACGTATGCTTCAGCGAAACTTGGGAGTAGGTTGGGGTCTGTTTACGAAAGCGGAGCGTAACTAGCGGAACACAAGTTTTAAAATTTTAGTGCAGGTACGTCTTCTTCTTGTTTTGGAGAACATCGGCCCGTATTAAACAAAGCAAACATTAAGCAATGGGGTTCTGCCAGTATGTTCAATAATTTGACATCTCGTCGACTTGCGAGCATTTGCATTAGCATTAATAACATTTGTTCATCTAGTGAATTCTCAAGCACACGAAATATCTGGAGCCATATAGCGTTACATTTCAGTGAGCTGCCGTACTAGGAAGCATCCAAGCTAAAGGAAAAGAAAAAGAAAAGCCTACAATAAAATCGTTTGCTAAGGCCTTGAAACATTCCTCCGCATTCGTGGAATCATTGCACTGATGCAATTGATTCACCAGTCCGTTAATAATATAACGGCGCTGTTGAAACCGCATTGCAAAGTCTTGCAGGTATAACACGTCTGTAATGGGCAAATTGCAGCGCACCGTTCACGTACGCTAACCACTCCATGGCACCTAAATGCATGTTAACAGTCGGAAACCTCCCTGCGTACACGGCTTTTGCGCTCCGCGTTGTACGTAGGAACGTGGACGTAGGGACACTGGGAAGCCAATCTGACCGGAGTTACGCAAACGCAGCTACAAGGTGAGGCGCGCGGAGAGAAAATAGGATGCAGCTTCAGTTGAGAAACAGGTCGCAGGCTCGTTTTGTGGCTGCGCGTAGTAACGCGAGTCCCTCCCCACCGCAAACAGAGACGGAAAAACGCTGCCGTGTGAGCTTCACACGGGCAGTTAATGAGACGGCGCGCGTCTTACTTTGGGCGAATTAAAGTAATGTGCGCGGCGCGCAGGATGCGGGCAGAGCTCTCGAGCCGCGCACTCAAGACCAATTTGCGCTAACATCGTGTCGGAGGTGTTCGGGAATCGTGACTATAGTTTGCGTCGGGCATTGGCCCTCAACGTCGATAAAGGGCCCGCATTGGTGAGGAGACCTTGAAAGGGGTGCACGTTTGTTTGATTTTTCTTGGCTGCTTGAAGCGGCACATGCCGCTTGATGTGCTCGATCGACTCGCCTCGCGGCGAGAAGCCGCACGGACCAAATTGACGCTGGCTCTTACGTCATCATAGCCGAACGCGTTGTCTGCAATTATTCTAGGCTGAGAGGAAAAGAAAGAGAAATAGAGACCATTTCTTTAATGATTCCTAATCCGAGTTGTTGCTGTCGGAGCGCAGCTGAGTCCTCGGTCTTGGTACTGTTTTTATTTGCCTGGGCCCATTGGCGTGTTTTACGGGGACCGGCCAGCAGCGGCCAGGGTGTCGGGTGGCGCAGCCCTCGCAGGAAAGCAAGGGTCGCATGGGGGAGCGAGTTTAAAAGATTGTGGGGAAGAGGCGTCCAAAAGTGCCCTGGCGAGCACGTTTCAGATACCTTAGTAGCCCCTCAGCAATCGAAGACACCAATGACCCCGAGAAACCGGCTTTTCGCAAACACCCAGATTGAAAAATGGAGCTGTCATGACGAAAGTGCAAGCAAGATTGCTTAAGAATATTCGTGAAGATGAGTTTGGGAGAGTGAGTTCCGCGGACTAGCACTGTCGGAGACATAGTGCACCTGGAATAGGCAGCGTTATCCCGTTATGCATGATGTGTCACACAGGCCAAAAAAGAAAATGCAAGTATTGAGCCAACATCCGCGCTGTCTCTACGGCACCTGTTTAAAATATAATTATCTTCTGAAGCTTTCCATGCCAAAAGCCCGATCTCATTATGAGGCACGCCGTAGTGCAGAACTCGGGAATAATTTTTCACCCATAGAAATGCAACCACCAGTGCTTCGATTTGATCACGTGTCCTCGTGCTTAACAGCAGAACGCCATGGCCACTAATCCACCACGGCGAGTAGGCATATTATAAGCTGTTCAGCTTATACAGGGCTAGGTATAAGGCGCTTGGGAGAGTCTGTGAATCAAAATAGAAGAGCCTGCTTGGCCCTTATTGGAAAGGGGTCGTTTTTGAGAGTGAAAGTGGGCGTTTTCTGAGAGTGTTTGATTGATTATTAATTGATTTTGCTGATGTTCACGAAGTAGTACAAGGGTTCGTAAAGGGAAAAGGATAGAAAACTCGATAAGTTGGTATTGGTTCATGGCCCAACAGCTACGGCGTATTGTAAGCGAAGACGAAGGGAGGCACAGGCAATCCAAAGTTAAGCGTCGACTATGAGCTGAAAATTAATATTCAACGAACGAGTTCGCCCTCTAATGAGGGCACATATGAATACCTTAATTTTTTTTCTATGTAGATGAGCGAAACCCATTGAGAATAAGCATAATAAAGAAAACAGAAAAAAAATGATCTTGAGGGGACATTTTTCAGCAATAAGAGGAAAACACGAGGCAGAAAACTGGAAGTGGGCTTTGCCTCTAGCCACATATAGCTTCGCTTGGAATTTTGACAGACAGTTCTCAGCATATGTGACCCATACGTGTCCATTTAGTTCGCGTTACACCACCTGTGTAAGAGTAGCTTGCGTCGGTCCGTCTCCTCCGGCCGTGCTTTCAAAAGAAAGCAAGCCGTGCGCCACACTTCTTCGTGCTGCGTTCCTACTATAAACCAATAAATGACGTCTCCTACCTGTCATTCAGTATTGACCGAAGTCATTTAGCGGGCGACTTCGTACTCATAACCGAAACTCAGCAAGAAAAATATTTGCTGATGCATTGCCTGTAGGCAACCATCTTCAATAAAAGAGTTGATATACACTTCCACTGCACATGCGCTTGTTAGGCAACAAATGACTATGAGAGAAAATTGTGGTTAGATCAAAAACTATGGTTATGGGAGAGGCTGTAGTGAAGGAGCGCGGCATAATGTTACAGCGAAACCTCTTAATGGAAGTCCCACAACTGTTTCCGTGCGGCGTGCGGTGGTGTAATCGATATCGAATGTTGAACCATAGCCACCGAAATTGCACGACGTGCTCTATCCACGGCGTGCACGACATGCTCTCGAGCATAATGACGTCGCCACTGCTCCACCAGCCGTGGGTACCACTACGAACAAAAAATATTTGGCATTTGACAAGAATCTCCTGCGCTGGATAGTACACGGCCGTCCGGACCGCACAAACGTTGCGGCTAACCGGCATCCGGATAACGTCACCGTACGGACCCGGCAAGTTTTGCGAACAAGGCCGTGCTGCAGTGTAGATGGCAGCGGGTTTCCTCCCCGGTGGTCGCTCAGGTCATGTCGATTCGGCGTCAGCCCACAGTAACGGCAATGCATGCAAGGCGCTCCCGCACCTGGCTTGCTCGACCAGTCGCCAAGCAGAACATGCGCCTCAAGCGCTTCAAGTGGCGCGTCAATCAGATGCAGATAGTAAAGTGGCCGGCGATGAGAGAGAAGATGCGGCTCAGAGAAGAATAGATTAACTGTGATTACACTTACTATGCACGCCTGTAGGCAATGCACACACGAAATCGACGTCTTCCGGAAGGACCGAAGTTCGTTTGAATATCGCTGCCCCTAGAGTAGGACGGCGATTAGGGGCGATTGAGGAATCGCGCGGCGGCGTTTCGCAGCATGAAGCGGACGCTTGGTGCAACCGAGAGTTACTATAGGGTAAATAAGGAATTCTGTAGTCGCCACAAATTGCTCTTGTTCGTATGCTTATTTCTTAGGTGTTCGTTATGCAGGCATACGTTGAAGATAGGTGTAACGTTAAGGGATAAGAAAAGAGCAGATTGGGTGAGGGAAGAAACGCGAGTTAATGACATCTTAGTTGAAATCAAGAAAAAGAAATGGGCATGGGCAGGACATGTAATGAGGAGGGAAGATAACCGATGGTCATTAAGGGTTACGGAGTGGATCCCAAGGGAAGGGAAGCGTAGCAGGGGGCGGCAGAAAGTTAGGTGGGCGGATGAGATTAAGAAGTTTGCAGGGGCGGCATGGCCACATTTAGTACATGACCGGGGTTGTTGTTGAAATATGGGAGAGGCCTTTGCCCTGCAGTGGGCGTAACCAGGCTGATGATGATGATGATGACGTTGAAGAAAGAATAGTCGAAACAGAACGCTATGTTTGTTGAAAGTAACTCCGCTGTTTGCTTCTTACCTAAATAAGTGTGGTATACAATCAGCTTAAAGTGGAAAGCCGCCTCGGTTGAGCACACCTGCGAGGGCGAGCTCGTGGGAACAGGCCTCGTGCTGACGCCGGAAATGTTAAACAATTATTACGACTGTATAGCGCTCAGGCTGGAACAGGACGATGAGAGAGACGAGGATGGCGCTAGAGCCGCCTGTTATGCGCGCTGTCACTTGTAATTAAGTCCTACTGCCAAGCACAAGCCTGCAAGCTGCTAAACATTTCTTTTTAGATTAACCAAATAACACTGCGGATCGCTATGTGTACGTGTGCATCGTTAGCATATTTCGTGAAAGGAAGGATGCTTATATAAAAAAATGGCTGTGGCTTAGGTAGGGTTAAGCCCAGGATGCGAAGCATACTAGCCTTTATTTTAGTTGTTGAACCACTGTTTAGCCTGGTGAACTGCTGTTGCTTGGCTATATTTGGTTCGGCTAGACGAAGAAACAACTCATGCACTACTGCTTCGCCTTCAAGAGTGGAACGCGACAGCGTTCCCGTCGACCCGCCAAGGGGTGTAAGACAATGGGCTACAGGGCAGCGACTACGCGCCCCGCATTGGACGCGGTGAGCGTCGATCAAAGCAGCGTTCGGCGCGGCAACGAAATGTGCGCCTGAGCAAGAGACGCACGCCTTAGAAACAGCTCGTTTCTAAGGCAACACCGCATTCACTAGAGGCGCTTTTGTACCGCTTTGAAGCATCGTACTCGTGGCTCAGTGGTAGCGTCTCCGTCCCACACTCCGGAGACCCTGGTTCGATTCCCACCCAGCCCGTCTTGCAAGAGTTGAGCCAAAGCCACTTCTCCTCTGTCGTGACGTCACGGTGTCACGTGGTTTCATGGCGACACCGCCGCGCCTGAGGAGCTGGGTTGAGCTCTCGTAATATGCTTCGCATAAAATATTCCCAGGTGTTTAGCTATTGCCTAAGAAATGCGAAGGCGAAAGCCTTGTAAAGCTTGCTGTAATCTACCTTAATACACTCTAATCAATCTGAATTCACGCTAATTCACCTTAATCATCCATCTTAATCCATTCTAATCTAGTCTGATCTACCTTACACCCTATAATAAATCTTAATGCACCCTAATCCGCCTTAATTCATGCTAGCACATCCTAATCCTCCACCTTAACTGACCTCAGTCCACCTTAACCCGACTTTATACTCCTTATTTATCCACATTAATCGACCTTAAACTACCCTAATCCGCCTTATTGTCAATCATCCACCTTAATCGTTATTAATCCACCCTGATCCACCTTTATAAGCCTTAATACATGCTAATCTACCTTAATCAACCGTAGTCATCCTTATTCTCGCTTAATTTTTTATTATTAATTATTGACTTCGACATGTTTGATTTTATTCTTTTCTTTCAAAATTATTTTTGTTTTTTTGCATTTTGTACCTGTAATCAGGCATGTGTAGCTTGCCTCCGTATCGACCATTGCCCCTTCTTCTCTGCAATGTACAACCATACCTTTAGGGTATAATAAATAGAAAATAAATCCAATCACTAATCAATCATTGATTAACTTTGCTAATCTATAATCTCTTTTACACGGCTGGACATGCTTTGATTCGCTTCCGACCTTCCTCTGGTCACGTGATATTATTTTCTATACCTCACAACGCAACCTTGATACATAGAGAGCTAAGGCTTTCGCCCTAAAACATTGTTAGAATTAACGCTGCAAGAAAGAATCAGCTTCCACAACTTCTAAGGGCTTCAGGTATAAGGCAACTTAAGATTACTTCTTGCTGAACTATAGTAAGTCGATTCACGTCCACAGAGAAAAGCATTGAGCGCGAAATAAAGCGCTCTCATTGAGCTTGAGATAAGTACAGGTAAGTTAGGAACGCGTAGATAAACTCTCCTATCTGTACATGTGTCTGTGAACGTTTGTTTTGTCTACGTATTTCTAAGCTTGCCCTCGTCTTCCATTTCAAGCGCGGGCTAACGGCGCCATTAATCTTTTTCAAGGCTCGACAGAGCTGACATCCCCGAGCCACCGTGCTTGTTCGATTTACACACAGCGCTCCTCAGCTAAATATTGATTAGGCACTCATTCACTGCACTAAGATTGCACTTATAGAAATTATAGCATAACTCAATGATTGTCTGTGAGCACACAAACGTTCTTGCATTTCGTCTCCATTGAAACGCAACCTCCAAGCCGCGATAAAAGCCCCGCACCATCGATCTCGGCAACCCCACGCCATAGCCGCTAAGCTACTAAGTAATACGCGCTGCGCATCTCCAAACTGCCACAATTTTCACAGCAGACATTGGTGGCACGTCCTATGTGACGCACATAAGTGTTCGTGAATGCTACGTTCAGTCCTGTATTGTACTTTAAAGGACCCAAAGACTGAACAAAGAGGAAGTGTCGAGGAGCTTTTCTTGACCACAGCGACCTAAACGGGAGTGAATACACAGAAATCTTTGAAGTCAGATCGATGTGCTGTTACTGATGTCCCAGTGCGAAATTCGAAAAATGTAAACCTGGCTTTCAAATTCGGTTCTAGCAACAATCTCTTAGCGCACGCGTACTTCAATAAACCACGCTATAAAGTAATGTTCTCGCGGAAACCATGAGCAACTTAAACGCTTGGAATTCGTCTAATCATGCGTGCTTTCAGCAAAACAAACAAAAAGGTCTATAACGTGTGCATACAAAACATTCAACGCTTTAATGACGTTAGGCGTCACTCTAAGTGGTGGTGAGGTAAAGAACTTTCATACGATACTATATCTGTCGAAATCTATATAGTGTTTACTTTTGAAGTGTTTTTAAAAGGATGCTCAATAGAAAAATGGTTTGAGGCGCATTAGTAAATTATCCTTCCACGACTAGTAAAAAGGCCTTTTACCGGGAGAGGAGGCTGGGTAAATCAGAAAAACATGCGAAAACAAAAGATCGTCATGATTTCGATTTGACGTGACGGATTTCAGCGACACCTTGTTAGTTTTTGTTGTCGCTAAAGATGGGACTGTAGTATTCTATTAGTGCCCACGAACTTAGCAAGTTTCGAGAATTTTCACTCAGGAAAAGCGGCTCAAACACTTATAAAATATTTCGAAATCCGTAACGTCACACTCTCGTAACGGCGCTGGATCTTCGGCGCGAAATAAGAAAAAGAAATGCAAGTCTTACGTTCGGTTTATCTTTCGATGATTTATGTAGCCGTTACCGCGAAGTCATCAAAAATTTATTTTTGAGATAATACTTCGTCCGTCTAAAGCTAGTTTAGTGTTCCTATTTAGCGTCCACTTCAACGCTTCGCCGAAACGCCCGTTAAGACTTCCCGAGGCGGAGATGAAATGCAGAAGCGCGCTCAGTTGGGCGTCAGCGTCCTTGGCTGTGGCCAGCATGGAGGCCCTTGGAAGTGTGTGCACAGTTGAAATACCGACGCCCCATGCAGCCACCTGGTTGCCGCCGCACGTCACTGGGTGCCGTCTCGGCCAAAGCGGGTCAAGAGCAACGGCGACTCGACGCGGAAGTGCAACGCGGTGAAGCCGAGACAACGGGAGTTGAATCGGGTGAGGTATGCGCGCTAATCGTTGATGCATTTGGAGAGAAAAAAAGTTGGAACGCGTTTCTCTTTTGTTGACGGGAAAAAAAAGTCGCATGCAACCATAACCACAATTATTTTAAAAAATCATTTTTTTTTACAGAAAAGAGGAAAGGATGTATTATTGTGGAAGCTCCGAACGACGCGCTCTAGTCACCGGCTGTGAGAACCGGCGCTAGGATGCCTTGAGATACAGTGTTGTAGACAGTTTTGACGTGAAGCCATGGATTTGATGCTCGACGCAAAACGCGCTTGTCGTGCGCGCTATCACCTGTCTTTGCGCAGCTTCTCGACATGCCGGTACCCCAACATGGCGGCCGTGATGACGTCAATGCAAACCATCTATATATCTCACATGCCCGCTCAGGGAAAGTGTCCCGGACGTAACGTTGAAGGCAACTGTCGATATGCACCGCATTTCATTTCCTTTTTTTTCTTTTTTTTTTCTTACAGCGAAGCTGTTAGACTCTAGTTGGTCGAGATTTTTCGTGGCGTGCTCATCCCAAAAACGGCAGCTAGAAAAGGGGTTTGTGTTTGAGTTTCCGCGTAAAACAATTATCTTTTCTCTTATATTCGAATTACAATGCAATGCTGTCATGTTGCGTTTTATCCAGTGACCATGTTAGTACTTTACGAATTTTCTGACACACTTTACTTTGAAAAATTCAATTAGTTCAATAACGCACTTGCCCCACGCGGAGGGCCTACAAGAATGTGGAATGCATGTTGTTGCTAACAGGGCGAGAGGGGGGGTACCATCACCTAGCGGCCGTGGCGACTGAGACAGATTTCAAACAGCAACTGGAAAAAGGCTTTGTCTTTCAGTTTTCCTTAGCAGATTTATGTTTTCTCATATATTCGAACACCAATCCGAAACTGTCACTTCTGCAGCTTGTGTGTAAATCGTACTTTACGCCATTTCCGACGCAATTTACTTTTAAACATCAATTTAGTTTAATAGGGCACTACCGCTTGGCGGATGGTCTAGAAGGATGAAGACGTATGCTGCACTTCCGCACACGTGCGTGCGCGCGTGACGTTACGTCTCTTGTGGTCGCAGTGCTTGTGCAACGTTGTCTGACGTCAGTTGTGGTGGTGAAACTTGTCTAACGTCCGCACCAGCTTCGCTGTGCATCCACTTTTCACGGGGTGGAATAGAGGCGCATTGTTTGCTGCTTCAGACTTTCTTGTATTTTAATGTAGTTCGGCGTTTCTTTAGCCTACGCATGTAAATCGACAAATCTAATTATTTTATTAATTATTGTTTTGAAATGTCCGGGTTGAAACGTCCAGCCCCAGTCGCGAGAACGAAGAGCCTTGAACGAGCGTTCTCCGCCTCGCGCCTTCCGCCGCACATCGCGCGCGATGGATGGCATTGAACTCTGTCAACGGCGGCAATACGGCACTGTGTGCTGGCATACCTGGGCTTTCTATGTGTCTGTCCTCGCGGCTGCATAAAGGACGCCTAGGTATTATACATGCAGTGTGGAACTGCTTCCAGATGTCTACGCGGGGTTGTTCGGCAGCATGTGACTCATCTTGCTGTATTTACTCTGGCCATGGGCATCTCTGGCCATGGGACCAGAGCGCAGTTACCGCTGCTATTGCGATGACTGCGAAAGTGAGAAGAAAAAGGAGAAGAAAAAGAAGAGAAGGGGAAGAAGATGAAAGGAAGGAAAGGCAGAGAGAAATTAAAAGGGAGAAGAAGTAAAGGGAACGTTGCCTGACAGATAACGTTTTACAACGCAAGCACGAGGTAGTAGCACTGAACGTTACGAACTTTGGCAATATTTGTGAATTTGCTACCGCCTTGTAAATTTTCTATCGCAAATCGCATTCATTATGACACAACTTGTTTCGCTTCAGGAGCAACAGCATATCTCTCGCCCACCTAGCGTCGGACGAGGAGACGCACACCGCTAGTTCTCCTTTTTTTTTTTACTGGATTATCCTGCTTTGTGATTTCATCTCAAGTAAGCAGGTGCATCTATAAGGATTGCTTTCTAAGGCGAAAGCCTTAGCCGGCCCATGGGTCGAAAAATCAGACGACCGTCCGGCGATATGGCAGAAACATCCCGCCGCATGCGCCAATAAGCCATCAATTTCTTCATCAATGACATAGCTCAATAATCTGTCCTCGCGTTGGACGGACACCTTTTTAAATAATCAGTGGTACCACAAAAAGTTCCTGCGTGCGGTTTTCCCCGGTTTTGTTCATATTTGCCGAGAAATGTACGCGTGCCTTATGGCATTTTCAGAGGTACAAGCATACGCCTGCGAGAACTGGAAATAAATTTTTTGTTCAAAGCTAGAGCTGCGTGTTTGTCTAATTTGCCTTTCCGTGTCCCTCTCATTCTGCCTGCGCTACAAGAAAGTAGAAGACGCCATTTATGCGAGCCCATGTAGCTACCCTCGTCGATTAAAGTGTTAAAATAAAGAAAGAAATTCATTCAGTGAATCTCCGCATGTGTCTTAATGGTCTTCACAGACTTGCCACCACGGTTCTAACGTACCATATACACGCAGAACCAATGGCGATGTCTAGGTGACCGAAAAAAAAAAATGGGAAAAACAAGTAAAGAGAAAGCAAGTAATAGAAAGCAACAACGCATTTGAATGAGAATGTCAAGTAATTTAATTAATGTTTCGTAAGCGCGAAGGCTTTCGCCTTTATCCTCTTTAGTACATGCTAAAGTGACTGTCAACCTTTCTTTCACACCATGCAAAACTTCAAATAATGGCCTGTTGCAAATAGTATAAGTGTAGTCGTTGAATTGGATTAGTCGAAGTAGCGGTTATTACTCACACGAGAAATTTAAGTGCACCTTCGGCTGATTAATAAACATTCGCTAACGAACTTTTCAAACATTTACATTACGGCAAAAACTGCTATTTAGGTGTCGTAGCCGGTGAGTTATCCACTTGGCACGAATTCCAAGGAAAGTATAGGTCTTCAGATATGCGCTGTGAGCCATGCGGTGAAAATGTATCCTTGCTCCACTTGCTTTTTAACAAACCACCGTTTTATGCACTGAAGGACAGAAGTAACTGAAACGCCCCTGTATTTCGTCGCGCACTTTGGGAATGAATACCGCGAACATTATCATCCTGAAAATTCGTTCCAAGTGGCTACACCTTGCGAACGCAGCCGCTACAATTCGCTGACTTCACTGTGTGCCTCAAAGTTACTATAACGTTACTAGTATATTTTCGTTAATTAACCGATTACGCATTTCACTTCCTCGTGCAAGAAATGTCTGCCTGTTTGAGTATAGTTCCGCTCAGTGACTAGAATTATGCTATCTGCCAGACATGATATTCAGAAATTCTATGTGGTGTAAAAAAAGAAAGGGCCTGGTTCATGCATGTGTTCTGTGCTTATCGAACCGCACCGAGGCATCCGCTATACCAAGCCTAATCGTGCAGCCTTATGTGCGTGTTCCTCGCCTGTGAATATCAACCAATATTTCTTTCTTGTGCACGAAACGACGTTCTTTTAACAAATTAACTGCAACGCCAATGCATTTCTCCGCAAAGTTCTGGAATTTATATCGCGAAACTGGCGTCTTCTTGAAAATTCGTCCCAAGTGGTCCGCCTTGCGAACTCTATGTACGGCTATAATTTGTAAGTTGCAATATGGGCCATAGTGTAATTAGGTAACAACTTAATTAGGGTATTTTTATTATTTGTCGAATTTGCATCTCCATTTTTTGTGCAACTATTGTCCGCCGCTTCGAGTAGACCAGCTCATGAACTAGAATTGTGATGTCTGCCACAGGCAACCTTTAAAGATTTTTGAAAATGTTCGCTGAAACTCAACCCTGTATTTCATAAGAAGCCAACAAGCAGAAACACCGAAGACAACACAGGGCAAATCGTACTTACTAATTGAACTTAAGAATGATGAAATAATGGAAAGGAAAATGCACGAAAAAAAGGAACAGCCGACCGTATGCCAGAACGCAGGACGCCTGTTTTACTCTGCGTCTTTGCTCGCGCCCGCAGTACGAGAGCCCGAACCCTGCTGCGTCTCTTTCTTCACCAGAGCATGTTAGTGCACTTCCCCGATGTTAGATATCATCTGCTCGTAAGTTCTGCGATGTAAGTAGAGAAGGAATGCTACTTATTTGTTTGGGAAAAGGTGCTTCGCTGGCTTGTTGCTTTGTGAAGGCCAATTAAATTAAACAGTGGCAGCTTATGATTTAATGGCAGCACAGTGTTTTCTATTCGAAGTGTCCTTACCTGAGTGCGCACTTCAATAAAACATAACACTAGCTCACCAGGCTGTAAATTGCCTTTGACTTGCCTTTTTTATCTTTTTCTTACCGCAGCAATGCGCCCAGTGCTGAAGCAGAAGTCCCAGGAGATAAGAATGCCACAAGGGCATGCGCTTTAGAAGAACTTAAGTCCCTTCGCAACCAGAATATATCGACCACGTGAATCTGTAGCCTTCGACTCTTGAGGACACGCAGCGCGTGTATGTCTAGAGGCGTCTAAGCGAACAGTGTCGGGTTCCTGAGGACTTATCGAAACAGACAACGTACTTACCCAATTAAGGACGGGTGAGATCAGAGCTAGGAAGAAGGGAGTGAGGCCTTTCGCTTCAGGCGGTACCCGGTACGTGGAAGCTCGCTGCTTGCATCAGAAATCACGTCATTGTGCATGAAATCCTGGGAAGATACGGTCAGTCTGGCCGTCATCTGTACGCAGACGAGCTGCCTGCGCGCCGGCCATGGCAAGTGTGCCAAAGCCAACCCGAAATTGACTGCGAGCCTTAAGTTACTGTAACCCTCATGGCGGTAGGTTTCTCGCTATCCTTCACAGAGTAGTACTTGCAATTTGTGTTGGCACACCGGGCTTAAGCTTTCCACGTGTTGACGGCAGTGCCGGAACAAACTGCCTACGAGGGGGGAAAAGCAAAATTTGAACGACGCGATTGACAATGGCGATGCTACTTCCGATGGTCTATCGCGAAGCACTGAGAGTGCGCGCCACTTGTACGTGGTCGCGAAAACATTCCCAAGCTTTTGCTTTTCCGGGTGCGTAATGCACGGATGAGCGATGAGACATATGGGCGTGCCTCTTGGCGTTTGGAACATCGTTTTGCTTCCTTCGCAGCCTTAGAGGCTGCTGTAGGCGACATGTGGAGTGTGAAATTGCCAAACCTGAACTACATGTGCCCAGAAACATACTATAAAAGCGGTTTCTTTAAACGTAATTGCTTTCCTTTTGTTCGGGCGATCCGCGGTTTGATTGTGCGTGAACTGGTCGGCTGTCCTAGAGACCTAACCTCCTCTGCACGAGATCGACACCGGCTCGAAGTCGGTGTGGACGTCTGTCAGAGCTCACAATCGTGCATTTCAACTCCGGAAGCAAGTTTTTTGTCGGCTCACTTTGAGCGCCAATAAATATATATATCCAAGTGTATAGTTGCTGCGCCACCATATCGGTCGCCTGCTTGGATGCTGAGTGATCGCTCAACAGCCGATATCCCGATGGAATGGCCAAACGACGATCGGGAGACTGCATGGTTTAGGCGGCATTGGCGAGAGCCTGTCACACTGCACGACGAGTCACTGTAGTTGTTCGCGTTGGCGGCGTTGCCGGCCTAGTACAACCGAATAGAGAGTTTTAGATAATGGACGTACGCAGATACTAGGGGCCATGGTACTGCGCATGCGTAGACCCGTACGTCTGGGTCTGCGCAGTACCATCGTCCCTAGTTCTTGCCTGCGCAAGCCGACTGCGTCCCCTAACCTAAAGCTCTCCAGTACCTCTAAGTAAAATAGTCCGCTGGCTAGTCAGCCTATCATCGACGTCTTGCCGGAATTGGTGTCGGCTCGGCTCAGATGCGGCCGTGCCATTAGGAAACTCGATCTCCTTAGATTTCCTTAAAGGTGATAATGTAAGAAACGCTGTGCACTTCAGCAACCCAAAAACAGGAAGGATGACAGGACACAGAATCTGCTGAGACAGGAGGAAATATTCTTTTTTTTGATTTATTGCATCATTTTAAAGACAACTATATGCATGGTAAATAGATATCGCCATGTAAGTTACACATGTAAACACACACACTCAATCATGTTCTTTTTTTATCGACATATTTGACTTTGGGTGAACCGGGGTGGTTGTTCGCCAACATTGTCCAAACATTTGCACCATCACAGCACAAAAAGAAAAGGGAAGGCTACACCACTTTTAGCTAGCACTCGCACCTTTGCCAAAGGCAGATTAGAACACCTGCGCACCTGTATATTCTGACACAACGAAACTGAAAGCACCAAGAGTACTCAAACACACTGGAGCAAGTACAAGTTCCTGCATTCCCTTGATTGAAGTTTGAACCAGCCCCAGTGGCTGGCTTCAGTACTGTACTCGAGAAGACGGCGATTCGCGGTTATGCGGTAAACAACGACGAGGTCGTCCACTAGCCTGCGCAGGTTACCTTAAAATGCCCCATGTCACGGTGGTCACCATTTACTCGCATCTGACGTCTCACTGATTGCTTGGTCGCGTGGAGCCAGATTGTCTGGAGAGATTTCAACGGGTTTGAATGCCCTTGTCCTCCGTTATTGTTCTACATGTCACCTCGACGATTGAATCGTAACCACAAAGAAGGCATTTCCGACTCATTTCTGGCGCGTGTTTGCACGCGGCGTGACCCAATCGCGAAGCAGACTTTTCTATTGCCCAAAGTACGTGCTATGGGGTTCACGCTTCGGTCACATTTACACACAGAAAAACACAGTTTGGCCGGTGTAACAGCGCAACTTACAGTGTGGTCATCGGATAGTGTAAGACAGTGTAATATCAATGCCGGGGGATCAGATGAAACGCGGCCAGAGATAAGTCGGAAGCGTGATCGTTGTGGTCACCATTTTGCGGTGACACCTGACAATGGGGCACGAAAGGAAGACACCAGAAAAAAAAATGCCCTCATTGGCGAGCGAATTTTCCATCTCGTGTCATTTCTTCATTTTTTGTTTTCTGCAAGAGGTCAGTTACACCTCAAACCTTTTACGTGAAATCAAACGAATGGCGCGAACCCTCATTATCGTCTCGCTCCGTTTGTAGCAGCCTTCTAATAAATTGAGGCCCCTGCGTTAATTTCTAATGTACCTATTTTTCTTTTGTTAATATAATCATTGTGGGCACAACCATGTCAGGGAAACGGAGAAGCCAGAGCAACATATTGGCACCAACCTCTCGTTAAAACAGTTAATAAAGTAAAGCGGTCGCTTATCATGCAATCTCGAGCCATGTGCTAGCACATTCTCGCAATAATCTGCGCGACATTATCTCGTGCACATGTATTTGACACGAACAAACGTGGCAACCAAAAAGGATGACAAGCTTTATCTTGGGAAAGACCAGCGAAACGGGCAGCAGGAGGTGTCCATGGAACGGAATCAGTCTTATTTATTTAATTTTTTTGGCAGGAAATTGAAGGCAGTGGGATGACGTACGAGTTAGAATTACGGCTACAGTTACAGACGGCATAAGGTCCGCATTAGACACCACGGACTCAAACAGCAAAACTGATTAGGAATAGACGTGCAGCTGCGTTTACTCGTATCCTAAGGTATAGTACAGTACGCCTCGTTTCCTTGTTTTGCCTTCGTGCCTTTTGCAGAAGGGAAAGCGTTGGAGACTAGCAATGTCAGCGATCGAAAGAAGAAAATGGGAAGAAACTGCTCCACGTCGGAGTCTTAGGTTGCAAGAACTGTCAAAGAGAAAACACGTGGAAGGCGGGAGATGGAAATTCAATACGATGAGCAAAACGAGAACAATGTGAAAGAAGGAGCCAACGCTTGGACAAGTGGACTTGTCTCCTTCAATGCGACATGTGCTTTCAAGAACTGTCAAAGTAGTATATAAGCGTGGATTGGCAAGTGTCGGAGAGGATCGTGTTGTTTCAACCTACAGGGGAAATTGGCGTATTTATTAATTTACGCGTCTATAACTCTGAAGCATCAGTTTATGCATACCTGAGCTCCTTTGAAATCGTTCATTTCGGTGAATTTCACAATAAAATTGCGGTTCAGATAACGAAGCCTGGAATTATACTTCAATGCAACATGACAGTGACCGGCGGAGATCCAAAGGCAGTGCTGCTTTCGAACAATAACTCTTGCACCACGCGGAGAGCAGAGCCACCAGTGGCGATAATTTCATCAATGGCGTGCGAGCAGACTCTAATACTGAAGCGCAATGACGGATACATGGTTCGATAAGTGTTTTCTAGAATAGCTTCAAAAAAAGATTAGTTGGTAGCTTCTGACAATTTCTCGATCTTTCGATAATACTAAGGTCGGCACTCGCATAAGTGATTGTGCGCTAACGAGACCAAATCATAAGAGCGAAACGTCGAATGTAGCGTTAGGTCACCATGAGTAGCCTGCTTCGGAGGCTGCGAACGAAATTCCTGACAGTGGTGGCGTTTTAAACTCAGGTGTAGTGGCACCTTCCAAGGCCCTACGGAGCCTATAACCTAACAGGCTTGAGCGGTACGTCGCGATGTATTCTTTTTTCAGTTGTTGCACTGAGTGCAGGGTTAGAATAGCGCACAGCTTCTGCCAAAACTTCGTACACTTCAGCCAAAACTTTACTTGTGAAGCCGGACTATAAATGCGCGCAAAATGCTGTTCAATGCAAGGCGCAGGTAATGCTAGCTCTGCCCAGTTTGCACGCACTAGAAGTGAACTGGAATATAAAAGAAACACTTCTTTTTCTTTTATTTGTCCAATTCAGGTAGCCACTCCACGCGGACGTTATTTCAAGGGCCTATGGTGAGTGCTTCACTTCTGAACGGCATGGGAGCGTGCGTTTAAGACTGCGAGAATAGGTCTATAGTGACAATAGCGTATGTTATACTATTAAGAAGACAACGGGTGTACACCGACGATAACAGTATTCACAACACTGAAAAGAGAACAGTTTCTTTTCTTTATACATACGTGTTACGAGTATACACACACACACACAACACCAGAAAAGTCAGCATGTATAAAACAGCGCTGCAAAGATGAAAGACATCGGTTTCAAGGCGAGAGCTGAACGTTGGCATAATCTTTAGCTTGCGCTTATAATGTGTATATGCGACTACTAGACTAACATTAAATTGCATGGCTTTTTTTTTGTCTTTGACATTCAGCGCTGCCAGGACACAGTGCTCAGCCCTATACTAACTTTTCCCCAAACTTACCATCTCTCCCTAGCATCAGAGGAGTGTGCTAGAGCTCGATCTGGCAACTGCGGCGCGATATCCCGGCACGCGTTCTTTGTTTTCCAGCGTCACGCACACTGCAGAGCAAGGTCTGTAAATTCTCCTGTTCCTACCTTCTTACGAGGCTCCCTGTACTGAGGGAGACGTTATACACGATTTGCTTGCTGAAACTGCGCGCCTGATTCTCAAGTGACACGTTTCGGATGCAAAAGGGTCGTGCCATCGTGAAGACCGATAGCTGCCGGTAGTCCTATGATAGTGACACGGACACATAAGAAAAAATATTTTGAAGATAATCGTTACTGCGGCAGCTTCAGTTTAGAGTGACAAGCGAATTACACGCGCAAGCTGCTCCAAAAGACAAGCGAAAGGTTCCGAAGTAGTTCAGCTCATGTCTGCATGACGCATATGCGGTGCGTTTCTTGGCAAACAAGTCTAACGGGATTTATAGAAGAAGACTTCGCTTCGTTACATGACGGGTAAGCGGGAAGATGTTGACGGTTAAAATCACGCTTAAAGGTATCTGCGGTTACGCCCTGAATTTCTGCGCCTCGCGCAACATATGAATGCGGGACACTTCGCCCGGATCCAGAAACCGTCCGAGTGTTTTCGTCGCGCACCCTGCCACTCTTATGGGATGGTGGTAAAACGGGCTGCAAATTTCGAATGACACGAGCAGGCATTTTGAAGCACTGTTGCTGTGTATGCTATCATCAAACTATAACTCTTCGATGCCGCAAACATAATCCCATCCACAGCTTTGGAGAAGAGAAATTGCGATTGTGCCGTCGATAACGCTGAAGCAATTGGTGTATAGGAACCTCTTGAGGCGTCAGCGTGATGCGTTTTCAGTTTTGCTGTTATTCTGAAGCGAACCTCGGTCATGCCTAAATTGACTTGCGGTGATCAAAACATAACATAACAAAGAGGTAAACAGCATAGCAGAGGACAACATAACACAGCAGGACTTTATACAAATCATATCACTCGAATAGGCACTGTACAGCATAATACACCATTGCGTATCATAACAGTGTAACAAAGCATTTTGTGCCTTTTATCCAAGCAGGCGACGCGTTGATTGGAGTGGAAAGAGTGAAGAAAGCTGCCCATTCTAATTCGTAATACCATCAAGCGACAGTTCGATAACACTGAAGAAAACAAAAAGAGCAAATTGCGGAAAATGTAGTCACACTTATCACACATGAAAAAGGGATTCCAGTTCTACTTCAGGCATTCGCAGTCGGTGCCCGATAAACAACTGCGGCTATTCAAACGCGTCTTTAAAGAAGAACGCAGCCAATTGTATATAAGAATCACGTGGTATTTCAACTGCACGAACCTTGGGCTTTTTTTTTTTTTTTTTGCTGCCAGTGGCTTATAGATAATAAGCCTATAGCCAATGGCAGCAGCTGCTCTGCTCTGGCATGCGGCGCAGCTTTTGAAAGACTAGCGGTACCATAATATCACTCGTGTAAAACAAACGTATATTTACTATTCCTCTAATTACTTCGCGATGTACACCGCAATTACTCACAATCCTTCCTGTGGCGTTGGAGCTTCTAAAAACAGTGCTTAAGAATGCGAGCTCGAAACACCTCGTTGGGCAGAAAAAAAACCTTGGCCCGCTTTCACTTCATTTTCGTACTTCGTTGTGGATGGAGCAATCGCCCGCAGTTACATTTCTCATAGCCGTATATAGCGATAAACCAAAATTCTGCATGATATAGCATCAAATATCTAAGTGTGCAACTAGTGTGTTATTTATTGTTTAAAAAGAAGGAAGCTTTAAAAATTTCTGAAGAGCGAGCGCACAAACCGAATCATAGACAATGCAGTGACAAAGAAGTTTGTTCTTTTCTAACCGAAGAGATAACATAATCTCGCTCAAGCATTCTGTGTCGTTCCTGAGTCAATGAAGTATGCATAGCATCGTTCTTGGCTTCATATGCGTCATTCTGGAAACGCACATGTGCCAGGAAGCCAGAATGGCTCTTGTTGGCTGGCTTTGTTACTCCGAGGAAAAGCGCCAAAAGGAGAACTGCAGGTTTTGCCTGGGCGAGTCAACCGATCCAGACAAGCGAGTGACAACGGCATAGGACTTTGCGAAAAATGTCCCAGTCATCTTTTAATGAGAAAGATCTCGCTATACGTTGTTGTTCAAGTAAACGTAATCTTTTGATAGAGAAGTAGCCACACTGCTTTTACCAACCGTGCTAGCCAGCAGCTTGCTTTTAGCAAGCTACTTTTTTTTTAGCAAGCTGCTTGTACTTGTTTTATATACCGGCGGGTCTCCAGCGGTGGGTTCGAGCGACCAATAAACAGCCCACAGCTGCGAAAAGAAACATGCCTTCTGGATAAGATGGTTTAGCAAGGAGTCAGAGAATGTTGCCCTGAAACTGCAATAGCAGCGTACGAATGTTGTATTACCCTTTTGTCAAAGGAAACAAATGTACTCCGCGCATTATCGCAGCTGAACCGCGTTGTCTAGTGCCCCTTTGCTCTTGGAGTAGCTGCGCTCCTCAACCACAAAGTTTCCTATAATTATGCAGGGTAAAGTGTCATTGCATGCATGGGAACGCCAGAGAGCGAGGACCTTGAAGTAACATCTTCCAAAGAGAACCAGGATATCCCATATTGGAGTCTGGCGACGAATATTTTTGCAGTCACAAAGGCTTAGCTTGGAATGAAACAACTTCTTGTTACATTATTTTCATTGTCAGCCTAATGTCTGTCCACGCCAGGAAAAACGCCTTTCTCGGCAGTCTTCAATACCTTTGTGTTTCATTATTGTAAGGAATCATAGAAAAAAACACGAGTATAGATCTCAGAATAAGTGTGGACAGCAACAACCGCATGCAGTAACTCGATTTATTCCCGCATTCATGACCATATTTTAATCCGAACTCTGTTGGAGACAAACTCGAACTTTCCATTAGACACCATCCTTAACGTGCCCTCAGAGCACCCTTTAAGAAGATGCGACAGCCGGTGGCATCAGATTTACCTCTACGCAGCATCATAAGAAACTGTGGCACGAAATCAAAGCATATGTCGGAATCGCAGAATTCCACAGACCTGACACAATGCAGCCAAGATACAGCAGCATTTGTGCTCTTACTGGCTCAGTTTTTTTTTTTTATTTGGACAGAGGCTGTCCGTCGCAGCATTACCCTCAACCGAAGCGGCGAGAAGACTTCCAGCTCTTGTGCCGACTACCTTATGACATATCTTTCACATGTTTCACTGCTTCCCGATGACACAAAAGAAAGCTTACGAAAAAGAGGAAAGGATAGATCAAAGGCCGGGAGGCTACCCAGGACTGTGACCGGTTGGCTACCCTGCACCAGGGGAATGGCAAGGGGGAGCATAAGATGAGAAGAAGCAAAGAAAGTCGAGTTCAGGTGCCGCGGGAGTTACAAAATATAGTTTTTAGTTCCACTATCTGTATGAATATCACGTTTCTTTATCTGAAAGACCTTTCTGTTGATTGACTTTGCGCCGAGTTTGCCGTAGCGCACAATATACCATAACTGCCTGAAGCCGCAACAAAAGGCAATGTAGCCTAAGTCGCAATTTCATTCTTGTACTTTCCTCTTAAAACTATGCAGTTGTTTTAAAAGGAAGGGGAAATGGAAACAGCCTGTGCGCGATCTGAGAACTAGCATTCCGAAAAAAAAGTGGTTTATATATTCCGGAAGCAGATCGCGTCCAGTAAATGGCGCAGAAGCTAAACAAGCGCGCTGCCATGCTCTGCAATCGAAAGGTTCCGATGACGCGTTGCAAATCCGATAACGTGGCGTCATTGCAGCGCATAAAAACGTCATTGATTGCCTTAGCAAAAGTGTTTTCAGTTCACGCTTGTAAACAGTGTTTTCCGACGAAATAAGTCGAAAAGAAGAAATTCTCGTCGAGAAGTAGCTGCCAAAAACGTGGCGTGGGGCTCTGATCGTCTCTGAACTCAAGCAAATGGATTGCGCTCTTGAAGCTTCGCACGTTTGCTTCTTTTGAATTTGAGTAGGAATGAGTGTCCCCTAAATGTGTAAACGTTGTGTAGCCACGAAGTATGATCTAAACGCTATGTTTTGTTCTCACCTGATGACTTTAACGTGAAACGACACTTGTGATATCGATGGTGCGGTATGCCGCCACAAAAAGAAAGAAAGAGAAAGTAGTTTGATTGTCGGAAAACGAATTAGTTGAATCAAATTGTCCTAAAGCGATTTTTCGGAAATCGAAAGAAAGATAGATTGATTGATTGCACATGCACATAGTTTCTGCCGGCTCTTACATTAACGCTTTTCGCTCAGCAGGGTGTTACAAGTTCAGCGCGTTCACAACTTTATACCGGGACAGGTTGCTTTTTTGGTTAACGGCACGACACACGGCGATGGAGACCAGCGAAGACTTAAAACAATGTGATTGCTACCATATCACGCCTTACAATATTTATCACGGCCAATCTCACCACGCGCAGTCACCGACTGCATCAGATACTTCTCATCTCAGAAAATGGGCGGTAGAGGGCAACACAGCTAACGCGTCCCCTCTCAGAACTGTTCCGTGTAATGAACACTATTCCGCATATTAAGTGAGGCAGACACCGCTCCTTCATATAACACGAAGGACGGCCTTCGGACGCTAGCGGTGATTGAGCGAATGTCACGTACAACGAACAGAAAGCGTTTGTCCCACTTGACAAACGTGTCAGTGTCCGATAACTACGGTCGATAACAAATGAAGAACAAGCGAATTGCAGTGTTTCAATTGAAGCGCAAGATGTAGGATTGATGGCATGGTGATAAACTATAGAAACAAACAGTTTGAATGTGGACACCACGTGAATGTTACAGATTGTCCATGATTGTAATATATTGTAATCCATAAGTGTACATTGAATGGCGATGCTGCCTTGTTGGCTTGCAGCGCGTTAAAACTTAAAAAGATGGCGGTATGGGTTGCACTTTGGAAGGCAATGCCCCAGTACGGCACGCAGATAAACGCGAGCGTTCTAGCAACTGATATATAGCTATAGAGCGCTCCCGTTTGTTGATCTTCATACCTCATTGTATCCTTGCCTTCGAAAGCGCAACCCATACCAGTATGCATTCCCAACTCGCCAAAGTAACAGCATTATTAAATAGATATAACATTGCGTTTACGAGACTAGGCGAGAGTTTGAAGATACTAAGGCGGCGTAGGAGAAATGGGGAAAGGGGGGGGGGGTGGGGGGGGATCGGGTTGGCCTCCAGCCGGCAGGCCACATCGAAGCCATTCAATAAGCGGAACAAATCGCTGATCAGATAATAAGACGCGGTTCTGGTCTCAATCAAAGTGACACATGCGGCGCGAGAAGGCATGCATACGAAATGGCTTCTTTTGACTGTTTACGATTTGCATGCGGCCTTAGCAGCTTCTTGTACACTCAGTGTCTTTTTTCTGACCGGTGAACAACACAGTTGATTATAAGACGTCAACGCTGACTCACACTATAGTGCGAGTGCGTACATAGAGACAATCACGTGACCGTATTCAACATAAGGTTCCCGAGTTTGCTTCTGCAATAGCTGCGTGAACGCGCTCCGGGAAATATTTGTTCAGCGCGTCTCGGCAGAGACGCTCATGCGATGGCACTCAAAACAAGAAAGCTTTTGCAATAGGCATAATTAGGTAAAAATCACAGTTACATGAACGAGCGTGGAATGGTTAAATGTTGAGAAAAGGAAGCCGTCTTCATCAGCAGGCGTTGTCTATAAAGAGCGGAAAACTCGGCTAGCCTCAAACCTTTCGGTCAACACTAGCGAAGATTGTCTTCATGAAAGATTTCCGAGAACGGAGACAGCACGAAACAAAAAAACCGCGGGTTGTACACAGATTAACACCTTACGACCCTAAACACTTGATGTTCACCTTAGGTGCCAAGTGGCACTGATAGTCTGGCATCATCAACATTCTCGTACACCTGATAGCCACTGTAAATATACCTGCATACTTCTATTTATTTTTTCTGAATGCAACAACGATCTACCCTCGTCCACCTGAGGTTCTAGCCACAGCACAAAAAGAAAAGGAAAAGTGATTTCGAAGCATTCCAAGCATAATTGCAACACAGGAAACCGTGCTCTCGTACCGCAACAACGACATTTTGTACGAAAACAGACTTGTTTGGCTCTCTCGTGGTAGAAAGCATACCGACGCGGTGCGGACAACCAAAAAGAGCGATCTGACGAAGCATACCCAGACGTTTGAAGAGCTAAGGCGCGAAAACACGAACGTATGCAGCCTGGATACATGGTTGGCTGACGCAAAGGGGTCAGCCGCATTAGCCCACGCACATTCCTTCATGCTGCCGGTTTGTCCCCTTTCTGTCTGAACGGAGCAAAATCAAGCGATAGCAGCAATCTATTAGGCGACAATGTCTCGGCAACTGAGTTACTGCATGATTGGCTTTCTCAAATACTAGTTCTCGCGGCCCCACCATACTGCTGGAAGTAAACTAACTCACGTTACTGTCTACTAATGAAATCTAAGGAAACTGCTGAAACGCCTGCAGAAAGCAGGCCTTGTAAAGCGGCCAGTAAGCCGACGGCATCTAGGCTGTATATAGCGTCGCAGCCTTCGCACACAGGTGAAACCGTGCGACACGAACACGAGGCAGATTGCATAATGCTCGCGCTAGGTCACGTTGCTTGAGCGATCGCATCTGTGACGTCACTGGAATGGAAAGGAAGCATGCTGCGATGATCAACTTTCGTGCGTACGCAGCAGTTCAGAGACTTCCTCTGTCAGTGCGTGGGCAACATATTCGAACGCTTCAGCTTGTTGCGTCACTGCTTCAACGTCAGCGTTACTGCTATTTCCAAATGCCACGAACGTATACGCTGCTCCGATTCGCTAGCGCAGGCGGCAAAGATAAAGCAGAGTGATAACGTTACGCCAAAGCGCTCCGTTAGACATTTGTAAACTTACGTATACGCAGATTACCGCCGCCTAATTACCATGATGCGTAGACGGGAACACCAAAGCTGCTGGCAATAGTGTCAGGCGCCATGCTGGGCTAAACTGCAATGAAAACACCACTGCCTTACTCGTTCCTTCTGTGCAAAAAAGAAAAATTTAAGAGCCATAAATGTTATTGTGGGGCCACCAGCATCATTATGGCCGCAAGTTAGCACCACAAGTTCGTTCATCGTCATACGTGTTTTGCATGCTTCGTTTAAATACGTCATTACGCAATATCCGCAATGAGCATCAATGCAGTTGTTTCATTCTACTTCTCCACAATCATGGCCATCAGGAAAGAGAGTTGTTTTTTTTTTAGCTCACCATAAACGTACAAGAATAGATGCCTACCAGAATGTGGAATGGCATAGGCCGTAATGGCAGCTCCGCTGGCCACATTTTATGACGCCGTGTTCAACCAAGTGTCGGAATCCGACACATAACATACGCACCACATAATGTAAACACGATGGCTCAATGTAATAACATAAGACGAACACTGCCGCTCCGTGTAATAGCATTTCTACGATGTTCGGTTGAACGCAGTGTCATAAGAAGTTGCGAACCGTGCCATCCTCGTGTCTTTCCACATTCGCGTATGGCTATTTACTAGTACGTTTAATCAGCTCAGACGCTCTGTTATTGGTAATGTGCATACGCCCCACGCATAAAACTTCTCATTAAAAACGTTCAACCATGCCCTGCTGCCATCAGAAAACGCCGCTTGCTATGCGGTAAACTTTTCCGTTCGGCACTGGCCAATGAGACAACTGTCCACTGAGCGCACGGCTGCGGCAACATTTTGTCGTCTGGCCTGACTAAGATGGTCGTCTGGTCTGGCTAAGATGGCAACACGACATGGCTAAATCCGCTTTGTTTGGAAGAAAAAAGTCCAGCTCCTCTTTCGCATAGCGCCGAGTTCGCCGCCAGACCTCGTGTCCGAGTCTGCGGCGTAATGACGGAGACCCTATAGCCACCGTTTGGTAGCTTAGGTTAAGTAGGCATTACAAGGACGTCGTCGCCGTTACTACCATTACTACTGCTGGAACGGGTTGAGCGTGCCGCCCGACGGGGCGACGGGAGAAGTGGCGACGGCAGGGGGCGCTTGCTGCGTCGCCGGCGGCTCCGGGCCGGAGGTGAGTGTGCTCTCGTGCTCGTCGACGCTGTTGTCGGACAAGTCGCTGCGCATGCGCGAGTAGTAGCGCACGTGCTGCGTCATCAGGCCGGAGTCCTCGCCGCATTCGGGCTTGGCTCCGAACAGCCAGGCAGTGATGAGGCCTGGGTCCGGAGAACAAAGAAAGTGGGGGCGGGGGAGACAAGTGAACACAGTGATGACGTACACAAAATGATAGACAGTTGGGCGAGTTGGTACGGTAACATGATTTTGGCTTCTAGCGCGAAGTGAAACACGGACACAGAAAGGAGCAGACAGGACGAGCGATCGTCCTGTCTGCTCCTTTCTGTGTCCTTTCTCCGCGCTAGAAGCCAAAATCATGATGACGTGCACATCCAGCGCAAGACGAGACAAGTAAGTTAAATAGACAACAAAATGGTGAGTACTGCCGATGACACTGAATAATGGCCGAAAGGTTCTTCAGTTTCACATCCTCCTATGAAAGACCGACGTGCCCATATTTAGCAATAAAGAGGTCAGCTTCACCATTGTATAGACCGCTACAAAATAACAATTTACATTTCCAGTGGTAAGCAACTATGTCCGGTTGCGATAAAATAAATGGACCTATACACCACAACACGCGGCAAATAGTAGCACAAGACAGACTACCCGACAACCCTCGTGCAGTGTATAGTACACGGGTTACGTTTAATATGAGCTGAAACGTGTCTGCCCGTAGTTAAAGGTGCCCCAAGACCTCTGCGGGGCGCTGACATGCGAAAAATTGTACAATTAAACATAGTTCCAATTACTGGTACTAATGAAGCCAATTTTTCGTCTGCTAGAGCCGCCATGAAGTCCTGGAGCTCCAGTAGTACTTGCTACTGGGCTAGTCGATGCATGCCGTATAATAATAAATTTAACTCCAAAAACACGATCACACAGAGGGAGGACACAAAGACAGGACGACCTATTTCGACCCCGGGCACCGGCATACGGGCACAAGAAAATCACGCAAGTCTTTAATATATTATTTTTGTTCATAGGAAGACGACCATATGAGACGTCAAGATGATCTTGAAGTTTCTCCTATACGGAAGCTTCCGGGACGCCACAATGTACGCAGTCTGAAGTGGGTCATCTTCTGTATACGATGTAGACAACGGGGCGTGTAGGTCACTTCGAAACGTAGGCGATACAAGACTTTGCACAAAGCCCGTTCTCTCAAGCTGTCGAACGACGCGAGACGTTTGTCCTGATAGTTCGAACTCTTAGCCAAGTACTCTTAAGAAGCGGCGGCGCGCCTTGCAAGAGTAGCAACGAAGCCGGCATCACATTTCCCACACCTCGTCCTCCAGTGAGCTGGTGGCCCACAGCCCAGAGGCCAACGTAGACGACGCACGAGAGCACGCATAGGGCCATGCAGGTGATTGGAAAGGCCGTGGGTCCTATGCGGTGGAACTCCTGCAACACAAACGGCATGAATTACTGAACGAATCGACGAATTAATCATGGAATCCGAATGAAAGGACAGCATCAGTGAAGATGCTGTGGACGGACAAGGCAGCACACACGCCTATAGCTCGGTAGCAATAATATGCACTGGTCGCTCTGCCAGTTAACTAGAAAGGTTTCATCACAACCAGTACTAATCGCGCGTGACATGCTATTTAGGCGTGACAATTATGGTAGTATAGTTGAGTGCCTTCTCGTCCTGACCCATCCTTTTATCTTAGTGATTAACTTTCTTATATACAGCGTAGCGTGCTATTTTCTTGTTGTCGTTTGCTGTCGTGCCGCTTGATTCCATAAATAGTTATTTAGGTGAGATTATTAGAAAGCCATACTCTGTGTAATTGTTTAAGTTATCTGGTCATCTTCAACAGATTTTGCTTTACAAAACCGCATGCACGTTGCGGCCAGTAAATGTGAGGGCCAACGCTCTTAAACTGCGCATCGTTATATTTCTCGGCAAAATTGTCATCACCCTTAAGGCACACGTGAAAATCCACAACAAAACTTAACGGGATACAGGTTCCACAAGAAACGCGAATTTCTGCTCTGTTTAGGCATCACACTTTTAAATTCCTGGTTCACCGTGTATGCCGTAAAATCTATACGACAAACTGACACTTTGAGATCCAGGATAAATGCCCTGGCTTTGCGGGAATTCATTTTCTTGTTTTTTTTCGAAAATCCCTTATCCCGTAAGCTTTCGTGCCGGGCTGTACATCATCACATTATCTGTGTCACGTTTGTTCAACATCGAAAACGTCTGAAACGACTCACTGCAGCATTATTCCTTGACATAAAAGGTACCTATGATAATGTACCACATTATGACATTGTAGAGGCTTTAATTGAAGCTGGAATCGGTGGTCGCACTTTTCAGTGGCTGTGCAGTCATTTGACCGACAGGCATTTCTTTGTGATGACCGAGGATGGCGCCACGACTGAACACCAAACATTTTGTGGAGTACCGCAAGGCGGGGTGCGTTGAGCCCGACGCTATTCAACCTAGTGCTCGCTGGCCTAGTCACGTGCTTGCCCAACACAGTCCTTAAATTATGGCGTTTTACGTGCCAAAACCACTTTCTGATTATGAGGCACGCCGTAGGGAAGGAACCCGGACATTTCGACCACCTGGGGTTCTTTAACGTGCACCTAAATCTAAGTACCACGGGTGCTTTCGCATTTCGCCCCCATCGAAATGCGGCCGCCGTGGCCGGGATACGATCCCGCGACCTCGTTTTCAGCAGCCCAACACCATAGCCACTGAGCAACCACGGCGGGTCCCAACACAGTTCAAGTATCAATCTATGCTAACAACATCTGCATCCGGGCGTCTGCTGAAACACGACTGCAGGTACGAGCAAGGCTACAAAAGGTAGCTAAGTTAACGTCAATGCACTTGCCAAAACAGAACTTAGAGCTGTCTTCAGAGAAATGCTGCCTCATTATATTCACTCGGAAGGCAATGATGCCTTACTCTGTAAGTGTCAATGGGCAAGCAATTGCAAACGCACGGAAACACCGCTTCTTAGAGGGTTAGTATAGGCCGCCACTTAACATGGAGCCCGCACGTTTCATACCTAAAGAGGAGGTTAGTTTCAATAATACATCTCCCTAAATTTCTCGGTGGAAAGACATGGGACACATCGGTGCGGTGAATGCTGCAGCTTGGTAACGCCTTGTTCCTCCGTTTCGCAAGATACAGCCTCCCTGTGCTTGGTAACACCTGTATAACAAACATGCGTGTACTCCAGGGACTACAAGCTCAAGCCCTAATGACGTGTCTCGGTCTTCCGGAGTGTGCGTCTACAGCGGCAACAATTGTCATAGCTCGCGATCAACAAATATCAACGTATTGGGCAACCGACGCTTTCAGGGCACTTATTCGGCACGTTGCCCGACTACCTTCTCACAATCTTGCTGTTTTACTTGCAGAAAGGCCACATACAACTTTAAGTCGTACAATTGTTGCCAACCTTACTTTGTTGCCATCGAGCTACATGTCTGCAGCAAGACCATCCTCCCCTTTATGGTGCCTGCACAAACCTGAAATACGCCCCATGATCGCAGCAATCACAAATAAAGCTAACAGGCCGTCGTTTGCCCTTAAGCAGGCCATATTAGGACTTTTACATGAAGTACACAGTGGCCGCGTACACGTGTGCATCGATGGCTTGGTCACACCTAGAAGTTCAGCTGCCACTGCGGTGATACCAGAAACATCCTTCAAAATACAGCTAAAAACGTAACATGTACGAGTATCATCTACGACAGCTGCTCAACTGGTAGCCCTGCGTGCGGCTCTTCATTTCATTCAGGAGTAACCACCCCGCGCATGGTCAGTGTTCTGTGATTCCAAGGCAGCACTACAAAGTGTACTCTCAGCACTGCGCCATGGATCACATGAGCAGCTCATCTCAGAGATCAGAGAAGTCCAGCATCACATAGTTGACGAAGGACGCGATAAGGTATATGAGTGGTTGCCTAGTCACTGTGGCATACAGGACTATGCTGGAGCGGGCGCAGTTGCCCGATCTGGCCATGACATTGTGAACTGCGTTGCCATTCCGCTTTCTAGAGCCGACGCAGCGAAAAAACCTTCCGCACTTGCGCGTGACCTAACATTGGCTCAATGTAATTCATCCGAATTCACAATTGCACGCCTTCATACCCTGGACCTTGATTTACAGCTCCGTATTGCGCCCGACCTTCCACGATGCAACTGTACCCTTCTAGTCCGTCTATGGCTTGGAGTAGCTCTTTCAAATTCGTACTCCTTTCCTATCTGAATGGCCAACAGCCCACTTTGTGACTTCTGTGGGTGCAGTGAAACAATCGCGCACCTTTTTTGTGAGTGCCCTCATTTCAACCCGCAAAGAGCAGCCCCCTCAGCCACCCTAGACCAACTGGACAAGCACCCAATAACGAAAAACAACATCCTTGAAAACATCAGCGCGATCCACTATGAAGTCTCTGCTGCGTTACTTAAAGGTCCCCTCACCAAGCCCCATAGCAAATTTTGTTTATACGTTGGAAGTTGTTACTTGTCCTCTAGGGAGCGTTATGCCGCTAAAAGTTTTCAAAGCGGCTCACTAATAGCAGAGGTAAAAATATTTCAGTGCCGCGAACCCGTTAATTCAGGCGGCAAGCTCTACTGCCAAGCGGGGTGATCTCTCCACTCGCCTT
This sequence comes from Dermacentor albipictus, assembly GCF_038994185.2. Taxonomy (NCBI): domain Eukaryota; kingdom Metazoa; phylum Arthropoda; class Arachnida; order Ixodida; family Ixodidae; genus Dermacentor; species Dermacentor albipictus. Next base: position 82,275,705 of record NC_091826.1, read on the forward strand.
GTCTAGCCTCCACAAGCAAAATTCCTTCCCTGAGCTCTCCCATTCTTTGCCTTTCTCTCTCTCTGTCTCTCTGTACATCATGACGCATTGGTATATAGCTAAGTTGGGAGGATACGAAGCTTGGTATAGCAATAATAACTTCTCTGTGATCACATCATAGGCTGCATTAAAAGCAGCGAGAAGAAAATGAGATGTGCCAATAACCACTCACGTGTCCCAAGATGACAGGCATCGACATCTCGCCCAGCGCTGCGCCGAAGACTAGCGTGCTTGTTGTACGAGCTGCGAACGTATCAGAACAAGAAAAAGAAAATCACTTTTAAAAAATCGACGCAAGTTCAGATTATGCCAACCGTAATTACATCACAATTTCAAATGATTGCCATGTTTTGTGCTCGCTGAGACTGTGTCGACTGTTCTGGAAGCAGAAGCGAGCGATTGCAGGTAAAATGTTCTGAAAAACACCTTTTCATTTTTAAAATATTTCAAGCATTATGAACATTGAATGACTCTTCAGTAGCTTGAGACACCAGCTTCCTCGTGCCGCAATTTCGTGATTGAAAACGCACTCCCCTCAGTTGAAACGTTATCAAGTATTTAGTTTTTTTGCCGCAAGCCTTGACTAGTGCGACATGCGAAAGGGGGTGAAGAAAATGACAGTGGCGGTTGAGAGCACACAGTCAGAAATACATTGTTTTTCTCCCATGATATTTTGAAGGGAGGCTAATATGATTTTGCTGCTTGCCGGTGTCCCGGGGAACGAAATTAAACATACTATAAAGGAAAACACTAAGAATGTTTGCATTCTGAGGGTTTGCGTTCATCATACGGCTAATATCTTTCACTTCCATTGTGGAAAGAAACAAATTAAGTTTTCTTTCTTGAAGACTTTTGCGGTAAGTAAATGTGAAGAGACGAAAACAGACAACAAAATAACTGCATGAAATAAACTTTTATAGCTATCACCGTCAAACTCTGGTGTTAAGATACTTCGATGCACACCAGGTGATCATAATACGTACAGTTTTAAGCTTCAGCTACTCTCATTCCAACTGTAGTAAGAGCTCGCTGTCGTGTAGTTTCATTTTACAGCCTTAAGAGTAAGCTCATCAGCCATAGAACATGGCAAGACCTTAAGGAATGTCAAACATTTCAATATGCATACAGTAAGAAATCTGAGAGCTTACGTAGGAATTATGCTCTGTTTTATTTCAAACCGCTAATCAGCGTTGACTCTTGCAGGCGTAAATGGCGAGGTGTGCTAGAGGGTGGCTGCAGCGAAAGGACAAGCAAATATTATGGCAAAAAAAAGGGGGGAGGAGTTGGGGGGGAGGGGAGTGCTGCGCGGTTGTATTACTGCGAGAAACCCCCGCTGTAATGCGTGGAACCACAGCGTCGCGGAACAGGACCACGTCTGTAACACTTTTCTGGAACACCTGAACGATACACCGATAGGGACAAGTGAAACGTGATCGAACTCTCTATAGCAACCTCTCGAGTTTTCGTGGTTAATTTGCCTACGCTCAACGGATTTATTGGCGAGTTTCGGCTGTCGCTGCAGGTCACCGCCACAGCAATACGCGTGGCTGAACTATTCGTCTTGTCAAAAGTAAATAAACAATCTCTATTGTTTGGTGTACAATGTCGCCTCAGCGATACTAGTAGTTTCATTTGTCGTCAACTTCGCTTGTTCACTATGATTGTGTATGCACGTGTCGCCCACTGAGTACATAATTCGCGAAAAGTGACATGTCGACGTTAAACCAGAAGCAATGTCAATTAGACGATAAAAAGAGCGTCTTGAAAGCGGTATTTATTCCTGACTGCCGAGAAAACTACCCGTTCGTGTCGTGAAGAAGTTTATTCGCTAGAACATCTGATCTACTTCACGAAACCTTTTTGCTTTTTCGCGTCCAATACTGGCTAGCGTCTCTTTGCTTTCGCCAGAAGGTGATACATTTAAAAGCGCCAGCAATACGATACAATAATGCAAGTTAATCTTTTTATTCATTTACTGTCTCACCTGTAAAGCAACACATAGGGATGCTCATTTCACCTTTCAATGGTCTAAAGTGTAGCGAAATTTGCCTTACGGGCTCAGAAGACCGGTCACTACCGTAATGCTCTGTACAATGTACGTATGTTTATTGGGAAACGTGACGCATCACAGAGACAAGAACTGACTGGATAAAAAGTTCACCGATGATTACGATACTCCATAATGCGAAATTTGAGCGCAGCTGTATAAGTGTTTTCCCTTCGCGATATACTGGCTGGCGCGGACAGTCTGTATCGCGCGGCACGTTGCGAAGGAAGCGAAATGTGGCGCAACTGCCTCGTTACTCTGGAGAAAGCGAGAGGCAGCTCGAGGGTGACACGTGGGCACGATTCACAGCAGCCGCCGCAGACAGACCTCCCAGACGACGCGCGCTATTCTAGCGCCATCTCGCAGCCATCGTCGCCGCACTACGCTTTTCTTCTCACCCTTTCGCCATAGCCTCCTCCTCCGCTTTTCTCCTCGCGTCTTTAATCACTCGCTGTGCTCCGCGTTCGCTTTCATATTTCGCTGTGCTCGTTCACTCGGTTACACCGACGCCGACGTTCTAAGAGCTGCGCTCTAAAGGACGCGACATACGCAGTTGTGCCCCAACCTTTGTCGCTTCTTTCGCATTGCCCAAGTGAGCCATCATTTAGTGAAAGCTCCCACCGTTCAGTCATTCAGCCCGTGTCTTTCTATTTCTGTCATTAACGTTGCTGCTTTTAGTTCTTTTACAGGGTCATGTAAATGTTAAGGCTGGTATTAGCAACGCGCTTACATTCTACTGTTGATTGCTGTGCGCCACTTTACTAGTAACAACGTCGAACACAGTATCTGTAAGCATCTCTGCACAGTCGACTGAATTCGCTATTGGACATAGCCGCTCAGGTGCTCCTTAAAAGACAGCATGAGCTTTCAGGTAAATGCCAAAAAATAAAGCAGGTAAGACGTGTTCTAGTGTGATGGACAAGTGCACTCGTATGCAGAAACTAAGCAGAAATCCTATGATCACAGGAGGCAGCCAAAGAAGGCAAAAACGCATGGCTCACGTGACACGTAGATGCATTGCTCGGCGAGCGACAGTGCGGTTGGGAAGACGCTGCTCATGAAGATGCCCATCATCATGGTGCCCATGATGAGCACGGCCTTGCTCCAGGGAACGCATAGCATGAGGGTGACGCCCAAAGTGCAACCACACTGCGCACGACAAGCAAAGATGGGGCAGAGAAAACATGACATATGGATTACCAGCCTACGATATCACCACCGTCCAACGTAATGCATTCTCATTTCATAAGCCCGACATTCATTCGCTCGTTTATTATCATAGAAATGGATCTCTTGTGCACTCAGCTTATCGCATCCCAGTAAGCGCCAGCATTTCTTAATTGACCGTGCTTTATCTAATAGCAGGTGTCACCAATTTCAATGTTTTCACCTTTTTTATTACTCTTTGTAGAGTTTCCTGCTGATGATGATGACGACGAGGAGGAGCAAACGAAGAATTTCGAGCACTGAACTCTCCTTTATATACTTGGGCACTCCACCGTGATATTGATAAGCACAGTTCAGTATTCCTGAAAACTCAGAAACAACTCTAGGGCCACCTGAAAAACTACTGAAAATGGAAGGGTTTCTACTCAACCTGAATAACATTTAAATTTCAGTGCGGTATCAGAGGTGCACTGTTCACAGTACAATTAAGAGGCAAGCTTGGACGTGCGAAACATAAACATGTCTGCTTGGGCGTGCTCAGGAAACGTTCCCGCTTCACAGTAAGCCAGAGGGGCCATTTCAGCTTAATCGTAAGTTGTGAACGACTCGTACGCCCAGTTTATGAGACGGTTCACTAGTTACGACATCCGTATAGGCCTTGTTACGTCTCAACAGGGCCATAGACGTTAATTAGACGTTTGCCACGAGGCGACCCCACCCATCCATCAGCGCCTACCGAGTATAGTCAACGCAGCATTGACACTGACTGCTGACAGGTCCAAAACATTCCTCCTCAGCTTTCCTCCTCACGCTCTCTTCAATATCGTCGTATTTCATCCGCACTTTGCGTTCGCTCTTTCATCCTTCGCTGTAGTCGATCGCATGGTTACGAGAACGCCGAGGGAGGACGCCGACGCTCGCCGCAAGAGCGGGCGCCTAAGAACTGCGCTCTAAAATCACAGGAATAATGGGGAATGCACTCTCAGTGCGGTCCTAACATTCCTGTCTTCATTTTCTTTCTCTTGCCTAGATTTGTTCTGACGTGTACGCTTCCGCGATAGCGCCGCCGCGTCAGGGTAAAACAAACCCTTACATAAACGTACGACAGATGGAAGAAGCACGCAAGAGTGGTGGCCTTGCGCTACGGCGCGAACATTTGAACGAAGAATCTCGCCGCAGTAGTGGGCAAAGTCTGGGAGCCACACTTCCCACCTGCGGCTGCGTGCTTCGCCCGGTGTAACTACGCCCACGAAGGGCCGCGCCCTACTGCGCGCTAACAGAAATGCAGTCTGAGCAAAGCCAGAGAGATGAAGAAATATATGCTTCTAGAGATATACAACAGATTGCGGAACTAGATAGAGCTCGCCAACTTGGTGGTACTGCGTACATTTGGCTGTAGAGTGTGTAGAACGTACGGGTACGTCAGTGACATGACGGGACAGAAATGCGGAAACGCACCGGTACGTCAGTGACACTGAAAGAGCTAAGCGACGCAGTTCAGTGAACTTCACAATACAGATCAGGCTTTTCAACCTGTGCATATTATCAAATACGTGACCGGGGTTGTTGGAGAAGTATGGAGTTGGAGAAGTAAGTTGGAGAAGTATGGGAGAGGCCTTTGCCCTGCAGTGGGCGTAACCAGGCTGATGATGATGATGATGATGATGATGATAATGATGATATTATCAAAGCATTAGTCGGGGCGCTCTATGGCGTCAGAAGCCTTCGCAGCATAAAAAAGATCAATCAATCAGTCATAGTGATGAGCGAACCAAGCTATGGTGGCAATGAGAACTCACCACGTTGCACAGCAGCATGAGGGCCGGGGCCAGCTTGGTGGCCAGAGCGATGGATATGAGCCGACCCATGGCGAACATGCCCTGCGATGAACAGGACACGCAAATGGGAAATAAGAACCGTGGACGATCGCGTTCGATTCCGGTAAAAGTTCTCAGAGCAAGTGCGGTCCAATCCCATTAGAATTCTATACTCCGCTTTAACTCTCTAGACAAGAGCTCTATTTGATCTAGTTGTACGCGCGAGCATGGTGTTCTATACTCGTTCAGGTGGCAGCTCGTTTCATTCTTTCTATGTTAATTTTTTTCATTGATTTCCTCACCTATAACGAGCCACTTAAGTCAGCTCATTTCACAGCGCACGATGGAGTTGGAGGCCTCCTTGAAGCGCTGATAGGGCGCTTCGATACTGGCGCAAGCTTTTCTGGGACGTTTTGTGTTATCGAACAATGAAAGCCTGCTGCATAGGCACCCCAAGCGCTCAAGCTCTACGGCGCCGCCTCGTGGGCTCCAGGCGCACTCGGCTCGCCAAGCGACATGTGTCGCGCCAGTCCTGCGAGCCTACGCTGGTTGTTGTGTGGCCTGATATTAATTGTGGTGTGTCCTGACGTGCGGCACTCAGGGAATGTGAGTATTCCGTGTTGCGTAAATCACGCCTTTGGTCTGTTCTGCTTCACGCTACAGACAGGAAGCGGCAAGCAATACCAGAAAAGCGTATTTTACTGTAGCGGCATCGATTGCATTCCTTATCAGATTTCCTGACAGCAAAATACGAAATTTATTCACATATTTTGAAAAGCGACTTCTTCAGTGCTTATACTCTTTTTAGCCGTTGTGCGAATATAGGAGAAGAACCATGCATAATATACCTTCAGTGTTTAGTACAACAAGTACAAGAACATCAGTCAGTGAAAGCAAGGAAGCCTGCAACACAAATTACAACGAATTGAGTAAAACGCGTATGTAAAACAATAGGCTAATGGTACAGAGAACACTTATGCTGCTGTAGAAATCACTTTGCCCAATACCATGCACGGGCATGCCTGCATGTTGGAGGAGGAAGTCGCTTGTCAGAACGTGAAAACTACAAACCGCAACAACTGATTCTGGCGCAGTATGCAAATTCCATCACCTCTAACTGTAACTGACAGTAGCGACGCCGTTGTCACGCCGTTGTTTGGCAGAAGTAGCTATTTCGACAGCACCTGATTCAGTAACACACGCAGGTGACGGCCGCAGAGCAATGTTGACTATAGCGACTCCAAGCGGGCTTTTTCGGAAGAAGGCGTGTACTGACCCAGAAGAGGGCGTTGAGGTAGGCAGCGTCGGCTCTTGGAAGACGCGCAGCTCCCTTCACGGCGTAGGAGTAGATGTAGCCGCCGTAGGCAGCCTGCAAGGAGGGAGAGGTGGGTAGGCGTGAGTCACGAAACATTTAGGCGTCGTTATCTTTGCTTTTGCTGATACCCAAACTGCAAACAAAGTCAGTCTCTGCAAAGAACTACTGATGGACTGAGCGTACGGGTACGATACCAAGTCTGATATTAAACTCAAGAGCCTAAAGCAAATCCTTCAACGCCGATGCCTGGCAGTTCGAATGTTGAACGCTATTGCACTCGAAGCATTTCAGCGGCGTCTGTTCAATCACGTCGATAGAGTCACTCTGTTTTCTGCACCTGAGCGTCGCTTATACACCCTGCACATGGAGTCATGTCCGGAAAACGTGGCATTCAACGGACGCGACTCCGGCTTCTGGTTCGCGACTCCGACATGCGGGTTCGTTTGACTGTGCGCTCTTGGCGCGTATCGTGCCGTTTGGGCTTCGCTTGCTATCTTTCTATCACCCTAAATGCAGCAGTGATAACAGCTGTGATGGTTCCCTATGGTTCTCACATACGCGTGTGCGGACGCACGCACACACACACATGCACACACAAACACACAAAAGCACAAAGGCAAGGCACACACACAGCGCGCGAACACACGAACACACGTGCACACATACACACGCACGTGCGAACGCACACAGTGCACAAGCACACACACCAACACACGTACTTACACACAAACATGAAGCACGCACATAAACACACATGCACACGCACACACACACGAACGCACACGCATACATAATATCCTGTTCGCATTTGCCCTTCCCGCTTGTGGGATACCTGATTTGTTTTCCGTTTCGATATTTCAGCTCTCTTTAAAACGTCCTTGCACAAAAATAACAAAATGAATATTGCACCATCTTTATTGACTTCTTCCTACAAATTTAGACAATATTTTGAAACAGGATGGAAAAGCTGAACTAACAGAGGAATAATCTCTGTTAACCCAGTGCAGACTAATAATGTACAACATATTTCTCTGTGCTTATCTTGAGCAGAAACAAGATTTAGAACGTAGCCATACGTTTTACCTCGGCTGGTGCTGGCGCCAGGAAGCGGTGGCGTGTTAACAGTACAAACGATCGTCAGGTTCCCTGCTCACTGAAAACGACTTGTCTGACAAATGCTTCTGTTGTATCGAAGTGCATTGACATCACCTGAAGTCCGTCATAGAGGAACATCATGGCCGCGGTGAGGAGGGCAACCAGAATGATCTGTGAGGTACCAGTCGCCTTTCCCGTCTTGTCCGGGACGGCTGGTACTGCGGCGACAGTACGGGAGAAGGAAAGAATAAAAGAACATTATGAGGGGACCTGCGACGAGCTTCGGCAGCTATACAAATATTTATTTATTTTTATTTAACAATACTGTCAATCCCCTTGCGAGGGTCCTTACAGCTATTATCAGTTACAGCTATATCAGCTATTATTTCGCACCGATTATGTCGCAGGTACCGTAACATCACGCGCTTGTTCTGAACCAATTTGATGGGGACATTGAACATCTGGCTGGTGCCATTTTGCGCCACCCCGTTGGAGAAAACAAGGTTGCACCACGAGCTGAGCTTCGCAATGCTGCGGGCGTAATCAAAGATTAAAAAAAGTGATTTCACGCCGTATATTTCGGCTTCCATGACCATTTTGAAAGGTAAAAAGGCGGAAGTAGGCTTTTCTGACGATTTCCTTCAGCTCCACTATACAAACACGTGCGATAAAATTTTGTAGTTAGGAAGTTTGTTATTATAATTTATTTAATTAGTGAATTGGTCGCTTTGCTTTGGCTTGCAAATGATTTGCGCCGGGGCATATAGTCAGGCTGTAGTTATGTGATTCGTGTAACTTTTGCGGACTTTCATTTATAAAGTGTTCTAAGTTAAAAAGCAAATGAAAAAACACTGTATTATGGATTGATGATAGTGATGCGCGCAATATGCCAATATGTGAAGCCGGGGCCGAGCTGAATATCTGTCATTGAACTGCACGGGACACGTTAAAATTGAAATAAATGCTAAATGCTTGTAGAGTGATCTAAGGATGGACAAATAACTCAAAAATAAAATTTGTGACATTTCTAGCGTTTGATAAACAAGAAAATTAGAATCCATAAGCCCTCAACTAGTATCTAAATATGCACAAAAGGGTTTGAAATTCTAAATTCTGAAACAAAGTTCAATATGTTTTTCTTGAATGCAGAAAGCCTGCGTAACCAAGCAGTAATGGTTAGCGTGTGTCTGGTTGACCGTTCAAGCCAAGCCCGCCAACTTACCGGATGGATCGTCCACGGATTCGTACCAGGCCTGTTTGGTTCCTGGATCTTGGGAGGCAAGGCGCCGCCGATACCACTGCTTTCCCACGAGAGAAAGAGCCAACAGGACCACTGGGACCTACGGATAGAAGAGCAGTTAACAACACCGTGACTTCTATTGTTTAATATATTTCCCCTCAAAAGGCGGGAACAGACTCTATAGTAATTTCAAAACACTAGCTGTCCGAAAAGAAGCTGTGCAGCGAGAAAATAAACCCAAATATTATGATGATAGTGAATGACACCGCGGTTTCACCTGCGATTATCAGACCAGTACGTCTGATAGCGTCTGTGGGCTGCACTCAAAAAAGAGAACGCCCGAGAACATCCTCACGCACTGCAGGAGCTACAGACTGCCATCACCCGCCGCATTGTACAGATAACTCCGGCAACCCTCCTCCGAGTAATTAACAATATGCATCGTCGTGCGCAGAAATGTCTTCAACACAGTGGCGAACATTTTCAGTATCTCCTTTGGTGATCACCGCACTGCTGCAAGTAAAACTTCACATTTTTAGACCACATCACGCAGTAGCTCGACGTCGAAGTAAGAGTGCTACCGTTTCATTTACTGATCGCGACGTTGAGTAACATTGAGCGCAACATGGAGTAAACTTCATCTTTCCTATAATAGAGCTGATCTCTCTTCTACTCCAGCTGAGCGGGATTAGAAAAAAAACAAGGACGGTGGCACTCGCCATGAGCAGGGCCATGATCCAGAAGGCGTAGTCGATGTGCGTCTTTCGTTGGGCCTCGGCGAGCGTCGTCGCCGGAAGGCCTCCCCCAGAAGGGTTCATGTCCTCCTGGTCCAGCATGGAGTCCGAGCTGTTGTCGATGAACACCGAACAGTCCTCGTTCAGCAGGAACGGCTGCGCGATCATCGGGCTCACGAACGCCCCGATGCCATAGAAGAAATGCAGCGCCTGCGTCGAGGAATATGTGGCAATACGTAAACTAGAAGGAATAGGTCTTTTATGCGAGGGGAAGAGGAGGAAAGGGAAGGGGACGGATGACGCCATGCAGCAAACCTATGTTTCCCAGCCGTCGCTTCACTGCTTCCTTTTGCTGCGCCTCCAAAAGTCGGTCCAGCACGTGAATTTTCGCTGAGCGGACTAAGACCAGGGTGTTTGGTTTCCAGTAGGTTTCGGGAGCTTTCTTCGGGAGCTTTGAAACACCTATAGCCGCGTTTAAATGAATGCGACCTGGGTGCATTCCATCGCATTTCTAGCGTACCACATTCATGTAACAGCGGTAATGGAAGGCGCATCGCATCAGTGTGCCAGGCGAGTGCAGATTTACAGGCGCGAGCCGAGTCATGAGCGCGGCTCGACGTTCTCGCCATAGTTAACGCTCTACATGTAAACAGCGTCTCATCGCCTTTCCCAAATGCGTTTGGATGTGCGATGCGCTACGGTCGCATTCATGTAAACGCGGCTTGTGTGCACATTTTCTCCAAATAAGCCCGTGCCTCCTCGGTCGTCCATTTCAACGTATAAGTTCATTCCCTTCGTTGCAACGCACTGGATCACTAGTCACGGGTTGCTGTCGAACCCGAATTGGCTTTCTTTGAGAGCGTGCGCTGAGCACGGTGGAGTTTGGCCGAACTTTACTGGCTTCATTTTCATCACGTGATGATCCCCCTTACAGCTTTTCCTTCTTCTGTGCTTGAATGAATGCGGTAGACGAGAATGCACAGCTTTCCATCCTTGGCCCGGCATCTTAAAGTAGTTGGCTCATTTGGTTAAGTCAGGTTAAGAGCACTGACGTACTGCACAGCGCTGAATTCCCGCTGCTGGAGGACAGGCTCAACGATCTCGAATGTTTTGGCTAACCAGCAGCTCTATTACGACACTGTATTTTCTTTTTTCCCTGTAGCTGGTGGTGTTGGGTTCCCAGTCTTCCCAGCCATGTGCCACAGAGGTTTCATAACGCCTTTTAAAAACAACCTTTAGAACTTATTCATTATGACACTATTTATTCGTTACGTTTTCACACGGAATGACCAGAAGGTGGAACACAGCACGAAGGAAAATAACCTTGCATAAATAAATTCTGTGATTTTACTCGCCAATACCGCGATATGATTAACAGGCACGCCGTAGTGGAGGACTCCGGATTAATTGTGACCACCTGGAATTCCTTAACGTGCACCTAAGTCCAAGTAGACGAGCGTTAATGCGTTTGGATGCCGTCGAAATGCGGCCGCCATGGTCGCAATCAAATCCGCGACAACCGGCTCAACCCCGCGACGCCGTATCCTCCAGGCTATCGCGGCGGGGTAAGTTTTGCATGTAAACTTAGGCCACACAACGACGGTACGAACCTACAGAGCAGCCAGTGCTTTTTAAACAACGTCACAGACATCAGTATGCCCGATGTTCAGTCAACAGGTAGAGAGAGAACGCTGGGCACGCAGGTCGTGAACGCTTTCCCGAAAGTTTCCTTTTTTTTTCGTGACAGTCCCTTACAGTTCACTTTCAGTTCTCTCTAGCCATGTATAGTAGTGCCGCTATGAGGTTCTCATCGTGCGCCTTTTACTTACGCTGGCTCACGATATTGTTTCACCACCGACAAACGCGCGTCATTTATGCAAATTTTTCATCCTACATTGACGTTAGTCTAACTGTCAATGAGAACACTGTGTCCCGTTTATGCGCAGCCTTTTAGCGGTCGTGGGACTCTGGGCTTCACTCTCTCTTCAGAAACACAGTGTTGCGTAGAAAGTCCAGCGATATTATTATTAGGCGCTAATGGCACAGCCCGTCTTGGTGCAAGCGCTTCCTGAAAAACTCTAAAATATTCATGCCCTAGCTTCTCTGGAAAATCACAACTTTTAGGCCTGTTTCTCAATGGGCGCTTTCCACATTTCTTGATCTCCCTTTTCAGTCCTCCAATGACTACCGGCACCGGCATCATTTGCAGTAGTGGTGACGCAGCGAAAATCCGATTAATCTGCCCAAGCTTATGTATTTAATAAAGCCAGCTTTATATTGTGCAGTGCAATGGCAGACACTCTGTTGTTGTGAATACCAGTGCGTAATTTTTTTTTTAGTATTAACAGTGAGAAGGCAGTACATTATTCGCGAACTGTTCGAAAAATGTTCGATATTTGATTCTATTCGAATCGCATATAGCACTACTCGATTGTGCTGGATTCGTTCTCAAAAACTTCCAACGGCACACATCTACAGAATTTCTCGATAAATGTTTATGTTTGGGTTTATGTAATAATTAATCTGCGAAACAAGCAGTCAGATCCCTAACTGATTCTTGCTGAGGTAAGTGCGGAGCCCCCCCCCCCCTCCTCCCCTGACCACCAATCTTCTTCTCTGCATTTGTTTTTGTGCAACTTCACCTGCAACCTGTAGGTGCTTCTACTGAACGTCATGAATCAGCCCGCTTCGTTCGAAATATAAGCTACAGCGAGAATTTGCTTGAGTGAAGCGCATGTTGGCCTCTCGTGGACAAAAATCCATCTGACTCACGCCACTTTCACGTTGGTGGAAGACAATTGCATTGCTTTGTCCGGCATTTAACATTTCTTTTTTTTCTAGCATGCATACACATTCAGCCATGTCTACATCTCACATTTCAATAGGCGAAGGCGATGGACGTCCCAAGGGTGCTATTAAAGAGAGAGAGAGAGTACGCACAAGGCAGCACCGTTGTAACTAATGACATTGTTTTTTTTTATCATTACCATTATGCCTGCACATCGGAGGAAAAATAAACAAGACAAGTTACTGCAATAGGAAATCACAACTCAACATCGCTCGCCTCATCTGCCACAGCTCCAGCTTGGACGAACAATGCCAGACTCTCCAGCATCCCTAAAGTAGACTACACGATCGGCTTTTACCAAAGCAAACGTCCTGTGGACTTTGCCTCACAGTTGACCAGTCTGGAAAGCCACACGAGCTATTTCTTCAATGCACCCGAAGGCCACAAACTTGATAGCCCGCCCGTAAAAACGCTGGACATCGTCCAGTGAAAGCGCATAATTTGAAACTTTCTCTGTTCTATCTTCTTTCACTCCACCCCTCCCCACGTGTTCGGTAGCACACTGGACGCAGTCTAGTTAACCTCGCTGCCTTTCTTTCTCTCTATCCATCCACGCGTGATCATGCTGAAACTGCGCAATGTGGAAGCGTCACTCACTTGCAGGAACGGCGACACGTCCTTGGAGTATATGCGTATCATGTACACGTTGGCGACGGTGTCGATGCACCCCATGAAGAAGCCCATGATGGCCAGCACCACGGCAAGCACGGCCAGCACGTGACACACCGGGATCAGCGCCATGGTCATCGTCATCATGGCCGTGCCCAGCACCAGCGTCAAGTTGGGCGTCAGCCTGCGCGTGTCGCAGCGAAACGTACAGTCGCGGACAGAATATTACGGACCATGAAATCTAAGAAAAAGCTGAATATCTCCGCAACCTCACAACGCAATCTGGTATTTGCATTTTGTACCTCGACTAGAATATGCTAAGAACGTTGTCGTGGGCAGTTTTACTGGTTACTGCTACAGGCTGCTCGGGAATTGAACGTTTGCGGAGATACCGTGGTCCATTTTATTCTGTCCGCGACTGCACATTTGATGATCTAATAAAGATATTCCATGGTCGGCAAGTCAATCAATTGTGGTAGTTGGCTCGGGCTGCTTTTGACGACCGCTGAAACGCGTGAAACAGGTGACACAGAAGCGGGTGTACGCTCAATTACTTGCGAACGATTAAACATTCTCCTAAAACTAATGTTGTGATTCCGGTTACAGGAAAGCTTCATTATTAGAACGAGAAAAAAAGCGCATTCTCTACTCGCCCCGTTCTTTCACCTTAAATTTCCCTTCCAAAACCTCAGCGCGTGAACCTCAGTGTATTTTAAGGAATTTCAAATCGTTTCTTCGCATTGCAACCGTTTATTTACTGCGAAAAATTCTCTAAGCTCCTTGTGCTGAGCTCTTACTGGTTCCTTTAGAATGCAATGTAGGCCTTCTTTACCGATAGAATATAATATATACACATCTGTAGACGCCGTCAAAATGAATAATGGTACAGCGTGCAGGTGAGGTAATTTCAAGCCTGCATCGCAAACCCGTTTTTTTTTTCCTTTTTTTTTGTCGTTGCGTTTTTTCCGGTTTACCGAGCCTCCAATCACAGCAGGAGTGGTCGCTTCGCTGTGTCTATGCAATATAATCACTTACTAACAAAGCTTAGTTTACTCTTCCTCGGTGGTGTCGCTTAAGAGGAAGCTATAGCTCGAGCCCAACAACTCCGATTCCGGCTACTTAAATGCATTTTATGAGGCAACCACCGGGCCAACTTGAAGAAAGTTTGTTGCATTTTACAAAGAAAGTTAAATTGTAGCGAATATAGGAAACAATGGTTTGCTTTATGACCTCAAGTATCTTACAACAATTGCCAGAAACAGGCAGGTTTGAGAAAAAGAAGCACGAGGTTTACAAATCCGTAACTCTACACCAAAAAGAGACATTGCATTTCTGTTAACTCCATACTTTATAGAACATAAAGTGTACAAACATGAGATACAAATTTAGGGCTTACCTGAAGTTGTTACAATATTAGCGAGAGTTTCTTAACAATACTGCTCACGAATTAGTGGCACATTTCAAACGGTGCTTAATACATCAACTTTGTCTGATCAAGATGTGTTATTGGTAGAGTTTACACAATTTCGTTATCAATATTAGTTGCTTAGTTACAGAGTTGTAAACTCGATATGTGAGTTCTTCTCAGTCTTGAAATGTACAAGAGTTCCTGTAAAGAAATTGATTGCATAAATAAATGATTTCCTTGTTGCAGTCACTAAATTTTAACGTTTTCTTTTAAATTCAACAAGTCTCATCATGAAATTCGGTACAGTGGGGCTGAAAAAATTACTTCTCTCTTCCCACGCGTTTAGGTAAGAAATTTCGAGCCATATCTTCGTATGAGGGTCTCATAACAAGTAAACCGCAAATCTACTTGGTAAAATGAAAACTTGAGGCTAATGGTTTAATTTCAAACTTACAGTTCTTCACACCTTGATTTCCTTTTTTTTGCTATGTTAACACATATTAGCGGCTAGAAAAATACCAACATAACGGGCACAACACAGCCGGGACCTCGGTGACGTGAACTTGAGGTCAGCTGCAGAAAGCAATGGCCACTGAGACCGTGGCAGGATCGTTTATTTCTGAAAGCGAGCAAATCGGCGGAAATGGCTTTTCTGGAGAAAAGAGAACTTCGATGTCGAGCCCCGCCGATGAGTCAAGTGCAATCAAGGACACACCACTCCGCCATTAAAACCAACCTGCTAATTCTAACACGTTCGTTGTCGTTCCCAAGGCACAACAGTTTGCGCACCTGGGCACCACAATAGGACCGAAACACTATTGCTAACGTCACGTATGAGTGCCACTCCTTCCATTGTTCAACACGGTAGATATGCTCCACCATGCATGACAGATGCAAAGACTGTGCAAAAACAAAAAGAAAGCGTCGACTCCTAGCAAGCATTTTCCAGCCATCTACGCGTATAGAATGTCTACGTGTGTTTTAATACAAATACTACAACATATCAACGTACCCTTCAGAACTTCATACACTGCGGCACTTATGGTCTTTCACTTATTGTGCGATTTTTTCCATAAATTTTCTCTAAGCAACTTGATTATAATTCTTTGCAGAACCTTACACGAGCAAAAAGAAATATGTTCACAATGACTTTTGCTTCTAATCTTTGGACATTCTGAATATCTTTTCAACGGACAGAAGAATTCTACGACCAGTAAAAGCCGACCTACTTCAGTTTTACAGAAACAAACAGTAGACAGTACGAATTCGTATTCTTAGAAAGCAATACGTCCGGCACCTACTGCCGCTCACAGTTATCGCTAGCAGCACACCGTACACCGTTTCTCACAAGGTGCGCACGACTGGATGACCTGCCGCCACAATTCACCCGGATCTCTGGGTCACTCGGGCCGCCGGCCACGCGGTGACCCTCGCGTCCGAGGAAACGTCTTTCTCCGGGAACGCGATTCCGCTTAATCGCTCGTTGAATCGTTCTCTCCGGGGACGCGCACACTCGCGCCGACGCAAACGACGATACGCGTCGATCACGCGGACAAATTGCGGCACCATGCAGACGCCGGAAGAAAAAGGTCGGCGACGGCACAAAGGCTCTCCCAAAGCACGATGCCTCGACGAAGATTGAGGTATACGAGCCCGGGACACGCGCACGATTGCGCGCCCTCGCACAAAAGCGATCGCTCACTGTTCACACACATGGCGATGAAAGCGAAAGTTACGCGGAAAGCGAAAGAAAACCAACACGCGACAGAAGAGAGAGAGAGAAAGAGAGAGAGACGATAGAGGAGGCGTGCTGCGTTGCTGCTCGATCGCATCAGCGGCGCGCACGCGCTCCCTGACAATCGACTCCGGAGTGAGACGTCCGTGCGCGGAGCTGCGATAGACGACCTGGCCGGCCGTCTCTGCGCGAGAGGCCTAGCACAGAAACAATAGAGAGCTTTAGTATAGCGTAAAGCAGCAAACGCAAAGAGTTAGCGTTAGCGTTAGCGTTGCGTGCACCACACTGCGCATGCGCTATACGTAAACGCTGCTGGAGCTCTTACGTACGTACGCTATTTTCAGGATTTAGCGTTGAACGCTAACGCACGCAAGGGGAGCCTTACGTACGGCAAGATGGCGGCGCCAGTCGAAGTGAGAGCAGCCCGCTTCGGATCTATCGAGCCGTCTGCCTGCACTGCTAGGCTCTATCCTTCCCCACTAATGCTCGTGTTCGCCTTAGATTTGTGTGATGATGCTTCGGCAGCGGTGCACAGGTGACAAATGGGCGTTGTTTACGATATACGTTCTCGATTAGCGGCGCAGTAGGCTTAACGAGAGGGTTTGCTCATAGAGTTAGTAGAACAACTCTATGGGTTTGCTAAATGTGTTTGCTGTAGCCGCCTCGAGAGGGCGCCCAAGTGTATTTCGCTCTAGAAGCATCCTGCCGGAGACTGCGAACTATAGATCAATTGGTGAACGATTAAATATCTTCTGGGTAAGACGTATTAGCTTGTTTCACGCTGTATTTCGATTTCGCTCTTAATCGCGGTATTCAGCCAGTAAAGCCCCAACTATGCGTCATTGTCAACATCCTGGACAGAAAACAGATGTCTATTATGCGCAAGCAATGGACAATTTTTTCGCGTTCGATCCTCATTTATATGTGCTACGTGATGCTGATTTGTCTTGCACAATACGTATTCTAGACCAGGCTTGAGAAAACAAAAGTTGATAATGTAAACCACTGCTTTGTACATAACCTGTACAGAGTACCTAATGGCCAGGTCGAAGGCTCGAAACGTTCGATCACAACTGTATACACTTGGGATTTTACTAGACATAACTGCGTCGTTTCTCCTGAAACGCCTGAACTGTGGTGTATGACGAAACAGCGGACGTGGCTGCTGCCCACCAAAATCACGCGGCGAAGAGACCAGCGTAGCGCATTGTGAAGGTGTCCATTCAAATTAACCACGGAAGACCGAAGTTCAAACGAAAATTACGAAATGAAGAGGAAAGAAGCAATTAGCCAAAAGTCTGTCGCCATCCCAAGAGTAGACGCCAACGCCGTGCAAGGCCTCGCAGAAAGGACCGAAGCGTTCACATCCGTCATCGCCACACAAAAAGGACCTCGAGGATCCACATTATTAATGCGGGGCACGTGCCTTATGTGTAGTCGTACAGATTGTACATCTTGATAAGCCATCTTAAGAAGAGGTAAGATCGGCGCACAAGCCATTAGGCGTAATGTAAAATGTATCCAGTACTAGACGTATGGCGTCATTTAGTTCCTCGATGTGCAAGGGATCCGATTAAATTGACTCATACCACCAACGTTGCAAAACATTATTAGTTCGAGGCCTCAAAAAACGTAAAAGAAAACCACTGTATAGGAGCAGTGTCAGATAATCTACGGAGAACATTCTATTTCGTTAGATGTGGGACTATTTCCACATTCAAACGAGGTATCGCTAGAAGGAACACTGAAGACAAAAATAAAATAAGTATAAACTGTAAAGTATTCTTTAAGAACGCCCTATTTTTCGTTCGCCTAGTCGAAAGAAGAAGAATGTTTATTTGTGAGGGAAACGAATGACAAACTCGCGTTCTTGAATATTGCGGCAAACCCACAGGTTTGGTAGGTAAGTGTGACGTCAGCAATTTTTAGACGTGTCTTGATCCATTTGGGCCGTGTCATACCTGGGAAAAGTTCTCACAACCACCGATTAGTTTCTGCATTTTGTTTCTTCGAAATGCGATAGGCTTTATTTGCCGCTAAACCACAGTTAAACTAGCCCTGAGAAGATGCTGTTGAAATGCGTGACGTCAGCACGAGCTGGTGACGTCATGGCAGCTTATCACAGCAAATCATTTCGTCATTATGTGCTTATTCTCTGGATTACCAAAGCTTTCACGGTAATTGTGACTCATTTGGCATTGCAGAAGCGTAATTTAACAATCCCGCTATACCCTCCAATGATCAGCTTATCTTAGTATGCTATGCTGAGTTTATTACCCCAAAAGTCTGAGTTAAGCATGGGAAACGTAACGCATAGCCTATAACAGTGTTTGGACTCACCACAGCGTATCAACGCTGCGGTGAGTCCTCAGTTGAGAATGACTCCGCAAACCAAGTACTAATAATTTACTAGAGTAATTAGGCTTTAACACGTGTAATATTTTAACACACGTCAGAATTAATCCCTAGCCGTCTTGTGCGCTTCTCTCACAGCCCGCAGTGCTTCGCTCGGACGTTAAATCCCAAGCGATTATTTACGCGACGGGAGAATAGAAGAAAAATTCCCTTGTTTTAGTTGTGCATAGCTCGCTAAATGATGAGAGCTTGGGAAAGTGCGCCACCGAAAAGCCGCTATATCATTCACCGCAAAGTACCACCTAACCAATAAGAAAATAAAAGAAATAATTTCAACCCAGCCCGTCTCACGATCACTGTCGACGTTAATACGATTAGCATTCAAGCAATGCAGCGACAAAGGGCATTGCTGGAGGCACCTTTATCTAGATTTCCAGTGTTTCGTATATATATATATATATATATATATATATATATATATATATATATTGTGACGTAGCAGTTGTCACTACGTTTATTCCGACTCGAAAATATGGCGTAGCGATCACGCCCACAGCACGGATCACACTCGAGAGCCAGCCCCACAAGCGATGATGAAGAAGAACCCCATATGAGCCCCACATGATGATGATCATGTACAGATGACAAAGAATAGCTTATATCTCGCTACACTAATGTCCCCTCGCGCGAGAGCGGCCATCCTGGCCGCAATTCAAAGGGGCGGCGAACGCCTCGTGAAAGGCTTCATACGGGACACGTGGACAACCTCAGCAGCGCGGCAGCGGCGGTCACTTGGAACAATAACTGGTACCACGCGATAGTTAACCGGGGAAGTCTGCTCCAAGACTTTGTAGGGGCCGATGAACCGAAGTTGAAACTTGTCACACAAGTCAGGAGTACGAACTGGTGTGCGGAGGAGCACTTCGTCGCCAGGGCGGAAGCACACGACGCGATGAGAGGCGTCGTAATGCTGCTTGCGGTCCTGTTGCTCTGCTTCGGTGTTGATGCGGGCGAGCTGGCGACAACGCAGAATGCGGGACACATATTCTTCACAGGAGGATGGACATTGATTGACAGTTGGCGCGAAGAAAGTGACGTCAAGACAGGAACTGGGCGAACGACCATAGACAAGGTAAAATGGCGAGTAACCGGTCGTGCGTTGAACGGCGGTATTATACGCAAAAGTCACGAATGGCAAAATTGCGTCCCAGTTTCTGTGATCCGGTTCGATGTACATGGCTAGCATGTCTGACAGCGTGCGATGAAATCGCTCTGTGAGCCCGTTAGTTTGCGGATGGTAACTGGAGGTAGCCTTGTGGGTGGTTCCGGAGGCTCTGAGTACTTCGTCTACTAGTTGCGAGAGGAATGCTTTTCCACGGTCGCTCAGGAGGACGCGAGGAGCACCGTGGCGCAGTATTAGGGATTGAAGTATGAATGCAGCAACTTCAGAGGCTGAGGCAGAGCTCACACAAGTTGTTTCGGCGTAGCGTGTCAAGTGATCAACGGCTGTCACAATCCATCGTTTACCGGTGGGAGTCACAGGACGAGGACCATACAGGTCAATGCCAACGATTTCAAATGGTTGCGACGGACAAGGAACCGGTTGCAGTTGGCCGCTGGGAGCTGATGTAGGGAGCTTTCGACGCTGACATAGGGCGCAGGAAGCGACATAATTCGCTACACTGGCGGACAATCCAGGCCAGTAGAAGCGACCTTTGATGCGGTCATAGGTTTTCTGGAAACCAAGGTGACCAGCGGTCATGTCGTCGTGAGAAGCCTGCAGGACACGAGCACGTAGAGAGCGTGGCAGGACAGTGTAGCGAGATATAAGCTATTCTTTGTCATCTGTACATGATCATCATCATGTGGGGCTCATATGGGGTTCTTCTTCATCATCGCTTGTGGGGCTGGCTCTCGAGTGTGATCCGTGCTGTGGGCGTGATCGCTACGCCATATTTTCGAGTCGGAATAAACGTAGTGACAACTGCTACGTCACAAGTGGTGGAGTGTGCGTTTCGGTCCTCCGTCCTCTGACTCCCCGCTCAACCTCCTGGAGCTTCTTTCGGGTCGCCGATTGTGCCAGCTGTCCGCCACCATGTCGCAGGACGAGCCAACAGGCACTTCTACTTCCACCATCTCGGCCTCGGCTACCCCAGCCTCCCCGTATTGGGTTGTCAGTGGACACCAGCGTGATCCCCATCTGTTTGCTGGACTTCGCGGGGAAGACGTCGAGGATTGGCTGGACGACTACGACCGAGTGAGTTCGGCTAACCGTTGGGACGATGCGTCCAAGCTACGTCACGTCGCCTTTTATCTGACCGGAGTAGCGAAGACTTGGTTTTTCAACCATGAGGTTGATTTCACGAACTGGGGCGCTTTTAAACAGCAGCTCCGCCAAATCTTCGGCACACCGGCTGTTCGCTCCGCCCTCGCCAAAAAGACGCTCGACACTCGCAAGCAACAAACCGGTGAATCTTATACGTCGTACATCGAGGATGTGCTTGCTCTTTGTCGACGTGTGAACCCGGCTATGACCGAATCAGACAGAGTTCGCCACACCCTCAAAGGCATCGGGGCTATTGCTTTCAATGCTTTAGCCATCCAGAACCCCATATGAGCCCCACATGATGATGATCATGTACAGATGACAAAGAATAGCTTATATCTCGCTACACTAAATATATACGAAATAAACTGTCTGTGGGATCGGTCCATATCGACACTCGCTCACTACGACCATGATGACTATACGCGTATGACGCTGACTCAGTGACTCTGTGACAATGCTAGCATGGCGAAAACGTAATGACATCGATGGAACAACGAAGGCGATATGACGAGAGACGGATGACGAAGCTGGAATGACGATGATGCAATGACCCCGACGGCATAATGACACAAACCAGTAGCCCAGGCTAATAAATAACTTTGGCCACTGGGTCGGCGTAAGAAACAACATAGGCAGGTACACTCAAATTGCTTGAATTAGGCAACGAATGTTAATCGCAATAATAGACTTACACAGAGAGCAATTTTAAACAACGCGATTAGATGAGGATAAAGATACACGTAGACACAGAACCCGCACTGTAATGCCAACTGAATCTTTTTATGCAGAAAGCCGATGCTTTTACAGATGTCATCCCCTCACATTTTCCCAAGATGTAATGCATTTCGTGTTTCAAAAACAATAACTGTACGGAATAAATCGCGCGACACTGTCCCGCCACGAAAGCGTACTAAATCCGGTACAATGCCCCACGACAGCGGGGAGCTGTCACAGGATAACAATTTTGGTCTCGATTCATACACTAAAAGAGCCGCAGTGCACATGAACCAAGATAAACCTGACAACAAAATCCTGGCAATGAAGATGGTATTGGGACGACAGCGCGACAATGATGGCATGCCGACAGTGGGATGACGTCGATTACGTGTCGACGGCGGCATGAAGACAATCAGATGACGAAGCTGGAATGACGACGATGCATCCAACAACCGCGATGGCATAACCAGCCCCTAGTAGCCCAAGCTAGTAGAGAGCCAGGGTCACTCCAGGTGCTTCAGGTATACAAAGAATGCTTATCGCGTTAAAGAAAATCAATAAATGAGAGCGGACGAATAAGAGATGGCGTAACTCGGGCACAGCCTGCTATACCATATGCATATCCAGAGCGCGACGAACCAGCTACACGAGAACGTCCAGTCAAAGCGACCATTACGAGAACAGTCACATTATGTATAGGCACACATTTCGAGATTAATGCGCGCTGACAGTGGCAAGCCTCCGGTGCGCTCATGAACATGGCTAGTCTCCCCTTCCCTGAACTCTGCGTGGTGTAGAGACGCGTGCACAGTAAAGGTCACGGCCGAAATCGCAGCTGCAAATAAATGACCAAAAATAGAGTGTGTATGTTTCTGGCACGCCGCCTCACGGAGTGTGCAACAGGCGTGGCGACATGCGCAGAGCCCACCGGTTCAAAGCGCGTAGCACGTATTCGTGAATGGGGGGAGCAAATCGTAGCAGGCTTTCGTTGCCGACGTCGAGACTTCCTTCACGTGATGCGTGGAAAGAGAGAGAACGAGTACGTGAGTACGTATACCCTCCCCCCACCCCCCCCCCCACCCCACCCCACGTTCACCGTCTCGCCGGAGACGACAAACTCCGCTCGATGACGCGTTCTGTGTGAACCGCACGTGTGCAACATACGCGTCGCCCCCGATCGTGAAGTTAATTACGTGTGCTTAGTAGCGGGAGCAGAATGCGCGCCAGGTCGATGCAATTAGCGACGTAATGGGCGGAGAACTAGAGGAGGAAAGGGCGAATATGACGGATAGCGAAATCGGCAGACGACGAAGGAACCATCGAAACGCGCCCGCGCGCCAATATTCTTTGGCCGTACGCCACGCCGTGACTCCGAATTCTTAGCGCATACGACCCGCAGAGCTTTGTCCGCGGTTCAGCGAACGTGCGCAGTTCCCGTGGTATACCTGATCGAAGTTTTGCGTAGACGGGCTTTCGAAAAGCAACGCGTCCGGGTACTTCAGGTCATGGTTAGATTCCTCGTTCCGATTCTACACCAGGGCCGCTGGCACAGATACAGAGTGTGTGTTGGGGCGGGAACACGAGCATGGGAACTTGAGTTGGAGTGCTGGGGCCGGAACCGCGGAGAAGAACTTCTCAGTCTTCGTCATGGCGGCGTGCTCATTTAGCGCTGCCAAGTTAGTGAAGTAAGAAAGAAGAGGGAACACGTTACGAAGACGGGCAGCATTAAGACAGGAGGCGAGCAAAAGCTGAGAGCACAGCGGAAAGCGTGGCGCGACGCGTACCGCTGAGGCATTAGCTGGACGCGCCAAAAAGAGCGAGTGAAAGGCAGAGAAAGAAGAATGAAAAGATGGAAAGTTGACCAGATTGCTGCTGATTTACTACCCTATACTCTCACAAGACTTTGAGCAATGCGACCAAGGCGACGCTCGCAATCGCGTGAAAAAGGACGATTGTTAAGATACACCTGCAGCCGTTTTAGCTGCGTTGCAGCTCCCTGTAAAAAGCTTGTAACTATATTTTAATTTATTTCAATACGAGTGGGGATATGTGCACATTGGAGGAAGGGAAAGTGGGAAAAGAGGGGAAATCGGTAAGAAACCACGGGTTCACGCACAAGACCGTTCGCCGTGCCATCAAAGTTTGTCAAAGAGCGCAGTCGTCTTTCGAAAAGTGCACTATAGGATGCCGGCGCTCTGTGGTCTGTTAGTTTCCTGTCCGGATGACGTTCAAGCCCGATGCGCATCGAAGTAGCGTAGCTGTTTCTCCCGTTTATGTCCCTCCGTGAACTAGCCGAGCGACGCGAATTAGTTGCGTGCGAGCAACCGTTGTCCTTACACGTAATTCACGATATATAGCTTGCACGTTCAACCGAGGGGACAAGGCGCGACGCTGCAAGTCGCCGCTAGATGGCGGGGACGTAAGCCCAATTACCACGCGGAGTCGTGTTCCGCTTACTACACTACCACTTTAACAATTAGCCTGCGAGCACGAGCTTTAATGGCGAGCGCCGGCCCTTGGCCTTTGGCGCCACCGTGCTGGCTTCCCACGACACCTGGCGTCGACCAGGGCACAAATATAGCAGCACTCTCGTGCGGGCGGCCATTGCACGCAACAGGCGAACGCGGAGGCCTGTATAGTTGTCGCTGCACAGCAGTCATTACGCGTCACGTATCGCTGCAGTTCTCGTCTCCAGAGGGCGCTCCTATTTTTACGCGGCGAGCCGCGGGTCCGTCTCAATTAGGTCATGACAAATGGTGGGAGGAGAGCGCCGTACACATTCGGGCCGTGTACGCAACGCGGAAGCAATCATTCGGACGCTTTGTTCTCGCGGCGCCTTCCACTTTGCGTTGCGGTCTTTTAATGCGCTCCTTTCTTTATCGCGTCGTATTCCCCGTAGTATAAGGCAGCCCGGTAATCAGCTTTGCCAAGTGGAACGGTGCGGTAATTTCATCTACGCCGGATATAACACTGCCACCTGTCTGTGCCGAGGTCGTTCTTCACCCGTGGCTGCTCGCTGTACGGCGTTGCTTCACAGTGCCGATGTCGGGACGTTCCCGATACCTCTCGTGGAAAGCTCGTCAGGAGACCACGTGCGAAGCTGTGTAAGAATGCACGTGCGTAGTATGTTTATGAGATACAGTTTCTGCGCGAGCGCTGTTGTAGAGCTCAGTGAGCATCAAGTATTAACGATCGGTTACGAAAGGACGCGTACTGGCTTAAGGGTCTCCCTTGCTACTAGTTCTGGAGAACATTGCGAAAAAAAAAGTGAACTACACCTTTAAAAGTGCACGTTCCTAGGACGCTACGTGGAGAAACCTGCCCGCGGGATTAGTGAAGCATTTCACATGTGTATGTCAACACTGTGTGTTTCGTGTGTTACCACATCCTCCGCGTCTCTTCGTTGCAGTGAATTAGGCCACTTATCGCATGTGTGATATCGCATGTGAGACAGAATTGCCTCAAGATCAGTTTATGTTTTCTGCGCAGAATGCCTTCCTGTATGCTGCTACGCTTTGCAATAAAAAAAAAAAAACTGGTTGCTAGTCAGCGCCGCGTAGGCCGCCGATGCTTTATGCCGCCCGTCTTTTGCGCAGTCCGATCGGTTCTCTTCAACATGCGCCAACGAGCCCAGTTTTGCACGCCCCTGCGGAACCGTTAAAGATGACACCGCGGCACAATTGTTCGGTACACTTTTTCTGAATATACTGAATGACGCGTGAATAATTCCCCCCAGCACTGAATAATTCTTGAATAGCCTTTTTTTTATTTTTGCGGGGCGATACATATGCCCAGAGCACATACCCAGTTACTCAAGTTGACGTAAATGAGGCCAATTGAAATGTGGCACATATCCGTTAGGACATACCGAGTGACCCAAGTTGCCGTGACAGATGTTTTAAGAGCGGAAATTGCCGAGTGGTATACTATAATTCAGTGGCCCAAACTGGCATGAGAGAGGTTCATTGATGAACAGTACACATGCAGTGTCCCATAATCAGCGGCTGAAGCTGGTCCAATGGTTGGATTTTGATCCCGGTTCCCTCAGCACAGCAGCCCGATGATTTGCCGATTAGACCACGCACCATCCAGTGGCCCAAGTCGGCGGCAACGCGGTTAGACACAAACATAGAAATGCACCGGAAAGTGCAAAAAGTATCCTGCGAATGGCAATTGCGTTAAAACAGAAAGGAAAGAAGTGCGGGTTAGTAGCTGCTCTAACGATTCAAACATCAGAGTCTTGTACAACGCATTGCTACTCTAAGGAGTGAGGTTGAGCTATGCACTTCACGATGTCTGCCAACTGTTGCAATGTATACAAAATACAGGCTACTTCTTTTTGTTTTTCAATACAGATGTTTTATAAAAAGGCTATAAGCGCAGCAAACGTGGAGCTTCTGCAAAGGAGTCGGATACACTTTGCCTCTAATAATGTGAGCTTCACAATAATAATTAATATAAGCTTGAGCCACCCTGGAGCATATCCTATGTGAATGTACGGATATATAATACAGGATAACGGTGATATAGCCTCAAACAGCGACAGCCACCGCGCACGCTGGGAGTCTGCGTTGCTCAGCTCGGACCTACAGCACCAACTCTGGGCCGTCCAGCGAGCCGATGAAGCCGCCAAGGGCCAACAACCCTTGGCCGAAACCTAGGCAGAGTCCAGGCCCACCCCACCAAATCGCAGGGCACTCAATAAAGTTATTGAATGAATGAACTTTTATATTAGTCCCTGGGGGACAGTTGTTTAAAAAAGCGAATGTGGAGGGAGTCGCATTTTGTGTACACTCGGTTTTTTTTTCTTTTCATAATCATGAAAGTCGCAATCAATTCGAGTTATTCATCATCAAAATTCAACGCTATAATTCAGGCAATTTACGTCCACGTTCGCTGCGCTCCTTACTTTGAAAAGAAAAGAAAAATATGTATGCTTTTTTTAAGGATACTCTGTACAGAACTTCCTAATGAGAAAGAAGGACGCATACAAGCCTGCGTGTGCATTGTACTTGTCGCGGAGTACTCGACTCAATGTCCACTAGCAACGCCAACAACAGTGCAGTTCGAGACTATGCAGCCGCGAAGGGGAGGGCGCGAATGCTGCACGTATTCACGACATCGCGCGCAAGCCACCGTTTCAGGTTCACGAATGTGGATGCTTTGATCGAGGCGACCTGGCACTCGTCCTGTGTATTCCAGCTCGCAGTTTCGAAACCTTCAGTCGACAGCGCATTGGTTTGAAACCGATGAGCCGAGCAAGTTTACGCGACTTGGCGCACGCTCGAAACGAACCTTAACTTTGGAGACTCGTACCAGTCCGTCATGCTTCGTTCATTGAGCGACCGTTTGAGTGACGGTTAAAACCGCAGATATATACAATTCGGGGAAAGCGCTTAGGTGTTTGCGGGTATTCCGCTTTCATTTATGTACTCGGTAAACAAGTACGTACTTCGCACGAAGTGCATCGTTCTGCTCTGCTTCAAGAATAGTTCTGTAATCTTTGTTCCTGAAACTGTTCGTTAAAGGAGCACTGTTGCCAGAGATTCTGCGTTCTCTCTGACATCACTAGCGCCTGCGGTCGCCAAGAGGATATTGGCTTTGCTGACACTGATATATACTCGCACACACACCTGCCTGCCGCCGACGCAGATGCTCGCTAGTGCGGACGTACCTTGAGTAAAACAATAAAAATGATAACCCCTCCCCTACCGGGAACAGGGGTGCACGCGATGCTCGGGATCCGCGGCTCTTCGTTGTCGTAACGCCGCGGCTTCGCGCTCCCTCACGGCGAAGTCGGCACGTCGACGACGAGCCCTTTCTCGGGCAAATTCGTGGCGGCGTTCATCAAACGCGGCCTGTTCTTCGGCACGACGCGCGGCCCTCTACCGTTGCTTCAACGTAGCCTTCTTCTCGGCAGAACGAACTAATCGCGGCCTCCCTATCTGACTGCCGGGCCTGAAATGGCGGGAAACGGCGGGCGTGAGTCGAGCGACGTCGCGGTCGCACCTATTCCCTCCTCCGGAGAGAGAGAGAGAATCCTGCTTGGGGAAGGAAAAATTGGGGTAAAGAGCAGCGCAGTAACTGTCTCTCAGTTGAGGACACCTCAATCGCGCTGCACAAGTGGGAGAGGGACTTGAAAGAGGGGTGAAAGAAGGGACACCTGTGATTGGCTCACGCATTGCGCTGCGTTTGCTTCATGCTTATAAAACCCCTCTTTAAAGGTCGCGTATCATCAAGCGACAGTGGCTCCGTCATGCGATTATTTTACCTTAAAAACGTCCGTCATCCATTCCTTCTTGCAGTTAACCGAACGCGTCTTGCTTCCCACCTCCCTTTTCTTTCTGTCACGACAAACTTTGCTCAAAAACTGCCGTTATGGGCCTTCCTGGAGGAACTTGTCGACACTATTTCATTTTTAAAAACCAGATTAACTGTAAAATATTTGTTTACCAATGACCGAACGTCGCTAAATGTAGCACTTATACAAAACCTTTTCCCTGAACCTGTGTACGCAATGTCGTATCTGTCTCCATTCGGTCAAAATGTTCGTTGCCATGTCCGCAGAATGTGCATTACGCCAGCAGCGAAAACATCTTTCTTTAAGCGGCACACCTCCATCCTCCCAGTTAAAATGTGGCTTCAGGAAAAAGGACTATATGTACCCTGGAATACAAATTGCAGACTTTGCAGTGAAACCGAGTCAACAGAACGTTGCTTTCTCCTTTGTCGTGACGCATTTCATTTTTGGGACATATTACAAAGAATTATCAAAAGAGGCCTTCTTCTCATATCTTATGGTATCCGGTTCCTTCCTTTCAAAGAGACAGCCAGTACTACACCATATGATTTGTTTATGTTATTAGGACCTTATTCATTATGGAGAAGCCGAATGATCAACAGAAATGCCGAGTCACCTCGCTCGAGAAGTTCTGTGTTTCGAGAAGAGGCTGCTCAAGTACGTATACTGTGGTTGCTACCTTTGATCCCGTACCTGAATGGATTTCGCATCTGGACACTTGTGTTTGCTTACCCCAATTTAGCACTTTCATTGGACTGCGTACCATGTGTGCATTTGTCTCTCACGTATGTTCAAATGTAATGTAACAATTTTGGATTTGTAGCATTGATAATTTCATGCAATAAAGAAAAAAAAACGACAGTTACTGAATCGATTAGCGTTGGTCTCGCAACCCGAAGGTCGCTGGTTCGCATCCGCAGCCAGACAAGCATTTCTTTTTTATTTTTGCGCCGCTTTGGGTGTTTTTTTTTTCATACGGCAACCCCGACGCCTACACGAGTGAGGCAATACAAGTGACGCTCGAAAAGTTGGATGCGGATCCTGCCCAGGTGGTATAGGCCGTTTTATCGATGAGGACGCCATTTGCCGTGTATCATCCGGTACCCCGCTGTTACGTCGGTTCGCGCTGGAGGGTGCACAGCCGGTTCTTGACAACGAGTGGCAATTTCTCGCGTTCTTATTGGGGGGTCACAAGATGTTGCAATGGGGAAACTTCTTAGCATGCCGTCACTATGGCTTGAGCTCCAATATAGCCGCAATGTCGAACTGTGACGGGCCTATAAGGCGCTGCAACAGCTTGTCCACAACCGAAATAGGCGGCGAGGCACGTATGAACACTGCCGGAAACAGAAACTGTATTGTTTCTTATCTAACACAGCGTGCGATGCGCCGTGTCGGCCACAGAGCTTGCCGGCGAGGTTCGGAAGCACGGGAGAGCCCGTGTAAACTAGGGGCGGCGGGCACGCGGTAGGCATGGCTGTGGTACTTAAGAGAACGAAAAAGAACACAAACATCATTTGTAACTGTCTATATAATACGTCCTCGGTCAACTCCCACCAGACCGTTGGTTGCCAAGCATGATAGAACACACTCGAACAGAATAACATGTAATGTGCACACGCGAAGGAATAGTTCACTTCGTCCATTCGCGCTATGGTTGACCTCACTCGAATGCGTACCTTTCGTTCATATCGTAGTTTAATCATGGGTGCCGAGTTCGTCGGCCTGCGCTAATTGGAAACAAAATCGTTTGAACATACACGTGACGAAGCCGACTGCGCGAAGTGGTTTCTGACAATGCTGGCCATCCGAAGCCAGCGCTTGTCTGCAACCGCAGCGACGGAGTCCATGGAGTTGGTGCAGCTGAAGATGCACTTCACATTCGCTTCCCAAAGTTGTTGTTGTTGTTGTTGTTGTTGTTATTATTATTATTATTATTATTATTATTATTATTATTATTATTATTATTATTATTATTATTATTATTATTATTATTATTATTATTATTATTATTATTTTGCAGCCAATACAGCAAATTGGCAGCCCACTGACCTGAGTGATCTGACATCGCAGCAATCACGGACGGAGCACGTTAGAATCGCACCAATGTCCCAGTGACACCGCTATGGTCCCAAGCTGCTGATGGGAGAAATGGCAATCCCCACAGATACCAATGCGAGGAGGAGAGTGACCCGCGGCGCGCTGGTTGGGGGCTACGCTCCTCCTCGCCGGATAAAACGGTTTATAGTACACGTGAAACAAAGCTTTCTCGGAAAGCTTTAATAAGAGCTACAGGTAAAACTAAATGTGATTCGTGCAACTGTCTACACTTTCATCATTGGCAAAGTGTACACTGGCGTTTTCTTTGCATTTACCCACCGTACAAGTAGCAACACCACGGTCGTGCAACATTTATGGTCCTGCAGTGCACCTTTTAACAAGCTAGGTTGAAATGCACGCACAAACGGAGTCGGCTGCCCAGTGTGAAATGCCGGCGCAGTGACGTCACGAGGACGCTGGGGACGTTTTTGGATTTATCGCGGGAAGAATGGGGATCAGAGGGGGGCTTGCACGAACATATAATACCGAAAATAACAACGGATTTATGTACGCGTTCTTGTGCGGACTAGGCGTTGTCTATGGAACGTGTTAGAAGGCGTTCTTAAATTGGTTATTATTTTCGTTAATAAGTGTTCGTGCAAGCCGCTCCAGAACTGCATGCAGAGAGAAGTGCAGTAGATATACGTAAATACGTTTGGGGCTTATATACCACGCGTGTGTAGGGGAACATACTCACCCAGTGACACCTATCGAGCGGCCTAAGGCTAAGGTTGACCAAATAGGACAAACAAGCGCTATATGTGCGCTAAAAAAGATTAAAGTCTCACATCTGACATGTCAGAACCACGATATGGTTACGAGGCACGCCGTAGCTGAGGCATACAGGACGTCATAGTATGCCCAATTAAGAGTTAAACTCATGGACATCGTTCTGTGGCAATGAGGGGAAAACCCGCCGTGGTTGCTCAGTGGCTATGGTGTTGGACTGCTGAGGGCGAGGTCGAGGGATCGAATCCTGGATACGGCGGCCGCATTTCGATGGGGGCGAAATACGAAAACACCCGTGTACTTAGATTTAGGTACACGTTAAAGAACCCCAGGTGCTCAAAATTTCCGGAGTCCTCCACGACGGCGTGGCTCATAATCAGAAAGTGGTTTTGCCACGTAAAACCCCGTAATTTTTTTAATGAGGGGAAAGCTACGGGCGCGTGCCCGCTGCACATGTGTTACCGCGCCAAGTAGTCCGCCCAGCGTTCAACGGTGCTTTTGGTCGCTCGGAACAGACGCGGAATCGACGCAGCTTCTACGTGCGACGGTCTCGC
Organism: Dermacentor albipictus; assembly: GCF_038994185.2. Taxonomy (NCBI): domain Eukaryota; kingdom Metazoa; phylum Arthropoda; class Arachnida; order Ixodida; family Ixodidae; genus Dermacentor; species Dermacentor albipictus. The sequence continues at coordinate 82,306,844 of NC_091826.1, forward strand.
CTTTGCCCATGAGCGGAAGGGAAACGCCGCAAAATAAGTAAACTTTTACATTCGGTGGTGTGTTTTATCTCATTTAAGTGTTACTAATAAAGTGTTTATGTTTCCTCCTCCCGAGATGACACTAATGTGGATCAAAACACGGGACTCTTTCCAGAAGTTCTCTCATTTGTGCGTGCTTTGCCTCCGTCGCTTTCTCTTCGTTGCCCCATATAGTTGAGTGTATAGGAGCCGGCATTTTACCTACAGGTTTTAGGAACTTGTAGCGGCGCAACTATCGCCTCCAAAGTCGGCGAAGAAGAAGAGGGCTCGCGTACAGGTAGCGCGAGAACAGAACGCGCTATGGCGCGCTCGACCTGAGCGGCCGCGGTATCGGCCGCTCCCGAGATCCCGCGGGACCATATGGCCGGCCGGTCTAAATAAACTGTGGCTGTGGAGGGAAGATAACCCATGGTCATTAAGGGTTGCGGACTGGATTCCAAGGGAAGCGAAGTGTAGCAGGGGGCGGCAGAAAGTTAGGTGGGCGGATGAGATTAAGAAGTTTGCAGGGACGGCATGGCCACAATTAGTACATGACCGGGGTTGTTGGAGAAGTATGGGAGAGGCCTTTGCCCTGCAGTGGGCGTAACCAGGCTGCTGCTGCTGCTGCTGATGATGATGATGATGACGACGATGGCGGCGGCTACCTATTCGCGCCGCATCCCACAAATTGGCGACCGGGACGACCGAGCCGAAACGTGCCAGCGTCAACCCACAAACCGTTGAATTTTCCGATTATAGGCAGGACGGATTCGCGCTCACCGGTACTTTTTTGTCGTTCTATATTCCGCGCTGAATAAACCGAAGCATCTCGTGGCTCGCAACCCGTTGACTAAGAAGCAGGTAGCCCAAATATACGAAAATTTTAAAAAAAGCCGTTCAGTATTGTGCGTTATTCTATTATCACTTATCTCTTCACGTGACCGGCACTAGTCGCGCAAGTGGCTCTAGTGGCAGCCGTTTGAAGTGCCCCTCTGTGGAACCGTTCACAATGGCGGCTGTGAATCGGTGAAAGCACAATCGCTACGTCGACGAGCCCCTTCGTACACTCAGTACTGCCTAAGGAATCAGCTGATGATGCCGAAATCATGTCGTCGTCGTCGTCGTTGTTGTTGTTGTTGTTGTTGTTTTTGTTTCAGCATACCGGAGGAAAGATTGTAAGAAAGTCGAAGTCGTCATCGTTGTTGTCGTTGTCGTTGTCGTCATCGTCGTCGTCGTTGTTGTTGTTTCAGTATACCGAAGGAAAGATTGTAAGAAACGCAAGGCATTTAGTTTTAAAGAGTATACAATATTCACGTGTATACTGTGACACAGTATACATGTGAATATTAATAATAATGTACCCACAGGGTGTTTCAAGCAACTTGAGCCAAACTTCAAAAATGTGCAAATGCCACGCATACCTGTACCGAACCAAGGTAACGTTTGGCGTCGCTTCGGGATACTTAGATTATTTTTACATTCCGCCCAATTATATAATTACTCAATTAGTTACTCAACTTCTAAATTACTATAACTAGATGAAAAGTGTGAATGAGTAAATTGTACAGCAACATGAAAAACTGCCCACACAGCTTTCTGTCGCTCAATACGTGCCACATAAAAGCGTTTTTCCGAGCGTGATAGAAGCCCGCGAGCACACGCAAAATTGACGCGCGAATGGCCGCTCGAGGCACTTTGCGTGTGAGCTACGTGGGACACCCTATACGTGCATTGTGTGAACAGGCGCAGGTAAAGGTCATGCCTGAATGTGCAAAGAGCGGGGCGCAAATAGCAGGACAGAATAAGAACACAAACGACAGGCCCGGCGCCTGCAGGATCGGTGCGAAAGCTCCGTTGAAAGAAAGGGTCCGATGTAGAAGAAATATGTTCAAGTAAAACTCTTGCTTGGGCTAGTTGGCTCGTGCTTGAATGTGCAAAAAGAAGTACGCAAAGAACAGGACAGAAGAACAACACAAACGCCGGTCCCGGCGCCGGTGAATTTGGCGATGCAAAATCGTAGCATGTGCTACTGTAAGCTGTGCCCACCACTCGCTAGGCTGTGTTTTATGGCGCTGCAGTCGTCGCACGAAGTTTCAGAGCTGGTTGCCCAAAGAAGCCGCGTATGGGAATCTGCTATAATATGAAATAACGCATCCCGAAAAGAATGACCAGCAGGCTTCTGTTGAAAAGAGAGCGTTTAAGTAAATGTGATTTCACGCTCTGCTTGCGTGCTCCACACGCCGCGCGCGACTGCAAAGTTTAGCTGAGATGTTCGGAGCAGCGTATGAGAACTGCGCGGACTGTGTTTTATCACCAAGCCCGAGGAGTGGTCCCGGAAACTTGTTTTAGATAGAAAGCGCCTATTACCGTTAGCAGTTGAAGGAGGGCATGAGGCGATAACTAAGGCGTTTGATACTAAGTTCGAGAGAAAATGTTGTAACGAAAAAGCCGTCCTTTCAGAGCATGCGAAGCCAAGAACTTTGCCAGACACCACCAGGTAGATACCAGTGTCGCAAATCAATAGGCAACCAGCATTCAAACACAGTTCCAAAATTTTACGGAGGCTTCCTAGAAATTAAATACGAACGTGTTGTGTCAGGAGAGTACAGTCCGGGAAATAAAGGCACACTTATGTTGCCAAACCATTGTGACTCAGAAAAGCGTTCGTCACTTAAAGGCAAACTGAGGCGATATTTCGGACCACATAAGACGCCCAATTTAAGATAATGTAGAAAGAGAGAGGGAGATAAAGGTGTGGGGAAAGGCAGGGAAAACTGGCACTGATAATTGACAACTGGACTGGCACTGGCAACTGGCCTGAATGTGCTGTGAAAGGTTGATAGAAATGAAATGACCATAATTTATAGTTATAGAATCTAGCACGCTGTTCACGACTCAGCTAGGAATTATAATTTCAAGTCGGCAAAGAAAGCCTGAAAAAAAAATCAGTAAGTGCATGGTGCGGCATGGCGGGGAAATCTTGGTACTCCGCATGTAGTAAATATGAGATTACAGCGCGTAAGTCGGCTGTTATTAAGTGCACCATACACTTATTGCTTAAAATTGCATATCGCACATTATTGGAAGCTCGCGCTTTGTTTCACGCGAGCTGCTAAGTGAAGAATGTCCACGCCAACGGGCGCCACACGCGTCCCTACAATGCATGGCGGCACACATATACTTGTCGTGTACTTATAGTGTATATATATATATATATATATATATATATATATATATATATATATATATATATATATATATATATATATATATATATATATACCTACTTACTTACTTATACTTATATTGGTGTACGCGCGCGAATTGGCGAGTAACTAGCACCCAGGGTTGCGTGGTCGCCCTCTGAGATACAAGACGCCATCGACTAGTTGTGCCGTAAATGGGTGCCAGCACTCGAACATTACGTAGCGGCCGCGTGGCTAGGGCAACACGCTGAACTATCACGCGTAGAAGCGTCGTTCCGCGTTCGAGGAAACCTGGCTTGGCTTGGCTAAAAAAAAAGCACTCTGGACTGCTTAATGACCAAAGCAGTTGGGCAGACAACCACGCAAACATGCGTAGCTTTATTGTAGAAATAATTTAACACTTCGGAAAACATTAATTGCAGGAACGGCGGCTTGATATACGAAATAACTTTCTGATAGAGCTACGGCCGCACTTTCACTCTGCCACCCACCAATGCGGGCGTGTAATCCCTATGGCGTTCACCTATATCGGCACTTTCGGCGTGCTTCTAGTGAACGACGATATCCTGACTGCAGATGGAAAATTCTGATACAAAATGTTCCGAGGCGTTTTCCGCGTTACCGCGCTACGTGGTTAGACACTCTGGCCGGTACGCTTTTCCACTGCACTGAGAAAAAATGGTACCATCAAAATGGGTTGCCGGTCCCTTGGATGGATGGATGGATACAACTTTCTTGTACGTCCGGCAAGGTTTAACGCGACCCGGGCTCAGGTCTCCCATGGAGGAACGTCAAGGCCCTGCCTCAACGCCGCCTCACGGGCTTGCTGGACTGCCCACGTCTGGATTCCGAGGTCTGAGCTGCGCAGAGCGGCGGCCCACCTCGACGACAGGGTCTCTGGAGTAACTGCCATCCCTCCTATAACTACATTGCACTCCCACAGCATGTGTATGAGTGTTGCTGGTCCTTCCTGGCACAATTTGCACGTGTCGTCCTGATGCTTATCTGGGAAGATGCGTTTGAGACGGAATGGATTAGGGAACGTGTTTGTCTGGAGTTGTCGCCAGGCGACGGCCTGCCTCCTGTTCAATTTGGGACTCGGCGGGGGGTATATCCTTCTGGCGTTCAAATTTGTTTGCTACCTTGTACTGGCGGCAATGTAAGGGGAAATGAAAGACGGAAAGAATAATGGAGAGAAAACGCGAAGGTGTACATATCAAGAAGCCTCAGCGCACAATTTTACAATTACGAGTGGAAGCCTCACGAGAAAATTGAAAAAAAAGAACCGTTTGTGATACCGGAACTTAAGAAAAGCGCCGCCATTACCGCTCGTCGGAAGTGACATATGACCCGGAACGCGTCCCCGGCGTGACCTGCTAGATTATGCGGCGCCCGCGGCTGCATGCCCGCACGACAATCCTGCAGTCGACAAGCTGGGACTTACGTCATGGTGTACGCGTCGTCTGCTTGGATTCTGCTTAGAGGATGCTATAGGAAAGACTCAACATTACCAACCGAGTGCGGTTTTGCTATAAGAATGCTTCAGCGGTGTTTGCACTCACTTGTACGAAACTTCGTATTAGTGAAGTTTCGTCGGGGACGGCCTTTGGAACGGCCTCAGTACTGTTCGAGAAACCCACATCAGCGACAAGGAGGCAGACGCAGCACCGAGCGATATAGCGGCTGCTGATAAGAGTTAACGCTTGGATACTCCTAGAAGAAACTGTAACTGTTCCGAGAACCGCGTAGAAGAGCTTTTACGAATGTGTTATACCCTCTTCCCTCTTTCCCTCGAGCTTTCTGACGCAGGCAGAAGGCCGAAAACACTTAACGAAATAATGTTACAGCTGTGCCGCTTTGCGTATAACAAACGTGTAGACCCAGCGCTCTGTTGTGACTAGACCGCTTCCAACGCGGCAAAGCCTGAAAACGCACCACCTTTCTGACACTGCGTCAGAAAGATCTCTCGCGTATGCTTCCCACACCCCACGGCGAGTCGAACTTGCCCGCAGCGTGAGAGACTTCACCGAGCACAATGCAAACGAGACAAACAATGCGCGTTCAGCGGCTACCGATTTCAATTAAGAAAAAAAGAGACGGCTTCAGCGCAAGCAAAAAAAAAAAATGGCTGTGGCTTAGCTAACGTTAAGCCCAGGATGCGAAGCATACTAGCCTTTATTTTAACGCGACAGCGTTAAGGAGCTCGTGTCGCAGAAAAGGCGGTGTCGTCGGCGTAAGCTCAGGCGTGCGTCGCTTGCTCAGGCGCACATTTCGTTGCCGCGCCGAACGCGGCGTTGCTCGACGCTCACCGTGTCCGATGCGGGGCGCGTAGTCTCTGCGCCGTAACCCATTGTCTTACACCCCTTGGCGGGTCGACGGGAACGCTGTCGCGTTCCACTCTTGAAGGCGAAGCTTAAGCGTCCGCTTTGCAGCTGTTATGACGTCATATGGTAGCTACGCGGCCGCGCGCGGCGCAGCAAGGAAGAGCGTGGTTGTGCGGCTAGTATGCTTCGCATAAAAATGCCGTTCACCATTCACACACGCGCACGCGCCGAAGAAAGTCAAGATCGGCGGGGCCATGCAGCCCAGCTTCTTCCGCACAGTGGCAAAAGACGCGACCTCCCAATGTCGCGACCTTGTCACGACCGAGGCCTCGCGGGCTCCCTCCTCCAACCCTCACCCGTGTCGTGTGTATTCGTCTGGCGTGCCTGCATCCATGAATGCGCAATCTCATTAGGGCGCTAATTGTTTCGTTGATCGCCGCTTTTTTTTCCCCCAACCTGTCTGGGCTCTCTCTAACGTTCTCTCTCCCTGGCGTTGCTCACCGCTGTGTTTGCACGCGCGGCAACTTCGCTTATACGCTCGCTGCCTCAACGTGAAAAGGTATATACACATGCGCGCGCGTCTGCAGGCCGGGCGCTTTCTTGTAGCAGACGAGGCTGTTCTCACGGATTCTCCCTCAGGGACGGACCATCTATCACGTGCTCCTGTGCTGGGGCTACACGCATGCGCGTTCTCGCCTGCGGCAAAAAAGAGGGCGCGCCTTGAACCGACTCGCGCTGTGGGATGCTATTTTTATTGTCCCAGCGGCCGCGAACTCGGGGAAGCTGAAAGGAAGTGGAGAATCCGCGGTTCATTGCTGAAACCTGCAGCGCGCTAAGCCTCGCACGGCGATGCAGCCTTGCGCGCTTTCGCAGACGCCCGCGGCGTTCGATTTGCAGCGCACTCGTATCGACTACGCTATACTGGCCGCTGTATGCGTATTGGCCATCGGTGCTCAAGCATGCGGCCAGAGGCGCCGTGTTGAACCGCCCTTGCGGGGAGATTAGGCATACCTGACATCCTTGTTCGCGTTACCCTTTGTACAACTACGAAGTATAGCTACAACCAAGCAGGGTTTAAGACTTCTTGGTCGGGACTTGGGATCGATCGTCGTTGAGCTGTGTACCTACGGCAGCTGCCATGCTTATAGGATCTTACGAAGCTGCTTGTCCTGCCACCTTTAGGTTTTCCGCCTAACTGAAGATTTGCTTGTCTCATGTACCTGGGTTTTGTAATATTTTATTGGAATGTAAAATAAGAGAACAAGAGTGAGTTACCCTCTAATGGTCACGGCTACTAGTTGCTTTTGACATAACAGTAATGTTTCTGTCTTTACTTATTTATTTCGAATAACGCCACTCTGGTTTGAGAGCGACACAGGTGGGCAACGTAAAGTGTTACACGGGGACAACTGCGCTTGTAGACGTAGCATTCAAAACAATCATCAGGAATAAAAAGAAGAATAAAGAAGCAAATCTACATTTCGAAAACATGCACACTCAACGCACAAAAAATTAATAATAATAAAAATACCTCGTATGATAAGAAGAGACGTATAACAGGTTTGCAGAATCTAGAGTTCAGTTAGCTGTGGTGAGTAAATGTAGACGGCGCATCTAGGACGCGCTGGAGGTATGCACAAAAACACAAAAAAAGGTGAGGGTGCGAGTCCCGGTGTACGCACGCACATTCCTGGGCTTCGAGTTGTCGATCAGCAGGGCCTCGTTGTGCCTCCTGCCAACCTACAGGTCGGGTAAGGTCGGAGCGCGACTGGGAAACCGCTGGACCCCGAGTCTGATCCCCGTACGAAGACGAATAGATCTCGTTGTTCGAAAGTGGTCTTTTTGAGAAGACCATTCGGCTTTCTCTTGTAACGTCGTGCCCCTGACGGGTGAAGAACAGCTTTCCTTTCCTAAAGTTATTGTACAGCTCAAGTTTTGTTGGACAATGACTTGAGCCCTCTGTTAATCTGAGCAAGAACTAACTTGGCTTCTAGTTCTCTTGTAATAGCTGAGGCTAGCCAATCACCATTTCCAGTTATGCGAACTACAGAAACATGCCGGCATTATTTCCGTCTTCAAACCCAGCATAAAAACCACCCATTGGCTCTAGACATAATGAAACGAGATAGAAGTCATGTTCATGTAGAAATTCAAGAAAATCTTCACATATTGCCAAGAAATGAATTTTGGAACTCAGACATCGAATATCCTCCATGGCTGCTTACAGTTCCAAAAATCGAATTGTCAGTAGATGGGATATTCAGCAAAAGAGACATGTTCATTCGAGCTGCTCAACAACTAGCGCTGTACCAGGTATATATGCGGTATTCACGATACACGCACGTCTATACAGATGGCTCCAGTACAGCAACCTCTTCAACTTCATCATTCATTATACCGCACCTCAACAAACAAGAATCATTTAAGTTATCTCGTGCGACTTCGTCCACAACGGCTGAACTGTTCGCAATCCTATGTGCGATAAAATTTATATTGTCAGTAAGAGATGCGCAAAAATGGGTAATTTTCAGCGATTCACAGGCGGCTCTAACATCACTCTGCAACACAAAGGGGAAAACCTTCAGCGACAGTATAATACATGAAACACTTAAAAACCTCACAAAGGCAAGCGAAGCGAAACATTCAATAGCATTCCAGTGGATACCAGGGCATTGCGACATTCCTGGCAACACAGCAGCCGATGAAGCAGCACGACCAGCGCACCTCAAAGATGATACGGCTCCGCTCCCAATATCAAAGGATGAACTACGCTGCATTATAAGGACAACGTCTCTCAGTATGTCTAGAAACACTTGGTTTGACCAGAATTCTAAGAGCTCGGACTTATATCATATTGATCCATTTATTGAATTCAAATTTTCATTGTCATTAGATAGAACTATGGAAACCCTTATTCATCGATTAAGGCTAGGCACTGCCTACACAAAGCATTTCTTACACAGAATTGGCCGTGCGGAAACCCCCGAATGTGATTGTGGATTTGTAGACGAAGATATATATCACCTCCTTCTACATTGCCCACATCACGACACACCAATACGCCGACTTAAATCAGCGCTAATTAAATTAGACCGCAGACCTTTCAACTTAAGGAAACTTTTGGGACCTTGGCCAACAACGGCCTTACAGAAGAGTGCTTTAAAAGCACTAAAGACTTTTCTTGAAGACAGAGGCATTACTGAACGTTATTAGTGCTTTCATTGTTCCCTTCAATTCATTGTCACTGTATATATCAACCTGTTTGTGAATTATGTTATGTTGACTGTTCTGCTGTGACTGCATGTGATAATGCATTTACACGATGTACGTACCACCCGCTGACTAGACAATGTGTTATTAGGCGACAATATCTTTTGTACTTTTGAGACTTTCATCTGCATAAGTGTGGAGACATTTACATTGTATATTGTATGTACCATGTATTCCTTAAGTCATAGTCTTCCCGTGGAAACGTTGCGTGATAAGTCCTGGTGCTTTTGTGAAAAGACTATTTGATATGTCCCCTTGAACCCTGTGCGATGTATGATGGAACCACTCAAGAGATGAGGAGTAGCCGGCGCCTTAAACTGTGCGCCATCGTCTCCTTATATCATATAAAAAAAAAAACTTGGCTTCCCCGACGCCTAGCTGTGGTTCTTGCCTTGTTATGTATATTTATTTGTTTATATATTTATAGATGCAAAAGCATGGGACCGTATGACGTCAGAGCCGGCTATCCCGAAATCCCAAATCCGTTACTCAAGAAAAAATAAAAAGTGAAAAAAAAAATATCAGGACGCGCGATGCCCACACGAACACAAGCGCGCGAAGGTCTTATGCACGCACTTTCTTCTGCAACGTGATGTTGCTGTGCCACTTGTGGCTAATATATAATGTGACATTACGTACTGTAATGTACAGGCTGCTTCACTTAACTTGAGCCAAACTTTAAAAATATGCAAATTCTACGTAGCTGAACAGAACCAAGGTAATATTATTTGCCGTCGCCTCGGAGATACTCCGGCTAATTTTACATTCCGTTTAATTAGATAATTAATCTTCATTAACTAATCAGCATATCGATTATTATAGTTAGACGATAAATGACAATGAGAAAATTGTAGAGCAACATGGACGACTCCCGGCATAGCTTTCTGTTGCTCAATACGTGCTAAATAACTGTTTTTCCAAGCACGAAAGAAGCCCGCGAATACACGAAAAATAGCCAAGCGGCGTGGCGCTCGAGGCACTCATCGTATTCCGCAAGCTATTTATTTACGCAAGACATACGCACAATAGTTACGCAAGACATAGCACGATGGAATTACTGCTTATAACTTTCTGGGGCGCAATAACAGTTTTCCCAGGGAAAATCAGGCATTGAAATTTTTTTAATGAAAAAAAAATTCTTTATATTACCTTCTCTCGTTAGCTGAATATTTGGAGCACAGACGTTATCATGTAAGCGGAATGATGACCGAACGTTGATGATAGGTTTGATCAACGAATGTCGTAGGTCCGATAATCGTACATTGTGCCACGCAGTTTTTCTTTCTTCTTGAATAACTTGGCTGCGACGCCCTGTGTATTACCCATTTAAAATTCAGCAATTTGAGTGAAGGCTGGCGGCATCAGCTACACAGCGAAAGCGCCGGCGCTGCAAACACTCGCGGCCTTCGCGCTCGCGTTTCGTTTTACGTCGGGCGTGCAACACACGCGCGCGCCTTGAAGCATCGGCAATTTGTCGAACTTTATTAGCAGTTGAATAAGTCATAAATACCGAATTAGCAACAAAAGACTCGCGGGGCGCAGCACGCAATCCCTTCGTTTCAGCAACGACCAGAAAGCGCTGGCGACAGCCCGCGCCCATCGATCCGTGGACCCTCTTTTGGGGTCAGAGACGACTAATCTGACAAATGCACGCCGGGGGGGAAAGCGAGGGGGATGAGCCGCGTTTGCAGACGCCGTACACTGCCGGCGTCGTGTTAGCACAGTGGAGTGAACTTTCGTTTCGGAATGAACGCGAAATCACGCATGCTACGCGTGCTGCTTTACAGTGCTGCTTTGAAAGAGCCTCGGATGACGTCTGGTAGTCGGAATCACAAGTGTTCAGTGTGTTTTAGACTAGGCCCCAGCCCAAAAATAAAAAAAAAACAAGCTCACGTATCACTCACAGCGCGGGCGCAGTAAAAGTTGATCGCGCTTTAGACTGAACCTTTCTGATGCGTTCTTTGTATAAAGAACGCTCCAGAAAGGTTCAAGTTCACTATACGTCTAATAGCCGGAATCATAAGTGTTCAGTGGGTTTTGACTAGGCTTCAGCCCAAAAAATGAAGATAGGAGAGCGCACGTATCGCTCATAGCTCGTGCCCAGTAAAAGTTGATCGCGCTCTAGACTGAACCTTTCTAACGCGTCAGAAAGGTTCAAGTTCGCTATAGGCGAGTTCCGGTATATCGAACTACGCGACATACCGAACTATATCTTTTAGCGCATAAGCCTGTTGTCGTAAATCCGCTTCGACTGTACATGCAACGCGTCCGTGGGTACGAACGCATAGACGGCAAGTCCGATGCCATTTCGTCCGCCCCAACGCAGCCACCGCGTAAATCCGGCATCCAGGTCACGGTCAGCGGCGCGGTTCTCCATCATCGAGTCGGACAGGGTGAAGAGTTATGAAGAACGCGTATACAGCGGGCTTAGAAGGCTAGGCGCCATCTCGAACGGACCGGTGCGTTGGTGGTTCCGACACGCCCCCACTACGTGTTTCCACGCTTACTCCACAGATGTGTCCGCTTCGAAGACCATATACAGCTTTATCCGTGGCGACCACTTCCCCACACAATAATGCACTATTGCGCAAGATGACCAGCTTACTCTTAGAATTCAATGCACTTTCCGTATTATTCGCACGGAATGGACGAGGGATTGGGCTGCGATTTTTCAGTGATGCCATTTGCGATACTATTCCATTTCGCGCTTTGCGCGCTTCCTCTAGGGTTAAGAGAGACGCTCGTCCGCTCGCGTTGTCAGTGGGACCAGCTGGCCCGCGAACGGTGGACGATAATCGTGGTACAGAATCGAGCGGAAGGCATCGCTACAAAATTGCGGCCCAAGTATGCGCGTTGTTCCTGTTCTAGATTCCGTTATACACGAGTTGCTGTGGAGGTATTGAGCTACAGAGTACCTCGATGTCTAAAAAATCCGCGAGACTCACTCGTACCGTCGAAGTCGAAGCAGCAGCGCCCGAGCCGGAGCGTTCGCATGACATAGCACAGCGGAGCCGTGCGAAATCCACCTGCAGCTCTTGCAAACGACATGCACGCCTGCCCAACTGTCAGGACTCTAAGGCGCGGCGCATTTTTCCCCATCATGAAAATACAATCTCTCACGAACCTCTCACTTAGGGTTGATGCAACCAGCTTAGACTGAAGCGACGTTTCGGTACAAAAAAACGAATCCTGTGAGGAGGGAACCATCCCATCTTGATCGTTCTTTATTACGTGTCATTATTGTCCTCCTAGGCGCACAGGCGGGCGTTTATCTGTGTTAGTGCACCAGTTGCGTGGTCGGGATGTAGGTGGCGCACAGTTTTCCGTGGCACTATCCTCTCCTATAGTGCTTGTACATAGGTAAATTGTGCCGTTCTTAACACTCTCCCCTCTGTTAGTATCTCTCTCTGTCCTCTACTCATGCTGCTACTGCTGACCACCGTTCAGGTCCCAGCCGTCTGTGTTTGACAGGTACAGTGGGGTCAGCTGCGTGAGTTTCATTTTCTTCTGTTCCTTTTTATTTGGTTGTTTAATATCTATGTCTTTAATAGATAGACAAGCAATTACCTCTCCTACTTACTTTTAGTCTCAAAGTGATGGGCAATAAGACGCGGTCGTTCAACAAAACATGCTGCGGCGGGCACATATTCTTTCTTTTTTTCTTTCTTTCTTTCTTTCTCTCACGCTTATAGTTTGCTTTCTAGTTTACGGTCACTAACAACGTTACTCCATCCATAGCGTGAAGCACGTGACACTACCGCCAGAACGAAACAGGCCATGCTCGATCTCGCGGGAAAAGGAAACTGTGAAAAGCAATGACCAAGGAAAAAAACCCAAGAAGCGATGGAATGAGCACTCAACGGGCCACTCGGCATTTTCTTGAGCAAGGATTCGCCTTTATGTATACACAATCCGGACAGGTAAGCATGTTCGACAAAACCAAAACGCGACCTCGCAAAGAGAGCGACGCACTATAGCGCTGTCAAATAATTAGAAGAAAAAGAAAATAAACAGCTGTGATTCACTATACTGTATGGTCCCGAAAACAAATGAAGCAAAGCATCAGCTCCAAAAAAGAAAAAAAGAAAAACAAGAAGCAAATCTCTCTCTCCGTCTCTCTTTCTCTCTCTAAACAACCCCAGTGAACGAAAATTGGTGCGCAGCCCTCCACACTACCCCTACCCTAGCAGCCTGTTCCGCTGTGAGACGACAAAGCCGTTCAATCAAATCTTATTTAATTACTTAATTAATAAAATTAACTGCCGTCTTCATAAGCGAAGGACTATGACGATGAATGGCAGTAGCCATCGCTCAATTTATTTTTTCAATTCTGTTTAATATTATTTTACATGCGATATATCAGTGTATATTGTCATTGAAGAACAACAAGTATTATTATTATTATTATTATTATTTAAAGCATGCCCTTAAGCGAGTCACTGTAATTCCGTAATCCCCAAACAGTCTCAGGAGACAAGTGTTTTACAAACGGTTCCTCGTACAAGCCGCCATCACTGCGGTAACACCTTAGTAGGGAGCGGCAATGATCGTCTCTTCCTTCTCAAGCAGCAAGTCTCAAAGCAAGGCTCGCATGGTAATGTGACGACGCGCTCTGCTCCCTGACCAGTGTGTATACTACTGTCATTGAGTCCCTGATATCGGCGCTACGCATCACATGACCTGCCGAGCTCCACATTGTCATTTCGACAAGACAACTTGCGTAGCGCAAATGGACAGCATATAACGGACCACAAACGACACGACGGCCACAGCATTCCCTTCGTGTGCGTTCATTTGTGTCCTATCCGTTTTCCCTGCAAGAACTCGGTTTTCTGGACCAATGTATCAACGACCCCGTGAACGCATTCTTCTTGTCATTTCGACTGGCATACCATTTACGCACCTTTCATACGTAATGCACAGCACTGCCTCTCAGTAGGTTGATGTTCTGTCAGTCATTTTCCTTTACACCATTCTTTCCTGCGACCACTTGGACACACCTTCATAGCCCCAAGATTAAGTCACATAGGCATAGTCACTGGCAGAACATGCAGAAGATGGTTATCCAGAATCCAGACCTTTTCTACATTATATTTGTTGTAGGTGGAGGTGTGGAATAGGCACACGATTAAGTGTGGGTTCTTTTTCTTTTCCTTTTGGATGAAGCAGATCACATTGAACATAACACTTCGCTCCGCAATAGGCTGTAAGAAAGCAGAAAATAGAACAAAGAGTCGCCAACTGATCAGGCCGCTATGAAGGTTCCTAACCCTTTTAACCTGAACGCGGAAACGTTTTCTTTCTCTTTTTTTTTCTTTTTTTTGCTACTGACTACATATTGATACGTGCACTTATCTTTATCGGGCGACCATGTTTCGCCACCTGACAAATGTTATCGCACAGCGCGGGACGCGCCTGCATGTATCCGAAGTTTCTGGAAAGTTATCAATGCTTCTATTCGCTGTCTGCTGCCGCCGGACCTTATGTTATCTGATTTCATCGCCTGACGCGAGTGGTGTAGAGCTTTGTGGAAGGCACGTGGGTCCCAACGATTAGTCTGGAACATTCGACGACTGCTGTATAAAAGTCGACGCGCTTGACCCGTTGATCAGATTTTCGACGATCGCCGACTGTGTTCGCCGCTCTCGTTGTGCTTTGAGTGAAGCCTGTTACAGGTTCGCCCAATAAAAGCTAGTTTTGCCTTTTACAGTATTGCTACTGTGTTCTTTGACGTCACGACCACGTGACAATATTATAAATAAGACTAACTATACTGCGTTGGACTGGATTCGGCTCCTAACGACGCTCTGCTTCCAATGAAGCTACGTCACGCGTGGCGTGGCACAGACACATCCATTAAGTCACGGATCATGCATACCTAATGAAAAGGACAATAATTTTATCTCGGCAGAATTTAGGCACCGATGGTTTACAAGAATGGAGCACAAGAAATGTTTCCTTTCCTACTGCAACACCTGGCGAGTTCTGTTTTACATGTTTGTTTCCTTTTTTGTCCAACCAGATTTGGCTCTCATCACATTTTCTGAGATTACGATATCGTCCAACCACTGTCATCTCAACTCTGACACCAGGCTTCTGTCTAGGGAAACGTGTAATGGGGCACAATTTCGGGTTTTCCATTCGCCGTCATACGTGGAACTTCCCTAACGCTGTAAGGTTTCGTTTCCGCCAGGATTACAGTGCACGCACAGGCAAAGCTAAAATTTAGGCAGACGTGGACTGCGTGTTGAAACAATCGTAATCGCACGCACAAAACGCAAAATGACCGCTCGCACAAAATTTATGCGACAGGAGCTGCCACGCGGGCCACGGGATTCTTGCAGGCGTTATTACGATAATCACAAAGCGATTTTCAGGCCGGCGATTTTTGGTGTCGAAAGACTTCAAACCACGCTAGGTTTGAATATTGCCTCGTTGGATTAACGGCAATGGAACAACTACACCCTGCAGAACGGCACTGACTATACCTCGCCATAACTATACTGCGGCTTGTTACCGCGCCTTCGACGTGCGCTGTGAACGCTGCAAGCATAGCGTTATAAAGTATCTCAAGATAACCGACGCAACCGTTATTATCATTGTGCAGTTATTGCGTAAGCGAAAATTAGGCGCCGTCGCTGCCGTTATGTGCGTCGGCGAGGCGTGTGCCCACAGTCACGCCTCGACTGGGATCGCAGGAGGAAAGATTCGCATAACCTGCCCGCAATTGCTCTGGCCACAGTAACGGCAATTCTTCGCGTATAGCGGCGCAGAAATGTCTGAATCGTGCGCCACACCGCAGGGAACCGCACCGTTCGAGTAATTTCTCGAACGTGCAATGCGACCGCGCACCGCGCCGTATAGATTTCGCGGCAACGACGAGAGTGTATAATCGTTCCTCGAAGACGAGGCAAACGCAGTAAATCACCGTTAGCCGAAGGTCTTTCCCTAAATTAGTGCTGGTCACCCGCCGTGAGGACATCGGCTGGCGGAGCCAATTAACGCCTCCCCCCTCCTCGTTTCTAGTTGGAAAACCTTGGACGCAGGCTCTCTTTGGACGGTGCTGCACGCGCACTGCTCGGGGCGCCACGGCATATCGTCAGATGGCGTGATGCTTCAATTTCGAGCAGTGTAATGGCCCGCTAGAACGATGCGTGGAGAGGTTGTCAGGTGCGGCACGCGTCGTCAGGGTCGACGTGTTCCGGCACGGCTACGCACGTGGCTCTGCGATGAAGTCGGCAAGACGAGGTTGCTCTTCGCGCACCGATCTCGCGACTAGATCTAATGCGTTGGCCACAGAAATATATATACGTATATACGTGGGTATACTTGTAGGCTGAGGACGCGCGTACGAAAAGAAAAAAAAACGACTCTATTTCCTACGTTTCGGCCGGGGTCCGGCTTTATTCGGGGAATCACATACGCATATATTACCGAAAAGAAAAGTAACCGACGAAGGGCCCGATATTTATTAATCATACCATAAGAAGCCAACAAACGAAGTCAACAAGCACAGCATAGTGCAAATAGATCACGTTACCACCCTGCGGCATTCCAGATGGTCAGCATCCCGATCCCTAGGTGCATTCGAGACAAGTTCGAAGTGGCCCCTGTGCCCCGAAACGTCCATCCCGTCCGCAACGAAGGCAGACGCAAGGCCAGAGCAGCAGCCATCCTCAAACAAATCAAGCAACGAAACATTAGAGCAAGCTTCCTCGACGCCGCGGAGTACAGAGATATCGGAAGACCTTTGCCGTCGTTGTGGTCGACTCCAGCGGCAAGATATACAATAGCGCCTCGATTTGCACTTCAGGCCCCGGAGTCGCCGAGCAAGCCGCCGTCGCCCTCGCCCTGCTAGCCGGTCGTGGGTCGGAGATCTATAGCGATTCCAAAACGGCAGTTAGGGCTTTTCAGAAGGGCTGCATCGCCAAGCAAGCTGCTCGTCTTTTTAGCAGCTCGAGTCCATATGCTATCATACATCGATCAAGCCACTGGTTTCCCGCTCACGTAGGGTGGGTCGAGGGTGCTCCCCCAAACCTCAATGAGTCTGCTCACGAGGCTGCTCGTGACCTCACCGACCGCGCTTCCTCTGTAAGGGGCGACGACTTCCCTCCTCCCTACGGCCAAAGGAACGCTCCCGCTTCTCACAACGAGGTTATCAAACCCCCTCACCCCAAGTTGAATAGGGCGCAAACCGTTTCGCTTAGACTTTTACAGACCAGCACATATCCGTGTCTGTCCGTTCTCTACGAGGCATACCCCGACATGTATCATGAGGACGCCTGCCCGTCCTGCAGGCAGACCTCCATTCCAGCGCACATTCTCTGGAAGTGCGGGTCGACATACCCCAAGTTTATCAATGAGGAGTGGGACTCGCTTCTGCGTAGCCCCACTCGAGAAAAGCAAATCCTGGCTGTCCGGCGTGCTCGCGACCGGGCCGGTGGGCTATAGACCTTCCAGCCCCGACGTTGGACTAGCCATGTGCGCGACGAGCTCGCGCCCTCGCCGGACCTGCAGTAAAATTTCTTCACTCACTCACTCACTCACTCACTCACTCACTCACTCACTCACTCACTCACTCACTCACTCACTCACTCACTCACTCACTCACTCACTCACTCACTCACTCACTCACTCACGTACTGTAGCTGTAGCTGCGGTAGCTCAATTGGCCAGAGCATCGCATGCGCAATGCGAATAAGTGGGTTCGTATCCCGCCTGCGGCCAGTTCATTTTACAGCCAAGCTGCTTATGGCTAGGGTTCCGCACATTTTTCTTCTCAGTTAACAACAACTATCATCATCAATGGCTCATACTCCTGCAAGCATTCATGCTCCCCTAAGCAAGCAAAAAATGCAATGGCTCATAGCCCTGTAAGTCGGAGGCTACGAACACTCAGCAAAGTAAAGAGAAGAGTGCTTTAATTCTCTCTAATCACACATACGACATACACAACATCGTGTTGAAAACTGTCATTATCAATGGCTCATACCCCCGTGAGCAATGGCTCATACCCCTGTGTGCAAGAGCTCATACCCCCGTAAGCAAGCAAAAAATGTAATCCCCCATAGTCGGCCAAAGTCACCGGCCTACAAAGTCACCGGCCGCGGCCTCTACTTCGGCCGCGGCCGAAGTAGAGGCGCCACACACCGCGAAGATGTCATGGCCGCGTCACGGTAACGCCTCCCTAACAGGGGAAGGCTAACCGTTCTGCAGGTGTTCACAACAAAGTTTCGTCACTCACTCACTCACTCATAGTCCCGTAAGATTCATGGCTAATCAGTTTGCGTGAATTAGATGTCACTACCCCTGTTGTCGTTGCCAGGGATTTCGATGTGGATGTGTCGGTACCGAAAGGGAGCGGCTTGCGCGACGCAACACCTGTTTTTCAGTCTGAGTGCACCACTCGTTCCCCTCTCCACTAGCAGCTCGTTCACACAAGGTCACGTAGTTTTTTTAACCACTCGACTAGACGCCGCGTTTTTTTTTTTTTTTTCATGGCCATCGCGCAATGAGCCACATAAGGCTTTCACCTTAATAAAGAACGAAATTTTCAGTCAGCCTCTGCGTTCTTCTCCCTTTTTAAATTTCGGAGCCGATATCCGACAGAACACTACCTATGACAGCTGTTTTTGATAATGCTCTGGTGGCTGGCTTTTCAACAGGCTCACAGCGCCAGCTCGTACCAACCACGCATTGGCGTTCACGCTGAGAGACGGGCTTCGCCTGTCACGAGCACAGCCTTTCGTTTTCTTAGCAGCGTTTGCCTGTCCGACATGTCACAGCGCAGAATAATTTATCGACGCAGCGCGCTTACTCTGGAAGCACTAACGTGAAAGCGCACTCCTTCCTCGACCGCACATCTCGCCTAGTGATCCGCATTACCTCCGTGCATGGGTATGCGGTTGTCACCGTAACTAACCCCTGCATATTAGAGACTCTGGCCCAGATTCCACGTAGAAGATGGAACCGAAACCAGGCCTTGAGGCCACTTTTGAAGAGCGTCGTTTATATATCAACCAACGCCTAGCACTGTTGTCAACCCGCATTATAATCGCTAATAATAACGCGCAAAAACGTCGTGATTAGGTTCTCTGTTTTGCGCACCACATCAATCCACGCTGCCGGTGCCGCATTTCCGCGTTATTTGACCCGCATTTCGGCGAAGCTGGCGTCACGTTAAGACGCGTATGAAAGTGTAGAGCGCGTTGACTATCTCCGTCCCGAAGAAGGCACTGCCCTTGATAGGCAGGCTGCATACCTTCCGTTTTCACCTCTGCTTCTACTTCGAGACGTCACGACGGTTTATTTAGTACGCTATAAGGGCGCTGGTATTTTCTATACTTCGTCTGCTATAAGCAGACGTGGCTGGCGCACTCCTTGGCAGTTTAGTTCCGGGATCTGTGCGAGCGCTCTGCATTGCACTTGAAATGCGGGAGCTCGAAGGAGAAAACTGCGATGCGCTGTGTAGGAGTGCATATAGTTAGCAGCGGGCGCCTATCTGCACGCGAAATGGAGCCATCTTTCCAGTTGCAAGCAGGTTTGTTCGCGTTAATAGTGAAAAAGATAAACAGCATTCTCTCTGTACACAACATGTCGAGGTCCTGAACTTGGAGCCCTTTAGCGGGGTACCAGACCTCCCCCACGTTCCCCCTGTCTGTCGTCACTCGTCACCCCGTCTTTCGCACGCGTTCTCTCGACTGGTCGTCCTTTGACGGAACGAGAAGTGCCGCGAGGTCGAAACCGTTGCCCCGTGACGGGTTGAAGTTAGTCGGCAAGCGAAAACGCGCGCGCGCAAGCGCAAGGCCAATGCACGGCGAGTGCCACGGTCACCGACCTCTCCCTGCCAGGAAGCCACGTCTACTTCGCGTCTACGCCATCTAGAGCAGTTTCGGGGCTGTGAATTAAAATTGTGAACTGAAGGGTATAGCTTGGAGGGAAGTGATCTTCTTGCAGATCAAAATCGGCGATGAACTAGCGAGCGAGCGAACGAGTTAGTTAGTTAGTTAGTTAGTTAGTTAGTTAGTTAGTTAGTTAGTTAGTTAGTTAGTTAGTTAGTTAGTTAGTTAGTTAGTTAGTTAGTTAGTTAGTTAGTTAGTTAGTTAGTTAGTTAGTTCCGCCTAATTTAAATTATCAATGGATGGACGGGCGCGTCGTTCAGTCAGGAAGTTATTTTGCGGCAGATGAAAATTGGCAGTGGGTGGAAAAATGGAACCCTATTGATCGAGTGAAAGCAAGCAGTGAGTGTGTGAGTGAGCGAGTGAGTGAGAGTGATTCGTGCCAGACTTAAATTGTCGGTGGATGTACGAGTGCGTCGTTCAGTCAGGAAGTTCCTTTGGTGCAGATCAAAACTGGGAGTGGGTGAAAGGGTGGAACCTTAAACAAGTGATCGGCTGAGAGTAAGCAAACTAGTTAAGCAAACTAGTAAGTCCGACACATCAAGAGAGTCATTGCCGAAAGGGTACGACATAGTGACTCAGTTTTCTTGACTCTCAACAGTGAGCCGGTGTGTAGCTTTTCCTTTCTTTCTTTAATTTAATAACTTAATGGCTGTGGAAGAAAATATTACACTGTAACAGCACGCATATTCACACAAATCATGAAAAAATGTTGAATACCGCACATAAAAATGAAAGCGCATACAAGGGAGATGGTCGCACCGGCACACTATATATATATATATATATATATATATATATATATATATATATATATATATATAGCAACTCCTCAACGAAGGTCACGGAACATCACGAAGTATGCATCGCAAGTCTTTAAACTGATCAACAAACCAAGCAGGGCGAATAACGAGTCCTGCGAGCATAGCGGGAACTGAGAATATTCCCGAGCACTCTTCTGCGCACATCCTTCCGATAAAACCTGCGTGATACTGAATTCTCTGATACTGAATTCGCACTAGTAACTGAAATAAAATAATTCTTTTAAGTCACAGTGCAATAGGGAGTTTACATATCGACGGTGACCGATAGCCTTGTTTCAAAGCCGAGGGAAATGGTCAATTTTCCGAGCATCTATTTTCCTTATCTCAAAGCATTACTGCGCAAACCGATGCCTTTCCACCCTCTTGGCACAGACTCACCATCGGGTGTCGTTGAAGCTTTGCATTCACAGGCCCTTCAAATCGCTCACTCACGGTTTACTTAGAGGTACCCCTCCATATGCATTGGTCGCATGTATTGGACGTATGCACGCACGTACGCCCCTACGACCCGAGCTCGGTCGTAGGGGCGGTGTCAAAAAACATTGCTCCAGAAGGTGAAGGTAAAAAGCCATATGCCTAGCCCTGACCAAAAAGAATGCAAACCCGCCATGGTGCCATACGACCACTAACTTTCCCACCAACAGAAGAAAGTCGCTACTAGGTTTGGTGTGCCAATTGTTTTCTCGACGTCACGCAAGTTGGCAGGACTGTGTCCGCGCATGAACCACGTTGACAAAAATTCAGGATGCCAGAAAAACCACCCTATAGACCATACGTCAAATGTGCGACGGGCATTATATACGAGATACCGCTGAAATGTGGGAAGTCCTACGTGAGACAAATGGGGAGATGTGTCAATGACCGGGCCCAGGAGCGTGAATTGCCTATAGTTAACAAAGGTAATGCGCATTTACTTGCGCATTCTATAGTTTGCTTGTTAGACAGATGTCAGCCACTACTGCGTGACTTACTTGGCAGGAGTGGTGATACGTTAACAAGAGAATTTTTGGAAGAATATCGCATAAAAGAGATAGGCACTGGTTGTATTAGTGATACGTCTGTTTTTTCTGTTTGACAACGACATGCAGCTGTTAAAAACGTCACTGTAATCACTCTATACAGCACTGATGTACGCATGCGCATTTGTTGATTCTCCGTGGTCTGGTGTAAGAATAAAATCAGTTGAAGTTCAACGCTCGAGCTGTCCTTTCTTACTCGCCTTCCTAAGTCTTTATTTTCCTTTTGGCGCAACAATGTATTCGTTAGATCTAAACCAACTCGTCCAGGAACAACTACTCAACTGCAGCCTTCACTGAGGCAACCATCGACGCCAGATCATTCGGGCGATGTGCCGAACTAGCCGTACACTAGCTACGATACGTTTCTGCAAGACACAGGATCAGACTCACAATTGTGACTCAGGTATGCTGCAGTGCAAACCACCACCATCATTCTAACCCTTATCATTGCCAAACTCATCCTCAATGCCTCTCTTGTTACCTTTTTTTCTCTTCCCCAGCTCAATCGGCAGGTTAGATCGCGTCAGCTCAGGCCGACCTCTTTGCTTTTGTGCAAATAAAGGTCCTCATCCTTCGGTGTGCGCATATTCAAACAAGGCACAGAAACAAACAAAAACACACAAAATATACAACTCGTGATCCCTGTACGGGCAATGCGCAAAACAAATGTGCGTAAAGAAAGCAAGCACTCAATATTTGAAGTGTAAGACTAGGCGCTCGTCCAACAACATTATCTAAAAAAAAAAGACATTCACAGCATTCAACAAGTTCACATAGTTAGAGCCACCGCCTTTCCGACGACGTGTCGTTCAACGGAATGGATGGTTAGACGCGTACGTTTTTGTCATTTTAACCGAATGGTGCTGGAAACATTACAAGATGCTGCCGTGCGCTCCGACGTGGATTTAATCGTACGAACTACGACCTATGCAAGACGCCTCCAATATGTCCTGGCGGGTTCCCATAGCCGGAGAGGCCGTTATGTTTTTCTTTCCCCGACGCGTCGTAGGCCGTGCTGAACGCGTTATCCCTGGACATTTCAATCTGCGACGCCTACGGTGATGGGAAACATTACTTGCTCGAATGTATGGAATCCGTGAAGGAGGGCAAGGCTTATCCTTGAGGGACTCAAGCCTATAGGTTTATAGGTTGTCCTCTTTCACGCGTGCGCTATGCACCGCGGGTAACCTAGTCAACCGGCAAGGACACTGGATTTTAAGGAGTGGCCTGTCTACTCCTAATGAGTCTGTCTGTCTACTCCTTAAAGATACCATGTCTATTCAGTGAGTCTTGATGCTTAGTAAATATAGCTTAACGCCACGAATCCCTTGATGGGGTGGATATTCTCATTGGTATGGAGGATGAACTTGGTGAGGCGGCATCACTCAGTCACGGCTCCTCGTAATCGCCTCGACCCTGTCTCGGTAGTGTTAGACCTGTTGATGCTGCGGGTAAACCCGTGGCACGTTTATCCCTGCGCTTTAAAATCAGACGCTCGGGTAGATCAAATGCAGGCATGCCTTTGCAAGGCTGTATTCGCCCGCATTGGTACAGCACCGACCCTTCCGCCTCCTCCTCCAGCATGCAATGAGTACAAAACAGCGTGTTCTACGGCATGCGTCTAATCGTACCATTAATGGAACCCAACAAGTTTCCGACAGGGTGCCTCATCAGGCTCCATCGGGATTCAGTAGTCGAGGTAGCCATCGGCGTTTCAAAGGCGCCGCAGGTCATATTGGGCGCAGTTTCGTATACCGTACGCCTCTCACTTGCAGCTGCCAAAAAATGTGCGTCAAATTTTTCATCTGCCAGATTGGAGAGATACCTGCTCAGCCAGTAGAAAAACCTCTTCTTCTTTAACTCTGAAATACGTACTCGCACAAGGTATATTTGCTCTCGACAACGTCCGTTCAGCAGCTGCTAAATGGGGCGATACCGTAGCCCCGACGTTCCTACTGTTCCGCTATATTGAACCTGTGCGCCTCAATGTCTGTGCGCTCGATGTGGCGCGTGGCTTCTCGTAGGTGTGTTCGTGGTAATTGTCGCACAAACTCGCTCCACCGCAGGTTGTTTTCGATGTCCAGTCTTTACAGCATCGTCGAGACGACATTGAAAGTTGGGCCCGCGCTCACGAAGTAGCTGATATATGCTATAAAGCGGTTCACAACAACAGACGCTGGCTAATCGCGACTGAACGCATATTAGCGAGAGCTGTCATCAAACACGGCCAACAAGGCGCGAACTTGCAAAAGAAGATATTACGCTAAAATGGTTCATAAGAGAATCTATCAGCCAATGGTGATGCTCGACATGTTAATAGCGAAGGTGCCTGGCCAATCCCAAGCACACTTACGGTTAAAAAGCTTTGTAAATTCAGACCCAGCTCTAGGCGACGAAATATTTTGCAGCGTGAGGTCTTGTACGCGGACCAAACTGAATAAACTTATTAAGCCTCAATCTATATGCCTCTGCGCACCGCATATGCCCGGATGGCTGCAGAAAAGCTAAAGTTATAGTGATTTTTAAATCAGGCAACCGTAGTATCATAGTACCCAACATAATGAAATACCTTGAACTTAACAACGTGTTTTACCCGCTGTACAAGGTTTCCGCAAACACCTTTCTTGTGAAACCCAACTAGCCGAATTTGCCAACGTCCTGCTGCAATACATGTATCAGACCTACCAAATTGACTCCATTCTTTTGGACTTTTCAAAAGCCTTTCATCCTGTCGTCTACAGTCATCTAATCACAAAAGTTACACTCCGTTCGCATATTTATTAATATGGCTTAGACATTTCCTGAAAGGTCGTTTCCAACTTACTGCTGTCAGTAACCCAAACTCGCTTTTTTACCGACGTGACGTCGGGTGTTCCACAAGGCACGGGTTTATCCCAACTGCTATCTATGATCTCCCAACGAACGTAAATGCACAAAAAAGCCTTTCGCAGACGACTGTGTTATTTATAGCGTCATTCGCACACCCGATTACAGAATAGCCTTCCAACACGATATCGACACAACCGCTATACGGTGCGAAAAAATACCGTGACATCTTCCAAAATGTCCACTCCGTGTCGTTTTCGCTCAAACATACTATCAATGATCACATCTATCACACTGATTCAGTACGACTTCAATCAACTGACTGTTTCAAGTACCCTAGGAAGGAAGGAAGGAAGGACGGAAGGAAGGAGGGAAGGAAGGAAGCAAGGAAAGAAGGAAGGAAGGGAGGAAGGAAAAAGTGGAGAAGGAAAGGTAGGGAGGTTAACCAGTTTAGCTTAACCGGTTTGCTACCCTACACATGGGAGAGGGATGGGGGAGATTAAAGATGGGGAAGGGGGAGAGGGAGAGAGAGCACATAGCACAGCACACACACATCGTCCATTGGAGTCCATCAATCTGGCATGCTACGTGACATCACTCTCACAGCCGCTTGTCCAATCCCGTCTCTTTCAAAAACCGAAGTAGTCCCTTTGTCGCCTTCACCTGCGACATCTTCTGACGGCGGCATGCGAAAATCGTGTCGAGGGACAATGGTCTACTGTCAAGGTGCGATAGAATAGATGCCAAGGACTGTCGCTGAACATTATATTCAGGACAGTCGCGCAGAATATGTTCCAGCGTCTCCTCGCAAAGACAGGCATTACAGAGAGCGTTGTCGGCCATTCCAATGCGGAAGGAGTAAGATTTCGTGAAAGCCGCCCCTAGCCATAAGCGATAAAGCAGAGTCGCCTCTCTTCGGCCGAGTCCAGTTGGCATATAGAGATGCATCAAAGAGGGCAGGTGATATTGACGACTGCTCCGGTTGGTCTGGCTGCTTGATGTGCACCATAGAGAGAGCGTGATCTCCTGTACAAGCACTCGAAGTCTGCTGGCTGCGTTGGTCCGTGAAAGTGGTATGGCCTCTTCCTGTCTGTCTTCAAGAGCTGCCCGAGCGGTACTATTGGCGTCTTCGTTTCCTATGACGCCGCAGTGACCTGACAGCCAATGAGACATCACGTGGTGTCCATTCTCATGTGATGTATGGAGTAGGCATCTAATATCCAATACGAGTTGTTCGTATGGCCCGCGACGCAGAGCTGATAGCACAGATTGTAGGGCTGCCTTGAGCCACTGAAGATTGGCCATTGTCGAGGTGGTTCCTTCCCGAGTGATGAAACAAAGTGCAGAGCGAGGAGCAGCTAGTTCCGCAGATGTTGATGTCGTTGTGTGGTCAGCCCTAAAGCTGATGGTAACAGCTCTTGCTGGGACAACCACAGCACCAGACGAACACTGAATGTTTGTGGAACCATCTGTGTAAATATGTATATTGTACGCATAACTCTCGTGCAGAAGTAGAGAGAGTTGGTTCAGCACAGGCGACGACAGCTCAGACTTTTTCCCGATTCCTGGTACACTGAGGTGTACTGTGCGGCTGATAAGACACCTGGGGGGTATCGATGGTTTAGTTGCAGCGGTGATGCCCGAGGGAAGTTTGTCGCTGTACTTGACGACAGTTTTAGAGAATGATGGTTGGTGCCTGTCTGAAGGTAGTGTTGCAAGGTGGTGATAGGGGGCGCGTGAAAAATGTCTGATGTGCGTTCACAGGGCTTCTATGGTAATGTCAGTTTGCATTGGATGGTCCCGAGTTATCGCAATAGCCGCCTCTGTTGACGTGCATCTGGGAAAGCCAAGGCAAACTCTGAGTGCTTGAGCTTGTGCTGCCTACAGAAAACGAATATTTGTCTTGCAGGTGTTGTTCAGTACAGGTAGACTGTATCTTAAAAAACCGAGAAAGAGAGCTCTGTAGAGTTTCAGCATTGCGTCTACTGACAACACCCACGTCTTTCCTGTCAAGTATTTAAACAACTTGGAAGTTGCTGTCAGGCGCTGTTTCATGTAGACCCCGTGCGGGCTCCAACAGAGGTCTCGGTCAATAATTACGCCAAGAAATTTGTGGGTTCCGACATAGGAAATGGTCCACCTATTGATTGAGATGGCATAAGGCGTCATTGGTTTGGGAACAAATGCCACTAGTGCGCATTTTTCTGGTGATATGCTGAGACCTTGTTTACACAAGTAGCTCGCTGTCAAAGTTGCCGCTCTTTGAAGCCACGCACGTATCTGAGGACATGTGACTGCCGAAGTCTAGACACAGATGTCGTCTGCGTATATTCAAATCTTGATGGTAGTTGGCAAGTATTCAGCAAACCCAATAAGAGCGAGGTTGAATAGCGTCGGGCTGAGAGCACCGCCTTCAGGAACGGTATGAAATGAGTATGAAATGTTTCAAGTGCCTAGATACCTGACGCAGTCACTATCATGAACCCGTCATATTCAAATCATCTGTTCTGATGCGTCGCGCACGCTTGGAACTACTCACGCTTGGAACTACTAAAACAGCATATCCCGAAAAAGAGAACTAGCATACCGAACATATGTGCGACCCAAGAACGAATACGCCCGATCCATGTGACATCCTTCGCAGACCTATCTTTCCGCTAACTTAGAAGCCGTGCAATATCGCGCCGCAAGGTTTATCTCAAAACAGTACCGTAGGCAAGCCAGTGTTACCCTTCCAAGGCGCCCTCTTGCACTATCAACACTCGAAGCACCTTGAATAATCGCCCCCTTATGTCTTCTTCATTACTAGCTTTATTATTTCACATAATCACGACGCATGCTCCTAAACCTTCCCGTGAGAACATATACCAGTTTATCACACAGTTAGCCCATATCACGCCTCAAAAGTTGCACACGAGCGATGAGCGAACCTGCTATCTGTACTTTGTTTTCCTTCGTGCACAATAAATATTGTATTGTATTACATTGTATTGTATTGTATTGTTTGTATTGTATTGCATTGCATTGTATAGCATTGCATTGTAAAACATCTCGGAACATACTCGACACCGCCGGTCGTGACGGCAAACGAAGCGCCGAAGGGGACGGACCTTTGGTCGCCGATGTTCGCCGAGGCAGAGGCGTGGTCTGCCAGTCGTCTCTTCTTCGAGCGACCGCACGCCGGCCCACTCGCTCAGAACGCAAACGAGGCCGCTCCTTTCACCCTCCAGGAACTTCGTCCGTACTCGCGAATAAAAAAAAAGCGTTACGATTAGGCAGATAGCATAGTCGAGGGACATAGGAGGCAACACCTCGTCGTGAAATCCGATAGGCTGACGCTAAAGCGGTTGACGTAAGTCGGCGAGAACAGACGTCAGCTACATGGCGACGCCCATTAGTTCGAACCGATCCCAAAGCGGAACAGATAATTATGCTCGCAGGTTTCGAGGGCGGAAGGCGTTGTGTGCATACCGACGTCTCGTTTCTCGGAGCTAGCGATTGTGATGCACGCGTATATCCTGATTTCCAGCGCTCTCACGGCGTGGCACGCAAGGATGAAGCTCCGAGTGGCCGTGCCGGCGACTGGGAACAAGGCCGTCACCCGTTGCCACGCCTTCACGAGACAAATGAGTCGCAAAAGCTCTCTCAAAAGGTTTTCCGGAACCGCTCGGCACCCGTATTTCTGGAGGAGGGTGTAACCATCACCTTACCAGCCTTCACGTCGCCGAGAGATAAAAAGAAAGAGCAATAGGTCAAGGTGTGGTGAGCGGACAAATTCGCTCAAATTCGTCGGCGCAGATAAGTGTCGTGATCGCATGAAAGGGGCGACCGGAAACGAGGGAGGTTGGCACGCTCCAGGACCGCTGTTCCGCTTTGAGGAACGTGCGTCAAACGCCGAACGTGCCATTCTCCGCATCGCACGGGCCGGATCGGGACGAAGCGATAACAATCGGTCACGGCTGCGATCAGCGGCGCCTGTTTCTTCATAAAGTATCGCATGTTGCGCAGGCGCCTCGAGACCCAGCCGAGCAACAACAGCCGCGAACGTCATCCGACAGGACCGACTCACCGGTTCCGCCTTCGACCAGCGTGTATGTAGTGTAGGATACTACATTGACGTCACTACGAGAAGACGGACGACCGACAAATAAGCGACGAGCGTGACCAGCTCTAATGAGAATCGCAACAATTCTCCGGCGGACGTGCTATCCTTTAATCCGACGCGGCAACACAGTCGCCTGCTTGGTGAGAGAACCCGGGCCTCTGCATAGCCGGACGCCTCGATTCGATGTTGCTATTTGCGGCGTACGCGCGCATTGGCGCGAGTCTCTCGAGAATGACACCGCGGGTGAGAAGTGATCGCGACAGGCAACCGGCTGTTTGCACGCCCGTAAGGAAAAAAAAGCTCGCCGACTGCTATACGTGATGCTGCCGGACTAACGACGAGCTCCCACCGGTATGCGGGACAGCGCGGACACACTTTCGCTGGCCCCGCACTTGCGTGCAGTGTCCGCGGCCGGCCGAAGAGAGAGAGAGAGAGAGATAATAGGGGAGGAAAGACGGGGAGGTTAGCCAGTGTAAGTACCGGCTGGCTACCCTGTGTTGGCGAAAGGTGTAAAGGGAATAAAAGGAGAAAGAAAAAGAAAGGAAAAGACAGGAAAATTCGCACAGTAACGCGATGGTCCGCGCTACAACATTCAAAGACGGTCGCACAATTCGCATGTTCTTAAAGACTTCAGCAAAGCCCTTAAGGCCTTGAATGCCGAAGCCCGTCTGCACCAGGGTCGTAGAACTGCGAACCAGTTCTGTCCTGGACCAGTGTCCGGCCGAATTAGAGACGGCGGCGGGATAACTATGCGGCATTTTTCGGCGACAGCGGACCAGTCCGTGTGCGCAGCTAACCGGTAGAACCAGGGTCAGAGCGCGCCTCTCTCACTCGCCGGACTCGTCCGTCACATCGTCCTTACCTGCGCAGGAGACAAACGGAAACACTGCTTAGACAAGAAGCACCTCCTCGCACACGACACGCATAGCTGTTTCGCTATACACTGTTGACGCTGGAACTCCCGTCACATAACAAGTGCATAAGCAGGTGAAAGTTGACACGAAGTCATAAATTGAGGAAGACAGAGTGCCCGTTCTTACACTGTAAGAACTACTCGGCCTGCGGCCAAGAATTGTCAAAGAAAAGAAGATATTCTCAACACAAGACCGCTGTCATTGTTGGCAGTGCATATACGGGCAGTACATGTATTTCTAGCACTTACTGATGAACCTAGAATTGCGGGAAATCATTAGAGATTTAAAACAGTTTGAAAATGTTGGACTTCTTTAGAATATTATATATATTAATTCAGATTTGCGCGTCGATGTTTGCGATATTTTTCACAACATACGTCCCAGAGATGTGTGGTAAGTTCATTCTTTTTAAACGCTCTTATAGTATGGAATATGACATATTTTTCGTGGTTTCTAGGTTTGTTTATCTTTATTTTCTTTCACGCAGATTCCATTAAACTTGTGTTCTAGCTTGTAAACATGGATTATGAACTAGTTGTTCTTATGTCCCGACTTGTAAAATACTCACGCGAGCTCGTTTTTTGAGTGTTTTTGTATTGCTATGGGTCCGTACGTTATCCCAGGAGTGTTCATCTCTTTACTGCGCATTGCAGCAGAGAAGTAACGGGCGCCTCTACGAGACACCAACATCTTCTCAGATATATTAATTATGTAAAAAATGGGAGTGTGCTTGGACGCTCCCAACGGGCAGATAGGAAACGCAGCAGACCTATGCTACGTTACAAAAGAAACACTGCGTAATTTCCTGCGAAACTGGCCGTCTCTGTCAAGCGATGGTATTAATAATTTGTAATGCTCGCAAATAAACCACACACATTAACACTTTGGCCGCACGTGACCCATAACATGGCGCACGTTTCTTGTAAATTTAAACTGTTTGTCATATCTTGTTTGCCCAGGGCACCGAAAAAAAAAACAAGCACGCTTTGAGGCGCTTGCATAAATAAACTGCAAAGACAATAACTTAGCATGCGTCACGCTTTTCATCAACAGTCGCCATATCATGCCCAACATTCTGAGCGTGCTTCAAAACTGGGTGCCAGTTGGAAGTTTTTCGTGCACAGCGTGCAAACATTCGACGTCATACGTAACACACACGCATTATTGCGGCTCTCGAGTGCCAATTAAAATAAATAATTTAAATAAGCCTCAGTAGCTAAACAACAAACTTCATGTCCCCCTCCCCCCTAACGTGCGGCTCATTTTCACCAAATGAGTACATTCAGTGTCGCAGTGAACTCCACCAAGTAACCAGAACATATTTCGCATTATGGCTGTGCAGCGTTTTTGAGCCATTGAGCACTACACCATTAAAACAAAGGGTTGGCTGTTTCCACAATAATCGATGACGGCCTGCCAAAACGAAAGTAGAAGTATCTTTCGCTTTTTGATCATGGTACACGGAATACTGCGGATTGCACAGCTTAGGAAGGTCTGAGTAGTGGTGCTATCATGGTGCAAGGGGACAATCTCTAGCAAGCTTTAAAACTGTCCCTATGTTACCCTGATATATGAGTCTAGTCTCAGAAGTTCGCACAGTACGCTTAAAAATATTATTTCACAAACTTTGAGACACATAAATGTTGTCACGATCAGAATGCTCCCCTTACAGGGACAATACCATGGTTCAACCTCTTCTTCCATTGCTAAAAGAACCCTTGGAAACCTTTTCTGTTAAGCGCCTCAGCAGCAATGTCGTTTTTTGTGTGTGTTATTATTTTTGTCTCCTCCGGCACCGTCGAAATGTAGCCCCTGAAGTGCCGTTTTGTACTTGGGGAACACAAAAAGTTGCAGGTGCAAAATTCGGCGAGTAAGGAGGGTGCTCCAGCACAGCAATGAAATTGTGCGCAAAAACTCACGCACTATCGATAGAAAGCGCACAGGGGCATTATCTTAGTAGAGAAACCAGCGCCCCTCTTTCAACAAGCTAGGTCGCGACCTTTCAGACGCTTCAGGAAGTCCACGTAGAAAGGTGAACTGACACTTTGACCTTTAGGTACAAATTGGCGGTGCACAATTCCATGGCAGTCAAAAAACACTTTGTTTTTGTTTACGTTACTCGTTTCCTTGTGTCCTTGTCTTTTCGGCGCTGTTTAACCTCAGTTCAAAAAAACACGAACATGACAGATTTTGCTGCATTCTTCCGAGCTCCTCATGGCTTTGGCTGAGAGATATCTTTCCTCAATTTGCTCTGTGACTTTAGCTGAATGATGTATTTGTAAGTCCAAGTTGATGATAATAGTCTGCTGGGCCAGTTAGCGCAATATATCGTAAAAGTATGAGCGCTTTAACGGCAAGGGTGAAGAAAGGCTTGACAGGACAGGCGTTCTTGTAAACTTGTAAATCGAAGTTTCGTTGCAGGTGGCAACCCTTTGCTGCAATTCGTCGCTGTTGTCCGAAGTGTTCCAATAAATGCATACTTTTTTCGTCGCAACTACTGCTCAGAAGTCAGCAGTCTCAGCACTATCGCGGCGCAAACTTTCTCAGTTTCAAAATTTCAACCAAAATCAGGTGCACACACAACGTTTCCAAACCAAATGCTTTAGATATCATTCTAACAGTGATTCGCTACTCACTGAGCGCAAGAGAACGCACACCATCGATTTCGCAAGAGTTGGAGGAGCGTCCTGACCTTGCATCGTCCTTCGGGTGTTCCCGGCCTTCCCGAAAACGTTGGATTAATTTGAACACTTTTCTTTCCATTAGGACATTATTTCCATAGGCCTTTTACAATACCTGGTAAATTTCCGCACTATCCTTGCCAAACTTCTCAAGAAATTTGATACTGGTCTTTTGTTCCGTCTGTTCATCGATCTCCATTTCGACATAAACTGAGAATTAATTCAACAAGAAGTGCATACGTAAAATTCTGCCTTCTAATACAGCAGTCCGGTTCGTACTGGAAGTAAGCCGGGCCCTTTCGAGTATAGCGAGAGCGAGAGTGTGATGGGGGGGGGGGGGGGCTGCTACAGCCCCTGCCGCTTTTTTTTTTTTTTGTCGCTCGTTGTATGGAATTTTGAGACGGACCTCGTAGAAATGTCGCAGGTGCCCAATGTTAGCAGCAAATTTCTATGATGAAGTCTGAAATAAATAATTGAATTTGCAAACCAAAGCATGAAGGTGCGAGGAGCCCTTTTCTTTCCGTTGTGAATTTTTATTGTCTGTGCAGGCACATTAGAGCGAACACGTCGCTGAAAAAGACACCCACACACAGACACCATACAAGTACACCCCGTCCAGGTACACGAAGTACAGCCATCAACGCCATTACACGCGCACACACACAAAACAAATATCTGACTGTCCAAGTATCACGTTTATGTAGGACTTCATTCTGTGACTGTTCGCTGACCATCTTCCACTCGGTGACCATCCCTTTTGACTGAATAGCTCTCTGGCTGCCCACTGCCTCTGAAGTTCACCGCAGGACGAAATCCTCCTCAAGCGATCTCCAGTTTGCCTTGTCCCGCGTCGGACGCATTAAGTGGCCTTGTCAACTCCCCTTAATCTCAAGTTAAATTTTGCCACGTCATTGTAGAATGCACGGGAAATACGCGTTGCGTTCTCTCCAATGATCTCGATAAGGAGTGATTGCACGATGACACTACATAAAGATGTGCCGACTGCTCTAACCGCAAGGATCGTTCGACCGTGGACTACCGACCATGCTCGCCGCTGCCGCAATTGTATATTTGTAACGTCAGTACTTTGTGTTTTCCATAAGGAAGAACAAAGAACATGGAAAGGTAGTCGTCACTGTAAGTATATAGTCATTCAGTAAAGTTAGAATACAATGGTAATAGAAGAAATAAGAAAACGCAAACATGCAACATGGGCACAAGAGCTAACGTGACTAGTATAGTAAGACATGTTGTTTGATTATGTTGTATATTATATTACCTAAGACGAATGTAGAATAACACCTAACAACGCCCAGCCCCAAGCTCCCTGCATGCGCGCGTTATACGGAGCTTTATGTCCGGCCTCCGGGAGGAACCATATCGTCACCACCGGCGTCTGCGCAAGTTCAACACTGAAACGAGGGCTCGCACGCCCCTTAAGCTCAAACGCCGAGGCGCAAGTTTGGTGTACAGATGGCCAATGTTGCATAGAGTTGAGGTCCATCTAAGGTAGCCCTAAACACGTATGATTCATCAGACCCAAGCGCTAGCGTGGCTGTCGACTCTTTCAAAGCGCTCATTCGCCAACTTCCAAGGATCCTCGACCATCACTTGTCTTCCTACCAGCACAAAGACCTCAAGCGGCCTTTTCACGAGTGATCAGAGCTTCATGAAACATGAAAAGTGTATACCGTCCACTTAAACACCGGTGGCTAAACCTTCAGCTCCCCTCTGGTGCCTTCGACAGTCTCAAGTCAATCTAGCTATAATGTGGGATTGCAAAGAAAGCAAATCATTCGTCCTTGGCTCAGAAACAAGTGACAGTGCAGTTAATGCGCTATACGTACCAAGGTCGCGTGCATATTTATGTACCAATGGTTCGACCTTGCCTACTTGCTAAGCAGCAGCGTTCGTGGTTCCAGCGAAAGTGGTCACAATAAATTCAAGGTGTCACACATGATGACATCTACGGTGGTGGAACTTGAAGCTCTCGGTACCGCTTGGAAGTATAGCGCCGATGAACAAGCACAAAAAATGTGTGACGTTATGCCACTATAAAGCAGTCGTCCAGTCCAGTCTGCTTTACGTCGCAGAACGTACTAGTAGATCGTGTCAGACATAAGAGAAATGAACCATCATGCTTTGGAAAAACGGCACGACAACTTATTTCAGTGGCTTCCGGGTCGCTGTGGCATCGTCGCCAACGACTTTGCCCACGAGGCTGCCTTGTCTGCCCATGAAGACACCCATATGCTTCCAACACCTTCAGCGAGAATGAATGCTTCAAGGAAACTTCGTCCGCTGGCCCGCACATAAGCAAGGTTTCTGGAGTTCCCCAAGTGTCTTCAACTGCCGGCAGCGTAGGCTATATGCTGGACCTTTCGCGACCGCTGTAAGTGTCAACTAGCCTCTCCCGCTGCGAAGCAACATAGCTGTACCGCTTACTGCTGGGAGTGTAGAACGCTAATTCCCATCCTATTGGAACGGCCAATAGGCCGATGTGCAGCTCCTGATGGTGCGAGGAAACCGTCGAATACATGTTGCGTGTACCTACATGTCCTCGGTACGAAGTCCAGCGCCTCGTTCTGTGAACAACTCTAAACCGGCTGGACTCGAGATCATTTTCTGCGTCAAAGATACCCGGACCGTGGACACGTCCGACGCTGGCACAAAACAGTTATTGGTGCACTTGTTGAAGCGCGCCGACCTGAGTGACCATTTATAGACTTTCTGTGAATCCTCCCGCGTGCACGCAGTGTTACCTCTTTCCCTCTTTCTATTTCTTATTTCCATTACTCCAGCGAAGGGGAGCAAACCGCACGCTCCTTTGGGTAACCTCCCTGCATTTCATCTCCTTGCTTCCTCTTCCCTTATTGCACAAAACATTGTCAGTGTTAACAATACTACCTCAGAATTTCTTCCCGTAACATCAGGCGTACCCCAAGGTTCAGTCTTAGGTCCCCTCCTGTTCCTAATATACATTAACGATCTTCCATTGCATGTTTCCTCTCAGATTCGTATGTTTGCTGATGATTGCGTTGTCTATCGAACTATTACTAATAGTAATGACTGCATTTATCTTCAATATGACCCGAACAACATTACAGCCTGGTGTGATCAATGGTTAATGGTACTAAACAATAATAAATGTAAATCTATGTCAATTTCCCGCAGCCGTAATCGGCATGACTTTATCTACACAATTAATGACACCCCAATCGACACTGTAAACTCTATTAAGTACCTAGGCATAACGATCACGCATGATTTAAACTGGTGCTCGCATATAACTAACATCATATCATCTGCTAACAAAACCTTGGGATTTCTGAAACGCAATCTCCGCAACGCTCCTCAACAAGTAAAACTACTAGCATATAAAACACTGGTTAGGCCAAAACTCGAATACGCATCACCCATATGGCATCCTCACCAGATTTACCTCAGCAACGCATTAGAATCCATACAGAACCGCGCCGTAAGATACATTCACTCGACATACTCATATGATATCAGCGTATCACCATTAAAAGTAAAGTCTGGTTTGGACACATTAGCGCACCGTCGCCGTATCGCGAGCTTATCATTATTCCATAAATTCTTCACAAGCTCGCTTCGCCACGCACCTTACATTGTACCACCTTCACGCATATCGCTGCGCACAGGCCACCCACTAAATGTTGCTCGCCCTAGCGTGCGCACTGTCACCTGCTCGTCATCATTTTTTCATCGTACAGCTAAAGACTGGAACGGCCTTCCCCACCACGTCGCTGCCATCACCACCTCATCTGCCTTCGTGGATGAAGTAACGAGTATTCTGTCTTCAAAATAAGATAGTGGGCTACCTCCTGCATTTTTGTACCACCCACCCCTTATGTAATACCCCGCAAGGGGTCTTTAAGGTAATAAAATGAAAGAAAATACGAGATGGTGTGGCACTCACACGGTGCTTGCCACACCTCATCGCTCGTGTGAACAGTCTGGATTGCAGCCCCTGCTGTGCGTGTATAAGAGGCTTTAGCTCATATACCTTAAGTATGTCCAGTGTAGACGCAGGGGTGACAGATTTTGTTCTCTTTTGTGGCAACCATCAACGCCAGACCGTTCTCGAGGTGTTTTGAGTCATTTATCACGCATGAGATGTGCTGCACTAACAGTAAGGACCAAGATACAAATGGTACCCTACACAGCACAGGACTCAGCACTATAAGCCGAGTATAAGGCTTTGCTGACGACAAGCCTTCATCGTATCGCTGTTACTGTCATCATCGTTACTGTCATCATCGTCTTCTATTACACTTTCGTTCCCCTTCCCTAGCGCAGAGCAGCAGGCTAGAGCGCACAAACTTTGGACGACCTCTCTCTCTATAAGCCTTTACGCACAGTACTGCAAACAAAGGAACATTAGGTACACATACGTTTCATTTACAAGCACTTTACACTCGCAAGTTCGAGGGCGCAGGTTTTCCGAAATAACGCGGAACCGAATTCACAAAGCATTTCATTCGTTAGTGCTGATCGCCATTGGCCGGCTGCCTTGAAGTGAAATTCAACATGCCCAGCTCCATGACTGGCAGGAATGTGTTCTTATGAACGATACTGGCGTAAAAGCTTTTCGTGAATACGGGCCTAGTTCTTCCAGCGCTTTGTAGTCCTTCGCCAGCAACCGGGATGTTCAGAATATTCTCGTAACAATATGTTTTATCCACGTTTGCTTTTGCGGCCCACAACCCTGTGTCTTTCCGTGTTGCATAATCAGGCTCCGCTCAAGAATACGGGCAGTGCTAGCGCCATTCTTTCTTGCGCGAGGCCTAACCTCACGAGGATGACGAACCTGACGACAGGCGACGGACGCGCGCTCGGAGTTGGCGTGGAATCAAGTGACGTCATTCACTGTTATTTGCCCCGTGGCATTCGCAGTGCAGTTAGCATCACAGTAGCCAAAGATAATTTACCTTACAAGACGAGCCTTCGTGCATGTAACTAAAAAACAAATAAGGCACTAGCTCACAAAGAAGCGTTGCGACATGTGAGCGTGACAATATTGTCGGTATAAAGGGTTAACTGGAATACAGTCACTGCTTTACGCTCAAGGGAAGCAAATTTTACTTGAGATATTTTTGCGGGAGACCAGGCATAAAGCCGAATAGAGAACTTGAGAGGAATTGGTCATCATACACAGACAGAGAAAGCAAATCATATAACGGTGGTTAGGAGAAAAATAAAACCTGATATACCGTTGAGCACAACGCATCCTACACAGGCACACATAAAGACATAAATGTATATATGTCATATACATACATATAAACTTACATTATGTCTGCAACACATTTTTATAAACACTGCTATTCAAAGAAAAATTGTGCAGATCCAACGCACATGTTCGGATCATTGTGAACGGAAGCTTTAATGAAGCGTGTAGATAAATGACATACAATTGAAGGACAAACGAGCAAGTCTGTTTATTTATTTATTTATTTATTTATTTATTTATTTATTTATTTACTTATTTGTAGTGAGCAACGTGTAACTTCATACACTGTTTATGCTTAAGCACCAGAAAGGTTGCAATTTTAATTTCATTTAATATTGACGCATTCATTGAACAGCTCGCAAGCTGTGGCGAAGTGCAAACACAAATCAGGCGGACGCACAGTGCAAGATGTCTGCGCAGCGATGTCCCGAGAACTAAGGGGATGTACGATGCTTCTCGAGAGAATAACGATAACGACAGATGCATGCACGGAGAAGTGCGACACATATCAATGCGATTTAAATAGCGATTGAACAAGAAGCAATGATTGATCATAGCAATTAACATATTCATAGTAACGTCTTTCTCCTTTCTTTCGGCTTTTCTTTTTCCTCTTCTTTTTCTTGTTCCTTTTTTCTTCTCGCTCTTTGTCGTATTTACAACCCCTATATGCCCCACCCCATTGCAGGGTAGCAAACCGGAAACTCGCCTCTACTGATCCCTCCCTGCTTTTCCTCTCTCTCTCTCTCTCTCTCTCTCTCTCTCTCTCTCTCTCTCTCTCTCATGTAATGGCCATTCTGCTTTCCAGTAATACCCTTCTTATAGTGTCATAGTGTTTTGCGTGTGTGTGCGTGCGTGCGTGCGTGCGTGCGTGCGTGCGTGTTTTAATTCGGGCAGATCCCATCAAGCCATTAATGTCGACGTTAAAGCGATTAGCATTGAAGCAGTGTAGCGGCGCCCCTCTATTGCTAAAATCCTAACTTCTGCGTAACCGGCTTCTTAACTTCTCTGTTACCAAAATCTTATTCACTTCTTTCCATACCTCGGCGCTCCTCGACCAATGCCCGCTCTGGTCCGACTCTGTTCACGAATTCGCTCCTTTCTCCACACTCGGCTGCTTTTGATGCCCACTTTTTTCTTTTCTCTTCTCTGTATAGCTGAACTTCTTCAGTATCCTATGACTGCTTCATCGCTTCTTGCCCTTTGTTATCCGCTCGTCTATATACATGGACACCCACCCAGCGGCACGTACCAATTCTGGCGTTAAACAGAGCCAAACTAACAGAGGCGTGACTTCGACAAAGGAACGGGCAGAATCGCGACGCGCATCCGCGCACTTGCGACGCCTCCTCCCCCTCCCCCTCCCCCTCCCCCTAGAGACGTTCGCCCTTGGTGCATGAGCGAGTGCCAGCCCGTACGAGGAGCTGCGGCGCGAGGGACGCTCACCGGGAGAGACTCATCGCCGTCCGCGCCGCGTTTTCCTCTCTCTCGGCCTCCCTCCCTCCCTCCCTGCCCGAGTCTTCCTTTGCTTTCGAAGGCGCGCGCGCGTTCTTTCGTTTGCATAATTGACGGCCGCATCCGCCTTGTTGTCGCAGCGCGAAGACGCTCCTCGTTCCGCTAGCGTTCCTGAGCAACCAGTCAGCTCATTTAAAAAGTAACACGCGAAGAGGAATAACGAAGCACAACGACCGAGCAAGGTGTACGGAAGTGTATTAGGATTAACTGTTGATTTTCATTTAGAGCAGAACGTGGATTGCAGGAAGCAGAAAGTGCATTGTAAGAATTTCCCATTATGATTTCAGAGCGGTGTATAATGCATGAACCCTGCCCGCCTTGGACGTCATGCCTGACGCATTTCAAATCAGATGGATGTTTTACCTTTGCTTCTGCATCTGAAATTCCCTCTTTTCTTCCAGGAAAAAGAAAACAGAAAGAAAGTGACAATCAAGTTAAGTGCACTATAAGAATTTCTAGTGAAAAAAACAATAAGAAAGGAAGCAAGTGGACAGAAAGACCGAACCAGCGTCTTTCTCTCCACTTGCTTGCTTCAGTGGTTTATTCATTCATTTATTTATTTTTTGCTGGAAATTCTTATAATGCACTTAATTTGATTGTCGCATTTTTTTTTCTTTTGGGCTTTAAGTAAAGGCGGTATTTTGGAAGAAGAAGCAAAGGTCAAACGTCCATGCGATCTGAAATGCATCAGCTATGACGTCCAAGGCGGACAGGGTTGATACATTATACACGTAGCTGAAATAATGGTGCGGTCCAGTATGAAAGGGAACAGATCAGTGTGTATAGTGCACTTGCAAATTTTCCCCTCTGGGAAGCGTCCCATTCTCCGGCTTTACAATGGATGACATACGGTTGGCAGCAAAACCACCTTTACACAGACCTGTTCAGTGTACTTATGTAGCTTTACCAGACACTTGTAGCTACAGCGAGAGCATAGTGAAGGCCTCACATTAGAATGTCTCGTTTAACAGCAGACCGCCCTACGTACTATCATTTGGCGAATAAAAAATGTTACAAAACTCAAGCAATAGCAGCATACATCTGAAGCAAATAGTTAGCTGATAGTTTTACGTGTGGCCTTTAGCTTTTCCTACAAACCTACTTTACACAACAATCGCGGAGTTGTAAATTTCATATTTCAATAATATGAGCTCAATAGATTCCCGCCAATTTTCATAAATGCCATCGTGGCCCTTTTTGAAGAATCTAGTCTCAACAATCGGCGTAATTCATTTTCTCTAAATGTAACAAAGTTCAATGTCATCGAGTCATCAGTGCTTCGTTAAAAAAAAAAGAAGAAGAAAAAACACTGTGTTTCAGATGCATTTGAATACGAAGATCAGTGTCCGTCCCGAGCTTGGGCATCCTCCTAACAATTTACGTCGCAGAATAAGAATGAATGGCGATTCACAATTTCATAGCTTTTTTTTTCTAGTTTATGTCGTGCAATGTAGAGCAGGAACAATAGCTCCTGTGTGCTACGAGAAGGGGCCATAGAGGCGGGGGACGGTGGGAGGTGGCTGCTAATCTAGGGAAAGAGTGGCCCAACCATCACCCACCTGTAGAATAAGGAAGGAGTGTGGTAGCAGGTGAGGACATGGGGAGAAGAAAAGGGCCCGAGGGCTGTACCAGTACGTGTGAAGAGTGCCCTGACATTTCCCTATATAGGCCCTGCTATAGGAGGTGGCCTGATCGTTGTTCACTGTAACGAAGGTCGGCATCGTTTCGTAACCTGAATGCTTCCACTAGTTAAAAAAAAAAGAGCTGTTCCATCTGCTGTGGGAACGAGTGAGGCGGCAGTGGGAAAAGTGTGTGGGATTAACGGGCTACCTTGAGCCGATGTAACGAACAACCGTGCGCGCTTGTAAGTATTCAATATGAGCATGGTAGCGCAAAGCATGGCAACGACGGGCGCTATCTTCAGTGGTTTGCTTCGTCGTCCTTGCCATTTATTGTGCTCAAAATGAATCCACAAAACGAGCGCACTGTTGTTTGCGGCACTCCGCACTGACAGCTCTTGCAGGATAGATCTCGGGCCGTCTGGTCCGGACACTCGTCGTTGAAGTTCCCCGAAAGCAAGTCCTGTATTCCTTGATGGCCAGTGAATACATTCCAGGAGCATAGCCAAAGTTGTGGACAGGACTACACAGAGGTGTGCAAGTGACCATATCACTGTTACTTCAAGACGTCACGCTTCAATTGAAGTAGAACACGTTGTCGGGCTAGTTGGTTGCAAGTAGCGCCTTGTACTGTCATTGTTGTTTCTTCATTGGTGCGCTGTCTCTGTTGGCGCTTCATATTTTGAAAGTCACGCTTCAACACAAGAGCCAGGGCGAGGATGCTTGCCCTAACGCACGAGCTTACTGCATGATGGAGCTCAGAAGCGCTGTCCACAAATCCACGATAAAATAGCTCCGTAAGTAGTTCGTTCAAAGTATTCGACAGCCACGAGAATCCTCCGCAAGATAAGCGGAAAAACATCAATCAAGAAAGGAGTCGGGCAAGGAGGCACAACCTCTCCAATTCAATTTACTGCATGTTTAGAAGTAGCATTTCAGCTTTTCTACGGGGGAAATAACAAGAGGGAGGATCAACGGCGAATACCTCGGCAACTTGTGGTATCCAATTAAGAAACGCTGGAGATGGCTCGCAAGAAATGATTGAGGGCCTTAGCTGAAAATTTGTAAGAGTAGGGTAGAAGCATAATAAGCAGAAGACAAAGATAATGTTGAACAGGCTGGCAAGGGAACGAGAATTCACGACATTGTCAGCCTCTGGAATTGGTGCGAGAGTACGTTCATCTAGGCCAGTCTCTGACAGGGCAGCCGTATTATGAGGAGAAAATCTACAGAAGAGTTAAAATGGGTTTGAGAGCATATGGCAGGCTTTGTACCAAATCATTACAGAAAGCTGATCACTGTCCTGAAATAGTGTACAATCACTGCACTCTAACGGTACTGAAATATGGGGCAGAAACTTGGAGATTAAGAAATAAGTTTGAGAATAACTTAGGGACAGCGCAGCGAGCTATTAGACGAAAGATGTTGGGCGTAACGTTAATATACAGGGAGACAGTGGTGTGGATCAGAGAGGAAACGGAGGTAGGCGATAGTCTATAGTTGACATCAAAAGGAATAAATGAAACTGGGCAGGTCATGCAATACGTAGGGTGGATAACTGATGGACTATCAGGGTTAAAGAATGGGTGTCATGAGAAGGGAAGTCCATAGAGGACAGCAGAGATTTAAACGGTCTCATGTAATCGGGTAAACTTGAGGGCAAAAGATGGGAGTCAGCTGGCGCAAACAAAAGTACGTGGAGGTCGCTGGAAGAGGCGTTTGCTCTGCAGCAGACACAACTCTGATGACGATCAAGCATTTCTTCATCAGCACCACTTCACCAAGCCACCAATACCAGTATACACAGCTGTGAGCTCCGATTTATTCCGTTCAAGCGTGTTGACGTCAGCCCCTCAGTGGGAATCACGTGCCTCTAGTTGAGAATCGGCTGAGAGCCCACAGAACAATCACTGCAAAACCACCTCCTGCAGCTGCCAGTCAAAGCCACAGCCTCGGCTGTTTCGGCTCATTTCCCGAACGAATGCCAATAGTATTTAAGAGAAAAAGAAAACAAGCCACGCGAAACGTCCGTGAACTTACACAGCGCAAGGTTGGCCTGCGCACCCAGTTCGTTATACGCGCCGCGCTCTCTCGCGTCGTCGCAAATAAAGACGCGCTCACCCGCGGATGGGATCGCAAAGCCCGGCTGCGAGAGGGGGGGTTGCAAGGTCGGGACCGAGTCGCGGAACCGGCGAACGCTGGCACGCGCGCTCAAATACGAGGTGTCGCGCTTCCCGCCGCCTAAACGAAGACGCGCGCTAACTTGACGCGCGTCACCCATCTCGCACCTGCAGCCGACTTATACCCGACGTTACGCGACAGCGTCAACAACGACGACACCGGCCAGCTGGCAGAAACGCAGGCGCCCGTCTAGGCGAGACGAAGCGGGCTGCGTCGCGCATCTGCGCGCATATGTATACGCAGTTCGTTTGTTTCCTCTGGCACATTGTAGCGACCGCAGCCCGGAGGAGGTTCGGCCGAACGCCGCGCCCTGTGCTGCGCGACCTTTGTTTATTACGACGACGCCAATTGTGCGGGAACTCCAGCCAGCCGCGCTCGCGGCGTCGGCGTCGTAGCGTCTCCGCTTCGGGCGACCACCGAGGATGACGCGGAACTGCAGAACGCGGAATAAAGCGCGAGTTGCATTTCGCGTGTGAGCAGCACGTGCACAGTGTTCCTCCGTGGGACACGTGAACGCTGGACCCATAAAAAAAAAATTCGGGTACAACTAACTTACGATGACAATGCAAGTATATAAATGTCATATAAGAGGAGGGTGCTGAACGCGGGCTCCTCTCCCCCACCCCCCTCCCCCCCTGGACGCACTGCGGCTTCTGGCGGTGCCGCCGCTTAAGTCGGCGAGTATATTCAATTCAAATCGCTTTATTTCGCAGAAAGCGAGCAGAAAAAAAAACACAAAAAAGAAAAGCTTTCTGGAGAGGTGTGCCGGCTAAAAGCTGCTATCAAGCAGCATAACAAGGCCGGAAAACCCTTGCAAGGCAGATATGACATATATTGGACATAAATTTTAAAAAAATACTGAAACAACAAATAAACTGGCCGCTACATACGTTAATCCGCGTTGTGTTTAGGCATTAGAAAAACACTTGTAGTAAGACATAAAATTTTTAATTTTAATATAGTGTGTAAATGAAGTAAAGTAACGAAAGAAAAATTAGTAAGTACCACGCCAAAACCATTGCAAGTATGCTAGCACGAATACAGCAATTCTAACACCCTGCGTTTGCAAAGTACATATGTAGTTCTTGCAATGAAAAATTGATGGTGTGCTTGTACTGGTCAACTATACTTGGCAAGTTGTAGTTCAAAGTTTGGTGTTCATAATTATTTCGAAACATCGGAACATACCAGATATCACTGTATAGGCGTTAAGCTTGCACTATTCGTTAAATAACTGCTTAAAAAGAATAGCGGCAAAATAAAATGAACGGAAAATACAAAACGCACACATGCGTTCAACAGTGGAAATACCGTACTTAATGCAGTGGAAATACCGTATTTAATGCAGGTCTTGTTGACCAAAGATAATGCCCTTGCGGCATCCCTTGTGATACACGCCTAGTGATACACAATGGCGCTTACACAATGCCACACGCAGACATGAACGGCCCACGTTATAGAATACACTGCCTTCGGGAGCGGCCCACATTTTTAGTGTGCAGTATTTCGGGGATCGGCCCACATCTCTGGTGACATAGCTAGATAGCCGGACGGAAAACTAGTCTGACAATGACAAGAATGTTATTCATATTAAAAGCGTAGGCTAGTGTGGTGCTACTGTAACTGCATACATAAGCTGCAAGTATGACCCTTCAGGCAGCGTGAGAATCATCAGAAATAGCACATGTATTTGCCTAAACACCGTGCGTCTAGCTTGGAAGCCCTTTCTGACTTTGCGAAT
Source organism: Dermacentor albipictus (assembly GCF_038994185.2). Lineage (NCBI taxonomy): Eukaryota > Metazoa > Arthropoda > Arachnida > Ixodida > Ixodidae > Dermacentor > Dermacentor albipictus. The sequence continues at coordinate 82,351,242 of NC_091826.1, forward strand.
TCGTCGTGTTCTGTAAGCAAATCATTGGGTTATAAATGCAACAATTGATAGCGATTACGTACGAGCTCAGAAACGTATCACCTTCACGCAATTACAAAGATCTGAGTGCCTGGAAATTTAAAAAGATAAAGTGTGATAAATGACGTGACGAGAACGTCCGAAGCCGTAATCACTAGTATTAGATATATCCAAGTACTAACCATGGTAACAACAATGGCAGCGCCAGAATTCGTTCTATAGCAACTAACTAGAATACGTTCCACAATAAGGTACTGTATAAAACTGTACTTAAAAAGGGGAAAGCGAATTTTTGCAGTACTGGAGCAACACTTCAAGATGCACTTATTGCAATATCTGATATGGTACCACCATTTTTTATATCTTCTCTGGTTCTATGTTCTATGTTCATTTTCTATGTTCAAGGAAAACGAATACACCAGTGTGTGTCTCGTCACGTGGAATGGTGAGGCTGTTCCCGAGTGTAGTACTCCGAAATGTCCACATCTCTACAGCACACACACGCCTCTTACAGGATATCTCAGCCGAGCCAGCTACCCGGAAGCTATCGCTTGACTTTGACAGTCACCCTCCGCTGGTTTTTGGTGTCCCCTGTTCCCTCCCCGCTGAATAGGGTAGCCAATGAGACGCTTTTTAGTTAACATCCCCACTTTCTCTCTTTTCTCTCTCCGATTGTGTCCGTACAATATTTCACATTGAATTATAGGACATACCACAACCTCTCTTCGGTAGCAAGTAAACTGCGGTTACGTGTATAATAAGGAGAAAAACCGAGCACAGCACTGCAAACATTGATTTTATCATTTTGCAAAGTCCCTGCAATTATCGTTGAAAGAAATAAACTTTGAAGGTGCACAAATGAAAGTGTGTTACGACATATTGATATACCACGCAGGTGCGATGGCAAAGAAGTCCCTTTTTACTAAAAGTAAACGTAATACGTACGAACGATGGCGTAATTAACGAAGCACAGGTTACCTCCACATTTTCGAGCCGGCTTCACGCAACCTCTTGCCGGAATGAGTAACAGATTTACGGCTGCAAAAGAAAAGAGAAGGTAAATTATACATATTGTACGAGAATGAATTGGTGAGGGAGTAAATTATGGAATATTTCATGTCCTGGAAGTGCAGTGTGTTTGAACGAGATGTGCGTGGAAAGTTCGCGTATCTTTTATTTTTATTTTATTTTATTTATCATACCCTCAAGATACGGTTGTACATTGCAGAGGGGAGGGGCAAAGTAAGTAAATACAGAGGCAAATCACAAAATAAGGAAGGAAGGCAAACAACATGGCAAAAAACATCGTATACAAAATAAGAATGGTAAATAGAAACTTGTAAGCATGGCAAAAATACATGGCGTAACAAAATAAAGAAAGGAAAGAACATACGATATAAAAATACAAGCCATAATGTAAAACAATGGCATAAAAGCAGCTATTATACAGAACAAGCAAACGCAACAATAATTTATAACATGAAGCTTTGAAGTGTGCTTTTAAAGTTATTGGTGTCAATAATGTTTGTAAATAATGCGGGTAAGTTATTCCAATCTTTGCTCGTTTGGGGAAGAAATGAATATGAAAAGCCGACGGTGTTGCAGTGCGGAATGTTTACCTTTTGGCGGTGGTCTATGCGAGATGAAATGTATGGTGGTGGTTGCACAAAGATAGAACGTAAATATGTGTTATGGTAGTAGATTTCATGGAAAAGACATATGCGAGATAGTTTTCTACGGGTTGATAACAGCGGGAGGTGAAGGAGAGCTTTCATGTTAGTGACACTCGCAATTCTTTGGTAGTTGGTGAGAATGAAACGGGCTGATCGATTCTGTATTGCCTCTAGAGACTGTATGAGGGTGTCATGACCAGGGTCCCATACTGATGACGCGTACTCTAGTTGTGGACGAATGTAAGTTGTGTACAATAAGAATTTTAGTGATGATGGTGCGTGAGAAAATTTTCGACGAAAATATCCCAGTGTGCGAGTGGCCTTAGATGTGATGTGATCAATGTGAGTTTTCCAGGATAGATTGCTGGCAATGTGAACCCCCAAGTATCGATATGACGTTACACATTCTAGTGGGATGTTATTTAGCGTATAGGTGGGGCAGATGACGTTAGTACGAGATATCCTCATAGTCTTACACTTTCTAATGTTTAATTTCATGCGCCACGTACGACACCACTCATTTATGTTATTGAGATCCTCCTGAATTAGTAGAATATCTGAAGAATTAGTTATTTTACGATACAAGACGCAGTCATCCTCAAAAAGACAAATGTTCGAGGAAACGTGAGTGAGCAAGTCATTAATATAAATTAGGAATAATAAAGGACCGAGCAGTTAAGCCCCAGTTGACTCCGGCGTCCCTTGCGGGACGCCGGAGTCAACTGGGGCTTAAGGTGAGTTAGTGTCATTAGTGGTTACAAATTGAACACGTGATGTCAGAAACGCGCGAATCCAATTAATTACGGAGGGGTCTGTTTAGAACGCCTAATTTATGAAGAAGCAATGCATGGTTCACTTTGTCAAACGCTTTAGAGAAGTCGAGAAATATACAATCTGTTAAAAAACCAGAATCTAAATTGGCATGTAGGACATTAGTGAAGAGGATAAGCTGAGTGTCACAGGAGAAGTTTTTACGGGAGCCATGCAGCATAGCTGTGAAGAAGTTGTTATTTTCAAGAAAATTAACCAGATGCGTGTATATTATATGCTCCATAACTTTGCATGGTACAGATGTAAGTGAAATAGGTCTATAGTTGTGTGGATCATGGGTTGGTCCGGTTTTGTGAATGGGGATTACTTCGCCAATTTTCCAATCATACGGTAAGGTGCCAGAGTTGTAAGAATGTGAGTAAATGCGTTCTAGTAGGATTGAACAGTATTCCGCTGTGTTTTGTAAGAATATAGTGTTAATTTCATCTACCCCACATGATGCTTTAGGTTTTAAGTTTTGTACTATGGCTTTGATACCAGTTGAGTCGAAAACGATGCAATCCATGAAATGGTAGTTAGTTGATTTTATCTCGGGCATCGAATCAGGGGTCTGAGGTGATGAGAATGACTGAGTGAAGGTATTGTTAAGCACAGTAGAACACAAAGGGTCAAGTACTGGGTCCCCAGAAGTTGTTAGCAATGATATTCCAGTTTTATGGTTGTATCCTCGTATGGCTTCCCAGAAGCGTTTTGGATTAGTCTTCAATAAATTTGGAAGTGTACAATTAAGGAATGAAAATTTGGCTGACCTTAGGGCTTTAATATATGAAATTTCTGCATGTTTATATGCTAGCCAATGTGTCTGTTTTGAGGAATGTTTCGCTGTACGGAATAAACGTTTTTTTTCCTGTTCGATAAACGATTAAGATATGTGCTGTACCATGGTGCTTTATTGTTAGCATAGACGGATCGAAGGGGTACGTGTTTGGTGATAAGCTCACTTATTTTATTTTTGAAAATAGACCAGTTAGTTTCTACGGAGCGTTGCAGATAAAGTGGTAGGAAAGTGTCTAGAAATATGGATAGTTCTCTGTTGATGGCTTGATAGTTAGCTTTTTTTATAATCTCGGAACTTTTTCCGCTGTCGGTATGTTTTTTGTTGTGTTGTTGTAAGTGTAAAATGCAAGATGTCATGATCGCTGAGTCCGCGCATGTGTGTCACCGCAGAAAACAAATTATTCACTGTTTCCGGGAGTTTGGCGTAAAGCCTGTCGCCGCGAGGTGACGTCGTTCTCGCGACCAATTTTCTGTCATACCGCAGCCGAAGGCTCATAAGGACTCCACTCGAACGATTCGTGCGTCCGCCTGTGTTTCTGTTGATTCTGTCCAAGCTGAAGTCGTTAAACTTGATACGTCTTGACACAGAGCTTTACATTAGAGTTCCAAGTTTGCATGTTCTAGGCTTGGCGCAACCGATGCAAGGGACCGCAGACTGCAGGGCGTGCGCAAAAAAATAAAAGAGATGTACAAAACAATGCAAAAAAAAATGAGTGCCCGTGGAGTGCCCGTGCAGCCTTGGGTACGCAAAGAAGCTTGGGCTTGCTATTTCTGAAATTCTCGGGACCCAAGTTATCTGCGCACGCAAGCAAAACCCAAACTTCGTGGGTCGCCCAATCTAAAACTCTCGCGTGCTTCCGCGCGTGCGAGGTTCGGTGCCAGTAAAATTGAAGGGTGACGCTGCCGAAGGACGAACCGGATGTGCACGATGCATTAGAACAACGAAAGCAGGCTACGCTTACTTGCAATGCCGCAGGTTAACGATTTAGGAACGAACGCAACCAGTTATTGCAACAAACAGCGCACGGTTTCTACACGCCGCAGCGAGACGGACTTACACTATGCACATCGATGGCCTTGACAAGTCGGATATAAGAGCGGCGAAAAAAAAGAAAACCTTCGAGCCCTAATTAGCGACATTGAGAAGCCGAGAAGGTCCACGCTACACTGGCGCGCAGAGCTTGGCTGCTTGCTCCAAATGAGCGCGCAATTAAAAGCGTGGCAAAGATGGCAGGCCGCGGACAGCCAATCAATTTCAGTGTTATCGCTCGGGGATGCACAATGGAAAGAAAATCAGCAACAGAGAGCGAATGCTTGGTGGTTACAGCTTGTGAAACCCACATCCAGACGCGTTGAAGGCGATCGCGCTTTCCAAGCGTAAAATGTCGGGCTCAAACAAACAAAAAGTCAACAGCGAAGTGTAAAGGCAAAGAGGTTTGCGGTTGAGAAAAGAAAATACACAAACGACAAAAGGCCGCACGTGTGGCCAAGCTGAAGACGGAACCGAAGGAGAAAGGGTGATCTATCTGCGGCCTCTTGTATAACAAGCGGTATGCGGAATGCGCCGTTGCAGGCGCTTTCAGAGCCTGCAGTCGCCGTCGCCTCCGCGGCCTTTGTTATGCTAAGCATGGTTTTCCGGTTTGGCACCAAGCACGCAACAGCCTTGTCCGACGAGTTCGCTTCGGCCGTTTCAGTGAAAGGGTTTCTCCTTCTTTTTCTTCGTCGTGCTTATTTGTTTCTCAGCACTGCATTGTCGGGAAAGTCGCTGTTTAGGAGCGATGCAGACGAGCCGGCAGTGTATACTACAGCGTGTACCATGGCCCGAATTCGCGAAGCTTTTCGTTCGTAAGTGTACTTTGCCACTGGCTGGCCGCCTTCGGTGATGCAATGTCCAGCATCAGGATTGATTGGGAGTTGCTCTTACGAAAAATTCTAGCGTAGTAGCTTTTCTTGTGAATACGAGCCCTGATTAGCGTTTTAAAGCTGCTAACTTTTCTTGTTCCTGCACTAAGCAAAAGCGATTTCAACTAGGGAGATTATTCAAAAGAATAATTATATAACAAATGACAGTGACCGAAGTTCTTTCTTACACGTACGTCCGCAAAAATCGCCGCTGAAACACAGAACACGTGTTTCCTTTCATATTGTCGCAGACTGAACATCAGGGCCGGTATTCACAAAGCGCTTCTTGTACTCAAGTTGTCTTTGCCACTGAACAGCCGCCTTCGCTAATCGTACATCCTGCATCAGGATATCGAGTGGAATTTAATCTTACGAAGAATCCTCTAATGTAAGATCGGTTAATAAATGCGGCCGGTGACCTGTTATGGCTCTTAATTGCGAAGTATGCGATGGATTGACATGCACCCCGGTTGTGTCCGACATTGCACTTCTACTTGGCCCTCGTATACAGTCGCTTCGCGAATCGAGGCTCAACCTGGCCCTCCTGTCAGCATCATAAGCCTGAAAAATATGTGCGGACGAGCACACGCTAATCTTTGGCGTTGCGGCCACTGGTTGCGTCATGAAAAGTCGTGCATAATCTTTCGTGTGCGATGAGTTAACAACCACATATATAATACAACGCGCAGAAACACTGTCTTTGTAATATATTGACTGCGCCACCTTTGATGACTTCAGGTAGCATACGAAGGTTTTATTGGTCAGTTGCCTTCTTTTTGGTTCACGTGCTATGCCATGTTAGCGGTAGAAATTGTGTTCGGCATCCGTCGCGTTGGTCATGCGTGGTGGCGCTGACTAACATTCCCAGGACTATATCGAGTACGCATATACAAATGCCCAAGAAAGTTGATGGGAAAACGGCGCCGCGGCAGCTCAATTGGTTCCAGCACCGCACGCGTCAAGGGAAGATGTGTGTCCCTGTGGGTATAATGGGAAGGTGCTGTCATTCCTTCGGTATTATTGTGCGTTGGCTTCAGATAATTGTGACTAATAAAATTTGGTCCTTCGGTACCCCTTCTTATTGCGTTTGTGTGTGTGCATGTGCGTGTGTTTGGAGTGGAATTCTCGTCGTCAGGGCAGGTTGGAAGGTGGTGTAGTAGAAAGGAAACGTATTTTGATCCTTAGTGTATTGTGATCCAATGCAACTTACAATTCCCACAAAGACACCAGGTAGCACATGACCCTTAACCGAGTGCGCGAGCTGTGATCGCCACGCTCTCGATCCTGTCTTCGCACTAACGTTCTCGAGGCAGTTAACGTGCTTCCGCAACCGAAAAGCAGCGGCTAACCTCAATGGTCGCCAGATTACCGCCTTGCTGAACGTTCGTTATACGCTTCCGCTCGCGTTACACCTATAATGCTTCAAGACGCGCTGTACAGCCGAGAGAACCTATAGCGACAGGCCTAGGCCCAAACAATGAAACGTTCCTTTCCTTCGAGCGCTTCCTAACCTTACGTGAGGCCTCCTTACAGCGAATGACCGATGGAGGAAGCAAGCATACTCTGACAGCTCCCTTCACCCGTCCTCACGTAAGGAGCGGTTGCCGCCATGCCTGGGTTCGAGATTATCTCTTAAAAGCTTTAGGCGAACACCAGAACACCCCTATTCAATAAAAAGGTTGTATCGTCGCACAATCTCTAAGTTGATGAGCTAATATAGAGAAGCGTGGACGCTATTTTTTAGTTTTGTTTACTAAATCTAAAGAAGCAGTGCATTACAGTGCGAAACTTGATGTGCTCCAGCAACGCTGGCACGCCGGCGTCGTGCAACGCCTAGCAACGCTTCCATGCCGCACGCGTGACTGAAACGAACGTGCCTGGCAAAACGTACCGTGCTCGCGCTTCTCCGAAGGTGGGCGACAGCACGCACGCGCAAGCAAACGTCACGTGGTTAAGCAGTGAGGCGAAGTGCTCGTTCAGGGCCAGGAGCGGCGTAAGGACGCATGAAGGTAGCTTGGCCCAAACAATAAAACGTTCCTTTTAGGGGTGTGCGAATATTGAAATTTTCGATTACGAATCGAATACGAATAAGACGAAGAACTCTCTTCGAATATCGAATCGAATATCGAATACATGTGTAGTATTAAAAAATTGCAAGAGAGGTAACAATAGCTTTATTACCCTTTTAAAAATAACATTGCATTTTACAAGGTTGCTTCAAATTAAAGAGGTACTCAATTATAGATAACGGACTCAGGTAATGCCCTCAGTCAGGTAAAACGCTTGTTACAGATTGTCGTGAAGGAAAATTAACTGCTCAATATGGCCAGAAAGTAAACGCTCTCTATGCACTGTCACATTTCTACCGGTAGAAAAGACTCTTTCACTAGGAACTGAAGTGGCAGGGATCGCCAAGTACTTCCGGGCGAGTGCACTTAAAAGCGGGTACCTGAAGCCGCCAATGGACTGCCACCACTCACAAGGATTCATGCCCCTTTCCAGAAGAGGCTTTTGCGCGTAGTCTGTACCTTCCCTCTCAGGGGCAGATGCCAAATGTGTCTTCTCTTTGTTCATCACTAGATCGTCAAAAGCATTCCATACACTCGATGCCACCAGTGGACACGAAGTCGACGCTGGCACGGCGGTGTCCCCATGGTGTTCCACGACGGCTTCCTGGAGCTCCCTTGTCACAAGGTTTTTCAGCCAGATCATCTGACATGATCATCTGATGAACTGTGGCCATAAAGCGCGGATCAAGAAACATGCCTAGGCTGGCCACTTCATCAAATTTCCACTCCGCACAAAGAGCCTTGATACATCTTGAATCAATGTTAGCAAACCCTGAGTTGCCTTTGCAACCTTCAAGGCAATGGGGCATTCCAAAAATAATTGGAATTATAAAGCTTGGTGAAAAAGAAACCGAAACTGATCATGTCTCAAATGCCTGAAGCAGATAGACTGAAACAGAGCATACAGATAATGGCAACTCAGGGTTGCAAAGGCAACCCTGAGTTGCCTTTGCAACCTTCGAGGCAATGGGGCATTCCAAAATAATTGGAATTATAAAGCTTGGTGAAAAAGAAACCGAAACTGATCATGTCTCAAATGCCTGAAGCAGATAGACTGAAACAGAGCATACAGATAATGAGCGGATCATGCGAAGTTCTCAATTAATAAACATGTTCTTAGGAGAATGCGGAGCAAGCATACAATTGGTTAATTGCTCAATTATTCGCAGTCTATCCGAATATTCGCCGTTTCCACCGTTATTCGGCCGTCCTCGGATATTCGTGAATTTCCGAACATGCATTTCTCGAATCGAATACGCTTCGAATATGGAAAATATTCGATTCGTATTCGAAATTCCGAATATTCGCACACCCCTAGTTCCTTTCCTTCGAGCGCTTCCTAACCTTACGTGAGGCCTCCTTACAGCGAAGGACCGATGGAGGAAGCAAGCGTACTCTGAAAGCTCCCTTCACCCGTCCTCACCTAAGGAGCGGTTGCCGCGTGCCTGGGTTCGAGATTATCTCTTCAAATCTTTCCGCGAACACCATTATTCTATTAAAAAATGTTGTATCGTCGCACAATCTTTAAATTGAATAGCTAATATAGAGAAGCGTGGACGCTTTCTTCTAGTTTCGTTTACTAAAGTTAAAAAAAAGTTGCGCATTACAGTGCAAAACTTGATATGCTCCAGCAACGCTGGCACGCCGGCGTCTTGCAACGCCTAGCAACGCCTAGCAATGCTTTCATGCCGCACGCGTGACTGAAACGAACATGCCTGGCAAGACGTACCGTGCTCGCTCTTCTCCGCAGGTGGGCGACAGTGCGCATGCGCAAGCGAATGCCACGTGGTTAAGCAGTGAGGTGAAGCGCTCGTTCAGGGCCAGGAGCGGGGTAAGGACGCATGAAGGTAGCTTTGGAGCTACCTTATGCTGAGGAAGCACCAAGGAAGCCTTCACCGAAGGCCCCTCAGTAAGGAAGCTTTCAGAGTGACATAAGGTAGCCTCACCCCAATGAAGGCTTCCTTAGTGAGGTAAGGAAGATTTCATTGTTTGGCTTCTTATGCTGAGGAAGTACCAAGGAAGCACCAAGGAAGCCTTCACCGAGGGCGCCTCAGTAAGGAACCTTTCAGAGTGACATAAGGTAGCCTCACTGCAATGAAGGCTTCCTTACTGAGGTAAGGAAGATTTCATTGTCTGGCCCCTAGTCAGCGAGCGTATAGGTCACGCGGCACCACGTATGCAATGGGCGCACAGATACGCCACCGGTTTACACGGGTCAGAGTTTACCAAGCGCTTCCCGCTGCTCATTTGCGTGTGAAAGCAGCGAGGAAACAAAGCCAGCTAATGACTGCGGCCCGGTCGGTTACGTACAATCAGGTTACCGTGCATACAGAGAGACACGAGGCTCATTGTTAGGCGAGCTCGTAGAACGCTCAGCAACAGCTTCTTGTACCGGAAGTTATCGTTTAGTGCCCGCACGATGCCTGCCTGGATTTCAGTGGCGGCATTCCACACATTTCCTTAATTAGTTGTAAAGCGCTACAACAATTCGACGCAGTTGTTTTCGCCCAGGCACGCACGCACGCACGCACGCACGCACGCACACACACACGCACACAAACACACACACACACACACACATCCCCGGTTGCTCGACCGTATAGACCTTCATAGTAACGCTCACGAAAGATAATTACTGCCCAAACCATGTGCAAGTTTCTTTCTGAACATTTCCCTTTTTTTTCAATATCGGCCGATACTTCTGCAAAGCCAGAAGCGTATTTCCACCGAAACTTGGTTTGAATTCACAAAGCTTTTCTTTAGTAAGTGCCCTTTGCCATTGGCCGGTCGCCCTGACTAATATTATGTCCACCGTCAGGATTTGACTGAAGTTTGCTCCCACAAGAACAATTCTAGCGCAAGTGCTTCTAGCTCAAGGCCATTATTTATTTCCTAACAATCGACTTTTTTCCAATTCCCCTTAACTGAACACCCGACGGTAAAACTTTGTCCACAGGTGACCCATAATATGGCGACAATTTCCCGCAAACTTAAACTTGGTATAGCTTTTCATTCTCTCATATACGCCTGAAAAACCGCGGTATGCTATAACTCAGTCACACCAATCATAACTGGCCCCCATATCCAACATATGTGAACTCAGTACTGCTCCCCGGCTTCCCAGTGCAGCAAGCAAACGTTCAACGTGGTTCCTAAAACACGTGTATGACGATTCGGATCGCTTGTAGCGGTAATTTATTCAAATGATTTAGTTAACCCGCACACATTACCGTCTGCGTAGCATAAGATAACATGGAGATAACATAACATGCCTATAACATATATGATAACATTGACCCACTTGCCACAAACGAGAACTACAGCTGTCACAGCTACTTCTACCAGGACACTGAGAAATATTGCGTGTAACTGTTTTATGAAGTTTCGGAGTAGAGCAGTTTCATATTTACGAAAGTTTCAATTAGCGCAAAGTGCACAGGAAACAGACCGGACAAGCGCTACCTTAAACTTTCCGGAAGACGAATGCATACTAAGTCGCCCAACTTCCAGTGCCTCTAAATAAGTTCACAAGCTCGTCTGTGAAAGCATTTAACCAACTGACAAATTTTAAGCTTTGCCCACACATCACAAATAACAAGCCCACTGCCTCCCTCTCAAATGTAAACTGTTTCCCAGATTGAATGTTTCCAGGACATGGGTAGACTTTGTTAACTCGGTTCGTAAAGCGCAATCTGTCGAAGGAACGTTTCTACTAGCATCTTTTTTTTTTTCAAATACTGTAAATAACCTAGACTGTTCGAAGCCAGAGCTTGTGTAGATGTCGCTTATCCTCGTTTAACCGGAACGACGATGCAGCGTTTCGTTCCCCAGAGCAGCAGCAGGCGCACAAAGCACGCGCTCCGCACGACGTCTCTTTAAGGGGGAAAGACGGATTATTTATATTTATTTTATTGTACCCTCAAGACCAAAGTATTGCAGAGGGGAGTGAGTAAGAAACATATACACAGTAAATAACAAAGCAGCAAAAGGTGGTTAGTTATTACAGCAAAATTGATTAGTTAATTGTATCCGGGAGCGATGACGTCTGATATGGCGGAACGAAACTTTGAGTTGTCCTCGATTGGCGACAACTGCGCCGGGAAGGTGGTTCCATTCCTGAGAGGTCCTAGCAATAACTGATTCATGACACGTTCTGGTGTGGCATTGAATTATTCCAACCTTATGGCTATGAGAAATGCCGGAGTACAAATGTAGATAGAAGATGATATAAGATTGTCGCGCAGGTCGGAACTGTGGAAATATAGTTGATGAAATAAAGCAAGGCGAAAGCACTTACGTCGGGTCTAGAGAGGAGCAAGTGGCAAAGAGTTTTTCATGACAGTTACGCTTGATGTGCGGCTATAATCACGATAAATGAAACGCGCGGCGTTGTTTTGGATTAGTTAAAGTGACTGAATAAGGGTTTCGAGGTGCGGGTCCCAGATGGATGAGGCGTACTCCATTTTGCTCCAAATACGCGTTTTGTATAAGATGCGATTTTAATGATGTTGGAGCAGAACAAATTTTTTTTAGTCACTGTCACCAAATGTCATCGTTATTCCAAACACGTTATTTTTAGTTTACCCGCAACGTTTCTCCTCCAACCTCTTTGAAACCTAAAAGTGGATGCCCCACTTGGTTCACCGTCCGCACACCCGGCGAACTGTCTACGTGTTTCGTGTAACGTCTCAAAATAGGGAGGAACGCCCCGAGTTTATCTTTTTTTTTTATTATTTCGCTCCCAATTAACTTACATACTTCCAAATTTTCTTGCGGACGCAATGCTTGTAGATTTGATAACACTATACCATAGCACATTCTGTGCCACCGGCCATTCTTCGCCTGTCAACAATACGCTACCAGTAGTCTCAGCTGCCACCAAAACGCTAATGCGTTTCATGAAGGCAATGGTGCTTTACGAGCACCTGTAGAGATGCGTGAGCGAACATTTCATCCACAGGTGTGCGCACGCTGGCGTTCCTTCTTTCTCATCTTTCTACCCCACGGGTAGGGTAGCAAACCCCGGGCGTGACATTGGTTAACGCCCCTCCCTTTCCTTCTTTCACCCTGAACATCCTTTTTCACGCTTCCTCTTTCACTCTTCCCTTGCTCACTGAACATCTGTGCCAACGCGCGAGCCTCGCACTCCAAATTTCAACTCCGTTCGACGTTTAGTTCTCCCAGGGCACCTGGAGAAAAACCTGCACATGACGTTTTCGTGCGCTTCTAATAGCACTAACAGCTCCATTGCAAAACGAACGAGCCACGAGAACTTTGCCCAGAAAGCTCGAGGGCTTGGTCACGCTTTTCCTATCCTGATATCAGGCTAAGGATCGTGAATTTTAAAGATGCTTTGCTTCCACTGCAGTCTTATCTTTAGGCCTTTCTGACATCAACACGTGCCTCGCGTGAATTCTGGCCTCCTTGGATCAACGGGACAAACTATCGCTAGATCCCTTCAGCGAAGGCCCCACTCGCGCTTTCGATCATCCCAGATTACGCAACGAGCACTTCAGGGCAAGAAGAACGCGAGGCTAGAGCCTTAATGCATGTAAATAAACAAACAATACAAAAAAAGGCGTTTCAGACCCGCCGGCAACTTTATGCATGCAGACAAATTACCAGCTCGATCTTCGCGCGCTCTTCCCATCAGCTCCTCCGACTCGTTCGCGTTGATTTATATCTGCTTCTTTCTTTTAAGCGCCTTCTTCAGCCAATTTTTTCTTTATCCATTTAGTTGAACGGCCCGATCGGAGAGTCAGCTGCCCTAATTAAATGGGCGGATCGAGGCATGCGAACAAAAGCGACGCTACGCAGACAGCATGGGAAACGAATGGCGTTCCTCCATAAAGCCCGCAGGCACGTAGGTTGAGAGAAGTGTGTGCATGTGCGTGTGTGTGTGTGTGTGTGTGTGTGTGTGTGTGTGTGTGTGTGTGTGTGTGTGTGTGTGTGTGTGTGTGTGTGTGTGTGTGTGTGTGTGTGTGTGCGCGTGTGTGTGTGTGTGTGTGTGTGTGTGTGCATGTGCGTGTGTGTGTGTGTGCGTGTGCGCGTGTGTGTGTGCGTGCGTGTGTGCGTGTGTGTGAGAGAGAGAGAGAGGAGACCCGTGTGTCAGGGAGAGAAATAAGCGCGGAATGAACGCGCAGCAAACAAATTCTGCAAAAGAAAATAAGGACCCTACAGGCAAAGGAGATAACGCTTCCTCAGCTGATTGCACTCTTCAAAGCAATCGTGGGGGACTCGGGGGGGGGATGGGGGAGGTCAGCTACAGGGCCAAGGAAGCCCACGAAATTGCATAGGGCACGGCGAACCGGCAGCGAATAAGCCCTGGCGCGCACCAATTACGTGCAATGCTCGAAATTGGGCCAAGTGTGAGATAACACCATTTGAGGCGCGCGCGGCAGCGGAGCGGAGGTGAGACGCGCCACCGAAGGATGCTTGGAAGTTCCGTGCAGTGGAAACAGATCGGACACGTAGGTGTGAATGAATCGCGAGCGTCGCCTTAAAGACAAACAATAGTTCCGGGTTCTAAATATAAAGTCTGCCAAGGTATTTAGGTCTAGCCCGCCTTAGTTATACTTGTCCCTGGTGATCTGTACGAGACTGGGGGTTCTATGAGATTGCATTACTACAGTAAACAGCTGTGTTGGAATTTACAAATTTAAGGCTACACAGTCTGGAGAATTATAAAGTTTAGGATGAATTCGCAAGCCATGCTAACATACGTGCGGAAATGCCACTCCTATCGCTAACGTTAGCTTTGGGAACAAGAAAAGGCGCCAAGGTACAATACTGCAGTATAACGTACTTTGACGCAAAATGGCGGTGAAGCTATCTTGAAGTTTCCGCGCCAGTCTCTCTGTGATGTAATGCATATTGGCATCGCCTGATGGCGGCTAGGTAATCGCTTATCAACAGCCAACGATTACATGGCATGCCGAAGATATACTCTTGAGTTTCAAGAAACTGTAGCAAATTACGTCAGAACTTTTCTCACGACAAATGTCGGCGGTAATGCGATTAGCATTCAAACAATGTAGTGACACAACATATCGCTTAAGACAGGTTTATTTAATATTTGTAGTGGTCTTTCGGAGAGTCCCGTTGCTTCGGCTACAAGCGGCATCCATTGTTTGCGGTAGTGGCCAAAATTTCTATGGCACTCGCTAGCCATGGTGGCCGATGAGCGTGAAGGCAAGGCCCCGGCTGTATAACGACGACGATGGAAAGACGAAGAAGGAATGACGTCGACGTAAGGACAAAGGAGCTATGACGACGACGGCACGAAGTCGGTGGGATGACGTTTCTGAAGCGATGACTATGGTAAGACGACGGCACGGCGTCGATGGAATGACGAAAATGATATGACCACGTCTGTGAGACGACAACGGTGCGATTACGATGGCATGACCAGGGTCGGATGAAGTTGCAATGGCGGCGATAGAACGGGCACGACGGCATCACGACTACGGTACGACAACGAATGCACGATGACGATGCCATGGCGACTGTTGAAAGACGAAACTGGATTGACGACACTGCAACGACCATGACGAAATCACAACCACGACAGCGTACCTAGTGGCCCAAGCTGTCAGACATATCGCACCGCTGGGTCGGCGCAAAAGGTAAATGACGGCGATGGCATGACCAGGGCCAGATGACGATGCTGAAATGAAGGAGACGGAGTGAGCCCGACGGCATCAGGACCAGGAGCTCATACCAAGTGACCCAACCTCGTAGACCACTTCAGTCACGGGGTCGGCATAAGAGATAGAAAATAATGCAGAGAAAGGCAGGGAGGTTAACCAGAGGTAGTTCCGGTTGGCTACCCTGCACAGGGGGAAGGGTTAAGAGGGATAAAAAGAGAAACAGAGTCGAAGAGGGAGATAGAAAGAAAGGGAGACAAGCACGAACAAAGCGCGTACACTACAGAGCGGTAGGGGGCGGCATTCTTAGAGTCTGTCGTGAAGCCCCGTAGACCGCAAGAACCTCAATAGCGCGAGTAGGGCCTTCAACGCAGATGTTCTTTCGGAGCATTGACCTAAAGCTTTTAGTTCTGAAAGTGGACGATTGTCCAACTGGTCCAGTACTCTGCACATCACTTGTCTCTCAGCACCGTATCGCGGGCAGACACAGATAATGTGTGCGAGCGTCTCGTCGGCATAAGAAGCTATATAAATAAATAGGCTATAAATGGCTGAAGCATGGCAAAGAATGTTAATCGCATTAAAAATCTAAAGAACTCCCTGTGTCCTAAGCGAGTTGCACAGCTGTTTTCGTGCAGGCGCGGTGAATGATGACGACTGCTGGCGGCGGCAGGGTCAGTATCAAGTGTCGATCAAGGGTCAGCCAGAAACGCAGCCTGCGTCGGAGCGAGGCACGTTGCGGCCGCATGACCAGGGCAGAACACGCAGCCGGACGCCGTAGTCGGTGACGAGCTATCACTGAACGCATTACAAGACCGTCGGCGGCTGTACAAGGCCGTCTGAACGCAAAGTCAGACCCCGGCGTCGGTGCAACCTGCGCAGCATGCTGGGTCATGCATCGGGGTAACAGGCTGGGATGCAGTGAAGCAAAGAGTTTCCTACTATAGTGAGAAACTATGTAGTGAAGGGTTTGAAAAGGCGCAGCCATGGAGTAAAGAAACAAAATAGGAGGGGCCCTGACGTCACGTTTTTGAAGCCGTAAATGCAGCCACGTTGGTGAGCCATCTCCGTTTTCGCCCCCAATCAGGTCGCTGGTGCAAACAGGCGCAAGCTTTGGACTTCCATTGCTACGAGGCGCCGCAAGTGTGTGCTGCCAGTGCGCGTCACGAAACTTCTGTAAGGTTTACTGAAGTAGGACGCCCTCCTGTGCTTTTCCGCGGTGCGTTGAAGAAGACGACGAAGACCCGCACCGTGATTACTTGAGCGTCTCTGTTGCTGGCTGACACACTAAACCTAAACACCTACACATAAACATAAGGTAAATACAGCTTTCAAGCTTACACACCACGCTCCAAAGTCAGCTTGTCTCGCGAAGAGAATGTGCTGCAATAAAGACAAGAGCTGGAAGATCTTGTCTCACTTTTCAGAGGCCGAGAGCAGCAGCAGTGAGAGTTTCAGGAGCGCGATTGCTGCGGCAAAGTTGACGTTTGGGGTACCAGTCCCAGTGCTCCTTTGCGAAAAACAGCACGTGACTTCCGTCACACCTTCTCCAACGCGGCCGTGCTGGCCAAGGCCTCTCAATCCTACTTTTGCCTTCCTCCATGAGCACAGATATAGTGAAGCGTTTGTGAAATCGTGTCTACATTTCGTATTTCGTGTAGTAGCAAAACATACACCCCATACGACTTCACTATAGAGCGTGAAAGCTGCGCTACAGAGATTCTACAACATTTTTTTTTATTTTTTGTTTATGTATGACTTTCGCGGGTTAGGATACGTTTGCGAATTTCTGAAGGTAAATGTTTCTTTACTACTTCGTCTGTTGGATTCATTTGCTACTATGGCATGTCATCTGCCTTCCTTCTTTCTTCATCTTGCTCTGTTATTTGTAAGATTACATTTTGACACAGACGCGTCTCTATCAGCACCTAAAGTTCTCCTATTCCACAGCTTATAAACAAAAACTGGTCCCTGGAAACATAAGAAACATCGCGGCACTCAACACGCATAGCCTGCAAACAGGGCGTAGCTTTAGTTATATAAGCCATGACGCTTAATATCATATCATGAGAATAATTCTATCATACGTCAGAGCTACTCTTCCAACATATGATGCGATTATCGCTGAATCCTGAGGTCCGCTTGCTTTGGGAGGAACACCTGCGCGCGCGTAATTTATTTGCTCTTCTGAATACGTGCACGTTCACAATTCTTTGCTCACGTATTCAGCAATATATAGTCTTTCAGTCGATGGCCTCCGGGTCACGAAGACGCGCAAGCTAAACCTGAGGAGGAACTGTGATACTTAGTAACTATACACGTTCGCAAAAGAAAGGCTAATTCTTAGGGTTCCCGGGTTCCAGTGCCAATTCCCCCGAGGCGCCCACTGCGTGGGCGTCAGCTTTCGTAGCCACAAGCGCCCGCTGAACACTGCACGGAATCTCCGAAGCGAACGCGGATATTCATGCCAGCGCTTTCTCGCCTATAGCCGCGCAATCGCCTTATTCGGGCACGTACCACGATACGGCGAATTATGGCCGACCCCCGCCGAGAGGTGGTGAAAGCCGGGTCGTGAGGTGAGCCAAATCGGTGCCACGGCATACGAAACGGATGGGCGAATGCTTTTTTAACGGAAACCGCTATTACGTGGCGTTCGTCTCGGCCGATCTATAACCTGTGCACCGAAGCTGCGATGGCCTGCACGCGTGCCCCACATTAAACGAAAAGAAAAAAAATCGTGCAGATCTAACGCATACATGCTGGAATTCTTATGCATGAGGCGAAGCATTCGCAAAGCTTTTCCTTAAATGCTATAAAACTGAATGCGTTATACAATTCCCTTTATTGTCATCCAACGTGTAGTCTCGTGCAACCTATATTCTTACGCGCCACACCGGTAAAAAGTATAATGTGACGCAATGTTTGTGTTTACGCGCTGCACCGTTCACAATGCCGAAATGTAGGCAGCAGTTCGTTCGTATGTGGCGCACGGCAATGCGTCGACGCAGCGACGTCACGAAGACGAAGGCGATGCTGGAAGCTTGTCGAGGGAATAATGGTGAGAATAGGTGCGGGCAGGGAGAGGTACGCTACACACACCTAAATACATTTAGGGCCAAAGAAGGTTTCACTGAAGAAAAAAGTGAAATCTTGTACCCTCCGTGAGAACACGATACCTATAGTTGAGCGCCTCTCACGCGTTGATTTTAAGAGCGCCTGCCGGTTACAAGTACAGCGGGCTTCGTGTGGTGTCTCTGTCTTCTCCAAAATCAAGTGTAGCGATTCAGGTTTCGCTACGCGCATTTGATAGTTCCGGTGTGCTCGCATCCTTCCTTTATCGTCGCTGAGAATGTAATTCTGTGCGCGCGTCATAAATTGCGAGTATTGACTAAATGACGCCGCGCACCGTGCATCCCTTCAGCATTCGCTCAAATGACTACGAGAAGATTAAATAGTAATGGCGCATGACGCGTACATTGAGGTAAACTGCTCATTTACAGTAAGGGTAAGCGAGGGGCGGAGGGCAGGTAGAGCAGGACTCTGTTGTAATTACTGCCATGTTTCTTTGCGCGTATTCGAGCGTAGCTTTCTTGAGGAACCGCTATAGGGTGTTTAACTCCCCATTACCCAACGTATAATCTTTAATGCAGGAAAGGTAACGGAAAGCCCACAGATCTCATATCTAGATCAGAGCTAGATCTCAGTTTTGTGTAGTTCCGAAAGCAAATTACGCATTAAAGAAATAAATAAATATTTAATTATTAATTGATTGTTTTTTCCCATGGATCAACTCTTCTTGGACTGGATGCGGGAAATCTCCAGGACCGAAGCTATCGCAGAACGCTTAATATAGCGCCAATCTCAAGGAGCATTGACCTCTACCTCCATGAAGGTCGCAGAGAGGCAAGGGCCGAATACCTCCACAATACTTACGTTCCCCAAAAGACAACGGCATACGTGGACGCAGCCATGCGCACCAGACAAAGGAGAAGCAAGACTTCAATAACAACGATAGTCGACTCGACGCTACGACAGAGAACCAGCGTTTCGCTACAGACTCCACGGTAGTCGAGGCTGAGAAAGTGGCCGTTGCTCTAGCGGCAGCGGAGGGCTATCGGATCGCGGACAGTCGATAACAGTACTCTCGGACTCGCACACAGCCCGCCGCAACTACATTGCACGGCAGAATCAGTGACCGAGCACTCCGCATACCCTGCTCAGTAGACTGTGAAACAACAACAAACAGGCGTAGAACCACACTAAGTGATCACAAGCAAGATCGTATGGGTACCGGGACACACGGTGGTGGCAGGAAATGAAGAGGCATACAGGATAGCTCGAAAGTGCACTAATTACTGAGCGTCCAACGTCGATAGCCTCTAGGAACCCACGCCTGCACCTCTAGAGTACTCGGCCATTTTAGACAATTACAGAGACAGCAGGCAGCGGTACCCCCCGCCGCACAAGTCCCTTAGCAGGGAAGAAGCTGTCGCATGGAGACAACTACAAACCAGGCCGCATCCTAACCTCAGTGTGCTAAGCAAAATGCACCCTACATTATATACGGACAAATGTCCATGGTGCAATGAGAAACCCACACTGTACCACACAACATGGGCATGTCAACAAACTGACGTAGTCCCAATCATATCATAACCAAGTGCGGAGCAATGGGAGGAACTGCTGTCCAGCGACCGCGGAGAAGGCCGCTGTGTGCCGTGCACGAAAGGCTGCAGAGGCCAGCAGAGCCCAGGACTGAGGGCAGCCGACCATTGCGATAGGGGACGTACGAAACAGCGGGTGAAGACCTCCGGGAAAGACACAAGGAGGAAGACTCGCCTGAAGGATCCGCCCCAACCGCAGAGAAACACAATTACTAGAGCTCAAAAAAGTTTTCACTCACTCACTCACTCACTCACTCACTCACTCACTCACTCACTCACTCACTCACTCACTCACTCACTCACTCACTCACTCACTCACTCACTCCTAGCTGGCCTTAAATAAAAGTGAACAAGTTGTTCTAGTTTTACGTTATGTGTGCTGGCGTTTGGAGTTCGGGGGGGTGAAGGCGATATCTTTGCTGGCTTACCTTTCCCGAATTTGTGCTTGTGAGGAGCGTGGGAAATGGCAAAACACGACGGCGGGGGGCAGAGTGCTCTGGCGCGTGTCGTGGGGAGCGTGGAACGCGCCACCACTGCAGCAGTATCAACATGAAGCACATGACAACATGACACAGTGTCAACATGGAGCAAGAACGTACGCTGCGAAGTGCGGCGCAAAGCTCGAGCTCAGACTCCGTTGGGAACGGCCGTTTTCCTTCTTGGTGAACAGAGGGCTCTCGCAATCGCTGCTACTATAAGACAAAGGCAAGCCCTGCACCCATTCGTCACTGGCCCGTCTTTCAGCACGGAATTTTCCTGCGAAATGATGATGCCAGCAACCGCTAGTATCGCACTTCGGAAGCTGCGTCGGTGGTATGTACACCAGCGTCCTTAATGTGTGGCTATCGCTGTGAGGTTGCGCGTTGTAATTCCTCTTGGTGCTCAAAGAGGAAGAATAGAAGAGAATGACTGTGGGCTTCGTAACTGTCCCCCCTTCGGTGCATTTCCAACTGTCCCACGGCCAAGGAAGAAAAGAACCGAGCCAGCGAAAGAGACTATACTAAATTGCGAGGGAAACGAAGGCACTCTCAGCAACCGACAACAAATAAGTGTTTATATAACTGCCGAAGAAGTTGGTCGTAAACGGCAACCTCACTATACGCCAAGCTTTAACGCCGAGGGATATGGGAACAGGTGGGCAAAACGTGGCTGATCGATGCTTGAATCGACGCGTAGAGGACCATCTATACGAGCCGAACACTGATAGAAAACGAAAACATGTTTTGCGTAAACCTGAAATGTGTGGAAGCTATGAAGGAGCACATAGAGGTTCCTCTTAGAGGGCACAGTACAAATGAGTCGTTATAAGGTGATCGAACCGATCTGACTGCCCAGAGCTAAAGCGAGTGTCGCATAAATATCCAGCATATATGAGAGCCTAGTCATTGCGAGGTTTCCATGAAGTTTTCGCACAAAGGCAGCCTTTTGTAAGCGCTGCTTGCCTGTTCCGCCCACAACAATCGCGAAGTGCACGTAGTCTGCTGCGACGCCACACGAACAAAACAATGTAGATTTTTCTGCAACAAAATGGTGGCGCCATCTGCCATCGTTATGGAAAAGATGTGTGTCGCCATAGCGGTAACACATGGCTCCACCGTTCCATCGCAGCAAAACCGATATTTTTTAATGGCATCGGCGTAGACAATGCCCACGTATGGAGATTATCGAGAATCACTGATGCAAGCAAAGCTTTCAAATGTAATAGTAAGCTTAACCCACTGTAACTTTCTGGGTGAAAATCGAGCGCGAAATGAGCCAGTGGTTCAGCTGGAAGGTTCTATCATGTATAACTGCAGCTTTTCTTAATGCGAAAGTCAGAAGAATAGTAAGATGCGACAAAAGAACAGAAGCAACATTTATTTCGATGTCATTGCAACAATGTCCGTGCATGATTGATTGCTTGGGCAATCATTCCCAAGAATGCGTGCTTGAGCGCCGGGGAAGCAACGCGTCAACCACGAGAGAACGAGAAAGCGCTGCGTTTCTCTATAGTTTCCCAATTTTTGCGTCACCGCCATAATGCTCTCATTATATCAATTATTTCACTAGAGTTACCCTATAGCAACAAATTTCTGGCAACGACATAAGTTTCGCCAGCCCAAGGTTACTACGCGATCATTCTAAAAGTCATTGAATACATACCGGAAAATCGAAGTGCGCGGACGCTTATAGACGACTGGCCGTGGTGTTAATGCCGGCGAGTAAGCACCCCGAGATAACACAAACGCTCCAGGAGAGAAGAACGTTTAATGAAAGGAAAAAGCGGAGAGGTTGGCCCGAGGAGCGTGCCTTAATTTGGTCTGCTGCTCCCCTCCGCGGTAAAGGCGAAGCGGAAAACAGAGAATACATCGGGAGAATGAGGAATGATTATGGATTAATACATTGAGCTAAGCTACTACTGTCCACATTCGTCATTGTGTCTTGTTCGTTTTCTACCGTAAAAATATTTACGAACTGTCTAGATGCTCTATATTATTTCAAAAATCACATTTCATTGCAATCGACCTCACACATCCCATCAGCAAATCGACAGCCGCCTATATCCCAAGCCGGTTTCACCTAAAAGGGGCTAAAACAAATTTGTTACAGCTCGCCCACTCCCGGCATCTACTCAGGCACCTAGAAACGTTTCCTCAAGAAAAACACAGAGGAAGTCTAGAATCACACGAAGTGTGCTTCAACACTTCAACACACCGAGGTTACTACATACGCTATGCCTTCTCGGCGAATGCGCTTTGAAGTTGTTGACAGCGATAAACGCGTATACGGACGACCTTCCAAACGCGGCTGGGTATACAGAGCTAGACTTCAATTTACACCGCACGGCAAAAGGGCAGAGCCAGAGGAACGGCGATTCCCTGCTCACGCTTCCACAATAAAACGTATTTTATTCAAGGCCCTCAAGTCAGGGCCCCGCATTTTCCCACCGTTGTTCGTTTTCGGTATCACGCACGTCGTCCGTATTCCACCTCACCGTTGCCCGCCTGTCCTCGTGCAGGTAACCTCCGACGACCGTGATGAGGAACGCCAGTCCGTATATCAGAGCGCCACGCGTATATGCAAGACGTTGGGACGGTCTGTGCGCACGCGCGGAAGCACCCGCGGCGTTATTGATCGCGCAACGAACACTGGCGCGCAAGGTAGCGCTTAGTAAGGTGGCGCTTCGTACGCCTACTGATGCACAAACGAGAAATTAAAGACCCCGGATAATGCGAACCTCCGCGGGAACTGGCCGTTTGTCGGGGAACGCGCGCCAATTGCGTGCATGCGAACCCGGTTGCGCGCGTTTCCAGCAGGCCTTCCGGCCCGCAGAGCGACCTCCCGACGAGTCACGCACCGTGTACGCAGCCACCTCAGAGCGAACGGCTGTCTAATTAACCGGTGTAAAAAAAAATCAATTAGGCGTTCTTTTGCGAGGATCGTTCGTACTCGTTGGATGCAGCTCACGGTTCCCGAAAAAAACAAAGCTGCCGCGCGAGAAATCTTGGAAGCACCGCTTCGGAGGCGTCCTCGACGCTCCCTTGGAAAACCCGATCGTGTAGTCCAGCATCGGACGCCAAGGGCCGTTTGATTAATTTACGTGGGGATGCGGACGACTGATGATGCGCAAGTTGGCGAGGTAGCGGTATGAAAGGGCATCGCTAATGATTGTTGAAACCGAAGCTGTCAAACGAGAAGAACGCATGTCCGTAGGCAGATGCGGAACTTGACATTCTTGTAGCGTAGTGTGCAGCAGTCTGTTTCTGCATTTCTAAAATTTCACTAAAGGCAAAGGAATCTTCGCTTTAAGACATTAAATGAGCGTCACTGGCAAGCTCCACGTGCTCGTACATATGTTAGTCACGTCTCAAGATTTGCCACAACGAGGACGCCAAAAGTATTCGCGGAAGAGCTTTAGATTCGTCTTACGTGATGACGTGAAATGCGCTGACGGTATCAGTCATCGTCAGCCCCGCGGCCGTTGATAAATTTGTACGGCAGGCCCACCCAACATTAATGCCAAGGAAATGAACAACCCGTAATTTGAAAGGCCGAACTAATGAATCTGGTAACTGAGTATAGAAAAAATGGCTGTGGCTTAGCTAAGGTTAAGCCCAGGATGCGAAGCATACTAAACTTTATTTTAGTTGTTGAACCACTGTTTAGCCTGGTGAACTGCTGTTGCTTGGCTATATTTGGTTCGGCTAGACGAAGAAACAACTCATGCGTTACTCTGCTTCGCCTTCAAGAGTGGAACGCGACAGCGTTCCCGTCGACCCGCCAATGGATGTAAGACAATGTAAGACAATGCTACGGCGCAGCAACTACGCGCCCCGCATTGGACGCGGCGAGCGTCGAGCAACGTAGCGTTCGGCGCGGCAACGAAATGTGCGCCTGAGCAAGCGACGCACGCCTGAGCCTTAGAAACAGCTCGTTTCTAAGGTAACACCGCATTCACTAGAGGCGCTTTTGTACCGCTTTGAAGCATCGTACTCGTGGCTCAGTGGTAGCGTCTCCGTCTCACACTCCGGAGACCCTGGTTCGATTCCCACCCAGCCCATCTTGCAAGAGTTGAGCCAAAGCCACCTAGATTGTCTCCAGGAGGCATCTCACCTTGTGAGTGTCTAGCAGAGGCATGCGCAGCTGCTTATATACCACCGCGACGGCGCGAGTTGGAGCCCCGTTTCTCCTCCGTCGTGAGGTCACGGTGTCACGTGGTATGGCATGGGGTCAAAGGTCATTGAAGGCGACACCGCCGCGCCTGAGGAGCTGGGTTGAGCTCTCGTAATATGCTTCGCATAAAAGATGACAGAGTGCCGTAGGCTGACGCGAAACCCAACGCAGTGGCACAAAATGTGCCATCGTCTCGATAAAAAAAATGGTTGTGGCTTAGGTAAGGTTAAGCCCAGGATGCGAAGCATACTAGCCTTTATTTTAGTTGTTGAACCACTGTTTAGCCTGGTAACTGCTGTTGCTTGGCTATATTTGGTTCGGCTAGACGAAGAAACAACTCATGCGTTACTCTGCTTCGCCTTCAAGAGTGGAACGCGACAGCGTTCCCGTCGACCCGCCAAGGGGTGTAAGAGAATGGGCTACGGCGCAGCGACTGCGCGCCCCGCATTGGACGCGGTGAGCGTCGAGCAACGCAGCGTTCGGCGCGGCAACGAAATGTGCGCCTGAGCAAGCGACGCACGCCTGAGCGTTAGAAACGGCTCGTTTCTAAGGCAACACCGCATTCACTAGAGGCGCTTTTGTACTGCTTTGAAGCATCGTACTCGTGGCTCAGTGGTAGCGTCTCCGTCTCACACTCTGGAGACCCTGGTTCGATTCCCACCCAGCCCATCTTGCAAGAGTTGAGCCAAAGGCACTTCTCCTCTGTCGTGACGTCACGGTGTCACGTGGTATTCAAGGCGACACCGCCGCGCCTGAGGAGCTGGGTTGAGCTCTCGTAATATGCTTCGCATAAAATAGCCTCCGCCTTTCAGCTCGCACTGTGAATTGGATTGTTCCGTGCTCTTTGGCCATCATGGTCCCTCGCACCAGAAAACCCCGCATACCATCAGTGTGAATTGGTCCTCGCTCTGTATACACGCTGCATACACTAGGCGCCGTTTTTTTTCTTTTTTTTTTAAGCCCATACAGAATTTGTCGATATCACCTACGGCAGACCGCATAGTTCTAGGCATTCAGATGGATTACTAAAGAGGTGGATATTACTTACACACGAAATCGACATCCATCATCCGCTAATTTACAAAAAGTTAGTAATTATCTTTCTATTTATTTATTTTGTCGTGCATATACAATTTACGAATCGTACTCAGTGTGTTCGCAAGGTGTATGCACTTGGAAAAACGATTTCCAGAATGGTACCAGTTTCGAGGCATTAATTCCTGAAGTTGGCGACAAAATAGCAGGCGTCTTAGTTCTGTGCTTTGATCCGTTAACCAGCGTCGGCTAGAAAGTAAGTGGAACACCAGGGCACACCCGTGAGTTTGTTGGCGAAAATATAGAAACCGGTGCCATCCTCAGTATCAGCTTCAAATCGATTTGCTCTGCAACCGCTCCGGCTACAACTCGCTAATCGCAATATGCCCTCGAATGTAGTAATTCACAATAGTTAGCGAATTTTGTAAATCAGTGAATTCTGCATTCGAATTTCTGGTTAGAATAGTGTCCACCGATTCGAATAATCCAGCTCTGGGACCACAATTACGCTATCTGCCGCAGGGGACTTAAAAAAAATTATTGCATAAATATAACCACCCCGTATATGCGAATACTAATAATTTATATCATTTCTCCGCCATAAGAAACATGCCAAGCCTTATTCAGACATTCAGTGACTACTCTACTCTTCAACCGTCTGGAGTTGCACTGCAAGCGCAGAGTGAATTAATTTTCTTTGTGCGGGCTTCGTAAGCTGTCCTCCTGCCCCATTTCTCCGCCCCAAATTAACCTGGGTTCCCAAACTTCATGTGATCTGTTCCTGCAGCTGAACCATCGAACGTTGCAGAGCACTTACGCAGCTGTTGTAGATCACGTTACGACGTGTGCTGCGACCGAGCAGAATAGCGTTACCGTTAAAGCTGCAATGTTTCCTTCAAGGAACACTCAGTCCTCTGAAGGATGCAGTGTGGAAGCATAAGCTGACGGAAATAATAAGAAGCAAATGGGAAGAACAGCTCATAAGTACACGTATCAGACAGAAATAAATTTTAAAAATATTGTGTGACAATCTTGTTTTCGGAATCAAAGCCTGTATGACCAGAAATCACTTGCGTTAGAATAGCTCGCAAGAAAAATTTCGAGACAATCCTGATGCTGGATAAACTATTAGCAAAAGCGGCAGGCCAATGATAAAGTTCAATTACGAACGAGAAATTTTGTGAATTTAGCCCCAGAGTAGCTAAACACAAGAAAAACAACGTCTGCAAGATACTTTTGTAGCACATTTCGAGGCGTTTTCACCGTGTCCAGCTAATAGAAAACGATTCAATTTCGCTCCAGCGGGGGAATAAACTACCGCTCCGGGTATTCAACGGAAAGTCATTGCAAAAGGTAATTGAAAAAACAAACCACAAAACGCGCCAACGTTAAAAGCACATTGAATGACTTCGCGAATTCAAGCAAGTTTTGGGAAGAGCACTACTGCATCGTCTGCACTGCTTTCCGCTGCAGTGACAACTAAGGCCAGAAGCGTGGGTGTCCCTTCGTCCGGCAACGGCCGGTGCAGCGTTCAACGGTGACAGTGACGGCGGGAAAGACGTACTGGAGAAAACGCATCATAGATCAACATAAAAGGAAGCGGAAGAAATAAAAATGGCGGCGGAGAAGAAAAGGAGAGAGAGAGAGAGGATATGCGGATAGCAGAAGGTGGCCCGCGCAACGCACGCCGCTGCCCTTGTCAGGGCCAGGTCCTTGGATGAAGAAGAAGTGCCACGGCGGCTAAGAGTGCGCGGGGGAGAGCGGTGGCCTCCTCGCCACCCGAGCTCCCTTTCAGTGTGCAGCGAGTCGCCGCCCGTGACTCGGCCAAAGCAGGTCAAGAGCGCCGACGCGGCCGGGCGGAGGGGAGAGGAGGAAGACGATATAGGGGGGAGAGAGAGACGTGCCTCTGGCAAGTCAGCACGCCAAAGGCAACTCCGGTGTGCCTTGGAAACATTTGTCGGCGAAGTGTTTCCAGCGACTCTGCGTAATACATCGCAACGAAAATAGGCGAACGGGGGAGGACGTCTACAGTGGATCCGCGCGGACATATGCGCTGTGCGCGTTCCGTCGGTGTACGCCGCAGGGCGTATTTTGTAACGATACACTTCATTTTGACTTCTTTTTTAATACTTTCGAACCTTCTTCAATAGGCTGGGAGTCTAGAATAGCGGGACGCTATTCTGGACGTTCTGGACATTCAAACTGCGCCATTGCATCGGATTGGGCTGCTACAGGGCTGCTTTGGTTGGCTCAAAACGCAGCCGTTGTGGAATTCAACGATGTGGCGGGAGTTAAGCCTGCACTCCCGAGGGTCGACGAAAGATAAGAAATTCATAGCGAAAATCGAGCGAGATAGGTCGTTATACAATTTCGAAATCAACTCCACGGGTTGTATTTTGTAAAGCTACACTGCAAGGCAACAGGGTGAGGTCATGCGCCTGCTACGCGAAAAACTACGCACACTATTTAGTACTACATCGTACCCGATTGCCGAGATTCACTTCACCCAGCCAGAGCTGTATAAGGGACGTCCATCTTCCTTGAAGTTTGAAAGTCTTGTCAACCTGTATGGGAGATCAGGGTGTCAGTATCCGGCCTATTGGAACATTTTAGATCGAAACAACGTTCTATTATTTTCCACTCAGCCTAAATTTATATGGACAGACTTGACCAGAATTTTAAACTGTTCTCCGTGTAGTTCAGCAAAGCCAACTTTGCCGTACAGATGCATCTCAATGTGTCTGTCTGTGTCGCTGGTTTTAGGATGAAGCTTGAAAGTCTTGTCAACCTGTATGGGAGCTCAGGGTGCCACTACCCAGCCTATTGGAACACTTTAGCTCGAAGCAACGTTCTATATATTTCCGGTTAGTCTAAAATTTATTTTGAGAGATCAAGAGCAGTCGAACTGCGACTGTTCTCCGTGTAGTGTCGGCACACCTTTAAGAGTGAAGTAGAGGCAAGCGCTCGCTTCACCTCTGCTGGTGAGAAGAATCTGCGAGGGCTGCCACTCCAGAATTTCTCTCCTCGGTTTACATGCTGTGGTTTGCGGAGGCGCTGGGTCGCGTTCTTACACCGCCTGGGCGTGACAGCGACGGCATGACGAGAATCGACTGTCGAAGATGGAGTGATGACTACGGAACGACCAAGACAGCGTGGCAACTGTAACTGTAATCGGACCACGATGGCACACGACATGGATGGATGGATGGATACAACTTTCTTGTATGTCCGGCAAGGTTTAACGCGACCCGGGCTCAGGTCTCCCACGGAGGAACGTCAAGGCCCTGCCTCAACGCTGCCTCACGGGCTTGCTGGACTGCCCACATCTGGATTCCGACGTCCGAGCTGCGCAGAGCGGCAGCCCACCTCGACAACACGGTCTCCGGAGTAACTGCCATCCCTCCTATAACTACATTGCACCCCCACAGCATGTGTTTGAGTGTTGCTGGTCCTTCCTGGCACAATTTGCACGTGTCGTCCTGATGCTTATCTGGGATACACGACATAGAATGCATGACTACTGTATCGCGACGACGGGCTGACGACAACGCCATGACAAAAGTCGGATGACGAAGCTAAGTGACGATGATGCAATGACCACTGAGGAATTGCAACCACGAGCACATACCTAGTGGTCCAAAGCATTAGACAGCTTGGTCCACTGGGCCTGCATAAAACGTGTGACGACGACGGAAAGACGGAACGACGGAAATCAAATGACGAAGCTGGAATGACAATGATAGAATGATCACAATGGCATCAAGACCACGAGCACGAAACCCAAGCTGTTGGACAACTTGGATCATTGCGTGTGTGTAATAAGATTAGATAGATAGATAGATAGATAGATAGATAGATAGATAGATAGATAGATAGATAGATAGATAGATAGATAGATAGATAGATAGATAGATAGATAGATAGATAGATAGATAGATAGATAGATAGATAGATAGATAGATAGATAGATAGACAGACAGACAGACAGACAGACAGACAGACAGACAGACAGACAGACAGACAGACAGACAGACAGACAGACAGACAGACAGACAGATAGATAGATAGATAGATAGATAGATAGATAGATAGATAGATAGATAGATAGATAGATAGATAGATAGATAGATAGATAGCTATCTATCTATCTATCTATCTATCTATCTATCTATCTATCTATCTATCTATCTATCTATCTATCTATCTATCTATCTATCTATTGCTTTCTTTCTTTCCTTCTTTATTTTGTTCTTTCTCTCTTTCCTTCAATGTCTCAGCCTGTCTTTCTCTTTTTCGGTCTATGTTGCTATTTATCTTTGTGTCCGTATTTCTTCGGCGCTAGCGCGTGGGCGCACGTGCGGCTCGCCTAACCGCTGCTGTCACCTGCTTCGCACCACCGGGAACGAAGCCAAGTCATCACAGCAGCACGGGAAAACACGTCCGCCCAGAGAAACACTGCAAACGCGGTTTGCTTGCGTTGCTTACGTCGTTTCGCAGGACGGTGACATTGAACTCCATCGCTGTGGGAAAGAGACCGGGTGCGGCGACGTTCGGGCAATTCACGTAGACTCTATTTGTTTTATTTTTTTGTTTTTTTTTTCTTTTTCAGTGCTATCCGCCACTGTTCATAGGCTTCTCGCGGGTCACTCGTCCGGGAAGCCACGTCCCATACAGTTAGTTCACGGATATTTTTTGCAACTTCCGCAACTGCTTTTGCCGCTGACGAGATGGTCCGGCTTTTCGTACGTGCTGGCCATCGGTGTACGTCAAGAGCTGAGCGGATGCCAGAGTAAAACGTGACACTGGGCGTGCCCTTCCAAACAAAAAAAAAAATACAGAGTGGAGAAGAAGAAAATTACACATATGGTGACGAGCGTCACGGATGCTGCCAACTCTTTTTCTTTTTCTTTTCTTGTTTTGCGATCAGCCTCTTGTTCCGTAGCTGTTTGTCGTTCCCCCGTTCTAAGAGCCAAGTGTCAAGTTGTGCGCAATATCCAACGCAATTTGGCAGCATATCTGCAAAACAGCGCTATAAATGAAAGTCCGTCTTTAAGGCAATAGTTCCCATCGTCGACTTGGCTTTAGGTCAAGGAAGAAAATAAAGAAAAACAAGAAACAATGTATCCAATAATGTAGCGCGAACTCGAACTTCATTCAGGCTCATCTTCAATTACTTAAGTTAAATAAACTCGGGCATTAGGACAATAGCTTTTTCTTTAAACCATGGCAGCCTATCTGTGCTTAGCTGCGTAGGTTTTAAGCTACGCCAACGCAAGTATCAAATCGGAGACCATCACCCACATCCTATGTCCCCATTTCAATAAGGCTCCCCGGTGATTCGTCATATATAGAATTTCGCAGTCGCACAGAGTCCGTTTCTAATAATTGACGCAAGATACGTGCATCGGCATCAAGAGCGATTCGGTTCAACGTCGCTGGACGGTATACCTCAAAGTTCATCATTGCAACAAGTGTGACGGTACGTGACTTGGTAAACATCGTTACCTGACCTAAGGTAAGGGATAAACAGCAAGAAAACTTACGCAAGCTTTCAGAGTGGCGCCATAAAAGCGGGTCTTTTTCTTCTGGTGATTATATTCGCGCACGTTCCTAGTTTCTGCCTCGTCACCGTACTGCCAGGCCTCCAATGCTTGTCCTGACCTGGAACGTACAGAAGGACGCTGCATCGCTAAGCGCATTGCTGCTATACGTGTGGCCACAGATCGTTTCGACAGTAGTACCACCTCTATCACGTCACTCTCGCTGAATAGGCGATCACTGTACCGGAACACTTGTCAACGTTGTCAACGCTTTCTTTCGCGGCTCATCCAACACTCGCATTGAACGCGCATTTGTCAAAATGCACGTTCAAATGTCAAATGCCAAATGTCAAATGTCAAATGTCAGCGCATTGAATGCGCTGTTTGTCAAAAGCACACGGGCTGCGTTACGTGCGACCTCCATGCTCCCTACAGCCTGTTTAAAGGAG
This sequence comes from Dermacentor albipictus, assembly GCF_038994185.2. Taxonomy (NCBI): domain Eukaryota; kingdom Metazoa; phylum Arthropoda; class Arachnida; order Ixodida; family Ixodidae; genus Dermacentor; species Dermacentor albipictus. The sequence continues at coordinate 82,382,499 of NC_091826.1, forward strand.
TTCACGAGGTATGGTAATGTACCACACACTGTACCGCACTTACCGCCCATGGCAGAGGCCTGTACTGGGACGAGCGCACGGGAACCGCGTCTTACAGAGGCACGACATGCAGTCAAACGCCTTTATAACGAGGTGCTCGGGACCTCCGAAATTCTTCGTACTATTCACGCCCATTCACAATATAGCAAGCTAAGCAAGTTGAACAAAATAAAATGTTTATTTGATATAAAGTCAAGACAATTCAGGACGGACTGCATGAAATGAACCACCAATCGTTTCGTGTACATTTTCAGACAGAATGTGCCATTTGGGCCATTATGGCACCGAATTCCTCAGCCTACTCCGTGGGAAAACGCAGGAGCAAAGTAAAGCTGCAGATCGTCGACTGCTGCAGAATTCTGTCGAAATTCTTGGTTCGTTTACAAGATCTTCAACACTGTTTACTTCCTTGACACTCAAGTCCTTTCCGCCATAGATTGACAAAAGACGTCGTCAGCCGTCAGATACGATTCCATCAACTCGTAATCAACTGCGACGTGTTCGTCAGCTGTCGCATCAGCTGATGCGATAAAACAATCCGCGTGCGAGTTCAGCGATTCCTAGAGCAGTCGAGCAGGAACGATTCTCATATCGGCAGGCTCTGCTACGGTGGGGTTCGTTGTAAAAGAACAAATCTACCGTCGGGACACCTAAATTCAGCACAATGCGTTGGCGGGCTGGTTGGTGTATATCCATAATTACTTTGTGTAGCGCAAAACAACGGACACAAGAGAGACCCGTCGTCTCTCTTGTGTCCATTGCTTTGCGCTAAACAAATTAATTATGGATTCACACCGAAATTCATTCGTTGTACAGGCAAACTCGTTGTACTGGTCTTCGTAGTATAGAGGCCCTCACAATACACATCAGAGGTAGGAATAATCAGCGTGGACAATGTTGATGCTTTGTTATACAGCTAATTTCGCTGTACAGGCGTTCGACTGTGTTCGGAGAACTAGCGGAGTAGCCCGCATACTTTCGTCAGGAGCTGTAGATTCCCGAAACGACCCGAGCTCCGATGTACGCGTAGGAATGGTCGAATCCAAGGTCGACGACCGTGTAAATACATCTTCGGAACAAAGCGCCAATTCGCAAGGGACGTACTAAAGCAGACAAGCAGTGCGTCCGTGTGTTTTGCTAGTTCCCTTGCCTGCCGGCGTTTACTTTTGGAGCTGAACGCATAGGAATTTGCCGAGGTTGTTCTCTTACTAAGTTAATAAATGGCTCGCGGACTCGAGCCCTGCGTTTCAATTATACGACTACCGGAGGTGCTCGATGCTTTCGCCAACGCCTAAATAAACGTTCTAACAGTCGTTTGCGAGCGTTCTCGCGAAGCTAACAGAGTAAGTTAGCTTGTTGCTACAATAAGCGGGCTCCCAACAGCGTTAACGAGGCAGGAGTGATCCAACTAAAGCCATTTGTCTCTGTAGTACAGCTTAATTGCCGCTCTGCACGACCGTAGGGGAGCTTCGACAGCGCTCTGGAAAAACTAATCGAATGTGCCATAAGCGGCACTTTATATCCTGGGCACAAGCTCGCCCAATAGAGGGTGCAATTTATATCGTTCGCCCCTTCAGCTATATAGTGAATCAGCCTGCACGATATCACTGCCCGGTGATTGTTTGGAGCCGCGCAACAAGGGGACAGTGTGTCTCGTTAATATGCAGATGACCAAATCGTAGAAGTCGGGGAAGAGCTTCAAATCGAAGGCGCTTGAGAATACGGAGCCACAGTTCGGTAAACTGCCACGCTATCGTGAACGCGCTTTGC